>NC_092828.1:73795950-75045950 GCF_039878825.1 Excalfactoria chinensis
ACTGGCAGCCTTATGTATGTCAGATCGAGCTCCAAGGTGTGGGCACCTGTCCATCTGCTGAGGAAAGCACTGCCGGCAGAGTGATAGTCAGGAATTAAAAATATATCCTCATGTGTCCTCTGGGTGCTGGTGATGTTCCCTGATGGGAAGTAGCCAAATGGCTGGGCTGACTCACGTGTCTCACTGTGCAAGGAGAAGTGTCCATGTGGGAGGGGGGAGGAGAATGGGGAGTGCTCATGAGCACGGTGTGTAAATGGGAGGGGGAGAATTACGATGTGGAATGGCAGAAAGGGATGTTGGCAAACGCTAGCTTAGAAAGAGAGAGGCAGCTCTCTGCTTGGAGCAGATCTCCATGTGAGTTCGAAACAGCAAACGCACAAACACAAGCATTAAAAAGAAACAACTCAAGTGCTGCATTTTTTTTCAGTAAGAAATGTTTGGTTCTTCTGCTTGTTTTCTGACTGTTGGGTGATCGGGGTGTGCATCCAGGACTCCCTCTGCAGCCATTCAAGGTGGAATATTAACTCCCAGTTAAAATCTCGGTGTTTTATTAACTGCATTTTTGACTCTGAAATGTGGGGACTGTGGCAGTCAGCTCTCACCCCTCTGTCTGTGGTCATGTATCTACATGCTGCCTATCTAATCATGCATCATTCCTTGCAACTTCCTCTACCACAAACTAAGATCAGGTTGTTTCCTTGGGTCTATCGTAGGAAATATGGTTTTCAAGTCATAATACAGTTGTTCTCTGGGCATAGTATTTATGTATTTATTGTATCAGATTTTCTCTATTGCACTATGCACATCTCAGTGCATAGAGGAATATGTTTCTGTTACAAGAACAGAAAATGGGCTTCCTGTTGGAATTGAATGGAAAATGAGGCTGTTCCATTTAAATCTTCCTGTTTCCTTTCTCAAGGTGAGGGCAAGTGGTGTAAATTTAAACAAGACTTTATTGTGGCAGCCATAGGGTTATAGGGACAACTTCATGCAGAGGAGGTTCAGATAAAAATGTACAGGGTGCTTATAGTTAGAATAACATTGCAAAGTAAGATGTAAGGGTAAATGGTGGGAAGACCCCTGAATAGTCAGGTGGGTGGGCTGAAGGAAAGCGGATGGGTCAGCAGCAGTATTGCTGCCTGCAGAGGGATGGGAGCTCAGCATGAACTGTTAAATGCATTTCCCTTCTCCAGAAACTTGTAGTCGTCAAAATTATTGTCAGGTTAGTGTTACTAAGAATCAAAACAAGGTAACGCTGAGTTGATATTGTTGCAGGCTATGGCATAGTCAGCTGTAAATACCCTTAAGATCAGCACTTGGCAGAAGGTGCCCTCAGGAGCTGTGAATCTGAGTGTCTGTGGGAGCCTGGTTCCCACAGAACTTGATGGGAAGCCTCATGGGTCTGGATCGGTGCTACAAGTGAAGTATGAGGATGACGGAACCATAATAACTGGGTTGGAAGTGGTCTTTAGCAGTGTTAAAGCTGTGTTCATTGCCTCTGTGTTACAAGAACATGGTGCAACATCTGGTTGTTCTGGGGAAGAAGGCAGAGGATAAATCCGTTTTATGCGTTTAACACTCATTTGAACTCTTATATTCTGTAATTTGAGAGGAATAAGGTGAATGTCTGCATTGTTAATCCACTGTAAGTTAGCAAATTGGTGCTTTGTAACGTAATGTTTTGATGTTCAATTTCAAATCATTCCTGTGGGTGCAAAGCAAAGATACAGTTGTCAAAAGAAAGCCCAGGATGAAATGCACATCTCTTGTGTGTTTGGGTATGGTGTGCTCTTACAGAGATGGCTTGAATGATGGGTAGGGAAAGCTATGGGACATGCCAAAACCTTCTTTTGAAACAGGACTTGGTCCTGATCTGTGTTATTTCACAAAATCCAAGGTTCAGCTTTGCTGAGGACATTCAGCCCCATCTTGTGCTGTCAGCATACGACACCCAACGTGCTGGTATCCAAATGGGTGGAAAGAGGTCATGAATTCAGTGACTGGCTGGGGTGGAAGCTGCTCTTGGATTGCAGGCAGACTCCATGAAAAGGGGAAGTGCCAACATGCAAAGTACGTTCTTCCCCATGGCAGCTGCCTTGCTGCTGCTGTCCTTATCCATGCATGGAAGTCATGGTGGCTTCCTGGGAGTCTCCGCTTTTATCCTTAGTCTGGTTTCCACCTACTTCAGTTAATGATTGTGGAGATGAGCTTTTAATGCTGAGTTTTATTAACCCGTGTATGTGAATGGCATGTATTGGGAAGCCAGTAGAAACCTGGTGGGACTGCAAAGCCCAGGGACCCTGCCTGAGCCCTGTCACCTCCCTCGGCAGTGCTCCAAGTGCTGGGTTGCTCTCAGGTCTCATGGAAAGATACTGGATTTGCAGGGTTTGAGATATCATGGAGCTGTGGTGATTGTTTTCTAGCTCAGGTACTCTGGTGAGGAGTGGCTGCTCCAGCACTCCCCTCCAGCTGCAGCAAGCAGTGCAGTGTGGCTATGGGTCACACAGCTTGCTGTGACACAGAAACAGGCTGTACTTGCACAATTGCCAGACTGATGAAAGTGCATCCTTGCAGAGCAGGAGCTGGGTGAGGTGCTGGATGTGGCCTTATGGGCTGGGAGCTGGGGAAATCGTTCCCAGCCCTGCAGGGCCACATCCCTGCCTGCTGTGCATGCTGTACAATGTAGCCATGCATGCACACTGTGGTCTGCATTATGACCCTGCTCTTGTTATGCAGCTACCTGGTGCTTGTTGTTAGTTTCAGCAAATACACAGTCAGACCAGTAAGTGTGCACAACTGTTCGAGGAATTAAATTGGCCAAAAGCAGTGGTGTGAAAGGGGGCAGGTGGGAATAAAAGCGATAAAGCTTTGTAAAAAAGCTTGATTGTAAGCAGTTTATAAGCAGATGTTGGGAGTGTGAGTTTTACTTGGCATTCTAGTCTGCTTTTCTCTGTTAGTGACAGAACAACAGCACTATTTCCAAGTCTGCTCTCAATGATCTCCTGTACACTTTGCTTCATAAAAATTCTTTTTGTGACCTGTTAAAAATTTAACCAAGAAACATCACATGTCTGTGTGACTCCATAGCGGTGCTGGATGCGCATCAGTTTTAGCCACGGTGTCTGTCGAAGTGGGAGCTGTGGCTCCATTGAATATAATGTCCTTTAGTGACTCTTCGGATCCCTTTCTGAACAAAGTAGAACGGGGTGAAGGAAGGCCATGGCCCAGAGCTGTAGGCTCTCAGGAATGGTGCAGCACGGGCAGAGCTCAGTGCTCTGGCAGAAATCCTCACTCTCACCCATAGTGCCAACCCATGGCTTCCCCATAGCTGCTGGGCCCTTCACCTGCTCCTCTTGCACCGGGGGTTTCTTCTTGTTTCTTCTTCCTCAACCAAGAAAGGCTCACTGCAGCTTCCCAATAAATTGGCACTTCATTTGTGCTGGTAGTTGAGCTGAAATGAAGGGCTGGTTGGTTATCCTTGCCAAAGTAAGAGATGTTTCTGGCTCATAGGTGACAGCACAGGGCCTCTTATGGTGGTGTCTCTAGGAAACATAGTCACCTTGCAGCCAGCCCTGTGAGCCAGGAGAATGGTGAAGGAGAATCCCATACCTGCCAGCTTGGGTGCAGCAGAGATTGACCTTATCCCCAAATTTACTGGTTAAATTTGACTTGAGTCTTTCCCTTCTTCCTAAGCTCCCCATTACGGTTTTAAATGCATGTATTCTGTATTCTCAATTCCTGTCCTAAAGCTGCATAGCATTGCTGTGAAATACAAAATACCGTCTGACACTTGCCATTTCTTTCTCTGCGTATGACCTCTGGAATAATTCCAAAGCTCTGGAAAAGAATGAGATTTTCAGTAATGGCTACAGGCATTAAGGGCACAAATACCACAGAGTATCAATGGGATTTATGCTCCTAAGTTGCTGTAAGTGCATTTGAAAGTCACATCCAAAATGGGCCATTTAGAACAAGATGTGTTGTTAATGTTTTTTTCCTAAAGCAGACGTGTGGTATAAGTGAACAGGAGAATGTAAGGCTATTTCTAATATTATTTTTGCAGAAGAGGTTTTAAATGACAAATTATTACAAACAGCTGGATTTTGGAGAGCTTTCCTAGTCAGGGTTGGAGTTTGGTGTGCCGATAGTCACCCCGCCTGGGAGAAACCAAGGGCCTAAGCTTTCAGGGCAGAACTCCTTTACTCCATTGTTAATCAAGAAGAATTTTATACATATTCCAGCTGAGACAAGAAAATATCCCCACTTTCCAAGAAATGTTCTAGTACACTGATTGTTAAATGTAAATGAGACCCTGTCATTAAAATCCATAGATTCACAGTGCTAAATGACAAATTGCATTTACCACATTGCTTAATACACCACTCTTTTATTTTAATGTCTTAAAGGTGTGTTACCACTCAGCAGTGTCTACCAAGCTTTGCAGGGTTCCAGCTTTGGTTTCTCCCTCCACCATTGGCAGCTTGCTGGCTGCTGGATCTCCTGAAGGATGGAGATGGGCTGCGTCTGTGTATGCAGGTTCCTCTCTGCCTTTCCTGCTGGGCACCCAAACCATCTGCTCTGGTCCACCACACGTTTTGAAACCACACTGTTCTGCCCTCCTTCCTTCTTGGTGCCTGACCAAATTCTATCCCTATTATAATGCGATGTTCGTTTCTGAAGCCTCTTCCTGAAGGAAGGTTTTTCCTTTGGGGACGATCTTCAGCTTTGTGCCGTGTCTGAGCTACTGGTCCGTGGAATCCCTTTGTATGGATGGTGCGAGGCTCTCCTATTAGCAATTGTAGTTACATATTTAAACATATTTCACATAAGTAATTATGCTTTATGGCCTGTAGCCAGACTGACTAATTCTTCTTCCTAGAAGCTCCAGAAAAATCTACATACTTAGAACTTGGTGAAGATTTCCCTTCAGCTCCTCTGCGGCGTTTCCCTGCGGCCAGGCTGTGCTGAGTAAATCCAGGTGGCTCCTGGCAAACAGATCTCACACCAAGCTCTCCCATCCACCTCTGCAGCCTTCAGGCTGCCTGTGTGCTGGGCTGGGGGCTTGTTTGGTGCAGGTGGAGCCCTGCACAGCACTGCAGGTGCCAGCCCTGCTGCACAGGTGCTGTTTAGGTCATGGAGCTGTGGTGTGGCTCCACCAAGCTCTCCCTTGGCATGGGTAGGGTGCAGTACTCGTGCGAGGTCAGAGGGGATTTCTCAGCTCTTTTACATCTTGCTATCCTAAGTTAGGATTAAAATGTGTAGCCATTAAGCAGTAAAAGCAACACACGCACCTGCAGAGGTCAATTTAACTGATAGAGCGGCACAAAAATACACAAAGGACCTATGTAACAAAACCTAATGGGCTTTAGCTTGAGGGTTACCAGAACACACATCTTCCAGATTCTGCTATCACTACGTTTCTGCAGTTCGACTCTATTTACTTATTGCAACTGAAGCACAATATTTGTACCTATTAAGCCTTTGAGTTTCTCTTTTAACTCCCTCCGTATAAAGCAAGATGCAGCATTATTATTAAACTGTTCTTGAGGCTAAATATTGCAAATGCTATTTGTGTCTGCATTTATTAGCAAAGTGGGAAGGGGGTGAAGGGTTAGCTCATCTGGTTTTCATGACTCGCATAAAAGATAACTTTGTAAGGGCAAGAGCTTTCAATAAGGGTTTGAAATTGCAGAATGAAAACATTCTGGAAACGATTATAAAAGTCAGACTGGAATCACTCTGAGAATCGTGGAGGGTGGTTTTTTTGTTTTGTTTTTTGGGTTGGTTTTTGGTGTTTTTTTGTTTTTTGCATTTAAATTGGCATTGAAGTGTAATGAAGACAGTCAGAAATAACCCCTGACGCCCACACAGGGTATATATAGAGACTGTATTTACTCTGCTGTGCAAGCATCTACTGCAAGATGGCACATTAAAATGTGAACAAAACAGCACATCCACGCTCCTGGATGCCGCAGTGCTGTTACAATCTGATAAACAGTTCGAGTGAGGCGTGCGTGCTGTGTGCATGCATTATCTCCCGTAGCGCTCCGTGCTGGTGCTCGGCGGCCACCAGCTTTGTGTCTGTGCATCGCCGGGGCGGCCCTCCCTTGTCTCCCTGGGGATTGCTGCACGTTGGCCAAAGCCAGCGGTTTGCTCTGCAGCACTCTGATTTCACCACTAACCATCTTTTTGTACTGGGTGTTCACTGTGTGTGTGATGGGTTATGATGGGTATTTGGCAGGGCATGGCATCCTCGGTTAATGTGGCTCTTGCGTGGTGCTGGTTTGCTTTCCAGCAGCAGTATTTCACTGGCATGTTCTGTTTTCTGTTAGGTTTAATCTTTCTCTTTTACAGTGCGATGTTTTTTCTAGTCTTTGTAGATATTTGTGTGACCTTCAGTATGCATGGGAGTCTCTTAATTCGTTTTGCGCCCAGTGTATGGCAGGGTGAGATGTTAGCCTTAGAGACTCATCTCGAAGGATACACTAACTCTAAATATCTCATGTATCTAAGTTGGGAAGAAAAGATGAGCCTATTTGTAAGTCGCTGGCCTCTTCCTGCCCCTGGGCCACTCAACAGTGTCCTATTGCCTACATTAGCAGGTGATAATTTAGCTTGAAAAGCACTTAGAACATCCTGCAATGAACATCTGTACATTCAAGTGGATGCTGGCTTTCATATTTCCATATTTTTGTATACCTCTGCAAGAAGCATGTTATGGAATTTTTGCATCTGAAGTTAATTACTGGCATTTAAGACATTTTCAGATAAGTAATCTCAAGGAAGAATTTCAGCATGGGCAGCCAGTGCTGTGGCTGAGCTGTGCAGCAGGTGAATGGAGAACACCAGGGTGTGGGGCAGACCAGGCAGCAGGGCATGGTGTGGGCTTTGCGGGGGTTTGGCTGGGTTCTTTGGTTTTAGGCAGTAAAAGAATCAGCTTTCTGGTCAGAAGAAAGTCAGCTTTTGTCTGCTCTGCAGCTGGCCTTGGGGATGCAGACCCATGGCCTCCAATTTTTGAGTTCTTGCTCTAATTAAAAGGCATATTCCTTACAAGCATCATTATGGCACAGAGGAAGAAATATAAATGTGTCTAGTTGTTGGCGGCTGCTTGTGTTTGCAAAGGAACATCATCACCTTCCAAACTCATTGTTTGCAAGAATGCTTTTTTACCTCCGGGTGTTGTGAGTAGCATTTAAAATAAGCAATACTGAGAGAAGTCCATTGGAATCCTTGTGTTTTCCCAACTATTTTGGTGAAGATATCTGCATAAGTACATTCAGAGTGTTTTTCCTACTTTCTATAGATTTTCACACACAACTGCAGTAGAGAACAAAGGTTTTGTATTGGAAAGAATATTATTCCTAAATTCTTAGGGAAAAAGTGGGACAGACGTAAATTAACTTATATTAATGTATTTAAATTAACTTTTAAGTCCCTTAAATTATAATAGACTTTAAAAAGGCAATTTGCCTTTTATTTTATAATCTCGTCCAGATACTGTTATGCGCTATAGCCAATAACATTAAATGATTATATTCAGAATGTGTTTTTCATCAATAATGAGCTCTGGGCGCGGCGACTTAGAGAGAGAAGTGCAGGAGGGCAGCAGAGGTTGAGAGTCTGCTCTGAGCTTGGCTGCAAGGAGGATAAAAGCCCCCAAGGCAGGCAGGAGAGCCCAGAAGGAGCTTTGGGGAGACCCAGCAGCTCTGGGAGGACCAGAGGATCTGGGAAGGCTCCGGGCATGGCTTTGGTCTTCGGCCGCTGTTGTTTCAGAGGAAGCAGGGAAGCTCAGCAGCCAAGGTGGATTTCCATCGCCGACTCCCCTCTGTGTTGTTACAAGCGTTTGCAGAACATATGGTGTGCAAGAAGCACCCTTTCTCGGTGAGATCCCAGCAAATTCTCAGCATATCAGGGTGAGTTACTTTTAGAGCGTCTCTTAACTCTTCAATCGCTGGATTTCCATCCCCTAGCATTACGGGAAAGCATATGGTTCTTTCCCCCCCAGCAGTGTTGTGGTTGGTTTTTTGCTTTTTTCTGGTTTGTTTTGCGTGTGTGTGGTTGGTTTTTTTTTTTTCTTCTTTTTTCTTTTTTTTTTTTTTTTCTTTTTTCTTCTTAATTTCATTGGTTTCTTGGTTTTTCTTTTTCCTTTTCCCGGTGCAAGGCAGAGAGAAAATACTTAATTCCGCCACTGATC
Source organism: Excalfactoria chinensis (assembly GCF_039878825.1). Lineage (NCBI taxonomy): Eukaryota > Metazoa > Chordata > Aves > Galliformes > Phasianidae > Excalfactoria > Excalfactoria chinensis. The sequence continues at coordinate 73,804,145 of NC_092828.1, forward strand.
GTTGGTCAGCTGGCCTTTTGGGGATGACGCTATTTTCTCTTTGCTAAGCTTTTGCACACATTTTAAATGACAGACCCCTCAAATATTGGGTTGTGTGCAGGCTGGGCTCTGACCATTCAGTGTGCACTGGATGATTGCTTGAGCCCTTCGTGGCCAGCAGCACCTGCCTGAGAGTATTTTCTGGCTAACCTCTACCTTTAGTCTTCCTCTCAAAGTGAGGTTTCCCAGCCCGTTTCTGATTTTTTTTATTCTCAGAGATATCATGCCAAACATAAATATTTCATGTTAGATTTACATGTCTTCCTTACCATTGGACAGCTCTGCTTAATAAATACGAAGACAGAAAAATAGGTGCTGCAGTCACTTGGTAGGCAGAACTCACATTTTAATGGCTAGTCTAAAAACGGGCATTTTCTAGTCTACGTCTGTTTAAAAAAACATAAATCTCAAGTCACTGATTAAATGAGAATGATGAAATTAAAGCCTGTTGTTCTGAGAATAAACTGGCATATGATCTGCACAATAAGTAAGTTTTTTCAAAATGTTCCTAAACCTTAAAAATAGTCAATAGGCATGTGTTGGGTTTTGTTTTCTTGGTTGTTTCAAGTTGTTTCTTGATGTCTCCAGCCTACAAAAACATATGGGATCAGTGATCAACAACTGCAAAGCATAATATTGTTTAGCTTTTTTCATAAGCAGCAAAATACGTGCATTATTAGCAGCGGTGTTTGCTTTGGAACATAGCATGAAGTAGATCTCAAAACAGTCCTGAGGCCTTGATTTCTTGGTGCCATACTTCAGACCTGAACAGATCTCCAGCACTAGGGTGAGTTTGTATTCATACAGAAGCACAGCAGTGAGCATAACGGAGGTTATCACGTTGACGATAAGTCTGTCACAGCAATTAAAAGCTGTGGTTTAATTTTATTTTTGACCTTCCTGCCAAAAACATCTTGATCTGATTTTCGAATATTGAATGACTTTTTGTCATCTTTTCTTAATTTTGTTCATTTCTGTCTGTGGTTTACTGCTCATTATCTGGAGGCATTTCCGTATCCCATAAATGTTGGGACCTGTGGGATTTTTCCCACCTCAACGTGTGGCAGGTGCATATGGCTGGCGTACAGCAGCCCTGTGTCCTGCTGGAGGTGGGATGGCCTTTCCTGGTGACCATGGTCCAGGCAGTGGAGCCAGAGTATGCTTGGGAAATGGGCTTTTCTAGGCTGCCACTTTGACAAAGCCTTCTGAGTAGAGCTATGGTGTTTATGCTAACTGAACATATGAAGATAGTTCTTGCATCCCATTAGTCTTTTTTTTTTGAACTACCAAAGAGGAAGATAATGCTGCCAGCTGTCTTGGAGATGAGATAGGTAGATAGTTAGTGTATTTGTAATGCTCTTTTCCCTCCCCCGGCCTTCCTTTCAGAAATACTTGAACATAGCTGGAGTCTGCAGCTCATTCTTAAGGATAAATTTACCCAAGACTGAAATACAGCTTCCTCTGAGGTGAATCAAAGTGGTTGTTACAGTTTGATTCAGTACCAAGGCTGGAGAGTGTCATCTTGGGCTGCAGTCTAAACACTGTTAAGCAAAAAAAAAAGTATATATATATACATACATATATGTTGTTATGTGAAGTAATGAAGTATTCTGGAGCCCTGGAGCCTCTGCTCTCAGTGCCAGCCCCAGCCATAATCCCTCAGACTTGCTTCATTTTCTTTGGCTGACAGTGCTGATGTATGTTCTCAGTGCTGACGTTACAGACAGTAAGTCAAGCAAGTAGGTAGCGTGTCTGCAATGGTTGAAGTTCTTAAAGGATAACAAAACAGATGCTGAAAACACAGCACAAAGGGTATCTGCAGCCCATCGTCTTGTAGATTGATGTTAATTATTGTGCAGTTAGGAAAATCAGGGGAAAACCTGTGCTTCCTTGCACTGTACATGAGTCCCACCATGTCCTGCTGCTCCCCTGGAGCGTTCAGCACTGGCTGCTCAGTGTGCGCAGGTACCGTCTGCCGTGGTGCGTTGGAGTGCCGGTCGTCACACGATAGCTGGGGACCTAACTGTGGTTTCCTTCTTGGAGATATTGTTAATTAAATTTTTTATGAAGGAGCTAAGGCACACCAGCAGTGATCTCCTTTCAAGCAGAAATGTAGCAGGCAGTTCCCAAAGAGACCTCATCTGCTCTCTTCTCTATGAAAATCAATTAGTGTTATGAATGTGTGATAGCTTCTTACAAAAAAATCTGTCATGATGGAGAAGGCTTTACACCTTAGAAGAGTGAAGGGAGGGACGTCTCTGGCTCCTCCTTCCTTTCCTCTTCCCTCCTCCTTTCTGCTGCTCAGCATTGCCACGGACGGGCATCCTCTTGGACTGTCCTTTTGCTCAGGTTCTTCAAGTTTTTGCCTTCTGAAAATTATAAAGAAAAAACAGGCACAGAGCTGTTTTGCTTAGTAATGACGACTTACAAACCAAATGGCTACTTATTACTTAAGCAGCGTTCCTGGGTGTGGGATTTGCTGGGGCAAATTCTTGTCTGGTATTTAGGAACTAGCACTTATTGTTGGGTGACCCAAGGTGTGTGCTGTCCAGGTGGTATCACCATCGGTGTGTCCATCTGTGCTCCTACTTAAAGGCTTTTTTCATTCGGTTCTCATTGTTGGCTGTACGTTTGTTGTTGAATTCCCTATCCAAACTCCAGCGCTGTTTTTTTTTCTCACACCATATTTCTGCCTCTGCCGAGCTACAGACTAAAGAAAAATGTTGTACTTATGTGCTAAAATGCTTAATAGCTGTGTACCGCTTATAGACAAAAGATCGTTTTCTCAGCATGACAGTGTTACTGGAGTAAATGACTTCAACCAATCAAAAAGGTAATGCTCAGGGTGTATATTTTTTGCCAAAACCTTTATTTTCCGTTGTTGCTGATACAGTATTTGAAATCTGGAACACGCTTTCAGGTGATTTATATTTTATTTTTTAATCAAAATGTATTTAAAAAGGAAAAAATAAAAGCTACTTGTGAAAATACAAAGGTTGCTTTGAAAGCACCTTCCCCAAAAACACGCAGATCAGAGAGCAGCGGTTTTCCTTTTTACCTTTGATACACAGAAGGAGCAAAATTTGAGTACGTGGTTGTCTCTCCTTTCTTTTGTTCACTGTGTCACAGAAATCACTTTCTGCCACGCAGAATGTACGATTGTGCAGGCTGTGACCTTTATAGAAGGCGGTGTCGTTCTCTTCCAATCAGTACTTATGAAATTAGCGCAGATCTTGGCTGCTTTGGCCCTCCTGGTTGGCATCCAGGAGCAGAGCCATCCCAACAAGCCCCAAATACTTTAGGCTTCCCTTTGCCTTGCAGAGCTCTTAGAGAAAGAGGCAAAAGAAGATGTGAGTTCTGAGTCCCTCGCTGGCAGCCTGCAGCCCGCAGCTTAGCCTTCCTCTGCATTCCCTTGTAACTTCTCACCTGCAGAAAAGGGGTAGCAATTCGTGTGTAAGCTAAAGGATGAATTGTTATTTGAAAAAAGGTTTTTGAAGTGCTTAGCTGCATGGGATCTTTCTGATCGCCTTGCTGGGCCTGGCAGGGCTTGGCAGGACTTGGTACTGTTAGCAGGGCAGGCAGGCTGGTGGCCATGCCTTGTGCTGAGGATGCGGTGCTCTGCGGCGTGGCAGCGGGGCTGGTGGAGGCAGATCACGTTTAAATTCTCGCATAGTTTTTAAACATTTACATTGAAGCAGAGCATTAATGATCCAGTGGCTGTTCCACACCAGGTTGTGGAGCATTTCAAAGTCCTACAGGCTACTGAATTTTGTATGTAGCCAGGTTGAGCAGATCTTTAATTGAGCTCACAGGAAAAAAAAAGAGCTTGTAGTACAGCTGTGAGAGGGAAACTTTATTCTGAGCTTTGTGTCTGTGGAAAGCAGAGACACAGCGAGCATCCCTCTCTTTCTGGTGCTGCAGTAGCTGTGCAGGATCTGACTTACACCCTTTTCACCTACCCCAAGCAGTTTGCAAAGCCGGCTGCAGTATGCAGTTTCCCCTCTTTCCAAGGTTCATCTTTAAATGTATTTGTTTTTGTGTGAAGGAAAGAGTCAAGTCAAAATATGCGGGATGTGCTCATGCTCTGCAGGCTCCTTGCAGCAGGGTGCATGCGTGGCTGTGCTACCAGGTGCCTGTGGCTTGCTGTTTGGGTGCTGGTAACAGCCCTTCCCTTATGCACAGTTGTATTGCTGGAGATGGCTGGAATTACTGCTTGCCTGCAGGCTTTGAAACGATCTCAGGAAGTGGAAAGCAAAAAGGGGATCTTTCACTCAACAGCTCTTTGCCCTGGAGTTTCCTCATCACCAGCTTGATCCTTCTGCATTTCCCTGGTCCCACGGCAACATCTGCTGGACAAACACCCTTGGGTCGGTTGGGCATCTTACCAAACCCAGACACGTGCCTGTAATTCAGTAGTGTAATGCTGTCGGGGCTTCTTTATCCTTAAAAACAAAGGCTTAAAAACAAGCCTTTCCCAAAAAGCCCTTCAACAGTCACACTGAAATAATATGCTTTTTGAAGAGCATCTCCAAAAATCCTTCAGCTCTATAGTTTGCATCTTAATGGTGTAAACAACCTACTGCTTTGTATCTTGTGTGTGTCCCTTCTGTTGGGATAGCATTTGGTAGGTAGCTGGATGCACATACCCAGGCTCTGAGCTTGTCAAGAGTGATCCAGAGGAGGTTCTGAGCAATCCTCCTCGGTTTTCAACCTATTGCTGCACATCAGCCATCTTGTTTACAGAACTCAGATGTTGCAGCAATATGAGGATCGATTCCAGCCTGCCCTGCCAGCGCTGCCAGCAGAGCCCAGTACCGGGGCTGACAAGGCTTCTCCCACTTGTTTTGCATCGCTGCCTGCTTCCATCAAACCTGAGCTGGAAGAGGCAGGGGTCCTGTGATCTCCTAAAGACTGAACAGCAGAGCACGTACACAGGGGACAGCACTTCTTTACACAAGTGGTCTCTGCTTAGACACCGTCAGATGTGGAGTCTTTAAACTTGGACTTTTTTTCACGGAATTCTTTAGGGCTTTAGTAAAGGAAGGAAAAAAAACCTTCTGTCTTGTGGAGCTCAGTGCTAGACAGCAAAAAGATGCTGTGTTTTAATAAGAAGCTGTTCCCTTTCTTCTTTGCCTCATAGAGTATGCTCATCTCGTGTTGATTGAGCCGTAAGTCTCCTGGGCACCTTTGCAAACACAGCCTTGTTCCAAGGGAATTGCTCTGTGCATCCTGTCCTCAGCCACTCACCTTGCTCTGCACAATGGAGGCATGGCAAGCAGTGCCTGCCCTGGGCCATAGGCAGCCATGTGGCTGTGAGGCATGGTGTATCTTCAGAGATGCACTCTGCACAGTGAGAGATTCATGCTCTGCTGTTTCATACAATCTCAAAGGCAGGACACGCTGTCTCATTTTTGGAATACCCAGAGTTCCCAGCATAAAAGTGTTTCTAAGGTGCAGTCATTGATGAGATATCTGTGCTTTGGAATGAGTGTGCCTCAACATTTTGGGGCTGGTGAAAGATCCCCAGCTCAGGCTGGGCTCCTTCTGGCTTCCTGAGCAGCTCAGCTTCTTCAGGCTCAGCACTCTTGGAGCCCCTTAGGTGAGGGGAGTGATTTGGTGAATGCTTTCCTTACAGATCTGAGCGCTAGTTTCTTGCTGAGGTTTGTGGATGCATGGGAAAATGGACTGGAAAATAGAGAGCTGGCGGAAATAGCTTTGGTGTGATGAAAGCTGCTCATTTTGCTGATAGGCTGGACACTTACAAAACAAAGGGTGCTATCCTCAGGTTTCATGGCTCACAACGGTAATCTTTTCACCATTGAATTTAATTGTTCCTGTGGTGTTTAATGGGAGTTGTGTGGCTAACTCCCCTGCAATGGGCTTTCATGAACAAGCATGGGTTAATATTAAAGCAGAGCACACAGGTTTAGAAATAGGGGGAAGCAGAAGCAAATTATGGTGAATACTAATTGTTTCTATTTGAAAATTCTTATGGTGTTTTTCTGTGAACACTTCCATTAAGTGAGCATTAGGTGGGTAGCAAGACTGCTTGCAGAACGCCTCGGCCATGTGCATAGGTTCCACTGCATAGGGCTGCAGAGCTGCCTCTCTGGGCATCATCTGTTCAGTGGGAAGAGGTCAGGGTGGGCTCCAGGCTTTGGTAAAACAGTGGGGAGGGAACAGCTGCCTAAAAAGGTGGAGGGGAATCCCAGATCCTTCTGTGTTGGGTGGCAGTGGGGTTTCTGCTATGCTGGGGCAGAACCAGGGTATGGAAATAATTCCACTGTATGAGATGCAGGCTGGTACCTGTATCAGAGACAGCCTTCCCAATGGCTATGCCATCAGTTCTGTAGGCATTGCTGGGCCCTTTTGTGCAGCCAGAACCTGACCCCATCCTGATAAGGAAATATCTATCTATATATATATATATATCACATCATATGTGGGAGCCACACCTAAGAAATAAACTCTTAGGAGCAATCAGTTGGAGACATGGGGTCGACATGCTCTGCCAGTCCCCAAATGCTGAAATTTTAATGGGATCAGAAGTTGAGTCCCAACAAATTAGCTTGGGAGCTGCCACACACTTGGGCCCCTCTCTCCTCCCACATGCACTCAGGTGAATCTGCTAATTAGACTGGAAGTGGAGTGCAGGAGATGCTTCCGTGTCATGCTTCAAACCTTTCATCTGGATTGAGCTGTGGCAGCTGTACTGAGCACATGAGAGGTAAGAGGGCAGCTGGCAAGGTTTGCAGCAAGTGTGGGAAGAATAAAGCCGTGCTGCCAGCCCGGGGCTGCCTGCAGCAGCGAGAGGGGTATGCGTGCATCTGCCAGCACACACAGACATCTTGGGTTGCCTTTCTTCAGCTGCGACTGCGCGGATTGCAGCATTTCAGGGCTACCCTGGCTTCCTGGTGCTCTTTAGAAAAGGGTTTTGGCTTTGGTCTTGCTCACACAAGGAAAGCTGGCAAAATTAACAGGGGGTTTGAATGCAGCCATGCGTTTGGCTTCAGCTGTGCTGTGGGTTGGTGGCAGTTCTGCTGCCCCGTGGGGTCAGCACTGCCCATGAAGTGGCAGCCCCGGCATCAATCCCCTGCTGCCACCATCTACTGCGTACACTGGTTAGCTTAAACCATAAACAGATACTTCATTTAAAACAAGAACTTGACAATCAATAACATTTTATTAGATCCTCAGGTTCTTTAATCCCCCCCGCCATAGTTTCAGATTAAGCACACAAGAATTAGGTTCCAGGGACTGATGGCAGTTGCTTGTATTTATCCTTTTGTTTGTGTTGACAGATAATCTCATTACTGCTCCTCTTAGTAGTTTGTTGGCTGTGATTGCTTTTATTACAGATGTCTTGGGTTAAAACAGCTAAGCCTATCTGAGCACTTGATTATACCTTTGGTGCTGAGCACCCCCCTCCCCTCCCAGGCAGCGGACAGAATGCTGATGTATGTTCTTGACTTAAATACTTTTGGGGGAGAAAAAAAAAGAGGGGGAAAAAAAATGAAAAAAGCGTATAGTTTTAGGTAAATGTTTGCTTTGACGTTAGAGGCTTTTAGACCCATTAAAACTGACTGCAAAATGGCCCGAGCTGCTGACGGTTTGCCTTGTTTTGGACACTGAAGGATGTAGTTCTAAGCATAAGATGGTGAACTGAAACTCTGGCCTGCTGGGTTTTCTGTCCTTGCTGCTGTGAGGATGAATTTTGGTCGGGTCGCATCAGCTCACTGTCTTAGCTTTGCAGTTTGTAAAATGAAGCTACCAAAAGCATCCTCCCCAGCGTTGTTGTGCCTCTGGGCTGTGGAGGCTGGGCGTTACATCTGTCTGTGCTGTGAACATGTCTTGCACTGAGCTCAGTGGGCACGGAGATCTGATTGCTGGAAGCAGACTTTGTAAGGGAGCAACCTGCACATGGCTTTGGAATTTGACGTTGGATTAGTGTTAGAAAACAGTGGATTGTAGCCTAGAGAGAGGTGGCTGAGTGTTGCTGACTCCAGTTGTTTCTGACGAGCTTCCCCTAAGCGTGAGGCAGCGAGTGGTGTTTGGTTTGTTTGCATCAGTAGGTTACGAGGCCGCATGCCTATTCCAATAAGCCTTTCAAATGAGTGGCGCATCAGGCTCTGAGCTGTGATACCATCATATGCTGCAAGCCTATAAAAACAAACCTTAAAAATGCAGCTAGGATGCTGTCTTTTCGTGGATGCTTTTCTTCCCAGGTATTCTTTCACTATTTGAAACTGTAGGGGTGGTTAAAAGGGGTGAGTAAGTTTGTGTGAAATGTTTTCTTGCTAAAATCTTAAGATTGCATGAGAGTGGTGTGGATAAGCAGGCTGTGTTTCAGTTATCTCCTGCCTTCTTGGGAGCTTCTAGAAATGCAGACAACTGACATTTGAACTGTGTGTTAGTAGAATGCAGTCAGCAGAGAAAGCCGCTTGTTTTGCACCTTGTTGACTGCAGAGAGGTTTCATCCCCCTGGCTGGGATGAATTGTGTTCTGTGAATTGGAGCTGGAACCACAGAGTTGTTTCACTGCTGCTTCTGATTTTGCTCAGGGTTACAGCAAAGGTGAAGGGTTTAGGGAAATAGCCATGGGACAATTAAATGCTTAGAGGTGCCTTTAAATACAAAATGGTGCAAGATGATGTTCCCATTCCTCTTCCAGCCTTCTAAGAGTTTTTCCTGGGGCTCCTGGACTCCCTTGTTCTCAGCCTGACTCAAGTGCTGTGAGGGTCTCTTTACTGGTGAACTTAAGAAAGTACAGCCTCTCTGTCTCCCCATATTTGTGCAATAATGTTCTGCCTGTGAGGAGCACAGGGGCTTTCTTTATGAAGTTTTTGAGTGGAAGAGGACCGGCGCATTGAGAAGGTTTTGCTGAAGGTCAGGTTTCTCTTTGCTGCTGACTTGTCAGGGCTCAGGGGAAGAGGAGAACCCAGATTAGCTCAGCAGGGATGGAGTCTGCTTTGCACAGAAGTATGAAGTTAACTTCATTCCCAATAAAGAACTAGAGAAGGTCAAAATGCTCTTTTTACCCTTCAAATTCTGTCTTGAAATATTTGCTTTATATTAATGTATAGCCATTCAGTAATGTACTTCATCAGTTTAAACCATTACATTTTCTTTCCTCATCTACCATCTCCTTTCTCTGACAAGAAACATCCAGATGAGAACTATATTTTTCCCTGTAAGTGACACACTTGCTGTGGTTCCATCCAGCATGGAAGGTTACAGTGATTTAAAGGAATTAACAAGGTTTTTAACTAGTCAGCGGCTTTGACAGCTTTTTTGTTTGTGTTTCTTTTTTTCCTATAAAACTTGTTTTCCCGGATAGCTACTTACTTTCTCCCTTCTGAAAATGCCTATAAACACTAAAAGAGAGTCATAAAACCCTTTTATACACTTTTTATGTTTTCAGGAAATACAAAATCAGAGTTTTCATTCCAAGGGGGTAGACGTGGGAAGCAGTTTTCCTGCTTTATGAGTGCATACTTAAAGGAGCCAGATAAGGACCTCAGACCTTTGTGCAGTGCCCTTTGTGCAATGCCCTCTGTGTTCTGCAGGTGCCAGTCTGTGTTAGTCAGAGCAGGGCGGCCTCCTTCTTCAGAACACACAGTGCATCAAAACCCATCACGCTGCAGAAGGGTGAGGTTGAGCTGGGGAGGTCCTTGGGAACTTGGTGCCCTGTATGTAGAGAAAAGACAAGGGGGTGGTGTTACTTTAACGGCTCTTGGATGGCTTGATTTCCAGGTCTGTTTGTTTTTGTTTATTTATTTGTTTGCTTCATCCCTTTGGCTACGTTGCAGTTCCAGAGATAGGTTTTTCAAGAGGGATTATAAGAAAAAGAAAGTAATGGCCGCAGAGATCATTGGCAAGAGATATCACCTAAGGAAATATAGCTGTTATTTTGTAACAGAAAGTAAGTGGTGTTTTTGTGTTGCATCTCTCAGCAGCGTGTTTTTTGTTCTGTCACTGATGCCACTTCTGAGTTTTTTCACAGAAACCCTTTTTCCTGCCTTTTGCTGTGCTGCTCTCTATTAAGCTCAGAGGAGATGGGATTTCAGAGGAAAGCAAACGAGTGGACAGATGAAAATGGCATCTGGGGAGGAACTGGGTGGGTTGGGGAGGGATGGGGTGTGACAGGAGGTGATCCTTCTTCCTGAGGAGCAGCACGTGTACCTTGCACAATTGATTTTTTTGACTGACAGAGGAGCTTGTATAAATGCATTATCAATTGTGTCAAATGCCAGCTGCTGCCAGTGTATTTATTTAGCTGGAGTTTACCTAACAAAATGTGATGTTTTCAGCAAAGCGAATCGCTGAATTAATGGGACCTCTGGAGTTCATTGAGTTCAACCCCCTGCTAGACCAGGTTCCCTACAGCAGGTCACACAGGAGTCTGCTTCCATCGACTTGTCTCCCATACTTGAGATCTTTGTAAACAGTGCTGAGATCCCTTCTCAGCCTCTTCTTCTCCAGGCTCTTTTTCATCTTTGTAGCCCTCCACCACCTTCGCAGTGGGTGGTATCCCCCAAAAACCTTTTCATAAGTAGTTCTGTAAGTGAGTAAAAACCCTGTTCTAGGAGGGATCTTGAACGAAGTCCCTGGTTTTGATAACTTTGGCAAAGTGACTTTGCTGTGGATGCTACGTGTTGCTTTGACCATGGTGTGGGCATGGTGTAGCCCAGTTGTGTCTGCTTGTTAAAACCAAAGTGTTGTGGTTCTTTCTTTTTAATGGATTAGTGCACAGAGAATGAATTTCCATAGCTGATTGTATTGCGTGTCTCTTCTTTTAAACTAGGTGTGCTAAAGATACCATTTCTTTAGAGCAGGAAGCACCAATGGGTTCTGCACGGTGTCTGAATTCTCTTGGTCATAGAGTATTTCAAACCAAAATGAAGACAAGATCCCCTACTATAGAACAGCGAATTGAGATGTTATACTACAAAAATACTCTGAACAACTGGGGAGTATCCTTTAATTTCTTGAACTGAGAACAAACTAAATCCTTTTGTGTAAACTCTGTGTCACCCATGTCAGTGGTTGCTAGATGTGGGTTAAATGTTGGGAATTTGTTTTAAAAACTTGACTGTGGCATGTATAGCAGTGTCAGCATACATAGCACTGCCCTGAAGGGAGAGAATGGAAGTTAGCTTGCCGCTTCCCTTCACAAACAAGTTTGCAATGTTTACAGATTTGTTCTAAATATTATAATTATTCTAGAGTTTTGAGTTGAAATTGTTGCGTTACATTGGAGGCCATTTTCCTGCAGGGATTGCTCATGGTTCTTCCCCTGGCAGTGAGAAGGAAAGTGCACAGGCTGTCAGGTGATGCTGAAGTGTCACAGTGTCTCAGGGAGTGCAGCATTCCTGGATCACTCTCATGTGTGATGAGAGTCTGTATTTAGGGGACTTCAGCTCTGCTAATGCTCTGATGCTGTCTGTGGGCACACTGACTAACCTGCAAGCAGCAGAAATTTGGCTGTGTGACTGTAGCTCGGTAACACATGTGGCAACAGAGCAGCATACAGAAGCTTGGTGTCTTGTCTTGCATCAAATGGGGGTCTTTCTGCAGACCTTCTGGATGCTGCATGCTGATATAGGTGGGTACAGCTCCCCAGGCCTTGGTTGGAGGCAGGAGATGGTGGCTTCTGATGAACTGGGATCTCAGGTGGGATCCAGGGCCTTCATCCTGGTCACCGGAAGCAGAGTTGGCAGCTGGCTGCCTTCTACGGCTGCTGCTGCTGCTCTGAGATTGACTGAAGCATCCAGAGAAGCGGTGGTGCTTTACAACAGAAATCTGCTCACAGTGGAGTCAGGAGGGATGGAAACCGGAGATGGCTTGGTGAGGTTAGGAGAGCCTTTTGTGTTATGGGAAAGAAGCCTTACAAATATATACAGGAGCTGCTTTTGATGCTGGTAGGGAAGTCATGAGAAGAGTTTGCACTCCTTTGATTGGGAGTTCTCCCAAACCAGTGTCGGGAGATGCAGCGGAGTAGCAGGTACTCAGAAATGAATTCACAGCTTTTTTTTTTCCCCTGTTGAAATACTGTGCAGCAGAGATGTACTGTGAAAGCACAAGATGGTTTCAAGAAGCAAAGAACGGCCTATTCAGCAAACAGCCATTGATGAAAAGTGAGGTTACTTTTAATTTCTCGTACCATAAGTATTTCATGTATTTTTCATCCTTAATGGCATTCTGGATTGTTATAGGAATTAAGCACTGTGAGTTAAAATAACAAATCTGCACTATGCTTTGCTGGGTTTTAAATCAAAATGGCATTCTTCTTTCGTGAGCCCATAATCCTTTCTTTTATATAGTTTGATGCTAGCCAGCTCTTGCTTCCTGAGGCAGAACCATTAGATATCAAAAATATAATTGCTCTCTATATGAGTGTTCCTTTGTAGCCCATCCCTTTCATGTTTTGAGGCTGCAGCACTTTTATTTCTTTAAAAATATTCTATTAACTTCTTCTGAATTGCGTATCCCAGCCTCCATAGGTAACAGGTCAGTGTGTTGTGGGATACAGCAGAGAAGTGGGGCTCCTGTGTTAGGATTTACTTTCTGGTGTGGCAGTTCAGCCGGAAATTGTGAGGTTCACAGACTGGCGAGTGTAATTATCCCATCAATGCCAGTTGGGAGTTAATTAATCTATAGTTCCCCACCTGGCATCCGAAGTGGAGACTGTTTGGGGTGAGGAAGAGAATCGTGATGGCTTATCTTACACTTGTTAGAGCGTTGGAGATTCAGAATACACAGATGTTGTAATATATACATCATCTTCTTTAGTGTATTACAGGAGTATTGCTATACCTCATTCCACATCTAAATATGTGGGGGTGTGTTATTTGTATGGACAGGTGTTTTAAAGCCCCAGGGTGTATTTTTCTTACTCTTCTTTCCATTCTGCGTCTGTAATTAAGAGCACTGCTGAGAACTGCACCACGCACTCCCCTGCCCACCCTATCCCCTGGGAGCCGCAGTGCCGCTCGGCGTGGAGAGGGGAGGATTTAAGGAATTCATACGGCCTGTTCCCAAGATCAACAATTGCCACTCTCTTCCTGAAGGTTAGAATTATAAAAGCCCGAATACACAGACATTTCCTTTAATAATACAGACCCGTTTTCTCTAGTCTGCCAGAATTCAGAGCGTCTGGTGGTTTCCATGGAGAGCTATATTTCTTACAAGGCCCAGCTATTTTTGCAGACTATTTTGCAATGTATTTGAACTTGCAGTCTTGTGCCATTTCTCTTCTCCTCCCTGAGCAGTGCAGTGAAATGCTGCCAAATTCCCATTAAACACTGGCAAAGAGCAGGCTGAGGGCCCAGGTCGTGTTCCTGCCATCCCAGGAGAAGTCCATGTGCTGTCCCAGCGTTGGGGTCCTAGTGGTGGCAGAGTTGGGGCTGCCCCTGCTCTGCACCACCAGGAGGATGCAGTGATGTGCTGCCTAGGAAAAGGCAATTTCACTGCTGCTCTAATGTCTAATGACTTGTTCAGAGTTGTATGTGGACTGAATTTCAGCTGTTGTTTTTTAAATGACAGACAGGCTTTCTCTAATTGTGTGATAATATATAAAGTTTTGTCTCACAAACACGGTTTGTTCCATAATTGTCTCATTAGAACTCAAACTGCACTCTTAGTGCACAGCTCCTCCATTGCTTTCTTGTCATGGCTGTGAGAAGGGAAACCTCAGCAAGATGTGACTGGGCGATCTGCTTGGAGCTGGTCTCCTCTTGCCTTGGTGTTGTCCACTACAAGTTTAATTACTGTGTGAGAAATACTTTTTTCAAGTGGAGCCAAAATCTAGGATTTAAGCCAAAGTAAATTAACAGTTCTCAGAAAACCTGGAGTCCCCAAGCCAAGAATTTCAAGGCTTTTAGGCATCTCTGTGTTATTGGCAGGCATCGCGTGATGTCATGTGGTAGAACAAATGGACACCGAAAAGCTGAAGTCAACGTTGTGCCAGTTTAGCAGGGAAGATTAAAACTGATTAATTTAGGGAGGCCAAACTGGAAATAACGCATATACACAGAAGCAGTAGGGTTATTTCATAAGCTGTATCCGTTCTTTTCCATTAGTGGCAAATTTCCAGCCTTCACTCTTATTCTTGGTTGCCTAAATTTGCCCTATAGCTGTTGTTTTGGGTTGGTTTCTTTTTATGCTGTAGGCTTTATTTCTCAATGTTTATTTTATTTATTTATTTATTTAATTTTAGGTGCGGGGTTTGTTTGTGAAGCTGTGGCATTCTCTTTTTCTCCCATAAACTGCCATGTTACTCAGCCCAAACTCTGAATTTTGCATAAAATAACTGCATTCATGAACTAAACAGGAAAGTCCTACTGGTTGGTGGCGTACGGCTGACATGCACATTTTCTTTTGAAGAAAATTGATGATGCTTAATTTTACCTTGTACGCGCAATTAAGAGGACTGTGTATGTATAATTCAGGGCAGAGCAGGTAATAAGAATTCCTCTTTGTGTCTGATTTTTACAACACATAAAGCCCTCAAAAGGCACTTTTGCAGCTCAGGCTGTGGTTGCTTTATCTGAGGCAACCACTTCAGGCACCATGGGACAGGGCAAGGAGGATACCTGGATCCTACCATCTATGGGTGGCTTTAAGGAGCTGTGTAGGTGGAAGGGCTGTTGGCCCCAGCGTGGATGCCCTCCAACCCACATCATTCCATAATTGGCTGTCACCCACTAAGGCTCTGCTGTGCCTTGTGTTGAAGGGGCACTGCTAAGAGCAGTTGAGAGGTAGTGCACTTTCACTGCTCTCGGTGTGGGGTAAGGGTGATAAGTATAAACTGTTGCAGTGGTTCCTGCCCTGGGCATCTCTGGTGTTATGCAGGGTGTGCAGTGATGGCACAGGTCTGGCAGTGCTGTTTAGACTACGCTAGTTCTGCATGCTGGTGTGTGTTCCTGGGGGTATGCACGCTCGAAGAATAATAACAGTAGAAATTCAGTCTCTAATTTGTTAATGTCTTTATCCAGTTTAAGTTCTCAAGGAAGGAAAAGCAGCAAAGTCCACCCAGACCTGTAACAGCTCTGCTCCATTGTGCCTGCAGGCAGGTGCCAGCCAGTCACTGGTATGCGGACCCCATAGCAGCCCTGCCTGAGTGGTTTTGTGTTTTAGATCTCGGGATGCAAGAAAGGCTGCTGTGGTCCCATTGGACTCCTCCACCTCACTGGCATCACGTCTGCAGCCTTGCTTTTTGCCTGCACACCCACCAGAGATGCACAATTTACTTCAGCCAGGGAGCAAACTGCAAAGTATGCTGTGAGCAAAGAGAGCAGGCCCCATGCTCTTCTGGAGCAAAGCAAGCATGCAGCTCTGGGTTTGGTCAAGACTAAGAAAGAAAGCCTCCTTGTTTTTATTTCTGTATTTTTTATTTTTGATACAAAGGCATTGCTCAATACATGTATGTGTGTTGTCACAAAATGCCTGTGCATGGGAAGGAAAGCAGGGTGGACTGAGAGGAGGCCCTGTGAAATATGCACGTGTGTGTGTATGTACATGTACCTACAACACGAGAGGTGCTGCTGCAGGAGTTAGCTGGGTGTAGCTGTGACAGAATCCACGGAGAAAAGAGAAATTATGTATTACAACCAATGTGACTGACTGAATTCCTTGTTTTGATGTTTACTGTGGGTGTCAAGGATGTATAAATGCAAACAGCACATTCATGAATTATTTTGGGTTGCTAGTAGGTTTCTGAAGAAAATCATTTGTAATGAGCTTTATTTATGCGCTAGAAATAAAGATGGGATTAGGAGAATATTGAACTGTAAATGCACTGGTGATTTTTGGCTTTTGTGCGTAGCACAGAAGAATCTCATCATTTATCTCCGTTCTGATCTTGAATATGCAGAGCTGGCTGTGCCTTTTATGCAGCAGCTATTTTAGTTTGCAGCAGTCTGGCCTTGAGTCTGCAACGCGAGCTTGCTGCAGAGCCAGCAGCGCACCTCTGCGGGCCTCTCCTCGCTCCTGTCGCTGGCTCAGAGGCTTTGCTGGGCTCTGTCACTGCACTGTGACCCACGTCAGCCCTTCTGTGCCTGCCAGAGCCCGAGCAGATGTGCTGTCTGCACAGCTCTGTTCACCTGCTCCTGGGCTGTGGCGGCGCATGTGGCTTTGCTCTCTGGCTTCTCCAAGGCAGGAGGAGGGCTTGCAGGTAAGGCAGCAGGCAGGCGGGGCTGGAGCAGGAACCAGTGTGGGCAGGGGAGCGGGTGCTGTGCCTGCACAGCTCACTTCCCAGACCTGCTGCTGGGATTGGCGCAGTGTGAGGGTCTGGCTGTGCCTTCCAAGGCTGCCCTGGCTCTTCCATTTGTTGTTGAGGCTTCTAGGCAAACAGGCTTATGGGAGAAGGTTAGAGTGTCAAGGACAGCCTATATGTGTGAGGAGCTCTTCTATCTGAGGTGATCTACCTATGGAAAAAATGGAAGTGTGCTTTAGCACCTCATGCTAGCGTGCATCGACATATTGTCCCTGGAAGAAATGGGTAGCTATGGTACTGGGGGACGTGGTTAGTGGGCATAGTGGTGATGTGTCAATGGTTGGACTAGGTGTTCTTAGGGGTCTTTTCCAACCTTAATGATTTTACGATTGAATGGGGCATGGGCTAACTTGGTGAAGTCTTACCCAAGGATGTGCCTGAGTTCCCATTTTGGTGAGGCCTTCTTTTGCCTAGAGGGAAGGATGCATCAGATAATCTTTGGAGCTGCGTTGCATTAGGAAATGTGCTTTTTTTCTGTTGCATTTTGACAGGACTGTTGAACATCCTTCAGTAATTAGTGCAGTGGTAGTGCCATAGTGTGCGTGGTGCTGAGAGCACTTACATCCGCAATCACAATTTCACACAGGTGCAGACAGCAAATATTTTTTCTTAACAATTTCACGCTTCTGGACTAAAAATGAATGTAGGCATATATTTCATTTGCCTTTTCATATCTCTGTGCGTACTGTTTTTGGAAGTCCTGGGGTTGGTGACAAGCCAGGTGCTTTGGGCTGACCCATCGTATTGCGTGACAAGATCTGACCCTTTTGTGTTCATGTTAGCGGGTTCATCACTAAATGCTTTCCTTGCAGGCACCGAGCCTGGGAAGCAGCCTCTTCAGCTCCACCATAACCTTGTCCATTGAATGTGTTTGTTTTGAAGGAACCCGATGCAGCTTTGGGATTGTTTTTTCCTGGCTAGTGCAATCCTCCCAGCCCTGATGTTACCACTGACATTCTCTGAGCAGCACGGGTTTCTTTTTTTCACCTGCTTCATGTTATTTAGCCTTTTAGATTTCTGTGAAACAGCCTTGCCCCCGTGTTGGGCTGTTAGGAATTAGACTTTCACTTTAATTTTGTCACCTTGAAAGGGGACTGCCAAAAACAAAGGCGGGATTCGGTGATACGGATCAACTTACACCAAATCAGCATTGTTGCCTGAGAATATCTCTTGCAGTGAGAGAAACTTGAAACCTGCAGGGTGTCTTTTTATGAAAAAAGCAAAATATATACTTATTTGTATGCATAGACCACCTAGGGGAGTTTCTTTTGAATTTTGCACTGTTTTAAACACTCATTGATGTGAGTGCTTATTGCAGAAGCAAGGACAAATAAGATGTACAGTAGCTGAAGGGCCATTTATGTCTGGAGGTGCATGCAACCGGAGTAAACAAGGCTCATTAGAATGAGAGGAAAGAGGAATAGCTGTGAGGACGAGCTGCCTGCCCTCGCCATGCTTCTGGACTGCATGAGTGGAGTTGTTTTGCCCCTATTAATGGAAGAAAGGCCCCACTTCTGTGAGTTGTTTCCTGAGTTACGTAGAGTACTGATTTTATTTGATGGGTAGGTACGAGTCTGTAAATGCTTTGGGTTTTGGAAGGTAATACCTGATCTGTTCTTTGTCCTTCCACACTCTGGGGTGCAACTCTGGGTGTGCCAGCTGCACATTTTGCTGGTTACAGCCCTTTTCTGCTCGTGGCTCATGTCCTGGTTAGATGGGCATCAGGTTTCCTGAAGAGGCACTTGGATCTAAGTTCCATTCATGAAGCTGGAGGTACCTGTGGTCCTGTGGGACCCGCTGGGGCCAAGACTGCTGAATTCTCTCCTTGGTGTGGGTGCAATGAAGCGTGCAGCTCGGGTAGCGCTGCCTGTCTGCAGGGCTCGCAGGGTGGTGTGGAATTTCAGCGCCCGCTGCACTAAATTGAAGCCTGGTCCAGGGTGGGATGTAACAAGCTTTTAAGATTGCGCAGTAGCTCAAAAGTGATTTGATAGATTCAACAGCAACAGCAGGGAATGTTAGTTCAGCAAATTATGGCCACTAATGTGGTATGAAAAGGTCAGTGCAACCCACCCAAACCTACCAGCAGCTCTTAGCAGTGCATTGAGGGAGCCGGCAAGTTTTGGTCGAGTGAATGAATAGCCTCTGAAAAATAACAACAGAGAGTCTGGCATGTGCTTTTAAATGCCTTTGCTAGCCCGGCACTTGAATTTAGAATTTTATTATCCATTGCTGCAGATTTCTGCCAACAAGCTGAAGAGTGGCTGTAAGCTTTTATAGCCACAGGTAGAAGTTTTCCTTCCCTATTTCTTTCACTCACATCTCTAATAGCTGTTTCCATGTCTCAGATTTGAAATACATGGATTCTTCTTGAAGATGGTTAGAAATACTGCGATGGCGTGGGATGGTTTTGCTTTTATGTGGAGGGGGAGGCTTGGAGGCTTAGTCTCTGTTTTCAGCCCTTTCTTTTCTCCCTCCCTCCTTGGCCAGCAGTATCCAGAGCCCCGCAGGGATGGCCCCCACCATTAATTCCGGTCACTTAGCCAGGGCTTGTCCTGGGACAGCATTACACACAGAGGTCTGGAGAAAAGTGCTGACAGGAGTGTGATGCTCAGTGGGCAGCAGCTGCTGCCTGGGGGAGGCTGTGGGAACGCAGGGCTGAGGGGCAGCAGGAAGGTACCACTGTGCTGCCACAAGGATCATCTGTTCTTGGCCGTCAGATACTTCAGAGGTCTGTTCTTTGAATTGTTGTGAAAGGTTTGATTGTTTTTGTTGTTTTTTAAATGGACTCAATCACTGTGGTTTGTAAAATTGATTCCTTGCTGCCTTTTCCCCAGAAGGTACCATTACACGTGAATAGACCTTTCAAATTCAGCTCCATTGAAAATAATGGAATTAGCCTGTGCTGTTGTTCCCATTAGGGAAATCAATCTTGTTTTGAAAACTCTTGTGCTTTTGAGAAGAGCAGAACTTGACAGAAAGATCTACCTTTGCTGGCCAGGGTCCCCCTGCAGCAGTTGCTCTTGCTGGGCATCCCCAGATGTTCACCCTCCCCTTGGGGGAGATTTGCTGTGGTTTGGGAACTGAGTTTCCTTGAGTAGTTTTCTGCCATCGTTCTTTTTAGTTTCCAGTATAGTTTTGTCTTTACGCTCTTCCTTTATTTTTTTTCTGACATTTGTGTCGTATCATAGACAGTTATGTACTCCGTGGTTTTACTTTCCAAAGTGCTGCCCTCGTGGAGCACAACCAGCAGACTGTATTTCCAAATTGTCTCCTGCTTTTCCTCTGCCAAAAATGCTGACTGCTCCTCTCTGCTCATCCAGGACAGCTTATCGCTGCTGGTGGGTCTTTGATGGCCTCTTTCCAGAGCGTCTTAGCCCTTTTTGGAGCCAGTTCTTTGCTTTCTCTTGTTGGACACTGAGTCATTGGAATATCCTCACTGATTTGTTGACTGGAAGTGATGGATCCATGGAAGCCATGGATTTTCTTGTTGGCACTCCTGAGTAACGTAGTATTACATTGGCTGCTTTTGTCTTTTCTTATTTCCCTATCAGTTCTGCTAAATTTATATATGTATATATATATTCTTACATAAAGTAAACAAGGAAGCTTCTGTAGAAAATAAATCATTACTCAGAGGGCAAAATGACACTAAATTGGCAGCTTTGCAGAAGGTATGATGCCTTTGATTGATTAGTTGTCAAAGAAATGTAACGTACTAAACTTGGTGAAGATTAAGGACGTTAAGATGGTTGAAATTCCAAATGCATTCGTGTTTGGTGTTAGGTTTAGAGCCTCTTCCAGAATTTCAATTTTGAAAACGCAAAGTATTTGTTTTGTTCTGCTCCTTAGGAGCCCTCTAGGTGTTATGGAAAATTTGAGTTCTTAGAAAAAACAACAACAAACAAACAAAAACCAGTCTGAAAGTATTTAGTAATCGCAGTTTCTGAATTAGAGAGAGAGAGAGACATTATTTTTTGTGATTAATAGCGAGTTTCTGAGGTACATTAGACACTATTTACAGAAACTGAGCACCAGAAATAATAGTAGCATTATCCTGAACCTCGTAATTACTCTCAGGGTCCAATTTTACATTGTGTCTAATGCTCAAGAAATAATAGCAGCACATTTTTCAGCAAATGCTTATTTAGGTATTTAGATAGATACATGTACAGCAGGAGAAAATATTAGTTAAGCCAAACAATGCCTTTTGAGAGGGCGAGCAATCTTTTTCTTGTTTCTTTGTGTTTTGTTTTTGTTTTATCTGTGTGCTTTTTCTTTTGAAGCCGCAAGGTCCCTTCTGACTATCTCACTCCCCCATTCCTTCTGGGAGAGAGGAGTTCACAAAAACAAATACCTGAATTTTGCATGTGGAATCCCAGTCCCAGCCCTCCTTCATGCCCATGCATAAGCAACCTTTCAGAGCTTTTCACTCTCCCATCTCCCTATCTCCGGATGCCTGATCCGGTCTCCCACTGTTCCGCTTCCCCTCTTTCCAGCTGCTAATAAACCCTGCTTTACCTAACAAAGCAGAGCAGAAAGGAGCCAGCAGGCAGTGGGGGAGGTGACTCAGCCTCCTGACACCCTGTCCACCTGCTCCTTGCCAAAGACATCAGGTGTGCTTCTGCAGGTGAACAGAAACACATCCTGTCCTTGGCCTAGCTGATGTGCAGCACATGAGCTTACAGCACTGACCATCTCAGCCTCTCTGTGCCCTTACATTAGGCACAACTCACCTGTCTCTGCTTTGAACATGCCTATCATCTTTCTGCTAGTAGTATTTTTCTGTTGTATTTTTCTCCATCACCTTCCTGTGCTGCTGAGAAGGAAGACAAATGAAATGCCCCAGACCTGACAACAGTTAAGCTAGGTGGCAAATGACTGTCATATTGACCAATGTGGTCTGTGCGTCTCTGTTCCAATCTCTTCAGAAGTGATACCAGACTGGTCTTGAGTTGATTGAAATCATGGTTATATTCTGTGCCTGCACAGAATCAGTAGCCGTGACTCAGGCTGTGGCACTGCCATTGTCACTGCCATGAGCTGTGTTTCAAGAGCAGAAAGAAGAACATGCTCTTAGACTTGTGGCAGGTGATAGGGCTTTTCTGCCTATAGTAATTTGTCAGAAACAATGACCTTCATTCAGATTTTGCTTTTGCATGTTGCCCTGTGTGAGTGGAGGTGAGATGGCGAGAGCCCTGGTTTCCCTTGTGCAGAACTAAGAAATGTTAGTCAAAAACTTTGTTGTGAATTTCGTGAAGTGCTGTCAACACAACAGGTTTTTGTGTCCTCCATGCTTCACTTCTTGTTCTAAAAACATTCAGGATGAAGCTTCACATTTGCATTTAGCACAGCTTATTTTACTGTTATCTCTGTGTGTAGAGGGAAATGATGCTTCATCTACATGCCAGCCAGCAGTCCCATTCCTGGCACTCAGTGTGCTGCAGAACTGAAGCACAGGGACTGCAGGGAGGTGTTAGCCATGAAAGGCAAAGGCTGCTCCAAGGAGCCCATTCCCAGGCCAGAAAGGGGACACCCAGGTGTCTGTGCCCAGTGGTGTCTGTTTTCCCTTTAAAATTTTCTGAACGGTGATCATCTTTTGTTTGGGTGCTGGATCCTGACTGACAGCAAGATTACATCAGGTCAGGCTGGTGACCAGTCCCTAGTGGGGTTCCCCAGCGCTCCATTTTAGGGCCAGTTCTTTTAATTGCTTTTAAAAATGATCTGGACTCCGTATCTGAACACATTCTATATAAGTTTGCAGATGGCACTAAACTGGGAAGAGCTGTTGACTCCCTGGAGCCTGGAGAGGCCTTACAGTGAGATTTTGACAAAGGGGGAGCACTGGGCAATCGCCAGCTGCATGAAGCTGAATGGGAGGAGGCTGAGGGGGGCCATGATGGCCTGCAGCCTACCTGTGCTGCTGCCTGGGGTTGTGGTGGCAGGACATGAGGAGCTCACTTTGTCTGCTGGTGTCTTGGCTGAGTTCATCAAGGCCTGGCTCAGAGGGAAAGGTCCTCGTGACTTCCCAACAGAGCAGACTTGAGATGAAAATCACGGAACTACAGTAAATGTGGAGCTCTAAGATACCGCTTTTAGAACTGCATTTCGGAGTGTCACAGCTCTTTAACTGATTTCAGCAATGAATAATTAAAGCATAAATAGGAGAACAGTAAATATTTCACTAAAATACTAAACAGAAACAACAAAATCTGTTCAAGACAAAGGAATCTTTGTATTTTTATTCTTCTCTGCTATCTCCCTCCCACCCCCCTTCTCTTTATCCCCCCAAAGCTGGAGAACCCTGCTCTGTGCCAAAGGGAGCGGGGCGATGTGCGGTCATCACAGCACTGTCAGGGATTAGAAATTCCTCCCTTCTTATTAACTGCTCTCCTCTGAATCTTCCTTTCCAGATTATCTGGTGAGTATAATGATTCACATAATAGCACGTGTGTTCCTTCCCCAGAAATGTTTACAGACCTTTGTAAACTCAAGGGGCTGGGAAGTTTCATAGCTGGTCTGCTGAGGAGAAATGCGTTCCCTCTCCAGTCAGGAGTTATGAGTTCAAGAGAAGTTAATTAGTGACTAACGTTAGTATATGGAGTCGCATTGTGTATTTGCTGTTAAAGTGAATAAAGCCTTCACAGAAAATGTCTGATTAAGGATTTGAATAATACCGGATGAATAAATAAAATAAAGCAAGTCCTTAGAGTCAGTTTTTCTTGATTTTATTTTTCTTTTTTCCAATGTTCTGGACTTCTGCAAGGCATAAGATTATTTAGGGGCTTCACAGTTAGAAATCAAATTAGGTGTTTGTTGAGGTTGTGTTTATTAATCAAGACGAGTAATTATAAAATGCTGTTCATTTCCAAGAGGAATTCAAGCAACCCTCACTACCACCCAGCAACGACGAATAGATAAGTATGTGTAACTGGTAGGGGGAGAATGAGCATTCAAGGTTGATGAAGATCTAATTTCCACTGAAAAATGAAACGAAATCTAATCTGAGGAATTGGAAACAATAAAGGCAATGTGTTAAAGGGTGTTTACAGGCAGTGTTGATCTTCTGCATTGAAGTCTCCCTGGCCTGCAGATCGGGGGAGCCTGTTTCATATCTTGTCAAATGATTGCAGAAGCAGATCTGTATTTCACTGCTGACAGTTCTGCCTCTCTGTCTGCAGCTAGCTCACCTTTAAGGCTGATTTTCTTCCATTGAAAGAAAAGGCACTTAATGATTATGTGGTCATCACTATGTCATCTCTCCCGAGAATCAGAGTGGAGAACTTAGGCTGGACCAGATTTCCATGAGACTGAAATCCTGAGATTGTTTCCGACCTGTTTTCCCAAAACTGTACTGAGTGGTGCCTGGAGATGCTCACCGGTAATTGCTCAATTAGTCACTGTGGCTCTGGTGTCGGAGGTCACTTGGGATTAAATTCAATAAAAGACTTGGCTGCTGCAACATCATATTTTGCAAGTGCTTGGATTCCTGAGTGGAGCCCAAAAATCTGAGGTAAGTGCTTTAGTTGCCATACAGAGTGCATGTGGAGAGTTTAGCACTGAACAAGGCAATTGGTTTTAAAAAGCCAAGAAGGTGAGAGGGGAAAGCGGGGACAGATCTCTTCTTCTCTGTAGCAGGGGACAGCTCAGAACTGGGCAGCTTCAAGCTGTAAGCAGGCGTACCAGCAGATTTAGGGGAGCTACCAAGATTGCAGGACTCTTGGTACACCCTTTCTGGACTTGAATGCCAGATATCTGCCAAAGCTCATCAGTGGTGCAGAAGTCCTGTTCTGTGAATGGCATTTTAACCTGAGCGCTTAGATTGCTCCTTCAGAGATGTCACAAGGGAGTTCTGAGTACTGGCTGATGCTTGTCAAGCATTTGAAGATTAACTATGCTGCATGTGAACAAGTTTTTGCTTTTCTTGTATTGGACTTGGATACCAAGGTGATAAGCACGGTATAAATATCTTGAGAGAAATGCTGAGCATAATAATTTTATTGATCTCAAAAACTACAGGATCTTTCTGCGACTTTCTAGGGGTTTATTTTGTATGGGATTAGTCATTTATGTCCCAATAATGGTGCAATTATGTTTTCAGCAGAAGAATTAGGAGGAGGAGATTGTCATTGTAGTAAAACAGTGTAATTCGTGAAATAATAGTTAATGTCTTCCAGTTGTTTGGTTTAAGGTGGATAGCTCTGGGTGGGATTAACAAACAGCATATGTATTGAGCACTTGTTCGCTCTGCAGGAGCTGTGGTTTACAGGCTAATGCTTTGTTTTATTTATGATAAACGTCTGCTTAGAAGACCTTTTAGAGTTGTCTTCTTTTGTTTTAGTTTTTAAAGCTGGCACTAATAAAGAAAGTCTAGAAACAAAGGACCCTTATCCTTTAGTTAAGCTTTTTATGAATGAGATTATTTTTTTTCCCCCTAAACAAACAAAAAACCCTAATTAGAAGGGAGCACAGCTTTCAAATAGTGTTGGTATGGTTTAATTTGCAGCTTGCTATTACTTTCCAAGTCACACCTGGGGAACAAAATGCAGAGTGCTTCTGTGAGATGTGCTGCAGGAAGGCTGCTGCTTTGCTGTGGTCTGGTAGTGATGCCATGAATGTTCCTGATGCATTAAGAACACCTAGAGGCCTTCAGCTTCAGGTGTATGAGCAGTCCTACAGTTATTAGTTCCTCTGCTTAATATTTGTTCCTCTTTTTTTATCTGTCACAATCTCTGAAGTGCAAACCAGTTTTGGAAATGTTTCAAACTAGCTTGATTAAATGGTCTTTCCTTTACCAAGTCTTTTGATTAGCTGAAATACAGTATTATAAAGTTATCCCCTCTCTTCTGCAAGGAACAAGTAGGATTAATGATTGCTTTGCCTGCAAACGGTTTGGTGGTGCAACCTTGTGTGGTTGGAAATGCACACTTATTAATGAGGTTCCCGTTAAGACTCTTGCAAATACTGATGAATAGTTAGATGCTCGTCACACAGACACTTTGTCTTGTGCCTGGAGTGTAATTGTTGAGCAGCTGTGCTTGAATCCCTTTCAACACAGTTGTTTCTTGGTTCTGCCTGAGGCAAGCGGATGATGCTCCACAGTTTGACAAGGCCCCATCCCAGAGGGATGGAGCTGCACAAGTGAACTGACAGGGGTTCCAGTTCACAAAGTGGGCTGGAGTGATTAAATCTGGGGTGGTGTGAAGTACTGAGCTCCTGGCTTCTTTTCTGTGGAGGAAGAGGGGGCCACCACATTGAGTGAGCACTTGCCCGTTAAGGGCTGGCTCCAGAGAAAGCTATCCATTTCCATTCTGTCTTCTTCCTCAAAACACTTAAAGCCAGTGTTGCATGTAAAAATAAAATTTAAAAAAAAATCACAATTAAAATATTAATTATTAGTGCTGAGAGTGTTTTGAGCCATTTTAGTATTCAATCGGCTGTAATTAAATACTCAGTGAACACAAAATTAGGTCATATATTATGTAAATAGGATGAGACATCCACTAGCTCTGGCAACAAATGCCTTGGAGTCCTTCGGGGTGTAATTTGGGACTGGACTCTTGGAGCCTAATTGGTTCTGTCTGACCCCGATTCCTTTCTCTGTCACATGCCCACCTGAAGGCAGGGTGAATACCAGGCCGGCTGCTGGGGATGCTTCCCTCCCCACCTGCGGGCTGCGCTCCGGCCATGTGATGTGGTGCCTCCTTTGGATCTGAGCAGAATGAATTCAAGTATAGAAATGAAATACCAAAATCAAGAAGGTGCTCAGCCGTTGGGCTGAACGAGGCTCAGAGCACGCGGCGCTACCCGGGATCGTGCCCTCTATTCTCTCAGCGTGACATTTGATAACTTTTATTTTAGCCTACATAATTACAAATGCCAAACTTGATTTTGCTCCCTCCAAGGACAGCGGTAGCGGTAGCAGGTCCGTCGTTATTAGTCAGAACAATTACGTGGCTTTTCAATGAGGAAAAATAAAAACCAGAACTTGCAGCTCTCTGCCCGCTGGTGACAGCTCTGTGCTGCTCGGCTGTGTGAAGCCGTGTGCCATACACATCTGGAGCCACTCCTTCCCGGTATCCTCCCCTCGTTTCGGATTCATTGTGCTGCCTCCAGAAGTGGCTCTCCAGCAGCATCCCCGTGCCTTTCTCCCGGCCGTGTTGTTATTTTTAAAGCTGATTGCAGGCCTCTCGCACACGAGGCACGTGGAGAGGAGCAAGCGCGGGCTGTGCTGCAACAGCGTGGGGAGCGAGCAGAGAGCTGCGGGCACCGCGTGCTGACCTTGCCTGGTCCTCCGTCACCGTGCGCTTCCCACCCCTCCCTGTTTTGTTCCCTGTGAAGCAAGCTGTAATTCAGAGCTGGCTGAGGGGTGATGCATCACATATTCTGTTTGAATCCTTCAGATATCAGCTTTCTAGACTGTGCGTGGCTCTCTGCTGCTGGCGTGCTTCACATCATGGAAGAAAGAGATTTTGGTACTTGGATTTCTGAAGCGAGACATTGTCTTCTTCAGCCCTCGCCTCCTGCTCTGCCTCCTGTCCCCAGTCCAAGCATCCCTGTTTTAAAGAATTTCTTTTCATATCTCCTGACTGGTTCCCCTCAGGGCCCTGGCAAGAAGAAGGGTGGATTCATGTGGGTAGAGGGAGACCGGTCCTGCCCTTGGGAGTGAGGGCAGCGCGTGGCAGGGGCTGCTCCTCAGCCCTGTCTGTTGGATGGGAATTGCTCTCTAAATCACTCAGTGAGTTTGTTGCTGTGAAGGTAGAACCATAGCATATCCCACACTGAAAGGGACCTGTAAGTATTATTGAGTCCAGCTCCTGGGTCCATCCAGGACCACACAAAAATCAAACCCAATGTTGAGAACGTTACCCAGATGCTTCTTGAACTCCAGCAAGCTCAGTGCCCAGCAACTCTTTTGTGAAGAACCTTTTCCTAATACCCCACCCAACCCTCCCCTATCATAGCTCCATGCAGTTCCCTCCAGTTCAGTCACTGTCACTCTGGAGATACCTGCCTGTATGAAACCTGCTGTGTGCACCTTGAATTTAGGTGACGGAAGTCAAGAGGAAGCGACTGCTTGCAGCTTGTCTGCGGGCTTGACTGCTTGGAGCTTTGTACCGTCAGGAGGCATGGATTTGGCTTATCAAGCGGCGCTGGACTTGCTAAGTGGTTGGCAGACATTATAGAAAAGTGAGATGCTATTCATGCTGCAGTGGATAAGAAGTTGGAAAGCATTGGTTTAAGATTGCAAGAGGCTGAGAGGAAAATTGAAGTCATGGAGATAATGATCATTGGACCTAATGCAGTTCTTGCTGAGAATGCCAAAGACCAGGTTGTAAGCTGTGCAGAAGTCCAGTTGATGATCTGGAAAATAAGTGCAGATTGGGAATTATCATCTCGGTGGGAGAATCTCATGGATGTAGCGATGGAGAAGCAGGGAGATTCATTTGCTTGTTGCAGAGTGCTGGCTGAGCTGCATAAACGTGAGGTGAAATTTTTTCAGAGTGCTTCAGGATGTCATAAGGGCATCGCGTTATTGAAATGTCAAGCTAAGCAGTGACTTCCCAGGATGATAAATCAGTGTCTATAGTATTGTTAAATGGCAAAACAGGTCCATGCGCTGCAACTCTAATGCTATGAAGACTGTGTATTATTTCCATTGGGTTTATCCTTGTATTTAAAAAGTACTGCTGGGTTGGCTGTTTGGCTTTGGCTTTCTCCTTGTATTAAAAAAAGAAAGCATAATCAAAAATGATCCAGCTAAAATGCATGTAGGGTACTCTGGCTGCTTTTCATCAACAGGTTAGTATTGTTATTTAGTAAGTATTTTCTTTATCCATGGACAGGTAGATGCCACGGCCTAGAGGTTTTCCTTAGGGTTGGGTCTTTCTGTAATAGGAGAGAGTTTGTGAAGGAAGGATTGTGAAAGCCAGTGTAACGTGTCCTGCAAGGCCTGCCCGTTCACAAGTTTGTATCTGTGCATATGCAGCTGTTTCTCCATGTTCTCTAGAACTTCTGTGACCTGAATGGTTTATTGCCTGTGGGGTGCTGGGTGAGCTGGGAGCCAAGCCCTGATCTCTGTCGTGCTCCACAAGCTGTCCCTTGCCTCCACTGGCAAAACTGCCTTCTTTCTGTCTTGCCATCTGGTTTAACTCTGGTTTGCTGCACTGTGCCGCGTGGGAATACATTTCTGTATGCCTTTCAAAATGCAGAACGTCTTTGTGATTACCTGTGAGATTGCTTGGGACTTTTATGTGCTTGCTGTGTTGTGCAAGCTCGTAATACATTTACAAACAAGCTGCAAGCTGGGACAAAACTAGGTCACTTGTAGCTCTGTACTGGGCAGATGTTGGCTTTTCCTCATTCATCCTCTGTCCTCAGTGATATAATTGGGATGTTAGAGGTAGCTGAATGTTGCTGACCATAGCTAATTTCTATTGTGGGGCCATCAGAAGGTTGAATTTCGGAGGTCCGAAATGAGAGTTTTCCATAGATGGAGAGCGCGGGATATTTCGTCTTTGACTCGCAGTGGGAGGTCACAGCCTTTTGTGCTCACAGCTTTGAAACCAGCATAAACTGGGGTGATTAGCTCCCTTTTCTAATGAGTACACAAAGCTGATTGTGAATGAGCCAGTGGGTTCATTGTGAAACCTTGGCCTGCATTTAATCCCTTATGTGAGACCCCCTTTTACGCAGAGATAGCAATTGGAATCCAATTTACACTGGGCTAGGCATTAAATCTCCTTACACTTGCAATACTGCTAATCAATGAAATTGAAATGCAATTGCCGTGAGGAGCCTCTTCCCTTCAGTTATGCCACTCACTTTGTGCCGCAGCGTTGTGAGACCGAGCCCTTAAGTGGGAAACACTTTGTCTTCCTAATACAGGAGTAAACAACGTCTCGCTTCCTGGCAAAACATATCCCAAGCGCTGTATAACAAACAAGAGATATCTTAAAAGTCCATCAAGAGACGCTATGGTAATTTCATAGGAACGGCCACCTTGCTTTTAGTGAGAATTATCTAAATAAGAAGATAAAAGGAAGAAGAAAGGGAGCTTGACGTGCAGAGAGACACATGAAAGGTTTCAGGAGAGGCTTTCTGTGCTGCACAGATGTATTAGTGGTTGAGTTTTCTAGCGAGCACCGTATTAGCAAGAAGAGTTTCTTCCTGTCTGGTTTTAACAAGCAAGGCTTCTAAAAATCAGGGCTGGGGTGCATCAGCTATCAGTGAGTGACAGGGAGGAGACTTCTGTGCATTGCACGGGAGTTGCACGGCTGGGATAGCTTGGGTGGGAGATCGGAGCATGGTGGGCACAGCTCCTCCTGGGGCCTTTGGCCAGCCAGGCTTCTGCTTTGTGCCTTGTGCAGCCCAGGTCAGGGACTGCTGAATTCTAACCCCCACCAATTGCTTTCGCTGCCTGCAGCCCCTTAAAATATTCATTCCGCCTTTTATTCACCGGTGCTGTTTAATACTTGAGGCACAACGATGATCTGGAAGGCTTGTATTCTGTTACAGTCATTGTTTTGGGATTATCTAGAAAGCTGACACTGGGCAGGAAATTAGTCAGTATATACTCCCACTGTAACCAGTATGCCAGGTGTGGATATTTAAAAAATCATGAAGTCACCTCCTCCAGTTCAGGTTGGGTTTTTGTTATTGTTGTCTCTTTCCTTTTTTTTAAGGCACAATAAACTGCACTTGCTTTTTATTTCTCACCTGGTTTGTGAGCTGTTGGGAAGCACATTGGTTGCGTTTCCAATCTTATTTGCAGCTACAAGAGTCAGAAATATCGTTTAGGAAAAAAGAGTTGCTTTTTAATACATCCTAAGGAATTTGTGAACAGAAGTGTTAGGACAAATACTACAGAACTCGCTGTGAAATCACAGGAGCCCCCGCTGCTGCTGAGCTGAGCAGGGTACAACTGCATCCCTTCCTTGAGTGGCATCCTGCCTTGCTTTGGCTAGTGCACTCCAGAGCCCTAAGGATGCTCCCAGCTAATGCAGATCTTTCTGTCCCAAGCAATCCCAGTCTCCATTGGATGCAGCTTCAGAGCCTCACGGGACAGGGACAGCTGTGAGAGCAGAGTGTGAGGGCTGCCATGCACAGCGCTGCCTGGGCAGCAGCCTCAGAAGCAGGACAGCACTGCAGCACTGGTTGCTGGGCACTGCCAGCAGATGAGTGCAGCCAACCATGTAGCAGCTTTTCCCAGCCAGCAGCCAAACGGGACGTGGAGCTTTTAAGGTGTACTTTTGTAAGGGTGGTGCTTTAGGTCTCAGGCGGATGGATGGTGTTGGTGTGCCCAAGCCATGCTTCATTTAATTTGGTTACATATCACTGACCTTTCCAGTCTGAGCTTTCTCCGGTCTGAGCTTTGGTGTTGTTTCAAATTGAGTTACCGTGAAGTTGTCTGAGCAAGGTTGAGCTGAAAGGCTGGGGGGAAGTTACAGCGGGTGCAAAATGGAGCTGCCTGCTTGCTGGATGGCAATAGCTGCAGGGAACGGATTTGACTTGATCTTCAGTGGTTCACACTTATTTCCACATATAAATTAAAAAGCAGGAAAAAAAACCAACAACCAACCTAAAACCCAATCCAGGAACAATGCACACCTTAAGCTGCTGCTCCCATTTTAGAGATGCTGGTCATCTTTGGACAGAGCTGAGCTGTGGTTACACACCTAATGGTCACAGGCTCTAAACACTGCTCTTGTCCAGGGGTGCAGTCCTGACCTTGGGATGGATCCCATCAGAAAATGTCTAGTTGGCATTTCAGGCAAAGCTGATCTGCTATAGGCCTTAAGATTGAGGCTATTTTATTGATTTTCATTTATTTATTTGTCTGTTTTGTAGAAATGCAGCAGCCTGCATTAAGGCCAGATGCCCTGAAGCGTGTAACCGAGCCTGCTTAATAAGCAGAGTATTTTGGGGCATTTGATTTTTGACCTCATTCTCTGTGAGCAAGTTGAACCTGGGCACTTTGCAGGAAGCACGGTTTTGTGGAGAGAGGATTTTCATCTTATTTGGCAGAGAGTACATGGAAATGGGTGTGATGATGCCTTTCCAAGAACTTGTATTTTCTGTATCTGCAGGACTCTCTGCCCCAAAATCAGATCTCATCTGACTGATACATTTTCAACAAGACGATTCTGACTCTTTCACAACTTCCATGTGTAAATGTGTTAATGTTTTGCCCGGCACTTTATTTCTAACAGGCTGAACCTTCATTGTGTTTTCACAGTTTGGGTTTATGTTTAACTTGAGGCTTTCTTTACAATTTTTGCTGCCTTGTAGCTTTACAACTGCCCCAAGATTATAAAGAAAAAGACACACACCAAGCCTGCCTGGTTTTGTTTTGCAGAGATCTTCCTTTCTCTCCCCAACCTCCAAGCCCCCAAATCTGAGCCCGAGGGGGAAATAGGGAGTTGCTTCCTCAGACCTGTCAACTCCTGTGCTTTCAGGATGAGCCTAATGATGTTGAGCCCTATATGATTCTTTCACACTTGTCTACTTCAATCTCACACCACAAGACAAGTAGGTGCTGTGCAGAGGGAGGGATGAAAGTCATGCCAGGGTAAAGCGTATGTTCTGGGTACAAGGGAGATTTGGGATGAGATGCAAATCCTGCATGTAGTATGGCTGGTAGTGTTTTTTTGTTGTTGTTGTTGTTTGTTTGTTTGTTTTTCCCTGCGGTTTAATATAATTTTCATCTTGGTGCATGGAAAACCAGATCAGGCTTTGGGGGTGACACGGAGGACGAGAGTGAGGAATTACGCTGGGTGCTGGTGTTACAGAGGCAGGAGCAAACAGCAGGATTTGGGCACAGAGGGGAGAGAATCAGAGCTGAAATACACAGCACCCAGGTGGCTGCATGCAGGGGTTGACCTTTTTTAATCACTTATGAGACTACTTCTCCAAAAGACATGTGTCAGTATTTGTATAAGAATATAGGAGCTGCATTAGCAACTAGTGTAGCCCTTTGTCCAAGCGTTACTTGCAGCCCAGCGTGTCTTCTGCCCCTTTTGCACTGAAGATAAGCAAAAAGTGTTGCCAGGGTAGATTTTGGGAACAAATGGTGCTCAGTGGCTCCATATCATGAAGTCTACTCATGCTTCCCAGTGTTTGCTTTTCAGCTCATCTGCAAGCTGTTTCCTCTTGTGCTTTCTGCTGAGGAGGAGACAGTTGCTGGGGGGCTGCGTGTCCTGCTTCCCCAGGAGAGAGCAGCACCACAAGCCTTGTGCTGATCTTCTCTGTAGCCATGAATTCTGTGCAGGTAGCGTTTGGCAAGTCACATGTAGCTGCTACAAACATACAGAGTCACATGAAGGCAGGGCTTGCTTGGCCTTTTGCTTTTTGATTCATTTTACGTACACGTGAAATGCAGATCAGATGTACTGCTGTGTGTGTAACTAGTGTGGCTGCCTCTTCTCTGTCTCATTTCTGCTCCTTATGGGTACCCATGAGCTAGTTTTGTATAGGGCTCTGTTTCTTTTGTACCAGAACAATACCTGAGGCCATGCAGATGAGCACTGAGCACCTGCTCCTGGGTAGCTGCAAGCTGGGCAGAGTGGCGATGGGATTGCCTTCTGAGCGTGGGGTCCTGTGGCTGGGACACATGCTGAATGGCAGTCCCCAGTCCAAAGGGAGGCTCAGTGAGTGAAAGGGGTGGAAAAAAAAGCAGGATAGGAAGGCACAAAGCAGAGTGGGATAGCGCAAGTCTTAACAAAGGCTTTACTGCTTCATCCTTGCTTTCTTGTTTCAAAATAGCTCCGGGTCTTTTTTGCTTACAGCTAATTTGTAGCGCGATTCATGATCACAAATCTGGATCCTAGAGACTCTGCTGAATTCGAACCTTTGTGTGTACTTACACAGCTGCAGCACACCAGGTACTCGGTCACTTTTTGGAGACAATTTTGCCAGCAAAGCTGATGTCAGGCCTCTGCGATGTTAAAAAACCAAATTGAAGCAGCCCATTGTGAGGAATCTGAGAAAGTGCTGTCGGCAGCCAGGTTCTCAGTGAATGCTGGCCCTTGCCCAATGATCAAATGGGTGATTTACTATGTGCTTTACCCCATTGCTATGCAGCAGGCCAGAACTGTTGTGTGGATTTTGTTGTTTTGTTTTTTTTTTTAGACCTCTTTTATTGGATTTGTGAGCTCTCTTTGTGGTTTGCCAAATGACCAGCATTAAAAATGACATTCTTTGGCTGTAGGTCTAAAGGTTGTGATAGCAAATCAGAATTTCAGCGTCGGAAATTGGGCCTCATAAGAAGCAGACATAAATCAAGGCAGAGCTGATTAAATGCACTCTTTTGCAAAGCGTTGTCGTGGGGCTAAACGTGTCCGCTTCTCCATTGAAGTTCCTGAGGGGTCAGAAAGCATTGGCAGCAGAGGAGGAAAGCATGTACTCAGGGATAGCAACTAAGTTCTATTTGTCACTCCTGGGGGGAAACAGTGCAGCAAAGACCACGGGCACTGCAGTGTGGAGAACACCAACAGACCTCCTCAGCTTTCTGTCTGGATGGCACATTGCCTGCCTGAAAATGGGAGCATTAAGTCAGGGCATGCAGAGCTCCTTGTGTTCATTACTGATGTCTTGAGCTCTTTATACAGGTCTGTACCCATGCTGGTCCTGACATCTAAACAACCGGCAGTGTGATCTCTGTACAGGATGGCAGTGGTGGAGAGCTACAGGGCACAGTTCTTGCCCACTGGCATCACCCAGCTTGGACGCGACCTGCTGAGATGGCTCCGGTCCCACTTTTGTCAGCAGGCTGTGCAGCACAGGCTCAACGTAGCAGGCATTTCAACTGCAGCAAGTCTAAACTCAGCATTTACCACCACTTTGGAGACAAAATGCATATCAGCCACTCTTTTCATCTCCGTTTCCTCATTGCTTTTAGTTAGCACTCTTCAGGCATTGGAAATCGCAAGTGCACTCCATTCCAGCCTACTCTTTCCAGCTGGACGATGAGAATCAAATCATTTCCTTCATCCTCTTGTAGCTGTGAGACCTGCTTAAGAGAAACATCAGGTATCTATTTATGAAGACAGAGTAGAAGCAGCAAAATACAATTTAAAACGTTGGCAATAAGATGCTGCCTTGAAGACTTTCTGAAAGCTTCACCAGCACAGCCCTGGTTCTGGAGCACCCAGAGATGCATCAGCCCTGCTCTTGGTATGTGTTAAAACAATATTATGCTAGCAGATACCTACACCGGCAATGGTGCTTTTAATGAATATGCACTGCACTGAACATAACATCTAGATGAATCCCTCGGGGACATTTTCTTTTCTGACTGCTCTAAAATCCTGTTCAAGCGGATTTGAGTTAGTCATCCAACATCTGCTTGCTCTTCGTTCCTAGCAGTATTCATTCAGAGGTAAACTTCCAGGGGTAACCTTTGCCAGTGCTTCCCTAAATACGCAGTGATATGCAGTGAGCACAGGAGAGCGCATCTCAAAAAAATCAGTAGGATGCAATGACAGCAGAGTGCAGCTGCCACCTGCAGATTGACGCTTGCACAGGGGAGCCTGTCCTCTGGGCTGTGCCTGAACGATTCTCTGTGAACCCTAAGGAAGTGGTTCGCCGATTTATTTATTTTTTTAATTATTATGATCATGTTTTACTGTTTTGCTCCCCTCCCTTCATCCATCGTCTGCAAAAGCTTGGTTTATATGTTGGAAGAGAAATGCTCTGAGCTGCAAGGAGCTGCAGCGGCTCAGTGCATTGAGGGCTGAGGGCTCAGTGCCAGCATTGCTCAGGAGCATTTTTGCTTAGGTACAGAAAGGCAGTTCTCTCTTTCTTCTACAGCTTCACTCTTTCTGGTGTCTTTTTTGAGAATTCAACTTGAGCTGCAGACTTCCCCGCATCATTAAAGCTCCTGTCCCTGTTTGCCCTGATTAGTCGCTGTAAATGAGCTGCTGTGTTTGATGCTGGCCCAGTGCTAATCTGCTGCTATGGTTAATAATATTAGAGTTGCAGCAAGTAAATGCTCACCTGCCTCAGGTGCCCTTCTATCCTGCTGTACTTTCTTGAGGATGTGTTTGCAGCCCTCTCTTTCCATCCCAGTGCCCCCAAACCACCCCACTGTGAGAATGGAAAGCACAGGTTTTCGTTGTCATAAATCTGAGGAGTTGTTGTGTGAATGCCAGGAGCTGCAGCAGGCTAGGTGGAACACATGGTCTCTTATTTGAGGCTGCCCATTGTTTCCCACTAGCATGTGCCTTTTCATTAAGTGATGACAGACGTGCATTTTAAAAAGGGAAAATGTCTCCAAAATAGTGGGGACGGTTAGAGTCAAATCAAAACCAACTTCATTTTGCTTTGTTTCTTGATACGTTGTTGGTGACTTTCTTCCCCAGCCAGCGGGGGTCTGCGGTGACAAGCTCAGTGTGTGCATGGCTGGAGCAGATGACTTTGGTGGCAGAGGAGCTTTTGCAGTCCTGCAGGTTGTGTTGTGTGCTGGTAACGCAGGCAGAGCAGGGAAGGGTTTCCTGTGCTGCACATGAGCAACCGTCCAATTGGTCCCTGCTCCCCCTTCAGTCCTGGGCTCAGCAGTGACAAAGAGTCAGCTTGCAGCAGTGCCCTGATGCTCAGTAGCCCTTGGTGGTCTGTCAATAGAGTATGCAGTGGTTAGTTAAATTAGAGTTTCTTTACTCGGTGTACTTTCTTTTTGATCACCAAGTTGTGACTTTTTTTCCCACTGCAAATCAGGCATTGTGGTGGGCTGCAGTCTAAGGGGATTAATGTGGCAAGTTCCAGTCCAGTGTTCTTTTACCCCTGAAGTGCAAAATGTTATCTTAGGTAATGGCTATTTTTGTACAAGTTTGCTCACCAGGAGCAGGGCTGAGACCTCTGGTAGTGCGTCATTGACTGCTGAACAGCCATCGTGCAACTTGGATCGCTTGTTTTCTTGTAGTCCCATCTCTTTCCAACCAGGCGGTTCTGGGCAGTGCTTCAGGATGCTCACAAGCAGAGTGCATTGGTGCAGACATCCCTGGATTCCTTTTTTTCTTGCTTTATGGTTTAACAAACCCAGGCAAACCACTTGGACACTGCCTTGATACAGAGCTCTTGGCTCACTATGCTGGGAAGTTTGTGTTAATCAGCTCGCAGTCAGTGTATTGTTGCTTCATTAACCTACTTGTTTTTAAGTACCTGTAAATCACAGAGAGGAGAAGTCATGCTGGTAGCTGAGAAGGCAGCCCTGTTTGTGGCATCTCTGAATCGCATTGCTGGTTAGTGCACAGTTGTTATGTTTATTCTTACCTGTGAAATTTGCGGTGTAGCTGGAAGGACATTTCAAACATGTATATCCAAAATTGCAAGTGTTGTTGCTTTTAACATGTAAGGTCCCTGGGGATATTTGGTTCTGGAAGATGTCTATTCTCTAGCTGTTATTTCACTGCTCACCAGGTCTCATCTCAGGTCTCGTTGCTTGGTAGGTAGATTTTATTTGTCAGTATGCTGTATCTTTCTAAAGAGGCAGGGAATTGCAATAAAAATGATTTACTACTTTTATTTATTTTTTTAGAGAATCGTTACCAGAGTTGTTAAAGGACTCTAATAAATGTTACGGGCAGAAAAATCTTTACAGGATCTATAGGAGGGGAGGCAGTTGGTGTCATGTTGGTCTGACTGTAGGACCGGGTGCTGGTTGCAGACCCGTGTGTCTGTAGCATGGATGTTGGCCAGTGCTCATGAAGAAGAGGAAGGACTATGGAGGAATGCCTGAGGGCATGGGGATGCAGCTGGTGGCACTGACCAGCCCAGCAATGGGAAACACTCGAAGTATTTTTCTGCATTTCCATCATTTTCCACAATTGCAACGTCAGGGTAGTAGTGAGAAGTGGACATTTTCTGCTTCCTGGCCTTCATCACACAGAATCACACATGTTCCAGTGGTGTTTGACGTTGGTCTTTGTTGTCATTGGAAATGCTGCTGAAAAATATTACTTAAACTGAGATTTAGGGCAGAAAGCACCTCCATGCCACCAGACTCAGCTCATATTGTACTTTGCACAATGTGTGCAACACGCCGTTCCCTTGAAGCATGGTCTGTTATGTAACGTGAGCTGTCAAGTGCATTTTTGAGCATTTTCTCTCTGACTACACGTAAGCATCGGTTCTGCAACGTGGAGAGCTTTACAATTGTATGATATTCTCTAGGAGAATCAAATACATATTAACAGAAATTTTTAACCATAACAAAGAATAATTGAGCTTCAATTGCATCTGATTACATTTGATATAAGCTTCAAAAATCAATTGTTCTTACGGAGTTGAATTTCAGTAGCATTTTTATATATGCCACGAATAGAATTGGCCCTTTGGTGCCTGGCTTCTGAGTGAAAGAGTTCCAAACACAGATAAATATGGGCGGTCTCAGCAAACCACCAGCAATCAATACTTGCTCCCAGTCTGCCCCACCTGCTGAGAAGCGCAGCATCAATGGTAAACATAGGTTTCAGTTTTGGAAGGAACCTTCCCCAAACTCCTGAAGCACAGAGAACTGTCTCTAAGATTAATATTTAGAGCAAATTTACTAAATGAATGGGATTTTTCCAGCATGGGATTTTAAAAATTAATTTATCAATCCCTTGCCTGGCAGTGCTAAGAGACAAAAGGGAATGTGTCTGTAGCATTGAGTTGCATTTCAGAGATTGTTTTTCCCTCTTTTTTGGGGGGAGAAGGGCTCACCTTACAGCATCACTTCTAGCTGTTCTGTGGCACTGCATGGGATGCTGTGTGCCCTGACCTGCCCATGCCATGCAGTGCCTCACCATGCCAGACCAGAAGCCAGGCTGGGAGCTGTAGGTTTGGGTTTGTGCACTGGCAAAACCACAGATTCCTAAAGCATCCACTTCCCGCAGCAGAGCTTGCAGTGAATGCCTTGGGGGGAGGGGAGGGGGGTGGTGTTGACAATGTATGCGTTGCTTCTTGTTGTTGCTGTTTTAAAGATAACCCAGCAGCATCCCCATGCCCCAAACACTACTAAGTTCAGGGAGCAACATGCCTGACACCAAGGCTTTTTACACGGCCTGCCCACACAGGGATGCTGCTGAGTCCCCTGTCTGCAGCCTCGCGATGGCAAACCCTGTGCTGGGAGCTGCAAGGCACTGGGCTGCTTCTGATAGATCTGCTTGCAGCAGGCATAGGCACCGCTTCATCAGAAAGGTGACAGCTCATCATTGGCCAGTTCGGTCACATATGTTATGACGGTGAGCGATGTTTCATCAAGTGAAGCTCAAGGTAAGACATGAAGAAATAGGTTGTAAAGCATGCTTTGTTAATAGAAAACAGAGAGATGGCTCTCTGGCATCTAATGCAAACATCTAATAGCTCCTATTTTATCCTCATCTCCCAAAATGTTCTAAGCCTAAGTGGAAGCAGCTGCCTCCTGCACAGAGCGAGAGCCGGCCTCAGCCCCACACTCAATTAGCTGCGTTGTGCCTCCCAGTGCTGCATTACAGCCGCTCCTCTGTCAG
Organism: Excalfactoria chinensis; assembly: GCF_039878825.1. Classification (NCBI taxonomy): domain Eukaryota; kingdom Metazoa; phylum Chordata; class Aves; order Galliformes; family Phasianidae; genus Excalfactoria; species Excalfactoria chinensis. Next base: position 73,842,943 of record NC_092828.1, read on the forward strand.
AGGCATTAGAAAACGTGGTGCTGTGATGAATTTGCAAACAGGGCTGCTAGTGGCCCCAGTGCAGGAATGCAGCAGGGCTGTGCTTGGCCAGGTGTATGGGGCGGGAGAGGAAGGCTGCTCCAGGCTGGGTTTTGCAATTAGGCTGCGTGGTGTAACTCTTTTGTTTCGCAGAAGCCGGCTTTATTAATTGATGTAGAAGGTTGCTGCGCGCTATTCATTGTTTGATTAAAATGCCTGTATAAATAATTAGGCCTCTTCTGTTTGTTTTATTTTTGCACCCAATTTGCATTTTCATGCAGAATGAAAATGAATTAGCAAATATATTTATTTTCCAATTTTTTTTTTCCCATCGTGGCTCTCCCCTGGTCAGCCGTCGCTGGTCCAGAGCCCAGCAGCTCTGCTCTTCCTTTGTGTGCTTGGGGGCTGTCAGGTCGTGTGATAGGGGGATCACTCCCAGGAACCTGGAAGCATTGGGGCAGCCCCAGGCTGGTGGGGCTCTGCTTCAGAGGGCAGCTCTCAGACAGCCCCCAATGTTCACTTGTTGACTTCATGGGCTGTGTGGAACTGCTGAGATCACCACTGTTGTGCTGCTGAGATCAGGGGCGCATCCACAGTGCCAGAGCTGTGCTGCTTGTTGCATCAGGGCCTGTCTGTCCTTGTTAATGTAGGAAAACCTGTCTGCTGGCAGGAAATCCAGAGCAGCCTCCTAGTCGATATGAAATCTTTATTTTAGGATTCAATTGCTTTGAGTTGTATACTGACACACTTGATTTCTGTGCATTATTTGCTCTTTCTCAAGCAAACCGCTGCAGTGCGATGCAGAACTCATTGGCCATCAGGGCTGCCCTACAGATGTGGGTCATCTGCATCAGGCATGGTTCTTCCCTCAAGCACGTGAAGCTGCTTTTCCACATCGGATCAGGTGTGCATCCTTTCAATGAAGCTGAGCGCAGCTCACATCCTGTGTGATTCATGATGGATAGATCCATTTGCCATGTTGTTTCCCTCCCCCCCCTTGCAGTGCAGGCTGAGTGCTCACCCCCGAGTGCAGGGAGAACTGCTCGCTCCCTACTTCTGGACAGTGCTGGGCTGGGAGGAGCTTTGCCGGGCAGCAGAGCAGGCTGCAGGACTTGTGCCTGTTTGCTGCTGGCAGTGTCTGCTTTGGGAGCGTGGGAATGGTGATGCATGCCTGCTGGTTTGTGCTGGGGACCGTGCTTCTTAAAACCTCCATAGCAAGCTGGGGTCTTTCTTTTTCCATTTGTAAAGACAAAAATTGGAAGTGAAAAACATATGACTCTTGGATGATGAGGAGTGCCTGGTGTTGTTGTGCATGGCCTGAGCATTGCACTCAAAGTCACCTCTGCCCCAGGAGTGATGTGGGGGAAGCTGGGTGAATTCTCACCTCCCGCAGTGCTGCTCTGCAGCCACACACAGGTGCTGGAGGATCTGCCCTTTGGCAGCCGTGGCTGATGGTCCCTTCTGGAAGGGCTGGGCCAACAGCGCGCGTCCTCAAGTTTTTCCCAGCACGGATCGATAGGCAAGCACAGTTTAACAGCAGCTGCAATAACAACAACAGAGAAAGCTTGCTCTGTGCGGCTGGTCCCTGGGGAGAGGCAGAGAATTGTCCTCGTAATAAGAGAGGCTCAGTTTGGAGTAAGTAGCTCTCCCTGGGAAACTCAGGAGCAGGAGCAGGCAGCAACAGAAAGCAGTGCTGTTGGGCTCTCACTCAGCCAAGCTCTCATGCAGCACTCTCCACTCCAGGTTATGGCAGTGGCAGCTCCATGCTGTGGGAGCAGATCCAAAGGAAGGGCAGAGCTGGAACCTCCCACTTTGGGGTGTGCAGCACTGCATGGCTGGGAGCCACTTGGTCAGGATTCACAGCAGCATCACACTCCTGTGCACAGTGTGACTGTGCTGAGCTGTGGCCGTGGTGGCTGCCTGCTCTGCGTAGCACTGCCAGAGGCTTTTCCTCACTCCACCATGTCCCTAGCCGTCCTCTCCTTGCCACACCTATCCTCTTTGCTCTGTGGAATGGGATGTGGGGAGATCTGTGTGGGACGAGCTCTTCTGCAGGCACATTGTACCCACTGGATATGGCACATCCCAGGCTGCATTGGTCCCTTTTTTGGCTGTGTGTGAATGCACCAGAACCCCCCGGATTCCTCGTGGAGGTGGAGCACGGCCATGGACTGCATTGCTTTGAAAGCATGTGGCCACAGGGGCTGATTTTGGGAGATGCCCACACATTGCTGCTCTTGCTGGTCCCTCCAGCAGCCCTGTCTGTGCCAATCCACATTGTCCTCAGCCAGAGCCCAGTTATTTTCCCAAGGAATGGGACTAAACTCCAAACAGATCCTTGTGCCTCCTGGCTGAGGTTTGCTGCCTGCTGCCAGCTTGCTTTTGGTATTGTGTGGTTGTAGTGGGCACCAGCAAATCAGTGGAGCACGGAGACTGGTAGTAGGAGCTTTGCGCATCTCCCCCATGCTCTAGGAGATGCTGCAGTATTTTCTCTTCTCCTTGTGGCTTGGAACTTGTGTTTCATTGTTGAAATTTCCTTGCGGCATGCCAAGAAGCTGGTGAGTGCTTTGCAAGTGCTGGACACGTGCTGCTGTGTGCGGCCACCCAGGTCAGCTCTGGCTGCTGTTGAGCTGCCGCTGTCCTTGCTCTGCAGTGCTATTCCATTGAAATCATGGTGTGCAGAGTTTGGATCCAACACAATATTTCTTTTTCCCCTACCAGAATGCTGCATCCTTTATTTATTCCTTTTGCATTCTCTGCCAAACGGAGAGTAGTCAATGGCTGGAATTTTTTGCAAGAAAATTCTTAAAAATTCAGACTTTTAAATTAAAACAACAACAACAAAAACAACTTGAGAACACGGCTTTAAGAACGTGCATGTGTCACTGAGCGAGTTGCAATGCACACAGCCAAATCCAAGTGATCCCACCCTCCCTTTTTCCTATCACTTACGTGCAGCCAGACACACTGAGCCAGCCCAGCACTTTCTCTGTAATAAAGGTGAGTGAACATGCTGGGGCTGCATGGACAGCACCATGCCCAACAGGGCTGTGGCACAATATGGTATATGGTGTGTGCAAGGTGCATGTGGCAACCTGGATTGGTTTGCCCAGAGAGGTGGTGATGCCCCATCCCTGAAGACACTCAGGGTTGGGCTGGACGGGGCTCTGAGCACCTGATGGTGACACAGGTGTCCCTGCTCATTGCAAGGAGGTTGGACCAGATGACCTTTAATAGTTCCTTGGAGTTCAAATGATTCTATGATTTGATGTCCATCGTTGTGAGAATGCACACTTTGCATAAAATGGTATGGGATGAATCAAGTGTTTATTTTACTCTGTATGTTGCTGCATTCACGAGCTTTCCAAGTAACTTTCTGCATGTGTGGTGGGTTTCTCACTGAGAAGGTGGCAGTCCTGAACACTTGAGTGAAATGTTCTCCTTGTAAATTGAATAGTGGGGAAAGTGTGTTTAAAAGAAAAGATTTTTCCAAAACTTTCAGAATGTCAGAAGTACAAAACTTCCAACTGTTCACATTGATCACATCTTTATTTAAGAGCGTCTTTGGTGTTTGGATGAGATGTTGGTGACTCCGGAGTGGAGAGCAGTGTGCTGTGTCCTGGGGATGTGCCACTAGAATTGAAGCTGTGGGAATATGTGGGGTGATTCCACATCGTGTTGGATAGAATTACACTTTTCCTGCCTTTGTGTCTTAAAATATTACGGCTTGGTATTGCAGAAAAATAAGCTGATGGAGACTTACTGTACAGGAGGAAGGGCATGTGTATTTTTAGTCTCAGAGTAAGACGCAGTGCTGCGTGGTTGTGTGTAGTTTGGCTGCCTTTCTTTCCCCCCCCCCCCCCCCCCTTTCTTTTTTTTAAGCAATGGGTAGCCTTACCACTTCAAGAAGATGAGGCTAAAGAAGCTGCTGTTGCTGTTGGTGTCTGCAGCACAGAAACTGCCCCACGCTGCCTGGATAGGTGAGGGCTGAGGGTTTCAGCTGCTGCCTGCAGCTTCCCCTCGCCTCTTGCTGTGCGTGTATCAAACTGGTATTGTAGAGCTGGGGCCCTGCAAGTCAGTGTTTCACAGGGCATCTTAGGACCATGCTAGTCACCGAAGGAGAAGTCCAATCCGTTGCCATTAGACAGGCCAGACCCCAGAGAGGTTTAGACCTAAAGCTCCGCTCTGGGAGATCCTGGTGCTTGCAACAGGGCCCTGCTCACTGGCAGGGCCAGCACTAGGTGTGCATGGCACAGCTCAGTAGGAAGCTGGAGAAATGAAGGGTTTGTGTTTGCTGGAAGGACACCTGTGAGTTCTGTTCCTTGTCATTTCAGACATGGCTCTGTGATGGGCTGTGTGATGCTTAGATGTGCGTTAATCTCAGCTCCACCGAGGTTCACGCAGCTGCCCTTCCACCATTTTAGTGCAAGGTTTCCGCGCATCTCAATTGGAAATAAATTTCTTTATTACACATTCTTTGACCTCTGCATGTTTGTAACCCTTATGGTTATTAGAGGGAAAAAGGAGGACTTCTGGGAATAATTGCCTTGTTTGTTCTTTGTCTCCGAAGCATTGATACCTGCAGTTCTGTGCTGAGATAATTAAATCTTAGAACCATGATCGCACCGAGAGAATCTTTCTGTTTCTGCAGGCAAACGCTTTATTTTTTCCTGGAGGTATAAAAGTGTGTTTTCCATGTGCAACACATCTCCAACGCATCTCCATGGCTTTTGGAAAGCAGTGACAGCAAGTGTCCGGCTAGGACTGCTCTGCTCTGCTCACAGCGCTCTGGGAAATAGCTGCTTCAGTCACCTTTGAGGGTAATCAGCTGAAAACCTGTGCATGAGGGAGGAGTCAGGTACTGCTTCTTGGTATCCATAGCGAAAACAATTTTAAAAACCACTCCTCTCATAAATACCGTGTTTTAGGGATAGCTCTTCTTGCATTCTGCATTGCCAAGTGCATTGGCATGAAAGCAGCTTTCCTCAAAAATTAATCCGAGCCTGCTGTCTTTTCCTGATGGGGTGATAAGAGCGGCTGTAAGCTGCTGCTGGAGCTCCGTGAGAAATTTAGACCAAAAAAATTAAGAACTCAGAAGGAAAACGCTCAGATACTTTGAAAACAATTTGGGATCGAATGAAAATTCCCACTCCTTTCGTATTTTTTTTATGCTTTATTTTCTTTGTTTTCTTAGGCTGCTTCTCCCTTCCTGGTCCCATGCCATTTTATGGTGTGCCTTTTTTTTTTCCTATTTAGATGAAATAATGAAAAATTATCCAATTTTCATGCTGGCTCCTCCTAGAGGAGGAGAGCAGCCCTCGCTGCCACCGCCTTCCTTCTGCTGCGCCGCACGCGGGGTTGTAGAAAAAATGAATTTGCCTGCAGTGTCAAGTAGGTTTATACAGGAACTGGTGCGTTTTCTTGTGTGTTTTCTTTCCTTTCTCCTCTTTCCTTTCCCTAAGGACACAGCAAGATGTTCTTTGTGTCATCCAAGTCATTGCAACATCTTGTTTTCTAGAGCCTACAATTCATATGGAGAAACTTGGTTGTGCTGCACAGAATTTTTAACGACTGAAACAAAAGCAGAAGGAGGCTTGTTAGCAACCAGGGGAGCCTTGTCATGGGGGGCTGCCAGGGGCAACCCACTGCGGTCACCTCGTGCAGCATCACTTTCCCTGTGTGGCAGCACAGTTCTGCTCTCCTTGTCTTTAATGTGACCCCGAGGACAGGTTGAGGAAGGTGCCCGTCCTCAGGCCCCTTGCCTTCTCCTCTTGAACGCAGCGCTTGTTTCTCACTTGCTGTCCTTACATTGGGTGGCAGTTTAGCAGGATTGCTGTGCTTTCCTTCAGGAAGCTTTCACAGCTCCACGTCGGCGCTGATTGACGTTTCTGTGTCTGCTTTATTGCAACTTCTGGGCCGCCTTTTCCAGTGGAGAACACTGTTCCCCTTAAATTTGAATGTGTGAAACAAACTGCTTGGCTGAGGCTCGCTGTAAATCTGGTCTTTGCAAGCAGCAAACATTGGTATTTTCACATCACGAAAGTTTACCATCCCTCCTAGTAGCATTTTTGGAGTGGAGTTGCTTAACAAGTTGCTGTCCTTATTGTGGGCTGTGTTTGTGCTGCAGAAGGTAGGCATGGGGCTGGTTTATTGACAGCAGTCATTAGACGATGCTGTAGGCTTAGGTCCTGTTTAATCTAATTTAAATAATCTTCTTTCAATATAATGCTGGCTGAAGTTACTTGGTATGCTCAGAAAGCAGAAGAGGAGCCATGTGCTGGGATCAAATGCTTCCAGACTTAAGGGCTCAGTGTGAGCCAGCAGGACCTCCATGGCAAATGGGATTGATAGGCAGGCTTGTTTTCTGAGTGGGGTTGGTGGCATGGTCAGGAGCAGTTTGGGTTATTTAAAGCAGCATCTGTTGGATGTGCTAACAAACGGCTGTGATGCATCAGCTTTCATTACCTCACCCTGAACGTGGCCAACGTTGTTTTTCCCTTTACTTGCCTTTGTGGTGTGCTTTGCCATGAGCAGCGAGTTGGAGTTTTGGGAGCGTGAGTGAGGACAGAAGTAAATCCTTTAGTTTGGGTCAGTTCTGGGGAGCCATGCCTATGTGCCTTGCCTTTTATTTCAATTGGCAGTCCTAACCCCTCTTTCACATTAAGGTACTTAAGTGAAAATCCATTAATAGATTTTGTATCACTCTATAAAATAAAAGAAGCTGATGTCAGAAACCAGAAATAGAAGTTCCCAGCGCAGTCCTGGCCGGTGCACAGCTCTCTGCACTGCACCTTTGTTCAGATGTTGTCTGCCCCAGCCTGGTTCTCTTGCACTGGCACGTGTGCTGCATCCCCTGAGGGCTAACTGTGCATCCTAACAGAGCAAGGAATTCTCCATCTGAAGATTTCTTTCTTAGTAATTTCATTCCGTTTTTCCTCCTAACAGCCCCCCATGCTGGTTTCTTCTGCTTGATGTTTACACTCTTGAAGCACACAGATACGTATCTTATCACGCTATGCTGGGTTCTTGCTTACAGCCGGACGTATTCAGATCTTTTCATCTTTCCCTAGAAATTTTTCCCTTCAAACCCTTAGACTTTCTTTTTTTGGTTTGTTTTCTTTGTACGCTGTTCGATTTGTCAATGACTTTCTGGTAATGAGGTGTCCAGAAGTGAATACATTATTCCATTTATGGATTAATTACATCTGTAGAGAGAGGAGACTGCAACATCCTGCTATGTGATCCCTGCTTCTGTGTTTTCTGCCTCTGAAACCAAGCTGTCTTTTTAGCTGCCACGTCTTTCTGCCATTTCATCTCGAGCCTCCTGCCCTCTGCCTCTGCACCTCCCTGCCTGCATCGCTGCATTCCCAGCATCTCCATCTCAGTGTGCCTGGACTTTGGGCGATATCCTCTTCAATATCAGATTTACTCTTCCAAAAAGAAATATCATTGTATTATTTTTTTTTACATCTTCTTTCAAATCTGGCAGGCTTGGAAGCTCCTGGATAGGGCAAGGAGTGATGCTGATAAGGGCAATCCTGAGAGAAGGTGGGCACTTTCCTTATCAAAGATGTCCCAGTCAATCAAAGCAATACTTTCTTGTGCCAGTGGAAAAGTGTCCCTGGCCCGTGGTTCTCCATGAAACTCTGCCCTTTGGACCAAAAATCACTGTCAATTGGCTTCAGTTCTTACAAGTACCAAATCCCAGTTCCTCCTAAAGCAGGGAGAATTGAGGATGCTCGCATCTTGCGTGTTTCTTCCTTTTAATTTCAGGACCGAGTCTCAGAAACGCCACCGTAATCCATGTGGCATTTCCTTTCTTCTTTTCATTAAATAAATTATTTGCTCTAACAAACCAAATGTGCATAACGAGGTGTTCTCAGCAAATTTGCACTTCTTGTAGCTTGCTGAGCTGCTACCCGCAACAGAGAGGCTTTTTCCTAATATTTTTTTCCTTTCTCTTACTAGGAATGAAAGCTAATTGCATCGATCCGTTCAAGTAATTTTCAGACTTAGGCATTACGTTTATATTTTGAAGGCATTTGCTAAATTTCCCTTTAAAAAGTAATTCTTCACAACTAACAACACTTGATTCCTTTGGTTAATTGCACAGATTGAGTGGTTTGGCAGATGTCTGCGTTTTCCACACACTCCCTTTTTCTCCCCTTCAGTGGTGGCTATTTTTACAAGCTCACCGTCGCTCTCTGATAGCGCAGGCATCTCTTCTTAATTTACTTTTGAAGACAAATTTAATAAAGGAATTCCCTTTCTTAGCCACATTGGAATTCTTCTTATTATTTTTGTTTTCTTTCATTAATTCTCCTACTCCTTCTTAACCAGGTTTTCGTTTGTATGTTTATAAATAAGTCCTTCATTCCTTAATCCTTTTTGTCTAGCATTAACTCATGCGGAATTTTATTTTTAGCATTTAATTGACTCTGAGAATTAAATGTCCAGGCAGTACTTGTTTGTTCTCATCTCCTCTCCTGGTACTGTTGCCGGTATCCCAGCTCTCATATACACATACTGAACACTTTGGGTTTGGGGAAGGTACACAGTGGGGGATGTTGTTGTTTTCTTCTGGTTTTATTGCAATAGCTTTGCATAAATCGTGGTATTGTTCCCTGTTTACCATGTGGCGCATTGTCAGCACAGGTGGAATTGGTGGAGTTCCTTTTTCTAGCTTTACGGGTCGGTCTGGGGATGCCAGGTTTGGGGAGGTACTGAGGGCATCCTATGGAAATGGAGCTTATGTTTCCTTTATGGCTTAACTTACAAGGGAAGCAAACAACCTAGTATTCTTGACTTGACGTAGTTTGCAGCCACAGGTCCTAGATTTTAGTAAGCTCACGACAGAAAGCAAGACCTAAGTGAAGTTTCTAGCAGTTGCAGCGCCGGATTGAATCCTGGACACCTTCATGCGGTCTTGGAACCACCCTTCGTCACTTGAAACTCTCTGCAGTGAGTTGGTCTGGGATGTTTTTAATTTGATTTGCAGGAAAAGGCTGCAGCCTCTTCCAGTTGATGTTTTTTTCAGTGCTGATGACACCATAATTCAGACAACCCGATCTTCCCTGTTGAATTTCAGTTTATTGGTATTATAATTAATTTTGACACGTAACACCACCCCTCCAACTTTCCCTCCCAAATCTATTAATGTGTAATGATGAAAAGGTGTGTTCTATGCATAATATTGTTTTAGGGTTATAGATCTTATGCCCTTGTTGTCTGAGATGTATAAATGCATTAACTCTTCTTTGCTGTGGCTCGCTGAAGACTGGAGATGATCTGAAGTTCTGTAGCTTGCGGTGATGATATATCTTAGTCTTAGATGGGAAGATGCGTGTTTTATTAAAGCCCGAGCTTCAGTATTTCAGTCCAATGTCTTTTCACTGTACTTTCCAGTGTGCTAATTATATGATACTGGACTGCATTACATCATATTGAGCCTCACTGCTCCATAGTATTTATAGGACTGCAGCTTCCTTGGCTTCGTTTTCCTGATCTTACAAAATGTGATGAAGGCAGTTGGTGGCAAAGGAAAAAAAAACCAACACAACCCTGCGTGCATTTGATACGGAGGCCATTAGCAATTACATCACCGGCACGTTGGTTAGATTTCATTTTCCTTCTGTACTTAGTAAAACTCCAGAAAGAATGCCCATGAGGAATTAAGCTATAAAGACTCTGGCGGAGGAAGTGCGTTAAAAGCAATTAGCAGAAATTTAACAAAGTAGATGAGAATCAGATCTGGGCTCTCCGAATTTCCGAGGCGGGGCTGGGGGCTGCATGCTGTTGTCTGTGGGAGGAGGCAGCCCTGGGCTGGGCGGCCCCTGCCTGCAGTGTGCCCCTGAGCAGCCCTCCAAAACATGTTTACGCAGCCGAGAGTCTTTGTATTTGTTTGGTTTTATGTTACTCATGACAGTGCATTTGATGGAGGTGCCAATTCCTGACTGCCTTTGGTTTTGTTTTTTTTTTTCCCCGCTCGCATCTTCACTTTCTTTTTTTTTTCTCATTAAAGGCAAAGGGAAATGGGCAGATTGTCCTGCCTGGGGAGCAGTATGAACAGCTGCTGCGGTTTGGGAGCAGGGGGAACACGATGAGTGCTTGGAGTGAGCAAGCGGGAGGTTAGGGGAGAACCGGCTTTGCTTGACTCTGCCAACGAAATGGAAGCAGTGGTGAAAGTGAGCACCTGACCTGAGGGGCGACAGGCTGCTTGCCTTTGGGAATCACACTTTGCAGCATGCCCTCATCCTGGTGTGCGAGTGGAGCCTGGCTCCAGCACCAGCAGGCTGGGAAGGTGGCACGGCGCAGTAATTGGTTCTGCAAAGCACCGGGATAGACCGCAATGTTATTATGGCAGAAGCTGCACTGGAGCACCCTTTGAAAGGGCAAGATGCAGTAGAACATAGCAGCTCCAGGAGGTTTGTGTGCTGGAAGGCAGGCAGCCCTGTGCCCCCATAGGGGTGCAGTATATGGAATGCAGACATTCAGAAGAGGCCAGGTTGGTAGCATAGCGCTTGTCACAAAGCATCACGGTGTTTCATCCCAGCCGCGGTCATTCACACCAGCAGCCCTGCAGTGGTACCCAGTCCTGCAGCAGGAGGTGGCCAGATCTCTATAGGGGAATGAAGGGAATGCCAAAGGGAAAACTGAACAGGGCAAGCACAAAAAGACTGTAAATTGCAGCAGATAGACAATAGAAGAAAGTTTTAGTAGCAATTTGTTCTCCTTCATTTAAAAGAACCCAACAATTTGGGAAGCTGTACTTAGAAATGCGGGACTAGATATAACTTAGAAGAACTAAAACTGGTAATTGTGAAACCTCTCCAATGTGTACACAAGAAAACAAAAGTGAACAGTGATTGACAGAGTTAATCTGTTCTTAATTGATGCTTTATTTAAATATTCATTTTTTTCATTTGCATACCGGTGCTCTTGCGGGTCCCCTCTTGGTACTATACATTCCTGTGCTGATGGTGGTGGGTCATGGCCTGGGACATCCCCGGCGCATGGCAGCCAGCAGCTCTCCAGGGGGACCCCTCCAACAAGCCATTCACACAGCAAGAGCATTTTCTCCTCAAACTAATACCAGAGCTGCTTCTGTGTGTTGAAGGCTCTTGATGAAGTAAGGCAAGAACAAGAGTGCGGGACTGATGCACGTTGAGGCAGTGTTCCCAAGGTGTTTCTCACAGTCTTGTAGGAGGAGGAGGGCAGAGTCCTTTTGCTGGCAGCACAATGTGACTGTGCATGTCTGTTAGATGCTGGAGTTGACCATTCTTCCTGGTTACTGCCAGTTATCCCCACGTTAGCAGATCCCCTTGGCCAGGGCCCTTGATGCTGTGCTGACTGGCTGCCCCAGGGGCTCAATGCCTTGCTTGCTATCGAAATTTCCTTCGTCTCTCTGTTCTCTTGGGAAACTTCAAAAACTTGCTCTTCAGAGCTCCCAGCTCAAAATCCAGTAGGGTAATGTCTGTAGGAAATGGTTTTTCTCCCTCTTGCCCATTTCTATGCCTCCCAGGCATCCCTATATTTGTCCCTGAGAAAAGTTCTTGTCTTTCCACTGGGATTTTGTAGAACTGAAGAATGAATACTGATAGACGCAAAACATTTCCACACAGTAGCACAAGGTTCTTGGTTTAGGTAAGAAATACATAGTAAATAACGCTAACTTCTGCATTAAAAGCAACGTAGGAAAATGCCATTATTGTCCCTCTAAAAGAAAACAGCATGATAAAACCACAAACTCCACCTTGTCTGTTTTAAATACATGAGCTTGAATGTCTGCGATTTCTTACATTTCTCTATAAAGCTTCGGATGTTCTTTAAAGCTCAAATTGCGTTTTCATATGCGAATTACTGATACGATGTCTGTACTGCTCGTGAGAAATGCTGCAAAAAATTGTTTAAAGGATCTAATGAGTCCTGGGCTGTCTGCATCACACAGCATCTCCGTGCTGCGTGGTGCACATCAGGCCCTGTTAAGTATTTCTGCATTTCTCTTCAAAAGATGCCATAACCATCAAAGTTACGTGCTATAAATGATTCTGAATGTGTGGATTTTTCTCCACAGCTAGATCTGCACATCCAGCGTATTAAAGGAAATGCATTTTCCTTGAAGGAGGTAGTTCCTATGTTGGAGTTCTTCTTAGGACATCTGCACAGCCCATTTATTTTATCTCATTTTGTCCTGCTTTACCCATTTGTTTATTGCTACTGTTGTTGGATTATTTTTAATGAAGTTTGATGCTAAAGCAATTTACAGAACCAGAATAATTCAATTCAAACCTTCATTCCAAATGCTAGCACATGTTTTGAGGAGCAAGCAGCTCCTGTTGGCCTCGGAATGACACTAGCAATGCAGCCGTGGCTAACCCAGGCGCTGCTTTTCTCCTTCTCCAGACCGTCTTCTACACCTCAGATAAAAATCACATCTTGTTATTGGTGTGAGGATAAAGAGCAGATGCATACAGTAAAATACAGCTTATTAAACTGCGGCTTAGATTGGTTAATTACTTTCCCCGCGTTAATAGAGGATCAGGGCTGCGACTGTCATTTTTAGAATTCAGCAGGTTCTTCTCTGCCTCTGTAGAAGTGACTCAGTACAGTTCTTGCTTTGATTTACAAAATTGGATTTTAATCTCTTTGAAACCATTATGCTAAATCAATTTTTAACATAGCAGAGCATGGAAGTACAAAGCCCCTCTTGTTCTCTTGTTGCTAACTCTTTGGATGAGTGAGCACCGTATAAACAAGACTTAAACGGCATCTATGTGGAAGACCTTGGGCCAGCACAGACATTCCGGGTTTGTTCTGTTACAATGATTAGCTGCTGTGGGCACACAAAGAAAACACAGGTGAAGCTGTATTTACTGCTGCTGCAAGGAGCTCCCTCTGGTAAGGTAGGCAGTTCAGGGGTGCGCTGGGGGCTGTGTGCTGCCTTCCTCTTGGCTTCCTCATTGCTGAGGTGGTTGGGAAGCACACAGAGGGCTCAATCACTGTATCTGGGGGTTTTGTGTGTTGTTTTTCCCCTCCCCTTACCCCAGTTCCAGAGCTGTCACAGCACGAGATGAATCACCCCTCTGATGTTTTGGGTTTCTGGCACCAGTAGCAATTGGGCAATCATCCAAATCCAGCAAGAGCTCTGCTAGTAATGAATGGAAGCTCATATGATTTCATGTGGGAAGTGCGGTAGGAAGAGTTTTAAAAAGATGTTGTCTGCAGATGCATGCGCACACTTCTCCATTCTCTTCTTCCTTTCTGAAATGCATGGTATCCCTCTATCTAGCTTGTATATCTGCAGGGTGGGGATGGCCAAAACTCCTCTGAAATACCAGAAATGGATCTGAGCTGCAGAATATCCCTCAAGATCAGATGATTTGAGATCCACCCTTCTTGCCTAGTGCCCATTTTGAGATGCAGATTGCACATCTTGCTTGGAAGCCTTTCCCAATAACAGCTACCCTGCCCAAAACTCTCTGGGAAACAAGATCTGGAACTTGATCATTCTGCAGTTTTTTTCTTTGTTTGTTTGTTGTCGGGTATTTCTGTACAACTTGCAGCTTAATATACTTCAAAAAACTTCACTGATTTACAACAACCACGTCTTGACAGCTGCTTAGCCTGGCCCCATTGTTTTACCCCTCTACCCGGAATATTCTGGACTGTTTATTTCAGCTTTCAAGTGAGAAGGGCACCTGGTGCTTATACTTGGCCAAGTTCACTGTTCTAAAACCTAATAAGAAGCATAAAAGTTAACTGCAAAATAAATAGAATTGTGTGGGAATATCAGGAGAGAATAATCTTCTTACTCCTTAAAAATCTCCTTTAGGAAAAAGAATGTCTGTTGCAAGATTTGGGCAATTTGCTCCATAATAAGTCTCATTGCTTAAAAGCTGAGGATATTAGTGAAACAATGATCCTGAAATGAAGTAGTAGTTTTATTTGCATGTGATGACATAAGTCTGTAGAAGGCATATATCGTTTTCAGTCCTTGCAGTGTCAGCGTGGTGTGCCCCCCGGCTGCAGTGCGGTGCATTGGCTGGAGGCAGCAGGCATGGGCAGGGGAAGGATCCTTTAGCTCTCGTCTTTCTGTACCTCGTCACTGTGATTAACAGGGATGTTTTGCTCCGGTTACTCCTTCTTAGCCCCAGCATTGCCATCGGATGGGGATATGCAGCACATGTGGGGTCGGCTTTGGACATGTGGTTCTGGGTGGTGTTTTCACAAAGCATGGCCGGTCTCCAAAGCCCTGCCGGAACATTTTTCCTATAGCATAGCATTAGACCTGAACCTGCCAACTGTTCTTATGTGGTGAAGGAAGTATTTGTTCCTCTATGCGTGGCAGCACAGATTTAACGCAGGCTTACCATGCTTGCACAACTGCAGCGCAATGCTAGTGCCGTGGGAAGGGCTGCCAAAGAGGTGGGGAGCGTGGCACGTCTGCTGGAGTTGCAAATTAGGGAGCTCTTCTACTCAGAATGAATGGCAGAGGTGCCTGGGGCAGGGCAGGGGCACCTGCAAGGAAGTAGTGAAGGAAATGCAGGAGAGCGAGCCCTGCTGCCATCCTGCCTGCAGCGCGCACTGCTGTGGGCGGTGCCGGCTTCGTCGGGATTTCTGTGCGCTGGGCTGTTCCTCCCCCTCCTCTCCACAGCACACGCTCGCTTCCTTTTCAATAGCGCTGTGATTGAGGTCCTAGGGGCTTTTTGTGTGTGTGTTAGAAAACTCCGTTCTGGTCCCCATTTTAGGCCAAAATGGCAACTTCTACCCACTTTTAAACTGCATCAATTTAACTGAAGAGTGAGCACATGAATTTGCTAATAATCTCTGATTATTCTGTGCTAATCTTGCAGTTGTAGAGGCTGGATCCCATTGACATTCAGCAGATGAGTTATTAATTATTTTCCTTTATATTGCTCGCCCTTCATGCCAGATTTCTCAACACCTTTTGGTCTACATTGTTAGTGGCACTGTCTGACACTGATTAGTTCTTTATACTCTCCTTTCCTCACCTAGGTAATATCGTTCGGCATGCCCCAAATCAGCTCCATTTACTCCAGGTGTGGCTTCACCAGGCAAAGAACAGCTGCCACATGTGCCCTGTGAGTGGGCAGCAAGCAGCCCAGGCCGTGTTCCAGCTGTGTCATGCCATGGCACTGGCATGGAGCACTGGGTGCCCAGCGTTGCTGTCACCTTGCAGCGGTGCCAGAGCAGAAAGATGATTTCAGAATGCTGCACTGCACCACTTTGTTATGAGCCAGGATCCCAAAATAACCACCTTTCAGTTGGTAAAATAAATCATAAAATTCTGTCAGATCTGAAATGCAATGGTTGGGCAAATTAATCCATTGTTGTATTGTTATAGCACTCTAATCATATTTTTATACATCCCAGGAGTTGGAACTAAGAAGCATTTTGCTGTCATTGCAAGCACAATAATAAGAATAGTCTTAACAAAGTGACGTGCACTAAGTTGACTTTCTGCAATACATTTCAGCGGAAATTACAGATGCTTTTTACATTTCATTATCATTAAGGTACAAATAACTTTCTTGTATTGAAAACCAGGCCTACTTTATCTGGTTTAATAATTATATTGAGGCTCATTATGGACACCTTGTTTGTAATTCTCTCTTTTCTTATTGAATTCTAAATGTGTTATTACAGCAGTATCTACTTTAACAGATGGGGTATATTATGGCAGTGTTTAGTTCCAGTTGATCTTTTCTGAGTAATATGCTGAATGATCTGGGGCTGAGTACAACCGAGTCAATGACACCCATCTCACTGGGAATGCTGTTGGTTGGAGTGCTAGCTGGGAGGGAGCGGGGCGTGAGTGGGCTCAGGGAGGTCTTGGGACTGGGAGAGATGTGGGATCTGTGTCACAGGCAGGGGAAGCTTCTCCAAGAACACGTCTTGGTTGGTGTCAAGGTTGTCTCATTCACCAGTGGGATATTGCTTTAATGGCGTTCTTTCTTCCTCTCCAGTTTACATAATGAGATCAAACTAATTAAACCATGTCTAGCTCTGGGAAAAGATCAAAATGTGAGCTCTTTTTATTTCTTTTTATTAAAACCTTCACCCTGTAATAGAAGATTATAGGAAGTACTTTGCTACCAGTGCATCTTGCTCATTCCTGGCAAAAATAATAGTTCTTTTTTTACTGGTGCGTGCCTGGGTTTAATTGTTTTTTCTTGTAGCTTCTCATGTTTCAGAAACTTGTGGTAGGTAGGCAGGTAGCAAGTGAGGTGCTTGGTGTCATCCCATGACGTTGCTCTGGTTTGTGCAAATGCATGACACATAGCTGACTGCCCACTGCCATGTATGGTTTGAGGTATTCCTTGATCCTTGATGCATCTTCCCCTGAATTTGCAGGGCATTTTTCTCATAAAGCTTTGCTTTTATCTTTATTATTATTTAAACCTGAAAAAGCTGAGATTTTCATCTTGCTGGCTGAACGCTGGTTGGCACTCCTGCCCCTTGGAGTTGAAACCGCTGTCCTCGGTGCTGCCGCTTGGTGCCTGCTGGGTGCCGTTGGGCACTGGGTGTTGGCCACGTGTCTACCCTTGCCTCTGTGGTAGAAGGATCACAGAAGCACTGTGATTCCTTGGCTGCAGCCCCTCTCTGTGGGAAGGTGATGGGTCCATGTCCTCTGCTTCCAACAGGATGTCGTGGTGTGGATCCCCGTGCTGGTGGTGCCCCATGCAGCACAGTGCTTCATTCAGCTGTACCCAGCACTTGCCATCAGATGCCATTTGCTGCAGCCACCACGAGTCCAAATGAGGAGAGTCTTTATGGTCTGATATAGGTGAGGAGTTATTGCCAGTATTAATATTTTACTGTATTAGAGCACTCTAATGGTCTTTTAAGCTACAATGATTTCAGAAACATGGAGAGGAAATGAGGGCTCTCCCAGGCCTTCTCCCTTCTTTAAAAGGAAGCAAGGTTCAAGTATTATTTTCTCTTCCAGAGGGGAGGAACAGCTGTGCTGGGGCTGTGAAGTAAGTTCATAATGATTGAGTTGAATTGCAGAGTGCATTTTAGGTTGCATTCAAATCAGGGCAATTTCACTTCTCTCTGTGACAGAGCAAGGAGCTCTCCACTTTGATCATTGATGTTGACTTGGAGAGGCGGAAAGCAGAAAAGGGAAGCTTTTGTTTCAGGCTTGTTGTGTTTCTTCGCGCATGATGGCGTATCAGCATCAGCTGTGCCCTGCCTGCACCACAGGCTGCAGTAGGCACATGGCCAAAGTGCTCAGATCTGCACGGGGTGTCACAGCAGCTCCCTACCTGCTGCAGTGGCCACAGTGTTTCAGGTGGTCACCATCCTTCAGCCTACCCCACTGCTGGAAATCTGCAATGGGAAGCAGGATCTGAACTGGCCTTTAGGAGCCCATTAGGGTCAGTCATTGTCTCCATGTCTGATTCCTGTTTCTTATATGGGGCACGTGCAAAAGAAGTCTGGCATGGAGCAGACCAATCCATCAGTGGATCCTTGCCACATACATGTGCAGTTTCTTTGCCCATGCAACTTCAGCAGCTAACCAAATGTACTTAATAGTGTTTTTCACTGGATTTCAGTGGTTTGAATGTGTGTGAAAATTATAGCAAAGGCATCATTTTTTTAACAGCTGTGTTTAGTTGAATAACAGATTTAGAAAGTGCAGACTTTAATTAATCTGTGTTTTCTGCTGGGATTTCAGTACCATCTGATTTACTTTTCATGGCTGGAAAGTGTAATTGTAGTTTTTCCCTTTAGCTGCAAGTTTATCCTCTCAAGAAATTGATTTGGTTCTTCTTTTTCTTAAAGAAAGCTCAATATCATACTGATGGTATAGGCGGTATGCAGACAGCAAGGACAGGAGCTGCTGGACAAACCAAGCAGGAAGGGTTTTGGCAAGAGCAATGTGATTTTTGTAGCTGGGATTATGGTAAGGACACTCCTCCTTTCTGTGCTTGCTGTTCACTGCAGGATGCGCTGGTGCGAGGCCATGGCTACAGCTCCTCGGCTGTCATCCCAAAACCTTGCTGCAGAAGGTGGTGGTGGGCACACGGGGTTTGGGAGAGCTGAGCTATGGTTTGTGGGACCGGATGATAAATTGCATTTATCATGCACTGTTGATCTCTCATTATTTCATCTCCATTGAGATTCATGTGTGTGCTACAAATGCGCTGAGAGCTTCAGTGACTCTCATTTGGGAATTCATTTTCTTTAAAAATCAGCCCACCATGGAAACACAACTTTTCCCAGCCCTCCTGCACTGAGATGGGACAAGGGCCCAGAGCCCAGCCAGGGGCTTTTCAGTAAACTTGCTCCTTTCAATGTCTTCTGCCCTGCAGAATGTTAGTGCAATGGCTCTATCGTCAGACCTCACTGTTGACTTTCTTGTGCTGCCTGTGCCCTGCAATAGTGATGGCTCACTTCCAGGAGGGCTTATTCAGAGCTGGGTTAGAGGATATGAAGTTTGGACGAAATAGAGGCACTACTTGTGTTTTAGAGGAAGCCTGAATCATTGTGGTTACTGTGAGGTGTGCTCTACTCCCACATGTATTTTATTAGGTTGGCCTGGGTTTGCGCGTCATGATGTCTGAGGAGAAGCAATGCATTTCAATTCACAGCATACTCTTAGGATGGCTGCTAATCTGAACAAGATGAAAAAAAAATCTTGATGCATTTTAAAACTGCTTTTAATTAAGGCTTTTCCTTTCATCTCACCAAAGCCCTGAATTAGCTCCTTCATTCTCCCACAGACATGGGTGGGTGCAGGAGGGAGCACAAGTTCTGAGACCGCCGGGTGACCCCACATTGTGCAGAGCTGGGCCTGGCTCAGAGCTGAGGGGAGCAAGGCTGGCAAGGCTGAGAGCTGCCACCTGCATGCTATGGACTACAGCTAACTGCTGGGCCATGTCCCACAGCCCCCAGAGAGGCTGTAGGGCTGGAACCCACATGGCATTGTGCTGGAGGTGACCTCGTCACTTGGCCACCCAGCTGGCTGTGACCAAGGTGGATGTCAGGACAGTCTTCCTTCTGCTGAGCGTTCTGGGGCAGGAGAGGTGCTGAGTGTGACGGAGCTGGGCTTCAGGCAGGGCTGGGGCTGCCAGTACATAGTTAGCAGCCTGCCCTTGCCACAACCACCCCAGTAAACAGCCATAGAGGGGATTCCTTTTTCTGTGCATTTTTGTCCTCTGATGGTTCATAGGGATTGAACCCATGAGCAGGAAGGTGCGAGGGGTAGCAAGATACCCCTATGCTGTGTCACTCTCATGGCTTTGCCTGGCTGGCAGCTTGAAGCAGCGCATCAGAGTACAGACAGTGTTTATTGTGAGGAGGGAATGAGCAGCACGCAGCAAGCATGGCTCCCTGGCTCCTGCTGGGGAGAACATGCTGCACCCTGGCGCTGTGTGCTGCTGCCCGGTGAATCCCGCTCTGGTCTCTGTGGCCTTGCTGGGAGATCTGTGAGAAGAACAGCAGTGCTTACAAAGCCTGGTATAAACACCAGCCTTTATAACGCACAAGTGTTACCTATGGCAGGTTATACCTTTTCACTGCTGCTGGATAGAGGATTCTTACATTACATGCAGTATATCCTGGCTGACAAGTGCAGAGCCAAACACCTCCAATGCACTGTGGCATCGACACTGGTGCTCATGTAAGCTAATGCTGGGACAGGCTGCTTCCCATGCTCCTTTGCTAATAGCAGAACCTGCAACCATGAACACAGCAGTGAGCCTACCAGCCTGGGCCCCTGGATCTGGTGGCTGTCGTAGTCGTGGTGACACCCTGGTTGTGCAAGGGATGCCGTGCACAGAGCATAACACTTGTATGACCAAGAATAATAAGAGCAGTGGGTTCATACAATGGAAATAGGTTGCTCGTTGCATCCCAGGCCAGCAGTAAGCCTGTTCCTTGTCATTGTGCAGCTGCAGAGGACGGCACAATGTTGTTTCACATTCCCCAGCACAGTGGGAACAGCACTGAGCCCACTGCCTTCCTCCATAGGGGGGCCCTGCACGTGTCAAGCAAACTGCCTCCTGGCTGGCAGAGCCCATGGCTTTTGTTGGGTGCTGCCTTTGCTTGGGAGTAGTGTGTGGATCCGAACCCATCCCTGATGACGATGGGTGCTGTGAGGGGCAGGGACCCCCAAATCCCGAACAGCCGTGATGTACTGCGAGGCTTTGGCAAAGTGCGTGTGTTGCCTTGGAAACAAATAGCAGCACTGAACAACTAAATGAAATTTATGGAATCAACTTCAATAAATCTTGATGATAAATGTGCAAAAACATACACAATTTGATGAAGATCTACAGTATGCAGATGTGAGGGATGACACTAAGTTGCAGAACTGCTTTGGATCCATTTTTGGCCTGCCACAAATGCGTTCCTGTAATATGGGGTTTTTTTTGTTTCTGAGGAAGCTGTCTGTTTCTTTTCATAGATATGGCATTTAATTTTGATTTCCCGGGTATCTTTTAGCTTAATTGGCACGCTGGATGATTGCAGTGTGTTGTTTTGTCTTTAGCAATTCCTGATTCATATCTAACTCAGGATAAAAATAAAATTGACAACTGTGGCAATCTAAGAGAGCAAAATGCAATGAGCACCGTGTCACGCGCCCTGCGTGGGCGCAGAATACACTGCCTCAATTGCAGCCCTCGTGCAGGACGTCTCCCTGCCTCCTCCTATGGGGCTGTGCTTTGTGGGAGGAGGACGGGTGGTGACAGCGCGGTGTGGGGAAGGACCACTGTGGCAGAGCAAGGAAGGGAAGGATGCTTTCGTTGTGAGGTTGCACGAAAAGCTCCAAGTGCTGTTTTCTAAAATAGATAGTTTTGTTTCTGGTTTGACCTGTGGATCAATAAAGGTTCGGGAATACCAGCAGGCTTGTCTGGAGACCGTTGCAAACCTTTAACACAGCACTTAATGGAACTTGATGTTTTTCCATTCGTTCTCGTCCTGCTTATTATTACAGTATCTTATTTTCATGTCTCTCTGCTGGCTCAGGAGCGTGGGGATCTCTACTTCCCATCATGCTGTGGGGGCAGTGGTGGGGTCCCAGCCTTCAGCCCCCTACCAGGCTCCTCTGGGTCTCAGAGATGGCTCCTGGCCTGGGGCTGCGGTGTCCCTGCTCTTGCCTGCAGGTAGCACAGCACAGCTGGCCGTACTGCCTAGGCTGTGGGCTGCTCATGGGCAGAGCTGCGGTGCTTCATAATGCATTTTGCTCAGTGTATTCCAGTCCTGGGGTGAAGTGTGGAGTGCCACATGCCAGGGGAAGGCGGCACACCTACCCAGTGCCACCCTTGCACTTGCACAGGGCTCTGGTGCACTGCATGTATGTACGTAGTGTGTGGTAGCTGGTCCCTAACCTGCAGTGCAAGGCAAGCTGAGCTCTACTAGGAGCTAAATTTAGTGACTCGCTAACTTCTGCTTGATATGTTTTTATAATTTCATTGTATTATGACACTCGGTTTTAAATTTGCATGAGTAAATGAGCTTCTCACTAAGTCAGGTAAAGAGATTTTTCACTTATCTACCATGAAATAAGGCATTAGAAACCAGGAAGAATAGAAAGGAACATATCCTTGACATATTTCGTTTACATTTTTTTCAGCTGTGCTGACTGAACACTTCTAATTATTAATGATATAATAAAGCTATTTGTACTGCATATAGCGGGCTAAATAATTTCACATTATGAAGACTTTTTGTAATTAATTTACTGTTCAGCGTGAGAGCAGATTTTGAAAAACACACATTTACATTTAATTACACACTAAATCTGAATGCTAAGCCGCAGTGAGTGCACGCTGGCCTTTCACCTCTCAGTAGGAAGGCCCATGGATGTGGTGCATGCAAGAGAACAATTTTGAGCATGTTCCTGGTGCGTGGGGAAGGCTCAGCACTGCTGCAGGGCCCCGACACCGAGGGTCTGCAGGGAAGCCCAGGGCACAACCCATCCTCACATTCTGTTCCGCCGTCTCAGAGTTACAGTTGTCTTGAAAATGCATCTCAGCTTTCTCTGCAGGTGAGGCCAATAGGAGCTCAGCAGCATGGAGACCCACGCTTCAGTGTGTCTTTGTCCTTTCCCAGGCAGGAGGGCCCCCCAGCACCACCCCACCTCCTGGCCCCGCCACCTCCCGGCCCCACCACCTGCTGTCTGCTTGGGTTATTGATTTGCTCTCTCTCTTTCTCTCTCTCTCTCTTTTTTTTTTGCTGTTTCATTAATAGTGACAGATGCTTTTAATTAAAAAGAAAAGACAAAACAAAATCCAGCATAAAACAAAAAGAGAATATTCTAATTTGGCGTGACATTATGAGGCAGAATGGCTCCTGGCATGCAAGGTACAGAAAAGGTCATCTTCCCCGGCTGCAGCCTTTGCAACGGTGGAATTAAGTTCAAACTCAGGCTGGTTTTGAAGTCTTAAGTCTCTCTGGGGATTCCTTTCATAACATCTTCGAACTGGATAACACTACAGTAAATGAAATACACTGCACTGGATTAAAGGGTTATTTCCCCTGTGTGTCAGGCTGACACAGAATACCAAACCTCAGGTTGCCTCCAAGTTGTCTCTATCTGCTGATACCCTCTCTTCTTTCCCTCACAGCTCTCAGAGTTCTTGCATGTGAGTTTGTGATTATTTATTCGGTTTCATTGCTTTGTGAACGTGGAACAGTTTGGTGCAGCGAGGAGCCAAAATGAAGCTGCAAAATGGGAAGAGATGGAATGGGCTTAAAAATGTGAAAGAGATGATGCAGGAAAGAGCAAATCTGCCTCTTCGGGTTCCCTTATGTTGCTCTATTATTTATACCCAAATCCAGATCTCTGTGTTGCTGCTCATTATGGGCAGCACAGACCTGCAGTGACAGCGGTGATGGTGCGTGCTGCTGTGCTCTTACCTGCCTGGGCCAGCAGCTGAAGTTTGCCAGGGGACATTTGCAGTGTGCCCGTGGCTTTGAGTCTGCTCCAGCCTGCTGAAATCCTCCTCCATCTTCCGTTTCCCCATCACAAACCCTAAAGATCAATCTGAAATAACAGCCTGTAAAAGGCTGGCTATACAGAAACTCTTTCAGTGATGAAAAAGGAGAAGCTATTTCTTCTCCCTGCTTGCCTCCACCCATCATATTTTGTCCAAGGCAGCCCAAGGCCACCTGAGGTCATGCAGTTGTCTCACGAAGCTGCAGTGTGTATGGAGATCAAACACCCTTTGCGTTCTCCCTACACTTGGGTTTGGTGTCAAACAGGGTGCTGTACACAGACGCGGTCTTGCACGCCAATGTCTGCCTCTGAATGCTGTTCCACATATGAATCCGTGGTCTCTGGCTGAGCATCCTCTGGCCTGCAGGTTTCCCTTTCCGTGCACTCCTGGCTGCACTGAGCAGCCTCCAGCAGCTCCAGCCTTTGGGGTGCTGCCCTGCAGCCATGCCCTCACTGGGCCCACCTACCAGCCTGACCCAGGGGAGTCATTCCTACACGAGCTGTGTGTTTGGTGGAGTCCCACTGCAGAGATCCCACATGCTGCGTCTCCTCTAGTGCCAGGTTCCTCTGCTTCCCAGTGTTACTCACATACTTGCTGTGCATGTTAAACACACAGGGGAAGTGGTCATTTCGGGTTTCTGCTGCCCATGAGTAATTTGCGTTAGCTGCGTTTCCAGACATACCTCTCAGCAGGTGCTTCAGCAGGCGTGCTGGGGGCAGTGGGATGAATGCACCTCCAGGTTATTATTTCCTCACGTATTTATAAATATGTTTTGTAGCACTAAAAGAAATGATAACACGTGCATTGCTGGGCGCTCCCAGCAGTGTTGTGTTGCAGCGTAACAATGTGGAGGTGCTGGGTTAGCAGACCCAGCTTCTTGTTTCTGCGCTGTCCTCCGTGCCTTGAGCAGCTCTATTCATTTGTGCTTTCCCTTCCCCACTCCGCTAAACAGAATAGAAAAGCTTCCTGCCTTTGTTAGCACACTTAGGGGTTGGCCAAGGCTGGTGGGCAGGAGCTGAAAGCCGCACTGCTTACAGGAAGCACTGTTGGGTGTTATGCTGGTACTCATGCAGTGTTAGCGCATGGTTCTGTGTCCCAATCCAGAAGTCCTGGTTCTTTCCACGACCGAGCACAACATGTGTGTGGTTTGGGAAGTGCTGCTTTTTGGTGGTTGTGATGTTTGTACGTGTGCATAAAAACAGCAGGAAGCATTTATGTAGGTGTTGCTAATTTAATTTAATTTAATCTGCTGCGTGTGTACGGAGAGGCCTGTTCTGCACTAAAGTGCTTCTCTTTATTTTGCAGTCTTCATCGTCATCAAATACAACTCCTTTCATTCTCCTCCTCCATTCACCTACCCAAAGACCAAATCTGGAAATAGTAACCAAAAGAGAAGCCCACATCACACACAAAGCAGAGAAAGGTTGAAGTAATTTAAGGGTAAGTAATTTTTTGCCCTTATTCTAACTTAAAGCTTTGTGTTCAGGGTAAAGCTGTACCAGTAAGCGTGAGGCGCCGTATCAAAGCTGTTAAGTATATATGGGGCTGCTCTGTCAAACTGACTGAAAAAGCTGAATTGGTGATGAAAGCCAGGGGTAGTGGCACCTTTTGCAGGTGAGAAAGTGAGCAGATTTGAGTGAGCTGGGAATGGTGGGCACCAGGCAATGTGGCTGATGCCCTTTGCTCCATGTGGGGCCAGTAGCGCACTTGATGTGTACCCTGCATGTATTGTGTTTTCACGCACCTTCTTTCCTAGACAGACAGGGTATGTATTTGCTTGGATCTGAAAACTTTGCTTTACACATCTGGGTTTTCTGTTTTATTGCTGTTTTTTTGTGTTGGTTTTTTTTTTTTTTCCTTGCAATGTTTGTTCATGCAAAATTCATATCTGGGCAGGGCATCTCAGATCCCCGCTTCTGAGTCAAAAAGGGAAAGCATGGAAGTGAAAAGAGAGATTGTATCACTTTAGAAATATGATTCATGAATTAATCCTCGTCTGCTACACCATCTGTGGTGTGTGTTTCAATACCAAATCCTCTTTTTACATCTCTTTAAAAAACCCTTTCCCCACTGGCTGCTGAGCACCCCACCATGTTGAGGGGAGTCGGCCTCTCCTGCAGGTGCGCAGAGATCTCAAGGAAGGTGGGTGTCCCTCGCCCTTGTTGTCACTCATGGTGGCCCCAGCAGTGCCACGTGGTGGTGGCCATAGCCTGGCGCTGCCCCGGCGTGCAGTAACTACAGCCCCAGTAGCTCCCTGGCACTGGGTGCTGATAGATGGAAGCTGGCCAGGAGCTCGGGGCCGGCACTGAAATATTGCAGGTTTGTTGCCTTTCCATTCATTTTGCTTTCACGCCTTTCTGCCTCCTTGACTCATGGCCATGCGGCCTCTGCTTGCAATTTCTATTTGCTGCGGTAACACCCCCTGGACAAGACAGGAGCGCCTGCAAGCACTGATGCTTGGTGATGCTTGCAGCTGCTTTTTAAGCTTCTTTTTTAATTGAGCATCGAAAGGCAGGATAGCGACAGAGCGGAAAACAGCAGTGATGCCTTTTGCCATGGTAGGAAATATGAATGAAGTATTCTGTGAAGGCAAAGCAGAAGAACCACATCAGCAGAACCCCAAGGGTTGCTGCAGGGTCCCAATGGGAGGTGGTCATTTGCACAGCTGGGTGCCAGGCTTGGGGTGCCAGACCAGTTCCAGAGCTTGCTGGTCCCTAGGAAATGCTTTCCCTTGCCCTTCCTTTGTCACACATCTGCCCGCTGTCTGGGAGGCCTTTGAGGTGCAGGCACTTTGTTGATGGGAAGTGCAGCATGAGCCCCACAAGCACTGAGCATCCCAAGGCTGCTCTAAATAGCCTTGTGCAAAAAGGAGAAGTGTCAGCAATGTTTAAGCAAAATGTTTAACCCAAACTGCGCTTACAGACTGCAGTATTTCTGAATGAAAAATACCCGCGGGAACACAGCCCTGAATCAACACCCAGCCCTCTCTCTTACTGCACACCTGTGCTTTCACTAGGAACTCTGACTGGCTTTCTTTTTGCCTTTGCAAAATAGTTTGCAACTGTCTTAAGGCATCTTCTATGACCGTTTCAATCATTTTTGACCTGAGCTCCTGAGTTTATGTGCCGTTATTTGTCTGTCCTGTGCCGATGTTTGGAAAGCTCAGGCTTTCCGTGGGTCTGTTCTGGGTGCATCTCACCAGCGGGTGCACTGCTGATTCCCCATCATAAGAGGGTTTCAGATTCTCTACCTTGAGAGATTTCAGATTCTGTACCCCCTCCTGCAGGGGAGCAGTGAAGGGCTGGGGAGCATCGCTTCATGGCCTGGTCATTAGGACCCTGGTAAAACAGCTGCTTGTTTCTCATAAACAATTGTGCCGTGAGGGAAATTGGCTTGTGTCTGTACATACTTTTCGGATGGGGAAAATTAAGCAGTAATAGCTGGAAAAATAGTATGTGTTGTGAGATAATAGATGCCTAAGGGATGAAATTAAGCAGTACTTTACAGTGAAGGAAGAGGTTTTGGCAACGCATCGTTTACACTGGACTTCTTTTTGTTTGCCAGAGGACTGCTATTGCTTTGGAGGGGTTGTCCGCCAACATAGTTCACCAACAGACATCAGAGCATTCTGCAGGTCCTTCTCTCCTCCAGGGGAGGGTGCAGTGTTCCTGCTGGCAGAAAGCCCAGCTCTTGGACCCACTGCATGGTGCCAGTCCCTGCTGCCCTTGCCCCGCATGCTGGTTGAGCTGCAGGGAGACAGCCAGAATCATTAAGCTTGGAAAAGGGCACTAAGATCATCTAGTTCAACCGTCACCTCATCACCACGCCCACAAAGCTGTGTCTGTGGGACTGCCAGCTTTTAACTCTCCTGGGGGAGCCCTGAGCAAGAAGGGGGCTCAGGGGGGAGCCCTGAGATGTGGGGCTGGTGGTTCCCATTCCTGCAGTGGGACTCGGGGCGTTCAGCACCCATGCAAATGAGGCGGTGCTGCCTGGCACATTGAAAACAAAGTCATTAAGTAGCTGTTGCATTAAGACCGCTTTTATTCATGGAGTGTAATGTGATTCATTTGCCCTTTTGCTCTCATGTTGAGAAGGCAGTCATCTAGTATGCATCGCTGGCTGCTGGCTGCAGGGAGAGCTTTTTTTTTCCTTTTTACCTTTTTTTTTTGTGAGGGAGCAGACATTTTCATCAAGTGCAGCGGGGCTGCAGGGTTGTCCCTTTTTTGGACAGCAGCCCTTATGGTGGAAGTGCTGAGCTCAGGCCATCTCATTGCCTCAAGGTCTAGATCCTGCTTGTTGCTGTGCCAGGAGACATGGCTGGTGGTACTGTGGGAGCCCTTCTGACCTTGGCAGCACCCCTGGGTGCAGGCACAAGGGGCACAGCAAGCGGTGTGGCTGAGCTCAGGGACCTGCATGTCCCTTGGTGTCTCTGGGACACCCAGTGCCAGCAGGGCATAGGGCACAGGGTCTGGCCAACGCAGGGTGAGATTTGTGGTTGGGGGATCTCTGATGATGGGTGAAGGAGGTGGTGGGTCCTTAGTGCTGCAGGTGGCTGCTTGCAGTTAGGTGAGAAGTTAAGTGCAGCCAAGAGAAATCAGTCCTTCCTGGAGTTACAATAGGAAACATGCCAGGCAAGGGAAGAGGGTAGAATATGGAAGAACAGAAAAATGCAATTTTTTTTTAATGTTAGCATGGGGAGCATTAACTAAATCGCTAATTTCAAGAGCAGCAATGAGTAAGGCAGTTTGAGTCACTGCTTCTTGTGGCGGATGGGATCAGAGCAGTACAGCTCCGCGTGCTGGAGCTGAACCTGCAAAGTAGGAAGCAAGAAATTCCTTTTTAGCCCCAACAATAGTAACCAGCACTTCTTAAGCACTGAGATCTGAAGTGTCTGAGCACTGTGTCAGATTCCAAGCAGTCGTCTTGCACAGCACAGGGACGATCTTAAAGTCTTCATGTGACCATGGGCTTCTAAAGCTACAGGGTCATACTACGTGTAAAAATCAATAAGGCATATTTCAGAAGCAAATGGCAAGAGGTGAGTTACTGCAGTGCCTTGTCTGTCTCCCCTCCATGACAAAGCAGCGTGTTGGCCAAGCAGGAGGCAGCCAAGCACAGATCAGGGAGCGGGCCAGGGAAAGGCTGTTCTGCAGGAGCTGGGCCCTTCATTTGGAGATTCTCTTATACTGTCTTGATGGGGAGGCATAAGAAGAATGGGTCTGGTATGGCTAAAGATAAGGAGAAGGGGTTTTCGGAAGAGTGAGGGGTTGAGAGCTGTTTGGGAAGGGGGATTTTTTGCCTCTGATGATTTGGGTAGACAAAAGAGGAGATGTGATTGGAGCTGGGGAGGTAACAAAGCCGACCTTCCCTGCTCTAGTTTTCAAGCAAGAAATGCACAAATCGCCGCCGATACTGCTGAGTGGTTTCCTGCTGCTTTGTGGCTTGATTTGGATCTGCTGTCGTTCCTAACCTGGTTCCCGTTTCCGTTGTAGCAGCACACAAAAGCAAGCAAATCCTTGGCTGTGGAATTGTAATTGTTTTGTAAGCGCGGCCCAATAGAAAGACTGCTTCACAAACACCTTCACCTTGCATCGTGCTTTAGATCGTAAATGGATTTTGAATAGATTAATGCATTTCGGAGTGTTCTAGAAAGGTCAAAAACAGAAAAGAAGATCTAATAGCAGTGTAGCAACCAGCTGGTTGCACTGGGTTTCATTTTACTGCCATAGTAACACTATGAGCCACAGTGTTAATACCATACCCACTGAATGCCATCTCCACCTCCCCTCTCCCCCCCCTTATTTTTTGTCAGAAATCAAGCCCGTAAGAAGATATTTTCTTCCTTAAGAATTTCTATATAGCAGTAATAGTTTTTGGAGGGGACCATCCTCATACCCAGAGATGTAAGGTGGGTAATTTACAAGGCAATGTGCAAATGCCAAATTGTTAGGCAGAACTGCTGCTGATTTAGAAGGCAGTTAATGCTATAAATGTGCCAAGTGCCAGTAGAGTGTTTCTACAGATGGAATAACTGGAAATATTGGAGAGGTTCCAAAGGTTTAATCAAATTCAACCAGTCTTTTTTTCTTTTCTTTTTTATTTTTTTTTCTTTTCTTTTCTTTTCTTTTTTTTTTTTTTTTCGAACTGCAGAATTCTCTAAGGGATGTGAGTTGCAATAGTAGATTATTCCATTGCTTTTAGTACTGGGGGAGATTTTGTCAGCAGGTACGCAATCAGGGCAACAGCAGCTATGCTGTGAAAGCCCACGTTGGTGGCGTTAGGGGGAGCATCCTCTTTAGATACCATGGCAAGAGGGACCGTAGAGGCAGACTGCTCTGCTGCATGATGGCAGTGAGGGAAGAGGTGTGGAAGCAGCTGGCGGCAGAATCCATGTTCTTACGCTGTGCTGCTGCCACACCTGGGCAGGTAGCAGTGAGGCTCTGGGCATGACAGCCTCTGCGTGGCTCAGCGTGTGGTGCCGGGGCACGCATATGTTTCTGCACAGATGCACACCTTCCTCTAGTCTTGTTGACAGCCTTTCCAAGGCTTCTTATTTAGCCAGACCATATGTGCCTGGGCATGGAGCTAGTGCGATGTGGAAAGAGCATCACATTATCCTTGGGCTGCAAACACCAGCAGGAGCGATTCAAAGCAAATTTTGTCTGCAAGATGTAGAGCTCTTGAGCTTGCATCACAGGGCATTCGTGATGATCGAACGTGATTTTTTTTTTTTGGCTCATTTGTTAAAGCCAGATTTCAGAAGGCCATTTCCTTTTGTTCTATCACAAAATTAGCTCTCCTTGTCCAAGCCTTAAACATAACAGCAAAACACAGATGAACGCTATCAGGGAGAAGAGGAAGCATTGGGTCACATCTGCAGGTTGGGCTTTGCTGCTGACAAGGTGATAGGGAGCAAGCTGTGGCAGGGCTGGAGATGACCCCATGGGGTTTCCCCTGCGATTGGTATGGTAAATGTAGAGCCCCGCTCCCTGCTGGCAACAGGGTTTAGCTTAGGGGTGGCACCGCCACGAACCAGAAACCATAAGGAAGCTCTGGACATGAAGTGATGCTGTGACAGCACTGAAGCTTTTCTCGTGTTGGGTTTTTTTCATGTGACATTTCTTTAGTGAGAGGGTTTGTTTTTTGTTTTTTGTTTTTTGCAGATGGCCTGTTTGGATCCATTAATTGTCACTCCTTTCATTTTGTAAGGGAGGAAGAGCTGCCTGCTTTTCCTGGAGTGCTCAGTATCAACCCCCTCTGCTCTCTGCCACTCCGGAGCTGGGGCCTGTGCCCCTCCCAGTCCTCTCTGCCTGTGTTCTGCCAGACCCCTGCGTCGCTCTGTGCATTTCTCATTGAATAAATTGCTACAAAGCTATTAGCCTCAATGCCACAGTCTGCTGCTCCTGCGTTCCTGCACCCACCTCCACCCCACAATTGATCCAGCCTGCTGTCTGTTCTGCAGTCGAGAATGCCGGATGCCACTGCGCACAAATTGCTTTAAAACTGATTTGTTTAAAAACGTTTTCTAAACATTCCTTCCCTTTGTGGCACTGTCCATTGTGCCAGCCAGGGCTGAGAGCTTGTGCTGATCACTGCTGGGTGGAAGGCAGGGGAAGATTCACCATTTCTTGTATGTTGTTTATTTTTTTTTAAGTCAAATTAAGAGCTACGTGATGGTGTGAATCAGATCTGTGGTGTGTGCTGTTGTGTACAATCTGTGCCCCAGATTGTGCACCTGGCCCAAACGCTGAGCTCTTGTGCCTCGGCTCCTTGTCAGCTTTGCTGCTGTGCTGTGGTTTGGGTTTCCCGTTGCTGCGTGTAGTGCTCACCAATGCCTTTGCCTTCCCAGCAGTTCTGTTTTGAGAGGGTTGTTTCCTGGTGACATGGTTGTGTTTTATCAGAGGTGTTTCAGAGGGTCTGGTTGGCAGTGTGGGGGAGCACAGGTGCGTAACTATTGCAGCGTCCCAGTGGGAGGCTGGTAGCAGCACGTGGTCGTGGCATTTGGGAGTACATCCCTCCTAAGAACCCAAGGCTCTTGGTGGAGGACCACAGCCAGATCACTCCCTTCCACAGACAGGGCTGCAGAAGTTAAAGATACACGGAGACTGTCCATGTATGCGTCCACAGCAGTTTTCTGCACAGGGCTTTGCAAGTGTCATGGGAAGGAGATTCTGAAGAAGTGAGTAACTTTCCAGATTGTATTGAGTATCACCTTGAGAAACATTTTATTGTACAAATGCTGGTACAGCACTTCCAACACTTCTTGATGTTCCTTTGTTTCTCATTTCCCCCAAAAAACTCCTCAGTGCTTCAGATGTTGACACAAGAGCCCTTCTGAAGCGACATTTACCTCAAGTGCTGCTATATCTGGATCCATTGATTTTGTCAGAACGTCATCCGTGCCTAACTGGAACACCAAGTGTTGAGGGGTGATGCAGTCCTCCCTTCCTGCAGGCCTGCCCTGTGATTGTGGCTGAGGATGTGCCATAACCAAAGTGCACTTTACAGAGTGACCATCTCAGAGCATCCCTGTGCTCTATAGCCCCATTCCACGTGGTCTGTCCCCAAGAGGTGCCAACGGCCCGGCTCAGCAAATGGAGAGGGTTTGTTCTCAATGCCCTGACATCCTCATGGCCAGCTGGCAATGCGTGGGGGCATTTGTCTGAATCTGATCTTCCTTTAGGGCTTTTATTTTTAAATGTGTCTTACTTTGCAGTACACTGAAGTTGTATTACCGAGGTCCTGCAGTGCACCGCCAGAGTCCCTCTTTGCTACCCTTGCCCGATGTTCCCTGCATCCTACAGCTGCAGCCTCTTTGCCCATTTTCCATCACACAGTGATGTGTGTCCTGGTGAATACCCTGGCTGTGCCCTTCCAACATTTGCACACCCATTCCTGTGTTATGCTGAAAGTGTTTCAGCAGCTTTCCGAGGGAATGTCTCCCAAACTTTCAGCTCCTCCCTAAAAGCTCTTCCCTTTATCAGCAAGAAGTGCACGTTTGGCATTACAGAGGTCTGTGGCCTCACCCTTGTAACCATTCTGCCCAGCCAGCCTTCCCATTGTCTGCTGATAGACACGGCAGCGCTGCAGCAAACTGAATATAGAGTACATCATTGTGACATCTGTACGTGCTTTAGTTTGAGAACACATTTGGGCCTTTGACAAATAATAGAGATAGGAAGTTAGCCTGGTTGATGGGTCCTATTGACACTCCAGAAGCTCACCCAGAGAACCTAAATAAACTTGTACCAATTGAGTTACAAGTCTTGGTTCAGACAGGATGACTTTTCAATGCAAACAGCAGTTCAAGTCTTCGTTTAGGTGTTGTCATTTCTGTTGTACCATCGAGCAGGAGGCTATCATGCTGCTGATGCTTTCTGCAAGCTCAGAAACGTGCTCAGCAATAAACCATCTGTCAGGAAATTCCTGCTTTGCTGCTGCTTTGGGCTCAAATCTGAGCGAGAGGTGAGCTGCTTCTGTTACCCTGTTGTGGTTCCAGCGCTACTTCTCATCTTCTGATTCATTTTTGCAGCTGTTTTTTAAATGCTCTTATCCTGGGAGTTCTCCCAAGGGCAAGAGACATACATTTGTGCAGACAGTGTTGTGCATCTGTACTTTGCAGCACTGACCTTGTGTGCCACAGCTAGATGCCATCTCCAATCTGCTCAGCGAATGTGGTGATGTCATTTACATGGTCATGTCGCCCTCCCCTTGCTGGGGAGGACATGAGGGTGAATGACACAAGGTGTAGGTCTACTCTCCTGAGTGGGCAGGTGGGGCACTTCTCATTGAGGTTAACAAGGGCAGCATCACTTGGGGAGAGTGTGAAGCCCACATCACCCCAAGAAAGGCTCTGAACCAGAACTTCCTCATCTGAAGGAAGTTCATTGAGCGTTGTTGTCCTTTGTAGGTCTGGTCCTCCACATGTCTAATGAGGTTTTTCTCCAGGGTGAACACATCTTTCCGAAGAAACAGAGAAATATGCAAGAGGATAAAAATACCTCGCAGTCTGTACTGAATTTAGTTTTTTTCAGTACAATGTAGCCATTCATTTCCCTACCATATAGTGTATGGTGGGGATGCGGGGCCAAGCCAACCTCCCAGGACGCATGTCTGCTCCTCGCTGCTTTCTGCACACTCAGAGCTGCTCCTCTCTGCCTCTTGGCCAGACGAGGATTTCAGTATTTGGGAAGTTTGGCCACCCTCAGTCTCACGGGTTTGTTAAACACAGGGGAGCTCAGATCACATTCAGATGACTGTAATTTGAAGGAGCTTGAGACAATGCTGGAGGTTTAAGTAATAAAATTGTGTCTATTGCTTTGGGGAAAAAAAGACAAAATTATTCAGTTTGGCTCAAATATTTAATTTTTGGAACTTAAGGGTTAGGTATTAATATGGGCTTAGCAGAGAGTTCATCACTTGTAGGGCTGTGCTGAGAGTTCTTCATGTGCTGAGATCAGTGCTTGAAGTCAAACCTGTCTTTGTGAAAATTATCCTCTGAACGAATAATTGGCCTCAATGAGGAGGTGATCGGGCAAAATGTAATTGTCTATTATGGTAGGAGGTCCTCCTAAATGAGCTGGTGGTCCCTTCTGGTCTTAAATCCTGCCAATATCAGTAAAGTTTGGAGACCGCTTTCCTAGGGATTGAATGTTTGCCCAGCCTGCCTCCTCATCCCTGTCAGGCCTGGCAAGGAAGCTGGATGTGATGTTGCCATGCTTTTGGTGGTACTGTGTCCTGGCTGACCGAGGAAAAGCAGTCATTGCTTGCTCAAGATGGGTAGATGGAATGCAATTGCGTCTTTCTCCTTCTTAATATTATGCACCTGCATCTGTTCCAATAAGGAAAAACAATCCTAACTGGAACCTTCAGAGAGATTTGTAGTAAATGAGAACAAGCACAAGAAATTTAGAGGGATTGTGGTCAAAATAGTACTGACAGCTTTAGTCAAAATAGGGGAGTTTAGGGACTTCCAGGAGTGTTTTCAGTGAGCTTAAGCCTGCAGAGCACATTAAGCGCTGCCAGCAGCCGGCTGGTTTCCACGCTGGCTCAACCCCAGCAGTGGGTGGGCTGGGCTGGGCTGTCCTGGAGCACGGGGCCTCCTCTCCTGCAGAAGAGGTAGCAAATCCCAACCAGGAATTGTGAGAGCTGCCACATGGCTGGTGCTGAGCAGTCGGACACGCTGTCGTGGTTGCATTGCTGCCCCTAACTGGCATCGGGATTCAGTTGGTGTTGCAAGCTGCCTGGCTAGGCTCCAGGAGTGCTGAACCAAGTGCTGACAGCATGAAATGATCCTACTGCCCCGGGGTGTGTGGTTCCTGCACACTTCTTTCCTCTGTGTTTGCGCCTCTGCTTGCAGGCCTGAGGTAGGCGAGGGGTTAACTGTGTCCTCTTGGCTTTTCCAGTTACCCCATCAGGACTGTTGAAAAATTAGCTTCTCCCCACTTGCAGCACTATAATTAGGATACGGGAGTTGTGGGGAATGATTTCACAAAGTGACTTGGTGTACTCGCCCATGCACCCCAGGGAGCCAGGCAATTATGCATACATAATTCTACTCTTTGAATATTTTCTCTTTCTCTGCATAATTTCTCTCTATTCATCTTTCCAATGTCCTTCTGAGATAAACTTAGAAGTCTCAGCTTTCAGAAGGCAAAAAATAAAAATAAAAAAAATAAAAATAAAAAAGAATCTGATGACTGCATGCTCACTATTTGCATTCAGGCCAGAAGGACCAGGAGCCGTGTCTGCACTGGAGCAACCCAAGGGGCTGGAGCAGTTTGGGGCTCCTTTGCATCCCCAGCCTGTGCCAATGGGGCAGAGGTGCTCGCCATGCTCCGTTAGGCCTGGAGTTTGGAAGCCCGGGGGCAGCCCACATCCATGGCTGGGCAGCAGTGGAGGCTGTGGAGGAGCTGGCTTTCCTGAGCACGACGTATTTTTGTTTCTAATCTCCTGTTTATGCTGCTCTCAGTGAATTTATTGCGGCGCGATAAGCAAAACACAAAGTAACTGCCAGCGTATTGCTACTGTCTTCAGTCAGTTTATCTCTATAAACTTGCTGTTGACATGATGCAATTTCTCCCTGTTGCAGTGTAGCCGTATAGCAGCGAAGTTGTGATAAAAGACAACTTGTTGAAGGGATTCTTTGTCATACTCCTGAATCATCCGCAGTTCTTTTTTTTTTTCCCCTGTGCCAGAAGCGTGCTGCTGCTTTGCAATTATACCTGCACTCGATTCCTTTATTTTTCCCCCCTCTCCCTCAGCAATTCACGTTCCCTATTGTGCTCTCATTCATTTTCTTTCTCTTTTGGTTTCTTTTCCTTTTCCTTCTTTTCCTTTTTACCCAGCACCTTCTCAAAGCACTGAAGCTGGAACTGCATCACTGCGGTTAGGGAAGGCTGCTGCTCTACTTCCTGAAGAAAGCTCATTGTGTGGTGCCACGAGAAAAGCTTTAAACAACACAAGGGAATAAAGGCACTGCATTTCTCTGATTTTCTTTTTCTTTTTCTTCTCCTTTTTCATTTCATTTTATTTTTAAGGAATAATACATAAGCTGCTGGGAAAGGGCAGGAGTGTCTCCTGCTTCTCTCTGGTTGTGTCTGCGAGGCTGTGAAATTCTAAGGAAGCCTGCTTTTCATGTGGGGGCTTGAAAGGTGGACCACCCCACCTCCACGCCTTTGCTGCTCTCTGCATTAGCCTTGTGTGTCTAACAATAAATCCTAAGATCGCGCCCAGGCAGCACAGAATCGCAGCCTACCAGGCAGTACCATGATTACTTCCTTTTTTTTTGGTACCAGTTCACAGCAATCCAATGTAAGTTTTGTTTCAAGCTGTCCCGCAACCAGCAATCTTCAGAGTTGTTTTAGTGCCTTCACATTCACCTGTGTGTTAGGTCCTTTGATAAGTATGGTGAAATTAGTGTCGGCTTCATGCACGGAGGTAGATGAGTGTGCAAATCAAGAAAGGATGGAGTTTGTGCCTTGCAAAGGGAGGAGAGCTACCACAGGTTGCAGCTGTAATGTAATGGCCCAGCCATGTCTCAGGGCTGCCCATAAATACCTTTCTTCCTGTCTCTGCACAGGAGCTGTTGCTATTATCTAAACTGCAGTAATTAATCAGTGCTTGGAGACAGCATGAAGGGAACTGAATTTCTGTAATTTCTCCTATTTTTCATAGCCGGCTGTACAGCGGGATGCTGGAAATGCCATTGTGGAGCCAAACTGCTTCCACAGTTGGGCTCCCTCTGGTGCAAACCAGTTCTGTGAGAAGAGAGCAGGTCAGTGTGGAAGTGGGGCATGTAGGCCTCGGCCTCAGGGGGACGCCTGGATAGCCCACATGTGCAGTGCCTTCCAGCTGCACCTCAGTGGCATTGCAGTGCTGCTTCGTGCCTGGTGCCCATGAGACAGGACCATAGAATCATCAAGGAGTTCTGAGGTCATCCAGTCCAGGTGTCAACCCATCACCATCGTATCACTAACCGTATCCTTCAGTGCTGCATCTTTACGATTTTGCAAACCTCCAGGGACAGTGTCACCCCACCCCCACCCCAGGCAGCCTGTGCCAATGCAGCACCACTCTTTCTGAGAAGAAATTTTTCCTAATATCCAACCTGAATACCCAGATGTGATGTTCTGACCACAAACCGGACTGTTCCTTGGCAGCCTGGCAGAGGGAACGCCTCATAGAGCTGTGCGTGGCACGGAGTATTTCATTACCTGCTGTCGGTGCCTGTACTTGTGTGACCCACTTCTGCCACGGTATCTAGCAGCAGGTGGGAGGTAGCAATGCATTATTTGTTTCATCAGCTTGTTTGCTTAACTTTTAGCTGGCGTAGCACTTAAATAGAGCATCTCCCTGTGCACGTCTCATTTTCCAGGCGCTTGTTCCCATTTGCGCTGCTCTCCTCCTCCTCACATTCCCCCGCCTGTGTTGTAGCACCTGTTGCATTTTGCCACAAATTAGAGCACAACATGTTCGCAGCGGGGATGGTTTGTGCTGTTAGCTTGGGCTCCAAGTGCCACAGGGCTGGGTGCAGCCTGTGTGTCTTGGGGACCGCACACAGCGAGGATCTGCACAGGGTCTGTTCTTCACCCAGCGCTGTGATATAACATTGGCACCTTGAAAAGCTGTCTCTGCCATTCCTGGAAAAACTTTGAGGCAGCTTCCCTGAGTAACATGGAATCTGGACACTCGGGTAGCTGAAGCGTGCTGAAGGCAGTCAAACCAGAATCCCTTTTTTATCACAATACGCTTTGATTAAGATCATTATAGCAATGGGAGCAGCACTACTGTTAGCACGGAGTTGGTATTTCTGTCTCACGGGCTGCAGCTCAGTGTTCAAGCTGTCAGCCCAGATGCAATTTAAGAAAAAAAATGAAAACCAAAAATGGTTTCCATCCATTGAAGCATTTTAGAGCTGTGTTTTTATACGATAGATTTTAACTTGCTCTGGAATATTTTTATGGCTGATATACATCTGCATGTTGTAAAGTTTTCAAGACATCCAAAGAAAATCTTGCACTCCTTCAGTTTTCCTGTATCTTGTGGCGTGATGACACACGTGGACACAGGTCAGGGACCTCTGTACAGTGAACAGGTGCAATCTACACCTATTTGCACACTGTGCTGTCTAAGTCCATTTGCCATCTAAAATATTGTTTCATCTGGAGCTCCGTAAGAAGGGGGAATAATTCAGTGCCCTGCAGCTGTGCTTCCTGAGCAGATCAGCAGTGTTCAGCACAGCCACCCGAGGGAGGATGGGCTGAGGTGATGTGCAGCCAGAGCTGCAGGAGGAATGGGGCTAATCCCTCCGTGTGCAGCACTTGTAGGACTGGCTTAAATTGCATCATTAAAAGAATGCAAATCTTTATTCCGTTTATGTGACTTTGCTGTCTGAGCCTCCAGGCCATATCTGGGTCACGTTTTAAGTGCTTCTTTGCAGCTTGGCAGGACAGGCACAGTGTTGCTTTGCAGGTGATGCTGTCACGTTGTTACCAACTCCAGGGGCATAAGCACCGGCAGAGCACCAGGCAGATGAAGATGGTGGTGCCATGGAGAGGAAAGCACTAAATTTAGATGGTTTGAAACCCTTCACTTCTGCAGTGCTGCGAGATTGTTAACTGAGGTGAAAAAAATTGAAGTACTTTGTGAGTTTCAAATTGATAGCATCCTTTAAAATCTTAGCATAAATTCAGTGGCACTTCACCTCCCGCACACAATCGGATCTAAAGAGCGGGAGTAACTGTGTCATTTCTTCCTGAGCTATACAAAGAACCCATATCAGGGATGTATTAGTGAAATATTGGCAAATCAACACCTGGAAAAGCAACAGCGTGCTGCGGGCAGAGGAGTTGCAGTGATGACCTGACCTGCTGGTGCCATTCAACCCAGAGATGTGCTCGCTGCTGATAGAAGTGCTGCTTGCTGAGAGCAGGGAGGACAACAGCCCATCAGCTGGTGGAGGTAACCAGAGGCGACACCTGCGTTCAGTAATGGGCATAATGGGCATGGAGATTGTGCAACAAAACATGTGTCATTTCCCTCAGGCTGAAGAGGTTTAATTTCTGATGGGCTCTCGGTGCACCTTGATGTGGCTGGGAGCTGCATTTGACAGCTGGCAGACAGACACAGCACTGTGCCCGCAGCACCCAGCCCTGTGCCTGACTCTATAGGAGAACTGCTTTGTCCTGGTGGGGCATGTCCTTGGTGCACACCATAACACCAGGCCATGTTTTGTGCTGTCAGCTTTTGGAGATGCGTTCAGTTGGTGTAAGCCTCCAGCTGTGGCTTTGTGCTTGCTTGGGGTGGGCTTCCTCTGCTGGTGCTGCATGTGTGTCCCTCTGCAAAAGCACTACTCAGCCAAAGCCCTCTACCTATCTGCATTTGGGCTGCATCTGCTTCTTACTGCAGCTTTCCATCGTCCAGGGATCTTTCCATGCACAATTCTTCCCCATGCTCTTTCCCATGGAGCAGGATTTACAGCCACAGGTCAGTGCAGACACATGGGAGCCCTGGGCTTTGTAAAGCCATCATGGTGCCATCTGGGATTTCTGCAGCTTCCTGAACCTGTTGTGCATTGGGGTGCTCTGTCATTTCCGGAAGGTTATTCCCAGCCAAATAGAAATGAGCACATGTTGTAGATTATTCACCAAGTGGTTTATTTACTTCTTTTCCTTAGCGATCAGTTTTTGCTATAATAAGCCACTCCTCTGTCAGGATTGTTGTGTTTTTCATGTAGGAGTGAACATGACCCACGATCCCCAAACTTGCCATCCCATAGTGTCCTATGAAAGCGTCTTAAGCTGGAGGTGAGCCCAGCTGTCACTCCTGAGGTGGATGGAAGTCACACTCTGCTTGCCACTGAAACCATTCTGTTTTCTTAGGCAGTTCATACCTGATCTGAAATACCTACAAACCCTCAAATAAGCTGAGATAACCTGACTCAAGCCCTTCAGAGCTCTGCATGTCCCCATGCACAGAGCTGGGTACCCTGGCCTAAGCCCTTTGGAGCTCCACATGTCCCCATGCGCAGGGCTGACCGGTCACAGCCGCTGCTCCACCTGGCACTGCCAGCTCCGCCTTGCTGTGCCCAGGGTAAATTGGCTCTTTCTGAAACAGCTCACATCTCTATGGGTCTGCTTTCAGCACTGCAGCCTGGAGCTTGCTGCAGCCCATTTATCAGTTCCTGCTCAGAGATTTTTAGTGTGTACCAGGACATCATGTAGGTTTAGCAAACTGGCTGAGACATGCCATCCAATACCTTCTCCATTAACCTCTCAAACGTGGCATGCCAAAAGCCATCACTTTAAATTGCTGCAGGCCTTGTCCTGCTGTGAAAGCAGCCTTTCTCTGTCCTTCGGATAGACTTCGACATGCCAATCCCCATTTTTAAGATCCAGGGTGAAAAATCAGGCTCTGCCTGCTGCGTCGTTCGCAGCATCATCTCTCTGTGGTAACAGACAGGAATCCCCTCAGTGACTTTAGGATGTTGTGCTAACATTTCCTTAAAGGAGAGCTGTGGACACAGCTCAAGCACTACTTTAACACTTAATTTCTGTGTTGCTGTTTGATAAGTTTCCCCTGTGGGCCGTCACTTTGTCCCCAGTGTGCAGCCGCTTGCTTCCTCATTCTGTGTGCAGGTCCGAAGGGATGAGAGGAAGGATAGGGGATGGTTCAGGATGGTTGTTTTGGTGCTTTGGTGCATGCATACATAGCACTCTGCTTTGTCCACCGACACCATCCCTGTTCATTAATTTGATTCTGGTGATGTTAAATGGAACCTGCACACCACGTTTTACTGGACTTCCATCAAATAGCTCCACAATAGCACCACTTACAGTGCACACAAATATGTCATTCCTCTCTCTGAGTGAAAGTAATTTATCAACAAGTGGTCCTTGTCCCTTTACCATGTAAAGTCTTTGTGAAATACACTTTTACAGCAAGCTATGATTTGTGCAATGTTTCTCCAGTTACAAATATGCTGTGTTTCTCTTTTAAATGTTAAGATACAGAAGAATGAAAAGGAAGCATGCAGGTCTGAATAATTTTTGAAGGGGAAAGCTATCCATTGTGCAGACCCTCCTTGAAATAGATAGATCTGCATTAAACGTGTTCTTGAACTTGGCAACAGACTTTATTTTAATCCATTGTGGAGACTTTCCCACCAGCATAAGTGAAATGCACAGAAGGGGAGTGCTGGGTGATTTTTCCTTCCTTCGCCACCTTTTGTGTTTGTCACCTTGGTGGCAAGGGAATCGTTCCCCTGCCCTCATCTGCTGGTGAGAGCACTCAGTAATGGGGACAGGCGGTGATTGTTTCAGTGATAGCGACTGTTGGTGACTGGCATGCCCAGTCATAAGAGAGGCTCAGTGATTGGGGTGTCCAGTGGTGGGGATGCATGGCATGACCAGAACCAGCTTTGGGTTCACGTCTGGAAGATGTTTGCTTTGTCTGAATGAAGCTCTGCATCTTGATTTCTTTCTCCTCTTAATTGCATAGCTGGAAAATAATACACCGGGAAGGAAGGAAGCGCTTTTAGAGCACACTGCAGACCAGGTGCTTCGATCGTGCATTTCTGTAAGGCTCTTGGAGTTCAGGGCTGGAGTGCTGGGAGGGAGGCACAGCAGAAACCATCACCCAGGAGCAAACCACCCTTGTGCCTGCGGTGTCCCCATCTCTCCTGATCTCCATTAAAGGGCTTGGAGGCAACCTGGCATGAAAGGAATTTAATATCTTCTCCTTATTCTGCACATCAGTGTTTCCTCAAACGGATGCGTTATTTTTCAGCTAAGTCTTTTCCAGGTGCAGCTGATGCTTGCAGTATAAAACCGTGGGGCTGCAGATCCATGTTGGTAAGCGCCATGTGCCGGCAGCTCGGGGAGGTCAACATTCAGTGCTCAAAACAAGGCCATCCTCTGAAAGCGTGCCCCAGCGCTTAGGGAACTAAAGCATCATTGAAACACAAAGTGGTGTTAGCATTGAATTGGTGAGCAGCCATCTGGAATCTCAAAATATCGCCAGGAAAAAGCCACGGAGGCTACAGCATGCAGATACAAGTGGGCAAGATGAAGAACCCAGAGCAGGAAACTTGAACTCAGCATTTCTTTGCTGTCTTTGGCTTCTGGCTCAGCACTAATGTTATTTTAATACAGTTGCATAGCTTGAGTTGCTGTGATTAGCAGAGCAATTTGCAGTGCTTTCTTCAAAAATTGCTAATCAATTTTAGCTCGAAATAGCTGAAAGCCCCCATGTAATTGACGGCTGCAGTCCAAAAAGTGCTAAATAGTTTGGAAAATCTGAAACGGGATTCAAGTTGTTTGCACAAAGCGCGGGATCCCCAAGATCTCCTTGCACATCTTTTAACTGCAGATTGGGGAATAAGAGCCTCAGCCTGATTGTGACTTCACCCTTGGGGTTACACTTGAACTGATTGTTGTGTTTTGTCTTTGTCCTGGTCTCACTCTCTAGGGTGCAAGGCTCAGAATTTTCTCCAGAGTGAAGCTGGAATTTTGACTGGTTTAGAATATGTTCTGTTGATTCTTTTTTTAAAGCAGCTTCAATGAGAAGGTTTTATTACTTGTAGTAGTTCCTGTGGTTTCCATCAGTTCTCCTGGCTGGCCCAAGATCCTTTCACAACCACATTGGGCACTGTAATCAAGGGGCTGAGAACATGGTGGTGGGGCTGTGTGAGGAAGCTGAACAAAGATGCATTATGTGGTTTTGAGGAAAAATGAAGAAAAAAGGTGCTGGTTTGTGGAAAGCAAAGTACTTAGTTGGGCTTTGCACGAGGCAAAGGCAAACCAGCAGACCTAAGGCTTGCTGCATTGACATGGATTTCCTCCTGTTCCATCGCTTCATGCCTCACTAATACAGTGAGCACAGATTTGGATACAAATTTTATATTTTTACTGAAGAATTGATTTCGTGGCTGCCTTAAGTGAATAAAGCTGTGATGTATTAACTAGTGTCAGGCACAGGATGTTTACCTATTTATCTTCACTGTGGCAATGCCTGTAGTACTCTTTCTCTCTGTTCTCCAAGACTCGTTAACGTTGCAGACGTAACCCAGCTCCTCCTAATGAAACAATCGCAGCCGCTCAACTCGATATGCAGAGCAACACCTCCAGCAAAAGCTGATAAATGCCTTTGTTTATGATTTTTCCTCC
Source organism: Excalfactoria chinensis (assembly GCF_039878825.1). Taxonomy (NCBI): domain Eukaryota; kingdom Metazoa; phylum Chordata; class Aves; order Galliformes; family Phasianidae; genus Excalfactoria; species Excalfactoria chinensis. The sequence continues at coordinate 73,885,598 of NC_092828.1, forward strand.
CACTATGCTTTCACAGGGAAAGAGCAGGGAAACATATTGACATCCTCCTGGCTGCAGAAGGGTGGCCGGACGGGATGCTGTGCGCTGCTGGTGGTGCTGGGCTGTTGCAGGTGGAGAGCTGAGAGTCCCGGGCTCAGCAACTCCGAGCTGTGCGGTGAATATGAGTAATAATCCATGACCTCACTGTGATTAGAGATGAAAGAAGGCTGATGAAGGGACCCCGCCGTGACACAGAAAAGAATTAGACATTGTCTAAAGCCAGGGCAGTACCGGAGCATTTGGATTTCACATCAGAGATTCACGGGTGAATAATTCAGCACTTGAAAAAATGCTTCAGCCACAGTGTGACATCTCCACATATTCTTTCAGTGATATCCAAGACTTTAACTAAACATTGCTTCCTAGGGAGTTGGGGCAGCTGTCCAGATAGTTCTCCTCTTAAATATCAGCATTCCGAATTGTTACCTGGATACAGGCGGAGATTTGGACCGATATCTTAGGAGCTGCGGGCTCTCCCAAGGCAGGATTTTGCCTTCAGAAATCACCCCCAGTGCTGGGCTGAACCCAACATCTTTCTGAGTGAAAATTAAGAGACGTATCTTCATATTTAATTGACACTTTTGACTAATTGGGTGAACCGCTAAGGCATGTGGCGTTGTGGATGGGGCTGTTTGGGAATTTTAAATAAATGAACCAGTTCTCAAAGGCAAATGTTGGCACATTTATTGAATGTGAATAGAGAAGTGGAGGAAAACTAGGGTGTGTATAAAACAGCCTTGTAAAATCACTTGCTGTTTTACAAAATCAGGAGACCTATAAATTAAACCAGCCACTTGGTTTTAAAGCCTCATGCAGGGCTATGAAATCTCTGCCTTTGGTTAAACATGCAGCAGTCTGGATGAGCAAGTGTTAATGCGTTCGTGCAGCCCTAACTCTGCTTCCTAGAACATATACATTATAATAAGTCTTTAAATAAATGATCACATATTATTCCTCAAATAATTCATCCTTTTTCTGAATTATTAGCTAAAAATGGGTAGTATCTTATAATCATCATCAATTCAGACACCTTATCAGGCCCGATAACTTCTTTTCGCTGTGTGATAAGTGTTTTGATCATTTGCTTTTCCTTCCTACCCCTATTCCCTTTTTAGTCAGAAGCATTAGCTCCTTCAGATGCACATCACGGGCTGAGACTTTGAAGCTGTTTTCCCTGTAGGACGTGGTGCTCCAGCTGTGCAAGCTGGCTGAGCCCACTTGCTATGCCATGAAACACACTCAGGTCAGTGGGTGCCGCACAGGGCTGTGTGCACGTCCCTCCTGCATTTGCCTCATCTGGGGCACCCAGTAGGACTGGCTAAGAAATCAGCTTTAATGGCTGAAGGTTCCATGTGAAGGAGGGAAGTAAAGCCATTCTGGGGACCACTATCATCTTTGCCTGTTCCCTAACAGCCTGGCTCACCTGGATTCACCCTGTGGCCTGGGTGGTGCTGTGAATGCTCCCATCTGGTGCAGCTGAGCACAGCTGGACATATCTGGGTGCATCTGGGCACAGCAGCCACATGGAAAAAGGCCCCCATGTGCACCAAACGGTCCTTGCATGACTGCAGAATGAAGGAGCCCTTCCACCCCTCGTGGCAGCTTTGTTCCTTCCCATCTCATCCAGGCACTCAGTTCCGTGCTTTTATGAAAACTCTGTGGATTTTATAAATGAGCACTTTTTAACCCGAATCCACGTTTGTTAATTGCTAATAAGAAAAAAACGAGCTTTTCTAAGATTTCGTTTTCACTATAAAATTTCTAATTCGAAAGTATTGGAAAAGAGACGTTTACCTCACTAGGGTTACTGCAGCTGTCCTGATGAGCTTTCCTATCCTCCTCCAACACCAACCAGCTTAATTGTCCTCTTTAGTCCAAACTTCAATGTATTACAAATTCATACAGATTTTCTCTCTCTCTCTCTTTTTTTTTTTTTTTTCTCCTTTTTTTTAAACCAAGTTGTTAACAGCGATGAGAAGAAACTTTTCTAGCAGGGAATCTTGAAGTTTAGAACTGAGCCTTTTTTTTAGCGTACCTCTGTGAAATGTGTTTCCTCATGCTATCCTGGCTCTGTATTAATCCATGTCTTTAAACAACATTTTACACACCATTCTTCAGCTGAGTTATTTGATAATATCAGTGTGCAGGGAACCGTGAAGCATCTCTTTTCTTAGAAAGCTTCGGTAATATTAATGTACTTGACCTTGGTCTCTCGTATTTCCTGATTAGGTTCACAGGAAGGCTTTTCTAAGCTTTTAAGATACTGTCTTGTAGACTTGTAGGTAAACACTGCAATAGAAAGAGAATTTTGGTACAGTAATTTTATTTAAATGAAGCAATTCTTCCCATCAAGAAATCTCCTCCCTGAACTATTCGTTAATGGCTTTTGTTGTATTAGGCTCGACTGATACATAATTAGCTTTGGAGAAATACTTGTGTTTTGGTAAGGCTAACATCCCCACATCTCAGTGAATTTTCAACCCCTGCAGGTTTATAGGAGCTGGAGTTTTTAATCATTCTAGCCTCATTTTCTCAGAAATGCAGGCCCTTAACTTTTCTGATTCATCTTAACTTTAGATCCAACTATTGAGAATGACAAGCTCAGCATGCTGTTGCTTTTAAGGAGAGGAGTGCTGTTGTGGTCAGTCTGTGACCATACCGAGATGGCCAGGGCTCCAGCAGGCTGGGCATAAGCAGGGAAAAGCAGGCAGTGAGGCAGGGGTGCTTCACAAAGGGCCTCACTTTCCCCATTCTGGGCCATGTTGTGCTTTGTGGCTTATTGCTGGCGGCTGTGGTTTGTGGTTTGAAGCTTCGTGTCATTCTTGTCCTGGCCCTGCCTGCCTCCCATAATCATTTCTTAGCAATTTGCTCTTAGATACTTCTGACAGTCTTTGTGGAGATGTTGTAGCATGGGACAGCGTAGTGCAGAGCTGTGCTTTTCCTGAGCATTGGCTACATTTTGATTTCCTAATTACTAAAATCAGGTCTGCTAGGAAATAATGAGCCCAGGTTATTTGTGACCTTCATGGAGCTACAGAGCAAATCAGTTCTAAGCTGCGTGCCTGATGCCATGATGCAAGGCGTCTGGGTTCTTCTCTTGCAGATGCATTCAGCCTCACACTTTGCTCCTTACCTAAATAATAATGAGCTTTCTCACTGCTCGCTTGCATTCTCAGGGCTGGGGTCAGTGGTCTCTTCTTCCACAGCATTGCCCTTCTCTGAGGCTGGGTCTGTGCATCCTGGTTGCCTTCCCATCCCCCCTTGCTCCTTAGTGTTCATTGTTGAGCTTGGGCTGTCCTTGCTGCTCCCATTTTTCAGCCCCTCCAGTCTCCACATTGCTGCCTGTATATTCTTCTGCCCACACGGTTCCATATTTCCCCAGTTTCCCTCAGCCTCACCCCATCCCCTTGCACACCCGCATTGTAACAACCTTTCAGTCCACTCTCATCTCCTGGTACTTCTGGGTTTAGCAGCAATCCCTTCTCTACCATTAAGCTGAAATGTGCTGTATTTCAGACATTCCTTCATGCGTTTCAGCTTCTTGAGGCTTTTAATTGCTGCCTTTTTCCCTTTATGATATACTGCTGTTCATGATGTGTGAGAATACATTTACAGAGAAAGCTTCTTCTGTATTTTATGTGTGCTTTGTCAGGAAGGCTATAATTTTGTTCACTTCCTTCCTTTTTCCTTAAAGTTGTTTGTGACAGGTCTTGAAACACTTGCACCTTAAGTCCTCCCAGAGTAAGGTCAGAAACTGTCATTTATTTCAGAATCTGCTCTAAAATAGTCAGCTCTTAATATCGTGTCTCGGGGTCTGCTGGAGTTGGGGCTCAGGCTCTGTGATAATTGTTGCATCTGCTTTCAGCTTGAGAAGAAAGTGGAGGCTTGCTATGAATATTAACAAGCCATCCATCCTTTACACCTTCTGGGAACACACGAGTTCTTAAATTGTTTCTTCTTCTCAAGATTTTTGTGTTCTCCATTTTCTCTGCGAGCTCTTTTTTTTATCAACTTCATTGTTTCCTGATTTTTTCCTAATTGGAAGCTTTTATCCATATTTCTATCTAGACCGCCAAACCTATTTGCAGCTAACAGTTATTCTGTCAAACCCTTTCTCCTCTGCAGGCTTTAGTTGTCTTGCTGCTGGAATGAACTCTCTAAGACCTCAGTCTTGCCTCCCTCCTTCACTTGGCCTTTTCTCCCATGGACATCATCATTGATAGGACGGAAGTGCATAGAACTACAAGGAGATTTCCTCATGAGAATTTCCTAGCTTTGAAACTGGGACTCTGAAATTTGGCATCCATCTACAGTCAGGGAATGGTGGCCATGATGGGCACCATGATGCACAGAGTGGGAGGATCATTTCCCACTGCATCTTTCCTTTGGAACTTCACCTTTTGAAGAATACTGCTTCTGGAAACCTCATCTTTTGTGTGTATTTTTTTCTTTTTTTCTCTATCTTATGGTGAGCACGGGTTTTATTGGGACAAAAAGAATGGGGAAAAGAGAAGACAGGAAGGTATTTTTCTCTTCAGGCCTTGCTGCCCTGGTGAGCACAGAGGAAGCGTGCAGCACAGTGGCCTTGCTTTGGGAAGGGGCGGTATGGTCAGGGCCGCAGCCTGGGGAGCGCTCTGGGAAAAGCATTACTGCTGTTTGCATCTGATTCGTGGCAGATGGCCCTGAACTCGATCTTTTAATTCTGCCTGAGAGTTAATGAAGTCCACCAAGGGCAGAAGATGTTGTTAGGAAAGGCGCTGCATGTTCAACATCCATTTGTACTGCAGAGAGAGCTGAATTCTTTTCTACTATTACTCCACTGAATGTAAATATCTCAGAGACATTTACATGCTATTTCTTTTTAAGTATATAATGTTTTCATTCAAAAGTATCATAATTCTTAAAAGACCTGTCAGAGGCTCTGACATGTAATTAATTTCTCTAAAGCTCTTTTTTTGAACGATAGAACCGCATATAGAGAACTCGTTGCAACACCTGCGCTTATTCACAACTCTGCAGGAAAAAAAGCCACATCTTCTGCTTCGCTTCTTCCCCCACTTCTCCATAAAAAGATTTTCCTTCAGTGTGGATGCTTCCTCTCCATCCACCCTTATGATCTACAACAAATAAAAGCACTTGGTATGTAAAAGGTGTGTGCAAATAGGAATTGGCACGCCGGGCTTTGTCTGGGTGCTTGTGACCTTTTGTTTATACAGCTTCAAGCTGAAACACTCTCACAACTTTAATTATGGAACAGCTATCATTAACCCATAATCTAGTCCAGCTAATACAATTCCCATTTGTGTAGGTGGGCTTTCAGTCAGTCTGGTAGGCTGTTTATTTTTACCTGGTGGATTTTTTTTTTCTCTGCTCGGGTGTATATTAAGCTCCAACAGGATGATGCTGGTGCTGGCAATATCTGAACGAGGAAATGCTCGCAGCCATGGGCATCATCCACGCCATCAGACACTGGTTCCTTGGCAGGCATGGCCAGCTCTGAGTGCTCCAGGCTACTGCTGAGCCCATTGCTGCTGCAATGTGCCTCCCAAGGGAGAGTGTGGACAGGAGGAAGGTTTTCTGCAGAGCGGCTCCAGGGGCAGCCCCTGGGCACATCCTCGCCCCACAGCACCTCTGACAGCACTGAGGTGTGGACCCTCACGTGTGCACTGTGCAGACAGCCTTCAGGATTCCCCTGCTGGGGAAAAAGGGTGTTTTTGGGGTGAGAAAGAAGCAGAGCAGCTTGGTGCTGTCTTTGTAGAGGACGAGCTTTGAGCAGAGGCATTTTTCCCTCACAGTTGTGTAAACCTTTCACCCTTGTAAAACGGAAACAGCAAGAAAGTACTTAAATCCAGGCTGTATAAAAATGTGCCTGTTTTAAGTGCACATAAAGCCTGTCCTTTACTTGACTTGAACATGGAAACATGCCCAGATGTTTTAGCTTTGTAATTCGAGCATTTCCTCCTCTGTTGTAAGTAAATAATTGGCACCCCTCAGTTTTGTTTCCTGTAGGGAGCGTTGTTCACGTTGTTGTTGCTTTGCATATGTACTCTGTTGAATTCTTAGGAAAAGAAATACATTCATTTTACTCCAATGAACTGACAAAATGTGTCATGTTAAGTGTGCCTAGGCCGTTGCCATGTCACCAGGAGCAGAGAGAGCTCACAGAGCCTCAGCTTGAGCATTGCTCTGACCACGTCTGTCTTCTGAGACAGATGCTCCAGCAGTAGCAATGCCCATGAAGCCTCTCAAGAACCAGGTGGCTTTTTAAAGAAAAACACAAAAACGTGTTGGGTTATGTGGCCAGCTGGGCTGAAGAACATGGGCTCCTGAGGCCTTGGACCTTCTTCTGAGGTGATGGGAGGTAAATGGGAGGATCCACTTTTGATGCTGCGTTGGTGTTCGGCCAGACACCTGCACACGACATTGCTGCTAACAGCTTTTGCACAACCCCGTTATCATGAGTAGTGGGAAATTGTACAGGAGACATGAGGAGGAGAGAATTTTCTCAGCTGTGGTGGCGAAGTTTTTTCTGAGGCACTTGCAGTCCTTTCGCTGACATCAGCTGCAGGACTGAAAGGGATTTCTCCAGGTCACAGAGTCCTGTGTGCTGCTATCACAGGCAATTGTTTCCTGTCCTTCTGCCCATTAATTTGTCCATCTCTTGCTGAAATCTAGTTGGGTTATTTTCCAGCTCCAGTGCCTGCTTTCTGCAACTCCTTCTTTTCCATCTCTTTTCGTAGCCAGCACATTTTTCAGTTATGCCAGCTGTGATCTTAGCGGACCCCAAGTGTACGGTGCAATTGGGACGAGGCTGTCCTTAGGAATTCTTCCTGATGACTGAACCACCCTGCTTGCCCTTGAAGCCCAGCCTGGCATGCGGTGCTCCTGCTTTCCTCCTCCAGAGACCTGGAATTCATCCGACTCCACGGCTTTCGCCATCATCTTCCTCCATCCACTCCAGCTCCAGTCGAGTTCATAAACTTCAAGCTGGTGACTGAATTTCCTCCTGCCGCTTCTTCATAATAGTGTGACCTCAGTCGTGTGTGTCTTCAATGGCTGGACGCTGTCTGCAAGCCAAAGCCTCTCCCCTTTGTTCTTCTGTCTGCATATGGCTCTGTTCAGCTCTCCTGCTACCCACTATATTCTCTGCCGATCACCTTTCTACCCCAGCTGTCTGTTGGTTTAGCTTTTCTTCCCAGAGACCCCGCTGTTCTCTGCTTTGTTACTCCCAGTCTTCGGTTTCTTCTTGTTCTGCATTGCGTCAAGCCCCTTTGTCAGCTTTATTTCATAGTTGCTGGTGTTTCTCCCTGTCCACCTTGGGAGCTGACCTTCTGTGGTCACAGTGCTCTAGAGAGGTCCTCTTGTTCAGCTGGTCTCTGCAAACCTCAAATTGTCTGTTTCATTTGCACTTCATCTCTCTTCAGCCATATCTGAAGATCACCCTGTCTGAATTTGTTTCAGTTCTTTCCAACTCATTTCTAGAACTCAGCTCCACGCTCAAGGTACTTCAGTCAAGGCAAGCACTTGTCTGCAGGCACTGCCCCTTCAATTCTTGCATTTCACTGTCCTCTTTGTCTTCTCCAGTCTTCGGATTACATGCATCAGAAACTTCCCATCTGTGTTTCTTTCCCTCCTGTGCACTTGCATCCCAAAAAATAGGAAAAGGAGATGAAAAATCACCCAGGTTCCCCACATATAGGCTGTCTTTTTCTGCCTCTGACTGTCCAACTGCCTGCTTGCTGATAGCTTGGCTTTTGCCCAGTGGGTCCCGCTGTCTCCATGAGGTTTGCCTGTGACACGCTGGTGAGAAGTGATGAGGAGCAGAAAGCAAAGCTTCCCTCACGTATTGCTTGCAGATCCCGCTTCCAACATGCGCAGCTGGCAGGCAGCCCCAGGGCAGCACGAACCACAGTCACATCCCAGTAGCAAGAAGCCAGCAGGCAGGGACGCATCTGCAAATGCACACGTAAGACCTTGCTTCTGTCTCCTTCAAGAAGTCCCAGTGGCAATAGGATGATGCCTTCCTAACAGTGCTTGGGATTCTTCTTTGTAAGCCTGCTGGTGTTTTATGTCCACATTAGTTTTCTCTCTGGAGGTCTTTTGTGCACTGCAAATGACAAATCCACATTATTGGAGAATCATTGTTTCTGCTTTTGTATTATGTTTTATTCATTGCAAACCTTTATTTTAATATGATTATGTTACCAGTTGAAAACTGGCCACCTGTGGCATTTTACACCAAATTGCTATAAACAGATAAACCCTGGCAAAAAAATCAGGTCAGCAAACCAGTGCAGAGATGATGCTTGTGCTTCTGAGTGATGTGGGTAGACAGAAGATGTGGCCATAGGCCTCACCTTATTTTGCTGCTAAGCAGATACTTGATGTGCAGAATTTGTCTTTCTGCAGCAAGTTCTGAATCATCTCTTGTCCTTCAGCCTGGTTCTTATAGGTTAAACAGTGAGAAAGGGCTGGTAGTATCCTCATCTACGTTGTGTATTTGGATAACATGAAATATTGCCGTGGCTCTCTTTATGAATGTTATTATTATTAAATATTTATGTTACGGTCATACTCTGAGTCCTGTCTAGGACTGAGGCCATATTTCTGATGGTGCTCTAACATGAGAAAACAGCACCCATCCTTTGGAGGACAGCAGGCTGAAACAGCAAAAGGTGGTCCATTTTACACAGCACAGAAGGTACCGCGTGCATTACCACACGGTGCAGGGGAGGCCAGCCTGTCTCTAAGGTAGAAAATAATTTGGAAAATGAAAAAATTGAAGTGTGGAAAGCCCTCGGGTACAGAAGTGTCACAATGAAGTGCTACAGCACGGCCTCTTCATGTCACTTTGCATCTGCTGGTGACCATCAGGGAAGGCCAAGACCAGAATTATCAGCATGCCACAGCGCAGCCACCCCCACAGCTGTGGACCAGCAGAGGGGCTGCAGTCAGAGTGCGTGCCTGCTGGGTGCAATGTCCTGCTCCTTGGGGAAGGAGGAATGCCCAAGCGTGATCCGGCACAGATGAGACTCTCCTGGAGCATTACCTCTGTGCTTCAGAAAGACAGCAGAGATCAGAGTAGACAGGAATGCTGATCTGTTTGTGTTGTGAAGATGCCAGTCTGATCATCCACAAATGCTCTTTGAGTGCTTTGAAGTGAACTCGTGAGCAGCAGGTTGAGATGTGTGAGCATCCATAGCCAGGTACTCTGGACTCCAGCCTGACCCACCTACAGTCAATTCACATGGAAGGTATCTCGCACCTCGCAAACCATGAAGGTGTACAAAACCCATCGAGCCAATTACAGTCTGTTGGATATCCTTAAATAATAACTCAGCTTTTCCTTCTCACAAAGCTTTCTCATGCCATTAACAGCCACTCCCAGAAGCCTCACTGGCCCACATAGTGCTTCAGCCTCCCATTCAACAGGCCAATGTTATGAAGGAGGCATGATATTATAGACCGTTCCTCGAAAACAGTGAGCAGCTTTCATGCTTAAAAGTTAATCTTCTTCAAGTTGCATGTAAGTACTCCACCTGATACCTGGTGTGTAGTTTGGAGCTTGGAGCTCCTCAGCTGAGCTCAGCTGCCTTTTGTCAGCCTTGGTGGCAGCCCAGGGTGCCAGTGAGGGAGAGAAGGCTTATTGGAGCCCAGCAACTTGTCGTGAGCTTTGAAATATGGATTTGCATCAAAGTAAAACTCTGTGGGTTAGTTAAATATTCTTCTAAATATGCAGAGGAATTGGGTTACTGATGCTTGTTATTCTTATCTTACTCTTGGTGTCACAACATCTTTAAGCTTGGTGAAGGTTTTGCTTACTAAGACGGTTGTAAAGATTTCACATTAATTAAGAGGGCTTCACTGCAAATCTGAATATGAATGAAGTTTGGCTGCTGAACTCAGGGCAGTGAGTACCTTGGGAAGACAAGGCACTGACAAATGTTGACTTAAAAACAAACAAAAAAAAAAACAGTGCTTCCATCTATTACCTGTTGTGAGAGAGAGTGAAAGTTGAGTTCAGGTTGCCAGAAGTTAGAAGCAGATTCGGTCTTTGATTTCTGATTGAAGAGGTGTAGTCCCGCTCATCTGGCTGTTCCCTGCTGCCTGTGCCAGGACTCAGCTGTGTCTCTCCGCTGCACCGTGTTCCTCTCCTTGGGCAGGCAGCGACTGCAACATGGGGCATCTTCAGCAGAGGAATGGAGAGAACCTGGCTGTGATCTTGATCCTGGGTTTGGTGCCTCCAAGAAATGATGGATGCAAATAGGACCAAGATGAATTTTAACATGGCACGGTCTGTGAGTGCTGGCAGGTGGCATGCAACGAGAGCAGCAATCTGAGGAAGGAGTTCTGATGGTGAAGAAGTGTTTTCAGTGAAAAATGATGCTGGAGATACTTATTCCAGAAAGCTCGTTAGGTGAAGTTTCTTGTGCCTGGCAGTGCCTGGACAAGGAGGGTACTATCTGGCAGCTTATGAGAGCTGTTATCACTCGAGACATCTGAGCTTTTCTTCCAACTCTGCCACAGAATTGCTGTTGTCAGACCAGGGGCAAGTCCCCTCCTCTGTGTGTGTGTGTGTCTGCTAACCCGTCTGCCAAATAGGGATAATAACGCTTACCTGCTTTTGCAAAGCAATTGCAGGTGACATGAAAGGCGCTGTGGAAATATAGAGCGCCACTCCACCTTCTAAAGCAGGACTTTGGGGAAGGAAGTGGAGACATATATCATTTTAACCCTGCTGGAATATGTTGGACTTGGCTTTTGGAGTGGAAAAGTGAAAATACGAAAGCCTAAATAAAGAGCGTTTGTCCTCTTAAGCAGGGCAAGGGCAGCATGTCATGTCGTGTGTTTATTTTTATTGTTGTTATTTTTTATTCACGGTTCCTTGAGCTGATTTTGGGAATTGTACTGACTGTGGTTATGTTTCTGGAAATGTGCAGGTTGGCCAGATGCAGTGGGGCATGGAATGAACAGAAAGAGGTTAAATTGATGGATGACCAACAAGAGCAGGATTGTGCCTCAGAAGACCAAGAAACTATCCTGATTAATGGGGTGAAAGAAAATGGTAAGGAACTTAATTACAGTACATGAGGGAGCAGTGACAACTCGCAAGCCAACTTATTTTTCTAATTCCTTTCATGTATTTAATTTTAGTGGTTTGCAGGTATCTCTGTGCTGCAGAGCAGTAGAGTAAATGGGTATTTTCTATACTCCAGCTATGGATGTACAGCTTTTTAGGACTTAACAAGTACTGCTTTTGCCCATGCATATGCATGGTAGGAAATGTTTTTGTGCACACGCAGTTTGAATTATAGATTTTAGTTTGGTTTCCTCGGGAAAAAAAAAGTCCTATGAGATTATGTATCCCCTCCGTTGGGAATCTTTCTCTCTCTTCACAATTATATAAGCCACTCTCAGGCAGATTTGATGGAGGATTTTCAGTTCCTACAAATTTAGGGCAAGTTGGAGGTTGGGCAGAAGTGAGAGAGCTGGGTTAGCTGTGACTGGCAGGGAAGGTCAGACCTGAGGACTCAGTGCTACCTTTGATCTGCAGCCCATCGCTAGCCAGCTTGGCCTGTAATACTTGTGTACAGGAGTTGTATTGCTGGTCATGCTCACCATCCTGGGACCCTCTGCAACACTGCTGGGAGCAACCAGCCTCTTCTAGCAGCCTGCCCCAAGTACCTGACTTCTGTTGCTGTAATCTATTTCTTACTTGCTTTCAGAAACACTGGGTAGGTAGGAGTAGCAGGAGTTCTGTTGCCTGAAAACCTGATTGAAATAAAATTCCTCAGAGCATTTTCTTGTGTCATTTATTTGGCCTCCATGTCACTAGCCACAGTAAGTGCAGTAACAGTCTGGTGTTGAAGCAGAGCTCAATGTTTTCAGTTCTTTGTGTTTTTACTGTAAATTTCATGGCTTTTCTGAATTTGTATTGACCTACAAATCTTTCACTGTGTGTAAATTGGTCCCTGTAAGGTGTCTAGTACTCTGTTCTCCAGTGCCGTGTGTGTTCAAATCCTTCTGTCTTGTCAACGTGAGGTTTACTCTAGTGAGAATGCGCAGAGGCAAATGTTGTTCTCATTCATTACTGAAAACCTGGAGCAACTCCAGACACACAGGTGCCCTGAGGTCCCCACAACATGTGCTGGTGGCAGGTGAAGCGTACACCGGCGCTTTCCCATAATGATGCAATTCTGAAGGTCCCTGTCTTCACCAGCCTATCGCATTCAAGGATGCACACATGGAGGCAGGAGGTAAAGCCACGGCTTGTGGCAGCGGCAGGAGCTGCAAGGAGGTTTTCTAGCCATGCTCCCCTCATCTCATCTCATCTGGTAGACGGTACCTCCTTCTAGAACTGGACACCACTTCTATGAAATCCAGTCAAACAGATCTTAATTAAACATTGTTGTGTAGGAGTTGCTGCTGAATCCCAAGCAGCGAGCCACTCTGATGCCACCACCTCCCTGTTGGTGACATTGGGGTGTTGCTTCTTGAATCATCTCACCCTCACTGTATGTCAGTGCTCATTGCACTGGCTGGGCTTAATCCAGAGCAGCCTGTAGGCTGCTGTAATGCACGCCTGGGGATGGGCCGCCTTTCGGAGCTGATTCATAGTGGAATGATCAGTGTTCTTCTGCTAAGGCTGCTTGTCTGATTTTGGGCAGCTGTTAAGTTAAACCTGAAAAGGTTTTTTGGTGTTCCAGTGTTTTGTAACAGCAGTATTCTTTGGAGTGTTATTTACTTCAGAGTTTCAATTGATTGCATGCCTGATTTTAGGACAATAAAACCTCTACAAAATCAAGTTTTGGCATTTGTATTTCATAAGAGTCAAGTCCACTTCTACAAGTATAAACCTTACAAAACCCCACACCTACAGACAGTATATTTTATATTATAGCATCTCTGTGTAAGACTGAATTTCAGCTCTCCACCGCTCCCCCTCTTCAAGTGCTGCAGCATTCATAGTCTTCTTTTATCCTCACATTTTCCATGCTTCCTCTCAGCTCCAAGCTGATTCTTCTTTTCTTTTACTTGTAAGGTGGAAGTGCATTGGTTAATTTGTTTTGCTGCTTAAGGAGAAAGATGCCACCTCTGCATTTCTAATCTAAAAATGGTGGGAGGAACCTGAAATGAGCTTTATTTTGCTTTTTAACCCTTTTTGAGGGAGGGAAACAGCACCAATTTCCAGCAAGTCTGTCTGTTCAGAATGTATACAGGCATTGCATTGCATTTCTGATTTAGTTCATTTAGCATTTTTAAAGCTGTTCAAGCCTGATCTGAAGCTTCCTTGTCCTGACTTAAGTTATCGGTGATGGCTCCATTCCTGAGACTACTGGGAGCCCAGAACTAGTGGCAGCTTTTGGGGCTGGATCAGTGGGATATGTGGGAACGTGTGCAGCAGAGCAGCTCTGTACTGTGTAGCGAGGTGCTCCTTCTCATGCTTCCCAGCTCTGTGTGAGCATCCCAGTCCTGGCTGTGCTGGAGAGGCTGCTGTCCCATCTTCCTGGAGGGGCCAGACCATGCACCTCCACGTGCTTTTCAGCACTCCTCTGCCCACAGAGAGTGGGGCCTTGCCCCACAAGCCCACAGATTTGCATGAAATGTCCATACAGGTAAGACGTGCCGGGATGTGAGCATTGGGAGTCACCTTGAGGGTAGCAAAGACCTCTAGTTATTATGAATCACATATTTGTGTATTTTTACAATATGGAGGTATCAGAGCATGTTCATGGATGAAAAGACATTCCCATTTCAAGGGTCATACCATCTGCTGAGCCAGAAGCCAGGTAAATAATCTTACTTTGCCATAAAAGATTACTGTAAGGCAAAGAAAATAAAAATCCTTAGGTTAAAAAAAAAAAAAGAAAGAAAAAAGAAAGAAAAGAATAAAAAAAAACCTTACATAATGCAAAAGACATTTTAAAGGTTAGGTAAAATGGACAGATTTGCAAAAACAACAGCAATTCTAATAATCGCTTTGAACTCTTGCGCACGGGCAGTGGCAGGAAGGCTTCTGGATTTAAATCAGCCCTAACTCTGTGACCCTGCAGCAGCTCAGGTGCGTTTCAGCTTCAGGCACTGCCAGGAGTGTGTTTTGTTTCTTTAAGAATCTTATTTTTCTATTAATTTTGTAAACGTTAATGGGAACATTTTTTATTAGAGTTGTTTTGTTTTTTAATAACCTTGTCAGATTTGAAAGGCAGTATCCAGGTAACGGTATGTATATTAGGAGGAAAGAACGGATGGTTTCGGTTTTTTAAACATAATCTTGTACCTCTTCCAGCTGGCTGTGGGGGGCAGAGTGTTTACCTCTTTGGGTTTTGTACATCATGAAATTAATTAGCTCCGAGAGCGTGATCTTGTGGGGAGGAGCTTGCTGCCCTGCAGCGGGGAAGAGTCACCCCTGAACCCAGGGAGATGGGGAGCAGGGTGATGGGGCTGCGAGGTCTGTAAACTCTCCTTTTTCTTCCTTCCTCCCTCCCTTCCTCTCCTCCCACTGCTCCAGAGCCACGAACCTCGGACGGCGAGGAGAGGCCATACAGTGCTGCTGACACCACCGACGCCTTCCCGGCCCTGACAGCAGCCCCAAAGGAAACCCAGGCGTGCCACCGCGTGCTGCCACCCCTTCCTGCAAAGAAGCCCTGCTCGCTGAGCCCACCGTCCCCACTGCGGCTCACCGATGTCCCTGAGCACACCTCAGACGACTCCTCGGCTCACGCCATCTCCCTCACGTCCTGTGTGACGAAGGGCATGAGCTCCTGGTCTCTGCCAGGCGACTGCGAGAAGGCTCCTTTCAGCATGATGGAGCCCGGAGGCATGTCCGCCCTGACCGGAGACTGCCTGATGCAGCCGAGCAGGACCTGCCTGGGCTGCTTCATTGAATCAAAGGACGGCATTGATGCAGAGCCGGGAATAAGCTTGAAAGTGGGGGATATAAATAGGGATTATGACACCTGTTCGGTCTCTGATATAGGGATTCACTGCATGAGCACAGGAGAAACCATGAGATATGGGGATCAACTGCTTTCAGACCAGCTTTTAAGCTTCCCTATGCATAAATCGAGGGCAGCGGACAAAAGAGATGCAGAAAAATCTGACAGTGATTCAGAGGACCCCACTCAGAAAAATTATTACGAGGGATTACTATTAGACAAATGCAATGGTGAGGAACCCTTACTAACAAATCCCAACCAGGAATGGGGCTATTTTGAATCTTTCATTAGTGAAAGTAAAATTGAGCTGCTTGACCTATGCTCCAAAAATGAGCTTTCTGTAAATCTGTTTTCTGAGGAAGATGTGGATAATTACATGTTTGATGATGACGATTCGACCTTGGGAAGCGACGTCTGCTCCTTAAAGATCAGATACGAGTCGTTCCAGGACAACGTGCGGGAGAAGACCACCGCCCTACAAGAGGACGCCCAGTTCAACTTCTTCCCCAGCGTCTTCGGCAACTGCACCAAAAGGGACAGCAGGAGCACCCTGAAAAGGGGACCCGGTGGTGCCGCCGACCCTTCTCAATTCAAGTCTGAGGAAGGCATCATCTGGGGGGATGAGGAGGAGGATGGCGAGGAAGAGGACGGTGAGGAGGAGGAGAAAGCTGCCTTAAATAAATCTTGCAACAGCACGGAGGTGGTGCAGTACGTGGGCCCCAAAAGGAGCCACTTCTTGGACTCTGTGAATTCCACGGAGGACTCTGGGGAGTTCAGCGATGACAGCACATGCACAGAGTCCTCCTATGATGTGCTGCGGGATATAAAGGACTGCAGCCGGTACCTGTCCCGGGACCACTCCAGCTCCTTCATCCAGCAGAACTATGGGCTGCGGGCAAAGAGGAAAGTGCGATACAGTGATGACTACCTGTACGACGTGGACTCCATCGAGAACGAGAAGATCCTGGACAAGAAGGAGTGGCTGCCGGACGGGCCCAAGGAGGAGGATGACGATGAGTGGTGCCCCAAGAAACGGCGAAAAGTCTCTCGCAAGGAGCCCCCTGTTATCATCAAGTACATCATCATTAACAGGTTTAAAGGGGAGAAGCATATGCTGGTGAAGCTCAGCAAAGTGGATGCCAACGAGACAACTGTTACCCTGAACGAGGAGCTGCTCAGTAAATATGAAAAGCTGGCCCCATTGAAGGGCTTCTGGCAGGAGAGGCAGCAGAGCCGGCTGGATTTGCTCAGATCGTCTCTCTACCACAAGCAGAATTTCTATCTTAACGGTTCAGATGCTTCGTTCCTCCCTCACCCACGGAAGCGAAAATGCAAGCTAGCAAACAGGCACAGGATTCAAAGAATTAAAGCCATTGAGCAGTCAGTGAACAAGCTGGGCTCTTGCTCCTCCGATCACAAGCAGCCTTGCAGCAGTAAGGAGGATGCAGGCCTGAAAGGGCTGCAGGCATTAGCCATTGCCACCCCCAGCTGTGCAAATGGATTACACGTAAATGACATCACGGACATCGCTGCTGTGAAATGCAAATCGCAGGAACGAGAATACAAGGGGACAGAGAGGAAAGTGCTCCGCCGGATCAAATTCAAAAGTGAAGCCAGGTTGAAATGCAAGAAAATCAAAGCTGCTGCCAGCGTGGCGGAGGGTTGCCCGGCTCTGGGAAACCAGGACTCTGAAGCGCATCTGAAGGATGAAAACGTTCCTTGTGCTTCAGACAGCTCCCATCTCCCAGAGTGCCATGAGGATAAGATTGCTAAAAATTCTCCTTTCCTACCATCCACCTCCTCTTCAGACAAGCCTCTGCCATCTGCTAATATCACCACCAATGTACCCCTGATCCCCGGAGGGTATCTGCAGACATTGTTAGACGCTTCGGATTTGTCGAGCAGCACCGGCATCTCATACTTCGCACAGCATCCTTCCGAGCAGCAGCACCCACTCCCCAGCATCATCCCAGCAGAAAAACCATTCGCTGCTCTGCAGCCATCGCAGAGCTGTGTGCTGTCCCCACCGTCCGAGTCCGAGCTGCAGCAGTCTCCTGGTCACCTGGAGATGGAGCAGAGCACCTTTGGAAGCGTGTGGCCGGCCAGCAAGGCTGCTGGGGGGAACCGGCAGGAATTCACTGGAGAGCTGCAGGATGCTGCAGCACTGACAGGAGAGTTTGGTGGTGCAGCAGGCGCTGATGGCCTCCCGGCCTCTGGCTACCCTCAAGTCAATCTGAATAGCAGCAAACTGCTCTACCAAAAAAATTACATGCCGGATAGCCAGCAAGTGCAGCCTGATGATTCTTATCAGTCGTGTCATTTTAATAATGGAGAGGGGCGCTTTCATTTCCAGCGAGGTACACTAAGTACAGATGATGGCAGACTCATTAGCTTTGATTCAGTGGGTTCATTGTCAGTTAGTTCTAGCAATTACAGCTCTTTAAAGTCCTGCGAAAAGGATGGCGACGATGATATTAATGACGATTTCTTGGCCCACTGCAGTCCCAAGCTAGTGATCCAGCAAAGCATAGATGAAATAACCCCTTTGAAGGAGTCCACGGACCTTTTAGACATTTCCAACTTCACACCCGATAAGTTCCGCCAGTCATCGCTCTCGGAGATGTCCCCTCCAGACACTCCCAACCTTTCCCCACAGATAGCTGGCTCTGACACCAAGCCCTTGGGCACCCTTAAGGGCTTCCCGGAGAGTGCCCAGGCTGCTCTGAGCAGCCCTGAGAAGGTCAAGTGGAACTGCGGGGTCCTGCAGACCGAGGAGCAGGCAGATAATGGGTTTACTTTAAATAATCACCAGTTTCAGTTCCATATGTTCAACGATGAAGATTCTGTCAGCCTTCTTGAAAAAAGACCATGCTTGTCAACATTTAATGAGCCATCTGGTCAAATTAGCACCAATAGCAAAGTGTCGAAATCTAAGAGGAAAAGTTCATCCAGCAAGAATGCGGGTACAAACCAAAGCTCTTCCCAGAAAACCACTAGGAAAAAATCTCCCAAAACCAACAAAGGCACCGATAAGCCGCAAGGGAAGAACTCTAGGCAGGCACCCAAATCCACCAGGAAGGGGAAGAACGCGGCGAGCCTCAGCAGCGAGAAGATCCAAGTGGGTGGCAGCAGGGCCATCAGCCAGCTGGCTAGCCCAGCCTCGGCACCCAAGGGGCTGGCTGAGGGCATTCAGCACAGCAGCCCAGCCACTGGCAAGTTGGGCAAGCACAATGGCCTGGCTGGAGAATGGGCGCTGGGGAAGGACAGTGGCACAGCCTGGTCAGAAACAAGCCTTGGGAGCACCACAGGCCTGCTGGATGATGACCAGAGGGAGTTTGAGGAGCCCTCCAACATCCTGTCCAACATCGCCTCAGGAATGGCAGACGTCCAGAGGTTCATGATGGCCTCCATCGAGCCCCTGTGGGGACCCGTCAACCACAATAGCGTGCCAGACATATTCCGATCACCCGAGTCGAACAGCCTGAAACTGAAAACCCTTAAAATTTTAGCAGGGACGCCCCAAGAGTCTAAGAAGAAGGCGAACAGCAGCTCGCCGGGAACGGCAAAGAACCACAAGTCGAACAACAAGGGCTCGAGTAAAAACAGCAAAGCAGCCACCTGCGACCCTGGTCGCCCCAACTGTTCAGCTGGGTACAATACAGACATTCACTCTCCCTTTTTTGATAAAAACTATAGTAACCTGAGCACTTTAGGCAATAATGGACCTACCCATAAAAAACTGTACCGTCATAAATCAAGTTCTAAATCGCTGAGGGATGAGAACTGTAAGATAAAGCGAACAGACCGTGAACAGACCCATAAGGACCCACCTGTGACAGCTTCTTTTGAGAAACTGAGGTAATGCTGCACCAAACTGGCTGGAATGCCCCTTTAACTTTCCTACTACCTGCTAAGCCCGCTGTTCCTCATTTTTTCCTTCCTGAAAGCAAAAGTTGCATGAAAAAGACATTCCCCTTTTACAGTTTTTGTTTTTCTTTTCTTTTTTTTTTTCTTTTTTTTCTTTTTTTTTTTTTTTCTTTTTTTTTCTTTTTTCCTTTTTTTAAATGCATGAAAATACTTATTACTTGCAAGCTACCTAAAAGAATGACCAATTTTCTGGCTTGGCTGGGGTTATAAAAAACAAAACAAAACACTAACAAGGCTACTCTTTTCTGCTGTTTGGCTTCTTCGGTTTTTAATTACTTATTTATTGGGGGAAAAGAAAAAAAAAAGAAAAAAAAAAGATTACACGATCTTTTTAATGATTTTGAAAAGGAAAGACTTTTTTTTGAACATTTTGTAAAAAACAAAACACACAAAAAAAAAGAGGTTATGCATCCAAAAGCCAAGATCTCTAAACTAAAGGCTCTTTAGTTTGAAAATGAAAACTCATTCATAATTGAGCTTCATGTGGCAATTTTGAGTGCTTTCTAGCCCCCTCTGCTGTTTATCTCCTAACCTGCATCATAAAGCTTCATCTCCTGTGTCAGAGTTTAGCACATTTGATCCTGTCGTGGTGACTCCACACGAGCTAACTAAGATGGCATAAAATGTTTGGTTTTTCTGCAGGGAATCAGACTCCATTCTTCTTAAAGCAGAAACAACATTTTTGGTTTTTCCTGTATTTGAAGAAGAGACTCCCTTTTCTAGACAAAAAAAGACGTTTGATGTTTCTTTTTTACGTTCGTTTCTTTCGTTGGTTTCTTTCGAAATATGCCTTGTGGTACGTTGAGATGTAAGTGCTGAAACGAAGAGTTTGAAATTGTGGGAATTTATTATTTGAAAGCGAACCTAATCTGGTATTCTCTGTGAAAGACTGTTTTAAAAAGTCATACTGTTGTACAGTAGTTTATGCACTATTACCCAGAACAACAAAAAATTGTGCCAAACTATGAACAAGTGACTGTATTGTACATATTTTTACTTCTCTATCAACATTGGGTTGTGAGTGTTTTCTGCAGCTATGCCTTTTGATTTTACTAGATACATTCCAGTTATTAAGTACTAACCACCCCCTTTGAAAGCACCTGTAACTCACGATGAAAACAATATCGCTCACTTATACAACTTACCAAAAGTTTTATGGACATAAACTAAAAGTGTGCCAAATTTACTTACCTCATTTCATGGATTCACCCCTGTGGTTTAAAGCTCATAAAGAAAAAAGAAAAAAAAAAAAATGAAAAAAAAAAGGAAAAAAGAAAAAAAAAATGAAAAAAAAATGAAAAAAGGAACTTTGAAACTGATGCTGGGAAACTGTAATGTCCTCTCTTTAAAACCACGAGCAGAAAAAAAAAACATGATGGTGAAATGCTGAGTTTCGTTATAGGAGAGAGTTGAAATGGTGAAGGAGTTCAGAAAACACTCCAGGTAAGTTTGACAGGAAGTCGAGTGTCTGCATCTAGAGACTACGAAACAGCTGCTTTTCAAGTGTCTGTTTTCTTAAAGCAAAACCTGTAGCTGAAGAGCATTTGAAATGCAAAGTTACATTGCTAATTCTTTGTATCTCAGTTTTATATATTTTATAAGAACCTGGGATAAATTCTAAAATAATTATAAAGACGGAACTAATACGTTTCATACATTTATTGCTATTTACTTTTACTTTGAGTAGTTTATTAAATATTTTCGATGCAGAGCCTGTCAAAAGCGCTCTCATTTCATATCTTTGGTGTTTCCTAAATGTCTAACCTTGCAATGCCAGTATAGTTTGAAATTTTGCAATCAGAATCATTAGTTTAAACACAACTCTGAGCCTTTCCTTTGATTCAATTCATAACGTAGGGAAGAAATCAGAACTATATGTGATCTCACTGATCAGGGCCGGTTCATACATGACTGGACATTGTTAGAAAGCATTAAGTATTGAATGCTAAATGTATTATTGAAAGGCCTTATTTGTAACCCTACTCACTGCACCCTCGCCCTCCAAGAAAATAACAAAAGCAAGCAAACAAATAATCTCTTCCTTGTGCAACTGAGAGCCTGTGCGTTTTGCTGCTGATTTCTTATGAAACCTTGATATGCAAGAGACCTGCTAGCTGGGAGCTGTTGGAAGCAGAGGGGTGTGAGGCTCAGACACACACAACAGAAAGGGGGGAGGAAGTGTAGCCTTAATACAGCCAGACAGATCACTCTCATGTTCACAGGCATAGAGCTGGTGTTGCACACATGACAGAACTAGGCTCGGTCCTCTGTATAAGCCCATGCTGAAAGCCGAAGCATCAGGAATGACTGAACACAAGATTTGGGTTGACTTAGCGAAAACATGGACTGTTTCTCATTGAATGCTTGGAGTTGCGAAGTGTCAAACTGGCATTAAAGTGTTTCCAGTAGTCGCAGATTCTCAGATCTTGAGGGATAGCAATTCACAGAATCACAGAATCACAGAATATCAGGGATTGGAAGGGACCTTGAAAGATCATCTAGTCCAATCCCCCTGCTGGAGCAGGAGCACCTAGAGCAGGTCACACAGCAACACATCCAAGTGGGTTTGAAATGTCTCTAGATAAGGAGACCCCACAATCTCTCTGCACAGCCTGTTCCAGTGTTCTGTCACCCTCAACGAGAGAGCACAGCACAGCAATCACTTTTTATTTAATGAAAGAAACAGCTGGTGCAGGCAGGAGTGCGTGTCAATCCCACCCCCCCTCTGGAGTTTGGAAGGTGCTCTGGATCTTGGAGACGAGCACTGTGCTAGTGCTCCAGCCTGGGGTGTTTGGCTTACATGTGCCACAGTGCTTTCTCCTGCATCCCTCTGTAGCTGTCTTTTCTATCCGTAGTGATTCAGGATCCAAGCCCTTGACATGTTCATCCTGCACACTGAAGGGTGAAGGGCTCCTGGCTCCATTCTTTGGTATATTTCAGCTACTGCTCCTGTGAGACAGGTCAGGCCTGGAGTTAGAGTGTGGCATGTCCCTTCTTTTTGATCCAGAACCATCCTTTGAAAGCACTGGTCACTGGCCCACAGTGTGTTCTTCATGATGAACATTCTAACTATGTGATCCATAACAAAGTCAGTTGTACTGGAACAGGTTGCAATATTTATTGCGTTTGAGAAATGTGCAATAGGGCATGGATAAGAGTCATAAGACATATCATCTATTTTATTGTATATCATAGAACAGCTTCAATTGGAAGGGACCTCAAACCCCATCCAGCTACAGCCCCCTGCCATGGGCTGGCTGCCCCCCACCAGCTCAGGCTGCTCAGGGCCCCATCCCACCTGGCCTTGAGCACCTCCAGGGATGGAGCACCCACAGCTCTCCGGGCAGCAGTGCCAGGGCCCTCCAAGTAAAGAATTTCCTTCTCACATCTAATCTGAATTCCCCCTCTTTTAGTTTAAAACTATTCCTCCTTGTCCTTTCTCTATCAGACTGTGTAAAAAGTCGGTCTCCCTCCTGTTTTTACTCCATTTAAGTACTGGAAGGCCACAATGAGGTATCCCTGGAGCCTTCTCTTCTCCAAGGTGAACAAGCCCATCTCCCTCAGCATTTATTCTTAAGAGAGGTGCCCCAAAATATGAAAAATCAAGGAATAACACAGCTGCCAGACATTTCAGGGCAGTGTTAGTTACAAATGCCTGCTGCCTTCCTTGCTGCTCTCCCTTCACTCCATTCCAATTTCTTTGCCATCTTTGGTTGCCATCCCACATCCCCAGCAAAATCTCTGACCATGGACATTTTCAAGACCCCTGATGACTCAGAACAACAAGAGCCCTCCTCAGTGTCTGAAAGTTATACCCCCATCAATGTGCTCCAAAATAACCAAATCTGGGCAATTGCCTCGAGCCAAACATTTGTCCTTCCCCTTTTTGGTTTTGATCTCCACCTGCCTATCACTACCTCAAGATTTTAATCACTTCCACCTTTGCTTCATTCCTTGTCATAGAACTTCAGTTTTTCCCTTTGCCCTTGTCAGGACTGTTTAATTTTCATTTCTCCACATGCTGCTTGCAGCCGTGGGATATATGTCCCAACTGTCCTCCACCCTCTTTCCATGCAGCCCTCAGGCTCTCCACATTCACTTTGGCTTTCCCATCCAAAACCTGGCGTCTTATCTGATCCCCATGAACTTCCAGCCATCTTTTGTCAGGCTCCTGGCTGCTCAGGGTGATTAATTCAAGCTACACAAAGATGTTCATTCTGCATCATCCCTTAGGATGTCTGTTCTGCTTGATCTTGTTCCACCCCTGCTGTAGAGGCATCATGTGAAGGGACCATGATGTGTAATGCTTTGCTCTCAAACTGTGCTGTGCTGGACCGCAGCAGCTGGGCAAACTATAATCAATAGCAAAATCAGAAAGAAAGTGGCTGCTTACAAAAACTGACTGTAAAAGTGGGCTGAGACCAAGCTGGGGCAGTTTAACATGAACCGCAATAGAGCGGGCGTCTCCCACAGGACTGAGAAAGCAACCATTCTCCTTTGAGAAATACATAGCAAGGACAATGTCCTTCCATGAGAAACCCTACAGCAAGCTGACAGCAGCCAGTTCACCCTTGATAGCCACCGTTTTGCTGGAGGTACTTGCATATAGAGGTTTTGTAAATAGAAAAATATCGACAATGGGGATTCAAATAATCATTAAAGACAAAAACAAAAAAACAAAAAACCCAACAGGTTTACATCTCGCTTTTTGTTTTTAATTTCTAAGCATTAGAGGTTTTCTTGAAAATCGGAGAGTTGTGAATTACAGACCAGGTTTAGCAAGGTAATCTGGTGGAGGGAGGTGAGCCATGCCGCACGGTTCTGTCCTGCTGAGCCCAACCTGCATGGAGAGGAAAGCCAAGTTCAGTCGCTTGTGCAGCAGTTGCTGTGCAGCTGTTTCTTTAAAAAACAATCGAGATCGCTGTTATTTTTTTTGGCATTACAGCTCAAATGAGCCGGGAAATAAAATCAAGGCATTCAAAGAGTTTTAATCCCATGCCTGTTGGACCATGTTATTCCTTCCGTGAGGTTCCAGTCTAGCAAAGCACTTGGGCAAGAAGCACCTGCAGTAAGTGGCCACTGCTCACCCGAGTGCTTTCCTGGACCGTAGTCTGCTCTGGCGTGAGCCTAGAGAAAACTCCATTGAAGTCAGTGTAAGTGAGAAAAGGATCAGGTGTATGGACTTCAGTCAGTGCAGGATCAGGCCCTCGGTCTTACTTTCTCAACTCGGTGTGTTGGACTTTGCCTGTGCAGCTCCCAGAGTCCGGCGGCAGTTGCATGGTTCAAGGCGCTGACATCTATTTGAGAATGTGCCTCTTTGTCTCTTCAGCGTGTAAAATAATGCAAAAAAAAAAAAAGAATATATAGAATAAACAAAGTACAATGTCTGTGGTAGAAGCAAGGCTTTTCAAATCTGTTTCTCAGGTAAACAAGTGACACTAATGACAGTGGAGTAAGAGCCATCTAAGGGAATTCAGATCTAGAAAAGGAGGATGTCCTCCGTCCCACAGGATACTTGGGTTGCCAGACACGTTTACTGAGCCTTTGAACACTTGGTGCAAAAGGAAACAAGAAATGAAATTTGTATTCACCGCTACCCTTCGATAGATAGGGAAAAAAAAAAAACAACCCACAAACCACGTATGTTTCAAAAGCACAAAGGGAAGACTTTAAAATAAAATAGAAAAAGGAAAAAAAGAAAAAAAAAAAGAAAAAAAAAGAAAAAAAAAAAAAGGATTCTGGTTAAACTCCTTTTGTCTTTTACTCCCCGTGGGAAGCAGGGTAGGAATTGAAGGAGATGCTCTGTTTCACATCCCACAGCGCCGGCTGCGGCTGTTCTGACTGCTGCCTACAGAGATTTGAATGTACTGCTCCTTGAGTTAACTTCCATAGAACTAGAGGCACCTCGCGAGTAAGTTGCTACTGTTTTATGGTGCTAAAGAAAAACTTTTATCCCCCTCGAGCATTTAAGAGATACGAAATGGCCCTTTTTATGAATGTAACATATCCATTTCCGTTTAACATTTTACACTGCAATTTTAACATGTTTGGAAATGATTTGCCTTTTTTCTTTTAGAATAAGCTTTATAAATATTCTGTAGAGTCAATTGAAGTATAATTCTTAAGGATCACTCTAAGACGCCTACAAAATCTTGTATATTTTTAAGTGTGCCAATTTGTAAAATATTTTGTAAGTGTATATTTTTCTTAGAAAAGTGCTGTGAAGTGTTTGTATGTGTGAGGTTTCCCTTTTTTTGCACCTCCGGGTGTTAATAAAAGGATGTACACTTAAAAGTTTCTGGTTTTAAAAACCAAAATACAAAGAAAAAAAAACTTAAAACACTTTTGTTGGAAATTTTGTAATAAAAAGAAATGTTGTGAAAGAGTGTAGTGATATTGTGTAAAGGAAACTGGAAAATTTGTGAGCGCTTTGCTGTTTTATAGATCCTCTTGTAAATTATTCTTGTAATATTTTGGGTTTTGTTGTTCTTGTTGCAAAGGTTTTAAATATTTGTGACTGACTCTGTATGGTGCAAACGTCATATTGTTAACTTGCTGAGTTTTGTTATATTGTTTATGGAATAAATAATAATAATAAAAAAAAAACAACAACAAAGCAATTAAAATCTCATTTTAAGATCATGTATGAAGGAGAAATTAAAACTGCCGTTTGCTGAATATTAGAAATTGTTTCTTTAAACAAATTGCTGCCCTCAGAAAGAAATGAGCAGCTGTCCTACTGCCGCTCGCACACGCACTCGTGGTTTCGGCCCTTTGGTTTAATTGGGCTCACATTAATTACTATAAGACATGCTGGAAACAGGGGTGCAATAGAGGACGGGAAGAAATGGGGAAAATACACTTGGATGGCTTTTACTTTTCCACCGGTGGCGCATGGTGTTAGAACCGCCGCTTGCAACACCAGAGGGCCTGGGTTCGAATCCCCCCTGTGGCGCAAGGGGTAAAACTGCCGCTCTGCTACACTAGAGGGCTCGAATCCCAGGAGTTGGACTCAATGATCTCTAAGGTCCCTTCCAACTCGCACGATACTATGATACTATGATACCTCTGGCACTGAAAATGGAAACTCGGGCAGGAGCTGGCAGCAGTAGGGATCTGCCTCCTGGGGCAGGTCTGCCAGGGCACAGAGGTTCCCCACAGCGCAGGCTGGCTGGTCTTCGCTGTCTCCTGAAAAACACTGTTTAAAATTGCCATTCCTTTCCTTAGCACTTCGCACTGATGGGAGTGATGAGGTGAGCTGTCTCTTTCTGCCAGAAGAAAGCTGGGTACAGTGCGGTGGGCAGTGAGCGCTCACCGGGTTCCTGGGTCTGTCGCCAAGGGAATGAGAAGTTACCCTCAGAAGTCAGACGTGGCACCTCTACGAGAAAACAGCTGCCAGGATTCACGGACAGCCCCAGACAAGCACTGCCTCTGAAGTGCAGCCCCAAGTGACGGCACAAGATTTTGATGTTCCCCATGTTGTGTGGTGCCAGATGCAAAGTGGGGAGTCGGGACTGCTGGCTGGTCTCTGTTCTCTGGTAAGTGCAAGGTGTTGGGGCTCCTGGTCTGAGAGGGACAGGTGTTACCACCCTGGAGATAGTTCCAGCACAAGTACAAGTCCTGCACAGAAATCAGAACATCGTGCATGCAGCAATGCGCCTGTCAGTGTTAATGACATCAAGGCGTAAGAGAGACAATGCAAATGCTTTCCAAGTCCTGAGCAGCCTCAGGTCAAGGTGACTCAGAGTTTTAGATTTTGATTTATGGCCGGCAGTGCCAGTGTGGCTGCTGGACTTGGGCTCACACCGTGGGCATGGGGAGGACACCCCACAAGGGAACGTCACAGGATGGGATGTGCTGCAGTGCTGCCAAGCACAGCAAACACCCACAAAATGCTGTACAGCCAGATTAAACTACTCACTGGAATTAAAAGCATTGCTTTGACTTCCCTAGCGCTTCCTCCAGCCCCAGTCCTAAAGTTCTTTCAGTTTCTAACCCTTAGTTCCCAATGGAATCGTACTTCTTAGGAAACATCCAATTTCGTGGCCTTTCCCACAGCTGCAGTTCCTCCTGCATACATGGGGCAGCACCTGTGGGAGCCTCTCTGCCCCCCACCAATGTTTGAAGCTGAAGCTGACAATGCTTAGGCTGCTCCTCAAAGTCAATTCCTCTTTATAATTCCTCTGTTCCTCTTTAGAGCTCTTCTGCTATTCTTTCATGGGAGAGGTGGGTTCTACCAAAGCACTTGCAGTGTAAACAGAAGGAATGAAGTTGTAAACCCATTGAGCATCTGAGGGGCAAAGCACATTTTTAAAGGCCAGTTTCACACACAGCTGTACCCAAACGGGATTTTGCAGCTTGTTTCCAGCAGTCCCACCTCCAAAGCCTAATGCTTAAACCATGAACACATGATAAAAAACCAAACAATTAGTGTGTTTACCGGCACACAGCTCTGATGAACTAGGAAATGGGAATATGCTCCTCTCTGCACACACAGCAGCACTGGGATCTGGCAGATTGCGCTGTAGCAATTACAGGAGATAAGATTTGCTTCATGTCAGCTTCCTGGAGGCAAGGAGAGATGCTGTCAGCTGTGCAGAGACTGGTTCTGGCTCTGCAGGGACTACCTGCCAGACCCCAAACTTACTCCAACCCAGCCACAGACACACAGGATTTTACAGGTCCCAAACTGCAGGAGGGAACAGCCAGCACTGGCCATGTGGAGTTGGTGTTGATAAAGGTATGCAGACTTCCACAGACAAGTTGCAGGTGTTTCAATGGGGGTGACACCTACATACAGCAGCATTGCTTCACAAACATACTTTGTGTTGCAGTGGTTCAATAAGACACTTAAACGTGCACTTTATCTTAAGCATGTTAGAGATTATATCGCTCTTTAGCAGAGCATTTAAGTATGTGCTTAATTTAGGGATTTAATTAAGGATTTTAATTGTAGACTTCAGTATGTGCTTACCTGTTTGGCTGAATATGTGTGAGATTACTCCATGCTGACGATTTCTACATACAGAAAGTGACTAATTCCTCCGGAATGAAAATGCTAGGTTATTCTTGCACAATGCAGTTAAAATGTAAATAGGAAAATGCACGAGACAGTTAACTTGATTCCTCCAGCTGAAAGCATTATCCATGACCAAATCTGAGTTGATTAAAATCTAATATAATTAGTTTTCACCTCTAAAGTGGCATTACAGATCAATAGAACAAGGCACTTTAAAAATGAGTCTCCAGCTCATAAGCTTTAATTACGAGAAAGGAAGGATTCACACATGCTCTCTCACTGGAGATAGAGACCTTGAAATGTAAATGGCCACCAAATAATGGGCTGTGAAGCCGTTTCTCCAGTCATTAGTGTTTTAAGCTGATTTCCTAAGGAAAGAGAGCTTCGGCAATTTGCATCATCAGCCTGCCTTTGGGGTCACTTCCATCGCTTTTGAATTCCCTGATAAATTTCTCCTAATTGGGGGAGAAGGGGGATTCCAGAGACACAAAGCTTCAGCAGGCTTGACACCAGCAAGCAGCTGGTCTGCTTCTGCAGGAACATCGGTGGCCATAGAACAGCTTGCTGCTATCAGCACTGGGACCACCTTGCAATGGGGCTGAATCTTCACTTCTGCTTTCCTGCACTGCTGATGGTTTAGAATGCTCCAAAGCTCCGAATACACATAGGTCTGAGTTATCTGCTGTGACATGTATTTTATTGCATGCCTGGAAAGTGCATATAATTTAAATGCACAACAGTGATACCAGTCTGGACTACAAGAGTCACTGATTTAGTGCCACATGCAGTGAAACATCCATATTGCTTCTTCGCCTTTTTGCTTCTTTGGGTTTTTATCATTTTACTGTTCCTAGCTGAAGTTATACAGTAAATGATGCAAGGGAAGATGTAGTAGCTGTCTAGGTGGTTTTGGAAGATAAAAACTCTTGCAGATATGAGAGAAGGAGAATGTTTGGAGGAAATTGAAAGGAGGGAAAATGTCTAAATCCTCACAGTGCAAGAAAAGTATTCTAGCAGTGCTTGGTGGCATTCTTCACCATGTCTCCCAGACCATGAGAGTCATTACGTCCCTATGTTGCCTGTTTCCTGGATGCGAGGAAGTAACTGGGGAGGCCAGCTTATGCCTCTTCTGTGCTCTTCCTCCTACCCCAGCCTGCCTTCCCACAGCCTCTGTTCCCCACTATCAAGGCAAATGTTCCTTGTCTGCCATGCTCTGCAATCCTTTCTACCCTATGCCACTCCTGAACAACCTCAATCCCTTCTTCCCAACCTTCTCCATGAGTGCTGGTCAGGAATCATCATCCCAAGTCCTGGGACAACAGCTGAAAACTGGGGTCTCATTGAAACCGTTGCTTTCTGCCACATGTTGATGTTTTCCAGCTCTGCTCAAGAGTGTCTCCATCCCTACATTTAAGGACATAGACAGGTTTCATGCCATATGGAATCCTCCTATAGCAATGCCTCTGTCTTTTTGCTGGCAGCAGTCAACAAACAAGCTGAGATGTATGTTACCCACAACTTCTTCCTGTGGAGGAATGAAAGGATAGGTTTGGTCTGGGAAGATACTCGAGATGGAGATCAAAGGTGCCACAGCATTCGATACTGTCTCACAAGAAACAATCTCAGGATGGTCTTGGCTTTGTAGCTGGGTTGGGATAGCTGGGCTGTGTGGTCAGCAAAGGAACTGTCAATAGCTGCAGAGGTGTTCAGTGTTGTGGCTGAACACGGCCCCTGAAGATGGCTTAAGAGCAGGAGATCAGACTCTGGTTAATAACTCATTTCAAACACACTGGCAGGAAAGAGAATCATTTCCTGCTCCTCTGGGTTGTAGGGATGTTCTTGAAGGGAAGTGCAGGTTTCCATGAGAAAATTGTATCCCGGCCTTAGATCATCCCTTTGCTTTACTGTTGGGTTTCCTGTCCTGCAGTGTGCATGAATGCAACCCAGTGGAAGAAATGGTGTGTTAAAATCAAAGTCTTTCTGTCTCTGATACCATGAGATACCATAAGCTGTGTGAGGTTGACTGCATTTTCCTTTTAAAGTCCATATATTGAGCTGTCTTAACATGCATTAGGGGGAGCAATTTGACACCTGGAGAGGGAAGGGCCACCAGAGCCAGAAGGGCAAAGGAGCCTTTGCTGGGGCGACCTATTCCAAATCTCCCCCCGCAGCCAAAGGATGGCATGATCTGATCCTGGGCATGGCCTCTGTGCTACAGAGAGACAAGCATAAATAAGTTTCTCTTGCATTATGCATCACTTTTTTTTGTTACTTCTTTTTTCCCCCCACATGAAGCATAAGAACTATTTCTAATTCCTGTGTATACCTGCACTGTTTTTTCCCTTTACCATTAAAATTCACTTAGAGATCTTCTAGACAGCGTGATTATGCAAGATTAGGCTTCTAGCCTTTCAGTGGAAATAACAATTGGAGTGGGTGGCTATAAATGCAGCTGCAGACAGCAGTGAAAAGTATCTGAGGAACGTGTTCTCTGGAGCACAGGAATTGTTATAGCTAGGTTGTGTGGCAGAACTGGCTTGGGAACGGTGACTGCAGGCTGGCAAAGCGGGGACTGGAATCAAGGAAAAGAGGAAACTGAGCTTGACTGAGCACTGTCTGTCCTGCTGTCTGCAATTGCAGCACAAGTTGTTGCAGCAGCAAACAGCAATCATCTGTGGGAGTTAGTTTTGTCTATCAGAGCATCCCCACTTCAGAGAGTCGCTCAGCATCGCTGGATGCTCCTTCAGATGATGATCTAGAGCAAATAACTTGAGTAATGCCTGACTTACCAACTCGTCTATCAGGTGCCGTGTGTTTCTTATCTTCTTGCACACTGCACATCTCCTATCTTCTTTGAGAAGAAGGAAAAGAGAAGCCCACAGCATTTAGAAATTTGGAGATAGAAAAGACATCTTCAGATGTTTTACCAAAGTGGTGATGACCAGGATCTCTCATGCCTTACATTGTGCACTGCAGTGTGATCATAAAACCTTTATCTGGAATGCAGGGCTGTGATTGACATGCTCCTATTTCAGTGCACTGCTGGTGCAGAGAAAATCTCTGCCAATTCTCAGCAGTGCAAGGTGCAAGACCAACAGACAAGTCAATCTAATTTCAATCTGCAGAGCACCTGTATAATGAATAGCACATTATCACACCCTTTACATGATTATCTCTATATAATATAGTTAGTCTTCATAGCCTTTGGTGCATCATGTTATTTATTCTTTCATCTAATGTATTTGGAGTAACTTGCTAGCAAGATGCAGCCCCATTTATCCTTTTAGGGACAACAATACCAGGAATAAATGTTAAACTAAAGGAAGGAATTAACAAGGGAAAGGAAGGGAAGGGAAGGGAAGGGAAGGGAAGGGAAGGGAAGGGAAGGGAAGGGAAGGGAAGGGAAGGGAAGGGAAGGGAAGGGAAGGGAAGGGAAGGGAAGGGAAGGGAAGGGAAGGGAAGGGAAGGGAAGGGAAGGGAAGGGAAGGAGAGAGGGAAGGGAAGGGAAGGGAAGGAGAGAGGGAAGGAGAGAGGGAAGGAGAGAGGGAAGGAGAGAGAGAGAGGGAAGGAGAGAGAGAGAGGGAAGGAGAGAGAGAGAGGGAAGGAGAGAGAGAGAGGGAAGAGAGAGGGAAGGAAAGAAAGAAAGAGAGAGGGAAGGAAGGAAGGAAGGAAGGAAGGAAGGAAGGAAGGAAGGAAGGAAGGAAGGAAGGAAGGAAGGAAGGAAGGAAGGAAGGAAGGAAGGAAGGAAGGAAGGAAGGAAGGAAGGAAGGAAGGAAGGAAGGAAGGAAGGAAGGAAGGAAGGAAGGAAGGAAGGAAGGAAGGAAGAAAGAAAGAAAGAAAGAAAGAAAGAAAGAAAGAAAGAAAGAAAGAAAGAAAGAAAGAAAGAAAGAAAGAAAGAAAGAAAGAAAGAAAGAAAGAAAAGCAGCTCTATTTGTGCTATGCTGAGATGCGTTCAGCCCTAAAGATTCAACAGTCTGGTATTTATCATGATGAAACCAAGAAATGTCTGATGATTACATGAGGACAATAAAGAGACAGAGCACGAACTGCAGGCTGAGAGATAAGGGGTACGTTTTGATGGTAGGCAACCGCTACAGCAGTGGTATGTTGAGTCGGCTGCCAGGGGCAAAGATCAGCAGTGGTGATCAGCAGCTGCTGGAGGCCACAGTGCAGACACAGCTTCTGGGATTTCTCCCCTCCTGAGGAGACAAAAGGTCAGCTGCAGCTGCTAATGGAAAATCTCCCTGTGAGCTGGACCTCCATTTGTCCTAAGGAGCTGCACCATAATTTGTAAGCCTGCAGAGAGAAGCCTCGACCTTGCACAGATGTGTGTGCTCGTGCATAAAGAACTTGCACATGAAGTCGCTGTGATACTCAGTGCCTGGGCAGTAGCTATGAACAGTGTCCTCAGAGGTCCTGGCTGAGGTAATGGTGATTCATTACTCTGTGCAGAGGGAGAAAACTCCCAATCTTTGAACAGTTGCATCCCAGTGACAGAAGTCCCTCGACTCCCTTTGCTTTGCGTTATTTTTACGAGCACTAAGTCGAAGAAACACACAACCCTTCTGTTTTGGCTTCAGTTAATCTTTTATACTAGAGAATATTTGACACAAGATTCAAAGAAATGACAAATTGCACTCTCTAGAGCAGGCATTTCCTAAAGAAAACTCAATAAAAACATGCAGACATGCTGCTCATCATATAGATCTTGCAGGCTCTCATAGGCAGTAGCATGAGTTTCTGCCTGCAAAATTTGTTTGGCAACTGCTTTCCAAATCCTCTCTGGCCCAGATAAAACCACCAGCCTTCAGGATCAATGATCTCCTCTTGTAACTCGCTGCACAGCAGGGCTGAGGGCATCAGAAGCAATTAAAGAAAAATGAGAATTGGTTTGAAGAATGTAATAATCATTCAACGAGCTGGAGAAAAAAAGAAAGAAAGAAAAGAAAAGAAAAAAAAAGGATAATATCATTGATACGCTAGAAAGAATAACATATGCTCTCTAACAAGCGTTATGGCACCCACAGAAGTAAGCCTGAAACCACAAGGACTCGCACTGTAAATGATTTGATTCTGGAGAACAAGGAAACAATATGTTGAAAATCAATTCAAGCAGCTAAAAAAAGTGAGGAGTGGGCAGGGGAAGGGTTTCTGTCTCCAGCCTTGGAACAGGCTAAGAAACCAAGTCTCTCCCAGAACTTGTGCCTGTCTCTTCATAGCAATATATTGCCTCCCAGTATATTGTAGAATCATAGAATAGCTTGCGTTGCAAGAAACCTTTAAGCTCATCAAGATATCATGCCCAGCTCATTTTTTTAGTCACCTCTACAGCTACTTTTGGAAATTCATAGTTGTTCATTCTTTGCAGCTCCCACATGCCCTGTCCTGTTGAACAGACATGCTCAATGATGCCTTCCTGGCCAAACAGACAAGACATCCTGCTGCACTGGAGCACCCACATCTCCAGCTTGTTTTTTGCCTGCATGTGGGGATCTTCCAAGATGCCTGAGCTTGCAGCATCTGGCTTCTCATTGCTCGAACAGGGGATCAGCAGGACAGATAAACTGATCCTCATGAAATGTTCAGAACAAGTAACATATTTCTTTCACGTTCCAAATGACCCCGCTACAAAACACTGCACCTCAACACTGTAATTAAGCAGCTCTGCTAATGGGGTATCAGAGGATGGGCCTGATAACTGCTCATCCAGGACTGTCCTCCCCAGTCCCAGGCCCTCCAACATGATTTTCCTGCAATTCTCTGAATTTCTTTCTGCATCAATTTCAGCTGGTCTTGGGATTATTTGTAAAATGGCCTTGGGGAACTTGTTCAAAGGCACTGCCGCCACAGACGACTTTGCATTTTAAACCAAAGCATTTCACTCCTATCTGTCTGGACACACGAGCTGCTCAGCGCTGCTTCATTAGGCAAGTTATTTTTAAATTCTCAGAAAGAGCAAAACATTGAGAGAGGAATTATCATTTGCTGTTGAAACAGCTGCAAAAAGGAAGAGGCATCAGCTCTTTGTGGGACCCCCTGCTACTCGAGTGATTAACCAGATGGCAGGACCGAGAGGCACCCACTTACACTCAGGAGACACATGAGATGTCAGAAATACCATCCAAATATAAGGATTGGTGGGGGACCACCAAAACAGTGGGTTTGATGTAAATGAGAGGAAGCCAACAACACCCAATAGGAAAAAAATCCGTGTAAGATTTCTCCCTGGCCCTGTCCTGTGTTTCCCCTTTTGTCATCTTCCCATTTTTCTCCTAAGGATAATAAGTAAAATAGTGGGGGGGAGGGGGGAAAAAAAGAGAGAGAAAAAAAAAAGCAGTTTAAAAACCCTCCTTTCTAACTTATCAACACCAATGAAAACATAAAACCTGCCTTATTCCCCGAAGAAACAGTTAAAACCCAGCAGTCACCCAGTGCTTTCAAAATGCCATGGGGCAGCAATAAGCTGGTGTTATTTGGAGCCACTCTTGCATCATAACATGCTTATACGTCTTAGCAGCTGACACTGTTCTTACAGCACAGAGTTAGGGCAAAAGGCCCAGCAATAAAGCTGTTCTGGGAGGTGTTTGGGGAGGGTTTTTTGCAAATGCTGAATGCCCCACACCTTGTGTTGCTCAGAGCAGCTACGGCTCATGCTGATGAGGTGAAACAAAGTGTTGAAAAGCTGTAGCCTACTCTGCCTACATCTAAAAACGGAGCTGAGAGGACTGGGAACAGTCCTTTCATGCACCTGAGAGCACATACATATTGCTAAACATTTTCAGTGATGGACACTGGCATAGCTGGCAAATTGCTGGTGGGCTGTTTCAGTGGACAACTTACTCCAGTGCTAAAAATCTTCTAGCGTATATACAGCAACAGTGTCGGTACCCAGCTACCAAACATCACATAGCCAGATAAAGGTAGCTTTACTGTTAAACCTGTCATGCACACTCCTTGAGACTGCATGTGAACTGTCCACTAACCTTTTCTTTCTTAATGAACTGTGTTTCTTGGGTGTTTCTCACACAGGTGTGCTGCTCAGCCCCTGGGAAATCTTCCTCTGTTCCTTTCCACAGAGCAGCTATGGGATCCCAGCAGCACTCACAGCCATGCCTACGACAGTGCTACAAACCTCTGTCATCTTCCTTGGCGTCCCTGCTTTTGGCTTTCAGGGAAGTGTTAGAACCTCTTATCGCAGCTGATTGTTCCTCTTGTGAATCATTGTTTTCTAGGACTTTATCTCCCTTCCTGAAGTCCAGCTGCCACTCTATTCTTAGGCAAATGACTTTATATCTGGTGGCATTTAAAAACATGTTGTGTGCTTAGGCTTAGCTCATTATGTGATCCAGATTAGGTTTTGTATCAATGACCTGCCCCAAACTTTGGCTTGCCTGCAAACCAGCAGTAATGATTTTGTGCTTTCGTTTAGGTCACTGATTACACATTAAGCGGTGCGGGGTCAAGAACTGATAGCAAGGAAACTGTGCTGTGCTCAGTGATGAATCTGCTTACAATTGCACTCCCGAGACCTGCCGGTTAGTTTTCAGTCCAATTAATACTTGTCATATGACTTACATTGTTCCTCTTTCTCAGTCAAAATATTGTGAAAGACAAGATCAGCTGTCTTACCAACTGAAGGTTTATTATATCAGCACTGCTACTTGAAAATCATGATATTTAGTTAAATTGACAAAGCCCAGTTTTCCTAACGTTGCAGTACTTTTTGAAATGGTTTATCAGTGAGGCTTCTTAACATCCCTGTGTTATTTTGCTTGGAATCGCTATCTGTATGATGGGAATATACCACATCCGCTCAGGTAAAAGCCACAGTTTCCCCCACAAGCCCCTGCTATATTGCAAGAAGTAATACCCCCACCATGTCTTATGCAGACAGGCTTGTGCTCTTCTTCCTGTTACCCAGACAGGAGGGGAATTAAGAAGGTAGCATGTGGAAGGATGGGACCCACGTGAATTAATCACCTTTCCTAAGAGAGCAGCACTGCCTAATAAAAAGATCTCCAATCAGAATTTAAGTCCAGCAAATTAATGAAAACGTCTCTTAAAGGTGCAAAATTCTCCTCCTCTGGCACTTCAAATCTCTTTGATGCTGATTAAAAAGTGACCAGCTTGAGATATTGTTTGAATGGAAATATTTGGTTGTGCAAAACATAAACACAGAACTTCCCTCTGCTTGCCTAACAAAGAAGGCCTGTAATGAGCACCATAAAGCAATGTAGGCAGTACTGATGTGGAAAACAGCAAAGTTAGACTGCTAGGAATTGTTATAATCTTAGATTTCCTTTCAGGTTTATTTTGGGCTGGTATATCTGTGTAAATGGGATTCATTTGCTGGCTCAGTACCTGGCTCTGCTAACACTTGGAATGTATAAGGATTTCAGTGGGTTTTTTTTTTTGTTTAGTTTTGTTGTTGTTGTTTTTTGCTTCAGGTTTAGAAGCTCCCAAGAGATTTTGATTTTTCTCACCTCACCGCATTTGGATTATTACTTATCTATACTGTGAATAAATTATTTTAATACATTTCTAGAGGAAAAAATAATAATAATAAAAAAAAAGCAAACATTTTTCCTCATCTATCAGCGCATACCAAATAACCAGTTTTTAAGACCTTAGGGGATTTAAAGCAAATTTATTTACCCTCATTGAAAGAAATGACATTAAACTTACCATAGAAAAGTGCTGTAATTCTTCTTTGCTGTACATACATTACCAAACTGAAAAACACTTAAGGATGGACTACACCAAGATTTTGCTATAGGTTTGGGAGTTTTTCCTTATTGCTGCAAAGTTCTCAATGCAAATATATTTTCCCTTTGAAATACACTGCTACCCTGATCCTGTTTTTTTTTCTGAGGCTGACAAGGAGATATGCGCACACAAGCCATTAATTGTTATTAATGTCAAATGGGCACTGAAATCCACTAAGTGGGTTTGAAAAATCAGAGCTTATTCTGCATCTGATGGATCCTGTGAGGTTAGCCGTGTATCATCTCCATCCAGTCTCACTGCGGAGGGTGTGGAGGTGCTTGACCCCAGTCATCTGCCCCAGACCTCTGCTACAAGATTTTACTGCTGAAATAAACCATGGATCAGCAGAACTCAGCTGCCATCTCTGCACATCACTGGACGTTTATCTCCCAGCAAACTGCCAGAAGAGTAAGGAAGTGAAGCATAGTATTTTTCATTCCTCTGGTGCCGTCCATTTGATAATGTGCTACACTTTCAGCTGGTTACTCAAACTATATTACTGAGGGGAAAAGAAAGAGGCAAACACAATTTGTTTGTCATAAACAAATGCCATAAAATACTGTTAAAAAATACTCTGAGACTGCTTGAGGAGCATAAACTATTACTTCTTGTTTCAAATAGAAGCTCCGCTTCCCATTTGTTGAATAATTCTAACATTTTGCTGCTTAGGTTACTGCTGTATAACAAAACCACTTTTACCCTGCTCTGACATTGCCTCATATTCAGAAAAGTTAGGGAGCAAATATTTGCTTCATGTTCATGCATAAGTCACTGTTGCAGTCACGTCACCACCTGCTTCTTCAGTTCTTTAAGGTCCATCATCGGAGTACTCTGATGGATGTCCTGCTGATTTACCGATTGCCAATGCTGACACTCAGTGGCTTATCAATTGGCAGCACAAAGCTTACTGTGATAAAATGGATCGATTGTGCGCTGATCATCTGCTCCCTGAATTACTGATGTTTTACATCAGAATGATTTTTTGCCCATTTCAGAGATGGCTGCCAAATAAAGAAAGCTTACATACTGAACCACAGGATCTTTCTCTCTTCAGATGATATTTTCTACAAACCCTGGAATCTACCTACAGGAAAAGATCTGTTCATCATATGTAGATAGATCAGTGTATTGTAGGGATTATAGCAGAAAATATATTTGCATTGAGAACTTTGCAGTATTGGGGAAAAAAAACCCCAAACCTACAGCAAAATCATAGTGTACTTCCATGTTTTATGCTCTGATTCAATAAAAAATATATATAGTTGAGGATGTACATCTAATCCAGATGGAACTGGGGTTGCTCCTTTAGTAATCGTTTTGGCATCGTGGCCTTAGTTCTATTGAGTTTCCAATCAGTTTCTTTTCACGGTCCCATCCTGTAGGAAGTAAAACTGATAAGAAATAAAACTGGCAACTGACCACTCAGTTTTTTCCTGCTCAAACACTATAGCTGCCTTTGATTTGTTATATCCCAAGGGAAAAAAAACAAAGATGACTTCCAAGGAACTTCGCTTTTTCTAATGTCATTTTCAATAGGTATTTCTGAGACAGTAATGTGGGATCTTGTCCAGCTTCTGTGGGAATCCCTTACATCCTCCACAAAGCTTTAACTTTTCTTTCTCCTTAAGCCAGTACTTGGCACAGCACCCCACCCCCCTTGGGTTCAAAGCCAAGCTTGTTGTTTTCTCTCTCCTACCTCTCTCCTCTATCTTTTCAGTCACAGTTTGCTTGCTTTTTTCTCTCTGCCCTGATTGATTCCTGATCCTGCTCCTCTACCAACCTGCCACAAAGGGGATGCACTGACCCTAGAGGTAACACAAGTAGAACAGAGTTTTATCGAGAGCAGAACAACAGTGACATTTAACCTATGAGCAGGCTTACAGAACTGTGGAAGTGTAATGCTTAATTTAAGCTCACGCTGTCAAATAGGAACATCTGGCTTTTCTGCAGCATGACTCATCTTCAGCACACAACACTGGGTAAGGCAGCGTGAGAAGGAAATCCTGCTAGCAAGGCAAGGAGGGTGAATGTTGTTAACAGCAGCTTTGCTGACGATTTTTGCCTTAAGAGCTGGGAAACACTGGACATCTCCAGCTTCCTTGCTGGCACCTTCACTCACCACGACCCAGGTGAGTACCTTGAGGTAACACGAAATGGCCCCCACGGCTCTTGGTAGACACACGGGCCATACCACTCCTTCACGCCAAAAGCATCACTCGGGGGCTATGCTGAGCCCTGGGGTAACAGGAGGCTGCAACCAGAGAGGTGGTCCAGCTCTCCCTCATCTCCATACCAACAACCCCATCCCCTTCGCCTTTGCCCCTCTTCAAAATGGCGGCGCCCCTCCCCTCAGCACAGCGCTTGAGCCTCTCTACCCTCCTCGGTGGTGCTCCACTCTCCTCTCGTTGGTGCGCGTCCCCCACCCCCGCCCCGGAGGCGCCGTCTGCGCGTGCGCAGTGGTCCGTGCCTTTACTTCCGCTGTCGGCGGCCGCTTCCGGGCCCCCGTTCCTTGGTAACAATGGAGCAGAAAATGGCCGCCTGAGAGGGAAGGCAGGGCGACGCTGCGGCTGCTTAGGGACGGACGGAGCGCGGCGAGCCGGCACCGAGCCCGCTGAAGACCGGAGAGAGCAGCGGAGCGAGAGCTGAGGAGACGGCGGCGGGCGGTGAGTGCGGAGGCCCGGACGCGGACGCTCAAGATGGCACGGGAAAGGGAGAGGCCCAGGCCCAGGGGAGGCGGCGGCGGCCTCCGCCCGGCGCTGGGAGCAGCCGGGGGACTCGGGCTCCTCAGCCCCGCGGTGCGGCTCTGCTGAGGGGGCTACAGGCGGCTGAACCGGGCAGGACGGTCTCGGGCTTCACGGGGCTCTGCGGGCCGCAACCGTTTGAGGTGGAGCGGGTCCGTGCTGGAGCCGGGGGCCGTGATGGCGGGGTGCCTGAGGCTGTGCCCTGCTGCTCCGGATGAACCGGGCCCCATCGCCCTGGGGATTTCTTCGCCTTCGTCTGGGGTGCGTGATAGAGGAGGGTCATTAGGGCTCCACCACCGCCGGACAGTTGAGTGGGTGGAGGGGGCGGGGGGAGGGGGGGGGTTAGGATTGGAAAAGGTTCTTTTTGGGAGTGGAGGAGGATTACAGCCACTGCCCCAGGCCTTGTACTGCTTAGGGCCTGCTTTAAGATCCTCCGCTCATCAGGTCTGTGTTCGTAGGTTAAGTTCCTTGCATTAAGGCAGGAGCCCTGTTGGAGGTGAACAGAAGTAATTCTTGATACCGTTGTGCCTTTTGGGAGTGTTGTGATCTTTGTGTGACCTGTTAAAAGCTGTTGTGATTGTTATTGCTGTCTGATTAGTTTCTCTTTACTTAGTCATGTAGTATTTATTCTGTTACCTTGTTTCCTGTGCGCATTTTGCCTTCCTTTTTTAATACTGTCTGCAGACATTTGGAGTTTCTGTTTACTGTATTTCAAAACTGTTGTCAAGTGTAATGATACAAATATATCACTTCATTTTCAATTGTCAGCCTTAATGGAGGAGCAATATCAAGTTATAGAATACATACGTTCTAAGGTTTGTCATTTGTTTTGATTTTAGTGTGTAATAGGAGTTTGACAAAAGATTTCACAGCACAAATACACTTTTTTTAATTGAATGTTTTTGTTTGTGTATCTGTTTGGGTTTTTTTTTTTTTTTTGAGATGATAGTCGTGAGGAGCTTGTAAACAAGGATTCAGTTGGGACTGTATACAGTAGGGCAGTTGCCACATATGATATATTTCTCCTTTCTGTGTTGACAGTACTGGTTGTTTTCAAGTTGTAAGTTGTCATGAAAACACTAGAGAAGTTTCAGTACTACTGTGTTCCATAATGCTAATTGCAGTGACTTGGCAAGTGATTTTAGGGGGGAAAAAAGCACGTTTGGCTGCCCCTTAGGCAGTTAATCATCTCAACTGAGAGTTTAATGCTTAGTTTAGTTGGAATGACCAACTCCCATTTAAAAATGACTGCATTCCCTCTACAAGTTTACCGTTTTAGAGTGAAACTAATTATAGTTTGCAGTTTTGTCACCTCTGCTGCTAACAAGGGGCAGCACAATGCACATCATAGAATTAAGAGATGTTGGTTATGTTGGACCACTAAGCGTAACAGTTACAGTATTCTGCTCATCAGCAACTCTGGCTACATAAATGTTTTGTCAGTAAGAAACCACAAGCATTTTTTCAAGCTCCTAGTCGTTGCCAGCAGTATCAAATTTATTTTCCATATTACTGAGTACATGAACATACCAAGGTGTACTGGAAAGCAGTGTTGCAAGTTTCTGGTCTTCATTACATGTCTCTTTTTTTTCTGTATCAGTATTTTTAGGGGAATGAGTAATGTGATCCTTAAATGGAAGTGTTTTTAAAAACACTCATGTATTAATGTACTTGGCTACTTTATTTCTGTGTTCCCCATCCCTATGGAAATGTTTCAAAGTAAGTTCCTTCATCTTGGTAGAATGCTTCTAGTTGCAGTGGAAGTGTTGTACTTTTCTTTTTTACAGCCATAATTTAATGACATTTACTTCAGCTCACAGATTGCATTTGAGTCCAGTTTAATGAAGTTTTAACAAGTTACTTTGGTGTTCTAAGTATTTTTTTTTAGAGATTTCAGTTCGAATGAATTTCTGTTGCAGTTGTTGTCTCAGTCTTGATGAAAACATCCACTTTTTAGGTTGAAAAACTTAATGTTGAAAGAATGAGGCAGAACTTGGACATCTGTTATCATTATATTTTTTGTGATGGTCTTGTGCATCTCAAAGCCAATACTTCTGAACAATGTAGTAGTGTAAGATCTTCAGAGACAAGAGTTCTGTATGGTGAATTGGGTGTAGCCAGAAGCATTGTGCGGACTCAGTTTTGCTTTTGCGCAGATTCTTAGCTACTGTTAAAATCAGAATAAACACACAAGGCGTGTTTCTTTCGTGCTGCTGAGATTTGTAGTAACAAGGTACTGGTACATCCTTGCTGTTTTTCAGTGTTGAAGCTCAGCTTTTTAGTTTCTGCCATTGTAGAGTCTCATGAAAACAACTAATGATAACTGGTTGTGTGGGAAATGTCAACGTGCACTTTCTCTTAGTTTAGTAACTTAAAAGCATTTTACTTAGAGCAATCTTAATTTCAGTATGCAAGATGCTCATGCATGCGATATTGCTAAAACACTTGAGCTTGCCTATCTAAATTTGTCGTCAGGAACTGAGTCCATCATGGAATGCAAGTCTTGCAGGTAGGCTTTTAAAGTTAAAGAGGCTTTGCTTAATATTTTTCCCCCCCTTTTTATGTTCCTTGAGTGCTAGACAAGAACAGCAACAACTGCATGCACTGGATTTCCTATGTGGGTTGTATTTGTAGTGAATTTGTCATTGTTTTGGCCTTTTAGTAGAAGCTGTAATAGCAGTTCTGTGAAAAGTTGAGAGTAAATGTAGAGATGGGTTTTCCAGTGGATTATTATTGG
Organism: Excalfactoria chinensis; assembly: GCF_039878825.1. Taxonomy (NCBI): domain Eukaryota; kingdom Metazoa; phylum Chordata; class Aves; order Galliformes; family Phasianidae; genus Excalfactoria; species Excalfactoria chinensis. The sequence continues at coordinate 73,927,763 of NC_092828.1, forward strand.
CTTTGTGCTTTCAGTAAACAGAAGTTCTCTTTCTTCAGAAATCAAAACACTGTGTGATGGGCATCAGTTCTGTGGGTACAACTTCCTTAGCTGTCAGTCCTGTTTACACTGCTGTCTTTCAGTGTCAGCACCAGTTACTTTCATGCACAGTATTACTTCCCTGGAGCTCCAGCCTAGCTCTCCTGCCTGCTGATCTAGCAGGAAGATCGCTGTTTGGGGAAAGAGAAGTTTCACGAGACTTCTCCCAGTACTGGAAAGTCAGTAACATGAGTGTGCTTAGCTTTCTCTGAGCTGATATCACCCCTATCTGAGCACAGACGCAATACTATATTCATTTTATTTTGATTTTTGTGTGTGTGAAAAATGCTGTTCTAATAAGTCTAGGTTATAAAATGGGAAGTACCTGATTTTTGACAATCCTTGCCTTATATTCAGAGCCCTGCCTTCATTCCCATGAGATCAATGCTCTGAAATTGCAAAGCTCCACCCTTCTGTGTGGAAGGTAACAATAGAAACTTGTAATGAATTGCTATGTGTTCTAGATATATCTGAACGGGGACAGTGGGCACTTGCACAGTGAGAAGGCAAGTGTCTTCATTCCTTCATACCAGTCTGTTCAGTCAAAATGTCTTTATTGTTAGTATTTGCAGCAACTGTTCTGTAAAATTGTTCATTTGCTTTCAGTTATTTAAAATCATACATTTTGAATGACATTTTGCTTCATGGGCTTTGCTTTGAAACATGCTGAAGTGATGAATTATCCAAAGCCACGTTTAATACTCCATATAAGCTGGTATTTAAATTGTATAGTGGTCACAGAAAATGTTTTCTTTCAGCTATCAGAAAGTGGTGTGTGCTCCATAGTAATTTTTGGAGGCAAAGAGGACATAAGGGAGTTCTTGAGTGCTTAGAATTCGTAGTAAGTTCAGTAAGAAATCTAATAATTGAGTAGAGCGTCAGAGTATCTGTAGTAAGCAAGAGTAGTAGAAAAAAGTGTAGGCAAAATTCATGATGCAACTTTGAAATCTTGAAGAGTTTGTTACTAATGTACATGTTAGAAATGATAACAAGTTAATTGTACGTACGCTATTGTAGCCTTCAGTCTCTTCACAAAAGACTTGTGTAGCTGTACAAATACAGCACAAATCTTGATGTAGCGAAGCTCCTTGTATAATGCAAGTAGCTGTTTGATTCTACTGTTTTATGGTATCTTTTTCATTAATAAATAGGATTCACTGCCAGTTTTTGCTTATACTTTTGAATTTGTAGTCTTGAGTGATGAAATATTGAAGATGCTGATGTAGTTCCTGTTATGTCGCTTTCTTCTAGGTTTATATATTGAGCAATCAGGTACTGACCAGCGTGGAAACTATTTCTTCTTCTTCTAGGAAAGCCTAGTACTTGGACTGAGGAAGGCAAGGGGGAGTTGATACTGCATGTGAAGCTGGTTCTGTTTTTGCTTGAAGAACCCAGAGTACCAGAACTGCTCATTATAGCTCTGTTCCTGTGTCATTTGAGAAATGGAATGGGAGAGACTTATGTCTGAGGCTGGTCCTGCCAAATGTGGTGGTATGTTAGGGCTGCTGGAGTCAGAGTTCACAGGGTGTTTTCAACAGACAGCTGGGTTGCTCTTCTTATGTGGAGCTAAAATGTCCTTGAGGTATCTTCAGTGAAATTTGGGAAAAGAAATAGTTAACCAGAAACAAGCTAAGATCAAAATGAAAAGTATTTCAGCTCCCACTACTGAGTTGCTTCTTTGAGTCAAAGGCTTTGATAATTACTTCAGACTGGATGTAGGTAGGCAAGGTGCTCTGCTGGTTGAAGTACCTAATTAAGATGAGGCCATGAATCATAAATGAGAAATTAGCCTTTTGCTGAGCACGTCTATGAGGTGCTTATTCATATTGCCATCATCCTTCTTGTGTGTACAAAGGTATTAATTGCGTTGCTGGAACATGAGGTTAGGCAGGAAACGTTTAACATATGGGGCACTACAGATGCTCACGTAATGCTGAAATACTGGTAGCACCTAGATGGAGAACGTTTTGGGGGAGATCTCTGCACAGCTATCTTGTGAGTTTCTGATTTGCTTCTGCAGTTTAACTAATGAGTTGCCAGTCTTCTCAAAATGAGTCACAAATCTAATGAAGATTTCAGGTTTAAGGTACTGTGTTTTCTTAGAACCCTGCAATTTAAGGGAGTAGATATAGTGATTGATCACTGACTTTTGGTTTCCTGGGAAGAACTGTGTGTTCCCTGAATGCTAAGCTATATGGAGATAGTGTTACTGCTGAAAGTAAATGGACAACTTCAATACTGCCTGCTGTACCATCAGGTCTTTTTCAATGGTCATAAATTCCTGACTGATTGGATTTTGTTTACACGTGATTTGTCATAAGGAAAAGGTTTATATATATATATATATATATATATATATATATAAAATTAAAAAATCCTTGTACTGTGTTCTGTAAGAATGGTAACTTTGTATTAAGGAATACCTAAATTCTTAAATCATCCCTGTCCAAAGAGCGTTACATTACTTCCTCTTGAATAAAACAATGTAATCAAACAGTATCTATTGCGGGCTTGCTGTGTTGCTCCTGTAGCAGCAGAGTGGCAGCTGGTCATTTGTGCTCTGGTATCTATCTCTGTGGCTGCTGGAGCATTAACTGCAGGGAAGATCCTCTGCTTGTCAAAGGATGAGAACACCAATTAAGAATTCACTGCCGTTAATGTGTCTGGGTATTCACCTGCAGAAGGATGTGTTTGTTTGTTTAATTAAAACAATTGTTTATTTTAGATGTGGCTCAGTACGCTATCTTGTTTGGGGTGAACTTTAGGTGATTTTCCTTCTTTCCTGTGAAGAGATTTTCATTACTGGATATCTCAGCTACAGTTGGCAATAAATAACAGGTCTGAACTTCCTACTCACAGATGTGACCTTCCCCACCCTTTGTAAACTTAGTGCTGACAAGGGAGAGCATTAAAGGAGGAAATACTGACTCTTCACTTGAATAAGAATGAAACCACTAGAAGAAAGAGAAACAAGAGTTGAAGCACACCTGCTTATTAGATAATCAAATGCTGGTCATTCTTCTGTGACTTAATAGCATACCTGCAGATTTTCCTTCATCAAGTTGCCCTGTGTTGCTGTAGTCAACTTCCTTAAGCCAGTTATAATTTTCTGTGGTGTGTAAGCTGAGAGCAGAATCCAGTTGATTCTGTGAGGCTCCACCATATTCAAACAGGAGTGGAGCAATACATGCTACCACTATGGAGATCCTGCTGAAGAAAGCGTGACCTGCCGAGTCCTGCTGAGGCAGTAGGAAAAAAACCCTGGAACAGTTGAGTATGTTCTATCTGGTAGTGGAGGGCTCTGCAGTGGTGTAGGAGATGAGGCTTGAAATGGACAGAGCCCACAGTGAGGAGAGAAAGTAGTAGAAGCCTCAGAGTAGAGATCTTGTTTTTCTTGTACCAGTTTTAATGTCAGGGCTCTAGTTTGAAGACTATTGGCCAGTTTGCTATCAATGATAAGAAGGGAAGAGTGTTGTTGCATACATTTCTGCCCCACCTGTTTTTGTCCATGTAAACATCCTGTAGAGATTCATAGTATTTAGAGGATGTTGAAGTGAAATGGTGTGGAACTGGGGTTCAGTGGGCTGGTGTACTCTGTTTTGCTGGCTCACATTTGGAAGGTACAGTGAGTATGTCACTAGTGGAAGTAGCCCTACTGCAAATGGAACTGATTATCAAGATCCTCAGCTCTAAGGCTGTTTTCTTGGCAACAGTATTTTTTTAATCTCAGCCAACAGCTGATCTTACAGTTTAAGAGGGAGGATGACAAATGAAAGAGGAAGAAAGGGGTGCAGACCTGCAACCAGATAAGACTTTGTATTATTCTTAACATTCTCTTAAGGTCAGGTGTTGAAATGCACACAGTGGTAAAGAAGAGATTATTTTTTCCCAACATAACTTGTTTTGACACTTTTCTCCCCCTGATCGAGAATAGCATTCACTTTGCTTTCTGAAATAGAGCAGGCAAAGTCTTTGTATCAAGTAGGTATTATATAGCCGGAGTGCCTGTGAGCATTAGAATTTGCAGTCTAAAGGGAGGTTTCAAAACATAGGGAGTACAAATGCTTTGCATGTGTAGTGTACTCTTTTAAAACCTGCTTGTTGAATTAGTCTAATGCTTACAAATATGTTAATGTTGCAGTTGTGTTTTAAGCTGGGTAAATATCAAGGTAGCAACTATTTTGAGGGAAATATTTTATAAGCAGCTTTTTGCTTCTCTTGTCCCTTAGTAGGTTACTGCATTCCCTTATTCTTCTGTTTTGTGGGCTTTGCTTTGTTGTCATCTCCTTTAACAAATAAAAAAAAGTGGGGGGATGGGCAGGCAATGCTAGTTAGAGTTGTACTCCAGTTTCCTAATATTAATGCATCCTTCTGGGTTGTCTTTTGGGTTCAGGTCTCTCACTCTACTCAGTGTTCAGATGATTCTTGTAAAAAGCAGCTTTGTTTTTCTGATATTATCTTGAGGATGAAAACGTCTTGAGGTTAGTTGGGGTCATAATTCTGCTACAGAAAGCATGTAAAAAGCTGTTTGAGTTTCAAGCAAGCTGTCCTCGTTAGAAGTATGTGTCTGAGATCTGAAGGGCGTACAGATTTCGTAACAGCCCAGTCTGAGCTGAATCTACCTGCTGGAACTGTTGTGCAACTTCCCTTGTGAATGGCTTCATTTATCAGTGTGTTTGACAGTGCATCACATACAAGTCTTCAGATTGTACCAGGGATGTAGGAAATCAGAGACAGCTGGTAGGCTGCCATTTGAAACCCCAGTAAGAAGCCAAGTGATTGCTGCTGCTTATGGATTTAAAAATAAATAAATAAAGCAGAAATTAACCTGGCTAAAAAGCAGTAACCTTCCACGCCTGTAACAGTGGGCAGTCAAGACATTTGTGCCTTATTGTGACTAACCTGAAAGCAAGCTTTAATGTGTTAGAATTCGAGACAGGATTGGAGTAACTGTTTTCTCATCTGGAAGCCAGTAATAGTGGGATGGCCGGATGGCCTATCCTATGGAATTTTGTACTGTTCCACACTGGGGATACCAGTGCACTTGAATTTTCACTATAGCAGCGGAAATAAACTACTCTTGGAGATTCCACAGTGCTTGTCTTCTGTGGAGAAGCACTAGTGTTAGCTGTGGGCAGTCAGTACAGCTGTGCTGACGTACCAAAACAGTTACTTTTTGCATTAGACAGATGTCGAAGTGTTGGATCTTTTCCAGTAAGAAGCAAAAATCTTTATTCTTCCGGTATTTTTGTGTCACATGAAACATGGTTTGAATGAAAGGAACATTTTTTAATAGGGAATATTATTACAGAGCTTTTTAGCATGCAGAGGATTAGTGTGTTAATCACCTCTCTGAGTAACCAGATTCTACCAGTTGTACAGGGAAATTCTTAATGTTGTGAATAGCAAGCTATAATGATTAAAGAAACTAGTTATTTTAGCTTCATTTGATGTATTTGCATGGTGCAACCAGTGCCAGGATGTCTCCTGCATTTGCAGGTGTTCTAATTTTGATCAAATACAGGCATCGTGTTCATGGATTACTTTTGTTTTGAGACATCATTGAAGATCTCATAAAAATGAAAAACAATACGAAGAGCAGACGAGAGTGAAAGAAAAAGTTCTTTGTAGCATAAGTTATGACATGTATGTACACATTGGAGTTTTGTCCTGCAATTTGTTTTGTTGTTTTTATCAACATCAGAAATTCACTAACTAATGGAACTTGCAAGCAAAATTTTCTCTTGACACGGAACCACAGAGCTGATTTTACAACCCATTCCTTCCTCCCTTTTATTTATCTATTGGGGGGGAGGAAACTAATAGCCCTTTTTGTTGTGGGTTTTTCTTTTTTAACATGCATAGTGTTCTGTAGCATCTTCAGACTCGTTTGAATCTGAAATAATCCAACCATTCTGTTTAAAATTGACTTGGATTTTGAAGGGCATCTGGTAGTTGTCAGCAAGCTACATTGTTTCCTATTTTCTTTGCCATAGTGCAAAGCAGGAAGAAGAGATAAGTGTTTAATTCTGTGTTCTTTTAGAGCTGGAGCGCATAAGCATGGATGGCTTGCACCTTGTACTGTGCTGCTGTGTGGCACAGTAAGACATTTTCGTGCTCTGTTGGGTAGTTGTAGTAGCAGGAGTATCTTAGGGTAAAGAGCAGACAGTTGTAGGCAGCTAGTAAGCTGATAACATGTCTTGTGTTTGTACTTGTCACTTTTTTTTACGTGTTGGTAATGACGGCTGTTGTTTGTACCTAAAGTGGGGAAATATTTAATTTGTGATTTTGTTGTATTGCAGCTTAACTGAAACTTCATTAGCAAAGTCTTTCTCCCCAGAATGTAAAGGTGAATAATGTATTACCAGTTAGTCATGTCTAAATATCGTGCTCCATTTCATTAAGTTAAATGATTTATTTATTTTTTATTTTATTTTTAGACATAATTCCATTTGCCAAGATGGAAAGCTCAGATTCTAGTGATAAAGGAAATATTGATCAATCAGAAGCACAACGTCAGAGTCAGCTAGATCGCTTAGATCGAGAAGAAGCTTTCTATCAGTTTGTAAACAACCTGAGTGAAGAGGACTACAGACTCATGAGAGACAACAACTTGCTAGGAACACCAGGTATGTAATGCTTGTTATGTACATCTTACTACATTTACTTGGAAGTGGTTTGTTTTTTTTTTCTGTTCTTAATATCTTTCATCCATTTAATTCATGTTGCTGCAGTTGCGTTCCATGTTAGGGAGTAGCTTCCTGCCAGTTTGTGTGCCCTCAAAATAGAGGGTACTGACTAGCAGTGAGGGATTTGGGATGGTGTGGATTCAGCAGGTATGGAGGTCTAGTTTTCATACCTCTTGATGGGAACATCCAGAACTGACCCAGTTATGGCTGCTTAGTCTACTTTGATAGAAAATAATCACCTTTAAGCATGTGTGAAAATTTCTAGCTGATGTTAAGAGTTCATAACTAGGCTAATTAATCTGGTACAAGATTCTGCAAGGGTGTTCTTATGTCTGTTTTCAATTGACCTATTAAACTGGCTCTTTATAGAGTGATGTCTAATTGAAGCCAGTTATAATTTAAAACTAACTCAAACTTCTTTTTGTGCTTGTGTGGTTCTTTTTTGTTGTTGTTGTTTGGTTGGTTTTTTTGGTACTCTGGGTAGTCATTTAATTGGTTTAGGATGGAAAAAAGAATGCTGATGAGTTGTAGTGGTTGCTGTACAGTACCAGAAAGCCCATCTGTCTTTTTTGAGGAGGTTGAAACTGTTAAATCCTTAAGCCTCAGCAACTTATTTGGGACAGTGGTGCTGAAGTGTTTGAATTCCCCTTATAACTACTTGCTTGTCAGTCTCATTATGGCAGAATTTAATTAAAACAAAAACAGTGGCTTGTACCTTCTTTAGAAACTTTTGATAATGCTTGCCATACGTATGATTTGGAAATATTTTTGGAAAATTTTGCTTATTTTTCTAAGGTGAAATTACTGAAGAAGAGTTGCTGAGAAGGCTGCACCAAGTTAAAGAAGGTCCGCCACAGCAAAACAGTGATGAGAATAGAGGTATATACAGTATTTGTGAAAACTCTTAACTTTAGCACCCCATACGGACCTTAACTTGAGTGCAGGAGTGGAACAAGTTAAGCCTAGGCAGGTGCAAGGTGAGCTTTGTTTCAAAACTAAATGAACGTTATGTCTGGTATCTGCTGCGAAGATCATTTTGGGACAGATTTCACCCATACCGCATCTGTTACTCGCAGCAAGCTAAAATTTCATCTAGGGTTCTTATGTGCTTTTTAGACTGTCTTCCTTCTTGACTTCTGCTCCCTTCTGGGATGCTTCCTGGCAATTCTTGTGTTTTTGTTCATCGTTCTTCCCTTCCAAGGGTGCTCTGTTGCTTTTATTATCGCCTCCCTAAAGAGGTTGGTGGAGGATTCTTGGAGTTTGCTGCTGGGGTTCATTCTTTAACGAGATGGGTTGCTATTCTTCAAATGAAGACTCAGGACAAATGTATTTCTCTGCTTAGAAGTCGCTATATTGCTTAGTTGTTTGGAAAGAAAAACACAAAACATTGATGTGACACCTGAAATACAGCTCTCCATTTATTTACGATAAATAATGTATTAATTTGATTTGGCTGCCATGTGATGGCTGCAGCCTGTCTGTATGTATTAGAAAAAAAAGTCCACTCCTGCTTCTTTACCAGAGCTCTGGTAGATAAGAATTGTAATGCTATTTGTGAAGTCAGTTATGTTGGATAGTGTTAAGTGCTTCTAGACAGTCGCATTTTAAACTATAAGCAATAATTTTCTTGGAAAAGATCACTTCAAAATTAGCTCAGTACTCTAATTTTGGTAGTTCCTTGTCTTTTTTTACAGGTGCAGAGTCCACAGAAGATGTTTCAAATGGAGATTCTATAATAGACTGGCTTAATTCAGTCCGACAGACCGGAAATACAACACGAAGTGGGCAGCGAGGAAACCAATCCTGGAGAGCTGTGAGCCGGACTAACCCAAATAGTGGTGACTTCAGATTCAGTTTGGAAATAAATGTCAACCGTAATAATGGGAACACAAATCCGGAAACTGAGAATGAGCCATCTGTAGAGCCTTCCGGTGGGGAGGATTTGGAAAACAGCCAAAGTGACTCTGAAATTCCAAGGTCTGAATCACCATCTGTAAGGCAGCCTGGATCAGAAAGGAGCACTTCAGAAGAGTTAACTGAGGAAGCTTCTCCTAGAGGGCAGAGGAGAGCGAGAAGTAGGAGCCCAGAACAGCGGAGAACGCGGGCTAGGACTGATAGAAGTAGGTCACCTATTAATCCAGTGAGTGAGGCTCCTCGCAGGTCTCATCACAATACATCATCTCAAACGTTTGACCATTCAGCAGTGAATGAAGCTGAGGGAAGCTCTAGAACTAGGCAGCATGTGACATTAAGGCAGCATGCAGTGGGGACTGAGATTCCTAGTGAAAATGCAGTTCTGTTTTCAGCCCCTGAAACAAGACCTGTTCCTCAAGCAGCAGGTTCTTCAGAAACTAATGGTGCCGGTGAGTCTGCAGCTCCTGGACAGAGGCCTCCTACCATAGTACTCGATCTCCAGGTGAGAAGAGTTCGTCCAGGAGAGTATCGGCAAAGGGACAGCATAGCCAACAGAACTCGGTCCCGGTCCCAGACTCCTAACAACACAGTCACTTACGAAAGCGAACGAGGAGGGTTTAGGCGTACGTTTTCACGTTCAGAACGGGCTGGAGTGAGAACTTATGTCAGTACCATTAGGATTCCTATTCGTAGGATCTTAAATACAGGCTTAAGTGAGACTACATCAGTCGCAATTCAGACTATGCTAAGGCAGATAATGACAGGCTTTGGAGAGCTGAGTTACTTTATGTATAGCGATAGCGACGCAGATCCTAGTGGCCCAACTCCAAATCAGAACGTGGATGCTTCTGAGCCACAGAACGGAGGAGGTGGTAGTTCAAGCAATGAAAATACAGATGTTAGCTCAGGGGAAGTGTTTGAAGGTAGTAATGAAGGTGGTTCAACATCTGGTGCCAGACGGGAAGGTCGGAATACGAGAGGATCGGTCACATTTGAAGAAAGTGGTTCTCTACCATTCCTTAGCCTAGCACAGTTTTTCCTACTAAATGAAGATGATGATGACCAACCAAGAGGACTCACCAAAGAACAAATTGACAACCTAGCAATGAGGAATTTCGGTGAGAGTGATGCTCTGAAAACATGTAGTGTGTGTATTACAGAGTACACGGAAGGAAACAAGCTTCGTAAATTGCCTTGTTCTCATGAGTATCACGTCCACTGCATCGATCGCTGGTTATCGGAAAATTCCACTTGTCCCATTTGTCGCAGGGCAGTCTTAGCTTCTGGTAACAGAGAGAGTGTTGTCTAAATGAGATCTGAATTTATGGCTAAGCAGCAGTGTAATAGTGATGGGCAAAGAAGTCACTTCCTTTATGGCCACTTTTTGAGTGGTAACTCAATGTATAGTAATTACTTGGAGTGAATCTTCCCTCATGAAAGAATTTTCTCTGAATTCAAACTTCTAAAGTTGGAAAAATTTGTTAGGGTTTTCAAGATCTAGTTGGTTCGTGTGATGAATTTCATTTGTCCAAAGACATCTACTCACTTAAAAATACTTCTTTCTTTATGAAGGGTATTAAGTTCTATCCCCTTACTCCTCCAGTCCAATAAACATTTTGTCCTCAACATTGTGCTTATGAGTAGTCTTTCTGGGAAGTCATCCCAGCTAAATGCGCAAGAGTCATAGAGGAGTTTTTGCAAGAAATCCAACTGACTGAAAAAGTAACCTGAATTTAATTGCATACTTGAAAATACTTTTAATTTTCATACTGGGTTAATATTGGACGTGTCTGTGTAAATAACACTAATGTAAGCCCTTTCCCCATCACTATGGCACGCTGTAGGATGAGCTGTTAGCTTAATTGGGATATTTATCTTGTTGTGGAAATATAAGAATTGCCTATGCTTGTTTAAATAAAAAAAGAAAAATCTGTTTTAAAATTGTAAAGCTTTTTTGTAGAAGCTCAGTACTTTTCCAATGCACTGTTGTATTAACGCATTAAGAATTAAAATTGTACCACGCTTAGAAATTGAGAATGCTTTTCATACAAAACCCACCACGGAGAGAGCAAACTAAATACAGGAGAGCTGCTTTTGTAACTGTGTACCTGTCAAGAGCAGTGCATATCTGTACTATTTATATGAACAACTACTGTAATATAAAAGCAGTTGAATTGGACACGTAATTGCCTTTAAAAATTGAAGCGGGATGTTTATAATTGCAGTGTTTTGGCTCAGTAAAGCCACCCAAAACGATGATAAAAATTAGAAACTGTCGTAATGGTTGGTTATTTCTTTGTGTGGTTGCTAATATGTAATAATAGAAACCAATGTGCACCAGCTCTTTTGGTGACGTTTGCCCTATTTTTGTATTTTTACTTGAAATTTTGAGGTAACCCTGTGTAATTCTTCAGCAGACAAATATTGATAGATAGGGTTGTTTTTTTTTCCCCACAACAGCTTGAACAATATTAAGTAATCCCTGGATCTATTTAGTGAACATGCTGATGTGTATCCACTGTTCTTAGCCTGACTCAAGTGCTGCAAAGAAATAAGTATGAACTGGAAAAGAGACTCATTAATAGAGTGCTAGATTAAATATGAAAGCTATAACTGATTGCTGGAGTATATTTAATGTTAAGATTGGCAACACATTTAAAAACAAACAAAACATCACCCTCATACTCCTATTGGAAAGACAGAAATCTTAAATTTAAAAGTATGTGTGTGGTGTATAGAAATAGACATTGGAAAATGTTTTGCCTCCTGGATGTGGTGGCCCTGCAAGAGCAGGGATAGGACCAGCTGGACTCAAAGGTCCTACCAACCACACCCTGTCAGGGATTGTGTACCTCAGCTATCATTGTGTCGGGGAGCTGTCACTCCTCTTCAATGAGCCATTTTTGTTTTATTCTCTAGTGACTCTTTTTTCTAGCCTGTATCTGCACCAAAAAAAGCAGTATATTTTTAATCTTCAGGGCAGTAGTTTGAAAGGGATATGAACTGCTCTTGCTGGCTATATGGGAAATGTTGCTTGCTCCTCAGATGACAAAACCAAAGTTGGCCTACCTTTTTTTTTTTTCCTGATTAAAATACATTTTTTGGTGTGTTACAGTGGTGGTTGCATTAAAATATAGTCTCTGCTCTAAGCCATTTTAATGTCTCATCAGCTAGTTAAGGATTTCACAACGTCCCAGAATTCCAGTATTTTTTTTTGTGTGTGTGCATTTCGTGGCGTTTGGCTTAGTGGGAAACCCTGACTGGCTATTGAGCTCGCTTTCCTCCTGTTGGGACGCACCATCATGGCAGAGGGAATACATGTGGTGTCTTTATTTCTTTTTTACAGAATAAATAAGCTCATGCTTTTACTGTTTTTTCCCTCTGATATGCATCACTGTAACATTGGAAGTTCAATATTAATTTCAGGTGCTGGACTCTTATGAATGTGGGTAATACATTTTGATGCCAAATCTTCCTCAACAAAATAATGCTTCTGAATTTCCTCCGGTAGCATTCGCATAGCAAGTGTGTGCTATCAGTTGCAGTTGCCAGTAGCTTTATTGACTTAATGGAGTCTTGAATTAGAAGGGAAAAAACACTTCTCCGCATGAATACTATTTTAGTTTTTGAGAATCTGGTATGTATTTCTGAGGTCTAAGAATGGTGACCAGAAAGAAAGGAGCCCACTAGTGCTAATTAATGCAAGGCACGGCTGTGATGCGTGTCATTCAACATACATAGCTTTCTTTTTCATGTTCTGAGTTTCCAGTAACTGTATCCTTTGGAAGACTCAACGTTACAGTTTTGTTATAGCTAAATAGTGGCATGCCTTAACATTTTATCTTTCTGTAACGATAGCAACTAATAAAATGTTGGAGGTTTCCCAAATGGTACCAGGAATAAATAATTTGTTGTAGAATGGCTTGGATTGGAAGAGACCAAAAAGATCATCCAGTCCCAATCCCCTGCCATGGGCTGGTTGCTCCTCACCAGCCCAGGCTGCCCAGGGCCCCCATCCAGCCTGGCCAGGGGGTGGTGCATACGCAGCTCTCTGGGCAGCTTTTTCCAGTGCCTCACCATCCTCTCAGTAAATAATTTCCTCCCATGTCTGATTTAAATCATCGCCTCTGGTCCTGAGAATTTAACCTCCATTAAGAAGCCCTTGAACATTAGTGTTTTATATGCCTTTTCTGATACTGAGTGCACTAGCGGTGCTGGGGGCTAGTTGCCCAACACCTGGAGGAGTTGGCAAGAATTAAATTGCTGATACAAGCAAGAGCTCAGTGTTACTGACTTATCTGTCAGTCTCTGCAGCAGTTCTGGGGAAGAGAATCCCCTCTGCTCAGAGCTGCATCTGGAAGCTCAGTGTTCATGAATGCCTTTCTGCTGTACCAGAAACCCCGTGTGTTCTGCACCACAGTTGTAGGGCTGAGGTCTGTGAGAAGTTCCCCAGTGCTGCATTTTACCCTAATACCTTGAGGTGATTTAATTTCTCTACTTCTCAGGTTGCATTGCAGATAGGAAAAGTCAATGTTTACGTTTTGGTCACTAATGAAACATCAATTGCTCTAATTGAAAAGGCTCCCAATTAAATTATTCTACAGCTTCAAAGTTATTTTGGCGTTGGGTGTTTGTACCCATTGCTTCCTTCAGTTAACACGTGGTACTGCAGGTGGAATGCAGCATCTTGCCTCGTAGTTACATCCGTATGAAGGGCCAAAATGGCCATTTTGGCGACTTTAAGATGCCTGAAAGAAATAGAGGAGCAGAGGCAGCCCCGTTGCATCAGCCGCCTGGTTCCTAGTGCCACCTTGTGGGAGCCTCTCAGCCTTCTGCAGAGCCATGATAAAGCCAGCTCGTCCTTTGGAAGCAGCATGGTTGCTTTTCTACTGAAGGCTTTTGCTAAATTTTGGAGGGGGATTCCCTGTTATCACCTGCCTCAGTAGTTACGGTGCTGTTTGCAAGCAGCGAGCCGCCCACGCTGCAGTTGTGAGTACCTGTCTGGCTGGTGGGGGAGCTGAGTTCCTTTCTTCGGGGACAGCGTGCGGCTGTGAAAGCAGTCACAAGGCCAAAACCTAAAAGAACACACGGCACTTTTAACTTCAGGGTGTGTTTGATAGCTCAGCTCAAATTGCAGACCGATAAGGAGCTGCGGGTGCTTTCCTTTTTCCTTTAAATCAGGTCTTTATCTATTCAAAGGCTGTAAAGACTCGTTCCTGGTGTTTGTTAGATTTCCCTTTTACATGTGCACCTTTTAATTACCTGCAAGACGTTCCGGCTTTTTTGAAAAGATTTTGTAGGCAGTCAATGGACTTGTTTTAAACACAGCTTCATTACTGTAGCAACCGCATGCATAGAAATTACTCGTTAAATGTTTAAAGACTTTTAGTAGGAAGTATTAATGTGCGTGCACAGCAGCTGCACTAACGTGATACTCTACCAGTTTTGAAGGAGCCATAATTGTCCATTGTGTCTACTTGCAAACTAATGTATTTCCCACTAATGTTGACACAATGGACCGTAATGACTGTCATTCCAGTTTCCTGTCAGTTAGCTGGATTATTCAAATATGTCGGGCCAGAGGACTGTTTCCCTGTCTAATTGCAGTGGATGTTTATCTTGTGATGGTTGCCTGCACAATGGGGAGGTTCCGCATGGTGTCTAATCAGAGAATCTAGCTGGAGGATGAGAGGAGGGCTGGCAGGGCTGACCATGTCTGTGACTATTAGCAGTGTGATTTTTTCTGAGTCTCCCAGCATTGCCTTCACTGTCACACCCCAACACAGAGGTCCATCCAGTCGGCTTGAGCTGCAGCCTTACCTTTGACTTGAGATCCTTTCCGTTACCGGAAACTGCGTACGTTTGTGCTGCCCCGATGTCTCATTTTTCTCACCGTCCTCCTGCGGGGACTTGGGTTGCATGATGAGGAATGTAATGATGTTTGGAGCTGATGAGGTGCACAGTCGTTATGGGCATCTGCCTGCTCGCTTTGGATGAGAGTTGGCTCAGAGCCACGATAAGGGAATTTATAACAAATTCAGAAGCATTTCCAATCACTGCACGCACCAGACTGTTTGTTTGTTCTTGACTAAGGAGGGATGAAAGAGGGTGAAGATTGATGATAGCTTACCCAAAGTACATTAAAGTTGTGTTGTGTTAAAAAAACAAAGAAATTTGCGTCTGTTAAAGCAGGGCTTCCCAACCTCTTCTTGAGGCATCCTTATTTTTTTTCCTCTTACAGGGAAGCATTCTTTTGGATTTGTTTTGGTTATTTTATGTGGTTTTGATCCTTCAGCTGAAATACCCGAGCTCCCTTCCTGAATCTCGCTCTGCTGTAAAGCTGTTGGTTGGGAAGCCCTGAATTCAACTGAGAATGTAAGAGTTTTCTTTTTTTCTTTTTCTTTTTTTTATTTGATTTGATTTTGGTTGCTGTTTTGTACAGTGCTTTACATCTGTTTATACTCAACTTGTTTAGTACCGAATGGTACTCTGAGGTCATCAGACAACAGTTCGATCAGATTCGATAGCTAATATTTAGGAGGAGTTTGTTCCCTATGTAAGATGTCATAATGCAAATTTAAATAGACTCAATAAAATGCATGAAGTGATAATTCTGTGCTTGATCATCACTCCTTGGGTTTATTCTTCTTACACTGGGAATGTGCCGGAGTAAATACTGAAGGATGTGGTAGAAACGTATGTGCTTTTCCCTTGAAGCTGAAAAGACCTGGAATGGTACAGAGTTAAGTTCTCAGAAGAGTTTATTGCTCCTTAGTACATAAACCAGAAGCAATAAATCTATGTGCCAGACTTGTGTAAATCTGTCAGTAGATAGCATGGAGCACCAAAGCCGTAAGTTATCTTTCAAGTGGTAGCTGTGACTTTTATGGGTGCCCATCAGGGACCAGGGCTTAGTGCTGATTCCCACTGGAAATACACTGAACACCTCACGGTGTTTGTGGCTTTCATGAGAAGCTCTCACATATGGCTAAAAGCTTCACCCTAAATTTAGTAGCTGATGTACGTGCAAATGCTTACTTGAGTGGGAAGGAAATTTTGTAGGGTGTGGGAAGCTTGGAAGCTTGCTTTATTGCCGGCGCTTCCCTCACCTCATTCTGGTCCTTGAGGAGGAAGCCAAGGCCGTTCCTGGGCCGTGGCCTGATGGCATCGCAGCAGAAGACGGGGAAGGATGGCAGCGTTTGGATGCAGACACGCGGTGCCCTGTCTGTTGGGTGCCATCCAAGCTGGCAACAATCTCACAGCTAGGCCGATGCTTGGCAGCGCTGTATGGGATGGTCTGGCTATGGAAAGGAGGAAGGTTGGTGGGCTTCCCAAGGGATGTGTGGAGCGGAGATTCTGTTCAGGATTCTATAGTATGAGCTGTTCCCAGCTGCCAGGGGCTGCATCTGGAGCTCAGTGGTCTGTCTGCTCTGACCGGTTCAAACTGAAATTGGAGAGGGCCCTGCAGCCTGTTCCCTGACAGGAATTCTGTTAGGCAGTGCAGAGGCGGGGAGGAAAGCAGAGCTCTTTGCTGCGAGCCCATCCTTCCCAACTGCTGTGTGTCGGGACCTGTTTGGGGGCTTTTAACATAATGAATCTAAACTCAGCTGCGTTGTGGCTTCCTAAGCCCTAACAATAAAGTTAGATGGGGAAAACTAAGCCCTCTTTTTAGTCTTAAACGAGATGATATTGTCTTTGACACTAATGAGATGCTGATGCTGCATGCTCCAACTGTTTCCCTGAATAAATCCCCTGCTGAGCCAAGCATGTGAAAGAGCAGGCATCGAGCCTCCGCGACAACGACCGCTTCATCGAACAGAGTCAGGCTGCGCTGTTGGCGTAGGGTTTCTGGTGTTTTCACACATTGCCATGCACTGCTGTCAGGTCCAGGGCTCCCAAGAAAAACAACTTGTGCAGGGCACGGTCTGTGTGGTAGCACTGAGGCACTGCTTGGCTTGCTGCAATGGGACAGCAGCGAGTGGAGCTGTGACTGCAGTGAGAGTGTCACTGCTGTGATGGGGCCGCACTGCCGTCCAGGGGGACCTTGAAAGGCTGCTGACTAGGGCTAACGGTGTCCTGGGATGCATTAGGCAAAGCACTGCCTAAAGGAGATTAAGGGAGGTGGTCCAGCCCCTCTGTATGGCACCGGATGGACCCACAGGTCCCTTCCAGCTTCAACCAGTCATAGGTTAACCAATCTATGCTATTGTGTGAGCAGGTGAAATTGTGATGTGCAGTGGTAGACATAAATTAATCTCTGTAGGCACTGCTGACTTCTATATAAATCAGATTCACTTGGAAACGATGCTGGTGGTGCCTTGGGGATGAGTTTGCTTCAGTTTGTAATGATGAGAGCTAGTGGGAATGGAGGACAGAGAAGGAGATTGGAAAGAGCGGTGAGCACAAAGCAGGGAGGCATAGGAAGGGAATAGCAGGATGCAAACAGGCAGGATGAGGGCTGGCATGAAGTCTGGCAGCCCAGTAGGTAATGGGACAGTGGCATCCGAGGCAGTTTGTAGTACGGGGATGGGAATAACAGAGTGATTTATTTCCAGTGGGCTTCAGCGGGAGGGCTGGGAAAAGGCTTCCAAGCTGCAGTGAGCACGGCTGGTGAAAGCATCAACGTGGGCGGGAGAAGGCAGCGGGGCCAAGCATGCTGGAGGACGAGGCGCCGGCCACGTACACTGGGCTGAACAATGCTGCAGATGGGCCGATAACGGATTTATAGCCCAGCAGCACAGCGCCTCGGAGGAAGAGATGAGAGTCACAATAACTGGAGCCCTGCTCACCCAACACACACCAGCACACCAAAACAGCCCTCAAATACCATTCTTGTACGTATGCATACATATTTTTTTCATCCCTTGTTTTGCCCTGCTGCCAGTACGACATGGTTTCCAACATTGCCTCCTGCTGCTCTGTGTTAAAGCCCCTAAAACTCAAGCGGGCACTGCTGCTCCTGGTGTCCCATCCCAGGGTGATGCTCCATTGACCACTGGCAGGTGCTCAGCAACCCTGAACGGCACAGCCTACACTGTGCGTGTACCTCTCAATGTGACCAGAGACAGATAACGCGCCATTCACAGAGGCAGATAAAGCACATATGCAATTCATAGCTACTAGCAAACTAACACAAGACGTAGTGCTTAGTATTTAATATATAAAATACACATACAAACATTCAGTTTCATAAGAATAAATGGTTCCCAGCAGGCAGGCACACAGACACACCTGTGGATATGTGTGTGTATATATATGTATGCATATATACATATATATCTATTTGTGTATTTGTATGGGGCTTGTGGAGGTGGGCAGTGACAGGCTGGTGCTCCTGGGGTGTTCAGCAAGCAGCCTGCATGCAGGTGACTTTTATCACGTAGCCCAGCACCTCTCAGCTTCCAGCCATCCCCAGAAAATCACTCCAGGATAGAGTAGGGGTTTTTTGCGTCGAGGCTCCTTGCATGGCGCACCGGCCCACGGAGGAACTCGCTGCCACTGCCTTGCAGCCTTTGAATCCCTTTTTACTGCCTCTTATCTCCTGCTGGGGATTTTTTGAATGTTATTTGCAGTAAATATCCCCGACTTGAAAAAAGAGTTGAGATGCACATTAAAAGAAAAGAAAAAAGCCTGTGCCATATCAAATTCATGCCTATGTCAGCTTTCATCTAATGTCAATTAAAGCAGCTAGTATAAACAAATTGTTATGATAAAACCCTTGCTGGAAGCCCTGTTTCCAGTTCCACAAGCCACAGCGACCTCGCTGATGCACACTCACCCATTGCTGGCCTGGTGCTCAGACCCAGCTTTGGGCAGCCAGCAGGGATGTATTGCTTTAGGAAACCACGACCCCCTTCCTTTTAAAACTGGTTTTATTCTATGCTTTTTTTTTTTCCTTTTTTAAACAACATTCATAAAACATTCATTACAAAAGATGCGCCAATAGGGGACAGGGAGCTGTTGGTTTACTTCTTTTTTTTGTTTGTTTCTTTTTTTTTTAACTTTTTTTGTTGTTGTTTTTTTTTTTTTTATATATCAACGATCAGAAATTCACATTTTGAAAGGACGGGTCATACTTTTAAAACACACATTCAAATACTTTAAGATACAAAATTTGAAGGGGATATAAATCACATACAAGGAACAGATGCCATAAAAAGAAAAAATAAAATAAAAAGGAAAGATGTAAGAGCTCAGTTTTATCAGTTTCTTCACCTACATCTCAGAAGCTCCTGTGAGGCCAGTTCTGCGAGGCGCAGCGCTTCCACCCTTCCCAGCTGTGCCTTCACTACTCATCTAAAGCCAAAGCATGACCCAAAGCATTCCTCTGGGCCTGACTTCCGCACTGAATTAAGCGCCTGCTTTCAGCCACAGACCCCAATGTCTTGTTAGTTACCCCAGAACTCAAGCTTCCACCTTAGCGCTCGTATGTGGTGTCAGCTCAGACATCTTCCCCTTTGAATATAAATGTCTGGCTACCCAAATACTTGCTCTGGGAAACAGATCATCTTACATGCCATGCCTCCCTACGTACACAAAAAACAACAACAAAAGCTTAATTCGTTAGCAAAACAGACACTAACTGCTCACAGTGTGCCTCGCAACCACGCTGCTCTTGGCAGCCAGAGCTGGAAGGTCAGCGAGGAAGAGGTTTGAGGACAGATGTCATGGAAGGAGACTTTGGGACGGAAGAGGCACTCAGGAGTTGCACTGACTCTCTTGAGGAGACCTGAGCCCTGCAGGGGCGATGAAGGTGGCACACAGCAGCTCACTGCCAGGGCTCAGAGAGGCCTACTGGGACACACTGCTGCTCACACTCAGAGCTGAGTTGTTTCCCAGGCCCTGAGTTGGGTGCTGTAAACAAGGTCAGGAGCCACACTGCTGTTAGCCCAGACATCAAACCCATAACCTGCAGGTCACCAAAATGTCCACTGGGGCAAGTGGACACAGCACCAGGGCTGGGCTTCGCTCTTGTGGGGTGGGTGAGAACGGGGGCACCCAGAGCACGGCAAGTCCTTGATGTAGTGCTAAGGGTATTGCAATGTTTGCAAAAATAAAAACATAAAAAAATAAAAATAAACAGAAATTAACCAAAAAAAAAAAAAAGAAAAAAAAAAAGAAAAAGAAAAAGAAAAAGGTTGTGCAGGGGGAGCCAGCAAAAGCACAGCGATAACCCCAGAGCAAAGTCCGTTGTGCATCCCTGCTCCCAGCCAGCAAACACACAGGTGATGCCTTTGCATGAGGGAGCAGGCTGGGCAGTAGCAGCCCTTGCTGAGTACACGGTGCTAAAGGGCAGCTGGCTTTGGGAAGAAAGAACCCAAAAGAGTTGGCAAGTGTGCTGGGGCTTTCCAGTGCAGCCCCATTTCCTCCAGCCAGCTGGACAAGGACAAGTGAACTCTGCCAGCGTGAAAACTCCGAAGCTGAAATATCCAAGGTAACCCCCAAACAAACCTCTGCTGGGTACAGATGCCCAAGAAAGCCATGGAAGTGGTGAGAAGCAAAGGCTGGAGGGCTCCTGGCTCCACTGTGACCAAGGATCTGCTCGAAGCCTCATGAGATGCCACAGGAACATCATTCCCTACCAGAGCAAGAGGGGTTAAGCCTGGCGTTTCACCCAGCCATGAAAATAAGAGGGGAAAAAAAAAAATAAAGACAACAACTCACTTTGGAACACCCTGAAGCTAAAGATTTAGAAAGGCAGTCCCAGCCAGCGCTGCCGGGGCACGTCCTGCACTTGATGCACGCTTGCATAAGGCCATGTGGCTGCCTGAAGCAATGTGTGCACCTCACTGGGGGAAGCTGGGGTTTTTCATTACAGAGGAGCACAAGGCAGGTTTTTCTCCCTAGTCCTGCCTCACCTGCCCAGAGGAAGCCAGGGTACACTGGGCCAGGGCACTCAAGAGAAAAGTTAGATACGCAACAGCTGGCAGCCAACATCAAAGCCATCCCCAGTGCACACAGCTTCCTACCATCATGGCAGACTTTGCCCTTCCAATTCTGCATGCAGACTGTACCTTTCCTGCCTTGACCTATGGCTCATTTTGACTTCATGCTGATCAAAGTCATGACTTTAACTGGACAAAGATGTTCACAGCAGGTTGGGGAGGCTGTCGATAGTCTTTGAGCTGGGATGGTATGAGATGTACCGCTTCCACTGAAGTTCAGCAGAGTGACAAGGCGCTGGGCTAAGTGCCTTCAGTAATAAGAGGCTCCCATAATAAGCGGATAAAAAGACCAGCCTTTTAGGGATGCTCAGTCAGGCAGGACTCCCATCTGATGAAGCTCTGCTCCCACACCAATGTAGCATTGAGCTCCCATGGTCCCAGCATGTGCTCCTCCTGGGGCAATGGCTTCTATGAGCAGGTAGAGCACTTAAGGCACGTGGAAATCTGCAAAGTTCGGGACTTTAGGCTGTAATTTGCTTTACAAACTGGAGAGAGGTCTTACAGCTGCACAGTTGGATATGAGGTCCAGCGGTGCAGTCATTGGGGGCTGTGCTATGCAGCATGGAAACAATCAGGGTTTGAGGCAGCACCCCCTCTCCTATTGCCAGGCAAAAGGAGATGTTTCTACCATTTAAATCCCTCATGAGCTTGCCTCGTTGGGCACTATGGTAAGAACGAGGATTTTGTGGTAGTTGACACCCTGCAGAAAGGCAGAAGCAGACTCAGAAAAGGCAAAAGAAGGGCAAGTGGAACAGACACCTCGCTTACAGGAACAGACACATCACAACACACCAGTATATTCTCCAGCTTGACAAGGAACAGAAGGAAAAGAAGCACAGCTCACAAGACCTTACAATGCACTAGCCAATGCAGCTTAAAAAACAAAAGGGCCAGAGGGACATGCGGGATGTGGAGCTATGTACAAGGCTCCTGTTTCTAACAGCAGGTGACGGGGAGGAAAATCCAATGGATGATAGTTCTGCAGGCAGGATGGAAGCCACCTTCAGTCCTTGCCCTCTCCTAAGCTATTCCTAACTCCCATACTTCCTGTACCCATCCTACCTGTGGTTTTCACTGCTCAGAGTTGCACAGTCCTCAGGCACTGATTGCGGAGATGAGAGGTGCCCAGAAACCTGCCTGTCTCCCCCTATGCTTTCAAGGCAGATTTTGCAGGATACTTTCATCAGCCCCATGAGTGCCTGCCATGGAGGAGAGAAACAGCTCAAAGCAGGTCCCACTGCCCATTCCTCCTCCAAAGCTGCTTCCCCTATGGAAGAGACTGCTGCCTGGGCATGGCACACCAGAGCGGACAGGACATCTGGAAGGGGCAACAAGCTTCACCTATGACCTCCTTTAAAAACACATTTATTATCTGTAAACCTCTGTTGTGACATATAGAAAACAGGGGAGATAATCAAGTTTGAATCCTGATGAGAGTTCTCCTTAGAAAAATGGTTAGAGGAAAAAAAAAGAGGCGGCTTGAAAATTGAAACTGTCCCAAGAAGTGTTTCTGCTAGTTAAAAGCCTTCAACTAGAAGAACTATCTCTTGTCCTTTACAAATGTAGTGCATCTGAAATCATTGAGAATTACAGTCTGGCTAGAAAAGGGCCTGTGCTTGGGCTGTGGAGGATGCTGGTGGCAACTGTGCACTTGGCACATCACATGTGTGCTTCGGAGGCAGGGCAGCCTGGCAGCAGCTCACCATTCACCACCGCCTCAGGGGTCAGCATCTTGTCTTTGCCAGAATCCAGGCGCTGCTTCTGCAGCATCCTCTGGTGCACCAGCGGGACAATGGAGAGCACCAAGCCGCCGATGATGGGAGGCACTCCAGCGAAGTAAAAACCCGCGTGGTAATTCTGAAAATAATCGTTGAAGTATCCTGAAAGAGAAGTGCAATGGTGGTTATCCTGCTTATTTAACCAGGACAGGAGAAAAATCAGACACATGCCAAACAGTCTCCAATGCAAACTGAGTAAGCACCCTCCAAAAATAACACACTGCCATTTATCAGCACTGGAAAATCCTTCTGATGCAGGATGCTCTGTACAGCCCACATTAGACTTCCCTAATTCTAGGAATTCCCTTCTGGCAATGAATCATTCCCAGACAATTATTAGCTCAGATTCCAACTGCAGTCAGTTAATATGGTCACTTTGTTCTTGGGTCCCTTTCGCTGTCCCCTGCTTTCCTTGGCATGGAGAAGAGCACAGAGATACTGCATGCAAACCCCACACAACACAATGAGCCAGAAAGCCCAAAAGCTCTTATGCCAAAATTGTCACCTTTGGTGACAGCAGCCATAAGCATCTGCTCCTTCCCAAGAGCATGATCCAGGTGCGGCACCACAGTGTCACCAACCTGCAATTGGCGTGCCCGCAGTCATGGGCACAGCCATCAGCCCCATCAGGTACCCTATGGCCTGGGATGCTTGCATGGGCCCCACCAGCTCAAAGGCAATGGGGGCCATAATAGTGGTGAAGCAGCCATCGCAAAGGCCGAGGAAGAGGCAGATGACGATGACGCCCTCAAACCCTCGGCACTGTGGGATCATCATGCACATGATGCCGAACAGAACAAAGGATGCAACCTGGGGAGACAAAAGCAGGCATGTCGTTGGGGAAGGGCAGCAGGAAGCCATTCTGCTCTATCCCTCTGGTTACTTGAGGGTATCTCTGCTGGGCAGGAGTGGAGAGGTCCCCAGGCACAGAGCACCAAGAGAAGCAAGTCACAGGCTTTGTGTTTTCTTAGCTTTGCAGGCATGATGAGGACCAGCAAAGCCAGAGTTATCTGATCACACAAGCAAAGCTACAAGGCTCAGGAACAGAATATCCACCAAGTGCCCCACTGGAAGTAGTGACAAGCTGTTGGCAGGGAATATGGGCCACCCAAGGGCAACTGAGTAGAGGAAGCACCACGGTTACCTGCAGGTAAATCTTTTTCAGCCCAGGAATGCAGTCCCCAATGCGGCCTGAAATCAAGCGACCCAGCCCAGACATGCCTCCAAGACAGACTGGGAGAATCCAGTCCTTTTTGGTTTCTCCAAATTCCTTCTCCACATATTTCACCTAGGATGGATGGAAGGACGAAAGGACATGAATCCACAATCAATTCAACTCAGCAGTGAGCTTACAGATCTGGGAGTGACTGTGTAATACCCATGTTTACATTACATGGTCACACCACCTCCACCCACCCACACCCAGCAGTCCCCTCCTTGCCCACCACTGATGCTCATCCCCGAAGCAGAGAACAGGTGGGAGCATTACTAACTGCTTTTCCCCACCTCTGGTCCCATTCACAGGGCAGTTTCTTAGTTTTGAAGCTCTTGATGGCTCAGTCCCTGCTGATTCCCTCCTCCTGCCCACCTTTGCCTTTGCATCTCCACCCCCAGTCAAGGTTCTTACCAGGTGCATGTATGGTACAAAATACCCCAGGACAGCTGTAGCAATCCCAAAGGCCCAAATTCGATAAGTCTTTCTCCGGAAAACCCTCAAGTTGAAATACTTGCGCATCTGAGCCCAGCACTGCTGCCGCACACTCCGACTGCCCAGTTTATCCTGCCCATCATGCTGAGAGTCACAGGACGGTGGCAGGAGGGGCCGATAGGTCAATGACAAGAAGATCTGGATGAGCATTAAGGCACTGAGCACTTGGAATGTATGTGCCAGCCCGATGGCCTTTCCCACCATCTTCAGGAAGAAGGGCAGCGGCACAGAGATGAGGCAGCTGCTGCCGGCCACGATGCCATTAGCCAGGCCAAGGCGACGCTTGAAATAGTGACCAAGGATGACCAGCGAGGGCTGAAAGGCAAAGGAGCTGCCACAGCCAAAGAGGATGCCATACGTGAAATAACGAACTTCCAGAGACCTAGTGGGAGGAAAACATTGAGGTGGTCAGAATATGTGGAGGCCAGGAAGCAGTCTCACCTGTTGCCTTGCAAACTCTTGTGTTGAGCCTAAGGGCAAGCACACTGCACAGACAGCCCAGCCTCGAGGAGCTTATTCCCCAGCCAAGGCAGGGATTATCCTCAACTCACAGCTGGCATGTTAAACCTCCAGGAAAATGAAGACTGGCTGGAGAGGGCTTTCTACAAGGAGAAGGAGGCAGCACCAACCTGCATGCCTTGGGAAGCAGTGAGTGAGTGGTTTTTAAATACCACAAGCAGTTTTCTAAGGTAGGCAAAGGGTGTTATTTTTAGTTACAAGTCTTCTCCCTCCTCAACCCCCTCCCTTTCTTTCTTTCCACTGAAACAACTAATTGAAAACATTCTGCACCCAGTGTTTCAAAGCAGAAGGCACCAACCCCAGTTATTAGGCACTTAGGGAGAGAACATCACATTTCTGCCCAGGCTCCAGGCTCCTTAATTATGTTCTCCTTCTTTAAACTCCTCTGGGAGCTTCAATTAGATGGTTAATAGATCTCATTTGTACCTTACAGAGGTGTCTGTACTCAAGCAGGGAGCGACGTGGCTGCCCTACAGAACAGTGGGAAGTCTGAGAGCCTTTGGAAGGAGTTCCTTCCCAAGGCCAGCCTGGTTTTCCCAATGAAACCCAGCTCCTTCCTTAGCTGAAGTAAAGGAGTGTACAACACCCCTGTGTTCACACCAGATGGAGCATTACTTCATCCCTGTGAAACACAGTCAGTTGCAAAAGTCTGCCACAGAATTCTGCATGGGAAAATGACTGCAATAGAAAGGTCTGGGCAAGCGACACTGCACCAAAGGGGTCCTCTCTCCAATACTCAGAACTGCTCATGTGAAATACTGAGTACTGCTCACAGAGCAAACAAAAAGCAGACCAGATCTAACACGGCAGTTCAAAACTGAGCAAATGTTTACAAGCACATTATTTCTTCCATGACAAGCTCTTCTCTTTAGCAAGCCAAGTGGGACAGGGAACATGAAAGCTGTGCCCAGGGGCTCCAAGACAAATGGATGTCTTAAAAGGCAATTTTCAGCTGCCTCAGGGCAAATCTACATCAGAAACCCATCCTGGAGTCAGAGCTGTCCTGCTGCCTACTGACTGCACTTCACCAGCCCTGACCACCTCAGCTGGGTTACACCAGCCTTGGTGCTACAGCTAAGCTGATATGTGAGATAAAGGCAGACAAATGTCTCTGTTCCCATCTGCTCACCATCAACACTAAGACATCCCTGTGGGATTGCAACAAAGCTAGGGCTCCTTCCAGCTTCACCGCTTAGTGAGGATTTGCCACCCTCCTGGCTGGGAAGCAACAAGCTGCTTCCTGATAGGAACAGCAGGACAATCTCCCTGTGACAAAGAGGTCTGCCATGGAAATGAGGTTCTCCCATGGATAATGAATCTCTTTGGAAGAGGAGGTCTCCAGGAAGTCCACACCCTCCTGGGAGAGGGAGCTCTCCCACAGATAACAAAGTCCCTGCAGGTAAGGTCTCCTGTGGGTGACAAGGTCTCCTAGGACAGGGAAGCCTCCAAAGGATAGCGAACTCTACTCAGAAGAGGAAGTGCCCCTTTAGCGGCTGCCCCTCACTGATGTTCCCCAGGGAAAGAGTCCTGGCTCAGCCCTGCTGGCAGAACTTCAGGAGGAGGAAACGTAGAGGGGAAGGAGAAGCAAAAGAGATGGAAGTCAAAGCACACCCCATAACACAATAGAAAGTGCAGCAGCAACAGCAGAGTAGTAAGGTCCTAGGCTGTAGCAAGTGAGGGTTTGCTCAAATACATCAGCTATGGGTACAGAAATAAAGAAGCTACTTGCCTTCAGAAGGCCACAAGTACACAGGGAACTCCAACAAGATAACCTTGTCTCCACTGCCAACCCTTAAATGAGGTCTGGGAAGGGGTGGATTCTGGCTCCACCCCTCCTAGTCACTCAGGTACATTGCATGTACCTGAGCTCCCTTGGGTTGGCCCTGCCTTCCCACCAGGTGCTCAATCACTGCTTCAAGACAGGACTTAGCAGTTCCAGTACAATGACAAAATACCTCACACAGCAAGACTTCTCTCTTCCTAAGGCATGGTGGTTGATACGAACCCAGCCCTTTGTGCCCAATCCAATGACAGAAGCATCCCCAGCCCCATGACCCACAGAGCCCCCAATTTCCAGGGAGATGTCCTGCTGCCCTACCCCTCTGCATGGTGACAGACCCCAGGCAACCACAGATGCAAGGGGCCAGGCTTCCCAACAAAGCATCCTGAGTGGGAGCACAGAGCTGGGCACACCCTCTATGAAACCAACAAGTTTTTGCTTGAAAAACCACTTCTTGCAGCATTATAATTAAAACAATATTGATTGGAACTGAAACCCAACCCACAGCAAAATTTTTATTCAGATGAACTGAGGCAAATGACATTCCAGAGGATGTCTCTGCAGAGCCTTTGAGAAAACATGCGAAGAGCTGTGAGTAAAGGACACTGGGGGTGACCTCTTTTTGCTGCCACTGAGATGGAAATGCATTGGGTTGGAAAGTCTATCACATCACATTGGGTAGAACTGCCATCAAAATGCACATTGGAGAGCACCTGCCTGGGGAAACGAGCAAAGCTCATGCTTGTTAAGGACAAAACTGCAGCTTGGAGAGGGATGTGGGCTGTAGTGATGCCAGGAGAGCTCTCATCCAGGCTGAACACCCCCATCTGCTCCAAACTTGAATCCTTACTTGGTGAAGGAGCTGGAGAGGAGCCCGATGAAGGCGATGGCAGCTCCCAAGGCTGCTGTGGTCCTGCAGCCGATGCGGTCAGTGAAGATGCTCACGATGGGAGAGCAGAAGAAAATCATGCCCATGGCCAAGGAGCCAACCCATGCTAGGGAGAGAGAATGAAGAAAGATCAGGGCTGTATTGAGTGGGGTTAGGAAAAATCAGGGCACAGAACAAAACAAGAACCAATCCCAGTGCTGAAGGCTGTCTGGGCAGAGGCAGCCCCATCACATCACTTGTTAACCCCAAATGTGCAGCCAATGTACCACAGGTGCCTTGATGGGTTGACAGATGATCTCAGTAGTTTTTTCTAACCTTAATGATTCTATGATTCTGCTATCACTGTTAGGGGCAAAATGTCCCACATCTCAGCTCCAGGTATGGGCTATCCAGATCTGGTGTCATGAATACAGCACTGCTTCCCTCCCCACAAAGCCAGGGTTTCCCAACCTCCAGGAGGCTCCAGTAACCATCAGTGTGGTTTTCCCATACCTCCTAGTCCCACCAGCAAGAAGATGGTTCCAAACACAGCAAACAAGGCACATCAATTGAATAGCAATTAAATAAATAGCACAAACAGGCGACTCATGGTGTTGGCATGATGGGAACTGGATGTCAACAAGAAATGAAAACCAGAGATGCGGTAGAGGCTAAAAGGAGGCAGCTGGAAGGAGGAGGGCATTGGGGGACCTCTCTGCCTTCCAAGAGCTGCTGGCTGTGCCAGCTGACATCCCATCCCCTGGTCAGGACCAGGAGCTCATGTCTCCTCTCAACTCACCTCTGGAAAAACCGCTGTCTGCCTGTCTGCTTTAAGAAGCTTTTATTATTTGCAGATTATTTCAGCTCCACCCTCAATCTTCTCCCTCTTTAATGGTTTTGGTGTGTGCTCAAGGGAGGAAAGGCAGGCTTTCAAGAAAAAGCAATGTGGAAAGGAAAAAATCTCTGTCTACCCACACTGAGGAGGAGCAATGGGGACAGGCAGCACAGGACAGACAAACAGGCAGACAACGGAGCAGAAGGGGCTGGAGCACCCTGCCTGGAGCATCCCGCAGCCCCATGCCACACTCAGTGCTGCTTTTTGACTTCTATTTCCCTTGTACCTACAGCAGGAGCTATGCAAGCTCTCTCAGCATACAACAGCGGCCGGTCCTCCAGCAGCATGAGTCCATCAGAAAATAGCCAGGTCCCTGTTAAGGGAAAATTCCTGTTGCACAACAACCTCCCCAGCTCGGCCTCTCAGGGACCACACAGAGAAGCTCTGGAAGAGCCGACTCTTCAGAATTAATTGCAGGCTCTCAAGGAGCCAATTTA
Organism: Excalfactoria chinensis; assembly: GCF_039878825.1. NCBI lineage: Eukaryota > Metazoa > Chordata > Aves > Galliformes > Phasianidae > Excalfactoria > Excalfactoria chinensis. Next base: position 73,956,374 of record NC_092828.1, read on the forward strand.
ATCAGAAGTATTCCTTAATAAAATCAGAGAGGAGCAAACACAAGAAAAGAAAAGCCAAGGCCAGGCTGCAGCAGGGGAGAGGGGTGGGAGGGCGGCCAAGATGGGCAGGGCTCATTAAAGTGGATAATGTACTTCCAGAACTGTTCCTTCTACTGCAGCCAAGGCAGTAAAATGCGAGATGGCCCCATCATGTTTGAAGTTTGTTATTTTTGGAAATTGCTTTAAGAAACACGGAAATAAAAGCATAAAGTGTGTATTAAATTTAAAGGGCCAGATTCAGATCTTAGCCGCTCCGAGATTCACACGCAAGTAAGCAGGATCAATCTCTCACCCAAAATGTGCACTCACCTGCAGAGATCAAAGTGAGCCCCAGCCAGCGCTCAGCACCGAGCACTCAGCATCCCTGGCTCTGAGCTTGGGAGAGGAGATAGCACCCAATTAAAGCCGCTAAACAAAACAGACTCCCATGGCAAATTGCTCTACCTCAGAGGAAAGGCTTACCACAAGCAATGAATAAAAATAGGTTTTGGTAACAACAGTGAATTAAAATTACTGGGAAAAACAGCCTGGCTTGCAGAGGGTGTTGGGACTGGAGGAGGCTGTGAGTCTAGAGGACACCTCTCTGTGGACAGTGGGGCTCAGCAGGGCTCCCACCCTTGGGGATGTGTAACCTGTCCTTTGTTTTGAGCTGAAAGGGCTCTGGGCATGCTTGGGGTGCAGGAAGAGCCAACCACGGGGCTGGTGCCCCATGAGCATCCCTCTCCCCCACCTCTGCTGTAACAGAGGCTGACCTAGGAGAGCATCCCATCAAGCAGAGTTGCCATACAAAGATTAGAGCTTCAGCTACTGCTTCCAAGATGGCTCCTTCCCACTTTGACTTAATAAAGACTTGCTGACTTGTGGTGGGTCCAAAGGCCTTCAGCATGGTAGAGAAGGCAGTAGATGTAGGTACCCAAGGGGAATGATGATGATGCAGTGGTCAGCAACGTGACCAAGGCAAGCCCTGCTCCCAGCACTGCTTGCTCGTGGCTCAAGACGGAGCAGAAACCAGAGAGCAGCTCCATTTGCCCACCGACCACACACCATCAGGCCATGACTGCAATGCTCTGGGACCACTGCTGGGAACCTTATGGCAGAGGAGGGCTAACAGGAGGTCAGGACCTGCCAAGGGTTTTTGAGTGCCAGGTCTGTGTGTTCGTAGAAGCAGGGACCCTGGGTTAGTCCATGTTTGCATGGTTTTCTTTCCAGCAAGACCACCAGCCTCCTCCCCTGTCCTTATTTTGGAGATTTTATAGCAGGGCAAGGTAGGCATGGCAAAGGGAGAAACAAATGGCAAAACATAATGCTCCTAGATGCAGGCTCCAATTCCCCCTGGTGCTGAGTGCATTGTTCCAGCTTTCACAAAAAACACCACTAAAATCCGTGCCGCACGGTACTTTGGGCCAAGCCTATTTGTTCCTTTAAAAATGCCTCTCCAGGGAGACAAGAGGAAGGGACGTCGCTGGCGGCCGTGCTTCCCCGCTGACCCACATACCGCAGGCGGGAGGGATCAAGGGCCAGGAGGTGAGCTCAGATCCGGCGCTGGAGGAAGTGTCTTCCCTCACTTCCCGCGGCTTCTCCCACTCAGACGGGGAGGCCGCTGGAGGGACATGGACAGGGGATGGGGATGGGTACATGAACAAGGATGAGGATGTGCTGCAGAGGGTGTCCTTTCCCAGATGCTTGAAATTTCTTGGAGGATCATCAAAGACCTTCCCAGCTTCCCTGGCTCCTTTTTGGGAGCCCAAACAAGCCGGTGGCCCTGCTGACACAGGCAGCTAAGTGCAGCCCCGAGCATCTGCAGCCAACACGCAGCAGCTGTTCTACCCCGCAGAGCCTCTGCGTCATCCCTTGCTTGCTCAAAGATGAGCCTGAGACATAGCCCCATGCTAACAACCCGTGCTGGGAAGATTGCAATAAGGCAGATACACCATGAGGGCTGGGGAGGCCAGCACAGGGCGTGGGAGGATGGGATGACGGGACAAGAAGCAGCATAGCAAAGTTGGAGAATGGCAAAGCGGGAGAGCAGCAAAGCAACCCCGAAGGCTCCTCTGGCTGCAAGGGGGCACAGCCAGCCTTGTGCATCACGTGCAGCCCAAAGCCAGATCAGCTCATTAAAGGGTCCAGCAAGCCCTGCTTGGTACCGTACCCAAAGCTCATGAACAAAGTCCTCCTTCATCAGCTTGTCCCCACTCCCTCCTTCCATGCACAGCTCACAAACAGCTCAAAGCAGGGAATAAAGGGGATTGCTCAGCCCCATGGCAAAGTCTCATGAATGCTGTGCGCTGGTCATGGTGGTCCTTTGATGTCCTGTGTCCAGTAAGTGACTGTGGTCACTGTCTTATGGCCGCACTAAGTGGGGTTGGAGGCAGGCTGTGGTTTGGCTTAACAAGAAGCAATGCAGAGGGTTTGCATGAGGTCTGCGCCTTGGATGTGCTCAAGCTGCAGCCTAAGATTCACTCTGCACCATGCTTGCCCTGAGCCATGATGCTGGAGAGACTCTTGGACCCTCAGCAGCACCATGCTCCTGTCCCTGTAAAGACCCTCAGAAGCAGCAGGCAGCACGTGCAGTGCAGATGGGCAGCACCATTTGCCCTGACAGGCTGGGAAGGATTTTCTCCTCTGTATTTCCTCATGGCTTATAATTTCTATGAGATGATTCACCCACTGCTGCCATCAGACATCACCCCATGCCTCCCCAGCCCTGGCCCCTTCTGCCTGGCCCTGCTGTTGAACCCAGGGCGATTCCATTTTAACACACACATGCCCTCCTCCTGCATGCAGAGCCAATCTGTGATTCGCCTTTCATGTGTGTGATGTTGATTCCTGGCAGCGTTTATCTTGGCGCAAACTCTCGCTCTGAAATGCGCACGCATTTTGAGACTCAAACCCTGCGTTTCATTTTCTATCTGCTCATTAATCCTCATTGTTCCGTAAGCCCCTTTTCAAAACACACCCAAGGGGAGAAGAAGGTTCCTTTTTATGGCTGAAAAAAACCTTTCCAGCACCAAAAATGCCAGCAGCAATCCCAGATGTGCTCACACACATGCAGTGTGCCAGGGCCAATACAATGCTGCTGGGTGCCCAGTGCCAGGACCCCTTCCTCCAGCTTGTCTCATCTTTGTTTTCATACATAATTTTCTTCCTGGCTCCGACACCCCCTCAGTTGTTCCCCAAATCAACACATTGCAGGGAACTGAGTCTCTGGGTTTATTTTGCACCTCACGAGTGGGGAAAGCACGGTCTAACGGCAGAATTAGGGTTATGGTTGAGGTCAGTTTTAGGATTAGGGTCAGGTATAGGGTTAAAGTCTGGATTAGGGTCAAAATTCAGATCAGAGTCAGGGTTAGGATTAGGGTTAGGGTAAGGGTCAGGGTTCGTGTTAGGGTTAGGATTCTCAGCTCTCCCCAGCTGACTGCACTCTCTGACAGCTCGAGGCTCCCTCCAGGCCCCTGCCACCTCACCATGTATTTTTGGGTAAAGGTCCATGTTTCTGAGTTCAGGCAAATCCCAGAGCCAGTGGCAATGATTAACTTTGGCTGGATGGCACAGGTCAGCTGTGGCCCCAGACACTGGCTGCTGCATGTCCAAAATAGTAAGTCTTCAGAAAAAACATGACCTGACCAAACTTCACTGGGCTTTGGCTGTGATTAACCTCCTCCCACCCATGCCTGGCCCCAACAGCTGGAAGACTGTAGCCTTCCATCATACTCTGACCCAAAGATGCGTCCTCATTCCAGAACCCACCTTGGACACTAGGAGCTGGGAGCCTGGGACCAGTGCCCGCCTCCTGTAGAAGGACGGGTGGTGGAGCTCCCGGAATGTGCTGCGTGGCTTCATCTCTTCCTGCAGCCCAGCACTGCCAGGAGGCATGAGATGGCAAACCAAGGCAGGGATGACAAACCATGGCAGGGATTGGAAAGGACACAAGCAGCACGGGGATACTCAGGGCATTATGAGCCCTCAGTGCGCTTAGGGAGAGGATGGTCTCCGGAGGGACCTCTCTCAAATTGCAGTCAGGGTGGTCTCTGCCTGCTTCATCCCCTGGAAATCTGTATGCCCTCCCTGTCCCTCCCACCGGCTCTGCTTGTGCCGTGCTTGGCAATCCTTTGCTTTCTGCCGGGAGGCCAGGCTGAGGCTGGGTGCTTTTTTCCAGACTGGAAGAGACAGCAAAGCTCCCCTTTCTGCCAGATTTCTCTCGAGCGATCTTCTGTTTCCCATTAACGTTGAGAAGAAACCTTCAGTCTCAGCTCCGCGCCCCTCCCAGCACAGCTCCCAGGGGCGCCTGTCAACATCCCAGCAAAGGGGCAAACTCAAACCAGCCGTGCTGAGAAAAACATTCTGTTTTCAAAGGGAATACAAAGAGGCCGAGGAGAATAAATGGAGGAAAAACACTGGGCTTGGAACAGGCTTACAGAAGTCTTTTTACCCCCTGGTCAGGCATTTGACAGCCTTCAAGCCCTGGGAGATCTGAGGGTAGGGATGGGGTGGGGAGGTGGCAGGGATGGGAAAGGAACAGCCCCTGTATAGCATCATCGATAGCCGATCGATAATTAGATGTCCCTTGGCTGATAAATAAATAAATGTCCCTTGCCCCTCTCTCCATTGCAACACGTGGCTCCTGCCAAGTTGCATCCCACCAGCAACAAAGTCCACCCAACAAAAGCCTATAGCCACGGCTGTAAATACAAAACTCTATGCAGTGTGAGTAGCTGTTGTGGGAGCTTTCCATGGGGAGGCCTCTTGCCTGTTGGCTATCAGCTTGTTTTATGCCCAGGATTTGTTCCCAGAAAGCTAAAGCATGGATGGCCAAAGGCTTGGATGGCACTGTTGCACTGCCCTGCATCACCACACCGGTCCCCAGCTCCAGTGTGGGGTGGCATGAGGTGATGCTGGTCGACTGGTTATCCCACAGGGCTAATTAAAAAACGAATGGATTAAAAAGTAGAGGAATCTCAGGATGAACTGTCTTGGAGCTGAGCCAGAGCTGCTGGGTCAGATGTGGCTCTGTTGGTGGCCACCAGGATGCAGCTTCCTCCTCCTATGCCAGGAGTTCCTGCCTGGTCCCCAACAAGCGTCTCTGTGTAGTGTTCTCACAGCCCATTGATAGAGAAAAATCCCCAAGTCTGTATGTTGTTGTTAAACCACAAACCCAGGGGCCAGGAGAGGGGTAAAACTTCCCTGCAATCTTAATCCCCTCATTGGAATTCCCTTACATTAAAGCACACATTTGAGAACACCTGGATATCTCAGAAAAATAGAGTGTGCCATAACTAAGCAAATCCAATAGCTGAAGGAAACTGAAGAACAGCAATATAGAGATGTATTTATTTTTATTTCAGCAAGGAATGGGTTAGACCCCTTTGCCAATGGGGTGTTACTTTTGGCTGACCTGCTCTCATCTGAAAGTTCTCCAGCTGTGGGAACACGTGTGAGCATAGGGCTGTGTGCGCCCACATGTGCATGCACGTATACACAGGTATTGAAGGAGTGCTGCAGTACAGAGCAGGGCCAAGGGGACACAGGGACACAGGATGAGTCCAAGTGCCTGGGCAGCCGTGTGCCTCCAGCCGTGCAGAACACCAACATTTTGCTGCATCAAGGGCTTTCAATCAGAATAAATAACAGAGCAGGTTTAGGAGGGGTTCTGTGGGGCACTGCAGGCTTGATCCTCCTCCAGCTTGGGTTTAAAAGCTGCACATTTCACTTCTGTGTTCAGAAGAACTCCTCTCCAGGGAAATGCTGAGTTTTGGGGTCAGTGCAAGGATCAAAGGGCAAATTCCCCTGTTCTAGTAAGAGCCAGACATGGGAACGATAGCAGTAACAAGTCACTGAGCAGCCACTTGTCTCATTTTCCTGCTACTTGTTTTCAGTTTCTTACATGAAAACCACTCATGCCCTGTCCCTTGGAAAGGGAAGTGCATCCATGTGCACAGAGCTAATACCCTTAGGATCTGGGGACAAGGAGGGAAGCCATGGGGCATGGATGAGTGCATGGGCACAGAGCAAAATGTGGCTCCCCATCTGCAAGGCATCCAGCACTTGCTCTGAGCTGACCACAATGTTGTAGCATTTCAAGGAGGTGGGATGGTCAGGAGGTGTCACAGAACAGGCAGTGGAGAAGACCAAGCAAGCCCCAATCGGTGCTCGAGATCCCCCCAAGCCACTGCTGGTTCCACCAGGACATGGGCTTGGACCGGTTGGAGCGGCTGGGCGCTTTGCAGAGCCTGGAGAGCCTCCCTTCTGCCTACATTGACAGTGATAGACCCATACCAGCTGCTTCTTGCTCAACCTGTTTGACCACTGGGGCTGAGCCAAAACTTACTCATTCATAAGAAAGCACATGGAGAGATTGACTTGTCACCAGCCCTGAGTAATGGGGAAAATGCCAGCAACCCACAGCTCACACACGGGATCAGGAGGCTGCTTTTCAAGCCTCCATCACATTCCTGAACTCATATGCAGGAGAAGGAGCAACGCATTGCTGATGGATGTGGCCCTAGGAGATGCCATGTCATGGCCAATGGCCACAGTGGCACGACCAGCAGGACATGGCCACCACAGCACAACCGCTGTGGCATGGTCACCATGGCACAGACACTACAGCATGGCCATGACAGCGTGCATACCACAGCACAACCACCATGGCGTGGCTACCACGGCATGTCTGTTATGGCACAGTCACCATGGCACAACCACCACAGTATGGCCACTGAGACACAGTCACCATGGAACAGTCTCCACGGCATGGCCAAATGGCACAGCCACAATGACATGAGGAAGAGCTCTACTAGGAGGGAGAGCTCTGAAATCCAGCCTGAGGCTCAGCCTCAGAGGGTTAATGGCCAACCACAGGGTTCAGACCAGGACCTGAAGTACCCACACTCCAGACTGTTTGCTCTATGGTTTGCTTGATGAACTAGAGCAGGGCAGAGTTTAATAACTTTTAAAAAATCCACTGTGATTTGTTAGCCTTTGGCAATACGCTTAATTTCATGTGATTCTCCCTTTATTAAGTCCCTCTCCCAAAATACATTATTTAGCCCAAATGCAAGCAGAACTGGAAATGGGGATATGCCAGGGAGGTTCCCAAGGATGGGCTGTGTCTCCTGAACTTGTGTCACCACATCACTAGGGATGCAAAAACAAGACAAAAAATGTGCCTCGTACTCCGGCAGACCTTTGTCTGAAAATGGAAAATCTGTGGGCTGGAGAGCATGGCAGATGATGCCCATCTTGGCCCAAGGGCAATAGGAATGGAGCAGGGATCCCAAAAAGCCCCAACACCTCCAGAAGCACTGGGCTCTGCTGAGTTTATTTTGCAAAAAGAACAATCAAGCCACCCAGTGTGTCTGATATTTATCCTTTAGCAGTGCCGTATCTCAGTAACATTCTGCTATTATTACATGCCACAATTAAGCGATAGAGTTGTAATTGCCTTATCTGATGGCAGTGCTGGCCGGTGCTGCTGCACAGCCAACTTGGTTGTTGCTTTACCGTGTTGGGCATTTCAAAGCCAAATGAAGGGTTCTGGGGTCCCCAGCACAAGAAAGGCATTGAGCTGTTGGAGCGTGTCCAGAGGAGGGCTGTGAAGATGATCAGAGGGCTGGAGCACCTCCCCTGTGAGTACAGGCTGAGATCTGGGGCTCTGCAGCTGGGAGAAGAGTCTGAGAAGACCTTTTAGTGACCTGCCAGTAACTGAAGGGGGCCTACAGGAAAGCTGGGAAGGGACTTTATAAAGGCAGGTAGTGATAAGGTGAGGGGAAATGGCTTTAAACTGGAAAAGGGTAGATTTAGATGAGATATTAGGAAGAAATTATTTACTATGAGGAGAGTGAGACGCTGAAACAGGTTGACCAGTGGGGTTGTGGGTGCTCTCACCCTGGAGGTGTTCAAGGCCAGGCTGGATGGGGCTTTCAATATCCTGGTCTAGAGGGAGCCATCCCTTCCTAAGCAGGGGGTGAAACTGCATGATCTTAAAAGTCCCTTCCAACTCTAACCATTCTATGATTCTATGATAATAAGGCCAGGAGGGTTCATGAGCAGGCAGGGCATGGTGCCAAGGCTGCAGGCTTAGTGAGGGACTCAGCACATCCAGCTGCATCAGCACAATCGTGTTTATTGCAGAGGAGCCAAGTCCCGACATCTTGGCATACCAGGAAAAGCAAAGCTGGGGATTTTCATCCATGCATTCATCACCTCCAAAAGAGTCCTTTTTGACCTTCCAGAAGGGTCAAATGCCAGTGAACTGGTTGGGCTGCTGGGCAAAGGTTGGTCTTGATGATCTCAACAGTCAGACTTGATGAGCTCAACGACTGGACTTTACAATCTTAGCGGTCTTTTCCAACCTTAACAGTTCTACGATTGACTGCAATTCGGATTTTAGGTTTGGTCCAACTCAAATCCTAAGTGTCTCTGTTTTTTCACTTTTTCTATCTTCCTTTTCCCCAGCTGGGCCAAGTGCCCCCACCGCGGGCAGGTTGTGGACCTCCTGGCCGGGCAGCCGGGTGCCGCCGGGGTGCAGCCACAAGAAAGGCCAATGCAAATCGCATCGTTAGCATTCTTTCCGTTTTAATAACCCAAGGTGTTACCAGCAACAGTGTTACTGATTTTTATCTCTGCAGAGCCTTTTAAAAGAGCTCCAATTTGTTTTTCTTGGAGATCTCATTTTGTTTTATTAAAGCTAACACCGAGAGGGAAAGGAGACATTCTGGGCCCAGAACAAAAATATCCCATTTAAATACCCCGTATTATTTTCTTGGAAACACTTCTCCTTCAATTTTAATTAAGCTCTCCCTGGGCCGGGAGCTTGGCATGCCCAGCTTACAGTGAGCTAATCCCCTGCAGCCCCCACCCCAGCACTCCCTGCTTCCATTGTGTGCACAAACCTCAAGAAATAAATGTGTTTTTGCTAAAATACATGGATTAATAGCTGGCTTGTGACCAAGAACGCCTTGACGTTGCCTCTTCACCACGGAGCACTGCCCTGGTACACCGTGCTGCCCCAAGCCGGAGACCAGAAAGCAGCTTTTGGGTTTGGAGTTTTCTGGGTAGGGCATCATAGAATCATAGAATGGCTTGGACTGGAAGGAACCTCAAAGTCCATCTAGTTCCAACCCCTGCCATAAGCAGGGTTGCTGACCAGTAGATCAGGCTGGGAGGAGAGTGCTCTGCCCAGTGTCCATGGTGCCACAGATCCATCTGTCACCGAATGCCACTGTCACCGCTGCAGGGCCGATGGCCACCCTGGGGCAGGGCTGCAGGGTGCAGTGCCTACCCCAGCTGGGAAATCCTGAGGGGAGTGTGTCTGGGCACCGGCACATGTGTGTCCATTATATAATTAGTACTGATCTTTAATCATGGGCAATTTGCTCCGTTGGACCTGGTGCTGAGGGTACACTGGAGCTGCCGTTGTGTTCAAGTTGCTCCTCTCCAGGTTCCAGCACCACTGCACCCTGAGACGACTGGCAAGTACAAACACACACACACACACACACTCACGCAACATCCCCTGAGAGGCAGGATTTCACCTCCCATCTGTGCACAGGAGCTACAGGAGTGAGGATTAAGGCCAAGAGCCTGAAACAAAAGCTTTGTTTCAGTGCCTGATGCAAGGTGGCCTAAGAAAGGGGATTTGGGGGATGCCACTTGCTGGGCTGCATATGCCTTGTCCCCACTGGACCTTAGGTGGGGGTTCATGCCAGAGTCCCCCCACAGCAATGCACTAGGCAAACCCGAGCAGGTCCCAAACACCAGGGCCAGTCACATGCAGTGCAGTCTGCAGCAATCTGCTGGTCCCATGTGTGCGCAGGAGGCTGCTGCCCTAAGCGAGCTGCACTGGAGTAAACACCCAGCATAGGGCCATGACCTGTGGGTGTCTGGGCACACCCTGGAAAGGGACAGAGGATAGAAGGGCTTCACCCAGCTTCCCACCCTAAATCATGCATCAGGTGATAAATAAACCCCAAATCCCAAAACAAGAGTGGAGGCTGGAGCAGGGCAGACCTCTGCCCGCAGCCCATGCCCAGCAGCCGGCAGGACCTGTTATGCGAGGTGCTGGGGGAGAGATTTCCATCGCTTGCAGATGCAAAGCGTGTTGCAGCAATGCTGAGTGCACGTCATGGGGCTTTTGCAACCGCCCCAACTATCTTGGGGTGGATGCAAGGAAATAGCCTGGAGTGAACTGAGCTCCTGCAGCGCCGGCAATGAGCAGCCCGGCACACGCTGCCAAAGGAGCTTTGCCTTCCCCGGGGACAGGGAATGGGAACGATCCTTCTAGGAAGAGGAGGAGAAAGAGCAGTGAGCAGAAATGCTGAGCAGTGTGAATGCAGGTGCTGCAGAGCAGGTGGGGAGCACCTGAGGGCAGCGAGCCCATAACACGGGTTTCATGGAGGTGCCGCTTTGCGAACAAGGTTGTCCAGAGAAGCTGTGCAGCCTCTATCCTTGTAGGCATCCAAAGCATCTCCTTGGCTGGCTGCTGAAGGATGCAGGTGAGGTCTGGGAACCCAGTTTTAATCTGGAGACCTGGGCAGCAAAACAGAAGCTCATGACACATGCTGGCTGCGCAGGTCAAGCAGTGGAGACAGCAGTGAATGAAAGTGCCAAATCCTGCAGGTTTGGGTAGGAAGGTGGGAGCTCAAAGTGGGTACCATGGGAGGATGCTGGAGGCTGAGCACAGTGCAGCTCTGTGGCTGCTGCTCCCTTCCAACCTCTGGGCACTGCTGAAATGCACTGGGACTGTTTCCAAGAATTACCTCTTGTGATTTGCTCTCCCTGGGGTTACCCTCATGAGGGGGCCTATGCTCCAGCCCCAGAGGGAGCCACACTAGCTGCTCCTCTCTGGTTCTTCTCATGTCGGTTGTACTGAAATGCTCTATTTTGTCAAGAAACAGAGTCACTCCTTCAGCAAGCCTCCCCGCCCCGTTACGGTGTTGGGTTACAAACAGCCCTTTCCAGCTAAGCTCACCCATCCTAATGGGTGTTCCAGGAGAAATTTCCCCCCTCAAATTAAACAGAAAGCCAGTTATGGAGATGCCATCAACCTGGCACAGTGAGACCCATGAGACCCACTGGGGCTGGGAAAGAAGGGAAGGCTGCTCCTCCCGCTCCCACGCACCGATGGGCGGAGGAGGCTGATGGACAGACAGAGGGGAGGAGGACGGACAGGAGGAGGAGAGCAGACACATGGACATGCCTGAAGGGCTGTGGCCAAGCAGAGCAGCTCCTAGGGTCATTCTTCTGGGTGCGCTCGGCTCCCATTTTGAGCAATGGAAATATTAAATATTAAGCAAAGAGAGTTAATCTGTACCTAGTGTATTGACACAGAGCAGAGGCTGGGGGGGGGGAAGAAGAAGATAAAAAAGAATATGGGGGGAAAAAAATCGATGCGGTCCAGCAGCCGCACTCGGCTGTCACTCAGCACCTCGGCAGAGCAAGATGAGTTGTTTCTGGCTGAGCGCTCACATGCCTTTTTTTTATTTATCCCAGTGTCAGTGATCCCCCCGCCAATCTCTGCCTCCCCCCGAAAGCAAACAAACCCAAAAGCACAGAGTGTGCCGTGCTGAAGTCCCGGCCGGGCCCCACGCTGTGAGGGGACAGCGGTGGTCCCGGCAGCGAGTGCAGCGCTGCTTGTTGACTACCGCCTCGCAGTATATTTCTCCAAACAAAGCAGCGTATGCATTCAATGCATTGTTGGGAGAGGGTTTGTTTTCAAAGCCTGACCCGAAATTTGAACTCCGTGGATCCTGAGTTTCTCAAGATCAAACGCGAGAAAATGCGACCAATGCAAACAAGAAATAAACCTTGATAATTATAGCTGTGCGCTGGGGCGGCTATTGTTTGGCTCAGACCAGTACCCGCTTCAGCATAAACAGAACCCTATTTTTAAAGGGATGCCTGACCGGCCGTGGCCATGCTCAGCACTGGGCTGAGAGCCCCTCCAACACGAGCCCAACTCCCAGGCATGGGGATGGGAGCTGGGGTGCGGAGCCCCAGGGCTGTGCCAGGTGTCAGGACGGGATGGACTGTGCATTCCCATCACATCTGCACAAGACAAGGGGACCCCAGCATTTGGCTGCCACCACCGCCAGCCATGGGGAGCGGACGGACACTGGGTCACAGACAGAAGAACATCAGAGGGTGGACAGACTCAGGAAGGCAGTATCAATTCACACTCACAAAGGAGCTCCGATATTTTCCCGATTACGTTTGCACACAAACGACTGCCGTGGGGAAATTATGCAACCCCGAGCGGGAGCAGCAGGGAAAACAGGGGAGAAAGGGTTGAAGGCCCCTCACCACATCCCACAGCCCCCAGCATTCACCCCAAAACCCACAGCCTGCTGATACCAGACCCATCCCCGTGTTGTGGTTCTCAATAGCCCCTCTGCTGGGTGCCCAGGCTGGAAGGCGGATCCGTCACCCAGGCAGTGTAATTCCCCAGCCCGGCTCACCTCACACACCCACACACCTTTCTTTTTCGAGGCCTCTGTGCGGTCACAGCCACAGATAAATACATCTTGGGAGTGAGAGACAGATGCTGTCTCCTCCAAACTCTGTCTTGGGCATGTAGTCTTGAAACCACTAAGACTTGCATTATTCAGTTTCTTTTGTTACTGTTTCTACCTTCCCAGCTCTGCCTTAGGCTCTGCAGATAGGATCATGGCAAGCAGGAAGCAGTCAGCTCGGCGATGAGCTGCCCGGGATCGCACACATGCACAGCCCATCAATCACTGTAATTACCCCAGCCACACGCGCCTTGCACACTGCTGTGACACCGTTTCTCCAGTGACAGCATTGTAGGGGTAATTCCCCATTCTCAGGTGGTACCTTTGGGTTGGGATCGCCCCTGTCATCCCATTAGGACTGGGGACAGCTCAGCCACCAGTGGTCCCCAAACTGGGCTTCGAGCTCCCTACCACCCTCAGTCCTGTGTGCCATGCAGAGGGACAACAAAATCATTGAGTTTCACCCTATGCCAAGCACTTGACCCTACAGCTACAAGTGAGGTGGACCATGGATTTCCTTCATAGGATGCAAGTGACCTCATGGAGGTTGGGCCTCTGGCACATCAGGGACCCCTGACTGCAATCTCAGGGTTGGGGTCCCCTCACTGTGCAGTGAAATGTCCCTTCTCCACATCAATGCAACACATGCTCCACGGCTAGGTCCCCGGTTCCTGCTCATATGTGCAGGTGGGCACTGTCTGTGGCCCCATGCCTGCCCAGGAAAAGCAGCTTCAAGGCAGCGTGGCTGCAGGGCAGATGTTCACCCTGCCTGTGGATCCCAGAGCCAGGACAGACAGCCAGACAGACACCCACAGCGGGAAGCGAGAATCACACAAGAACTACATTGAACTCCACGGGCTGATCAGGCATCGCTCCCCTGGCACCAAGAGGCAGCGGGCAGGACAAGCTCCGGGCATGCTTTTCAGATGAATTACTTTTAATTGTGTACATCGCAGCTTAGGAACAACACATGATACTGCCGCGGATAAATATAGGGACAAGCACGGGACCGGGGGGGCATGGAGCGGTCCGGCTCCACGCGGGGCCGGGAGGGGCCGGGGAGGGCCGGAGGGGACCCGTACCTGTTTTAAACTCCAGCGTGGGGTCCTTCTCGCCCTCGCCCAGGTCGCTCTGCAGCATGGTGTAGATGATCCCGAAGGAGTTGTGGATGCCGAAGATGGAGCCATTGCACCAGGCGGCGGCGAAGACCACGACCCAGCCGAAGCCGCCCTCGGGAGGCTGGAAGGGCGCGGCGGCCCCGCTCGGCCCCCTCTCGGCCCCGGTCCGGGGCTCTCCCTCCCCGCCCTCCTCCGCCGGCCCCCGCTCGCCGCCCTCCGCCCCGCGCTGCGCCATCGCGGCCGCGCTCCGGCCGCCGCCCGCCGCCCGACTGCCCCGCAGCCGGTCCCACATGCCCGCTAACCCCCCCCGCCCGCCCCCTCCTGCCGCAGCCTCACTCCCCGCCTCCCCTCCGCCGCCTCCATCCTCCTCCTCCTCCATCGCGCGGCCCCGGCCCCTACCTGCGGCCCGGAGCTTTCCCCACCCTCCCCGGGCCCCTCTCCTCCCGGACCACCCTCTTTCCCCTCGGAGCGGGCGGCGCTTCCCCGGCCGCCCTCCTCCTCGATCTGCCGGGGCTCAACACCGGGTCCCGCCGCCCCGCATCGCCCTCCGCCGCCGCATCCTGCAGCGGGAGCGGCCCCGGGGCGGGCCCCCACCGGCACCGCCCCCGTAGGGCCCTACCCCGAACCCCGCGGAGCTCCGGCCCGGGAAGGGGGGACTGCAGGGGGCCCGGGGGTGCCCAGGTGAGGGCGGAGCTGGGAGCGTGGCCCAACTGGACTCGGGGCTCGGTGGCTGGGGGCTGCAGAGCCGGGAGCTTTTATTTCCATTCCCGTTTGTGGCCCCCGGCTGCAAAAAGAGGGGGAGGGGGGATGCGGAGCTGCGGGGACTGCGTCTGGAACGCCCTCGGCTCTCCTTCAATTAAAAAAAAAATACCCTCCACATCCGTATATTAAAGGCTCTTTCCACACGCCGGGGCTATTTACACCGCCCGCACACCAGGCACGGGCCGCCGTCTGGCCGTGCCCTAATGGCCGAGCGATGTCAGATCGCTATCAGCCCGGCCCCGCCGCCCGAAGAGCGCGACTCCGCTCGGCCCTTCCTCCGCTGCAGTCTCCTCCCCGGATCCCCGTTCCCGGTTCCCGGCCCCGCTGCGCTCGGAGCATCTTCCACTGCCCTCTGCCGACACCCGGGGCTCGGAGCAGCGCGCTCCGTGCTCCTTTTTTTCCTCCATCCCCGCTGCGGAGCTGCAAAGCGAGAGATCCCCGCTCAGCGAAGTGGGGGTTTAAAAAGGGAAAGACGGGAGGGAGCTGACCGGCAGCGTCATCTTCGAGATGCCGGGCGCGGAGCATCCTCCGGCTCTGATGGGAGGGGGGGGAAACCGCAGTGGGAGGCCGAGCGAAACGCGGATGAAAGGCATTGGCAGCTCCGAAGAAATGTTGGTTTGTTGGATGGAAATGGGAGCAACTTGGTTGGGAAGCGCAGCAGTAGAAACGGTTTGCAGCATCGTGGCTGCGGTGCCGGCCCCCAGCCCAGTGCAGGGCTGTCCTGAGCCACGGGACAACTCTGACAGCTCCCGGTGCCCGCACAGCGGCGTTGGGAAGGCAGTGCCGGCAGTGCTATCCCCACACCTGGAACGGCCACTGCCCCACGTGCCCACCATTAGCAGTGCTTCTTCACTTCCACCCACGGCCATGACAGCTGGTACGTGTGGCTGCACAAAGGCACAGTGCATTACCCAGCGAAAAGAACATTCTCAGAGCTGGGAGCTGCGACATGGGGACTAAGACCAAGGCTGGAAGGAGGCAATGAGTTGCCATGGGGCCAGCCCATCTCCAGTACCCAGCAGTGACATGCCGCATTATCCCTTTCCTCCTGTTCTTCCCTATGGCCTTTAATCACATTTGGGTTGAAAACATTAGGAAACGTATTCTGTACACCGTTAGGAACATGGAAGCTGACCCCATTTGGGCTGGCTGAAACATGAGGGCACCAGCCTGGGCTGAGCTCCAGAAGTCTTCTGGGCACCTCATAGCACCGAGCCTGATGTGTGGCTTCATTTTGTCAGTCAGCATTACAGCACTGCATTCACTCCCCATCACCAACCACGTGAAGAGATGGAAAGGGTGGGTTCTGAGAGTGCTTCTATTGCACCTTTGCCTTTACCAGGAGTTGTGAGAGCCCCTGGGCAGGGCCCCGCACCCTGAGCAGAGCTGCCAGAGCTGCAGTGCCGGCGGGGAGATGTGGGGCCGCGCACAAAGGAGGCGAGGATCCAGCTGGAAATTAATGTTTTATAGAACACCAAGAAAAATCAGAGAGGCTAATTACGGTGATAATCATCACGGCCTCCAGGCATTTCCATGGAAGTCAGGAATTACCCAGGATTACCTCACCCTCGCAGCCTGCACAGGAGGGGAGCATGCGGTACCGCACCGCCTCTGGCCCCAAAGCTCCTGGTGTGCAGCTCTGGTGCATGGTGCTCCGCTGCCATCTGGGGCTGTCCAAGGCATGGAGAGAGGGCACTTGCCTGGGTGACCCGAGGCTGCATCCGTGGTTCTTTGGTGGCAGAGGGTGGTGGCCATTCCATGCATCTGGGGGCAGAAAGTTGCCCGTAGCTCCAGCTATGAGTGGGGTCTCAACCCCGTTGCCTCTGTGGGGGCTGTATGCAGGGCCTCCCTTCCAAATCCACTTTGATGAAGCCCTGGGGCACTCATGAAGATAACGAAGGTGTGAGTCACTGAAAACCTCATTCTGTGCCACAGATCATCCCTTTGGCAAAGTTCTCTCTTCCCCACATGCCTGTTTGCAAGGCAAAAGGCAAAGCCCAAAAACCCCAGTTGGACTTCAGTGGTAGCAAAGCCTGGCACCACCAGCAGCTCTATATAGCCATGTTCCTGACACACAGAATCACAGAACCCTCCTATTTATAAGCTCGACTGAAGTACTGGAAGGCCACAAAGAGGTCTCCCTGGAGCCCTCTCCAAACGGAACAGCCCCAGCTCCCTCAGCCTTCCTTCATAGGAGAAGTGCTCCAGCCCTCTGAGCATCCTCATTGCCCTGCTCTGGACCTGTTCCTACAGCTTCATATCTATTCTGTGCTGGGGATCCCAGACCAGGACATATTACTGATGGAGCAGATGGAGCCTCATAAAGGCAGACCAAAGGGGGACAATCCCCTCCCTCTTCCTGCTGCCATCCCTCTGTTGATGCAGCCCAGCTCTGTTGGCCTTCTGGGCTGTGAGTGCACCCACTCATGCCCAGCTTTTCTCTCCTAGGGGTCTGTCTTGGGACCGGTGCTCTCTAACACCTTTATCAATGACATCGATGAGGGAATCGAGTGCACCCTCAGCAAGTTTGCTGATGACACCAACCTCGGTGGTGCGGTTGACACAGCAGAAGGAAGGGATGTCATCAACATTCAAGCCTGTCCAGGCCCCTCTGGATGGTTTCCCTCCCTTTTACTGTGTCAACTGCACCACCGAGGTTGGTGTCATCAGCAAACTTGCTGAAGAACACTGGTCCCAAGATGCCACTTGGGACTGCCCTTTACCCGGGCACAGAATCAATGACTAAAACCCTCTGGCTATGGCCATCCAACCAATTATTCATCCACCCAATAGTCCAGCCTTCAAATCCACATCTCTCCAATCTAGAGATAAGGATGTGGGGCAGGAACAAATCAAACGCTTTGCACAAGTCCAGCTAGATGATATCAGTTGCCCTTGCTTTGTCCACCAATGCCATCACATCATCATAGAAGGCCACCAGATGAGTCTGGCATGATCTGCCTTTGGTGAAGCCCTGTTGGCTGTCTTAGATACCTTCTCGTCCCTCATGTGCCTTAACATCCCTTCCAGAAGGATCTGCTCCATGATCTTCCCAGACACAGAAGTGAGGCTCACTGGCACAGCAGTCCCCAGCCCCTTGGGAGCTCCCTAGGGACAGCAGCATTGAGGCTCTAGCCTCAGTGCGTGGTGTGAATCAGTATCGCAGCCCGGGCAGATCTGGCACATGGCCATGGAAAGGATCAAATGTCCCATGAGGTGGAGTGGAAGGAGTTTATTCCCTTAGGAAGGACCATAGGAAAGACCAAGGAGCGGGGACATTGCAGGGCATGGAGGAAGCACAGAGGAGATGATGGCTGTGAGGTGACCACCAGCAGGCAGAGAAGATGGTGCATCACCTGCCCAGCATCATCCCGGTTCCTCATCCGCCCTTCTGCAGGAGATCAGCCCTAGGCTGATAATCCTGCTGCGGGGCCAACAGTAGTGGCCGTTGCCGGGTAGGGGAGAAGGGAAAGCGCCGGCCCCGCACCTCCGCCGGGAGGAGCCGAACGCGGAGATCCAGCAGCACCGGGGGCGGCGGGGCCGGGGCCGCCCGCGCGGAGCGGAGCGGGGCGGCGCGGGGCGGAGCGGGGCGGGGGGGGCACATGCGCTGTGCGCGCACTGCGGAGCGGCGCGGGGCTCCCGGCACGGCGGCAGCCGCAGCCCCGCACCGGCCCCGGGGCCGCCGGCGCCGCGCAGCTTGCCTGGAGCCCCCCCTCGGAGCCTGCGGAGGTGAGCGGGTGGCTGCGAGGGGAGAAGGTAGGAGGGGGGTCCCTATGGCTTTATAGGGTTTTTGGGGTCACCCACGCTTTGCAGGTTTTTTTGTGTGTTTTTTATTTATTTAATTATTTTATTTTTCCTTTTTCTGGGGCTTGGGGGGGAACACAGTGCTTTGCACTCTTAAGTGGGGGGGTGTTATCGCTTTGCATCCTCGCATGGGGAGGGGGAGTATCGCTTTGGATCCCTGTGCTCCCCCCCAGCCATATCCATGTGTAGGGAGGCTGGACGCTGTGCATCCTTGCCTGGGGAGGGGTCCCCTGTCACTTTGCCGATTTTCACGGTGGAGGGAGAGTCTCACTCCGCAGCTCTGGTGGAGGTTTTTGCCCACGCATGGGGTGGGGGAGTCAGGCTGCCTTCACCTCCCATCGGGAAGGAGCCCCAGAGCACTCGGCATGGGGGGTCGAGGACTCTGCATCCTCACATGGAGTATGTGTGTGGGGGGGTTAGGCCTCTTTGCATACTGCACGGCCGCGGGGGTGCTGTCACTTTGCATTCCTGCATGGAGAGGGAACCTGTGCGCTTTGCACCCTTGCATGGCAGGGAGGGGCCATCACTTTACATCCCTGCTGCAAAAGCTCTACCAAAAGCTCTTTCTATTTGCAAATGGGGGGGGGGGGGGGGGAGGGCAGGATTGCTGGGGCCGGTGGCTGCCTGCACGTTCCCCCCTGCAACTCAGAGCCCCCGCAGCACGCAGGCACGCACGTGCAGAGCCTGGGCCTGGTGCTCCGTGATTCAGCGACTTGCAGAGCTTTCATAGCAGCTCTGAACACTCGAGGTCTTGCTGCTGCCGTGCTGAAATCCCAATGGGTACGGAGCTATGGCCGCTTTCAGTGCAATTCAGGGTTGCTTGTCTATGGCTGCCTGGTGCCTGGCAACCCAAGTAGGGGAGTGCAGCATCTGAATGGATGGGTCAGCAGCGGGATGAATTCATCATTCATCTTCCAAACTTCAGTGTGCCTAAGCACAACCTTGTTTCTATGTCTTGTTGTCTGGGTTTTAGAGGGGAATGATAAGGGAAAAGAAAAAGAAAAGAAAAAAAAAAAAGAAAGAAAAAAGGTGCTTAGATGGCATTTGGCATTCCTACATCTCTTGAGCATCCCCAGCGGCAGGGAGCAGCTCAGTGGCAGGGGGAAGCAGCTCCGCACAGCAGGCAGGAGGTTAACGTGCTGTGCTGCTCAGCTATGAGTGCAGGGCACGCTGAGGGCTCTTACGCAGTGATGCAACCAAGTCCCCAAATGCCCGCTGCCTTCCCTGGGATCTGCAGCCCGCAGAAGAACCCTGAGGTGAAGCTGACTTGCTGGGAGTTGCTGTCTGCTTCAGCCCCATGCTGAACCTAGGATGCTCATCCTCCATTTTCTCGTAGATGACAAATCAGCTGTGCACGCCAAGATCTTGACAAGTTCCAAGCAATAGCCCTCAAGCCAAAGGGAAAAAGAGAAAAGAAAAACAAAAAACAAAGAGGCCAGCATGCTTTTGCAGAGCTGCCTGTCACTGTTGCAGGGAAACGCGTCTCTGCCGGCTGTTCCCAAGCTGTGAGTGCCCAGGAAGAGCCCTGCTGCTCTCCCGGGCTGCCCCGTGCTGATCAAAGCGCTTCTGTGGTGCAGAGAATGGGGGTTTGTTCGGCTGCGTCCTGCTGCACTGCTGGCGGGACGCGGCCAGCCTGCTGGTAATGAGCCGGGCATAGAGAGGGAATGGCATTGAAGGCTTCCTTTGGTGATAGAGAGTCATTAAGAACAGCACGTGGTTCCTTTCCAGCAGGCTTCTTTCAGCCAAAGCATGCAGAGGATTGCTGTTGCTCCCTGCCCCATCCCTGGCTCTCCCCTGTCCCTTCACTGCGTGGGTATCCATGCATTATTTTGGGTTGGATCCATCAAATCCACACCAACTAATCCCTAAGGAAAATAGCCGCATGAAAACCCACCTGCCAGCTGATGTAGCTTTACGTATAGTTCAGGTCAAGCCATGCAGGGGCCTATTGCTGTTGAACAACAGGGCTGTCTTTTCCTTAATCCCAAGGCAGGAGGCAGTGCATATCCAGCATCCCCCTAAAGAGCATTTCGGCCACTGCAAAGCCCAGCTCGGAGAGGTGCTTGCAAGTTAGAGGCAATTGAGCCAAGTGCTGTTTCTGGAGCTGGAGAGCTTTGCAGTAGAAGGGAAAAAAAATAAATAAATTAAAAAAAAAATGTGGCATTTACTAACACAACTCTTAGGGAATATTTTTAGCTGTGTTGTGTTGCACTTCACAGCTCCATGCGGTGGCGGAGCCTCTCTCCTGCAGCTTGGTGAAGGCAGAGCTGCTGCAGTTGGTGCAGCGCAGGCGGAGGCTGCAGATGGGCCGTGGGGAAGGTGCGGGCAGCACTCTTGCTAGGATGGAGGTGCTGGCCGTGGGCATGGGCTGCTCCAGCTCCAGTCCCAGCCTGGCAGAACAGCCCCGTCCCCAGGCAGGCAGCCTCGGCTTGTGCTCCTCTTGGCTGCAGGCACTGACCCTTCCCCTGGCTGTCCAGAAGGACCTCAGCCATGTGCGTGGCAGTGAGCTCATTCCAGCACATCCGGATGGCTGCTGTTCAGCGCTGCTGGGCAAGTGTTCCTCAGTGCTGAGACCTTGCAGCTCCCTGTGCTGTGAGCCTCCAGATTCCCTGCTGATGGATCAGTGACCCAGGAGCAGCCGCCAGGGATTTGCCCTCTAGTGTGTTTTGAGGGAGGGGGATGCTGGAGACCCAGCCATTTGCAGAGCTGTCAGTGAGCCTTTTGGACAAGAGCTCAGCAGTGCTATCAGCTCTGTGTGAAGCGATGATGCCTGTGGGGCTGGTAGTGTTCGCAGTCACTCTAGTGATCAGCAGAGTAACAGTCGGTCACAGATGCATTTCCTAAACACAAGCAATGTGTCTTGGTGGTGAGGGAGCACTCCATTTTGTGTGCAGCACAGCACTGGCTGCAGGGCCGACTCTGGCAAGCAGGTTCTCTGCTCTGCATCCCAACCAAGTAACCATCTCACCACCTGCCTGATCTCACTCTCTCAATATGTGTTTGCAAACCTCCTTGTCTCTGTTCAAGCACTGTAGATTTGCCATACACTGCTCCCTTTGCTTTTCTCCTTGCTCTGCTGCTGGTGCCTGTCCAGGGCTCCTGCTGGGCAACACAGTCCTACTGCTTTCAGTGCCTGTGAGATCTGACCACAGGGGCTAAACAGACAGACAGAAACACAGACAGACCCCAAACTGAGCTCAGCACAGGGGCACAGCACTGAACTCTGTGAGAGCTTGGCATAACTGGGGTCGTGGCACACTCACCCCATTGCTTCCTAAATCTGTGCTCTCTTCTCACACAATATGAAGTCAGCATCTAGTCTCATTGCCACCTGAAAGGCACTGAGCATCACCTGGAGCATTTTGTCATCCAGCCCATCCCCTCCTGCAGGGCCACCTGTACAGTCCATAGGAGTGGCTCAGAGGGGACACCAAGGTGCCACCAGCCCAAGTCCCTTTGCCACACCAAGGCTGGAGGGCAATACCAAGCTTCACTAAGCTCCTATCCCAGGATGGGCCCTAGGTGAGGCTGCTGGGGATCATGATGATCTGCCAATGCCTGCCTAAACATGGCAGTCTGCTGCTTTAAGGCCTGCAGCTGCCCAAGGTCAACCTTACCTTGCTGCTATCAGTGACCATCATCAGTGCTTCTGGACCCCATGCATCAGGAAATGCAGCCAGCACCCACACGGCAGCATCCTGTGCTGAGAACCATTCTGCACCTCCCCTTTCCCATCGGTGGGCACAAGCAGCTCATTAAGTGCTTCCTCTGGCTTTGGGAAGTGCTGGAGGGGATGAACTGGAGGCAGAATAGCATCTGCTTTGTGCTACCAGGAGCACAATCGGCCTTTTTGGAGCTCAGCACTAATGATTTAGATACAAGTTTTGTGCTGTTTGTCAAGAGTTTGCATTTGCATTAGAAAGCTCCCACCAAGCTTGGGTGCAGGCTGGGGGCTGGGGAGCGTGGTGGGTGCTATCAATGGGAATCTGTTCTGCCCAGCATCGTCAGGGCCAAAAAACGTGAGCTGTGCACATTTCTGGCTCTTGCCATAGTCAGTGTTCCTGCTGCCTTATGGGTATGCCCAGCTCTTAGCATCCCATCCATCCTCCTCCTCCCTCCTTGTGGCTTGCCAGTCCCACAGACAGCAAACCGCCCTGGATCTGGGGGCACACAGGGATGCTGTGGAGAGCAGGGCAGGACACTGCAGCCCGCATTGAAGCTGTGTGTGTGTGCACAAATAAATCCCAGAGAGCTCTGCAGCCAGCTGGAAATAATGGAATTACAGGCACTCACTCACTCCCGTTGGGGTCGGGGGAGGTGTTTTGGGGCCGGCCGAAGGGTTGGATCGCACGGGGTTTGCTGCTGGTTTGAGCCACACTCTGTCATCACCATCTGCCAGATGGGTCCCCAGAGAGGGAGAAGAGCGGAAATGCAAATGGAAAAGGGTGTTTGGGGTTGTTTCTCCTTCTTTCTTCCTCCCCAGGAGAGTGTGAGTGTCCACCTGAAGCATGCCGCTGGTGAAGAGGAACATTGAACCTCGGCACCTGTGCCGGGGAGCCCTGCCTGAGGGTGTGACGAGTGAGCTGGAATGTGTCACCAACAGCACACTGGCTGCCATCATCAAGCAGCTGGGCAGCCTCAGTGAGTCACAGGGGATGGGGATGGGGATGCTGTCACCCTGTGCCAGCACTTGGGATGGCTGAGGCAATGTGACACTGTGGTTACTGACCCTAGTTTGGTTCTGAGAGACCCCAGTAGGGTAGGATTTATCCAGATATTAAGAAGGGATGCTCTTGGTGGAGTCCAAAGGGGGAACACAGGGATGCTTTAAGACTTGTTGTCCTCCTGTTGCCAGTCTATTTGAGACTCTTTCATTTCTTGACCTGGCTGGAAATGAGAAGGCATTTAGATTTAAAAAAAAACCTCTTGTTAGTGCAGAACACTCTGACAGCCATGTGAATGCTCTAGGTGAGAGATAGTTCAGTATAAAAGGCCTCGGTCCTTCCTGCTTCATGACTGATTCCAGAAGCAAAGGGAAGGACAAGAGCCTTGTGCATGTGAGCGGGAACATTTAATAGGAGAAAACTACTTCACTGCTGAATATTGCCTTAAAATAGAAAGAGCAGTATAGGCTCCCCCAGGGCTCTCAATCTAGTGCCTTTCCCCCCCCTCCAGAACTAGATAATTTCCCAGAAAGGGAAGATCTGTGTTTAGGGAGCTGCCAAAAGTAGCCTTGATGGGGGAGCCACTTGCTTGGGGTTTATGGGGCAAACCCCAACCTGTACCTAGCAAGGATGGCATGTGCATTGCCAGGCCTGGAAGGGAATCAGCTCAGCTCCCCAAAACACAGCGTACAGTTCTGACACTATAAACAAAGCAGCACATGATGGGAGTGTGTTGTCCCCTGGCAGGCCGGCATGCTGAGGACATCTTTGGGGAGCTGTTCAATGAGGCCAACAGCTTCTACATGAGGATGAACTCGCTGCAGGAGAGGGTGGACCTGCTGGTCATCAAGGTGACACAGCTGGACTCCACTGTGGAGGAAGGTGAGGAGCTGGCAGGTGGATAGTGTGGTGCCTGTGGATGTTTTGGGGCTGTGAGGTGAGGCAAAGGGATAATTCCCCCCTCCCCACCCTGTGTCCCCAGTTTCACTGCAGGATATCAACATGAGGAAGGCTTTCAAGAGCTCCACGGTGCAGAACCAACAGGTTGTGTCCCGCAATTCCATCCCCAACCCGGTGATGGAGATGTACCAGCGCTGCGACAAGCCCCCACCGCTCAACATCCTCACTCCATACAGGTAGGGCAGCCATCCTCTTGCTCTTCAGAGTGCTGGGGGGACACCTGGGGCTCTTGATAGGAGAGGTGCCAGGGGGTGTGACCCCAATGTTTCTTGGTGAGGGCTGTCTTCCCCATGGCTGTGCCACCATAACTGCACGAGATACCTGAAACAGGTGACCCTGCACCACAGAATCATCTAGGTTGGAGAAGATCAGCAACTCCAACCATCAGCCTTGGAGATAATATAGCACTGGTGCTAAGGTATGATGACTGTGTTGATGGTGCCCAGAAAGGTTCTGGTGCCTCCTCGTGGAGATCTTCAAAGGATTCTGGATGCAGACCTGGGCACCATGCTCTGGTGGCCCTACTGGAACAGGAGTGGGACCACATGGACCCAAACGTCGTGTCCAACCTCAGCCACTCCATGATTCTGTGGCCCTGACCTACCGAGTCCCACCACTGAATCATATTCCTTTGTGCTATGTCCACAAGACTGTAACGTGGTACTGTAAGTAATGATATCTCCACACTGGTCATTCTTATGGGGGCCCAATGTCACTTATGTCTTTGACCATATTAAGCCTTCCTATGCAGGGGAAGAGGTCTCTTTGAGAACACATGCCCAAGGCAGCAGCATTACTGTCTCCACATAGTTCTGTGTAATGTCCCAGCGCAGGGCATGAGATGGGAGAGAGATGGATGCTAGTGGGAGGTGGTAACCATGGGAAGTGTCTCTATCTGTGCACTGCCATTGCCAGCCCTGAAATATTTTGGGGATTCCTCCTGCCTGTGGCTTACATTGCCCTTTTCTCTGTTCAGGGATGACAAGAAGGATGGCCTCAAATTCTACACCGACCCCTCCTATTTCTTCAACTTGTGGAAGGAGAAGATGCTGCAGGCGACAGAGGACAAGAGGAAGGAGAAACGCAGGCAGAAGGTAGCAGGCAAGGGGATGGCTCTGGGGTGGGCTCAGGGCAGTGCTTCATGGGCATCACCCATGGAGGCCACGGGACAGAGGTGGAGCTGCAGCTGTGTGTCCCCAGGAGCAGCGGCTGGTGGAGGACTCCACTCGGGAGGTGAAGAAAGTGCGGAAAGCCCGCAACCGGCGCCTGGAGTGGAACATGATGGCATACGATAAAGAGTTCCGACCCGATAACAGGTTCTCACCATCCCCATATCACATGGCATCATCGGAAGGATCACTGTCCCCAGATAATAGGCAGGTTTTACCTATTATGTGTTCAGCTCGCTGGGCTTCATTTGCTTTTTGGCACTTCTGGTTTTTCTCTATCCCATCCCTGGGCTAGCACGCCAAAGGCTTTTGGGAAGGTGAGGTCAATGAGCCATAGACCCATGTAGTTTCATGCACAGCACAGTGGTGTCCACCAGGATCACATCCTGAATGTCGGTGTTGGGATAAAGTCCAAGTGGTTTAGGAGCTGAGGGAAGAGTCTGGTCCAGCTCCATCGCTGTCCTCCTCCTCTCTGTGCTCTCTTGTCTGCCTCTATTTTGTGACTTCCCTTGTGTTTCGTTGCCCTGACCGCAAGTACCCCAAACCACTCCCTTGCCCAGCCCTCCCCCTCCCAGGCATGCGACCCTTTGGTTTTCCTATCGCTGTAGATCCTACACCTCAGATGCTGCTGAGCACTCGTACCCGGCAAGCCCCAACCACCCTGCACAGCTGCTGGCCCCGACGGCCCACCTCCCTGCAGAGCACAAGGAGGGGGTGCTGCCAGCGGTCCCCCCTCCAGAACATGGCTACCGACCACCAGCGAGCAGCCGGCAGAACAGCCTCAACCGCGCCCAACAGCCCCACGCTCCGCAGCCCCCCGAGGCCGTGCTGAACGGGCCCAGACCGCACTTGGTCAAGGATTTTGGGTAGGGCTTCCTTTCGTGGCTCAGGGAATGCGGGGATGCTGCTGCCGTGCCCCGTGTTCCTGATGGCCCTTCTCCCCTTGCAGACCGCAGCCGGTACCGATGACGGAGTACTTCGTGCCGCCGGCCCCGCCGCCCCCGCCGCCCGTCATCCCCTCCGCTCAGACCGCCTTCGACAGCCCCATGGCGGCCCCCGCAGCGCTGCCCCCTGGCGCGGCCCCCCCCGCCGCCCACCCCTCCTATGCTCCCTCGCCGCCCCCTGCACCGCCCGGCCCCTACTCCGCTTCCCCGCCTCAGGCCGGCCCCATGGGGCCACCCGTGGCCCCGCCACCGCCGCCACCGGGGCCCCCCGCTCTCAGCACCTCGCCAGCGCACTCAGCCTCACCGCCGGCCCCCGCCGCCGAGTCCCGGAAACCGCCGATCCCGCTGATGCCTATGAGCGATGCCCGGAGCGACCTGCTCGCAGCCATCCGCAGGGGTGAGATGGGGAGGGGGTCCGGCTCTCCCAGAAGGAGGGGTGCCCGAGGCAAAGTGCTGTGGTCTAGAGTTGGGTGGTGTTGGCTTGCTGGACTTCCAGGCGAGCCCTGGGTATCCAGGTGGTGTACAAAGATGGTGGAACCCAAATGGGACTGGGGGAGAAGGATCCATGTCCCAGGGGAGATGGAGGGGAGGTTTTCAGAGGGATGGAGCAGCTTTGCTACAGAGAGGAGATGGGAGAGCTGGGGTTGTTCAGCCTGGAGAAGGTTCCATGGAGACCTGATAGCAGCCTTCATATGGCTAAAAGGGGATACAGGATGGGTGGGGAGGAACTATTTGTCAGAGGGAACAGTGAAAGGACAAGGGGTAAACGGCTTTAAACTAGAAAAGTAAAGGTGTAGATCAAATATAATGAAGAAATTCCTTATGATGAGGGTGGTGAGGCCCTGGCACTGCTGCTCAGAGAGCTGTGGGTGCCCCATCCCTGGAGGTGCTCAAGACCAGGCTAAATGGGTCCCTGGGCAGCCTGAGCTGGTGAGGGACAGCCAGCCTATGGCAGGGGGCTGTAGCTGAATGAGCTTTGAGGTCCTTTCCAGTCCAACTCTTCTGTGAGCTTATGATGGTTGTATGGCTTGAGGTGTCACTGCTGGGGAGGTGGCAGCCCATGGATGGAAGTGCCATGGGCACTATGACACCACTCCCGGGCACCCAGCCGCCTGCCAGACTGCAGCTGATGCTGCTTGCTGGTGTCTCTTCCATTTGCCTTTCTTTCTGCGTGCAAGTGTTAAGGATGAGTGCAAGATTTGGCCTCCAAGAAGCTTCAATCTCCGCAGGCTGAGCAGGTGTCAAGGAGGAAGGTTGTATCTTTGTAATCAGGTGCAGCCACCCCATTCCAGCCCATGCATTTAACTGGGGGTGGCAGCTGGTGCGTGACGGTGCCCTTAAAGCTCTCCCACCTTTCCTAACACAGGCATTCAACTTCGGAAAGTCCAGGAGCAGTGGGAGCAAGAGGCCAAGAAAGAGCCCGTGGGCAATGACGTGGCCACCATCCTGTCCCGCCGGATCGCGGTGGAGTACAGCGAGTCAGATGACGACTCCGAGCTGGATGATAACGAGTGGTCGGACTGAGGGGCCGTGCCAGGGGCTCCCCCTGCAGCAGGTGCGTACGGCACTTCCCCCAAACCTGGATGCCGACAACCGCGATCAGCCCCACTAATTCAGGAGCTTTGCTTTCACACCGTGTTGAAAACCATTCGGGCAGCGCTGGAGGCTGTGCACGGGTAGGAGGCACCTTTGAGGCAGTGAGGCCAGGAATTAGCAGCACCTCCACGCTTAACGATGCTGAAAATGCTCTGGCTGGGTGAACAGGAGTGCTCCACAACCAGAGGCTGGCTTTAGTGGAGGAATGAAACCAGAAAGCAGGAGAGCTTTTGCAGCTAGATGTTAAACGTATGATTGGGAGCTCTGGGAGGAAACCAAAGTGTTTGTGACCCTTGAGCCCACTCCCATCCTTGGGACAGATTTCTGGGAGAAAAGGTATGGCTCATGCAGCTGGCAGGGAACCGGCGTGTGTAGTGCAATGTATCCTGAGGGCAAGGGATGGGGAGCAATGTCCCGAAGCCCTGCTATCTTTGGTCATAGTGCTGAGCTATTATAGTATTATTTAAAAAAAAAAAAATAGAAAACAAAAAAATGCTGCTCTTAGGTAAACCCAAACCACTGAAACTGAGGGTGAGGTTTGGGCTCACTCTCTTGATTTGCACTTTGTATCCCCATGAACCCTACCGGTACAGTTGAGATCAATCCCATCCCAGGGCACTGTCCTGGTGCTGCCCTGTCCCTTGTCCCTGAAGCACAGTGCAAGTGGGGAGTGCAGGAACGGGGCCCCCACCACTGTGCCAAAAATACCAGTTTGCTCACCAAAATAGAGCATGATTCATAGCAGCCTTTTCACATAGCTATTAAAGGAGGATTCGCGGGAGTACAGAGCAAATGGGCGTGAAATACTGAAAACATCCCAGTCAGAGGTATGGCTCTGCAGTGATGCAAGAGGCTTCCAACCAGCAGTGTATGGGCCAGGACCAATGTGGGCCCATCTGACGTGGCCATGTGACCCTCTCTTGTATTCTCGTACACCATGAGCCCCAGATGAGGGAAAAACCTGAGACCCACTCATGACACCTCTTCTGGAGAGAGGTCACACTCGGTGCCCACCTTCCCCAGCTGCCAGGTGGACATCAGAGCCAAAAGCTGCAGAGGGAGCACTCTGAGCTCCTGGAAGCTAAGAGACCTGTAAAGCTGGTGGGAGGGCTGGCTGTGACCCCAAAGCCTTATAGGGGCTGATGCTTAAATCCACCCTGAAAACTGCTGATCTTAAAGGATGCCCTGAGCATCTGCTTATTTCCCCCTGAAGAGAAACACCTCTGACATGATAACCACAAGCCCCAACCTATCATCTGCTAAGAAGTGCCATCATAAGATCTTGCTGGTGCTGAGTAACACAAAATAGTCTCTGTCCCTTGGATGTGACATATCTACATTCTCTACATCCCACTAACTCCTTCCAGTGGGACCCTTTCCTCCCACTTCTGCCCCACAGGCATCACCGTGATGCTGAGCAGGATTTGGACTGGGTTCAGGAGAAGATCAGAGTGACTGGGGAAGGATTTCAGATGGGAAGTGAAATCTTTTGGTGCTGGTGAGAGTCCTGCACCCTTCTCTGCCCTGCTGTGGTCCACAGCCAAGTGTGTGGTCCCTCCCTCTCCTTCAAGGAAGCTCTTCTTGACTTTAACACTGTTGAAGGAGATACACAGAAAGTCCTTGGACTTTTGGCCCCATCTTTATGCCCCCACCAGGTGGGGAGCCACCCTCATGCCCACAGTGGGGCTTCCTTGTCAGGCTGGGATTAGAAGATCTTGTATAGAAGAAAAAAAACCAGAACAGAGTAACATTTAAGCAATCACCTGTCAGTACTTACTGCAGAACACTGTTAACATAGATGCACTTGTGATACTGTTCTATGTGGAAAGAAATCGGTTACTTGATAATTTAGCAAGAGTAATGGCCTCACATGAGAGGCTGCCATTCCTGTCAGGGTGTTCACGGGGCTAACCTGTGCTGGGGCAGAACCATGGCACCATACCAGCAGATGGAGATGGGGAAGGGGCTCAGGGACACATGGGGATAGCTCAGCCTTTCTGTCAGTGGCTGCCCCTATGGTGGGAAGAGGGGCTGAGTGCCCCTGCAAGGCTGAGTCTCTTCTTTTCATGCTCTGCTTATGCTTTGCCATGTGGAAGCATGTGATGACTCTGGTAGGACTTGCTGTGGTTGCACGTGATGGGTGAGGATGACCCCAGCAGGCTCATGTTCTCATCATCTCATGGTGACCCCATAGTGACTTTAGGTTGGCAGCTATCAGACTGTGCTGTAATCAGGGTCAATGCCATTGCGTGGCAAAGCATTTGACAATCACACACTCAACCTTGCTTACCCTGCACATGGGTCACACTGGCAAAGGAGCCAGGGACCTTGAGGTGGCAGGGAGCAGGGCTTGGCCCCATTTCCCTGCACCTTCATGTCCCTATGCCATCCTCACCATTGCCACCTCAACCACCAAGGGATTCCAGTCCCTTCTACATCTCCAACTCCAAAGCAAGGCAGCAGGACCGTAAGCCTCTGAGCATCGCTGTTGCTAGAAGACATCACAGCCCAGCTCTTCTAAGGGCTGAGTCTGCCTTGGCTGCTCTGGAGCTATCCTGATAGGACAGATGGGCTGATCCACAGGTAGCCTCTCAGTGAGGTGCTGTGTTAGAGCTCTCTGCTCAGGTTTCTTATGTAGTCAGTAAACAAGTAACCCGTGTAGTCAGTGCGGGCTGCAAGCACCTATTTCTGGTCTGACTGCAGTGCCCCTCACGCTCCCCAGCTCTCTCCTGGCAGCCTCACAAGACAGATGGGCAGCACCTGATGGCAAGAAGAGCCCAATATCATTCAGTAGCCACACCTGCAAGGTCAGCTCTGCTGGCAGAGCAATGTTCTCAATGCCTTTGCTTGAGGGTCTCAGCCACCTCTGGCGATGACCGTCTTTATTCCAGGTGTACGCCAATATTTTCTGACCCGGTCACCTCTGAAATCCAGCACAAGCTCTTTGGTGGGTCTGGGCCAGGCTAGCACAGCAGGAGTTGGTTGTGCCGGACTAATTAATGCTGGCTGGCTGACCCATATGCTGCACACTCAGTATTTTGTACATATGTGCCTATTTCTGTATACACCAAAAGTAGGCCACCCTGCATTATACAACCTGAAATGCTCAAGTCCCCATGTGGGCTGATATAAAAGTGAATATTTAAATATTTTATCTGGCTTGGCAGCCATTAAAAATACAATCCAGGTCACAAACGATTCAGTTCCTCCTGTCTCTCAAGAGTACCAAAAGTGGGTAGGGGGGATTCCCCTGCTTATTTAGGTATCATGTTCCACATTAAAACATAGCAGTGGCATTTCATTGCCAACAGATAATCTCAGAGTGCCAAACATTTAATGAGCCCAACCAGTCTCCTGAGGTTCCCATTTGCCATTTTATCTGCCTTCTCCTCCTTGCCAATTTATGGGCATAGATTAAAAATAATAAACAAAATATTGCCAGCAGGGGGAAGCATATTCTGCGTGCATATGAATGATGTAGGCTTGAGTCATCCAAAGAGAAAATAAGCTGGTTTGCCTCTGCTCAGAGATGTAACAGGAGACTCTAGCACCTGAGACCCATCAGGAACCTCTTGGGTATCTCCAGTTGACCTGGAAAGGGACATTAGGAGAGCATTGTGCCTGTGGGTTGTGCATGCTGGTCTGGCTGATGTCTGGTGAAGGTTATGGCACAAGTCAGGCAGTGTTCACAATCCAGCCTTGCACCCAGCTTCTCCTCAGTCTTGGAGGAGACTCAGACCCAGTAGCTGATGCTGGCAGGTTTTAGAGGATCAGTGTCCTAAAGGAATAAAAAGGCATTGGTGGCTTCTGGTTCTCCATCCTAGGCAGACACCTAGAGGGGAGTGAGCATCACACCCTGCGAGGGCTCCCGCACTGGCAGTAATTTCATCCCAGTGAGGCTCTGGACTGGTAGGAAGCATAAGGCTGAGCACAGCTTCTCCAAGGAGCTCCCTTCCCTCCTTGCAGCTTTGACATCTATATCTCCTTTTCAAGATGCACACAAGCTGTTCCCCCTGGGAACAGAACCTGAATCGACACCTTACCTGTAATGACCAAAGGAAGCCCCACACAGAGGGAGATCGGTTGCAGCACCAGAGGTCCTCATTTGGAGGGTGCTCCCTCACAGCACCATAGCACAGCCCTGAGGATGGAGCATGGAGGGCCACGGGAAGCTCTCCCCATCTGCTCCCACCATGCTGGCACAGGAAGCACAGACTGTCTTTCTCACCACCCCCTGTTGTCCTGTAGTAGTCGTTGTTATTTAGGGTTAAGAGTTTCTAGGCTGGCACATCGCTTCACAGGTAAAAATAAAAGTAAGGACAAGGGCTCTGTCCTGAGGAGCTTATAGTTTACAGTAAAGACCGTATGACCTGCACTGCACTTTAGAAGCCACAAATGCTCACTTACTCACGTACCCATGAATTTATCCTCCCAACTGGGCAGCAGCACCTCGAGGACCACTGTCCCTTCCCCTAGGTGACCCCACAACCAGCACCACAACCGCACCCCCCTGCTGATAGCAGGGCTCTCTGTCCCTCCACCATCCCCACGCAGAAGTGCCTGAGCAAAGCATGGGAGCAGTGAGACATGCTGATCTTGTCTTCATATGGGTAGCCATCCCCAGGCCCCTGTTCCACATGTGGCTGTGCCCCTCTAGGATGACCATGAACATGGTAGAAAACACACCTAACAGTGCTGGCATGGCTACCTGTTAGCACTTAGAGCTGCCCATGCAATTTATGTGATGCCCCCAAGCTCATAGACATCCTCCTCCAGGCATTTTTACTTAACCATAAACTTTAAAATATTTCAATCTTTAAGAGCCAGAAGGGTTTTTCCCTTGTCTCCTTTGTATGTATGTGTGTGCACATGTGTGCAAATCTAACCTTTTTACAAACATCAACTTTTCTAGACTCACTCATGCAGACTTTCCTTTCTCCAGGTGAGAATCACACAAGGGTTTTGCTGAGAAGGGGGAGGAGTGTCATAGGCCTCAATGGATATTCATCCCAAAGCCTCCAGTACTATGCTCACAGACAGGTTAGGAGAGGCAATGGAATGGGCCCAAAGCAGGGTTCCCCTTGCTGGGAGCCATCCTGACTGGGGCATTGCTTGCAGGTGGGACATGCTTGGCTGTGGCATCCCTTGCAGGCAGTGTTGGTGTAATATCAGTATTAGTCTCTGTTCATGCTGATACAGGGTCCTGAGGCCACTGGCAGCTCTGTAATGCTACATGATAGTAGGTTATGGATCTTCCACCTTCCCCTTCCCGCCTCTCTTCTGACAGATATTGTCTCACAGGTGCCCCTGTTCAGAGCAGCACCCAGAGGTCCCTCTATAGTCTTTTGCATTTAGTGAGAATGTGCTTAAATCTGTTGCTGGCATTCTGATTGGGGTTGTGAACCCACGTGTTGGTGAAGTAAGTCTTACCCTTACGCTCCTCTCCTGTGGCAAGAAGGTCAAGGGACTGGAGCATTCCCAGGAACCTCCAGCTTGATGGCAATTCCAGCACTGAGTATATAAGAAGTATTAAGAAGTCAGAGGAAACAAAACAGAAAGAAAACACTGTGTCATCTTAGCTTGGTTATGCTCCCACCACTCTGTACAAGAATACCCGTAGATAAGCAAAACCCATTGCAAAGTAATAAAGTAATCTAAAAAATAAACCAATTTAAACCCCAGAAAAATAAAGCAAAGAAAAAACCTACATGGCTGCCAGGAAAAATAAATGAATACATGAATAATCAGCCCAGTGCTGCCCACCAGCTACTGCCACCAAACCACCTCCAAAAGTTGGTTCATATGAAGCTCATTCATAAGAGCAAGAGAATCAATCCACCAAACCACAGCTCAGCAAGGAGATGAATCTCCACTACGGTAGGAAGTGCTTTTATCCCTGAGGGCCCCAGCTCAGCTCAGGTGCTTCAGATCCCACTGATTTCACCCACTGTTGGTCCTTGCTAATGCCTGATGCCTCTGCTGGGAGCAGTTACCTGACAAAAGGCCTTTTGTCATGGAAAATATAACCATAGGACTCTTGAGATGGAAGTGAGGTGGACCTAGAGCCCAGTGAAGTCACTGTGATGCACACTGGGGAGCTGCTGGCCTTGTTAGGGGTGCTCTGAGGCTGGAGGAGAGATGCTGCTGTTGGCTCCCAAATCTCATCCCACTACGAGTGTTGGTTGTGGATCCACCACCAAAGTTGGTTTTTGCTGACGAGTTTCAGGTCTACATCCAGCTGTGGCCAGTTACCCACACATAGAGCCTCACTTTGTGGTGCCTTTCATCTGATGTTGGAGCAGATTAGAACAAAGAAAGGAAAACTCATACTGAAGAGGAACCTTTTGCTCTGAAATGCGGTTTTAGGAATGATTTGGGGCTGGTGGCTCCCCATTTTCCTTCACTCTGGGGTCTTGCCAAGGGTGTGTGGCTTTGGGCAGTTGCTGCAGTGTTATCACTGACACAAGTGCCTTCTCTGGGGATCTCCCATGTGTTTCCGTGGAGCACCCAGGGGTTGGAGCAGCAGTGATGGAAATCCAGCTTTCAGAGCTCCCATCCCCAGCCAAGGGGAGGGACAGGGTATTTCTAGGCATTTGTAAGAGTTTCTGATGCTCAGTCTCCCCACACCCAGGTGACCTGCCCACAACATGAGCTATCCACCAGGATTCCACCTTCCCTGCATGTGGAGTTTTACCCCCAGGTAGCCTTGGCATGAGTTTTCGCTCTGATCTTGGCCAACCTAAGGGAAGCCCACTCTGGCAGGCATACGGGTGCACACATTGAACCTTTGACAGGGAACAGTCTCCAGAAGGGCACGGTGGGGCTGCAGGGAGGGCAAAACCCTGTCCTTGCTTGGCTGCAGGACATGCTTGTGGCTTTGCTTCAGGTTGTATACAGGAGGAGTCATTCTCTTCCTCTTCTTCTTCCTCCTCCTTCTTCTTCTCCTCTTTCTCCTCCTCCCAATCTGCTGGATGGGCTCAGGGCAGGACGTCCTTGGGGAAGGAGCAGTAGCTCCTGCAAAAGGCTCAGGTTTTACTGCTAGCAGACTTATTACCCACATTCCTTTCAATTTTCCACTTGGTGGAAGCAGCCGACAGGAGATGAGCACCACTCCCTCAGGAGGGTCACACAATGCAGGGTATAACCCAATTTCCTTGATTATATAGTTAACTTTAAAGAAGAAAGAGGTGTTCACTGTCTAATGGGGTCTTTTAACCACGTGCACTTAGTCAGTAGGTGAGTAGATGTTGCTGCTTGTACCTATCTACGTCCCCAGTTGCTACGTGTGACCACGTGTATCCCAGCACCACAGGCTCTGCCCTGTCACTGGGAGGAATGGGGGGAAGGATGGAGCCCGCCAAGAGCCGGAGCAGCGCTTTGTGACTGATCTGTGAAAAACGTCGTCCGACATAATCCCCAACTGTTGACACTTTATGCATGTGCTAATAAAAAATAGACTCAAATAAAGATTTTAAGAGGTTCAAGTATATCTCATTTCGCCTCTTTGTCAGCTCGCCCTCGCCGTTGGCAGCCCAGTGATGTGCAGATCGCTATTAGAGCCGGGGGCAGAAGGAGCAGCGCAAAGCTGATAGCGCTGTAACCCTTCTTTTAGAGAAAGCAGCTCTCAAAGATCAATTAATCCCCACGGTGATGTAATCCCTGACCTGCTGGGTAATTAGGCGGCAGAGAAGTGCTTTCTGTGGGAGAAGCCACCGTCCTGGAGGCATCGCCCAAGGCCCCAAAGGGACACTTGACCCAGAGGCACTCAGTTTGCCCCAAATCCTCCTAGTTTGCTCCAAATTACCCACACTAGGGAAAGTGTGGGCCTGTACCAGACTCAATTCAGCTGAATGAAGACACAGACACCTGCATGGCACATGCCTGGGGCAGGAGCCCAGGTCTTCAAACGTTTTAATTTTACCCTCCATTTTTTGATATCCTCTTGACAAACCACTTAAACAGTTTTATTTACAGTAATAAAAATAAATTACTCTTACAGATGAATGTATAATATTATACACAATAGAGATACAGTGCAATAACAGCATTGATTTGTTTTCACTCGCTCATAAAGTGCATCGTAGGGGCTTGGTTTTACCGTGACCGAATGGTAACCGGACATTTGCCATTTGAGATCACCTTTCTTGGTCAAGCTAAAAGGCTGATGAGAACAATTACACCAGAATGATCAGCTGTCCTGGTTGCTCTGGAATGTCCTCGTTCCTGGGGAAGCAGGTATGATGAGGGAGGGAGGGGAAGGGAGGGAGCAACCTTGGTTTGGACACAGTTACGCTTCACATCAAGCAGAACTTTGGAAGGCAACTACCATCATCCTCAGCCTCCACGGCATCCTGTCCTATGCAGCTTCATGACAACATTATTCCGTTCATCTCAAGACCACTTTCTGTATCACAGTTATTGTACCCTACACTATAGGTTGGTCAATGGGTAAAACCCATTGGTGGGCTCAGAGCTGGAGTCAATTTGTTCACAACCCTCAAAGGGAAGGGCAGGAGAGTTCTGGTGTGGGTCATCTCTACTGGAACCTGCTTTATCTCTGCAAAGGTTCCCTGACGGGGGTGGGAAAACTTCATTCTGGGGGTGGTAGGACCAGGAGAAGGGCAGTTCTTGGGTGATGCTGCAAAAACCAATGGCACTTTTAACAGAAATGGTACAAGAGGTAGAGATGGAGCTGTGAGCATGACCACCGCACCCCAAAAATGGCTGAGCATGAAAGAGAGGAGTTGCAAGGAAATCCCGTGTGCAGCGAACAATCATTCCTCTTAATTGTCACTAGTATGATTGGTTGCTAACAATTATGTGAACACTCGATGCTGGTCAATACACGTCAATACAAATGATTATCAAGATCAACGTCCCTCCACGCCCCCCACATCTGATGTTGCTACAATAAAGAGGTACTTCATCGCCTCCGGAGAACAGGAATGTTTTCTCATTATGCAAAGTTCACAATGAACAAATTGTGGCTGCCACACCAGGACCGAAACCCTCAGGAACTTCTGTTGGCCACTGAATGAACCTGACCAAAAAGAAACCCAACCTGCTGGCTACTTCTCACCGATCTTCCATTGGAAAAGACCAATGTTCAGCTTGCTTCTGCTGCTGTCAGTCCCAGCCAGGTCCCACAGAGCCCAGAAACATCATGAGTGTGAGTGGGGCCCTGTCCCTGCATCCTCCAGCAGAAGCTCTTTGCAAATATGTGCAGAGGTGCAATGGCAGCACGAATAGGGGACAGGGGTCTGGAGGGCACGCACTGACCTCCACCAGCCAAAGGCCTTGTGCTCTGCAAAGCCCATGGTAACCTCTGAAAAACACAACAACTGCAGAGATGGCTTCTACGGCCATCAGCCTTTCTGGGGATTTGTGGCACAGCTGGAGGAGCTTTGGCACTACGTTCGGTGCCAGCACACTGAAAGCGGTGGCCGGTCCCCTGCTGCACTGCCTGCAGCCTTCTGCTCACCATACCCTGACACCACTGACGCCCGCAGGAAATCCAAGCAAAATGCCGTTTCTGTCATCCTGAGGGGCACCCAGAGCCAATAAGTCATTCGAAATACGAAACAAGGGAGGGGTCGCCCAGAAACACCAACGCTGCCCTCTGGTTGTATAAAAAACATCCCGAAAAGTGCTCACAACGCTTCAAAAATGGCTGAACCTGACTGTGCGGGAGGTGTGACACTGCAGGGACCTGGCTGCCGTCACAGCAACCGGGGGAGGGGACAATGAGCAGGGAAAGGTGTCCACATGGATATATTATCTTTATGTATCTCTATATAAATATATATATTCACCTCTCTGTGTAAGCCGATTCAACGTTGTGCCGACTGCCCGTTGCCAGAGGTTTTGAAAAACAGGAAATGAAGAACGAAGATTGGCCGCTTTCAGCAAGCAGAAAACGAGCTCAAGTGTCCGCAGCTTTCCCCGCTCCGCACCCCCGCAGCTTTCCCGCACATGGGCCCTGAGAACGGAGCCCCACGCACGGCCCCGGGGCTCCGCACTCAGCGGAGCTTCGGATCCGTGGCGGCGGGGGAGCGGTGCGTTGTACTCCCCCCCACCCCTCCACCCCTCCGGCCCCGAAGCAGCCGAGTGACACCCGATCACGGCTCCGCGCCGCTGCCGCACGATGCGGCATTGCCGTGCGGGCACCGCAGCGCCGTCGGGAGCGGCTGGAGCTGTGCGGGGGCGGTGCGGGCCGCCCTGTGGGGTCTCAGAGATCCCGGATCCTTTCGGGGTGCGATACCTCCCGTGTGCAGGGAAAGGGCAGCCCCTCCCTGCAGCCAACCTTCTTTTTTTTGGGGGGGGAGGGGGAGAGGAGGAGTGGACGGTTCCCCAGCCATCACCCCCATGAAATGAACGGCCGTCCCCTAAAGTGCCTTTGTCCCCCCCCGCCCTATCTGCCCCATTCCCCCGGCTCCCTGTGCTTCTCCGGGGTCGCCCCCGTTATTGCATAGCAGAGCATCACCTGACCTTGAGCCCCCGCCTCGAGAACCTCGCTCGCGGGGTCATCCCCCCGTACCCCTTACACCCGGGATGGGACAACCGCAGTGTGCCGAGCTCCCTTTTCCTTTTCCTTTTGTTTGTTTGCTTTTTTTTTTTTTTCCTTTTTTTTTTTTTTTTTTTTTTTTTGGCGTTTTGTGTTTTTAAATAAAAAATAAAATGTGTACGAAAATAACATTTCTAAGGAAACCGTCGGCATTCCTTTCTCTCTCTTCCTCCTCCCTCCAAGCCCCCCACCCCCTCATCTTTTTCTATTTCAGCTCCCTTTTCCCCTTTGCCCACTGGCACACCCGGGGCTGGCGGGTCCTCCCGGTGGGAAACGCGGACGGCGGAGGGGAGAGGAGCGCGGGGAAGAGGACGAGGAGGAGGACGAGGAGGCGCTCACACGTCGCTGGATGTCCGCGGGCGGGAGGAGAGCGCGGGGCCGCAGCCGCAGCACGCCAACCACAGCGACTTCTGGATGTCGGGGTTGCGGAAGGCGTAGATGATGGGGTTGATGAGGGAGTTGCAGGCGGCGGGCAGCGCCAGGGAGTACGTGTACACGGCGGGGTAGCTGGAGTCGGCCACCAGCGAGTAGATGGCGAAAGGGATCCAGCAGAGAGCGAAGGTGCCGAGGATGAGGGACAGCGTGGAGAGCCCTTTGCGGGTGGAGGTGGTCTGCGCCGTGGCGATGAACTGGTGCTGCACGGCGATCTGCTGCGCGTGCCGGAAGGCGATCTTGCAGATCTGCAGGTAGAGCTGCATCATGAGGGCGAAGAGCAGCAGGAAGGTGACGGCCAGCACGGCCGCGTTGTCCTTGGTGACGGGCCGCAGCACGCTGCAGGCGCTCTGGTCCCGCAGGCAGTGCCAGCCCAGCGGCGGCAGCAGCCCCACGCCCAGGCACAGCAGCCACATCAGCAGCACCGCGCCGCACGTGAAGCCCAGCGTGCGCTCGCTGTGGTACGTCAGCGCGTTGTACAGCGACAGGTAGCGGTCCACCGTGATGGCCAGCAGGCTGCACACCGACGCCGAGAAGGCGGCCAGCAGCAGCCCCGCCGCCCCCAGCTCCGCCGCCTCGCTGGGCGGCCGCAGCAGGTAGCGCACGGCGAAGTTGCCCACCAGCCCCAGCCCGGCCAGCAGGTCGGCCAGCGCCAGGCTGCCGATCAGCACGAAGCTGGGCGCCCGCAGGCTGGGCGTGTAGAACAGCACCGCCAGCACCAGCGCGTTCTCGCCGGCCACCGCCGTCCCCGTGGCGCACAGAGCGATGTCCCAAGGGTTGACCGCCGCCGCCGGGCCCCCACCGCCCGGGGCCGCCGTGCCCGCGGCCCCCCCCCCCCTCTTCCGCCGCCGCCGAGGGCCGGGCGCTGGGGGCCGAGGCGTTGCCGAGAGCCGGGAGCCGCTGCTGCTGGGACTGCGGCTGCCAGGGCTCTCCCATGGCGGCGGGGCCGTGCAGCATCGCTGGGGAGAAAGCGAGAGAGGAGAGCGCTGAGCGAGCGGCGCGGGACGGGGCGCCGAGCTGACCCCTCCCCGCCCTCCCCCCCTCCCCACCGCAGCCCCGAGGCCCCGCAGCCCCCCGCGGCACGGCCACCTTCCGCAGCCCGTTCCGAGCACAGAACCGCCCCTGTCCCACCCTCGCCCCCCCCGACGCTCCCCGCAGCACTCGGGTCGTTATTTTTGGTCGCCCCCGCGGGGATGCGGCGTGGCAACGCCGGGTACGGCCGCTCCAACTTTCCCCTCTCCTCCCCGCACTGCCGCAGGGCGATGCCCGCTGCCCCATCCCCCGCCCGCGCCCCCCGCCCGTACCTCTCTCCGTGCCCGGGGAGCGGCCGCTCGCCCCCGTTTTCAGGTTTTCCCCTCCCGGTGCCCGCAGCCCGCGGTGCTACGCCTCATTCCTCGGCGAACGTCGCCAATAGCGGCGGTGGCGGCTCGCTGGCATCCACCGGCACTTAATATTCCTGCCCCATTGGATCTGCTGATAAATCTCAACTCTGACGTCAAAGTCTTCACTTATATTCATGATCCAGCGCTGTGAATCAGAGCCGCTGTGCTCGGAATAACAACGAGGCCGGGCCGCTCCGCAGAGCACGAGGCGCGGGGGCTCCGCAGCCGCCTCCCCCCCGGCCCCCTCCCCCGGACCAAGGTCGGGGCCGCCGCCGCCTTTTGTGCCACCGGAGCTTGGGGGGGGGGGCGGGGAGGGGGGGGCTGAGCCGGCGCGGTGCGGCTCGGGCCCCCCGGCGGCGACAGAAATCCCAAAGGCACCGCGGTTGTTCCGGCTCCGTCATTCACAAAGGGACGCGGATCTCCCGAGTGCGGACGCTGCTCTCCCGCATGCGGGGGCGTCTCGGAGGTCTCTCCCCCCCCCCCCCCCCCGCGCACACCGTGCCTGTTTCGTAACGCCCCCGGCCCGCAACCTCAGCTGCAGCCCGGCCCGGCTCTGCGGGGTGCGGGGCGAGACCGGGGCTGGGGGACCACGCGGGTGGGGGAGGGCCGGGTGGGGGCCCCGAGCAGCCCCCGCAGCGGGCAGGAATCTCACCCCAAATCCCGCAGTGCTCGGACGCGGCCTCCCGGTCCATCTATCAGTTCCTGCGCTCTCACCCACATGGATCACCCCGTGCAGGTGGGTCTCTGGGTCGGCGCCAGCCCCTCGGTGTCCTTCAGGTCCTGAGCCAGCGCGAAGCTTCCCTGGGGCACATCACATGCATGGTCCTAGCTGGGGACACAGACTGTGTGCGGTCCTATCCGGGGACACACCGTATGCTCAGTGTCACATCCCACACGTGGTCCTACTTCGGAGCGCATCACACGTGCAGTCCTACCTGGGGACACATCCCTTATGGTCCTACATGGGGATGCGTCGCATACATGGTCCTACATGGGGATGCATCGCATACATGGTCCTATCTGGGGATGCGACCCGTGCTTGCCCCAGCTGTGCTCCCAAGGGAGGATGCAGCCACCGCAGCCCGGCTCTGAGGGCCACTCCCCCACCAGAGCGCAGTCCATCTGACGGCACCTCTGGGGTCCCAGCCGTGCAGTCATTGTGTCCTGCGGGTGTTTGCTGTCCCCTGCAGCAGATGACTTCCCATTGGGCAGAAGCCCTGCAGGAGGCTCCTCACCCCATAGTGCTGCCAGTGCCCAGGAAATGGGAAAACCTCGCTGCCTTCGGGATGGTGCTTGGTAGTTGCTTGCACCCCCCAGAGCGCTTTACCTGCAGTACATGCGTGGGGACAGCCATAGAGCAAGGGGCGAGACTGTTTTCCTAGGAAAAAAGGCTTTTGTACGATTTTCCTCCCCCTCTTGTTCTGTGCCATCCCGTCAGCATCTGCTGTGCCTTCACCACGGTGCTATAGGAAGCTCTGGGACTGCGCAGGGAGAGAGGCAAAGCGCTGGAGAAATGAATAGTGATAACCAACCATTAGCACCAACCCGGTAAGCGCACGCAGCACCGTGGTGAGGGAGGATTCCTGAGTTTTTAGGGAGGGCACAATAAGGCTCAAGGGGTCCCCTATGAGCAGAAGGGCTCTGCTCACCAATGCGGGACGTGGGGATCCCAACCACACGTGACCCCCCTCCCCACCCCCCACCTGGCAGTATTTTTTCGGGGCCGGGCTATAATTAGCAGCAGTTCTCCAGGAGCTGTCGCTCACCGTCACGCTGCGTTTTCTTTTCTTAGGAATATGACTAACCTGCGAATGATTAAACGTGCTTGGGGAAAGGGGGGGGGGGGGGGGGGGGGGGGAAGTGAATTATTTTGCTCCCCATGAAGAGAAAGGAAAGCTTTCAGGATGCGCTGTGAAGCCTCAGAGAGCAGGAGGAGCTTGGGCACCCGCAGCGCTCCCTATGAGGATGCTCAGAGCAGGAGCTGAGGGCAGTGGGCACTGCTGGACCCCCCTCTGGGGCAGAGCCCCTTTGAGCACAGCGGGGTCCTCCAGGCCCACCCCTCCTCGTGGCTTCCGGAGCCACCTCAATCTTAACTGCTGCCCTTTAAGAGGAGCACATGGCTGCCGGGAGCCCAAAGTTGGATCCTGCTGCCGGAGATGGACTATTTCAAGCCCTTTGATGCTTTGTTGGAAGGTATTTTTAGTTGGGAAAAAAAGAAGGTAATGCGGTTCGCAGCTCTCGCAGGAATTCTCCTGTCCTCTATCAGTGCTACTCAAATGCCCAGAGCACGGTTTAGGCTGCAGAGAGACAGCACCCAGCAAAGCACTGCCCAGATCCAGCACCTGGCCATGTCCTCTCAGGGCCAAACAGGAAACTCCAAGCTGAGAGTGATGCGGAGCTCTGCTTCCTCCTACGTACGGAGTCAGGAACACTCAAAAATTCTACATTATGTTTACATTCCCTTTCACTCCATGCATGACAAGCCGCTGTCCATACCTGGAGGCGCCCCTGTAGCTTTGCTGAGGGTTCACTGGTGTGAGGCTGTAAGCAATGGGGCTTGGAGGAGTGGGATAATAGAGCAGCATTTGGGCAACGGCACATTTCACCTTGGGACTTGAATTCCAGGAGCACAGCCCTCTGCTCCGAGCTGCTCTGACACAGCTGTCCCCCCCGTGCAGAACTTCAAGGGGTGGCTCTCCTGTGCAGCACGTCCCATCTCATTTCATCTTATCTCATTCCATCCCATCTTCCTGGGCTGCAGGGTGCTCAGCACAACACAGCCCCTACCCTCTGCTTTCCAGAGCTGCTGGCTTCTCGCCTTATTGCAGCACATGCAAGCTGCTTTGTGCTGAAGGAAACAAATGCACTAATAGCAGAGTAATTAGGACACTTAATTACTGATTAAGTTACTCAGCTCCCACTGAAGACTGCTTGCTACTTGCCTTTGTGTCAGGGAGAAGCAATATCTCCAGCCATGTGACCTTGCTCTCATCCCAGCCACACTCTGGTGCTCAGGAGCACCACGAGGTCTGTGCTGGCTGCAGGCTGAAGCTCCAGGAGCTCATCCTTCCCCTGCAGGCCCTAAAGCCTTGGGAATCCCTAAGGAACACCAGCAGGGACTGAGCTCATCCACAGATCTCGGTGCAATCCATGCTCCTGCTGTCTACAGCTGGATTCACGTGTAGAGGACACTTCTTGGTGCTGCGGCACCAACAGACTCTGCCCTCAATTAATTCGGGCCATCTGTATCTGGAGTAATTAATACCTGTTGGGATCTGATATTTTAAGGCCTTGACAAACCTTGGTACAGACAAAAGGGGACATCGGCCAAGTGGGACATACAATGCAGTCTGCCCACGCACCAGCACTGAGGTGTCCCCTACCTCCAGCACAGCATGGGGCACCCAGGGCATCAATGCTGCCCCTCACCTCACAGGGGTGCAGAGATGGCTTCTCGTAATGCAGAAAGAATTGCACTCGCATGCCAAGGGCAGGCAGGCACTGCTCGTGGGCTGCTGCCTGCTTATGAAGGAGCTGAATGGTCGGTGCTGGCCAATACACCTACTGCTGCTACAAACCCAACTGCACACAGCAGCTGGCAGCACCACGATCACCCGAGACTGGGGCTGCTTGCATCTGCTTGACATGGAAGCAGCTCCCGCACGTGACAGATCTCAAGCACATCCCCGCACAAAGATGACTCGGTTAAAACCAACAGCCAGGTGACAGAAAGGATGGAACCGTCTCCCTTTGCAAAGTGAGTGTCATCTTCAGAAGTAAAACAGAAGAGGATTTAAACGTTATCCCCCCCAGCACTGCTTCACTGTTAATGTTTTGTACTCTGATTTATCATAGGTAGGCAAATAACCTCTGAGCCATCTGATGGAGTTGTACACGTCCCTGTTCACTGCAGGGGAGTCAGAGTGATGGCCTTTAAAGGTCCCTTTCAACCTGAACGATTCTATGATTCGGCCGCTGCTTTCAGGACAGGCAATGCAAGCTGGCTGCAGCAAGGCCTGATGGCACTGGGGGGAGGGATGCAGGAAGGTTAATGAGTGCAACAACAGCAAACGCTAGCAGGACTTTGCATATTGCAAATTAATTATGTTTCAGGGGATTGTTTCCTTTTGATGAACGCTGAGGACTACAATGGGAAGGTTTTATTTGTCTCGGGGCCTTTGTTAGTCTATTTTCTTTCTTGCACCAATCAGATATGATTTGTTTTAAATGTATCCTAAACAGAACTGGCATGGTGACTTTAAAAGCTCCTGCTGGTAACTAGAACATGCCAAGCACAAGCACCAGTGCACAAACAGTCTCTGCTTCTGAAGTCTGTAGGGCAGAACCTCTCTCCAAGTTCAGAGCTGGACATGCTGACCTGGAAGCAGAACAGCAATGCCAGGCGCATTTTGTTCTGCTGCTGCTTATCAACGGTGGGCAACAGGCATGGGATGGTTCTGCCTGCACTCCAAGGCGATGTTCTGGAGGATGCCTGCAGCAACAAGACAAACCCAACTAGTCATCGGTGATGGGCAAGAACCAGCCCTCCAAAACCAATCGTGTCTTTGCTACTCAGAGCTAAACTCACATTGCTCTCAGGTTCTGGCTGGCTACCCTCAAATAAAACTCTCTCTGGGTAACGCCCTTTCTCAAGTCACTGGAAGTCAA
Source organism: Excalfactoria chinensis (assembly GCF_039878825.1). NCBI lineage: Eukaryota > Metazoa > Chordata > Aves > Galliformes > Phasianidae > Excalfactoria > Excalfactoria chinensis. The sequence continues at coordinate 74,000,982 of NC_092828.1, forward strand.
GCTCACGTTCAAGAGAGTAAGAAAAAAATAGCCCTGTTTATTTATTTCTAATGTGTGACCCAACAGGACGAGGAGCAGGCAGAATTTTGAGTATGAAACGTGCTTTTGCTGAGCAGCTGTCGCTTTCAGATCTTACCTGCGTCTGCTGAACTCTCGGTCCTACAAATTCCTACTCAAAGGAGCAAATTTTAATCAAGCTTTCCCCACGTAGAAGTGAATGACACAGAAGGACCTGTCCTGCCATGAACCTGAGCAGCTCTGAGCATACGGTACTATTTTTGCTTTGAAAACGTCTCTGCTGCAAATACTATCTGACTGATCTGGAACGAAGTCTTACGGAGTCCAATAGCAAGGGATGGAGGAGGGAGAAGGAAAAGGGAAATAACAGGGAAAGGCAACGGCAGAGCTATTACAGGTGATGAAAAACGCAGTAGGAAATAGCAGCAGGATGGCCGCTGGGAAGAGGCTCTGGGTAACCTCTCTTTGGTTCACCAGCGCATCAGTTGTAATCTACAATGCTGAATTATTCCTTTCTCTTACTTTAAACTGCTTCCACACAGGTTTCATGCATGAAAACACAGCGTCCGGGATCAGCCAGCCTGCCAGCAGAGAGAGAAGCTGAGGAGAGAGTGACTAAGCAATTACTTTTGTTTCTGCCTTGGGTTGCAAGTCAAGGAAAAGCATTTGTGTCATGTGCGTTTGATCATACATGACCTTTATTGGAGGCAGGTGGGGTCATTTATTATACAGAAAGTAACATCACACCATTCATTCTCTTCCAATTTAATTCCTTTTAGTTTCCTTATAAATCTGTAGCAAAAGTGCACTTTTATCAGCTTTTAATCTATAGTATATATCTTTCAATATTATCTCTCAATCAGGTATTTGTAAAAATGTACCACCAGATATACAAAATACACGTCTAAGTGTACTACACTGATTCTTCTATTCACTGTTTAGGTTACTTTAAACTCAGTGCTGTTTGGTTTTGTTTCGTACTATTTTTTGCAAGACTTGCTGATGACAGGATTCTGGTAGCGCCACCAGGAGAGGGCTCACAGCTCGTGTGAGAAGAAGGGGAGAAGACTCTTAGCCAGGAACAATTTCCACACAATAGGACAAGATGACGAGGAGGTTCACTGTTACTGAATATGTGCTCCGTATAGGAAAAAAAATCATTTAAAAGATGTCTACACTTATTCTCTGAAGGAGGAGATGCGCCATGAGAATGGAACCTGTGCTCAGTTGGAATACAATGGATATGAGTAATTTGCATTTGGAAGGGACATTCACATTTAACGTTACGTTTCTGGTCATGGTAAGGGAAACAAACGCATGTGGCTGACACAAGGGGTGTTTGTGAGATGCTGTTATCCCGAGGACAGGATTTTGGTAAATGTCTTAGATCCTGTACAAGCCTCACAATTGCATAAGTTACACGTCCCCGGGAACAACGGCGGAACATACAATGAGAAGAACAGCCACACAGAGGACAGCTCCTGTGTCATCCAACAAGATGGAAAGCCATTCATTTCCACTGGCAGCTCAGAGCCAGCTGCGACAAGCTTTGGCACAGTAACAGGACTCGTGGAAAATAAAATCACATTTCATTTTCAGATATTCCTTACAAACTCCCCTAAGTCTTTCCTTTCTTGTTATCCTCGAGATTATAATATATATATACATACACATAACGGATAATTACTTAATTTCAGTCTTCAGAAGACTAACAATTTCCCCTGTTAAGCAAGGCCTATAGAGGTAAGACAATCAGAAGCTTTTTTTTTGGGTGGGGGGGGAGTGAGGGAGGATGGGTGGGTTATGGTTCCCAGCCTGGTACAAACCTTACCAACAGATGATGAGGAGCACTTAGCAAGGTAATGTCTGGGTTGGTCGGTTTGTTCTCCTTACATGTTCATTGCCTTGAAGACTAAGAACAACTGGATTAGCTTAGTAAGTAATGCTTCTCTTGGTTAACCCTTCCCAATTAGCACTGTTTCAATGTATTAGCATAGATTCAAAACGCTACTTGCATCCGTTTACTACATACTGAATGAAATGTTGAACAGATCCCTGTTTCAAAAAGAGGGCACTTTTGGTTTATGCAATAATTCCAAGAAATGCTTTAACTCCAAACTTCCTACAGCAACCGGTTGCCGGACATTCTTCAAAACGAAACTGATTCGTTGCTCCCCTAAATCTGCAGCAACGTGGATCTGAGTCAAAACCTCTGCTTAGAAACAAAAACGAACGTTGGGCTGAATGTGGATAACGTCCCAAAGGAGAAACTGAACAGGAAAAAGAAACATTAAAAAAAAAAGAAAAAAGAAAAAGCAGTGCTGTTAGTGTTACCTAAACCCAAGATAAGGCATAACGGGCAACCGACACCTCTGCAGTCAGTTTTCTGTTTGCTTTTTTTCTTTTTCTTTTTTTTTTTTTTTAAATTACAGACTTGACATTTCCAATATGTCTTAGCTTTGTTCTGCTTCTCAAGTCTGAGTCACCAAAAATATCCAGCAACCAGCTGCTGAGCATATCCTAAAATATGCCTTCAGCTGACACTGAATATTGAAATCATTCTGCTAAAATACAGAAAAATGACGATGATAGAAACCAAGGTATAGCCTCGGGCCAACGTTAAATGGTAAAAATCCTACAGTGCTACTCTTAAAACTCCTCTTCAGTCCACGAACAAATAAGCAGCCAGGTTTCAAGTAGAGGTAACGCAGATTTTGGAAGATAGCACATAAAAAAAAAAGCCCAGAAAGAAAACTGGAGCGAAAGCTCTTGTTATGGCAGTCAGCGCTAATCCTCCGAGAAACAGCAGAGAGAAACCACTGTTCGCCCTGCTGGATCTGTCCTGGTCCTACAGCAACAATGAGGAACTGCTTCTGCTGTCATAAATGTGTTCCATTTTGACATATCTTGATCCCTTTTATGTGTACACACATCTTTTGTCTTAGTCTCTTGACTGGTAGAAGAGGATATATCCAGATTCGGAGTTTTTGGAAATGTCTGATGTTAGCCCATAGAACTCTTCAATGGCCTGAGCATCGATTTTCTGAAAATTAATGAGAGGCAAAGTTAGTCTCAGTCAAAACACCACATGAAGTATCCCCTTCACAAACAAAGCATTACTTTCCTGCTCTTTGGGGTGATGCCGGAAGGTCGTAACATATTGATACAACGATATTTCAGTATCACTGAATACAACAAATTCAATACAACACAACTTTTTCTCAGCTTATTAAATTATCGATGACTGAAAAGAAGGAAATCAACATGAGATAAGAAACTCTTGTGAAGTGGCACACTCTTAAGCTGGACTATAAAAAACAAAAGGGAATAACGAAACCATATTCTTAAAGGTTACGCAACACTTTTATCTGCCTTTTCATTTAGGCTGGAGATACCCTTCCTCACCATAGGTTTGTAATGTAAATGAAAAAAAAGAATTCACTGATAGCAAAGAAGTCGTTGTGCAGCTGGGAATACATAAGGCCCTTCTTGAGCAGATTTAACACTCTGCCAAAGCAATTGCAGATTTTAAAGTTCATGCGACTCTCTTCCATGTAGAAGTCCTGCAAGTGCTGCTGGCTGATTATAGCACCATGAGAGCTTTCCTTCCTTAGGAGTATGAGTTGCTCAGCACTCCACTGTGTTTTAGTGCTTTAAGACTTCACATTCAAAGATGAGAGGCTGCAATAGCCTAAACATCCAGAAGGCAAGGTGAGAACAGTCTAAATATTTCAACAAACAAAACAAAAGAAAACCAACCAGCAAACAAGGCAACCAGCTTTATTCCTTGAGGACTAGATATAGGGAAGCAGAGACACATACAGAACACAAGAGTGTCTCTGGGTTGAATATGTCTGCTTTGATCACGAAAGGGAGCAGCAGGGACCAACCTGCACTTACTTCACTTAAGAGAAAGGGACCATGTCATGATTGCATCAAGAAGCCCCCTCAGCTCCACAATCCATTTGGAGGCACGCTACAACACTGCTCACTGAACAGGTTTTGCATCACCAGCAAACACAAAAGCACTGTTTTCTTCACACGGCACTGCCAAAAACCCACAATCTTAGGCTATCCTTTTCCCAGTCTTTCTGGAGCATTGCACGTGCGAAAAGCATAGTACGTTTCCAAAGGACATATCAACGGCAAGGCTGAGCAGCAGAAAATTCTCCCTTGAATAGTTCTGTTAAACAAAAATACTTGCTGGGGAAAAAATAAATAAATAAATAAAAGATGATTAACTCCCTTTATTTGAGGACTTCAGAGAAGCTGAAATCCAGCACAGGACTTCCGTGTTCTCACACAATTTATTAGCATAACACCTACTGCAAACTGCTAGATACATTTTAATCATTAAAAAAATAAATAAAAGCTGAAGAACATTTTTTCAGTCCTGGCGATATATTTAGCTGACAACTTAAACATGCTTTATTTTAAGTCCCAACTAGCTTGTCGTGCAATCAAATCTATTTCTACTACTACTCCTTCTAAATACAACTCCCAACAATTTACACAGACTAATTCATCCCACAGGTATTTTTAGTCTTATCACGACAAAAATCTACTTCCTTTTATAATTCCACTATTCACAGAAAGCAGCGGAAATTAAAGAGGATTATACAGACCTTATTCTTCCCATCCTTAGTTGGCCACATGCGTTGGCAACTTCAAGGTTTTACCCTGTTGGAGTTTTACAGCAACAACTGGCCAATGGTTTCACAACTACTTTTAGGGCTCTGTAGCCTCACCTGGCTTTAAGACATTATTTTCCCCACTGACTGAACTTAAATAGCCTTTGCTCATTTCCAGACACTTATTTCAGTTCCTCAGACCGAATCCTTCTTGCATATAATTCACAATATTCAACTGACTTATGCAAGTCTCTGAACAAATATTTAGGAGAAGATGTACAATCATTCTTGCCCTTTTCTGATTTTGGAGCTCTCATGAATGGACGTTTCTCCCTGTTTCAAATAAGTATCATCACTGTGATGTATCACTTAGTTGATCAAATGGCAATGTACCAAACTAGTCAGAGATCATTTACTCAGGCTCCTCAATTCATTTTGCTTGGAGCAGAATTTCATTTGAGCTGACTTGCCTCCTGGATTTCATGCTGTTCCTTCCACATATGCTGTAGTATCTGTGATTCTCATCTGTCTCCAATTGAATTGAATTGGCCTTCCAACCAAACCCAAACAGATAAATAAATGTGACTACAACGCTTATGACATTTGGTGAGTAATAAGAATAAACTACTTCCAACTGATATTTCAGAGCTATTAATTCCTATCACTTATCAGAAATGCAACAAATCATCTAAATCAGATTAAAGGGGAAAGGCTCTCTCCTGCCTTCTCTTTCAGTTGCCATATTTGAACACAGGTACGAAGAACCTTGGCTTCATTTTCTGGCGCCTGCTGACTAATACCCGTCTTGTTACGTAGCCAGTTCTCACTAAAAATGTTAAGTCTCCAAAGCTTAAAAAAAAATCTGCTTTCATGTTTCGAGAGTCTCTGAAGAGTAGGAGGCTCCCATGGTGAGCTCTGAAAGCAGAAACCCCTCCAGAATTCATGTTTTAGGAATTGGAGCGGTAGGGGCATTTTGCCACTCTGTTTCTGAAGACAATCTCTGTAATGTCATACAGCGTAATGCATTTCTATGGTGCCACAAGCAGCTTGAAAACAGCACTTGGTCAAGCTTGGAGCACATATTTAAATCTCTTTAGGCAGCAGATGGAACTGACAAAAGTAGTTCCAGCTTTACTTTGCTTTTTCAGTGAATAGCCTACAGCCCTAGTAAGGAACTAACTCTCAAGAGCTGATGACTAATTGGGGAGAGCAAGAACAGATGAGCTAAACTGCAGCTATTTCTTCCAGAAGCCTGTAGCATCAGTCTGCACCACCTCGTTCTTCTTGGTTGCTAAATCTCCAGAAATTTAGGTATAATATAAGCTTCTATAAAAATAAAAAGGTAGTGCTTTGTACACATTGGGAGCTGAAAGGTAAGCTTCACCCTTAAGGCACCTTTAGAAGGCAGGAGCAGCCATGAGGGATAGTGGAGGGAGACAAACCCAGTAGGAATGCCTGTGCTACATACACTCTTCAAAGCAGGTCCAAGAGCAGCACTGCTCAACAGAAAGCTTCAATGACCTCCAACAGCTTGCATGTAAAACTCACACACAATTTTTCATGCCCTCCATGGGAACAAAAAGCAAATACTCGACATCACAGAAAACAAGCAGAACCCACAAACTGCAGCCAGGGACAGGAATCAAACTCCCAGCTCTGCAGCAAGGACATGCGGAGGGCTACAGGGCCACGTTCCTAATCCTAATCAAGATTATGAAAAATCAACCATGAAAAACACACAAAAGAACATCCTTCCAGGAGACAGAACTATGTTCTAGCTTCTGACAGCTCCTCAAACTTATTATCTGGTAACAGACAGCATACACTTACAAGCTCTGTTTGGCACATCTGTGAAGTGCCAATGATGTTTGTGGATAACAGAAGTTCTGATCTGACCTAGTAGCTAAAATACAACATAGAAGTGACTAATAGAAAACAAATGTAAAATAACTAGGTAGGTATTCTACATTGCTTTTAAATGTCAGGTTTATCTCCTGGATGAAAAAGACAGTGAATATTTGCATTTAAACATAATAAAGTGAACGAGTTGACAGTTACGTACTTCTGCTACGACAGAATAAAATGACCCACAGAACATACTACTATGAGAAAGACAATTATTCATAGTCATAAAAGCTTTACAAATCACCAGGAAGTAAGTCATCCCTGATGCTCAAAGCTACCTAAAGAAGAAAAGTACAAGTGGGGAATTCACTACATCACCATCATCACTTCAACACAAACAAGGATCTTGCTGTACCTGTTCAAAGACTTAACAACGTCTCACCTCAGCCCTGAGCATGAGGATCTCAGAAGGAAACAATACACTTCTGTCTTGACACAAAGCACTTCTATGGCGGTACCTCTACTACTCAGTATTTAATTAATATTAGGTGAAACATACGGATATGTGAATATTTTACAGGTATGTTCATAAAAAAATAAGGAAAAATTTGCTTGATCAGATTTTAAACATTATTACCAGTAGTACAAAGACATCAGGCCTTACTTCAGCCTCCCCAGAATTATTATATATATATTTTTACACTTTCTACACTTATGTTTGTTGGGAGAAAATGTCTACAGAAAAGAAAGATGACAGTAAGTAATTAAACACAGCAGTTAAATGCAACTATCAGAAAACAAGTTAGCAATGAATAAGAACCCAAAATACGAGCACTTAAGGTCAAGATCACTGAAGTTTATTTCTAAAGTGTTCAGAATTACTCTGTGAACTAGTTTTGCAGAAATAATTTCACAGGTACGAAAGGAAATCCCAGACATAAAAACTGGCCCTGCACAAAGCTGAAGAATGATGCTGTCTACACTTGTTTTCAGTATGTAAAAGCATACCTACCTCTACAATGTCATCATCAAACAGCAACCAAAAGCCATGGCTCTTCACAATGGTGATATAATGGCCACGATTTGGACCACTGACAGAAAAGAAAAGAGAAGGATCAAACACTTATCACCCTGCCCATGAAGGCAGGTTTGCTGTTTTCCCACATGACTCTAGCTATTACTGGCAGAGTTGGATTTCCCATCTTTTAGCAGTGTCTAATGCTGCCCATAACACTAATTCCGAGATCTTGCCAAGTTGCTTGAATCTGTCAAATAAGGTTTATTTGAAATACACAATTCTGTCAATCTTTCACGTAGCCATTGTTATGTTTAAAGGAAAAAAAAAAAAAACAAAAGGCAGTTATTTTGATCACTGTTTTGTCACATTCACCACCACTGGGTATTCTGACCACTCAAAAAATATTTATAAGCCTTTGCCTGAATTGTTTAATTGACACAGATGTTTTTGGCTTTTTACTGTAGCTTAGTAGCTGGATCATTGCAGATGGGCTTCCTGCAGCTGCTATTCAGAGCTTACAAGGGCAACTTCCCACCCAGTCCAATTCTATTTCCTATATCCTGAATGTTTACCTTGAAGGGATGGGACAACAAAATGACCTAAATCAAAGGGAGAAGCAGCTACAGAGAAAAAGCACTGTCCTAAATGGATGGAGTGAATTTGCTTTTGATCAAACCTGTTTTCTCACGTTGGCCTTTTAAGGTTTTCCGTAACTCTTGGAGTTTTAATTCTCACTCAGAATTACTGAAGGCTTAGGATAGAATCTGTTTTTGAAATAGTGGAATTTTCACCGCTTGTTTTAAATATTTGGCCTTTGTGATTTGATTTTCACTGAGTCACTCCAAACAAAGGTATATTTCTGTGACAGGTATTGCTTTGAAGGTAAGCAGCAACGCTTTCAGGAGGTAATCATTTATTTATTCAATTCTATGGCTGTGTTTTTTTCTAAAAGTGGTTGCTTTTATAAATTCTGTTTTTAAAAGGAGGAAAACACTACACTAAAAATTCAATGGAGTAAATTAGGAAGTAAAAAAAATAAATAAACGAATCAGCAGTACGCTGTTGATTCCACATGGTGGCACCAGCTTCTTTAGAACACAAACCTTCCAGCCCTGCAAACAGCAACATGGGACCTGTAAATTATTGCTATGTGAATAAGTGTTCTCCGGTATTTATTTCACGTTAGCTTCCCTGGAAAGCCGGTGGGTTCTTGCTGTTGCTCTTACTTTGCTAAAGCTCACGGAAATGGTTTGTCTGAATTGCCAGCATATCTGAGAGCTGATAAATAAGCAAAGTTTAGAGTGCATGTTCTGAAAGCAAAATTTAAAACAGTAAAAAAAACAAGCATACAACAAAACAAAAAGGCCTACGAATTATCCTTAGTAAATACATACTTTCAGCCAACTAGCTTCACATGCTTCAATACCATTATAATATGGCATACAGATGACAGATTCATTTTAAATGTCAAGACAATACACTTGAGGTTCAGAAGGCACAAAGATGACATACCTGCCACAGTGAACAACTACAGCCACAAGGTCATACATTCTGTCAGGATTTGTAGCATCTCCTGACGTGTTAAAAAGCCGGAGCTCCAAGGGAAAGACGACACGGTAGGAGAGTTTGGTGTATCGATGCAGCTGGTCCATGTATTTGAACCTTTTTAAGTGCAGAGCTAGAATCATGGGCAACTTTTTCACTCTCATTCTGAACCACAAAAATAAGTTAAACAAAGAGCAAGTTATTAGCAGATCATCTAAAATAAAGCTTTATTCCAAACAAGTTTCAGTAACAAAAGGTCTCTTAAAATACATCTAAAAGGCTGATGAAGATTTTAAAAGCGCTCCTTTTTTCACATATATTCTGGTAGGCAACATTTCCTCCAGAAGATTAACTACTCAACTGACATCTGAATGCAGGACAACTGTCAGTGCTGAAAATATCATCTTTTCAGCATATCAGTGAGAAGAAATGGATGGAATAAATCCATCTGGGTGCTCTGGCTGCTACCAAGCATGAAGTGTGAAAAGATTTTTGCTCACGGTATTCATAGTGGAGGCAGGCTGGATAGCTTGCAGTGGCTTTGAGCTGATTAATGCTAACCAGGGAAAGCCCAAATGTCTGGAAACACCAGATATAAGCTCTTCTGGGAGGAACACAGAATTAATCTTTTCATTTCTCTCTGATAACGTTGCCACAAAGTTACCAGATCTCTCCACTTTTCTTTTTCCCTTTCCCCACCAAACACAGTTAAACAGCCTTACAGTTTCTTTTTATCAGTTTCACAGAGAGTATTTTCTAACAGTCGCCCATTTTAAAAGAACATTTACATGCGCCTGAATATTTTAACGTTACCTCTTCTGTGCTTCTTGTTTACTGCGGCACTGCTCACAATAGTACTTATATTCACTGCACAGAGTTTCAGTATTACTAAACCCTCTGAAAATAAAAGTGAAAGAAAATTCAGATAGGCAGGGATATTCGGCCAGAGCAACCAGTTAAAAGTTACTATGAATAATATGGAAAAACAAAGCGCAAATCAAAGGACAAAATTCTTCTTCAGTCATATCTCCCAAACACAGTTTAGGTACATTTGTCCCATTTGTTGTAGTACCAATGTTCAGCTGTTAAGATCTGGAAAGGATGCTCCCAGGTATTTTAGGCAGGACTCAAACGAGGCAGGTTATAACAGCAATAAGATGACTGCGTTCTGATTCCAGAAACAGCCATGCTGCGTTACGTTTGGTGGTAGACATCAAATGTCCAAGCCTATGGTCATTAGCCACTGACCAGCAAAAGTGGGTTACCTTTCAGCTCCTAGTAATTATACACCCCTTATTGGCTATTAAAAGGCCAGCTGCTATATACAATTTGCTGTATCCTAGCAGCTGATAAGCCATGGATTTGGCAGTCAGCTACATGGAAGAAATCTCTACCAGCAAAAAGTACATCTGATCACAAACGACCAGGCAACCAAAATACATTAATAATATTAAATGAAAACATTCTGTGAATCCAAACAGACCACGAGTAGTTTTGTAAAATCTGAATATGTAACGTAACAAAATCCTTGTAAAAGAAAGTGAAACACAAACTTACACACCACTAAGACATCAGTCTTTACTACCAATAGCCACTAGGAAACCAGCAGCCCCAACAATGAAGATGCAATACCATAACCTGAAAGCCTTGAGCTGCTGCACATCAGAACAACTGCCCTCTGACCAAAAGCTGGTTACTTTTTTCCATTCATTTACCTCAGACAGTGCGTAATTGATGTATTTTGTTCCACATCAACCGATAGATCCAGAAAGTCCTCATCTTTGCTACTAACCTTGAAAAAAAGAGAAACATTTAATAACAGTTCAGGATCATGCACACTTCTTTCAACTATTTCTGGAACGATGCCGTATCCTCAATGCAAACAGACTACTGATTTGAGAAAATATATGCATACACACATATTCAGGCTCTTTCTTGAAGTAAATTAAAACTGAAGAGCTGGGGAAGCTTTAACCGTACACTCTACTCTTTGTACTGAGATAAAGCTTTCTTCAGCATTTCAGAGTATAACAGTAAATACTTATAGGTAATGCAGAAACTGGCTGCTGGATTTTCAATTAAATCCCAGGAAGGGTTAGTGGTTAGGAAAACCATCCTTCCACCTGTGGCACAGGCACATTTCACTTCAAATTTGAGAAAATCATATTTATGCCACTTAGAGCTTCTATCACTGGCCAGGCATAATTTTAGATTTAAAATGGCAAGAAAAGCCATTTCAGATTCAATTGCTTCTCTTCTTTTCTCTCCTCATTTGAGTTTCCGTTGTTTTGAAATGTTAAATTAAATACAGCACATTGCTAAGCACAAATTCCTACTCCGAAGGTGGTGAGGTTCTTCTAATTCTAGACTTCCTGGCACTTCTTTTACTCTCAAACAGAATGTCTATGGACCAGCACCATGAAGCATAACCATTACACTCAGTTAATACCAGTTAAATGAATAGTGTGCAATTCTCATGTAAAAACACAACATAAACCATCAATCACTGACACAAGAAATAACATGAAGACAAAAAAGCAGCTCATATCAGCCAGGTACAGACTGCCTTGATGGAAACAGGGAGGAAGAATAGAAAAAACACTATGCTTTTTCTGAGAAACATACCTTAACGAGTATTGGTTTGAACATAGAGGTGATACAGCATAAAATAGGGTATGTTCCATATTTTAATAGAGAGAGTGCAATTTCATCTATCCTAATAAATGAAAAAGCGTGCTTAGTATTAGGGAAAATGATCCAGAACTTGTGAACAATGTAAGAGATTTTGTTTTGTTTTAAACGTACAGCCTCACAGTTAAGACATCTGGTTTCATTGGTTAGTGTTCCTTGGAAGATTTCATGGACCCACGTCAGATCAGTCTTGTCTCCTTCTTCACTTTCAATGCTGCCATTCTGGAGTTTGCCATTCTGCTTCTCCTGCTTTTTCTCTTCTTGAAGCAAGTCAGCAATAGTGTTAAGTAGGTAGTTTAGGAATTCGTGTGCATCCTGCTGCATGTAATTATCAAACAACTCTGAAAAGGAACAGAATATGGAGAATGAAAAACAATACAGATACTTCATAAAATCAAATTCCAAAGCTTTTAGAAATCAGTGCATACCCTCTACCCTTCTCTACCTTACTGTATGATCCCACTAATTATTTTAGGCTACACTTTTAAAAGTTTTTAAGGAACTTCAAAGAACTTTGTTGTGCTAGCAGTTACTCCCACCTATTCCTCAGCTTGGAAGAAACTGATGGGAAGCTGAAAAATAACATGAAAGAAACTCAGTTTGGGTGTTTCTTAGAACAGATCAAAGCCAAGTTTGTTTGTTTTGTTGTTGTTTTGCTTTCATATGGGGAAGAAAATTAAGAAATACCGATGGGCTGCCTTGGGTCATTAGTTCATTAAGTCCAGCGTTTAAGGGCCTTTATGACTTTATCTTTTCAAGCTCAAGCAAAGATGATAAATCAACATACAGAACTTTCCCTTGCGAACTGCAACTGGGAAATAATCAGTAGTTCTCCTTCTAACAAATTCAACCCACCTCAAATGTAAGAAAGCAGGCTGAGAGCTCCTACAGAGTGATGAACTAACTCTGTGACGGGCGTTTAGCTATGACAAATTCTAGCAAACACTAACTTTTGTCAGGCTTCTACAGACCATAACACCATCAGGTACACAACTGGAGCACTGAGACTCGTATACACCCTCTGCACTTGGTCTAAGCAAGTACAGAAACAAAGATATGTAGGTTAATCCTTTTATGACAGAGCTAATTCTGATATAATCTCTCTTCCTGTGTTACAGAGGTGGTGAAATTCAAACCGCAAACTGGAGTTCAAGAGCATTCCAGAAATCTGTTAAGATCTGACAGTTTGGACTCACTTAAAAAAGAAACGGTGTTTACATTTTTATACGCTTAGCTATTCAATGCTTCAATCTACAGAAAGGCTTCATGTATTCATTTACCATTTTCTTTCCTCAATCGGGAAATAAATTTCTTGGGTGGGATGACTCCCACCTTCTTCTTTTGGGTAGCAATACTGTTGAAGAGATCAGAGAGGCATGTCAGGAGGCTTTCCTTCTTTCGAGGCTGCACTTTGTATGCCAGAACTTTTTCCCGAAATGGACGACAAAAATAAAGTGCCTGCAAGACTGAGTTGCAGTAGCAGGTATTGCCGAACTGGTTAAAACAGAACAAAAGGAAAACAAACATTTTCATATTAGGTCTGTTAAAAGGTAGTAAAAGAAAACGGCTGCTCAACAGGAATGTCACATACTGAAAATGGAAAAGTCATCTGTCAGAGGGGAAATACTAATAGACACCATCTAAAGACTCATCCTTTTATTACTACTGGAAGTTGCAATGAAATGAAAACGGTCACAGTGATACTAGGCACAAAATTTTTTAACATAAGGAAGGCACTGAAAAAAAAAAAGCCATTTGTGGGCTTGTTGCAAAATTAACACTTGCAGAGACAACATGCTGTCACGGTCCCCTGGATAGAGGAGATTCCTGTGTCACTGATGTGAAGAGGTACCAATGATACAGTAGAACAGTGGGACAAAGCAAATGGAGAAAGGATGAGACAGCATTGCTGCAGTTGAACTGCATGACAGTAACTAGAGCTCAATGCATTCCTATTTTCAATTTGCCTGTGTCACACACACAGATCACTACTCAGAGGGAGTTAGCAAGGTATATGTTAAGTATTTCCTGTTTACAATAAAGTATAATGAGAAGTACACAATGCAGGCAAATCCAAAGAGCAGCTGGTTTACATCTGCCATATCTGAAGGCTGTAAGGCTGTGTCACTTCAGTGAAAGGAGGACAGCGATAACGACTTCCAGAGGCAGTGTTCCACATTGCTTAACAAGGAGAAATGCTCCAAACACTGAGACAGAAGCATATAATCTAGAAGAGATACAGCATTTTTTGAGTTATTGCTTTGCAATTTATTGTGCAGCTATATTTTACAATGCTGTCTCTTCATAAAAGTGAAGCAAATATTTTATGTTTGCCAGTCTCCAGATATTCTGGCAGAGAGATTCTGCAGCTCAAGAGGAAAGTATTTAGATAAATAAAACGAGCAAACAAAGTCGAATATGGAACAAATACAACCACTACTATTCACCAGAATTTGGTGTAATTAATGTACCAGAGTGATCGCAAGTTTGCTAAGCAAAACAGAATATTAACAGCTTTGATTCATCCCGCTTACAAGGTTCCATCATTATACATACATTAGCATTAATTTATAGCATATGCAAACAACACAGAACAGCAGCTAAAACTCTCACTGACACAAGGAAAACAAATATACAATCTGAACAAACATGAATTAGGATTGACCCTAAAACTCAGTATCTCCTTTCAGTATCTAAAGGGGAGCTACAGGAAAGAAGGGGACAGACTCTTTAGCAGGGTCTGTTGTGACAGGACAAGAGGAAATGGCTTCAAACTAAAAGAGGGGTGATTTAGATTGGACATAAGGAAAAAGTTGTTCAAACAGTGACGATGGTGAGGCACTGGTACAGGTTGCCCAGAGAAGTGATGGTGTCCCACCCCTGGAGACACCCAAGGTTCAGGCTGCACTGGGATCTTAGCACCTGATGGAGCTGCAGGCATCCCTGCTCACTACAGGGGAGTTGGAATGATGGCCTTTAAAGCTCCCTTTCAACTCTAAGCATTCTATGATTCTAATTCATGTTAATGAGTGACCTAAAAGAACCACACAAAAATTAAATCTGCATACAACACACAACAGGCATGAGAGCGACCAAAAGCCTTATTAAATACTTCACCTGGATACTTCATCTGGAAATAATAAATTGGCCTACAGTAATCCCAGAAAATAAAGAGACAGAAGAAACTAGAAATTATCTATCTTACAAAACTGGGAGGTCACGATGCACCTTAAGTCAGGAGGTTCATAAAGCACATAGCTGGTGAAACTTCAGGACTGTCAAAGTGCAAGAAGTTAAGTCGTTATACATATTGCTTTGATGCTGCCCTCAGAGAGAAGAACTATTAAACTACATGGAAAAGTACAGAGATCAAATTCTATCCAAGCAACTTTGAAAATTCCTGACAGTAAGGTGCTAAAGCTTTGCAGTAGACAAAGCTATGTGGTAAAAAAACTTACAGAATGGTATGCTTTAAGTTCTAAAAAACTCCTTGCAAACAGTATTTCAGCCTGCTTTGTTTGCCACAACTTTCATATAACAACACAACGTAGAAGTGCTTTTCTTCCTATGCAGAATCATTAGGGTTGGAAAAGATCACTCAGATGACCAAGTCCAATCAGCCCATCCCCACATGCCCACTAACCACATCCCTCAGTGCCACTTTGACCCTCTTCTTGATCACCTCCAGGGACAGTGACCGCTAACACCTCCCTAGGCAGCCCAAGTCAGTGCAGTACCACTTTCCAAGGAGAAATTCCTCCTATTAGCCAATCTGAATATCCAATGATTTTGCATGTTTGTATTTTAGGTGCTTTGCTGAAGCCAAATACTTCATAAAAAGACCATGTGATGCATCTTACTTCAGAAATCCTGAGTTCTGAAGTGTCAGAACAAAAATTCTTCTACCTTTGAGCCACTTACAGTGTTGGAAAACTTCTGAACAACTCAGTTATTGATCTGTCCTTCTCTATATTGGATACAGCTTTCCAAAAATAAACACAATTATGCAGCAGTGTTACAGTTTTAACTGGAATAGGTCTGTGTTCAGAATGATGTAGCCGTATCTTTCCAATCTTGTCCGTGATTTTGCTTTAATAAAAAAAGAAAAAAGGGCTGCAACTATTTATCTTCTGCAGAAAGTCACAAACCAAGTTGGTGTGGCAGCTCTCAATGGGCTACTGAACATTTCCACTCCTGCAGTCAGTTATACGCACAGATCAAACACAGTTTGTACAAAAAAAAGTCTAATGTGACCTAAAATACAAAGGAAAAGCCGGCACAAAAGCAGTTTTTAATTCTTTCTGTCATACTTAAACTGTTCTTTTTCTTAAAATTGACTGTATTTAGAGCCTACGTTACCTAACATCATATGAACACACATAATTTCACATCTTCAATGTAAAAAGAAAAAAAACTGAAGGCTCATTTTAAGACAATGAGTTTTTAAAATGAAAACTGAGCTCAATCCACCCCTCATGCAATCCAGTTCACCGCTACACAAAATGCATCTCAGTGGGCTGTCAGTGTCAGAAGCAGCAGTCAGACCTTTCCTCATACACACTGCAGTGGTGGTAGCATCTGCCTGACCGCAGGCAAGCTGGGTCTGTTCACTGATCCAAAGAGAAACCTATTTAAGTCTTCTTATTTAAGCCTTCATTGTCTATCAATTCAACATCTGACTCTATCTGCAATGCAACTACACATTTACTAGTTCTGATGTTGATGTTATGAAATGGCATTTGTTAAAGTGCTGCATTTAATTTCAAGCCATAAAAGAATTATAAATAGCTTAGGAAAAAGCTCTCCAAAACAACAGCATGAAAACGATGATCCCCAAGAAACTGGCTGCAAGAAATAAAGCACAACAGCATTAGTCATATTTTGTCCTTGTGAACAGAGAATGAATGTGGGTATAATAACTGGTTATTTTTAGAATGCTGTTTTCCCTCCTCGCACTATTCATCACTCTGCTATTTATGTTACAATTGGAGATGCCTTCCATTTTTCTCATTATGGTGCAAACCTCAGAAGCTTTGGAATGGCCATTAACACCATACTTAAGGAGTATAACTCAGTGTGCTTAGATGGCTTGTTGTCTGAGAACAAACTGCTAGAGGCCCACACAGAAGTCAATTAAATGAGTTTCTGATGAGCTGCAACAAATTATACTTTATAACCTTACTTGGTTTGTCTGAAGACAGATCATCTCTCAGCTTTCAATGAGACATACCTATATGAGCAGTAAACACAAGCCTATTTGTGTTTCTAGTGAGAATTGCCAGCACCTTATTTTCACATCAGAAGCATGATGCCACAGAACCATTACCAGTGAACTTCCTATACGCAGGCACAACAGCTGCCTTTCTCCTCTGGAAGTACCAGGAAGACCAACACCAATCATCTCCACAATTAATTTAGGTAGACAATCCTTACCGTCTGAAGTATCCTAACCTAGTCAGATGTATGCCAGCTGACAGATACAAAAACAAGGACTCATTACACAAGGCTGACAAGAAAAAGAGCAAGAAAAAAGAGCACTCGTACACTTACTAAAATTGGCCAGGTTATTATCATTCATCTTCTGACTGCTTCCTTACAAGAGTTTCCCTGAACACCATACCAGAACTATGTTTTTAGGAAAGTAACATTTTCATTTAAAAAGCTCAATGATCCCATATGGAGCCACTGTGTGTATCACTGTAATACCGTAGCTCTTCTCTACGTGAAGAGAATACAAACAGCATGCAGATTTTACTATTCAGTGTTCTTTCCAGCTAAACACTGAAGTCTTGTAGTTAGAAACGTAGTCAAGTAGGAAGAATTCTCTCACTAATCAATATTTATAAGCACAGAAAAACAAATATTTTTATGAAGGCAAAATGTATACCTTAGTAAACAACACTGCACACATCGCACTGCAGGATGAGGCATCTGTGCAGCCCCCCCTTATGTCTAACAGAGAATCCTTTTAAATTCAATATTACAATATGAATTAAACAAACAAACAAACAAACCCTGCATTTAAAGCACAGAAGGTACACTTACATTGACCAAGCCAAAGTAATGCTCATTCACAGGGAACTGTTCAGGACCAATCTCTTTCTCCAAAGCTGAGGCATTGGCGCCCTGCAAAGAAACAATATGTTAGAGGGGGGGAAAAATCCCCCCAAATCCAACAGAATTCATTACTACCACCACAAGAGCAATGAAGCCAGGAAAACGAGCTTGTTCCATCAAGAAATAACATCTTGTCTTTCCATGTTCTTGAAAACGAAATCAACATGATGTCTTATTACAAACAAAAGGCACCGCGCTTCCACTCTGAAATTGTGCTTCATCAGGCAGCAGACATTGTCCTACTTCATCTGCAGCAGAGCACTATCTCAGCTAACAGAAGGGATTCTTGCACTTGATTCTAATTGAAAATGAACAGCAGAAAAATTGTTCTCATTTAAGATTCCAGATCATTCACAGTGACCTAGAAAGACAATTTACATTTAGTCAAGTATATACACAGTTAGAAATAAAGAATCTCCTAACACACCAACAGAACCCTAAACCTAGAGGACAGGAAACATGCAGGCTGCAAATTCCATGCAAAAACCCATCTCTTCTGGTGATGTGGACTGCACCTTCATAACAAAGCAAACAGAATTCCCTTCTTGAACCTACGGGGGGAAAAAACGTGTGTAAAACTTAACTTTCACTGTAGTAATATCAACTGTGAAGCTGCGAGAAAATCATGGCTGTGTAATCTCTGCAAACATCAGGTGCTATGTGAACACAGAGACTTCTGCTGCCACCCTACTTGTGGGCAAGACATAATTATGGTGTCTGAATAACTCAGAAAGGGACTTTTCACCAGCTTCCCTTTTCTAAATGTATCTCAATGCTCTTTGAACACCTGTAAGAAATTCAGTACATCTTCCAATGTTTTTGCAGCTTTAGAAGTGATTCCTTCTGAAATAAACCTTACCTTCACGTACAATTTACATTCTAAGTATGTCTTCTGGGAAGCACTACAGACAGACAGGTAGAGCACAGTTAGGAGAAAAGAATGGAAGGAAGAATTTTATGAGACATTCCTCAAACTGCTCACTCGGCAGCACTTTGGATTGGCTCACTCTCAATTAAGCAAGCTGGAGCTTATAGGGCATTTCCAGATATGTCCTTGAGTCTCCATCAATATAATGAGGACAGAACGTATTATTTTACATAGGACCAAAAAGCACCATGACGTACACATGTAGGGTCTTAGTTACTGAACAGCAACTAAAGCACACCAACATTCTGGTTTCAATTCTAAGCCTTCCATTTCAAATTCAAAGCAGTTAATGGATCTTATCCCATTTCCCCATGTTTTTAATCCACCACTACTGTACAGCTGAGCTCCCACTTGGGATATGGTGCCTTCTCCTCATACCACTCTGTGCTGTCCTCTAATGTTTCTTAAACATCTTCCAAAAGCCCTCCACTGCTTTGTGTTGCACTGTACAGCTCTCTGAGGAGTTACCATCATTCAGTGGAGAAATGGAAGCACATTGGATTCTTGACTTCTGCTTTGAATACCACCCATAACTTTCCGCAATCATTAAACAGAGATTCTATTGCACATGCATCTTGTCCTACAGCTTAAAGACAAGTCCCTGAAGCTATAGCATTTTCAAACTGGTATTTCAATCAATCCAACTAATATTCTGCTATTAGTACAAGCATCAGGCAAGCAGAGTCTGTAGAGATTATTAAAGACAACACAGACAGAACTAAGAAGCTAAAAAAAAAAATCTATGAAACTAAGAAGCAATACAGTTTAAGAGGAGGAATGGAAACTCTGTAGTCAGATCTCTTGCATCAGATTTACAGGGAATTACATATGTGTGTGTGTGTGTATGAAGAACAAGAAAGACTCAAATCCAAGTACCGTAAAAACACACATAAAGAGAGGTGCTGATAGATTTACAGGTGAGGCTCTTGGCAAGCAGCAATTACACAGAAACATTTTGAGACATCAATGCCAGATCAAGCAACTCCTCTCATTTGTTTCTCTCCTCCCACTCCCTGCTCCCACCTACCTCTTCGTCCTTCCACGGTGTCCCCCTCCAAAACACAAAATACTTGTAAAACAAAACCTAAGACTTGCTATCTACTGTTAACAGTTAAATATCTCAGTTAATCAGCCACAGAATAACCAAGGTAACCAAGCATTCAGTTGCAATGTTTCTGATCTCTCTTGTAAAATGTTTCTTAACATTGCATGCTAAAATCATGCAAACCAACACAAGACCCAAACTAACTGTGTGGGGAATCAAAATGATGAAGCAGTCACGAAGAACTCTGAAGAATTCACAAGGTAAACGATAAGAAGTGTACATGTCTATCATACCATGATTAAATTACTACAGTGCAAGCAGTAGAGCTATTAGAGTGATGTAGAATGGGAGTGAACTCCCAAGAGAACTGAACTCAACAAGGCAACAAACATAAAGAAAAAAGCACTTTAGAGTGGCAAAGCCAATGGGCTTGGTCATGGTTCAGGTCAGAGCCACATGGCACAGCTGTGAGTAAGGCAGCAGAAGTGCTGTCAAAGTTCAGTTGCCCACAACCTGCAATCTCTGCAACTGTATTTCCACACAGCAAGGGAACCAGCTGGTGACTTGTCTTGATGAGCTGTGCCCTGCTGTAAGGAAGTCAGATAAGCAGCTTTGTTTTCAGACTGAAAGGTGTTATACACATTTTCCCACCCATGCTACAATAGTTTTCCATTCGGATAATACAGCTATAGATCACAGATCACACAAATACCTGCTCATAAGAAACAATACATGCTCCATTATTTTGGAAATTATTAAGGCCCGTTTCTCATCTAGAAATGGAATCTAACCTAAGGGGTAAGCATCCGAAGCGTGAGACTTCATATTTGGTTATTTGAAGAATCAAGAGAGATGCAATTCATCTGGCAGCCACAGAGAAACTGTTCTGCATCTTAAAGCCTTTAAAGCATTTCAATCATAGAATCAATACTGCTTTGCCAAGCTATGACAGACATTGTGGAAGCAATAAAAATGTCAAGAAAGAGATCGCTAGCAGATAACAATCAAATTTCCTTGGCGTATAAAAGCTAAGCAAATAATGCACAACAGAATACAGCTAAATGTAAAGTTTAATGTATGAGATTAGACCTGACTTCTCATTGCAAGCATAAGGCAAATAACTGCATCCTATAAAACCCCCTGATTTACATCCCCAGACATGCAGGAGGCCATCAAAACACTCTCTGGAGGAAGGAACTGCTCTACTAGTCCAGCTCAGGAAGGGATGACAAAGCTATAGGTACACACCAGCTCCGTAAGCAGGAAAACACAAATTTAGACAGCAGATAACTATCTGACAGGAAGAACATCCCCAGGTGGCAATACTGTTTTACTGAAGCCCATAGACTCTCAGAGACATGGGAATTTAACACTTCCATATTGGTAGTGGAAGCGACAATTGAACTTTTGGCACCATGTAATTTGTATTTGTAGTTTTCTAGAAATTACTATTTGTTAAAATGATGTTTCAAAGGTCAGACACACTTCTCCAAGTGTCCCCTATTCTGCTCGCATCACCACCAGCAGAACCGATTCTAAACCAAGAGCAGGCTGAGCCCAGTGGGTTTGCATGGCCCTGGCACTGTCAAACAGCAGAAGGGAAAGCTGCCTGGCACCTGGAGCTATCACATTTTAGCAGCTCAGAATAGTTAGCATTGCTAACAATGGCCAAGAAACGCCAACAGCATGAAGACAATAAAGTATTCTCTCTGGTATCTGCAGTACTTTGTGAATATTGGATCTTAAAAGAAAAAAAGAAGAAGAAAAAAAAAAGGGTGGGAGACTTCCAAGAACCCTGTTCACTGATCTCCAGCAGAGAAGACAAAGACTCAGAAAGTCCCATCAACCAAGTTTTAAGATCACAGTGCAGGGAGTTGTTATCACTCAAGTTTTTCTTCAATTTTCACAGCAGCTCAATGAAGACTTGACTCCAGCTTTAAATACATGGGAGGTACATGGAAGACAGGACTGAGTACAGCTCGTGCTTACCCAACGAACACAAAAAAGCTGTCCAAGGCTTTGTTGAATTTGGTGAAGCAAAAAAGAGAGATGCAAAGAGCAGCTTCAAAACCGCTTACCTGAAATAGCTGGCTATGCAAGCTATCAGAAATGAAGAGATCCTACAGCACAGCTCCGGTTTTACCTGAATATCCCCACAAAACAGAACAGAGATCTATCAAGCCCTCCAACTTGAAGCTGTGAATTGCCTTTTGTTCAGCAGAGAAGCCTTCAAGTTTTATTTCCAGTCGAATGCAGTATGCAAGGGAAAGAGCCCTGATGGACTCCTGTTTCCCTTTGCTGCCACAGACACAACTGGTGTCAGGCAGAGCCAGTAAGGAGGTCTGGAGCTTGGGAGCTCTTCCACAGCCATCACCCCACAGCTGGGAGTGATTAAACAGTAGCACAGTGCAGAACGTGTGCTGTGGTCAGCATGAGGCGGAAATCCACGTGTCCAGCACCCACACAGCTCGTGCTTCAACTTACAGCTTTCTTCTTTTTAGTACTATGAATTATTTTTTTCTAAACTAAATTTCAGTCAAATCCTCTGCACAACTCAGCTGCAAATAAATGGACTGTTATCGAAGAACAAACTATGTTACAGGTTGAACTGCAGATTCTGAACTAACAAGGTTCACGCCTCCAGCTTTAAGTACCTGCTTCCTGCAGCTCACAAGGTAATGGTGCAGGTTACCAAAGCAGTGCTGTGCTATCCTGACAGGCACGCCAGCACGTCTCCTGAGCACAGAGCAGCCGCTGCCACAGCTTTGGTGAAGAAAAGCATCAAAATTAGCACAGTGCTGGGCCAATGTCCTTGCTGTTATTCAGAGCTCTTGTCAAAAATAATCAGGTCAGCACTGTACCGGCTGCTCAGGCAAACAGAGCTATAAAACAAGGGGAGAAAACCCATAAAGTGGATAGGCACAAGAGATTCACAAGATTAATCACTTTCAACGCGCCAGAGAAAATCAGCTGATTTAAAACACTCTCCATGCACAGCTCCATGTGATCTACAGCAGATACAGCCTTTCTTCTAAGCCAAATTTCTTACTGCTTTTTTCAGCCCAGTACAAAATATTAATTCCAACACTGCACGCTTTTTATACAAACCTTTCATCCTTTTCCCACTGCAATTAGTATCATTTGGCTCAGATGAAGTAATTAAGGTCCTGCATCATAGGTTACATATCTGAACTCTCATAGGTACGTGGACCGGCTGGCAGAGCAGCCAGCTGTGATGCACCAGCTTGGACTCTGCACTAGGCTAACTCAGCCTTTGGACTGGAACCCACTGGTTCCCCACCCAGAGTACAGCACACACCTGCCTGCAAAAGGCATTTCTCTTCAACAAAGGCAAAAAAGGAAAAGGGGAGATTTCAAGCACCCTGAATCACATTACAGTACACAAGTCCTACTGAGGTGCCTAATATGCGGCAAAGCAAACTGTTAATCTCGAAAGGAGCAGGTGTAAGCATCACTTCCACAAACTCCACTCTGAAAGTCTACAGAGTGTTCTCAGTCTGCACACAGTGCATACAGCAAAGGCTCTGGAGGGGGCAGGAAGTGGGCAAAGCTTTTTGAGCATGCTGGCTAGAGCCAGGGCTGTGGAGAACACGATAACATTACACAGTGCTGTGTTTCAAACCAGACTTGCTGTTCCAAACCTTATGCCCAGTTTTAATTAAAGCATTTTTAAATAAATTAGAGTGCTCTGTGAATTGCTCTGCATACGTGTTTATTCAATCAGGAGCTGGTCTTGCAAGGTCCATGGGATCTGTGCCTCGCTTCCTAAGGTGCAGCAAGTCACACACTTATGAAATTCTGTCATTTCACGCTCATTATGTTTGAACAGTTGAAGTAGGCACCAGCTAAAGGAGCAAAAGGAAGGAATGCTGGACTGAGGGTAGGAAGTACAGAAGCTACAGCTTAGAGCCTTGACCTTTGTAATTGCACTGCAAGCAATCTGCTTCCCCCTTCTTAGCCACTGTGTCCAAGCTCACCTCAGTGCTCACAGCCACACACCTGCCTGCAAAGAGCTCCAAGAAACTCCTCTCAGGTGACTCAGTGAGATATGCAAGAACTGACCATAAAAAGTGAGAGTGAGAGCTGACAGGAGGCTGCACAGCTTAAAAAGGCCAGCACCTGTAAGAGCAAACCCTGAAAACCATATACTTTTTAATAGGTAGGGATGAACATATTAACTGGTGTAAACATAAACACAGATGTAGTCAATGTCTTAAAAGCATTCGTTCCAAATTCTGGTTAAAAAACAAAACAAGTAAGATTCTATAGAGAGCTTTTTCATCTACTGACATTCTGCTATTTTAGTACCCTTTCCAGGGTAGTCACACCTCATTTTTCAAGTTGTAACAGCTCTTGGAGTACATGTCCTCTACTATAATAACTAGCTTCAAGGAACTATACTCTGCCCATAGTTTCCTCAATACTCAGTGAAGCAAGAGTTCTATTCTCGCATTTTCCCAAGGACAGCGAAGGCACGATATCTTTAAATTTATAAGCAATCCAAGATGAAAACAGGCATCCAGACTTCAGAAAAACTCATCTACGTGGTAGCTCAGGATTGCTGCACAACACCCTAGAAATCACCAAAGGAAACCAGCACATGACACACACGTGCTGTTAGACACAGGCTATGTGCCCACCTGGCACAGCCCTACACCTGCATGCTGCTGCAAGTCCAGGATCCAGAGACCACATCCCTGACTTCCCACTGTACACAGCATTAAACTAGAGCACCGTCAGGAAAATCTTGTGTGAAGTGACCTACTAACTGCTCCGCAAAAGGTTACACATCCTTCTTTCTCCCCCCTAAAATAAAGCAGGTCATTCTCAAGCTGAGCACTAAGGGCAAATATGAGCATTGTTTAACAAGTCAATAAAGAGGCACTGCTGGAATCACAAGTCTACTTTGCTAGCTCTGCTTTTATCCTCCCTTCTTTCCACTTCCCCAGTGATTCCTTCCCTGCTGTAAATGCTTTTTAAAGCTAAAACAGACTTCTAAAAATACGAGTGAAACTGCAGTAAGCGTGTGTTATACAGCAGTGACAAGAAAGCCCTGCTTGGCCTGAATAATATGCTATCCAGAAGGCAAATGGAAACGCATAACTTAAAGTGATTCAGTCGTCTCTTCTCTAACACTGAAGTTAATAATCATATCCACGCCATCCTGATTCAGAGAAGCAGAATAGGACTACCACCAGTTTGTAAACAGAATTCGAGCTCCTCATCAGGTACGTCTTGCTGATTCAGCAAACAATTAGATGTGAATTGAGGGGAAACATCCCTAATTAACTTACCAGGAAACACCAATACTTTTGCTAACAGTTTAATTTTGTGAACAGCCTGAGGTAAGGAGGAACAGATCAGACCCGTGCCTCATGCTTTGCTTCATGCTAGTGTTCTGGTCACTTAACTAGTCATATACATACATATATATATATATATATATATATATATATATATAGGTTTTGTCAATACAACAAAACAACCCGACCCCAGACTCAAAAGCCCAGCTGTGTGCTGACTGTCACAGCCCCTGGGGCACAGCAGCATATCCCTGATCAGGTGACACAGTCAGACCATGAGAAGTCTGCCCTCCTTCCTCTCTTACTCAGGAGAGGACTTGCATCTGTCCATGACTGCACGTATGCCACAAGGCTACAAATACACCAGTTTAAATACACCTCTGAAATAAAAGAGATGTATTTTTCAGGAAGCAAAACGTGAGTATGTAAGGGGGAAAAAAAGCCTCAGCAGTGCTTTCTCCCAGTTTGTCTAGCAATCACTTGCAAAAAGACAATGAAAACCCTTAGCATTCATGATAAAGACAAATGCTAAGAGACAAAAATTAAGCCAAAGGGACATAGCAGAGAATCAGAACCCCAGCTGGTAGCTCCTGGCTACGGATGTGTCTTGCCATACGGTGTTCACATCTTAACCAAGCAATAGACCATATTCAAACTAACATGTATTTTCCTATGGCTTTCCAACCTTCACAATACCATAAGTGCCACACAAACGTTATGCAAGTGCTAAAAGAGGGACTGTGCTCATATACAGGAAATACAACAATCAGGAGGCACTGGAGAGATGATCCACACTACAAAAAACTGGAAGTTATTTTAGGGAGGGGGATCTAATTAAAACTGTAACTACATCACTGTAGAGTAATGAGTTCAGGCAAGTTTTAAAGAGAGACTGCAGAACAAAGGGGTCTGTGAATGTCCTGAAGCCGTGCTTTAGCTCTGCAGAATGAAGTGCAGGAAAGGAGTAGGACTGTTGGAAAAAGCTGTATATGTTATTAGATACTTGTAAAGTACTGTACAAACAGTACATATGAGCATAATCCTGAAGGAAGCAGTCTCCCAGAGGGACTTTGTCAAGTAATTACATGGTTTTATAATGACAGCTTCGGTTTTTATATCCACATCACAAGGCAAACAGCATTTCTTACTGGACTGTAACTTAAGTATATGGAAATCAAAAGGTTCTCTTTTAAAATACAGCACCCAGAACCTCATACTTCATGTGTTACCTAAAGAAAACGTATGGTGAGACGGCCAGTAAGTTCAACCAAGCTGTACGTGCACCTACAGCACTTATACTGGAAACATTCGCAACAGTTGATGAAATGGTTCAATCAGAAAGTTGGAAGCAGGTTTCTCAGCAGGAGAAAGGAGAGTGTGCAGTGTCAGCATCTCTGCTCATGGCTTTCTGGAGAGAAATGAAACAACAACCTCTGCAAGCAAAACAGAAGCTGCTGCTTCCCCAAAGCAGTAATAGGATTAAAAACTTAAACACCTTCTTTAAAAGAAAAAGAAAAACCGTACTTCAAAATGGACCTTGACAGGCTACAAGTATCTGCTTTGCTTTCATCTAGTATCACAACCAAAATGAGAGATGAGGTACAAAAATGAATATGTATAGTCAAAGTCTCTAAAAACAAACCACAAATTCTGGAATGATTATACCCAGGTCTAGCTCTGTACTCATAGGAAACGCACTGCTTTATGTTCATCATCTTAACCTAAAGCTCACTCAGCTGATCCCAGGAACACATCCCAAATACTTCATGGGGCTGAGTCAACGCCTGCCTCTGGGGGACAGAGTGGCACATGAAGCCATGATCCAGCCAGCCACCTCACTTGCCCTTAATTTCACCTGTGTGAAGTGTTACTGTGGCTCCCTGAACACTGTGCTTTACACAGCACCACTGTGGTCAGTTCACTTCATCCTCAGGTTAATAAAAGTCGTGGGACAGCATCACCATCCCTTTTCAGGATGTTCCATGGAGATGTGGCACAGAAGGACATTGTCAGTGGGCATGTGGGGATCTTGAACTGGACTTGGTGATCTTAGTGGATTTTTCCAACCTTACTGATTCTAAAAGAGAGAAGCCCTATGGCCTTTACACAGCTCTGAGGTCACCCTTTGCAAACTGCCGCACCAGAGCCTTTCTGACGCTGCAGCCCAGGATCTACTTCACTGCTGTTATCACATGAGGTATCAAACACAAGCCTGACGGCCTGGAGTAACAAAGCCACGGGACAGTAAAACCCGAAGATCTACAGCTGTGTGCCCTCAGCCCCGTCCTGTGCTGAATTTGTGCCATCCACCCCTACTCATAGTGATTAACATCCCCACACTGAGAGCAATATGTTTGGGCAGCGTATCACCAACAAGAGGTGGTTCCGTGCTATGACTCAGCCGTGCCTGCTGCCAGATGAACCCCTCGCTGGCCTCTGCTTATGCAGCAATGCAATCTCATTAAAAATTCGGCATAATCATGCGATTACGAGCCTCGCTCTCGCTGCGTTTCCATCAGCAGCACGGATGATGCCCTGCAACGTGCGTTCCAGCAGAATAAGGCGCTCGCATTAACCAGCACGAAAACCTTCAATTGAGCTACTTACCACAAGAAACACGGCGAACTCAGCTGGAAGGAGCTCACCCGCACTCCCCTCAGCTACTCTCCATAGGAGCGCAGCCGCCCACCTGCCCGGCGCGCACTCAACACCGGGCCTCGATCCGGGCCTCCTCGCCCCGCACAGCGCCCGGCCTCGGGCCCCTTCCCCGTCGCAGCCTCCGCCAGGACGGGCTCCCACAGCCCCCGCAGGCCGCCGGCCGGCCCCGCCGCGCCGCTCACCATGGTACAGATGGAGGCGAGTCTCCGGACCGTCATCAGTACGTCCATCCGCCCGCCGCGGCCACACGCCCCGCCGCCGGCCCCAGCGCCGCCGCCGCCATGTTGGGACGCAGCCGCCCGACTGACAGCGCCAGCCGGGCCGGGGTGGCGCAGCCGCCAAATGGGGCCGGCCGCAGTCGGTGCGCTGCCCAAAGGGGGCCGGGCTGCGCCGCGCACTGCGGGTCCTCTCGTTCCGGCGCACCTCGGGGGCCGGGCGAGCTGCAGGCATCGCAGGCCGAGGGGGAGGCACTGTGCTCGCAGTGGTGGAGCTCTGAAGGGTCTGATTCGGGCTCGATATTAGGAAACATTTCTTCTCTGGCACACAGGGCGGTGGTGGAGTCACTGTGCCTGGAGGTGTGCAGGAGCTGTGTAATGTGTACTTAGGGACGTGGTTAGTGGGCAGTATCAGCGGTAGGAGGACAGCTGAACTGGATGATCTTGGAGGTCTTTCCCAACCTTAGTGTTCCTATGGTTCTTAGTGTGGCTTTACAGAGCTGCCCGGTGTGACGAAGGAGCCAGGCATTGTTTCTGCAGCAAACAATCGTTCTCTGCTCTCGCCACGTGTCCTCCTCACGGCACAAACACAGAAAGGAGCCTTTCAGAGCACAGCGCTGTGATAACAGCAAGCATCTATTGTACACCCAGCGGGAAAGGAGCGAAGAATGCTGCCCAGCTGCCATGTAATGCTTCACTCACTGCGTACAAAAAGCAAACATGTATCAGGAAAGAAACACCCCGCAGATGGGTGGAAGTGCTTGTTGTCCCAACGACGTACAGGATTCTCTGTATCGAACCTCGTAGGAGCCTGGATAAAACGTTGGGTTCCCTATAAATGAGGTTCTGCTGAACAGTGATGGTGGTGAGCGGGGAAGCCCTCGGCTGTGTCCCCGTGAGCAGGACTGTTTCCACATGCTGCCCCTCGCTTCAGCCCTGGCCTTGTGGGAAGTCGTTTGTGGACGGGGTGGTTTAGTTTCCAAAACACACTTTTTTTTATGAGGCCAAGATGTTTCCATTCTATTTGAGTTGCTCGCCCGCAGCGATGTTCTCTTATACACACTGTACTTCCCACGTCATCTGCTACAGGATCCCGAGAGAGAGTATTCCACAGTCTAAAAAAAATCCTTAAAAATACACTGAAAGTGAAAAATGACACATGTCACTTACAGGGTTTCCATGAACGCATCGCAACAAAATTAGAGACAGGAAGTACAGAAATAGCGGAATCTGGACAGCGTTTAACCAAATTTAACTATATATATAAATGATCGCCTCCCTGACATCCCGAAATAGAACCAACTGTGATTTATCGTGGATGTCGCAACAGAATCTGAGGACACTTCCTTCCCCTCTGGCCTCAGGATCAGAACAGCTTTGTGCTGGGTAAAAATATGGTGCTAAAATGACGGTCTTGTCCCCAGATGACATCTTCCCGAGGGTACCGCTGGATCACAAGGCCCAGTTTTTAATGTCTGCACAAGGTGCAGTCCCAAACATGTAGAGAAAGGCTAGCTCCTCATTCACATCACATTCAGTGCTGTTCCAATCTTACCTTCTAGGGAGGTGCTTTGCAGCTGCCCTTCCAGCTAGCAGGAGCTGGGAAGGGTTACTGGGAGAAACAAGGTGGTAAAAATGCTGCTTTTGTTTAGTGCACAAGCACTGCAGGGTGAGAGCTGGTCTCTGGGCCCCCAGTTTACCACAAAGAACAAAGGCAAATCAGACAAAGCTGCAAAGATCAATCTGTGCTTGTTTAGAATACGCTGAGGAGTGGGGGATGCACCCACGAGCCACCAGCAGTGAGATTTATCCCAGCAGCTGCATAAGTGGCTTTTCCCCAGCACCACGCTTTGCATTTCTGCTCATAAATGAGCCTGTTTCTCCAGCAGTGTTGCCATAACGTCAAAATACTGTACGAAAACAACAGAGAGACACTGGGGTGAATGTAACTGCTGCAAACAGACTTTTAGAGGAAAGATCACTTTTGCCAGTGCTAGGCAGAAGGGGAATGAGTCTTTTTCTCAAGGTGTGGTGGTCTTAGCAAGAGCAATTCTAGCTCTGCTCATCTGTTTCTCCCTTTGTAAAGTATACGAGGAATAATCATATCCAGTTTTGAAAGCAATTGGATGTCTCTGGATGAAAAGCACTATGGTAAACGACAAATATTTTTATTTTTAGAATACTTCATCTCTGAAAATATGTACAAGTGCCAATAACATCAAAAACAGAAAATCTTATAGGAATCATAGCCAAAAGCGACAGAGACCAATCAATAAATCTTTACAATTTTGGTGTGGAAACAGCATCATCTCTGTGCAACATGCAAAGGCGCATATCTTTGCATGGAGCAACCCAGCCAGTGGTTACTGAAGCCTCCAGAATCATCCAAATGTTTTCAAAGTTGCTCTGAGTTTTGCAAACATTCTTCCTTTAATTTAAGCTATTGTTTCTCCAAGAGAATTTGAATTAAAAACATGCGCTTTTTTAGCTAAATATAAGTCCATTGTACACAAACAATTACAATCTCTTTTAAAAACAATTCTCATTCTACACGCCAAGGGTTATACAATCTCAAATAGTGTGAATCCTCTGCATGGTTTCACTCAGTGAAAAGACTCTTCTGACAATCCAGAAACCCAGATAAAGATCAGATTCAAAACCTCTGGCTTTTGTTATATATCTTCCTTGGTTTGTTCTTCGGGATCAGAGCCTAAATGTTACCTTTGTTACCAACATGTTGCTTTTTTATTATCATTTTAAACACCAAACAACCCTTTCATCTGGACAGAGATTCCTGCACATTCTGCATGCAGTGGCAGCAGGCTTTGGTTAGAAGCATAAGAAGCCTGGGCTAGTGCATGAGAAAATGAGACTGAACTGTATGAGCAAAAGAACTAGAGATCGATTGGTCTTCTTCCAAGACGCACTCTAAATCTGCTCCCACATTTGTTGTAGGCAACCAGAAGCCACCATAGCTGCCAAAAGAAGCTGTTCAACATTTCCCCCACCACTGGCTTTCTTTCATTTCTGCCCCCACACATCTCTCGAGTGTCAGCACCAGCACCTGCACTCAGCTCTTCCAGCAGCTGCTCCATGCCCATGACCATTTCAGCTGCCCAGCTCTGCCCCTTCTCACACCCCACTGTGTTGGTGAGATGCAGAGAGCTGCAGGGTGGAGCTGGGGGTGCTTGGAGCTTTTCTGTAAGCAGCAAAAAGCTGCCCCGTGTCTTGTTCTTCGTTCCCCTTGAAGGTTTTGTTGGCTTTTTTTGCTGCTGTTGCACACTGGGCTGTTAATCTCAGAGAACTGCTGGCGATGACTCCAGGGTCTCCTTCCTAATTTATGAGTGCTGCATCCAAGTTCAGCATCATTTAAGCATAGTTTGTGTCATTCTTCTCTAGATGCATTGCTTTACATTTATCTAGACTAAAGCTTCCCTGCCAGCTTTCCGTGCACTCACTTCTTGAGAACCTTCTGGAGTTGCTCAGCACTGACACAACATTTGGTTACCCCAAAGGACATTTACTTCTGTTTCTGTCAACAGTATCTCCTCTTCTGGAGCAAGTCAGCAGATGCGTATTGTTCTAAGAATGCCTTTGCTAGTATAGAATGTTCTACGTGGTACTTCTTAGCTTATCTGGCCTTTTTCCCTGCACTGAAACCCTTCTGGCCACCTAGACACTGATAGATTACCGCCATTTGTTTTCATAGGAGAGCTGTAGTGATGAATACTTTTATATTACTCACTAGCATATGCTTTTAATAGGAAATGGTAACAAGGGTTCCAAGATCATACTTAGAGACATACCATGTTAATCCTTAAATTTATAATGCATCCAGCTCAATGACACGGATCAAAGCGCCCTGCTTACTGACCACAAGACTTGGAATTTTTCCTCTCACTTTGCCTGCTCTTACAAAACTTCTGCAAGGTTAAGGTACCCGACTGAAATTTCCTGGAGAGGATTTTTCAGTGTTTGGGTGTTTCCAAAAACTTGGAAGCTCATTTACTCCATTCACATAGGAGTCATGTCCCAGAAGACACGTGATGTGGTGGCTCTCTCTCAGCACCATGATCTGCAGAGCCTTCCAGGTCTTTTGTCTCACTCCTCCTCAGCTGACTGTCATGATGGTCAAAGTAATAACCCCGAGTGCTTACACAACTCAGTGCAAATATTGCTTCAGAAGAAGTTTTTAGAGGGGAAACCGTGCCCTAGAAAAGTGACACATTCATGAATCTTCCTTATCCTGTTCTTATTTTGCTGAACTGCTGTGAACCAAAGCTGGATTTTTCTAAAGCTCTGTACCCACTTCACATGTGATATACTTAGGTCCTCTGTGGGGCTGGCATGGGAATGGAGATCGTTTGCAAAGCTGGCACCCAGTGCTTTGAGAAGGAGTGGCAAACTAGAAAGCTGGTCCGCTTTCCCTTCCTACTGCTCATAGCCACGGCCTGGCTTCTGAAACCTGCTGGGAGAGCTCTGTGTATGCTGTGATTGAAAGCAGCTGCACAAAAGCATCTGGGCACAGAAAGCTCTTTTGGTGGCTGCAGCCTCTCCATAAGGAACCATGCCTACCCTCTGCCTGGCAGGAGCACACAGAGGGCAGGAGAAATCCATGCACCCGGGTCTCCGGGCCCTGTGAGTGGATTAGTTGCAGTGCCACTTTCCGTCAGGATCTGTTTCCCACACAGCGTGACAGAGCGCACGTCTCAGCAGTGTGCTGCAGGCACCAGGCTCGCCTCTTCCCATTGCTGTCTGAAGCCCTTTGCAGACCTCTTTTGACCAGTTTCGCAGAGAAGAATGCTCTGACTATCTTTTCTGTAGTTTAATTTACATCTGCTTTATATTATGTGCAGTTTTTTTTTCTTTATCTGGCTCATCCCCTCCCCACCGCTCTTCGCTTTTTCTTCCCTCCCCATTATCCTTGATAACTGAGAGTTGATTGTAGCTCGTGTACGGTTACATGCTGTCATCCCTACAGACCATGCAGCCGCCAGCTGTCTCAACACTACACTAGGTTTCCCTATAGAAGTCATTCTTTCTTCACTCCCTCTGTCTGGCTCACCCCAATGAAGGATTCTGAGGCCTTCCTCAGCCTTCCCATAGCTGCTGTCAGCCCAAATTCACTTTTCCATGCTTAGAGACACAGCAATGCCCCAACATGGTGTTGATCCACATTCCAATGGGCCATTGCAACTGCTGCCACATAAAACCCAGTAGATGAAATGTATCCTGGAGGATACAAATGTGAACTAGTACTTGTAAGTAACCCAGGGCAGCCTGATAAGGTGGGGGACAACCAGCCCACGGCAGGGGTTGGAACTGAATGATCTTTAAGTTCCCTTCCAACCTGAGCCATTCTATGATTCTATGAACCCACTACTCTCTGAATTTAGTGGGAGAAAAAAAGGGTTTCTTTCCCTGAAGAGGAGTGTCCCATCAGCTCCGGTACTCTGAAGGGGCCCTTCTGCAGGGCACAATAGGCCAGGGAGAACAACAGAGTGTGGATTTGGAATCAATTGAAAATGCAGAGAAACTAGACAGGCAGAATGGGATTATTCAAAGCGGAACGAGAGCAGGGTGCTGGGGTGACTGTACCACGCTGCAAACACGGCTGTGATGACTGAAAGCCAGAAGGACCAGGTTTTAGAGAGGAGCCAAGGGGAAGCACATCAAACAGGCAGCAGGGAGATAAAATGGGGAGCGTAGTGGGTGGATGGAGGCACACGCTGGTGCCCGGCCGGAGGAATGTCATGGCTTCACTTGTGATTGGCTGCCGAGTGGAGGAGTCAGTTTTCACGGGGGTTGATCAAAAAGTTTCCTTTTGCTTTCCAAAGTCGCTGTCTGAGCAGAGGCATCGGAAGAGGAGGCCGGTTGCTCTAACATTCCTCGGGAAAACAACTTAAATGCAATGAGAAGGCTTCTCTTCCCAGGGACACACAGCCAAGAACAGACGCAGAGAAGCTGTTTTCCTTCTCTTCTCTCCCAACTCCTACTGGAGTTGATCAGCTCTCATTTCTGGCATGCGTCTCATCTCTCAGGATACCATGTCACAGTATTCTACTAACTTTCTCTTGCTTCCCATACCAGAGTATCCGGTATTAGACTGCGTGCCCAACAAAATCATCAAGCTGGTGGTGCTGGGTGGCAGCAGCGTTGGCAAGACAGGTAAGTCCTGCTCACACCTTTTGCTTGCTGCCATGCTACCTGCAGCTTTGCAGCTCACAGCCATGGCTGTGAAAACTCTCGCTACCTTTGGAGCCAAAACATTTTAAGTTGCTTTGTTTTTGCTTTTGTTTGGCTTGTTCTGACTCATTTATGAGGCAGGTTTGTTGCAGGGCTGTGACCAGGCAGCGTGAGGACAAGGTATAGCGTGGGGAGTTCTGTACTCACAAATGAATTTCGGTGGCCCTGTGTGAATCATTTAACTGCATCTTCATGTCCACACCTCCAAAAATGGGGCTACTGATTTCTGTTCTCCTACTGTAAATGCTGACTGCCGTGTGGACAAATAAGAGCATACAGGATGTGCCTGCCTGTGCTATTCTGCAAAGGATAGAAGAGGAAAGAAGGATAAAGCGAGCATTATTGCTTTGGAATAGACGATTCATGATCCATTTTTACTACGTCTGGGGTTCCACAGTGCTCAGGAAAGTGTTTGGTTGTTTTAGATTCGAAGCAGACAGCATATCTGTATTATTCTTAGGTACTTTGTTGAAGGGCGCAGTCAATTTCACTTAAAGATACCAAGGAGGAGACTCAGTGCATACTGTGAAATATATATATATTATTTTAAATGAAGTAAGTCTAAGAGACAGTTGCTTGCAGGATAAAACAGAGTGGTTCTGAAAATGTTAAGGAACCTGCTGAGATGAAAGCAGTAGAGGAATATAAGTCACCGTGGCCATAAAGGGGCTTTAAATGTTATCAAGAGATCACAAAAAAGGAAAATGTTCTAATCCAATAGTGCATGAAAGCACCACGGGTTAAGATGAATAAGAAGGCTGAGAGCACTGGAGCATGACCCGTGTGTGTACAGCACATGCAGTTTGTTTGCTGGATGTAATTAGATATCACTA
Source organism: Excalfactoria chinensis (assembly GCF_039878825.1). NCBI lineage: Eukaryota > Metazoa > Chordata > Aves > Galliformes > Phasianidae > Excalfactoria > Excalfactoria chinensis. Next base: position 74,036,096 of record NC_092828.1, read on the forward strand.
AAGGGTTTCACGAGGAGGACTGAGGATTTCTAAGGCTGGGAAGAGCCATTTGATCCTTCAGCCACACTTCTGATATGGCACAGATGCCTTAAAAGTCGACATTTGGGTTCATTTCTGTACCGTAAGGGTCTGACATGTTACTCTTCTAAATAATTTTAAACCAAAGGTCAGATTGTTGCATCTGCCATCACAACAAACAGTCCTCCACGGCCCACGCCACACAGCCTCACTGAATGTGAGGGGTGATTTACAATACAAATTGCTAAAAACACTGCTTTAGCTATTACAGTTTGGCCCCAGTCCTTTCTTGTGAGTGCAGAGAGAAGGATTTGCAGAATAATAAGTGAGCAATAGCAAGATTAAGTTGGTTTCATATTATACTAACTCTTCCAGTAAGATACTACATGTGTTCTGACTTTGGTTCCCATTAAAGACCCATATTTTTTTCATTGTTTTACAGCTCTGGTTGTGCGCTTTCTCACTAAGAGATTTATTGGAGACTACGAAGCCAACGCTGGTGAGTCTGTTTTCTGCTGCAGTGCTGCAGATAGCTTGAAAAGGAATTCACTCTCTTTTGTGACTGGTGCACATTACAGGAAAGCCAAGCAGTGTTAGATATCCATGAGGTGCATATTTTCAGTTAATAGCCTCAAGCTATGAAAGCAATAAATCAAAGCCTCATTATTCACGTTCCTGTTAGCCATTTTTTTTCCCCCCCGTCTTGATGGAAAAGGATCAGAGTAAAAGGCTTGCTTGGGGATATACCTATACTAAAGTGCAGGCTCCAGGAACAACTTGTATGTTGACCAAACCACAGAGAGCCAGTGCTGCTCTCTGCAGCCTCTGGGAAGCCAGAGGAATTCCAAAGTACACAAAAGGCAATTCAGAACTTTTCTCCCCATGTATTCCTTTTCTTTCGGTGGCTCTTGTGGCAATGGAGAATTTCAAATGGAAGTCTTCTTTCTGTAAGATAAGCAAAGGGGCCGTGCAAGCTCCTGCTTCATTTCTTGTTTTGTTCTGACACCTCAGGAGATGTGTTCATGTGAACTGCTTAATTCACAGCCTCTGTTCCAAGTAAGCATGGACTGTTTTAGCCAGGATTGTAGAAAGGATCACTGTGCTCATACCTACAAGCACATCCTACACGTAGGCTATCAAATATTTTTTGAGGGGGTAAAAAGGGAGGGGATAAAAAGCAGCAACACGTACTGAATTGAAGACACGCACTGAGTTCAGAATAATGAGCTAGGAACAGAGATGGCAGTACAAGACACGTTTGATCTCTGCTTGTCTGATGAAATGAAGTCTGAAAGCTCCTCTGTACAGCCCCCTCTCACTGACCCCAAGCAACCTTGATGGCTGCCTGCACTATTTCTCTTTCTTTTCCTTCATCTTTTCTATGGGAGACTGTACATCAAGTCAGACTTCTGAGCTTTGCAATGGATCATTGCCGAGAACCACATGCTTTTCTCATTAAGCTACCAGCCCAACAGCCAGGCTGTAGAAGAAACAAATACACCAGAAATAGGAAACAGGTGGTAGTGCATTTGTGACCATTCAAGCACGCTTTTTCTTCAACTGTGTGTAAGGCAGAGCACAGCCAGTGTCTGGAAGTACCAGGTCTTTTTTTCCTGCAGCGTATTACAGAGTAAGAATAATACGTTGCCTGCTCTTGGTTCAGGGGTGCAGTACTTTCCCATAAACCAGCACTGTTTTTCCAGCTTAAGAGCTGATGTGGGGTTTTTTTTTGTTTTGTTTTTGTTTTTTGTTATTTTTAAAATCTCCCCAGGAGGGTTATATTACCTCACAGAATCAGTATTAAAATATAATATGATAATGTTGGATGCAGACACAGCAAACCGCTATATTGAATTCCCTTATATTGTAAATACTTCTATGAGCTCAGAATATTTGCCTCTGGAGTCAAAGCACTTGTTTCCTCGAACCAAACCTTACACAGACAATTGTCAAAGTGATGGCATTACTGTCACTAACTGGTTGTCCTGTTGGTCTGCAGTCCTTACTCTCCAGTAGATAGGATTTCTCTAGGCTTGCGATGATGGACATTGTTTTAAGATGTAGAAGTGACAACTGTAGTTGGACAACACTGAAAGGTCATACACAACAGCTGTGGATATAGCATTTCTTGTACATCCATGTGACTTGCACTAAGTTCTAAAGAAAAATGATGATAACATCAGTGTCTGAAGCTGTTTTTATCACAACCACGGATAGTTTGTAGGATGAAAAGATTTCTTTGTAAAACTCAAGTCCAGAACAGTGATGCTCTTTAAAGAGCTGGGTCCACCCTAGGTCTCTTTGAGCCAGGACACGGCCTTGAGAATCATTCACTCACATTAAGCCGAACTCCAAACTGTCGTCTTTGGGAATTTCAACAAAGCTCTGACTGCTAAAGTCACACAAATCCCAATGAGCATCTGCATTTTATGTATATAGTCACCAGCTCCGCATCCAAACCTAGAATACTTTCCTTTCTTAAAGAAATAAATAAATCCAGACAAATGCAAAAGGAATCAGTTCACTTAGTTTACAGTAAGCGCCCAGATAGCTTGGCTTGAGATTAAAAATATATGCTGCCTACATTTTTAAAAGTCAACAGTACAAACTGGAAACCCAAATGGGATTCATGCACCCGCTTTAACTGAATACTTGACTCAATACTAAGTGCTGTATTTCCCATATACCTTCCTGGAGACACAGTGGAAGCATTCAACTACATAACCAATACAAAACCACCTGACTTAAATAAACAGCCACACGCCCTCCCTAGTTCCACCCACCTTTCTATACACAGCTATGAATCAAAAGCTTCAAATTCTGGCTTTCAGTACTTTCATTTTCCCCTTATGTACTATTTCTTTGTTGTCATAGTCCCCGACTCTAATGATCTTGCTTTTCCACCAGGTGCATTGTATTCAAGAAAATTCACCATAGATGGGGAGCAGATCTCTCTACAGGTGCAGGATACTCCCTTTGTTTCACTGGAGGTAAAACATCTGCTCAGTGCATCAGTACTTTACAACACAGTTACTGTCTCTTGTTTGTTGCTAACATGTTCATCTGTAAATAACTCTGTTTTCCAGAAGAAATACACCTGGGCTCAAACCCAAATGAAGACTTTACAGGTGCACCTTAAACCCCACCAAAATGAGCCCCTGAAGAGGTTAAGTCAGGTTCCTTTAAGAATAAGTCAGAATTAAAACCAATCTGTGTCTTTCTGAGGAGACAGGTCTCACAGCAGGGGCTATTTCAGCCAGAGTGCTTTTTAGTGCTTTCTTTGCTTGTTTTTTTAATTTTATTCATTCCTTATTTCTCAGCTGTTAGCATTTACATACTTCCCTCTTTCTGTTGGTATTTGAGATGTTCTAGATTTAGTACTTGACCGGGAGCCAAACAGAATCCAGAATTAAGATGCCTCTTTCTTGAAGAGCAGTTTTACTTGGATGATGAAAATGATGTCAGAAGAGCAGGAATGGAATTAAATTTGTTTTTTATGTGAAAGGTGAAAATCTCAGGGGAGTAATATTTCCTATAAAAAAACTGAGATTTCATGGTAAAATTAGGCATCTTCTTGTTGCTACCACATCTAACCTTCCGAAAAGCCATTCCAGAAGTCTTCCAATTATTCTAGTGGGACTCCAGAGTACAAAAACCATAAGCCAGTTTGCACAGAGCAGGCATTGCAAAGAGAACCTGGTGGTGTTGGCTCGGCAGCGCTTACGGGGAATGCCCAACAAACTTAGCAAAGGGAGTCCCCTCCCTGCTCTATCCCTTGAAGAAAGGAGGGAGTGAAGCAATTTAACTCCTTCTTTCACACCGGATACATGTTTATTTTCTGATTTCCCCGTTTTAATTAAAACTCTGCCTGAGAATTTAGAGACTGTAACCAGAGCTCTACAAAGTGCAGTAACGCCAACAGCTGAGGCTTCCTAGTCACAAACTAGTTTAATGTAGTTAGGAAAGAGTTTCGTTTTCTTTGTCCCATTCAAAGGTCTGCACTATTTCAACAGTTCCCACAGACAGGCTTATCTTAGCCTGGATCTCTCCTGGCATCAAATAGTGTATCTGAAAGCGTTTTAAAGGACTGCTCTTGACCAGAACTCGCTAAGGCTGCGAATAGGTTGGACTTGTTGGTAAGATCCTTAAGAAAGACTGCTGTGTGCAGGCATTTCAGGAGGAAGTCATGTAGAATCCTCAGGACTGCAGTCACACCGGAAATGTTCATGTTTAAGAGCAAAACAGAAGCAAAGAGATAACAGTTTTTGTTAGGCGATTCACTGTGTGTTTCAAAATTCATTCTGGAGCAGAGATTTCCATTTAAAAAGTGGCCCATTAGCCTTTGATTTTTCCCTAATAAAGCATTCCAGTGGGGATTATCCATCCATCTCACTACTGGGTGGGCCTAGCTGGAGTAACTGAGAGTTTCTGCTCATTAGGGTTCCCTTCAAATGTACACCTTCTCCAAAAGCATTTTCAAGCTTGCCAGAGCAATTAGTTCTTTTCTCCCATAAAAGGAGTTCGCTGGTGAAAAGAGGCAAGCAGGACGTGAAGGGTGGCTAATTATCTGCAGGTTGGACACAACCCAGACACCAACAGTGCAAATTGCCCTTCTTCCCACAGTCTGCCCCATCCTGGCTTGAGTTTGCTCTCATTTGTCTTTGAAGCAGGGCTGCTACGAGGCTCCCTCTTCCTTCTGTATGCAGCTCTGGTTTGGTTTGTTTTGTTTTCTCGAAAGGGGATCACGGAGAGGAGGGTGATGAGAGCATCTGTTAAGCAATTTCACTGCTAGTAAAATACGTTAAAGGTTTAGCTTTGTATTACTGTGAGCTGGCAAGAATTACTAGATGTGATGAGCCAGTGCCTGTATTGGCCACAGTGAAATATGAAAAGGGCAGTTTAGTTCGAAGAACTGCTGCTGAAAGCTGTAAGCCTACTTTATAATCTCAGCCTTCAGAAATTCTGCTTCCTCCTTCCCACAGAAGAGTCTTGACTGTAGTCCTTCTTCCAGTTGCCTGATGTGCCACAAAGAATGAATCAGTTTTGCTCCTTTTCTTCCTTTGCTTCCTGAACTTAGGCTTTATAATTCATGCTTAGATGTCTAAATAAAAGCAATACGGTTTGGGAGGTTGCTGAGTGCAAACAAATCCTGTTAAAATGTATGGGAATGGCAGATACGTGTTCTGTAGACAAACAGATACTGGAGCCTAAGTTCTAATACTCTAAATTTTCATGACTGATAATGAACAGTGACTACATTTTTACATCATATATTTTTTATTCTTTCTTAGGATCAACTAGGTTTCTGCCATAAAACCTCTGAACACTTTTCCAGGTGTTCTGTGCCTTTGGAATTAAACTCATACATGTACAACATAACAATTTATGAATGATGTTGAAGTATCTGAAATGTTGCCTGTGTTAGTTTAGGAAGATAAGATCTGACCTGTTACACTGGATCTGTCCTCCCCAGCCAACCAGCTCAATTGTTTATTGTGCTAATTATGTTGATTTAAAATGCCTCCCCTAAGTCTTACTGAAGTTGATGATGACTTGTTGGATGGAATTTAGCAATAATAATAACAAAAAAACAAAACAAAGCAAAACAACAACAACAACAAAAAAGGGCTCTATTTGTGGAGTCGAACTCCCACTAAAGAACACAGAGGAACCTCTAATTCCCTATAACTTCAACAAGGGCTGAATATGTTCAGTGCCTTGTTGGGTATGGAAAAAAAAATGCAAGGTTCCAGAAAGCCTGGATTATTGACAGGAATGTCCGTTCTTATCAAACCGAGCACACTGGTAATAACTGCAGCACTGATCTCCCTGTCTAGTTGGGAAATGTGCCAGCAAGGATAACAAAGAAGAGAGCTTTAGCTGAAAATAGCCTCATCTTGAAAAGTAAGCTGATCTCTTTTCAAGCTCCGTGGTATTGTGGTATTGTATTCTGCTTTATACTCTCCACACTGGTGACTATTATGGCTGTTTGAGTAAGAGCTGTGTTGGGCAGAACAAATGTGTGACCAGCAATGCACTAATATAAACCCACTGCAGCTGCACAAACGAGCAATGAGATTTCACCTCATTTTCAGTTCCAGTAATTGGTTATTTGCAACAAATTGCTTTCTCAAAGTAATTTTGCTTCTGACTGTTTGAAGAAGTGTATGGCAGTAAAACCTGCCGGGCTTCACTTAATGGAGTTAGTGAGAACGCCTGTCCATGGAGACACAGAATACAGCATACAGAATTGGAAAGAGCCATAAAACACAGCTCAGGGACCGCCATTCACTTGCAGCAGTGTGAATAGCCTGCTGAGATTTTTTAATGCTTACCACGCCAATCACCATTTTACCCGCATCTAAAGGTCAGGTTACTGTCACTGTTGTAAGGATTCACCAGCTCAGAATACGGAATGAACTTGTCAATATCAGCACAGGTTGTTCTCTTATTTTCAACATGGTGGCTTTGTTCCCTGCTGCTTTAAAGTGCTACTGATACAGAGCGGAACTTTCTCCTGTCCCCAGTGCATCCTCAGCAAACAGAGGTTTCTGCCTTGTGCTGAGCAAAAGCTGCACACCAAAACACTGCTCTGAGCAGACAGCACTGCTGTATGACTGCTCCGTAAGCTCCCTATTCTCAGTTTTCTAATCTCACACCTCTTGGTTTTGACGGCAGGATGACACTGACAGCATCTGCTGCCAGGAGCAGATAAACCGCTCGATCTACTGGGCAGATGGCTTCGTTTTCGTTTACTCCATCACAGAATACGAGAGCTACCGTGTCATCCGGCCCCTGTACCAGCACATCCGCAAGATTCACCCCAATGCTAACATCCCCCTGCTTCTGATTGCAAACAAAGGAGACCTCCTACGAGCCAGGCAGGTGTCCTCCAAAGAAGGACTCCAGCTGGCCAGCGAACTGGGAGGTACTTACTATGAAGTCTCAGCGCGAGAGAACTGCGAGGGCGTGCACGAAGCCTTCCAGCAGCTTTGCCAGGAGGTCAGCAGGATGATTGGCAGCTGCAATGGAGAGAAACGAAGAGGCCTCCACCTTGTCCGACCCAAGTCTCCAAATATGCAGGACTTAAAGAGACGTTTGAAACAGGCTCTGACTTCCAAAGGGAAATCTGCCACTACGCTTTGATGTAGCTGACAAAAATTGTTATCCACACCCCTGGACAAAAGGCAAGCAAGTAAGCTGGTGTTTAAGGGAATCTCCGAAATACAGCATGTGGGCTGTGTGAGAGGTTCCTTCATTTTGTCTATATATCTTCCTTAAAAATTCCGTGTTTGTTCACCAGAGGAACTCACAGAACGTTCTCCTTGGGGTAAGAATGTAGAAACTGATTTAAGGTATGGATTGTCCCCAGTTATTTCTTTTCCAAAAGGAATGCAGTCAAATAGTTTAGGCTTAGAATGTAGATTTTTATTAATAAAATAAATAAATCTTACTGTTAAGAGGAGTGGCTTCTCTTGGGGACATCTGTGTTCTCAAGTGTAGGCAACCGGGAGAGTGAGTGAGCAAAACCAAACAGATTTGCTTAGTCACAAGACTGGAAAATAAAGGCAAAAAGTAAATGATAAGCATAAATAGTGAAAAGTAATAATTTCACAAAGATAATAATTCAAAAACTGCAGTTTAGAAGGCGTTCTTAGGAACATGGGGAGAGATCTGCAAGCTTCTATAGTGTCTCTCTATAGAGGTATTTTCAAAAATATAACAATTTATTTCAGATTGTTTTTCTTTAAACACATACTATTTCTGAAAGGGGCTCTGTGGGCACAATGCCTTTTAGCAGCATTCTGTAGGCAGGTTCTCAATGGTCTACTTGTCATTTTTGTGTAAGTTCCCTGTGTGGCAATGAGGAACAAGTAGAGCAGTGTGGCTATAAAACCTGCAGAGGGCAAATGGGCTGTATTAACCAAGAGCAAGGATAGGATCTGAAATGATATAACCTTTCTTCTAAACAAGCTAGATGTCGTGCTCAAGATGATCTTTCAAAGAAACAAGGCCTTCACACAAAGTATATTTGATTCATTACAATATTTTTTTATAATTATTTTTCTGCAGAAAGGATTCTATGATGACTGAAATACCTGGCTTCAGGAATTTATCATTTTATTATTTGCCTTAAAACCAGGTTTTACTCTATGCATTGCAATGCATCCTAATCTCCAGTCTGTCAATAGAGATTTCACTGGCAGTGTTTTACTGCAGTGGTTCTCTGCAGGTGCTGAGGGGTTTGAAGCTGCATCCTGTGAGCTGGCCGATTTTATGGTCGCAATAACAACAGTATGAAACACCCATCATTATGTTCCTAATGGGAGTGGAAAGAAACAGGGCTGGAGCATGCAAATGTAATGGTGCAACAACCTTTTCTTTAAACACACCACCCAAGCACTTCACTGGACCACGGAATGGATTAAAACTCAATGACTTACACTGAGGAACACAGGAGGGGAAATCCTAGTTCGATGGATGTGGAGAAACACTCCCGGCTGCAGCAGTACTGAGTTAACTCAACGTTTTGCTCATGAACAGCAAAAATGCAGATTGAGTCTGATGAGTATCCATACAGCTCAGGGCTTGGAATTCTATTTTACATTTTGATTGCCCCAGTGCTGGACAACTCTACTCATTATTTTCTTCACCACTTGGATGTGCGTTAGCTACAGCTCACCTTCTGTTTTGTTTATTGTTCTCCATGGCCAGCATTCGGAGATGTTCTGATTAATTTTAAACTCTTCAATACGCACAAAGCAACTGAGCTTTTTCTTATTGAGCTTCAATTGGTAGTAGAGAGTGAAATAGAAAGTTGGTTCAACTAAACAGGGACTCGAGCAATATTAAGGGATTTGTACTTCAGCTTATGGTTTATTAACAGCTTGATATTCGAGCTGGGCCATTGTCCTCGTAGCATTTTGGTACGGCATTTGTTAGCATGGAGATTTCAGTCTTTCAAATTACTAACAGCATAGTTCAAATAGCAAATCTTTAACATGAAAATGAGCAAAGAGATTGTGAGAGACAAGCGAGCTGAACATTGTTTGCATCAAAATAGTGATCACCAGTTTTGAAAAGCAACTACATATTTTACCATTATGGTAGCGCATAGTTGGGGCTAAATTTACTGAAGACAGCTTGCTGAAATTTGTTTTCATAAAAGCCTAAGGGAATTAGGTCCTCTATCATATTAAATTTGCTTGTAACTTGCTCTTTCAGTTCTAATCCTTTATTTGGGAAGAAAGTTCAACACGTTTCAAAACTGTCAATGTTTTCTTTTCAGTAGCAACTAATAAAATCAGACAAGGCCTCTCCTGAGTAGTATATAAAATGCACATCTCACATCTTTAAATGTTCTTTGTTTATAGTAGGCTAAAAATATTTTTTTTCCTAATACTCCGCTTTGGAAATATACACAAGTACCCCAGGCTTTGCACTCCTGCATATGTATTCCCACATTCCCATGGCACTGGTGGGGGAAAAAAATATCCATGTTTTAGCTAAGGCAAAAAAATGTTGAAATACCTAAGTCTTCTAAATTCTAACATGTGGCTAGCATTTATTCTGCCACAGAAATTGGAGTATAGCATTTCCTTCATTCATTAACCAGCAGCACAAACCTGGTGGTAGCTTTGATACTGGTTTTAAGCCCGGACATACCATCTACAGGGGATGATCGAGCTCAGCATTTTTGTTCACAGCACAGTACTGAAGCACTGGAACACACTGCTGTGCCACTTTTGCTCATCGAGGAGGAAGGAGAGCAGTAGCATGAAAAGCATAGAGAAGAGAACAATACAAAATTCAGTGCCTAAAAATGACCACATAAAATATCAAAGATTAGACACATAGAAGCCTATTCTGAGTCTCTTTAGGCTGCCAAAGGGAAAAAATGTATTCTACTGGAGCTTTGAAATGAAACTTCTAGAGAGAAGGTACTTAACATAAAGTCAAGGGAGAACAGGTAAAAGCAATTTGAGGGAAATGGTGGGCTTTGTGGTTTTGGCTGGGAGCAGGGGGTGGGGTTTGGAGAGATTCTGGTTATCAAATCAAATTCTCAGTTATTCTGCTTAAATCCAAATCAACTCTGTTGGAAGCAATGTACTACAGAATTAACTTTTTTTTGTTTCCCCTCCCCATATCCCTCTTAATTTTCCTGAATGATTGAAACCTTGTGCACCATCTGGTTTCCAAGACGCCTTGCAGCTGGGTTCACTTGGGCACAAAGCAGTTGAGTGATCTGCCCCAAGGTTACACAGCTGCGCCGAAGCACTTCTGCCGAAAACCGGTGTCCTTTGTAACATCCATTCCCAACACTTCCCAACAGCTACCAGGCTGTACTTCCTCCCTCAGGGATGCACAAAGCACTGTGAGTCGTGCTACGTGAGACTGTAACTAAAAGTTGGTAAAAGTCACTTGAATGACAAACTGCGCTAGGAACGCACTGAGCGAAGCATTTCTGATATCCTGAGCATTGTAGACTGGCCTGTGAGTCATAGAAGATATTAGAAAAAGATAATTTAAAAGGAAAGCCAGCCCCCTTCTGACTTGCTTGGTAAGGATATTTACACGCCAGTTGTCCGCATTCTCAGTAGAGATAGTTTAAATCTTAACATCTGAATTCAGGTTCCTTGGGTTGTTGTGATCCCAGTATTACACTTGAAAAGTAGGAAGAAAATGGAAAATTCAGATCTCAGTTTCAAGAGATGGCTCAGACAGAAGTGTTGGTACCCTGGTTGCCCGCTTTGCACAGGCTCTGTGCCAGGTGTCCAACTGAAGGAGCACCTTCCTGTGGCAAGGAACGAAATGTTGTACCAGAGGACCATTGTCTAATGGTTTCAAATGGCAAACTGGAAGACCACCAGCTCGTTGTGACAGTGGGGTTTCCCTGTGCCAAGCTGGAAGGCTTTGGGTCAGATCACCCTGAAGTCTGCAGAGGCAGTGCATGACCCCAGCGTGGCAGAATATGATGATATATTGGCTGGTCTTGAGTTGTTCATGTATTTTCCAAGACTTCTTACGAGCTGACGTTGTCTCTTTTGGGACTAGCATAGGAAGGGCATGCAATTAAGTTAAAAAGATCCCTAGACCCATTCTAAAATCCTCAAAAGCAGAGACAATGGTCCTAGCAGATGCTGTCCCATCGATCAGCTCTGGAGACAAAGCAGGACTCCTCCTCAGATACTTTCTCACCCTCCTCCTGCTGGCTCTCCCTTCCTTGTCCCGCTCCATTCGCACCTCTGTGCTGGTTTAGTTTGGCAAGGAATACCTCTGCAATCACTCTTCCTTAGGCTTAAAAGAATAATTTTGGTGTTTAGCGTATGATATATTTCCAAATATTTTAACTCCAGATATGGTTTATATCAAAACAAGAGTGCCTGCTTAGCCTTTTGAACTTCTTTAACTAAATCATTTTAAATCACACTTAAATCAAGTCAGAAGAACCCTGCATTTAGACGAACTTTTGAATTCATGCCATTTCTCCCCAGATGCTCTCACTGGCTTCGCTCAGTATCTTCCTCCCCTGTAAGCTCATCTGTGCTGCTTAGTCACTGCTTACTTAAACCTGTTTAATTCATGTAAAGTTTTCCTGCTCTTTTCTGAAATCTCTACAGTTTAATCAAGCAAGTTCTGTTCTCTAGGCAGCTGTGTGAGCTACAGATGAGCTCAGAGCAGCTGGTGACTTTCTGCTCTGTCAGATTTTTGCCCATTATTGAAGATTTTGGAATAAGCAGGAGCACGGAGGGAGATTCATCAAACCAACTTTGGGTTTCCTTTTGCTTCTCAGCTTCCTTTGGTGGCAATAATTCTATCCATCACAAGATGGACCAGGTTTATCCTAAATGACAGTGTTTCAGTTTGATTCCTAGAGAGGGAAAGATGCCGAATACGAAGCAAATAGATGAGTTGATAGGCTCTGTAATCATTGTGATCTGAATGAATCGGATCTCACCAATCCTCCTTTGCTTAGAAGATACATTTCTTAGATTTTCCATTTTATCCAAATGGGTTTCAAGACACAGCCTCTGGATCTCATCACACAGATACTTACTGTCTCCTCTGCAGCAGGTCAAGGGGAAGCTGCACATTTTCTAAATGCAGTGGGTGAAAGAATGTATGTCTTGTGCTGTTATTATGGATGATTGTGGAGACTGTTCCTAAGGACAATGTTTTTCTTCTTCTTTCCAGGCAAAAATGCAGAATGCTAGCAAAGAGCAACTGGTCATTTTGAAAAGCTGTTAGCTGTGTTTGCTGAACTGGGAGACAAAATACTTCCTCTGCTGGTTAAAAAACCCACCAGATAAGTGGGGGTTGGGATTTTTAAGATGCAGCCTTTGAACTCTTGCAGAGAGTTGAATTATGTCACTTCTTGATGGGGATCCAGGTTTCCACTTGCTTGCAGGAGCCTTCACTTTTCACACTGTGCTCTGCACTGTATTTCACTTCAAAACTCAGTATTATCCTGACGATAAAAAAGAGAAATGTCTTTGGAGTATCATTCTGAAGTGCAACAGCCCATTATCTCAACTCCCTATTTTTGATGAAAACCAAGGATGTCTAAGCTGCTTTTACAGTTGCTAGGGTCTGGAGCTCATACTCCATAGGCAAATGTGTTTATCGTTTCAGATGAGCAAGACTCGTTATTTAACTAACGGAACAAGGTATACTGTCACACGCTTCAGACATTCTGTGACTGTCAGTAAAGAACAGCGGGATGTGGAAGTGAGAGGGAGGCATCAAATCTCTAAACTAAACTCCTGAGATTTCCTGTTAGAGAGAAGCAAACTTTCCCTTAAGCACTGAGAAAGGTTAAGAGCTGGTGGTAGCGCTGAATATAAGGAAAGCAGCAGCAGCAGCAATTCTGGCTAAACAATCCAAGCTCCATTCCCTTGCCTTGGAAACATGGAGGGCATCAACTTCTTCAGTGAGAACCTCCTAAGTTTACAAAAAAGGTTCACTGAGAAAGCACTGGTTCTCTGAGAAGGAACCAAAATGTTTCTGTGAACTACACATCTTGAGGTGGTCAGCTGAAACAGAGAACCAGAACCCAGGCCTTGGAGAGCTGTCAGCATTTCCCATCAGTGTCAGTTCAGAGCAGTGGTGAAAAGCCCATGTCTTCATCACATTCCAGCCCCCATGGTTAATTAAGGCCCATGTCAAAATCACTTCTAAAGGACTACAGCAGTATTGCTGGTCTCAGTGTAGGTCTGGGACAGCTCCAGCAGCGAATGGAGGTTTTGAGCTGCCATTCTTCTCCCCCTTTAACCACAAGGACCACCTGTGTAGACGATTCCAAGAGCTAAGACTTAACTCCATATATCTGATCAGTGTTGATCAGCCTGTGTTGGAGCTCAGTAATTGGCTCTAAGAAGAACCATCATCTGCCAAAGACGAAGCTTTTAAAACCCCAAATACATATTTGTGTCAGAACTGTGAAGAGATACATTCTATATGCAAGTGCTATCATGCTAGCACTATTTATTGGGCTGCTTTGAAGAAAGCAAGAAGTTTTGTTTCTAAATTCTGAGTTGTAACCATTAAGATTATTCATTTTTATCTATTTTCATACACTTAGTTTTAGCCATTTGCACTCGTGAACCTCACACTAGGGAATGAGCCAAAGGAAATGGAGCCAAAGGTTTCTCCCGTATACATTTGACAGTGAACATCTTCCCTATGCTGTGAATGTGTCTCAATGCTGGAAGAACTGAGAACCACAGATAGGGCTGAGGAAGGGACCATGCAAAGCCCAGGTACCCCACAGCCCTAATCCCACAGCAGCCGGTAAGAGCCACTGGCCAGGCAGGCACACATCCAAAAAGCAGAGCAGTGTTCAGCACCTAATGACACACAGTTTGCAATGAACTTCAAATCAGGATAAAAGCAGTGGGTTGTTGAAGGGTTAAATATTTCCTGCCTTTAATCTGGAATCACGTAATGTGGAATGAATGTTTCAGCTCAAAATGTTTCCTCGCTCTGGCAGTGTCATGGTGGGAGGTCAAAGTGTAGGGGAAACAGAAAGAAAAAAGGGGGTGCATGGTGTGGGGAGCCAGGGAAGCACACACACCCAGCAATGAGCAGGATGGGTTCTCCAGCAGCATCAGCCCAGCTGGGCGGGCTGTGGTGCAGCCATGGGCAAAGTGTGGGATGTTAGGGACTTCCTGCTCCAGCTGCCTCTGCTTCTCCCATGTGTGCGTGCTTCTGCTCTGGGCACAGTTCCCACGCTACATTGCAAAATATGCCTTGAGTTTCTCACAGTATCTCTGCCCAGACGCAAACTGCAACTTCGGCCCTTCCTGCATCCGGAGGTGGCCCTCCTCTGCGGCAATGCCTGCTGTAGTTACGTTTCCTGACAATGGAGGTCTTTTCCTGTGTGACCAGAACTGGTCTGTTCAGTCACCAAAGGGCTTTATCCAGGGCAGCGAACTTCAATTTAAAAACCTGCCAAATTTCAGACTACCCCAAATTAGCAGAGCAGCCTGATCTCAGATGGAGCGTTACACAGAGCAGCACCAGCCTTGTGCATCTCACCTGCACACCTTCCTGCCAGCACAAGGCAGTCAGTAGCTCATGACTGTCACTCCTGTTAAAAACCATGCCTAGAGATCAGTGTAACTCACATTCACATTCCCTGCGGTTTCCACCTCCTCTGTTGCAGGCAAAACAGTTTCCACGTGGTGAATTCTTACTTAGTTAATTTCTTACCAATTAGCTTTAACAGCTTATCACTGATTCAGGGCCCAAGGAAGGAAGGAGAAAGAGAGAAAGAGAGAAAGAGAGAAAGAGAGAAAGAGAGAAAGAGAGAAAGAGAGAGAGAGAGAGAGAGAGAGAGAGAGAGAGAAAGAGAGAGAAAGAGAGAGAGAGAAAGCAACAACAACAAAAAAAAAACCCAAAACAATTACACAAACACTTAAGCAGTCACCTTTCTGCCCTCTTCCCCTTAAGCCAAACACAGCAGTCGTGACCTCCCTGCTCTCACCCTGGGTTATCCCCAGCCTGTCCCATTTCTTGTTGCAGGGTGGTGGTGTGGGGACACTGCATGGGTTTCAGAACTGCTGTGACAAGTCATTGCCATCCCCTGCCTGGGTTCCCCTGAAGCTCCCGGCTCCCAGACCCGCCCTCAAACAGCCATAGCAAACCCTACAGGTTATACCCAGCACCATCCTCCTGCACAATAAAAATGGGAGCTGCCCCCCCATGCACACAATGGCTGAAGCACAGGGAGATTCAGGAGATCTGCCTGCTGCTGAGAATATTAAATTGTCCATCTTCCCACCAAACGATAGCAAATGTCTGAAGGGAATCATCTGACAAGTCCTCTTGCTCAACACCACTCACCCCTAAGCTGCACAAGAAAAACAAACTCCTTTCACAGCAGGAAATCCTCAGGCCAGTTTGTCAGCAGGATTTAGAAACATTTCAATAACAGAGCTACTGACATTAGGTTTTGACTGAATGATACAGCCAGAGAAGCAGTAAGCGCGCATTTCTGATGGGTACCAGGTATAGTTATCCACCCTATTTCTGTTGGGCACGTGTGAGTTGTAGTGCTTTCAGGATAAAGATTCATGCTCCTCCAACAATTCTAGCTCTAGCATTAGGTCTTCTGAAGTGTTCTACATTAAAACAATTTATTCTGATCTAGGAAAAAGTCGGACTGAAGGCCACAGCCCTGAACATTTTATTTCTAAAATGAGCCACCTGAAAATTCCCTACATCGGCTCCATCACTTTCCGGCATCCTATTCAGTCTTCAAACTGAACTCAAAGATCCAAATGTAACACTCTTTCTACAAACCCAGTATTTACTTTGGGGTCTCCTTGGTGGGATGCTGCACATTCCTCCAGCCCCATACCCCACACTCCCTGTCTCCTGGGCAGTTTTCCTGCTGATGCGAGATGCGCTGCAACCTAAGGGACCAAAAACACTGCTGGGTGTTGTTCAGCTTTTCCCACCCTTATATACTGGTTCCTATGCAATTAGAACAGTATTTCTTTCCTTCGTAGGGTGTTTCAAGATGTATTGATCAAAACTTCTGTGCGTAAGCAAGGTGTCATGCTGTTCAGAATATTATCTTGTGTGTAGAAGAGCTGATGGTTTGTTATTAATAGAGCAGGAAGTGGGGATTAAACTTTGCTCTCTAATCACAAACAAAAGCTACAAGAGCTCTGCAGCTTCTGGGTAAACCTAGGAATGAACAACTATTCCTAAGGAAGGAGTATCCCAGAAGGAGAAACCCAGATTGATGTCTCACAGGGAGCTGAATGAGAACAAGGTCAAGCTTGGCAGCCTGCCTCCTCTTCACCTTGTGAATACTCTCCAAGGGATCGGGCTGGAACGCAACTGTTTTGACACAGGGTTTCCTGTTGCAAATGCTCTGTGCAGGCTCCACATCAAGCAGCTGGGATTTTTTTTTACATGCCTCAGCCCTATTTTCAAGTGGTGTAAATTGCCAGAGCACCACGGAGCCCTGCAGAACAACAGAAATCAGGCTGTTGGTTTTTATGAGCTGAAGATCCAATCCAGGCTAAAAATCACCCACAGCAAAATACATTTTTAAGGCTAGAGAGGCAGTTTCACATCCGCAGCCAAAGCCGAGATTATCTCTGCAACCACAGGAGATATGGCTTAGTGGTTTTCTGTAGGTATGGTAAAGGGAGGACAGTTGGACTAGATGATCTTGTAGGTCCTTTCCAACCTTGTGATTCTATGAAAAGTTTGCAGAGGTAGTCTTTGTGCCTACTGGTTGTCTCCATTAAGCCCCATGGAGGACATTTTGAGAGGACATTTTGAGAGTCTGAAATAAAAACTCTGAATGTTCAGTGTCCTTCTGATTTACTTTAAACTCCTTGGGCATATTTTGTATTCCCTAGCTTGGTGAGATTCTCACACAAAAGCTCCTGGTGACAGGGATTGATGTTGCTGGGGTATCAGTTACCCTGTTGGGCAGCATCACATGACAGTCTGGTGGGGTATAAGACTGCTTGCATAAAACAAATACAATATCACAGCAACAAACAGATTGTGTGGGCTATGAGCCAGAAATGTGCCCTCACAGACCAGAAAGCCAACTGTAATCTGGGCTACATCAACAGAATTGTGGCCAGCAGGGTGAGGGAGAGGAACCTGCCCCTCTGTTCTGCACTGAGACATCACCTGGAGTGCTACATTCAGAGGTGCTCTGAGCATCCTCAGTACAGGAGACATGGAGATGTTGGAGCACATCCAGAGAAGGGCCACAAAAATTATCCGAGGAATGGAACACCTCCCTGTGAGGACAGGCAGAGAGCTGGGGCTGTGCAGCACGGAGAAGGGAAGGCTCTGGGAGACTTGAGAGTGGCTTTTCACTATCTAAAGGGGAGGCTGTAAGAAAGAAGGGGGCAGACTATTGAGCAGGACTTCTTGTAGGACAAGAGGAAATAATTTCAAACTAAAAGAGGAGAGATTTAAACTGGATGTAAGGAAGACATTTTTTACAATCAGTGCAGTGAGGCACTGGCACAGGTTGCCCACAGAGGTGGTGGTGCCCATCTCTAGAGACACTCAAGGTCAGGCTGGATAGGGCTCTGAGCACCTGATAGAGCTGAAGATGACACTGCTCATTGCAGGGGGGTTGAACCAGATGACCTTTAAAGGTCCCTTCCAACTCAAATGATTATATGATTTGATATTTCTATGTATAGATTTACCAATACCTTCTAGCACAGTTGAGAAGCCAGCCTGGTACACCCAGACAGCAAGCAATTGCCTTCACAACCAGGCCCAGACCTGAATGCAGCATAGCTGTTAACACAAAGTTCCATTCCATCTAACAGTCCCTTCTTAGCTGCAAAAACTTTTGCCCCATGCTAGCACAGCCCTGTTGCTTCCAGTTTTGGGGCTGGTTTGGTTGGCATTAATTGAGGATGTGCTGTCCCACTCAATTGTGTGATATGGACATGCCCTCAGAGTTCAGCAGCCGGGTATTTGTTCTGGAAATGCTTGTGTGCTCACCCGCTCAGCACAGAAACAATGTGATGTGCTTTTTTTCTTTATCCTAAGTAGTAATAATTAACAAAGCACAACCCATATAATCACAAAGCACTGCTCAACATCATTGGAGAAGCACGCAGCAAAAGAATTACCTCCCCACTGCTTCTGAGTAGCACACACACACACACAAAAGTAAATAATCTTACCACAAGTATTCAGTGAGCGAAAAGGAAGCCAAAATTCATCAGCAATGTCATCTCCCTGCCTTAAACATTCAAACAGTGCTTAATTAATGCCTTACAGTATGAGTAGCCTTTACAGTTGCTGGGCACTCGGTGCACTGTGGGTTGGGATGTGGCAGACACGGCGTTCCATAAACATCCCACTCAGCAGAGCCCGCTCAGCCCATGGGACATCCCGCTGGGAATCCAGGTCTAGGAGAGTGTGAGCGCATAAAAATAAACAGGACTCTCATCCACTTATTTAACAGGGCATGAAAGCAATTAAAGAGATACTGAGGAAACCAGTCATGGAAAATGTAGGTCATGCTATTTAAATTCAGCTTCATGATTAAACTCCTTCAGTACGTTTCCTGCTTCATGTTGTTTCTAATGAAGATAGCAGGGATATAAGCACCACGATCCTTCTTCTCACTATCAGTTTACCTTCCAACATTCTGCTGAGTCCAGACATGCCAATAAAGACATCATCACTATCTGTAAAGTAGGGAGCAGGAAACAACATGAGCTCTAAGGAGATGCTGTGGCCTACATCTATTATGAGTTTCACAAAGCATTAAGATTTAAACACAAAGAAAAATAAAATTTGTCCCAACATATCAGAATCACCAAACACAAACATTTGAAGCAAGTGTGAGGCAAAAAAGAAGACTTGACACTGCAACGCCATGCTTCTAACACCAGCATTTCTGTGTGCATGGTTGCAACGGATTGGCTTGTTGCATGTTTTGCCCTGTTTCATGCTTTGCCTTGGATTTTAGCTACCTCTATTGATCTTGATGCTAAGAGAGAAATGAAAAAGTCCCCTGAACATTGCCTCATGCTATAGCTGTGCTTCCCAGATAACTGATGGTTCACTGGCCCACAGAACCTCATTGCCTTCATCACATTTTGTCCTGAAAATCCTTGGCAGGTCCATGACAACCTGCAAACAGTTTTTTACAGCTGACAGCAGTCTAGAGTCTGAAAGGTTCAGGAATTGTCTAGGCTGGATGAGCTCTTAAAGGAAGCATAACAAGTTATCTCACTTATGCCTGCTAGCGTGTAACATCACCTACTGTTACTCTCAGTTGTTTATTTTTGGCTTATTTCTTTAGTATCTTCTCTATGAACTCAGTATGTACTCAATGGTGGCAGTTATGTGTCACTGACAGCTGGGTTTTATATGGCATCTTGTACCATTTTTGAGTGACAGAAAGGCTGTGCATGTGGAGCGTTACCCTTTAGACCAGAGTGTAGGGCCACAATTTTCCACTACTAAGGTGCCAAACTATGCACTTGATCTGCCACCACTCAGGCATCCCAATACGCATCTGGGGCTTTAATGAAGGAAGGTGGCTGCTCACCAGTTGTCCATGGACATACAAACAATTGATCAAAGTTATATGGACACCAACATAGAATCTGGGGAAGTTCTAGCTGGGGAACTAGGAGCTAAATCACAGAAAACAATGTGTGGTATAAGGATTTCACTGTAGGGAAAAGACTATTTAAAACAGAAATAGCAACAGAATGGCCTGAAAAACATTGGGCCAACCTGTCCAAATATTTGAATTTCTGAAGAATCAAACATTGAACGAATGCTGTTAAACCTTCCCATGACTGATTCTGGCACAAGCCATCAGAGCAAGTGAGTAAAACTTGCTGGTGATGTGCAGCTGTTGAGCACCATCAATACACAGGAGGATCAGGCTGCCCTACAAGAAGAACGGTGTTCCTCTAGGGAACTGAAACACAGTCACTGGATGTAGAGGAGCACCTAGGGACTGAGAACAAGGATTTCTCTTCTCACCAGTCAGAAGCAACACAGAAAAAGATGTTACTGTAGTGAGTATGAATATCAGTGTGTTGCACCTCTGAAACAAGAGGTGTCGCCTGAGGATGCTACATAAAATAATTACTGCAAAGGCAGAGACCATGAGTGGTGCCATACATGGGCTGACCGAGACCTTTTCCTGAGCACTGCTCACAGCTCTGATGGCTCCTATATCTGATAGAACAGGTGCAGGCAGAGGGATTACTAAGCACAGCAAGGCCTATTGTATGAGGGCAGGCTGAAGCCATGCTTATATTTTTGTATCCCAGACCTCCAAAGATCCCAGAGCAGACTCTGCATGTGTTTTTATGTCCACGTGGCATTGCATATTGCATATGGACCTATTGGCTCAGATATAGTTGGACAGTGAGGCAAGGCTGCAGACAGAATTCCTGTGCCCCCTGGAGCCTTCCTCATCTTGTTCTTGCGCTTCTCTCCACTGTGCTGACAAAAACATTTCTGTGGTCACCTGGGAACAGAGTCAGAAAACTGATCCACCCTAACAATGACAAAGAGGTTCTTTTTCAAGATCACATCTCCAGCCAGCTAAATGCCCCTGGACTTCTTTGAAATTTGAGATTTACTCAGCCAACAGTAACTGGAGAATCTTAGGAAAATTGCATTTGCATTGTACAGATGGCTTTCATAAAGGTTCATACTTGGGCATGCAAAAAGCACCCCAAAAATGGACACAAATTCACCCATCAGAGTGGTGAAGAAAAATCCCTCAGCTAAAGAACAACATTTAGCAGGAGTCAATGCAGAAAATGGCCAAGAATTAGCAGCTTGTACAGTCAAATATACAGTTGGAATAACGCAGGAGTAGTTACGTGTGGTTAAAATAATGCAAGAATAGTAATGTACAATTAGAATAATACAAGAATAGCTGTAAATAGATGGCCAGAAGGTATCTATAGGGAAAACTCACCAACTCTGAAAACTTCAGTCAAGATGGAAAATGTTGAGGCTTGCCACCAGAACTCCACAAAGGAGTGATTTCCAGAAAGAAATGCTGCCTTAGTGGTGGTCAGCCCTTAAATGAAATCTAGGAGAGGTGGAGTCAAGCTCCAACCCTTCCGGGAGTGCAGCTGAATTACCTTCACCTGTGCTCCCACAGCTGACTCATCACTTGCCTCAGATGCTTAATCAGAGGTTCAGGCTGTGATCAACAGTTTTCCTTACACAGCTGCAGCCTGGAATTAGCAGCTGGTTTCTAACCGTTGGAACAGGGAAGTTGTGGAAGAGCCTTCAAGTGAGGGACAAGAACCTGAACTAGATATAAGATGAGGTTTGACCCAGAGGAACTGTACAGGACAGTCCTGCAGTAGCTGGGAGTTACCTTGCGCATGAAGAGGTCCCTTCCATTGAGGTGGAACATCCAGAGACATATGCCAGGCACCCTCCTGTCTTGGTCACAGAACATGGTAAAATGTGTGCATTCTACATTCTACACACAAAATTAAAACCTTGGCCATTCCTCTCCGTATTTTTGCAATAGCGTGCAAATGCTACTTCTACAGTTTATCAGCACTTTTCACTACAATACCACAAGACAGACCAATAATTCATGGTGCAAGACAGCAGAGAACAAGACTTTGTAATCAGCTGGGATAACAGCTTGAGAGATTTTCTTTTATCTTGGAAGGAATAAGTCCTAAAGTAAGTGCAAAAAGAGCATATCCTTATTTTTCATGTTGAAGACCTGCACAGAATTCACCCACACACCATTCTTCAGTTATACTGAACTCCTCCATCCAGAGCAGATTGATTCCAATACATAGAAGAGAGGAGCTGGTCTCAAAGGTTCGAAAGAAATGGTTGTATAAGAGTGACTGATCCTAAAAAGAAAACATTTCAACCGAAATTGATAAACGAGGAACAAAATGTGTTTTTCTTTTGCACCATCCTACAGCAGTAATGTAACATTGGGATTACACAGGGGTTTCCTTCAGGACATGCCTGACCAAGAAGCATGGACATGGCCACAAGTGCATGTCACCAGAGAACTCCCACTGTCTGCAAACCTGCAATGACACCTACTGGTAACCGGTCAAAGATATTCCTGCCTGCAGACAGCATGAACTTAACTTGCTGCCAAACGCACAAGTGATTTACACTTACATCCCGGTTCTCCATTATCAAGATTCTCTGCAGTGTTTTTGTACAGCAGAGTGCAGGAAGCTGGGCTCTGCTTGGCCTGGCTTATTTGCAAACCATTCACCATTTTCTCTCTTTTGTTCTGAGCTGAGCAATCCACTCTGGATCACATCAGTGAATCTGCCTTGTGTAGGGGCCTTGGGACCCTATGACCTTTCATGCCTTAGGCCAAGCTAGCCAGAAATGTACAGAATGGAACATTTGTGGACCACTCGCAGACTTCCACATTAACATTTCTGTCATTCTACAAGATGGGAGTTGCCCTTAATTTGCAGTCCCTGTCACCCAGTAGCTAGCTGCTCTCTGAAGGCCTGAGAAGGTGACCTGTTCCATCTGCAATACCACCCGGGGTATCATTCATCAACTGGAGAAAATAAGCAAGCACCACTTCCAATAAAACAGTCTTACTGCAGACAGCAAGGGAAACCAATGGTATTTAGTAGACATCTAGTTTTAGAACCTGACACTGGAAAGTTTCAGAGATATATTTCCTTCAAAAACCTTTGCTTCCTCACCTTAAGGTGAAGACTTTGATAAAATATGTCCACCAGATCTGTGGAGGATTGATCCCACACTAAGCATTTCACAAACCAAAGGAAGGCAAGAAGTGCCCACACTGTGAAAAGTCTCAATCCTCATCTCAGAGTCAGCACTATGCTTTCTAATGTTGAAATAACAGAAAGGAAGGGAGGAGCAGGAAGGGAGAAACTGCATATACTCTGAAGTCTGGAGAGATTTTAATGCGTGTTCTTGCAGTCTAATGGAACACATCATGATAATTAACCCCTGTTCAAAGTACCATAAATCACAGCAAAAACACAAGCAAAGTAATTAGAGTCAGGAATCCCACGTGAGATATTCTTACTGAATTCCTTGGATTTGTCCCAAAGTTTAAATTGCTTCCTTTGTTTTTATCTAAGGTATTTCTGGGTGGCACTATAGCCACGCATAAATAGTGAATGAAATTATTTCTAACAACTGACTTACGTTACTAACTTGCAGTATAAAAAATCTGCCATGAGAATGCTTTGCATGTGCAAAGAAGTAAGGAGCTGGGCATACAGACCGCTGGTGCCCCTGAAGAGTACACAGCATAGATAAATCTCATTGGCTTTGGATGTTTACAGAGTCGGTGTTCAGACCTGAGGGGCGGTTTTCCAGCAGAACTCTACAGTGAGGAGAAATATGAAGGGCTCACTTTGTCTCATCCTACACAGCTGAAAACATCTCTGCCAGAGTGAGGTGAGTTACACCTCAGAGAAAAGCCTATGTTTTCCTTTATATAGAAAGATCATATATCTCCATCTTAAGTAATACGTATTAACATGTATAAAAGGTTCTACAAGTAGATTTGGAACAAATATCTGGCAAATGCATAGTGCAAAGCAATGAACTCTCTCCACTTCAGGAGAGAAACCTTCTTGCAACAACCTTCGCTGTACATAGAAGGAACTTTCACTGCAGAGACATGAAGAAACACTTTGCTAATTCTTTAATGAAGGGTTTATGAATTTTGGACTGAGATTTCAACAGAAATGTAAACCAGAATTTCCTATACAAAACTGGAGTAGATAGCTCGCAGTGCTATCTGGTGGTCACCCCAACATATGCATCTTAAGGCTGACCTTTGCCTCTTCAGTACAAGCACGTGGAACAGAATCCACCCATAGCAGTGTGTGGTTCCAGACAGGACACCCAAAGACTCTGCTGTCATACGCTGGCGCAGTGTCACCAAACCACTGGTGACTCACCACAGTGCCAGCACCTGTGCTTGAGGAGGGGGACAGCTACATTTTGGACACACCATTTGTCTTTTTGTCTAACAAATCACCCTGCCACTGTGGATTTCCCTGGAGACCCTGTGCTGGGAGCAGTCACTGAGGGGCAAACTCTATCCAGCAGAAAGCCACCATGGGGGCACAGCATCATTCATTTGAGCAGGTGTAGCATTTTGCTCATCCAAAACCTTCAAGAGTTAACTAACATGTAGAACACACAATCATTTCAGGTGACTCCAGGAAAAAGATTAGCTTCTAAATGGAATACTTTATTCATGGCTGTAATAGGCAGAGAGCTAATATGTTAGCTACTTAATTTGGCAAATTCTGGGATCTTCTTTTAATTAGAGCTAAATAGAGTCTGTTCTTGAATTTATTTCTTTCTACCATTCTGTGTCCCCACTGATATAACCAAACAAGAACTCCACTGCAAACATGTTTTTCCTCCTGTACTTAGAGCTGTCGGCATTCCACAGCACTTTGAGGCCAAAGTCTGTGACTTAAGCAAACTAGTGTTCTGGCAGGAGTCCCTTCTTGTGAATATATTTTTGGCCTGGAATGACAAAGCTTATGTAGCTCCTGATCACTAAAATACCACAGGCTATTATGGAATGAAAAGGAGCCATGGGGCCAAGCCAACGTCCTCCAGATTGCTGCAAATCCCAGAAGCTGATCCAGTGTAGGAATCTGCCCTAAGAAAAGATGAATTGCTTTTTGTCCTCGTGACAGCACTATCATTAAAACTTGTCT
This sequence comes from Excalfactoria chinensis, assembly GCF_039878825.1. Taxonomy (NCBI): domain Eukaryota; kingdom Metazoa; phylum Chordata; class Aves; order Galliformes; family Phasianidae; genus Excalfactoria; species Excalfactoria chinensis. The sequence continues at coordinate 74,060,833 of NC_092828.1, forward strand.
AGCCACATAGCACACAGCATCTTGAGGGGTGAACGAATAGCACTGCTTGTTATCTCACCTGCAGGAATTGCTAGAACTCAGATCCTTGTCTTTACAGCAGAGCTGAGTGTGACTGATCTTTTTCAAGCTAGCAACAAACACTCAAGATACACACCCACCAGGATTAGATTTGCTGTTCAGAAAAGCTGGATTAGCAGCTGATGAACTATCACAACTTGAGCTCCTGCATCCTCACTTGCGCTTAAACTCTTCTCTCCAACTGTGTGCTTGAAGGGCCAACAAATTGGGATGACAACCTGAGGTGGGGATGGGACGCAGGTTAGTATTCCAGCCAGCTCAGGTACCTGCACACACCACTGCTGTCACTTCAGGGATTGCTGGATAAACATGAACAAAATCAGAGTATGACAAAGAGCTGGCCCTGCCAAGTGGCTGAAAAGATAGGTTGTTGTTTTTTTTCAGTCCCAATATTGCTTTAATAGGAGCTGAAAATTCTGAAAAGGTTTGCCAGAGGTCTGGTAGCTGTGCAGTCAGTGCTCTCACTCAGGGTGCAGAACAAAATGATCCTTCAGACAAAAGTCATGAGAACAAATGCATCGAAGTGCCTGGGGGAGAAGAAAGTTCAGTTCTTCAGAAAACCTCTGCAGAGATGGTTCCCCTGGGATCAGCTCCTGAAGTAGGAGCTGGGGATGACAGACACCTTCCCCACATGAGAAGGGCACAGCCAGGAGAGGCTAATAATACAAATTGACACATACCAAAAAGATGCAAGGGAAATGGGCATTTTCCAGTATTTCCCCAGACAGCTTCAGGTATTTTCTCCCCCCAAGCCCCAGAATTGAGCGCTGTCCTTCTGCATTGCTGTGCACAGGATGGATCCCCTGAATGCTGCTGGTCCCAAAGACGTGTGATTTCCAGACCTCCTCAGGGTGTCAACACAGGAAACAGCAACATGGAAAAGCCCCTCTTCTGTGCCTCTCATAATCATATACTTCTCCATACAGAAAGGCAAAATGTTACATTTCATCCATCCAGTACTGTGGCATTTTTCAGACTTCTATCAATAATGGAGTGTTTTGGATAACAGAGAAGCAGAGCTGCTGGATGCCAAGATACAATTAATCTGTTTTCATTCATTCATTCAAGTTTTATTAATACAACAGAAGAGAAATGAAGTGCTCAGTGCTGAGCCAAATGCTTCACACCGTGACAACAGAGATAGTTTTTTCTGAAATCCTGATGGGTTAGAGCACACAGCAGCAACCAAATGTCTCCACTACCATTAGGCCATAAGCCACCCACAAGAAACAAGCACAGCTAAATATAAACACTCCCAATTCTTTTTATCTGTTAGCAAACAAAACACCATCAGCTTGTTTACATAGAGCAGTACACAGCTCTGCAATTAATTAAAGCATAAAATCAACAACCACTTTTCATCATTTTCCATGCAAATGGTGTGTTGCTGAAGCCAGCAGCAAGGTGGAGCAGCTGAGGGGCAACGTGGGGCAGGTTAATATGTGTGACTCTTTGATGTACAAAGAGGAACCGCAATGCAAGAGCAGCACAGTCCTGAGAGCCAATAATTTCCTTTTCTTCTGGAAAGCTTTGAGTGTGAATTGGAACGTGTTAGTAATTGCAGCATGGAGGTAGAGAGCGTGGAGAACAATAAAGATCACTTTCAGTATGTTAACCTTTCTAAATCCATCAGCAAACATATTCAGATGTTAGCTCCTTACCCAGCACTGGGGATATGGTGGAAAAAACAGCCGCTTCACATGTAGCTGACCCTGGCACCTCAGCTGCTGGAGCCAGGGATTGTCTCAATTCCTGTCTCAGAGCACATTCAGCACTACATTGGTGCTCATCTAATTGAGAAGGATGGTTTAAATACCTGAAAACAACTACAAATACCAGGGGAAACCCCATTTGACATCAGGTACACTGTCAGAGGTAGATCAGCATGGTGTCAAAGTCTCTTCCTTTGGAATCTTTCCAAATGTGATGCATTAGGGCTCAGAACTTACTACAGAGATCAGAGCTGCAGGCTGAGCTTTGAGCACAGCTTTACATCTGGGTCGAACTGGAGGGCCAGAGAAGTTTAAAGGATTATGGCCATCTTTTCATAATGCCTCAGTTCTGTGAGTATCTGTTCTGTGTTTTCTATGCAGAATCAGACCCAATTTAAGATGATGACACGCAGTTACATTCAGTGGATCTGCAGTAATTAAGGGTGCCATGTTCTTTTTAGGAAAAATGCTTGTTCACCCAGTATAAAAAATCCAGCATTAAAGAAATCAGCGTTGATGTCCCTTTCCTAACATAAGGCTGGAGCTCATTGTAAGGCTCCCATACCCTAAGACTGGTGCTAAGCCAATTTCAGTTTCACACAAGAAGATCACCCAACCTTCCCTTTTCTCTGTTATTTGCAGTGGGGAGGCAGAATTCTAGCAGTTGTGCTTTTTTGACAGCCTTCATATAGTTAGTCAGAAATCTTTGTTTCTGGAATCTTTCTGTGTTGTCATGGAAATTATCACCATGTCCCTGAGACTAGGATAACAATTTTATGACAAATTACAGGAGATAGTGAAGGAGAATATTTTGGCATAAAACAATGCTTACAAGGGAAAAAAAAAAAATCACACAACATTTTTGCACCCTTACAAGGCATTAAATTAAAGATTTTACCCTCTAATCTCTGCCCGCTCCTTACAAGTAGGCAAGAACAAGACCTAGAAGCCTGCAAAACATATTTTTTCTTGCAGGATTCAGTATAGAGTAGCCCTTGAAAGCAGGGAAGGCTGGCCAGGTCACCTCAGGCTGCTTCCATCCTTCCATCCCACCAAGATCTAAGAACAGGGCCTATGGGAATATAAAGAGTTCATTAATATTTCTGACCACCTCAATATCTGAATCCTGCAGATCATGTCTCTCATAGACACCCTGTGCAATAAGCGGGTCTTCAAACCTCTATTAAATTGCTCCTGTAAGACAATTATCTGAGTTGTGTAGTCAACACAGATTTTTAATAAGGGATGCAACTTGTATCACACAAGGAGAGAGATATGGAAACTGATTTTAGCAGAGGAGAGAAAGATGCTTCTCCTTCTGTTGCTTCACAGAGGTATACAAGGCTTCTGCCAAACAAAGAAGAAAGGTCTAGAAGGCAGAGACCTAATGTTCTGGGTTATATTCTAGGCCATACATGCAGCCCTATTAGCTCTACAGAGCTAAATGCCAGAGGTTTCATTAAGATAGCATTTTCTCAAGGAGGGTAATTCCCCTTCTATGAAGGAACCGTACTCACATGCAAGCTGTGCATGAGGGCCTTGAGCAGGCATGACAATTTGTTGGATAAATGAATGAACCATTTGTGCTGAGAATAGCTTTCAGACAGTCATTCTGAGTTGCCACATCTTAATCTAAGGATGATTTCTGCTAATCCAAAGTGTGTTTTAAACAGATCAGGGCCAGCAGGATAACCAGAATGCTACTTTATGGTATATGTCTGAGCTGCCTTTAGTCCAGTTCTTAGAAAAGCTATAAGCAGACTCAATGAATGAGATCCAGGATACAGAAAAGCTCTTGTTAATGAATTGAAAATATTTATGGTTGTTTCTCTTAATATCAGTATTCAAAACTACAAGAATTTGGAGTTTCAAAATTTGATTCTCCTTACTATTTTTTCATTAGGAAGAGAACTTCTTTCACTTACAGAGGGAAAGATTTTTCACTTTAAAAAAGATTTGGCAACGTGAGATGGCCCTAAAGCAAAACACAACAAATCCCAGATGCTTCCATCAGCATACCCTCTCTACACAGCTCGATTGTATTCCAGCAGTAATTTCAACCATTTACCCGCAGAGGGCAGAAGGTAACAACAATTTGTGATGGCAGCCATCCCCACAGCCTGCTTTTGGTTCATCCAAGTGCTAAACCTGAGAGGAGTGGGATGTATGCTAAGACCATCGCTTGCTAACAGGTAAGCATGATACAAGCTCTCAAAACAGCACTCATTGCAGCAGGTTGAGCAGAGGAAAGCTCACCAGGAAGGGACCAACCCTCCTACTCACAAAACAAAACAATCCTTATTTTCTTCCTGTTGGACAGTAACTTATTTTGGTAAAATTGCATATTTCAAAGAATAACAAAAATTCTGTGTCTGAAAATCACGCAAAAAAAGTGGTTCCACACAGAGCACCCTATCCCTGGCCACGGTGCCAGATCTGAAGAAGCTGCTTTGAAGATGCAGCTGTAACCAACCGAATGGCTGGTTACAGGGCCTGCACAGAAGGACTGGGGAAAGACAAATGAGCCTCAAAGGCACAACACCCCCCAGACCAGATAGCATCCTTCAGCCACATCAAAAGAGCACAGGTCTGTTTGATATTCACTTTTCCTCCTTGAATTTGGAAACGTGTAAACAGAGCCAGGCCAGCAGCCTTGAGCCACACGCAGGTTCCGCAGAGGGAAGTGGGAGGGATTGCTGCACAGCTGGCTGGCCTGGCCCTTGTCAAACGAGAAGCTCTGTCTGCCGCCAGCCGCTGTAGATCAAACAGAAGATACAGCCCCTTTGAGAACATCTGAGGATGCACATCTGGGAGCTTCCTGGCCTGGTGCAAGTCCCAGTGCCAGAGCCCCACACCAGCTCTCAAAGGGTTGCTGCAGTCTCTGGGGTCTGCCCAGCCTCTCTGAATGGCTCTGTGCACACACAGTCAGTCCTGGTATTCAGGTTTATGTGTCTGTAGAGAAAATGCTGGAAAAGGTAAACCCTAAAGGATGTAAACACAAGGAGAGAGCAAAAATAACCTCATGCTTATTTTTAGGTTAGTGAGAACTGTATTAAACACCTCACAGTTGGGTGCTTGACTCATGACACTTAAAAGCTTGAGGATGTCAAACCTATAATTATTTACCACTGGAAAATCAAAGAGAAACACCAATTTTCATAAACCTCAAGCTTCGGAACGTAAGCCAATCTCTGCTTGTTTTGAAAGCAGGTTGTTTTAGAAAGGCTCCTTTTAGAAACACCCTGTGCTGACGTGGAGCACTGGCCACATCTGTTCCTCCAGCAGTGCATACCTGCCAAGCAAACTGCGCGCAGCAAAACATGCTGGGTAATTCCTTCACAGAGAGAAATTGTTCAGCATACCACTGGCACTCTCCACAGCCCTCAGCTCCTCGTGACAGGTTGCCCAGAATTGTGTCCACAGTCCTTTTGTCCTCCCATCCTAGCTCTGCTGTACAATGGGATCCCAGCTCCTTCCTTGTTGCTTAATGCTGGAGTCACTTTACCCATTTTCCTGCTATCAAACACTGCAGAGTTGGGCTTTTAAATCCCGTCACTGCAGCAAAAAGTGAAGGAGAAAACACCTTTGGTTGGTTAAGTTTTCCCTTCTCCCAGATGCGAGGTGTGGTTCAGGTGGGATTGCTTTTCAGCTTGCAGGCCCATCTCTGAATGCGGACACCTGTGCAGAGCTCTACTGCAAAGCAAAGAGGAAGGATGGAGAGATCTAAAGGCTGTATGTGTGTGGATTCCTTTGGTGCCTTACATTGCGAGCAATCCTGCAGCCCAAGTGCCGTGTCAATCTGCAGCTGGCTCTGAAAGGTTCACCATGAAAATAGCTCAGCAGTGAGCAAGCGGTGGGGAGGAGATGGCCTGTGCACTGCCCCGCACTGCTATTGTCTCAGTCCTGTCTGAATGGCCTCACAAGCCTCTGCCACCAAGAGCTGATCTTTTCTCCTCCTATGCTACTCACTTTCCCCACTTTAATGTTTTGTACTTCAGAGCCCGGTGCTCTGCTAGCTAGGGTCAGCAATGGGTCATGACTTGTGACATGAGGTTAATGCAGTTGTTAAGTAACAGCAAGAGACTTCCAGTGGCATGAATATTCCTTCCCACCTTCTCCCAGACGAGCACACGCTCGCTGTCTCAGCCTGAGCCCAACACTTGGTTAACATGGGAGTGACCGTGTGATGCACGCACAACACGCGCTGTGGTCCTACTTACGTCAGCTACCACGTGCTCAATCAAACAGGCTCTTCAGTGGGTAGCACAGAGAGGCTTCCAATAACTTCAAAAAGTTGGAAGCATGTTGTGACTGCCTTCTGATAGCTGGAAATAGATGATGGATAATGAGCATTGTTGGCACCACACTGTGACTAGAAACAGAAGCATGCGGGCTGATCATAATCTCTGAGCTTGCTGCACATCCGCAGTGCCCGTTTGCTTTAAGGAGGGCTGTGTATGTTTAAGAAAAGCTCTGGTGATCCGGATAAGATTTTCAGAGATGTAAAAATCATGGAATTGTATTGCAGGTTTGCAAATGTTTGCAGTCAGAGCACTTTGATGTGAGGGCTGTCTTTTGTGGGGGCGGAGAAAGAGGAGGATGAAAGAAGATTTTAGGATGTGTCAAGTCAAAGATGCATCACATTTTTTTGAGCCCCTTCAGACAAGCAGCTAACAAATAAGCTAATGGACTGATACCTCAACAGACATCCCTGTTCTCTGTGCTTGAGATGAACATACTCCACGTAGCTTGTCTTGTCCAACTTATTTGGCAGCGGGATGCTGGACAAGATATTAGCATCATAATGCAGTACAAGGCCTTTGTGTGATAACCACATGCAAGTGTGAAAGGGACAATAGTTAGGGCTGCAGAAGAGAAATCACACCGACTGTCTGCTTTGCTAATGACACAGCTTTGTCTGTGTCTCTGAATTTTGCAAAGGGTCTCAGAATGGCTGTTTACCTGCCTCCCTTAATCTGATGGGAACCTTTTGATCTCAGCTGGATCTGACTCCTCAGTTTACAAAGTACAATTAAAGACAGATAACGCCTCTTGAAAACAAATCATTCAAAGACCCTAGAAAAGAAGCCCAAGGGTCTTAAGTCAGAAACCCCCAACTTTAATGCCGAAGACTCTGAGTCCCAGTATTACCCCTGTAAGAAGACAGGAGCTGAGTAAGCTATGCTTGAGGTCTGGCTCCAAACGTGAAACTGAGCAGCAAGGCAAAGCAAACAAAACAACGCGGCTTCCCTCCAAGAGAAAGAAAATCCAAATCTATTAATTTAACAGACTAGCCGCAATAATCACACAGCTGCAGACTGCAGACTCTTACTGCTGGGTCACATTTGTAAATTGCCAAGTATTTCACAGCTGCATTTTACACTTTGACAGAGCTACTGGGAGAATGACTCCAGAAAAGTAGATGTCAAAGCATTTTCAAATGCATTTTATTGCCAGGATTGGGAATTACAAGGCAGGTTTGGGCTTCAGCACAAATTGCAAAGCTATCGTTCAGTATTTGTAGCCATTACTAACCAGCTACACAGACATCCAGAACTGAATTTCTACTTGATGCAGGGCCCTCTGGAGGGTGCTGAACTTCAGAACTGCTGCCTCATAACATGACATGTGCAAGAAGGGTCCCAGGTGTTAAGGACAGGAAAATAAATCACTTTATGTCGTCTTGCTCTTAGTTTGGTTGTTACTAACAAACTAAGCAGCAGTGAAGCTTCAGAATGAGTCCTAAAGGCCTGGCACCTATCAAGCACTGCCTTGCCTTAGGTTCAGACATCTACAAGGCTGCCGAAATGCATACAGATAATAAAAACATCAATATTTTCTGTATGGACAAAGTGATGTTTCAGAATCTCTTCTGAATTCCTGGCTCACTCTGTGATAGCTTTATTATTCTAGAAGGGTCTGATGTTCCACAGAAACCAGAGGTGGCAGGCTTTGCTTTAGACAATCTTCACTAAAGAAGTCTTAAAAGCAACTGTCATGGTTTTATGTGGGTTTCCATGAACCTACAACATCTGCCCAGTTATAAAGCAGCCCACAAAACATCTGTGAGAGGCCCCAGAGAAGACAGCTGGTTCCTCTAAGCCACAGATGCCCAGACAGCAGGCGAGTTAACACAGCAGGACAATAAGGGGCAGAAGGGAACCTGGGCTTTTCTTTGCTAAAGATGCCTAGGAGAGGAAATGATCAGAACCAGAAGGGTAAACTGCAGCCAGCACAATCCCCATCTCCTTCTCTCCCATTGCACCGTGGGGGGTTTCTACTTCTTTCCCCCAGCCCTGCTGACTTCCTATTGTTCAGGACTTACTCTCACAAAAGGGCTCAGTCCCAGGGCCTTCTCTCTGAGTTCCAACTAAAAATGAGTAAACAGGACCTGCAGCCAACAGCCAAATATTACCCCTGGTCCACAATAAACTTTTTCTTCCCAATCTCTGCATCCTGAAAAAGCAGTTCTCCTTTGCTATTTACTTTCTAGCAGAAAAGGATGCTCTTCCTATCCCTCTTCTATGGCTAAGTTCTCCCTCAAGATTCTCTCTGTTGGTCTGTGATCCCTGCAGACTGTCAGTGTAACATGCATGGGATCAAGTCCATCAGTGTTTAAAATGTTGGCTGTTGGCGAAAATATCTACGTTAATGATCTAAGCAAAAAGGAGGGAAAGAAATGACTTACAATGACCTACATGAAAATAAATAAAATTTAGGCAGAATAGGAAAACTTATTAAACTAAGAAAGTGTCTCTGAAGGGACATCTGTTGCTAACATCTCTCCACATGGAACTGATTTTACTTTGAATGGCATCTTTCATAACATGGTATGATATCGCTACGCTTCTCAACTAACATCACCAAATACTTTTTCAGTAGAAGAAATGACAAAATAAAATAGCTTTTCATCGTGAATACTTCAAGTAGAGTTAAAATTCTGCTCTTGAAACGGAATTCCAAAATTACAATGTGGGAACAAGGCTAACTGAGAAGTGTACTGCCCCTTCTTACAGCCTGAGCGAAGAGCAATGGGACAGTCAATACAACAACACGCCGGTAGAGGGTACTCCTACTTTGGTCATCCCAGGGCGGGTGTGTGCTGTAACAGAGGGCAGCACGGGGTGCTTTCACCGGTATGCAAAGCACTGAGGGAAAGAATGCCCACTGTTGCTTACCAACTTCCTGTCCCTGTAGGCCTTAAGTGGGAGAGGCTGTGAGTAAAGTAGTAAGAAAAAGAACACAAATCAAACTTTGAAAATGTTGCTATAGACACAGATTCATAGCTGCTTTCCAAGCAAATAAATAAATAAATCGCCCTTTAATTCTCAGTCTTCTAGGTTAAGCTGAAGGCCAAAGCAGCTAGACTGAAGAAACTATCACAAACACATTTGCTACACCTGTGTGCCTAAATGTTGCAGCTAAGAAGACATAATTCCAAGCGTAAGAAATATTAGCAGCATGTATGTGCTCATAACAGTAAGTGTTTTCTCTGAATGGATTGGGAAACTGTAAGAATAAAAGCAAAATTTACCTGCATGTTCATGTATGCCTTGATTGGAAAAAAGCCAAACACACACACAAATCTCTTTGCAATGACACTGCTATGAAGCTTGTGTTCTGAGCAGGGTTTGTTCTCCATGGGATACTAGCTTCCACCACAGGGGTGGGCACTGACCTGGGGGCAGCCAAAAGGCCCAACTTGGGGAACTGATCACTGGGATTTTTATTGTTATAAAGGCATCTTAAGAGTAGACAACAATGAAGGAAGTTCACTCTTCAGCCACCATGTGATTTTTTAAGATCATCTTGGGCTTTTGCTAATAGATTTAGTGTAATTTTATCTTAATTAGCTGTATCATAGAATATATTGAGCTGGCAGGGGTCTGTAAGGATCACCAAGTCCTGCTTATATAAAGAAGTCTGTGGTAGAAGTCTTGTAGTCTGACCACACATGCTAAGAGCTACTGAGTCTTCTAACAGCTTGATGCTGTACTAACACAGGAGCTTCATCTGCTCCTTAACCTGCTACCCAGACTTGCAACCTTGTTTTAAAGTAAGGGACATACCTATTGCAGATGTAGTACCTTGAACAACTTAGCAAATTCTAACTAAATTTCAATAGGAAACACATGACAGATACCTGCTGCTCTGTACTAAGATACATACAAGCAACAAGAAGACTCCCCAGAAAAAAAGCAATTTCCTTGTGATGGCTTTGCTAAACACCCTTTTAGGAAGTGAAACTTCACAATCAATGTTTAGTAATATCAAATTATTGAATACAGAGTTGCCTTTTAGCTCGTTTTGAACCCTAAGCACCAAATTAACTGCCACTATACCACCACTACTGCAACTTTGAGCCATAGTGGAGACAAACACAGCATGTCTGCCTTTGGCTCAAAGCCATATCTGGCAAAAGGATAAAGAAATGCACAAGCTGATGTATGTCAGAACAGCGGCAGACCTTTGGGTTCTATGCAGCCTTCTATCAAAGACGTTCTTTGTTGTGCTATAGCAAATGAACTTCTGTGTGCCTCAGTTTCTAAATCAGTAAGTGAATTGTAACCCGGACGACTGCCAGGAAACAAATCTGCAAATTAATATCTACAAATGGCTTTCTGATGAATAGGCAAATGAAGAAGGATCAAGTATTATGAGCAAAGAAGGTGAACTTGCTAGAGAAATTATCAGCAGAGGAAAGCTTTCATGGAAGATAAGGCATGCAGCTTGAACAGAAATCAAGAGCTTCAGAGCTACGAAATGGAAAGAAAAGCATCCTCAACTGCCAGAGATGTGATGGAGCTGCCAGCTGAACATGTGATTTCTGACTCTTGATTTTTTAAGATATATTGTAGTGCTACAGTTGAAGAAATTTTCCTAACTCGCTAAGCCCTGGTACACAGATAAATGATTTGGATATCCTTTCTTAGGAAGGGATGCAGCGCATTTGGTTTTGTTTTCTAGTCTACAGGATTGTGAATTTGACCATTACACCTTCTGAAACAAAACAAGAAAAAAACCCAAACAACCATAAAAAGGCTGAACAAGTACAAGTACAAGAAACAAAGGCTGTTTTCTGGTCTTTACAGTGGAATAGATTTAATACCAACTCCCTTCACAACAGAAAACACACTAGGATATACACCACACAATATTCCCAGAGCAGCTTTTTCTAAAGCGTGTCTTCTCTGAGGAGGACCAACACTGTGACTACTGCATTTATTATGAATTCAGAGCAAGATTTCTACCACAACGCTATGATAGACCATGGCCAAAAGAGCAGTTTTAATCTGGATGTAGTGTATGTACTTCAATAATTACATGCTGGATTCGTGTTCAGTTTTACCTGGCACCTCTTAAGGTTTTATTAAAACAATTATTAAAGGTAACCTGTTCTAGTGCCTGATTTAGTTGGCAACCCTGCCCACAGCAGAGGGTTGGCAACAGATGATCTTTAAGGTCCCTTCCAACACGATCCATTCTGTGATTCTGTGATTTTCTGAGTACAGGCAGCAGGAACAGCCTTGTCAAAGATCCAGGCTGTGACAGAATTATCTTAAAAATTAAACCATTCCTAGAAAAGTTTTTATGCTATTTTCCCAGCTGTATTTTCATCATAATACTTATAGGCAAATTCTACGAATAGTAATCTAAATTGATCTACAAGTACAAAGATTACAGGAAGCCCTATAGACAGGGCTGCAGTAATATTTTTAAGCCAGCATCTTGGATGCAGCCTCTGAATTTGCGTGTGCTGACCACAGTCTTCTCTTCTTGCATTGACTCCAGTGGCCTTGCAAGGAGCAGAAAAAAAACATTTACAGTTGCTAGTCCCTTGGGAGAGCCTGCAGAGTTCCTAACTTTCAGCTAAAAAAATGTAACCTTGGTATTTGGATATGGGATATCTTGGTCTAGGAATGAGGGAAAAAGACTCTCAACCAGATGCCACAGCAGCATTTTCAGTAAAGTTCTTGTAATGGTATAATTGTGCTCTAAGTAGCTATGCTGCTAATTTCTCTGATCTCTTTCTAAGTGCTGTGGCAAAATGATTTTCTGTGGATTATCTTGTTAATAGATAATCCTGTTTAGTGGGTATCTTTGCTGCAAGTCTTGGCTTCCCACCCATTCAGTTAGGAATGTTTATATTTAGCTGCTTTTCTAGAAACAGAGCTACAGCTGCAGCACATACCAGTTACTTCGTTTTTCCCCAGGACACATCTTTTTCTTGATATACAGAACAATCTCAACTAGAAATATGTCACACTGCCGGAACAGTTTTGAAGAACAAGTATGTTTAACTAGCATGGGTCCAGATCTGTGTTAGATCTTGATGAGACTTGCAGCCATCCCACGTTTTTCCTTTCAAGCCTTTCAGGTGTGTATTGTTGTTATTAAAAATTGATTGTTGTAAATATCAAAGGTATTCAGGAGCAATTTTGGTAACTGAAAGCTCCAGGGAGAAAAATTCCAAGGTTTCTCAGTGTATTTTGCATTTCTAACATCCTGATATTAAGATGCCTCTTCATTCTCCTGGTGGATGGTGCTATATGATACCATATTCCATCCCAGAAACAGGTGCAAATGAGGCAACAATAGAGCAATCATTATGGAGTTCTCTTCTACACAAACCTTTAAATTTGGTATTTGTTGTGCTTGCAGCAAGCTGAACTTAACAAGTCAGTTTTTATGGGGTTTAGGACTTTCATTATTATTCCTTAACATCCTTTGTATACCTATCAAAGTTCATCAACCCACTGATGATGGCTAGATTGACATGTAGGACTTGATGCAGTAATTCCTTAAATCCAGGTATAGGTTGCATAGCTGGATGAAATACCATCAAAACCAAGCTAGAAAACACCTTGAATGATACTTAAAATACAATTGCTGTGGTATAAACCAAGGGGTCCTCTGGTTTAATTTTCCAAATGTAGATGTCTTCCTAGAAAAGGATGCTGCATGGCCAAGCAGAATATAGCCTCTGTCCTAGCAATAACCTTGCTGAAACAGAGAGCTCACCTTGCAATACTGGAAGGGGACTGGTGCTGTAGTTATACAAATTGCACCAACTAGCAGAGAATTCAAAACAAATGATGATTAAAATCCCCCAAGTTTCAACTATAGGCTATTTTACACTTACTCTGGAGAAATAAAGATGTTCTTTTATCTCCAAATAATTAAAGAGCAAGACTTGAACACATTCCAAAAATATCACACTATGCTCTATACTCCCAAGGACAGACACTCACCTTCCTGCTGCTTCCAAACCATGGCAGCAGGGGATTTGCGTGCACTAGGAGTAGTGCTACAGACTTCCTGTGACTCCTGCTCCTCCAGGAAGACCGCAGCACGCTGCCATGGCCTCACTTGGGACCTGAAGGGGAAGAGTTTCCTGTAAGTGGACAGGATAATACCTCTTGACATACACAGCCTTTTCCTGACCCAACCGTCCAAGAGGCAGTATTCATAAACACAGAGGGCAGAAAGTCAGCATCTGTTTTTAAACGGTCAACAGAACAAAAGTGGCTAGAAGTCAAATTCTAAATTCTTCAGAAAGACTTTATTTAGTTAATACAACATCAGAGAAGAACAGTACCTTCCAGGCACACAATTATACAGATAATACTCTTGGATAGAATCTACTTACTATTTGTCATCAATTTTAATTAAGAGAACAGCACTGAAGTTAGGGGCTAGGAAGTAAAACTGAGCACTGCACTTGTTTTACTAAAATAACAGCTATAGCAACCTTGAGTACCTTATCTCTTTTCCCTCCCCACTCTCCCCACAAGGAGTTAATAAGGGAAGGGAGCCCAGGAAGCAGGGCTCTGCACTGCAAAACATCAAATCCAGTCCTGTCAAGTAATAATGGAAAATTCAGTGGGACATGAAAATCAGCCCAATAAAATGTTATTTTACCTGTTGTTACGGTACCTTCCTTGACAGGTGCTATTTTTTTTTTCAATGCTGCAACGGAAGGATTGCAATCAGAAGAAATCTGTTGGTTTAAAAGAAGCTGCAGCATTTCAACAGTACAATTTTAAAATGATGAGATAGCAACTGACGTGATTCAAAGCAACAAAGGTGAAAAGCGATTTGCCTCGCGTACCTTAATTCTTTTGTGTCATGCTATCATATCTGCACCACTGTTGCAAGCAGGATGGGTTACTCCCCTCCCAGGGAAAGCCAGATGTCCTCTTTATATCTGCCAAATGCACTTTTCTACAAGCAGAGAATCAATCTGTTTACTTCTAGTGAAAGTGTTTTACAGCTTCAACAAATATAGGAACCCAGCATAGTTAATAACTAACCAGCGTTAATAAAACACCGCAAGGAAGAATGAGAAAGTAAAGCAGCCTGAAGTTATTACTAACATACACAAAATTCTCACGCTATCTTTCTTAACGCACCTCTTGCTCTCGTTTATATAGTAGGACCAATGGCACACCAGCTACCTCCTATGCATACACAGCATGCAATGCATACATAAGGGGAATTTGCAGCAAACATAATGAAACAGTGCAAAAGGATAGCGAAAGCGCTATAGAATGGGGGAGATGAGTTCAAGCAGTGTGTTTAGCACTTTGGCTTTAGCTGAATCTACCGTGCCTTCATGCACGCGTACGTCCATTGGTCTGCTTTCTGCAAAAGGGAGATTCCATGCCATTTAATCACAAATTCCTGGGATGACTCTCTCTCCTTGTTTGTGGGATGTTTTTTTAAAGTGTGTTTACATTCTTGTGTGTGGGTTGGGAATTTAGGTTTGTTTGTGATGAAACATCAAAGTTGGTTCCCAAATTATTACCGTGCAGTCATTTATGCTTTGTACCTTCCCACAAAAGGACGATAGAAACACACACGTTGAGCGAGGTTTATGTATTATTAATGGCGTCAAACTAACCTGTAAATCTTAGTGTGGTGTGATCTTGCTTCGCCATTCAGTTTTCCTGCTCTTATTTATCCTACCCACTTCTTTATTTATTTTCTATTTCCGCTATCAGATTTTACAAGTAATACTTTCTAAACCTTCATGTTAAATAAAAAAAATAGTAACGCTCCATAAACATGTGAGTGTATTTGGTGTATCTAGTTCTGTGCATCAGAAAGTGGCGTTTTAATCCTGATGTGTGCATTACAATGGAATGTGGCCCATAACCTTTCTGCACATAGTGTGACAGGGGTTGTTGTACAAATGATGCCATCACAGGTAGGTAATTACAGCAGTCAGAGCAGATAGAGGCTGGAGCTGAGACTGCTGTATTTTATCGTAGGGAGTTTTCTCAGTTACCAAAAAGTACACATGTAAATTGACAAAACTTACAACTCAAACAAGCAACAACAACAAGAAGACTCCTAGAGTTCCACAGAACAACTCTGTTGTCTTGAAATCGATAGCACCGAGAGTGGAGACCAACAGACACAACACGTTGGCCTTCTCTTCAATGTATGGTTAACCCAGGTTATAATGAGTGCTACCAAAAAAACTATCCCAGTTGTTGAGCTGTCTTTATTGCAACACGTGTACATCTCAAACAGCATGAGAGATGCTATTCAAACACACACAACACATTAACTGAATGCACAACAATCCCATAAAGCAATCCATTTACGCTTTACAGACCAAATATTCAACCACTGTTTGAGGAACACATCCTTCTTCACTGAGCTCAGTTTCACATTTAGCCATGTTGCTACACTTTTGCTTGCTCCTGTAGTAGTAAGGAAGAACAAAATCCATCCCTAGCCTCTGAATAATAAATTAGATGATGAATGAACTTAAAGAACACATGCATCTATTTTAAATATCTTTATATAATTTAAATTATATTTACGAATATTTTCACATGGTTTGTTTTTCTGATGGATTGGAATCCTGATCCATTCAGGATCCCATTTCAACCACAGAGAGCTGCAGGCACAGCTAAGGAATGGCGTGCTGCATTGCAAGGGCAGGAACAAGGAGCAGCTAGGAACCAGTCACACAGCAAAGGCTTTGTGTCATCAAGCCACATCCTTATTTACAGCATAGATGCTTTTACCTGGACTAGGAAATAAATTAATTTCAGTTCCTTACATTTATGCTAGCTCGGCAGCAGAGACCTGTATCTTCCATGGTCTGTTTAGCAACTGTGACTCAGTGATCCCTTTATTGCAAAGCCAAACCAAAATTCCAGCACACTTATACAATAAACTTTCACCATATCTTAATTATACGTGGGTACGTTGTCCACTCCAAAAAACAGGTCATCAGACCTGATAAACATCTCCAGCGTGCACTAACCAGACAGAGTTCCTAAATTTAAAGGCTTGCATCCAGTTGAAATTTCCTTGGGGTTTGTCTTCCCAATACCCCAAGTTCACCCACACATTTCCTGTCCTCACCAACTGAATCGCAGGCTGAACGAATGAGACTGGTTCTGTGCTAAGGTTTAAACTTCTCTGCCCCAGAGCATGGCCTAAGCCTTTGCTTAGATGCAAGCCAGCGTTCAATACAAATGAATTCTGGTTTAATGGGCACAGACTCTGATGTGAGGTTGGCAGACAATGTGGACACAGCCTGATGCCTCTACATGGGGCTGTGGTGCTCCTGAGTGAGCTGGCAAGGCGATGCAATTCCAGCAGTTGCACAGCTCCAGCCTACTGCTGACCTCTGTTCCTTCCCCAGGCTTTCACAAACTAGTGAGATACTGCAGAATCATAGAAACCATTTGAGTTGGAAGGGAGCCTTAAAGTCATCTGGTCCAAGTCCCCTGCAGTGAGCAGGGACACCTACAGCTCCATCATGTGCCCAGAGCCCTGTGCAGCCTGACCTTGAGTGTCTCAAAGATAGGAGCACCACCACTTCTATGGGCAACCTGCTTTATACTGCCTCACCACCCTCACTGTGGAAAAAAATCTTCTTACATCCAGCCTTTGTTTCAGCCCAGGATACAATTGGCTCTCTGGGCTGCAAGGGCACGTTGCTGGCCAGGTATGCCTTGGATCCACTGGATTCCCTACGATTATCTCAGTAAACAGAAGGAAGTGCCTTACTGCATTTTTAGTTTTTCATGCTTCTGCTACAATCTCACCTCTGGGAAAAGAAAATCCTCTCACATGGTAACACGGCTCAGCCCCTCACTGAAAGACCACAAGAAGAAGCAACAGATTCACTGAGCTGCAAAACAAAAAAAAAAAAAGATAACAAATTTAGCATGGACTTAGGAAATGGAGCCCAAACAGTCCCTGTATGAAGTAAAAAGCCATCTCCTTCCTCTGGACCAATAGTGAACAGGCTGCCCAGACACCTGTGGGTGCCCCATCCCTGGAGGTGCCCGAGGCCAGGCAGGACAAGGCCCTGCATAGCCTGTGCTGGGGGGCAGCCAGCCCATGGCAGCTCTTGGGGCTGGGTGAGCTTCAACATCCCTTCCAACCACTCTATTACTCTGTGATTTCATGATTGCTCAGACGATTTAACCTGAATGCCACAAAACTCCAGCCCCTACAGAAACAGCCGTGTTCAGGGCTCTGAAAGCACTCACTCTTTTTATTTAGGTTTACTTAGCTGTGAGGCATGCCTGAATGATGAAATGGAGACTGGCATGCACTGCTTCCACCTGCGCTGCCCATTGCACTTGTTGATGTACTACGGTTTCCTTGCAAATAAATCCTCCCATGAGGTGACGGTTTGGTTCTATTAAGCTCTTTGCCGGCCGAGCTGCCTCTTGCTACCTTACCGTACTGCCCTCTGCTATGCACTACAGCCGCTCCCAGGGCTCCGCACCTGTCCGCCTCAGGGAGGGGGAGCTGCCGCCGCCAGCTGAGGTGAGGCGGGAAAGCCGCGCGGGGAGCGAGCGGCGGGGGCAGGGCTGTGGGCGGCCCGGCCCGGCAGGAGGAGGGCAGCTCGGCAGAGGGAGTGGAGGGCCGCGCCGCGCTGCACCGCGCCGGGCGGGAGCACCTGGGCGGGCTGCTCTGCCTCCTCCTCACGTACGTTTCGACTTTCTTCCCCGCCCGGAAACTTGGTTCGGCAGCCGCGCCGGCCGCCACCGCAGGCCGAGTTGGCGCCGGGCTTCCCTCTCCTCTTCCCGCCCCGTCTCTTTCCCTCCAGGTGAGCGGCGGACGAACGTGGGGTTGCGTCGGGGCGGGGGTCCGGGCCGGCGGGGACGGAATTTCCCGGGGTTCCACGAGGGGACGCGGCGGCCGTGAGGGGCGGAGGGAGGGCGCTGCGGCCGGGGATCCTGCGCGCGGTGCGGGGACGGTGCCCGCCCCGAGGAGCCCTCGCTGGGCCCGGCCGTGTCGGGCGGGGCTGGGAAGCGGCCCCCGGTCCAGCCCCGCGAGGAAGAAGTGCAGCGGCCGGGCCCGGTGTGAGGGGAGGCTGCGGAGCTGCGTTCCTCTGATCGATGCGCTAAGTTGGCACGTTTTTGATGCTGCGTTGATAATTAATGCAGAAAAGCCTAATAAATAGCAGTGGGCAAAGGGGAGCAACGTGACGGCGTGGACGTTTTGGGAATGCCTTGAAGGTAATAAATACATGAGGTGCTACAGATGAGGTAATGTTCTGGAAGGGTTTGTGGAAGGCTCGCAAGGAGCCGTGTGAGGGGTACGGTGGGATGGGAAAGCTTTTATTTCAGCTGGTGATGGCAGTTTTTCATGAGGGTTTCAGACTGTGTGTTGAAACAAGGTACAGTCCTGAAGTATTCCACAGAAGCATTTGAGTTGGAAGGGAACCATAAAGGTCGTCTAGTCCAGCTTCCCTGCAGTGAGCAGGGACACCTACAGCTCCATCAGGTGCTCAAAGCCCCGTCCAACCTGACCTTGAGTGTCCCCAGGGGTGGGCTACCACCACCTCTCTGAAACCTGCTCTAGAGCCTCACTGCCCTTATTGTACAAAACAGTTTCTTTTAGTTGGAAACCATTTCCCCATTCCTATCCCAGCAGATGCTGCTGAAGAGTCTGTCTTCTTTTTTATAGTCCCCCCTCCCACCCTCTAGATACTGAAAGGCCACTCTTAGGTTCCCTTCTCTTCTCCAGGCTGCACAGCCCTGGCTCATGCTGGGCTGTGCTCTCCTGACATCCACATTCGTCTGCTATTACCCTCACTTTCAGCTTCGGGCAGCAAAGAGCGGTGCCAGTGGGGAGATGGCACAGGAGAATTGTCCCCCTGGGCATACTGGGGGCTGTATGCTGGGCCTGGAAGCACACTGCCATCCCTTCTGCTGATTTGTGGTCCCACTGATCCAAAATGAGTACTTTCCTGTTGCTTACCAAGCCTACAGATGAGTAATGCTATTCGTTTTCTGCTCCTGTTTTACAGCCAAGGATCAGAACTGTGTAAAGTCTCCTTAGAAAACAGTAATCCAGCCCAAGGGCAGATAGTAAGTTTTGTGAGAAGTCTCTGCTGTGTCAACAGTATGTTGGCACCAGGTGACAGCACACAAGTCAACCCAGGGAGACTCATATCACTGTCATAAGGCCCCGGAGGTTTCTAGTCCAGTCCTTTGGCTTTTGGAGACTCCAGAGGAGCCCTGGGTTAGGGTGGCACAATGTGGTGTACAGGACAGTAGTTACCCTGCAGCAGCAGTGCCAGCTGTGTGCCGTGCCTCTGAGGGACAGCACTGACGTTTGTCCTTGGTGCTTGAAGGCCAGAGTTCTTTGGCAGTTCTCCAGTTAAAGAAAGCAGATCGTGCACATGGCTCCTCCAAAACAAAACTTCTAAGTTGCAAGCTGAAACTCTTAATGCCTGAACTGCTCCTTTACAATACTGCTAAGCGGATGTAGAATGTGCCCTGCTGAAAGGAGATGTCAGTGGTCACGTTTATTGCCTTTCCCAATGAAGTTTGCTGCCTGAAGAAGCTCGTGAAGTCAGAACAGCACCAGTGCATGTGCAGGGGGGAAAAAATGGGGGGGTTCTTCAGCTGAGGATGGAGCAAGGAAATATCAGGTCAGTCTTTTGTGGAATTAGTTGGAATACAGCTGTGCTGGAAAACCACACCTCTCTTACCTTCCTTGCTGTGTCTACCTTTGTACGCAAGCATGATGCATATATAACTCATTTAAATAACGGAGATGTACTGGCATAAAACCTCACTGAAATGGAATGGAGAGAGGGGACCTGTGGTTGCAACAAAAAGGAAGTTTCTCTTGTTGAAAAACAGGCTTCTTTTGAAGTTTCTTACCAAAAGAAAATGAGGGAAGTAAGAGCTGAGGAACAAATCCAACCACCTGGTGTGAGGAATGAGAGCTGCAAAAGGTGAAAGAGTTCCAGAAGGAATCTGGTGCCTAAACGACCTTCCTCTGCTGCAGAAAGCCATGAGGGTCAGAGATGCCTGATGGAACAAGTTGAGGATTATTGTGCATAACATGAGTGCCAGCTGAATGGAGATCCCAGTAACGTCAGTTAGCACTTGTAATTAATGGTTTCATAAGCAATGATAGTTCTGTACTTCCCGAAGCACAGTGACTGGCTGAATTTACCTGTTCATGCAATTGTAGAGTCCTAGGCTTAATAGTAGGTGACCAGAATAAAGTACCTGTTGTTCACGAAGCACCCGCTGCTGTATTTTTAACTCTTTGGTGTGCACTGCCACGTATTTCTTGTTTTCTGCATTGAAAGCAAAGCAGAAGTTAAAAAAAAAATGTGCTGAAATTGCGATTATCAGCTTGGTTTAGAAAATAGAGCTGCATCATCTCATTCCAACTGTGTATTTCTTGTGAGAGTGGTTGCAGCTGTTGTCTGATGGGCTGGAGGATGTTTTGTTGGTCCATTACAAACCCCTCTTGTTTGGCCTTCTCAGCTTACTTCAGTGGTGCTGCTCGTACAGTTGTTAGGAATCGTGTTTGACAGTCTCCCATCAGTTTGTGCTTTGATTTATAGCATGCAAAATGTTACCGGAGGCTGAAACTTGCCCTGGAAGTTTCTTGAAAGGAATTGAGTTTAAAACCTTTTCGATACTTTGGATGAGGAATTGTCCACGTGCCAGCATGCCATGCACTATTGGGAGTGTCTGAGGGGATTTAGGTGACCACAGGTACTGGGAATTACTGCGCTGCTCCAGGAAAATAAACTCCAGGCTGAAAGAAGGGAAATGGAATCAAGCTGGAGGAATTTGAAGAGACAATCAGCAGCTTGCACGTGGGGGTTGGTTTTATGTGTAGGGCTGCTCCAGAGGGTCTTTGTGCAGAGTTTTTTGATGACTATATTGTTCCTTATTTGGAATTGTCTATGGAAGGGAAGTAGTGGAATGGACTTGTTTAAAGGAAGGGCTGCCTACCATTGTCTGCTCTTTGCCTGGGCCTTAAATCGAGCAAGCTTTGCAAACAGCTGCAGCAGACTTTCTCATTAAGAGCTGACTGTGTGGCAGATAAGACGGGGGTTGAGATGAAACATAACCTTCTTCTCTGAGAATTTCTGCTCATCTCTGCCATCGCTCCTTTTGTGATTGGTGTAACTTTTGATCGGCCCTATTTGTAAAGTTCTCAGACTTATTAACCTCTGCCCCTAGACTAATAAATAACAAATACATTCTTCTCATCTAATAAGCCCTTCTACGGGTCTATAAATAGAAGAAGGGGAAAAAAAACCCAACCAGCAACCCCCTGCCTTGGGAGCCTTGAGTCTGGGGGATATCCTTTGTTAAACGATGTCATTTGAAGTGGACAAGAATTGCTGTGTGATTATTTCAAGTAGGATGCACAGAAGTAAACAACGGTCTTCTGGGCCTTTCTGTATATGTGACTTAGTTGAAAAGAAGAGTTCTGCTGTGAGGTTAGCACCTGGCTGAGCGGGGGGGGTTGTGCCCCGCTCCTGTCTGGTGCTGCACCTGAGGTCATGTTGGGGCAGCTGCCTGCTGACGAAGGAGGGATGGCACTGCTGCTTTGCTTGTGGGTAGTGGGAGGACTTCGGTCAGCAGGGCTGTTCCAGCTCTTGGAACTGCTGAACAGGCCACGCCAATTTTTTACATTATTTTTAGAGCAGTGGAACATAGATAACGATTTACTCATAGTGTAAATATGTACCTTAAAAAGTTAAGATAACAGTGGTTCTTAAAGACCTATTTCTCATACCAACTTACAGGCAGCAATGAATCAGGTTAAGACTTGAAAAGAAAGTCTCTTTCTGGTTTGTTCCCCCTAAGCAGTGAGGGGTGTTTGTTTTAACTAGATATAACCAGGAGAAAGTATGTGGCAAAAATGCATCTTCAATTGCCTGTGCAACTGTGCTTAAGCTTCTGAACCCATAAAACAGATGTCCTAAGCAATAGAATTTGTGTGCTTAAAACGAGCTGCAATGTTGTTCTTTAAGTCTTTAGGAGAATGTAGTGGAAAGAGACTTCATTTTTTCCCCTCCACTTTCCTGCAGTGCCTTTGAGCTGCCCTATGCGGGGAAGGCCGTTTGGTGACTGGTTGCATCCTGCCTGCCCGTGGGCTGGCGGGAGTTTAAACTGCTTTCAAACCTCCCTGCACACCCTGAGGAACTGCAGTGAGAGCTTGTGGGCTGGGGAATTAGTTAGCCTTTTTTTTTGTTTTTTAAATGAAGATAACTTGTTTTCTTTCCCCTTTAGCATGATCTGATGGGATGTAAAGGGAGCTACAAACTCAATTATCTTTTAATTCAGCTTCTAAGTTAGTTGGAACATGCTCGGGCTAGATGGTACTTTGCACTCCTTTTGATGAAATGTGCTGTTACCTTGTGAAGGGAAGTTTGCGCTGCTGTGTGCTGGGCAGGGTGAAGCGCCCTGCTGCTGCCTGCTGGTATCAAGGGATGCTTTCATTGGCTGTTCCAAGTGTACTGCAAAAAAAAACCACAACAACACAAAAGTGCCAGTGTAACTGAGACCCAAATTTGCCTTGGTGCAGGTAGCTAAAAGTTCTGTTACTTTATCCTGCAATAAAGCCTTAATCAGATGATTCTAATGGTAACCACTGCAGGTGTGACAGAGGATGAATGCTTTGCTTTCTCACAAGGCAGGTGAGGCCTAGAACTACAGAAATGCCGTATGTCTACCCAAGGCAGTCTCACTCCTCACACTGCTTATAATTATATATGTTAATGTCTGCCCTAGTAAGGATATTTAAACATGGACTTTAGAAACACGCAGTTGTATGATGCGCAGTTTGCTTCTTCCCTTATGGACTAGGCATAAAAAACACCCGCTCCTTTTCTGACCTGCATTCTATGACACTCAGACCACAAATAGACAATAGTGTACAGGTTGCCATCAGGCTACTGCAAGAGCAGTAGCTATCGGGGTTGGCCACTTACCAAGGCTTGTACCTGGGACAAGCTTCTGCATGTTACATGCTTATTTCATATTCTGTAAACCCTGGTGCTGTTTTCTTTCCATAAACAAGGACTTCTCAGGTAGACACAGTGGTGTGTGATGGGATAGGAGTGCCTGGTGTTCGTATGACATAGCATATTCACCTCTTGTCCTCAAAAACCCAGCTCTTAGGAAAGTGTGTGTTGCACCAGATATTTAGATGAACTTAAATCTCAACATCAGATCTCCTCCTTTGATTTGGCTTGCGGCTTTTTGCTTCAAGTGCAGGAGAAGTTTTGGTTATTATCAATTAGGTCCTTTCTCCTTAAAGCACAGTAATGGATTCCCCCTTTCTTTGGAGAAAGCCTTATTCACAAATGTCTAACGCATTTTAAGGGATGGAATTGTAGGTAGTTGCCCAATTCAAAGCGTAGGTGAGATGGGGGTGGAGGTAGGGGTATTTAACTTCCTAGAGAGTGATTATTAGATGCAACAAGAAAGACAAAGCACACAAAGAAAACACACGCGTGCTGCCGGCAATGAAGACCTCATAGAAGTCTGCGTGTTGTATTCTGCAAAGAAGCAAATTGATTTAACTGGTAAAACAGAACAATCTGCATAAGCTTTATGTTCCTGTGACCATGAAGCAGGCGGCTTGCATGTCTGTGGGGAAGAAAGGGTGTGGAAAGGAGGATGAATGTAGTGGAACCATCTCGCAAAGGTGAGAAAGCATCAGAAATGTAAATAAAACAGCTTCTCCCGCAGCATTTATCTTCACTTCACCCATTTGCTGGCATTGAAGTTATCAGTTTTTCAGGGCAGCGTGCTAAAATAGTCGTTGTTTAATCTCCTTGGAGGAACAGTGTAGGTGAAAAACATTTTATACCTCTCTGTTTAATCTCTTGTTAAAAAGCAGAGGAGAGAGGAAATTTACAGGTGCTTGCTACCCAGGTGTTATTAACTGAATAGCACCAGAATCTCCTGCTCTGTACAAAGGATTGTCGGAATCACACTGTGCTGTCCTGCTGCTTTAGAGCCAGACGGGCCTTTGGTGAGATGGTTCCAGTTCTGTGGCATTGCCGTGGCAATGCTAATTGAGTTAAGAAACTCAATGTCTGTATGGCATTGAGAGAAATGGAGCAGGAGCACCAGTTCCTTCATTCTGCTGTAGCTTTTCCATAAAATCAGGTCCACGTTTGCCATTTGTGCTGTTTGTTTCTAGCAAGATTGTAAAAACAAATAATACAAAGCGAAGAACTTCTTTTTATGCTTTCCGATATTACTACAACCACCTGAAAATGAAAGCCTGTGTGCCATGCTGAGAACTGATGCTGCAGCAGCTGCTCAGGAGAAAACCCTTGGGCTAGGCTCCCTGTCATCAACCAAACCTTGGAGCACATCCCTCTGAATCAGGTTTTCTAGAACAGCACATCTTTTCTACTGTAACGTGACAGTGATCCTGTCCCATGAAAGTACTGTTGAGAAACTAGATGCTTGCCCAGAAATTCAAGCAGATTAAATTCCAAGCAGTCCAATAAGCACAAAAATGCGAGGGCTTTAGAATAAAACTTGTTTTCGGGTTTATGGTTAAGGAAGGAGCAGAAGTGATGGGGACAACGAGAGCTTTTTGAACTGGCAGTCTCTGTTGAGATGGAGTGCAGCAAAGCAGCCTGGATGTGGAGCTCCTCATTGAAGCATTCAGGTAGGTGCTGAGCAGTTCCTCTCCCAGGTGCCTCATTAGGAACCCTTGGCTTGAAGGCAAGGTTAATCATGGAAGGGGTTACTTCTTGTATAGCTGGACCGACCTCTTGTTTACAGCAGCTTTGGTTTCATACTTTTACTTTCAGTGGCCTAATCTTCAGCAGTATCAGAAAGTAAGAAGGAAAAGCAACAGGGCTCTGTGCTATCACCTTTGTAAAGCATTCTGGCATTTGGTACTGCGCCTTCTGGAAGAGGCAGCCTGCTGCAAGTATTGCTTAGGAAGATTTGATGTTTCAACACGTATCTTCTGGTGACTGATATAAACTAAGGATGGTTCGTTCATCGTTGTGAAAGACTGCAGCAGTAATTGGAAGTGTTTGAGCAGGATGCTGGTGTGCTTCATAGAAAACCTGCCGCTTTTTGTGCTTGTGAAATCTTCCTTCAAAGCAGAGCTGAAATTCAGCTAAAGAAAAAACAAAGCCAGCAGTTACAGAACACTTCTGCAATATTCCAGGTTAGAGGAGCTCAAGGCTTGTGAGCCAGTTGGAAACTGGAGAAAGTTTTGCAGTGTTTTGGTGTCCGTTTTTCTTATGGCTCATAGCTAGCGCACTGGGTTTGCTATGTTAGGATCCACCATGAATTTGTTGCTTTGTTTTATGTGATCAGATTACTTGTAGTCGGTGTCCTCCTGGTGTGTGCCCTCGGTTGTCATAATCCAGAATGTGCTGCCTTTGTTTTGTCCACCTCCCAAAATTAATTGTGTTGCCTTTACGTGGAATGCCGTATTTCCAGTCTCCCAGGGAAATACAGTCATAAATATAATAACTGGCGCAATTATCACAGACAGCTGTTACACAGCCGGGTACGTGGGCCATGCACCCTTCATCCCAAAGCCAGCTTTTATAGCCGGGCTGTCAGTATCAGCATGTGTTAACTCGAAGCCCTTGTATTTCCAGCATATTTTCCATGGCATGAATGTGTTTTTTTAATATTGAGAACGAGAATGTGTGTGTGTGTAGTTCAGCATCTTGAGCTCAGTCTGTAAATGGGAACAGCAGCAAAGTCGTACCCCAAGGAGATGGCACTGAGGTGTATTTGTGACTGAAAGTGACCTGTATTGAGCGCTGGAGCAGGCGAGCAGGCAGGCTGGGACAGAACTTTTTGTCATGTTTTTAAAACAGCACGGGATGAGCAGGGGTTGCTGGGATGGTCTGGCCTTCAGAAGCCAGAAAGTGCAGCAGAAACTGCAATAGATGGAGTGGGTTTCCAGCTTCACTAAACAGCTGGAATCCTGGGAGCAGGCTGCAGGACAGCTGGAGCTGGGCTCCGCCTGAGCGTTCGGCTGCCGTGCCTGTTGTGTTCAAACACTGCATTTTCCAGACACCTGAGGTCTGTCTTATTGCACAGTAGTCATCTTTGCTGAATAAGACGTTAGCAGTTTCCCTCGTACAGAACATCTGCTTTCTGGCTGAATCACTGAGCAGGCGGAAGGCTTGTTTGAGCCTGCTGCCCTCCCCGAGCTGCTCGCTGCCTCGCTGAAGGCTGTGTGGGATGGGTTCTCTTCGTGGCTGAGGTGCCAGGCCCCAGGTTCCCTGCTGGCTGCAGGAGGGTCCTCCTGGCGGAAAGGGAGGTGGGATAAAAGGAAAAGTTTCTTTGGCACTTTGGAATGAAACCTTCACGCCTCGCTTTCAGGAATCTGGGCTCGCAGGGACAAAACAGAGAAGAAAAAAGTGCAGTAAGGTTTTGGTGATGCTTTTATCTTCCACGAGTTCTGGAGTGACTCATAAATGAGATCATCACACATAACTTTAGGCACAGAAAGCAGAGTATGAATTTGGTAAATAATGCGGTGCCCCCTTCCCTCCCCCCCCCCCCTTTAGAAGTTGTTTATCAGCAAAATTAGCATAGAGTTTGTTTTCACTGAGGCAGTAGAGTTGTTTAATCACTTGCCAAAATCTTATGCAAATAGTACAACCCGAAGCACAAGTATTTTGTGTTGGTAGGTGTTAGCCTTGGAAGCTTCCTTAAGTGCGGGTGCTGAGCTGATTGATCAGCATTGGCAGGTGAGTGATGCTGAAATGTTCCCTTTTCACGGGCTTCGAATCCAATGGGAGCTTTCAGCAAGAAAAACAGCGGAGGTGTCTGAGTCTGGTTCAGGCAGGTAACGAACAGTGGAAGGGCAGGGAAGAACAGTGGAAGGTCAGGGCACATCTGCTCCTTTTTGTGGATGAGAGTTAAGGGGTGAATGCAGTGAAACGAGCAGGGGCTGTAGGCCCGATGTAAGCCCCTTCCTGTGGGGGAAGATGCTTTCTGGCTCAGCAGTGAGTGGTTTGGTGCCTGCTTCCCCCTGCAACTGCCACCACTTCTCTGGAACTACGTAAAAATTTGCCCGGGAAATCACTTGTTTCTGCTGGTGATATATTATCCCTTTAATTAAATAGATGACTTATGCTTGACAATTAATTGAGGTGGAATGATGTATGTTTTTTATTAGAAACCCGTGACTAATTTTTTCTGGCTGTTCTCGCTATCTTATTGTTCTTGCCTACCCTCCTGCAGTGTCGCTGCTGCGTGCCAGCCGTGTCCTCCAGGCACTGGTGCAGACCGGTGTTCACTCTTGCTTAGGCTGTGACCTGTTTCAGACAAAGCAACTACTTTCAAACATTTTCCATTTCATCACGGTTGCGCTTTTATTTTTAAAGGGGGATTTTTTAAAATGGACTTATAAAACCCAGTAATGTAACTTCATCTAGTACCATGTCGCCAGGTTAGGAGTCATCCTTCTGCAGCAGTGGCTCTGCCTGTGTTCTGCTAGCAAACTCAGGTGAATTGTATATTTAATGAGAATAGGCAAGATTCAGAAGAGGTGTGACTGGAGACACTGTTATTGACATCAATACAGCAGCAGCTGCAAAGAGCTCGGTTTGTCCCTTACCTCTCAACCTGTAAGAAGCTGAAGCTCGAGCCTTTGTCTTATTACAGCCAGCTTTGACACGTGCTGTATTCATGGCTTTTCCCCCCTTAGAAAACTTGAGTCTTTTCATAGAGAATATGTTTCCGTGGGTAAATTTAGGCATGGATGAGAAGGGAATAATGCGTTCTTTGTTAACACTGATGTTTTGTGGAGGGAGTAGCTGAAGAGGAAGGAAATATGGGTCAGGTTTTTTTTTGTTTCTTTTGAAATTTCTTCCTCTTCTTCTTCCTCATCCTCAGAGCGCTCTCCCAAAAAAAGACCAAACCAGGAATCCAGACAAGTAGAAATCCTCAAACTGGTCTCTCACCATCCGCATCGTACAAATGGTGCACGTTCAGTGTCGTCTGGAAAGCTCCGGGGGGAAAACCGGTCCATGTCAAAATGATTCTGTCAGGAATGTGCAGTGTTTGTCTCAGCTTTTCCAGTTCATGCATTTAGCGGGGTTTTACACACCCTGTGTCACTGTTGCATGTAAAGGAATTTCAGCTGCACTTCATCCACTGAAACATTTTGCTGAATCAGGTCCTTGTGATCTCTCATCCTTGGGTTGATCATTTACAGGATCTCACTGCAAGGAAGAACTCTTAAGGGGTCAGTGGGGGTGAGAATATCGGGGGAAACTTAAGGTGGGAACGCAATTTAATTAATTGGCTACATCACGAGCTGGCAGTTGGCTGGAAATCTCTCTTTCTCTTCTTTTCAGCAGAGGAACTCTGTCAGACAGCTGCTACGGGACGCATTTCCTTCCTGCTGCCCTGGGAGTGCACTTCCTGGCCACCATGGCTGATCCCACAGCAGAAGAGCAGGCACACCACGGTGGTGAGCTGTGCTGTGAATGCGGACAGTTCCACCTCTTGCCAGACAATCATCTCTACAACTTCCAGAATGAAGTGGACGATGAACTCATTTGCCATATCTGCCTTCAGCCTCTGCTCCAGCCTATGGATACCCCCTGTGGACATACATACTGTTTCAAGTGCCTTGAAAACTTCATGCAGGAGTATAACTTCTGTCCTATGGATCGGAAGAAACTCTCTCTCCAGCAGTGCCACAAGTCCAGCCTTCTAGTCCGAAACCTGTTGGATAAGCTGGTTGTCATCTGTCCGTTCAAGGCAGAGTGTCAGCAGACAATGCAGCGGTGTGAACTAGAAGCTCACCTGCAGAACAGGTGCTTTCCCCTTTACCTTGCGTTATCACTCCTTGCATCATACCACCTGTCTCGTGTGCTTCTGAGCAGAAAGGTTTTTAGATGGGGACAAAATGGGACAGCACAGGTGAGGTGACAGCAGGTGAGGCCAGAAAGGTGGGGGTGTGTGAAGACAGCATAATTATGAGCTAGGGAGGCAAGCTCCCATGTGCTACAGGGCAAAGACTGAGATCCTTCCTTGCCTTCTTGCAGGCAATTTGTCTATGAACACAAAACCACTCAAACGTATATAAATTGTGTGTCCTGATCTGGGGAGCCTGTCTGTTTGTAAACAATTAAAACATGCATATTTCTTCTTTTACTTGCATGGAAAAGAAAGACAGGCACTAAGTCAATACTCTGGAGGCAAGGGATCCTGCAGTGTTACCAGTTTAATTGGTCCAATTAAGATGCGCAATGTATGTCTTTGATCCAAATAGTGTAAGTCCCTCCAAGCTGTGCATTATGCAGTTGCTGAATCACCTACTTATAATTCCATTATTCTTTCTCATTCTTCTGCTGAGAAAACGAAGCACATGAAATATACATTTTTCCCTTTGCGTAGAGAAAGAGGTTTTTTTCTTGCACTTCGGCAGAGATGTGTAGGTAGTTCCATTGCTGGCTAAGCTGGTGGCAGGCAAAGTTCCGTAGCTTTGAAAGAAGTGCCAGTGACAGAGGTCTTGCCATGTTCCTAGTTAATGATTGCAGAAAAGGGAGCTAAGTGCAAGCTGTACTACAGGCAGAAGCAGACCTTGGTAAGGTGTACTTTTCTCAGGGGGTATTGAGAAACTCAACTTGTTTCTCTTTAGCTATGTTGTAGCTTTTTGAGTCCGTGCTGTATGTTATAAATCGGTCACCCAGCATTTGGGATACACTCACGGTTCCAGTTAGGCACATACCTTGCCGTTCTTGCTTGTCTTTGTTACCACAAGCTGAGAGCTCATGTTAAGAGACAGGGACAGTGATGGAAGATGCCCTGGGAACGCTTACAGTGTGCTCTGTGCTGCTTTCTCATTACCATCAGGGCTGAATGCTGGTGCTGAAGACAGGACTGCCTAAGTAGATGTGGTTTAGCACAGGCATGGCCAGAGCAGGGCTGGGTACAGAGCTGAGAGGTCAGTACCTTCTTCTGAGCTCCATTAGTCTGCCCTGGTACCAGTAAACTTCTGTCACTTGCTAATCCCTCTGATGCATGAGTTACACTTTGGAGAGGGAGGCACCCTTCAGTGTTTATGTTGAAGGTCTGACTGGAAACGATATCCTTCCCATATACAGTTCTTAGCATCTCCAGTGGGGATGGAGCAGACTTTGGGTTGCAGGTGTTGTTTGGATGGAAAGTGAAAAAAGGAGGAAAAAACAAATTACACCGGGGTTTGGGTGTTGGTGTTTTTTGACCGTGAGATTAAATTATGGTGGGATTCCTAAGGGAATTCCTAAGGGAAGTAGCATCTGGCAGCTTGTTTCGTGGGGGGATTCTATCGCTCTTAGCAGAATCCATTTATTTCTCCACATCTTTAAGAGGGTTGTGCACAAGTGGGTCAGCTAGCTTCTGCCTGTAACATTTAGGGTCATCTTGTTGGCTCCAAGCAACAGATGACCAGGGACACACTGGAGGAAGTAGCAACCTGGGTAAGGCTTGTTTATCCAGAATGTAAATAGAGTTTAATTTGCAAAGTGACTCCGGTAAACACCCAGTACTACTCATGTCTCTGAAAGTGACGCTGCTTTCGCATTCATCACCCTCCTTACCTGCTACTTTTCTGTAAGTGCTTTTGATAAAAGAGCTTGTTTTTCCTCACTTGTTTTTGCTGAGAGAGCTACGGTGTAACTGCACACAGAGCACATTCTTTTGAATGCAGAATTATTCCTTGAACCTCCAGGTGGGGAGTGGTCAGTGGGAGTAAAGCTTCTGTGAATTGCTCCCATTCATCCTCTGCGTGGACTGGAGGCCAGGAGCTGCCCGAGGGTCAGGCCTCGTTCAAGGGAGAAAGAAGCAAGCTCTGCTCACTGCTCTCCCATGTTACCGGCTCGTTAAAAACAAAGCTTGATTCAGGGCTGAGCTTGAAATTCGAGTCACTTCCTTTGCATAAAGTTACAGTTCATCATCAGCTCTAAAAGCACAGAGCTAAGTGTTTGCTTATGTTTTAAAAGAGGTATTGTCTTCACTGAGAGTTTGCCATGTAAATATTTAGCAAGAGTAAGTCCTCTTCCTATTGCTTTTTTTTTTTCTTTTCTTAATATTAGCTTAATAATTTTGGAAGTAAGCAGGTAGTCCACTCTTCTGCTTATGCAAGTAGAAGCTGAAAGTGGAATGAGAATTACTTCAAGCGTCTGTGATATAAGCTCAGCAGCTGCTGGGATCCTGAACGTACTTTTGCCTGCCTTTGTCACTCAGAGCCTACGTGTGCTGGGTCAGTCACTTACAGTCACTGACAATGTCCCTCCAGGTGTCCTGGCTTCAAGAAATACAAATGTGAACTACAACGGAAAAGGAGCCCTGTTTCCAAAGGGAAGGAAGAGCCCCTCACCAAGGTGGAGACAACCACGGCCAGGGATCCAGAGGTACCCAGGGATCCGGAGGTACCCAGCGGAGGATCCACGCTTGTAGCGGAAAGCTCCGCAGCTGCTGTGGTATCACTGGGGACTGCGGAGCCTGGACTGGTTAACCCAGCTTTTGAGGAGATTGAAGAAGGTGAGAGTTTGATAAATGGATGTAATTATGTCATTACCTTTTATAATATAGAATGAGGTAATTATTTCAGACGCTTCAGTTTTTCAAATGTCCGCAGCGTTGCTCGATATCCTCTCTTCCCTCAGCTTGTTCTTGAGGAGAGGGAAGATGCAATGATGGATGGATGGATGTGGAAGGATCTGCTCAGAAGCATAGAGCTGCAAAACAACTCTGAGATCTCAGGCTGCAGCGAATGTTGTATTTGCAGTTTTCTTTGCAGAAACAAGTGCAGTTTCTCTCAATGGGAACATGCAGCACTAAAAGCACTTATAGAAGCCAAATAATCAGTAATGAGGAAATGCTCCAACTTCTTAATCTTGTTCAGAAAGTTAAATATACAGTTGATTTCCTGGAGTGGTCACTACCTCCCTAACAGTACAAAGCAAGCATGTTTTTATAGCCTGGCCTGGTTCTGGATTAGTAACTGGTTATGAAACCCTTGCAGATAAAAGTAACCATCTGCACTGCAGCCTAGAACCTCTTGTGTCAATCCCTGCCAGAAGGCAGGAACATGGAAATGTTGGTGCCTTGTTTCAGAGTGTGTCCCGGTTTCCAGGTGTGCAGAGACTGGAGCTGGGTTCTTGTCTGCTGATGTGCTATTACACAGGTCAAATTAGTTCTTGGTTGGCTTTTACCCTGCGTACACTTGGAGCAGATTTTGCATCTTTTGTATGAGAGCTGCCGTTCACCTTTGCAGTCAGTCTGCTTGGCTTCATTAGAGTGCTGGGCTTGCCTAAATGCTGCAGTGCTGGTAGTTTTAAAATGACTTGCTAACAGCTACTTTCATCTTCAAAGTGTCTGAGAAGCATTGCTTAGGCTTCAGGAGGCTGTGAAAGAGGTAAACATTACCTCTGTGTTGTAGGAGAGATGGGAGAAGAGGAGGAAAGGAAATTAGAGGAGGGGAAGTTGTAGTGAAGTGTCTGTGGTAGAATCACCTCATGACAATCCGGTAATTATAGCGCGGCAGTCCCCTTTCCTAATGGGTGCTGTGGAATTTGGGATTAGTGCATGTGTGCTTCTAGGAGTCCAGCTGTCACAGCAGGAAAAATGAATCTCTAAGTGAAACATACTGAATGCCCTGTCGTAAAACACAAGAAAAAGCAGTGAGAGTTAAAATTTGCCACAAGTTAGGGCAAGATGTTCTGGAGAAACTACAGAAATAAGGCTTTATTAGCTTTCAGTTTGACCTAGTTTTTCCCCTCCCGATAACTGCTTTCTCTTCCTTTCCCTCTAGATGCTACTTTTGAACACAACATGCCAGTGTTTAAAGTCTTGTGGGGCCATGTGGGGGAAGGTTCCATTCACGTGTTGGTTTCTTTTCCTCTTTGATTTCCACCCTCAGACGTCCCTCAGAGAGCCAGCCCTGTGGCTGAAACGAGCACCATTGAAATTCACCGAGAAGATCCAGAGGAAGAGCTTGGGATGAGAATAGTTGGGGGTAAGGACACCCCGCTAGGAAACATTGTTGTTCAGGAAGTCTTACGGGATTCTGTCATTGCTGCAGATGGAAGAATAGCACCTGGGGACCATATTCTTGAGGTATGCAACCCTCCTGTCTCATTGCTTTAAAAAATAAAAGCACTGATCGGATGTGTCTGTCAATAGCATCATCTGTCTCCTGGAGCTGAGAAGTAGGTTTGTGGATCCTTCTGATGCCTCAAGATTTCCAAATTCATACCATTTTATATAAAGATAAAAGATCTTTACATGATAAATTGCACCCAGTAGCACCATTTCTTTCCAGTTGATTGTGCTCTAGCTTGGAGGTTGTAGTTACTTGCTTTACTGTGTTGCTTAAGATGTGTTTCATTAATGGGCAGGTTGGAAGTTTAAGACTTTACAACTTGAAGTTAACACCACGTATATAACATGAGTAATAAGGAGCACCAGCCTTGTACCATGCTGACCCATGGCCAGATTTAGTTTCCAGATGAATCCAACATGCCGTTCTGCTTGTTGTAGTGTGCTAAAACCGAGGTGAGAGAGGCTTATCCATGGCACGAAAGCCTACATGCAAAAAAACTGTTAGCACCTTCCGGCTATGGCTGCCCAATCATCTGTCAAGCCATAGAGACCTAATTATCCTGTTGGGTTGAGGATGTCAGTAATGACTGGCAGCCTGTGCACAGGTGGCCGATTGACTGTCCAAGTTGGTTTGTCATGCAGACCAACAACACAGCTTCTGTTCTATCCAAACTGTACACCTTTCAGTCTTGACTGAACCGTAATTAGAGCAGCCCCCCACGCTTAGTAGCCCCGATGCCGTCCTGAAAGAAGGACACTACAAAATCTCATGTGACAACAGACAAAGTGAAAATCAGCTTCTCAGAGTTCCTTTGGTAAAAGCACGATTAGAGTGACGGTTCCAGAAGTTGTGTAGGGTGTGGGCTGCTCTCCCAAGTGAGAGGTGGGTAGTCTCCAATTTAGCTCTTCTCCTCCAAGAGCACATTGAATGCTGGAAGTTAGTGGAAAGCAGTTTTGTGGTGTCATGACATACACGTCGTGATTTAACATCTTGCAGTTTCAGGTTTGTACTCAGCTACTCACACCATCACTGATGGCCTTAGTTCATCTGCATTGCTTTTTAAAACAACCTCTGCTCTCTAATGTGCATGAGGAACAGCTGCTTCAGTCACAGCATTGACTGGGGGTTGTGCATCCTGTCTCCAGCTTTGTGATGTTGTGCGTTGTAGACAGCGCCTAAATTAAGTAGGTCCTGATTAAGGACTCTGGTTTGTTTTTCTAGGTGAATGGTGTCAACATCAGCAGTGTGACTCACTGCCAAGCTGTGTCCTTCCTGCGCCACCCAGGTCCTGTTCTCCACCTCATGGTCCTGCAAGAGAAAGGCTTTTCCAATAAGACTGCACAGCAGGACTCCACGTCTGCTACAAATCAGGAAGTGATCCATGTCACCTTGATAAAGAGAGACCGATCCGAGCCCTTGGGAATCAAACTGATCAGGAAGACGGATGAGGCAGGGATTTTTATTCTGGATCTGCTGGAGGGAGGTTTGGCAGCCAAAAATGGGAAGCTGAGTCGGAATGACAGAGTCCTGTCTATTAATGGCCAGGATTTGAGGCAAGGAACACCTGAGACTGCTGCACAGATCATCCAGGTAATTTATAACGCGGAGAAGTTGTGTGGCTAATGATACAGCAGCTTCCTGCATTGATGGCAGGGCTTCTGCTCTGACCCAGGGGCTAACAGAAGATGCTGGAGCAAACTGCCTTCCTTGAAATCTCTTTCTGGGAAAGTAACTTCTGTGCAGATGTGTGGGAAACACTGCTTCCAAACAAAGATAAACTTGAAGGGTGGGAATGCATCATGAGTCATCTGACAAGTCTGAAGTGAGGCAGTTGCTAGTGGCTTGTAAGCTTAGCCAAGGCAATTGGAATTTCTTTGTGGTGTGGTAGTGTGGAGAGTTTCTTGAAGAATAAGTATTTGTATGTGCTGTGTAGATGCATACATCACAGAAACCAGAAGAGATTAGGACAGCTTCGTGTGCTTCGAGCAGTCAAACTGATGATGTTTTCCAGACTCCCTCCACAGCACCTCTCCAAGCAAACAACATCCCAGACTAAGAACTTCTTTAAATGCTAAAAAGGGCAGGAAAGAGGTGGCCTTTTCATTCACAACAGGGATCTGTTCTTATTGCAGCATGTCAAATGTTTTGGTGAACAGAGCAGGTTAGGAATATTGGCTGAGGAACAGGGATTGCTGTGTGTGCAGTAGATGTCGTGTGGATCAGCTTTTAAATTCTTTATCTTCCTAGGCGGTGACCTCCAGTTTCTGTTTTTATCTGAAGATCCTGACACAAAGCATCTGATCACATATTGTTTATATCCTGGGAAGGATCTGAGGTCAGCAGAGTGGGGGAGAGCCAGTTCTCTTCCTACTAATTAGCAAAGGAGAGTCCAGTGGAGTGGGAGAATAGAACAGTAACAGCAGGATTCCAGCACCGAGATCTTTCTTTCTATTGTATACATGATTCCATACTACGACCTATTATATATATATTTTTAATTCTTGCTGTTATATTTCTGTAGTTGTGTGTAGGTGTAGATTCTGTATGAGGAACTCAATCCCACTGAGATCAGTGCCTCAGAACTGGCTTTGGTGGCTTTGGGAATTTAATTCCTTTTGAAATGATATTCTGTGGAACTGACGTTCTTCCAAACGTTGTCTGTTCTTCTGAGAGCTTCTTGGATAAACTTGGTTCTAATTTTCATTGCAAACTGTTTGGAGAAAAGAATCCTATCTGTATTATGAAGTAGCGTTTGCACCAATGCTATATATGCACACCCACTTGTACTGTACATAGTCTGCTACTCAGGGATGAAGTGGAGGGCAAAAACCCAAAGCAGGATGCAATATTTACACTATATTTTGTAGAGGAATAGATTGCTGCCAACTTGCTTGGGGAAAAAAAATGCATCCTGGAGTGCTTTTGGAGATAAGAGGCTTAAAACTTGTGTTTTGTGAAAACCCTGTATTTTGGTAGTTTAGAAACACACACAGAGCAACCAGCTGACTAAAACAACAACAGAAGTAAAGCAGTTGATGCAGTCCCTGTTCTCAGGCCGTGGGATACACTGCTGCTTGGTGCTATGGCACCAGAGGAGTGGGATTCCTCTCCAATAGTGAGAACAGCAGCTGTACTTCTCTCATCTGTTGCAGGAAATGCCCCAAGCAAGCGCAGATGCCTTGCCCCAATGGAGTCCTTCACAATAAGGTTTTGTTGGATTAATTCAGTCCGTTCTTTCAGATAGAAGAGCAGTTACAATAGTGAATGCTTTTCCTGTAGTCCTGCCAAGGCCAGATATACAGATGGTTGAATTTTTAACTAGCAGCAATCTTAGGCAAAAGGTCAGGTCTTCAGGTATCTGGGGGAAAATGGGTGGGAGAAACGCTAAACAACAGATGCGACGTACAGGCTGGGAGGGAAGGAGCTTTAACAAGTTTCTTTACAGCAGAAGAAAAAGGATCCATTACTTTTCTCATGGTTGTCCATTGTGCGGATTGGTCATTCTAGCTGTTCATTTTGTGTTGCGATACACTGTTCTTGTTGCATGTACCAAAGTGGAGGAAGCAATCATCCCGTTTTGCCTTCTTTTGCTTGACCTGGCCTTCTAATGCTTTCAGATGTTCTTTTTGCTCCTGGCAGACCAGCGAATCCAGAGTAAACTTTGTAGTCCTGAGGCAGCCAGGTGTGCAGCTGTTGGACCCAGGGGAAGATGGCAGCACGTCAAACAACAGCAGCAGCAGCAGTGGAGGAGGAAGCCCAGTGCACCACCGGAGGAGACTAGACCAGAGTCACTACAGACGGAAGTCCAACTACCAGAAGGTAAGCTTGGAAATAACAGCAAAAGCACTGGTTACTCCTGGTCTAACAGATCCGTTATGTTAGCTCCGTGACAGTCATTTATTATATGAAACCGGTTAGTAGCTCCTTTTCTTCTTGAGCTATTGACAAGCAGTGTGTTTGTGGCCGTTGGCACTAAAAAACTCTGCATTTGTCATCTACTGAAATATCAAAATTTCCTGGTGTTGATGCAAAACCAGTGTTTAATCCTTCCTTGTTTGGTAAGGGCCACAAGAAATTGACAGTCCATGAGACACTAACAGGGCCAGAGCTGGACCTCTTTGACATTCATAAAGTTCAGTGCGTTCAGGGTGTTGTGCATTGATATTAAGTTATGCTTCTGGTTTGGAGCTAGACAGCTCTGTGACACAGAAGTAGAAACTCTACAAATCACTCTGCAGTGCTGCTGTGACTTGAGTGTTGTATCTGCCATCCATTTACACGTTACAAGAATATCCTGCAAGAGGAGAATTGCCAGTCTGTTGTACCAGTGGAGGTTTGCTCCATGCTTAGTGCTACCAGCTGTGGGAGAAAACAGTCTAGAACTGCCTAGACTTCTGTGTCTAAATGCCTCTGTTGAAGGTTAGTGAGGAACATACTTCTACCTCCACAGTTGGTTACACCTGCAATTATTTGCAGATGAACAGGAAAATAATTAACTCTGATATTTAACCTTTTAAGTAATACTCTTATAATCGTTAGACACGTTCATTTTTTAGGGATGCTGGACATCTTTGTCGGCATCTCCAAGCTTGATTTTTCTTTTATATACTGTATGTCAAACATCTCCCATTTGCCTGTGTTATCCATTTATGTCATACTGGCTTGATGAGCAGAAATCAGGATGAGTGGTGATTATAACATAAACAGAGTGAGCGTCAAGTTTCCATGTCGTGCATGAGAAGCAAAATAACTCAGAAGTTACTGATCCCAGTCCAGAAGTAGTCAGAAAAAGGTTGATTGCTTGATATGAACGGCCTTGGAATGAGTTGGTAGCTTGTTTTTTGGTGCTAAACTGTTCTCAAGAGAGAGCATCTCTTTGCAGCAAAAGGAAGCAGGATTGTTGGGAGAGCAGCTGTTTCCCAGACAGCTGCGCCTCAGTCATAGCAGCGTCACATGGGAAATACAGAGCAGTATTTTCACCCATAGCAAGTACAAGAGAAGCTGACTTTGCCATCTATCAGTATCACCGAATGTTCTGAGTTAAAGAAACAACGTTTGGTTATTTTGTTCTGGTTCTGAGCTTTTCATGTTAACTGCGTTAATGAACCTGTGTATTGCATTGGTGTTTCATTGTAGGAGTTACCTCCAGGATATATAAGTCATGAAAAGACAGTTGCAATAAAGAAGGAACCAAAGGAATCCCTAGGAATAACAATTGGAGGTGGACGAGATAACAAAAACAAGCTCCCCATATATGTTACAAGCGTGCAGCCCATTGGGTGCCTCTTCAGGGATGGCAGAATCAAGCGAGGTAAGGAGATTCAGAGCCTTTGCAGGCTGGGAACTGTTTTTAAGCAGAATTTGGATTTAGATAAGAAAGTGAAGTTGGAAGCAGGGTTCCATGTGAGACCTTGAGGCAGGAATGTGCTTCACAAAACAAGTTTTGCAATAATCCCATTTTATTTAATCAACAGGAGACGTACTTTTGAGTATAAATGGCATCGATTTGACTCATCTGAACTACTATGAAGCTGTCTCAGCACTGAAATCTAATGCAGCTTCCCACTCGGTCATACTGAAAGCCTTGGAAATCCTTTCAGCGGACCCCACAGATCCGTCTCTGGACATGAAGGAGCGGGGATTCAGCTGGTCTCCCCTCTGGATCATGTGGCTTGGATTGCCTAGGTACGTTAGTTCACTGATCTCAGTCACGCAGCTGATTTCAACACTAGAAATGGAC
The DNA here is from genome assembly GCF_039878825.1 of Excalfactoria chinensis. Lineage (NCBI taxonomy): Eukaryota > Metazoa > Chordata > Aves > Galliformes > Phasianidae > Excalfactoria > Excalfactoria chinensis. The sequence goes on from NC_092828.1 coordinate 74,099,722, forward strand.
TTCGTTGTGGGTTGACTTGGAAGCATTGTGGATATCCTTGTTAACATTAAGGCAGAGGAAAGCCTCATCTGCCAGGGTGATCACAGCGCAATGAATGCATAAAGAAGTTCAGCTGTTTCTCACAGCGTTACCCCTTGTTTTTCTACTTCTGTTGCACACTAACAGTGTTTCAGAAGTTTCTGAAAACCTTTTTTTTTTTATTTTTTATTTTTCTTCTTCCTCTAAGAGAAGTGACAGGAAATGCAGAGCAAATGTTTTGGAATTGGAGGCTTTCAATGTAGTCAGTGTAGAACCAGTCCCTTCTGAAATGTCGCTAGCTGAAATGACTGTGTCTCTTTCTGGATGGCATTACAGAGGTACCTGTGCTGCTTTGCAGTGTCTACTCTGATTATCAGCTTTGGAGGAGCTCTCTCAGTCTAATTCTTTCTGGCTGTTGTAATCGTGAGATCATTAGTGTGAAGCACACACCATTCTGAATTGCTGAGCTTCCCTGCTGCAAAGCTTTGGATCGTTAACTCAGCAAAGATTTCAGCAGCAGCGTGGTATGTCCCATGTTACAGAGCTGAGATGTCAAAAACTTACTTTCTGTCTCCCTTCTGGTGAGGCGGACCTCTTGTTTTGTTGGTTTCATGGAAGTATATTCAGCCAGAAAAGACAGAATCTGTTGTCATTTCAGGTAACTGGAGAGGGAACATACAGAAGACAAATGTAGAACAGTAAAGCCAAACCCCTTTGTGGGAAGCCCAGATTATTTATAGCCTTGTTTCTTGAGGCACCTGAAAGAAGAAAGACTAACAAGCCTCTTGTTATGTTACTCTTGTGTTACTTAGCAGCCTGTAAGTGCTAAACAAAACAGCCCAAGGAAGGTAGCTTTGTGTCTCAGGTGACCAGCTTGGCTTGTGCTCAGCACAGTCCTCTAGTTTCCTCCATTCTCCCTCAGAATCAACTCGTCCGTTCTGCACAGTCCTGCTGTGAACCAGTTGGAGCCATACCTGGATAGCCCAAACCTGGGTACACATCCTCAGCTGCCAGCAGGTGCTTGTTCCTCTCGGGTGCTCCAGAACTGAAGTACAGCCAGGAAAAAGTGGCCGTGCCTTCCCTCTTCTTCCTTTCTCCATTTGTTTAGTTTGGATGTGTACTGGTTCCCAGCATCACCACTTCCTGCTGCAGGGACTGAAGTCCACTCTTCAGTCACTGGGAACTTGCCTTCATTTCAAGCACAGGCTGACATTACCTGCTGTTCGCTGCTGGTAATAATGTTGGCTCCCCCTTCCTTTGCCTGTTAGAAGGTCTCACTTCTGAAGCAGGGAGCAATGATTTCAGATGCCCTTTCTGTTCTCCAGGCTTCTTTTCTTGCACTGACCTTCTTGTATCCAGTAGTAAAAATGGCTTTTTCTCTCATCTGCTTTCCCACCTGCTTGCAATAAGACCTGGTAGCAATTAGTGTGGGAGCTTTAAGCTCAGTGCTGATGGCACGTAGGATTTTGGTTATGTTCAGCAATTTTTTTCAGCTACTGCTCTGATCCAGGAGTCCTTAAATCCTTCTCAGAGGAAGCTTTTATGCTGAAAGACTGGAGTCAAAGTCTAGCTCGGGGCTAGAAAAGTGTGCTTAGTTGTTGCAGCGCTTGAGCCTTGAGTGTTTAATTCCAGCCTTGGTTCTTGTATCTGTGGGTTATTTTCTTTACATCAGATGCTGTCAGGCTGGCTCTGAGCTGCACAGCTGTCATGGTTTTGTAATGTCGCTGTCAGCATTACAAAATGTAGGAACCTTTTAATGATCCATACTGCACTTGATGTTATAATGTGGAATATTGACAGCAACATTACGAAACCACAACAGCCCCTTGTAGCCCATCCTGCAGAACCTGGGTTATGTGCCAGGCTGCTGGTGCTGAACAGTTTCAGGAGATCACAGCCCTGGTCCTGTGTCTTTCTTGGGATGCCAGGTGACAGAATAACAGGAGCGTCTTGACCACGGTCCTCTGAAAGGAAAAACACTCCATGCTCATAAGGCCACTTGGATACCACAGCATTTGGTGTGTAAGCTTGGGTCAAGCTACCACCCTTGCCTCTGGCCATGCATGCCCGATGAAGCTGCAGACATCTGTGCTGCTGCAGGGAAGAGGTGGGAAGCTTTTCTCTCCAGCCCCAGGCAGCAGGGCCCGGTGCCTGACATTCTGGCTCTTGTAGCACAGCTGTGGGAAACCCTGCTGCCCCCATAGACTTCTACTTTCTCCATTGTTTTGCTAGTAATCTGGTGGTGGTGAGTGTGCCCGGTTAATTATATACTACCAATTACTGCTGTTTGAATGAGTATCATGATCACTGTATGTGTCACAGAACGTAGCTAAGGAGCTTTGTTTCTTCATGGTACTGTGAGACAAGTTACTCATAGTATAAAATACCAACTCAGAATGTGGTGTCGGGGATCCTGATTCGTTGCTCTTGGAATCCCGGAGATTGAGTTACTCTCTCTTGCTCTGTATCAGCCTTTGACTCCTGAAACAGTCCCACACCACAGCAGGCTTGGCTGTTAGTGCTCAGGGGTGGAAAAGCAGCATCCCTCTCACCTTGAGATCTATCTGCAGCCAGTCCACAGAGCCTCAACTCTATTGCAGTGACCTTCAGGTGCTCCCTGCTGCGGCCCCACTGGAGCAGCACATTCCACAAACTGGGAGGGGGATGCAGATCTAGCAGGAGGATACAATCTGCACCTTTACTTTCTGTCAAGTCCCAAAATGTTTTTCCCACAGTCATTTTCCATCCTGGTGAACTAATGGTTGTTTCTCTTCCTAAAAGCCCCTTTTCGTATGGAAATAGATTTCTAGCAAAGAACTTTCTTCAACTGGTGGAGAATGCCTTCAGTGCTCACATAGGCTTTATGCTGAAGTAGCACTTCTGTTGTCCGGGCGGTTTATTTGCACCAGATGCCGTGTATGTTTGCCATGGCTGTCTGTGTTCTCTGCAGTTTGTATACTACCAGCCGAAGAAAACTGGAGGCAGCAGTGAGCTGCAGCTGGGTCTCCCAGTTAACGTAGGAGGAACTGGTACAAAAGAAAATGGTACAAAAGAAAATGACCGTTTGAAAGCAGATAATTGGATCTTTGTCTCAGTGAGAAGTGAACTGGGAAGGCTTTTGAAATCTGAAACTCATCTGCAGACTGCTCAAGCAAAGCTCCTGAGGCAAACCATTTATCAGGAGAAGTTCAGCTGCTGGAGTACCTCAGTGGGTGAGCAGCAGCACAGCAGTTCCATGCAACCTGCTGGTGCCAGAACATTACCTGACCATTGGCCTGTGCTTCTGCCACACCTCTTCAGATGCCTTGCGAGGGCCTGGCATGTGCTGCAAGCTCAGAGCACAAGTTCTGTTAGCACTTGGTTATTGTGGTCTCTCTTGCCGTGTGCCTCGGGCTCGCCGGGAAGGCACCTCACAGAATGGGGGTAGCAAACAGTGATCCGCCATCTGGTATCTTACTGTGCACAGCAGCACCGGCTGTTAGCAGTCATTTCCTGCAGGAAAGGCATCTCACACTCCGATGTGGTATGCAGGAGAAGAAAGGCTGCCTTACCTCATAGAGCTCACTTGCCATCAGTGAGAACACTGAACATTCTGTTTTTGGCTTTGCCTGTCTTTGCAGCTACCTTCACTGCTGTCAAGATATCGTCCTTAGCAAAGGCAACCAGGAAAGCTGGGGCTTCAGCATCGTTGGAGGCTTTGAGGAGAGCAAAGGAAACCAGCCTTTCTTCATCAAAACCATCGTGCCTGGGACACCTGCCTGCCGCAACGCAAGGCTCAAGTGAGTGTGAACCCTTCTGTGGTTCCTGGGGCTGGAGGCAGAAGCTCCATTTCCCTGGAGGGCTTTTGACTGGCTGAACTTTAAGGACTTCTAATCCACAGCTGCTCACTAAGGCAGTTAATAGTGTTACCAAAGCCCTATATTAACGAATGCTTTTTCTATAAAAACATAACTGCCTACCAAAGGGAATTAAATGTTATATTTTAAAAGGCTGTAAAGGCTTCAATTGAGTAATTAAGAAGAGCTAGAAAGGGGATGTTCCAGATTAACTTCAGAGGCTTCTGAGTAAAAAGGTTTATGTAGTGACTAAAAAGAATTACAAAGACTATCTTGATGCAAGTAAGAAAAGCTCTCCTGTAGAGAAGATGGAAGGTAGCCTTGCTGCCCTGTCAGTAACACAGCGGGCAGAGTGGTGAGCAGCAGTGCTAGAGCATTCCACAAACACTGCTGCATTACATCCAGGATCCACCAGAACCAGCTCTTCTCAGCGTGCAGCACAGGCTGCAAGTGCAGCAGTGTTACAGGCTGCTCTCTGGCAGGGGGGCAGTTTCAGTGCAAAGAGTCAGGCTTTGCTCACTGGGAAGTGTGAAAGGAAAGACCTGGTCAGAGCCTTGGGGCCAGCTGGGCATCCTGTCTTAGTGCCCAGAGAGCCCTGTAAGACTAAGGGAAGGAGAGGGGTTGGCTCTGGCATCTCATCCTACTGCAGCCGAGCTGTAGAGCCACGTGGAAGGTATCTGGGTGTGCTGCAGTTGGGTGAATCAGGCAACCCGAGAAACTTAATGAATCAAGCTACAGAGGGAGAGAATGCCTCAGCCCGTGGGCGTTTCTCTTGGCCCAGCCCCCTGCTGCCCGCCACTTGCACTCCTGTACCCATCACTGCTGCGTCACTGGGCACCAGCACCGACCTCCTTCCCCTGCCCTCATTTTCAGGACTGAGCCTGTCGGCAGCCATTCCTGTGCTCACATCACTCTTTTTGCCCTTTATCTAGCTTAAGAGTCACTGCAATAAAGAATTTATGATCTTGGTACGGGGTGGAGTAGGTGATCTTGGTGTCCAAGGTTACAATGTTAATGAATTTACTTATGACAGGCTCGTTTTTTTTGTCTTTTTGATGAGGTGTGGAGATGAAATAGTGGCAGTCAATGGAGTCCCAGCCGTTGGAATGAGCAACTCAGAACTGATCCCGATGTTGAAGGAGCAGAAGAACAAAGTGACACTTACTGTGGTGTCCTGGCCAGGGAGCCTCGTGTGAAAGCTGTGCCAAATCACGCAGCCGCCTTAAGGATCATCCTTGGTATCAGATATTTGCTGACCGCCACACTGAGCTGAATGTGACAGACTGAGGGAACGCTGCACTCCTGCTGTCCAACGTGTCGTGTTATGGCAACAACTTTCACTTCATTTCTGGAGAAAACATTTCTTTACTGCGTGGAGGCTGCCACTGACTGACTGTTCAGTTCAAAGTAATGGCGACTCAGGACAGTTGCAGCTTCTTGGACTCACCAAAGCTTGTTAGCATTGGTGCTGCAGAGAAAGCTGGTTCTCCGGTGTTTCTCTACAGCTCACCCATCTTTGCTTTGAGGCATTGTCTTTAGTTTTAGAGCTCCTCTTTCCATTTAATGTTTTGAGCAGGTTGAAACAAATGTGACTGCCCTGTTTCCCCTGCTAGTCTAAGAACACCGTTTGGCTACTGCTCTCTGCCTTCCTGCCATACTGGGCACGGAGTCATTTTATATGTTTCTAAAAGCCAGTAATAAAACTGTGAGGATGCAGTCCAATTAAGCAGCCCACAGCTGGATGTTCTTAGGCTGCTTCGATCTACTGAGTGTTTTTGTACATCGAAGAAGTCTGCAGCTCACTGCTGGCTGCTGAAGAGCTGCCAACTGAGCAGGGCAGGGCTGTGTTGACTCCTATGATGGTCCTGTCACCAGGTAGCAGAGATGAGGAACTTGTGTAGTTTTCCTCAACTTCCTCAGCTCGATGTCTCTGGTTTTAAGACTTGATGAGTGACCAGCTTTCCCCAAAGAAGGCAGCAGGCTCAGAAAGCAGGTTTGTTGATGAGCAGCTGCCTGTCATCCCTTAGTTTCCCAGTGCTGAGAGGCAGAGCTGAGGCAGCAGGGACAAGGCTTGCTTGTGGCTCTGTCACTGCTATAGTGAACTGCAGCTTGTTGCATTGGGATCTCCAGGATAGGACACCTTGGGCTTCAGGTCCAACCCACAGCGTAGGTAAAGGTTAGAATGAAAGAAGTGAAGTCCTGGCAGGTTGGTTTGACCTCCAATACCTGTTAAATTCCTACCTGGAAACAAACTCTACATGAAGCAATTCTGTCCTTTTCTGCTTTTTCAAGTTGCCAATTAGCAGTATAAGGAACAGATCTTTCTCACACCACAGATCTCCCCGCGCTGTTTCTGCTGTACCTTTTATGGAGCCAGCTCAGACTGTCAGATTAATCCAAGGAGTCTCTTGTGTAAAAATGCTCCCTCGAATGAATGTTTTAATTCCTTGCAGTAGCAAACAGGCTGCAGCTTTGTGCCCATTGTCCTCAGCAATGCTTTTCTTAGGGCTGGCTATTGGTAACCGGCTATTAGAGCAGAGTAGACCTGTTTCTTGCTAGATGATTGAGCTGTTTACGCTCCGAGTGACTTCACTTCCTGTGGCTGTTAGCTTAAGGCAGTATACAGCAGGCCCCGTTATCGGAGCCTATTGTACAGAAATAGTTTAAGACCCATTTGTCACAAAAGCTCCCCAGGCACGTGGTGTGGCCTCTCCACTTGGCCAATAAATGCAGCTACTGTCTTCAACAGCAGAAAGAAGGGGCCAGCTGTTGCTGTTAGCAAACAGTGAGAGGAAAAGGATTCTGAAGTCAGAACCGTGCCTGTGGAAAATGAGTCCCTTGAGCTGCATCTGACAGAGCAGGTGAAACATTTTTGTCTCCTTCCGTGATAGAGAATCTGTGCCTGATATGGAACAGTAAACATTTACCTAGGTGGAAAGAGGGCAGTTCTTACTGAGGTGTAATAAATGGGGCTTGTATAAAGGATGGTAGGAAGAAGCCATGCAGAAGGTGGTCAGACCTTTTAAATGAAGGGTATGCTGCAGAAGTCAGCATGACTTTTACTATTGCTCCATCTCGTTTCAAGGTGCCTTTAACTTCACCAAAACGTCCTCATAATTAAGTACTGATTGCAAGATCAGCTTGTTAATAGATGTTGAATTTGTTTTGATGTCTTGATAAATTATTCTAATATTACTGAAAACCAACACGGATTATGGGTGCTTTTGTTTTTCCTTTTGCTTTACCTTCTTGCACATCAGCTCGTGCCCCAGAACAGTCACCTCAGTGCTGGGCTTAAGGGCAGGCAGGAGGTTGTCAGCTGACTTCTGCTTCTCCTGGGATAGGAACTGGGCTACCCAGAAATGTGCTGTGATTGGAGAAAGAAGAAAAACCAGCTCCCACGTGCTCTTTTCCCTCCGTTATCTCACTGGTGCCCAGGGGGGGCTCAGAACAGGATGGACTGAAAAAGCCAACCCAGGGAATTAAAGTTTATGGAATGAAGCTCAACTCCCTGATCTCTTGTGCATCATGGAGTCACCATTCAGTAGCCCCAGGGAACGTGACGTGAAACTTACAGCAGTTACTTGGCAGAAGCAAAGATTATTTCCAAAGCTCCATCTTTTTAAATCTCTGATACATCAAAGGCAAACGTTTCACCCCTATTTACTGCAGTAGAATAAAACTCTTAGCCCATCTGATATCAGTGAAAGGCTCCTGTCTCTCTTTGGGAGGACATTCACCAACAATACACGAGGAAGGAACTGGCAGCAGTAACTCTTCAGTAGAGGATTCTCTGTTCCCTCCTGTCATGACCTCACCACAGAACCTGGGTGCAGCAGGATGCAGGCTGGACGTGATCACTCCTAATTACACCTATTACACCTCCACAAACACGGGGAGAGAGAAGGGGCAGGGATGGAGAATAGTTTGGTGCAACCCCTGGACCTGAGTGCAGAAATGGAGGAGAAGGAACTGGCTGGGGGTCAAACTCTACGCTCACCTTAGCATGAAATGCTACTGACAAGCATTTCCCCCTGATTCAAGAAAGGCAAAAAGCAGCTCAGTCAGGTCTGGGGGCCACTGCCTGGCCTTTCCTTCAGTGCCCAATGATTTCAGAGATCGTGTCCTGGGAAAACAAAATCAGATTTCATCATGATGGCACACAAGAATTGCTCTGAAGGCACCAGCGAGGATCCCTGCTGCTTCTCCCTTTTCCGTGCTCCCCAGCAGTGCAAGTGGAGCGGGAGCACGTTTGTCACCTCAGTGCAATGATGAGGGTGCAGACATCTGTCAGCAGCAGGGCAGGCTCCTGTTCCCTGTCACTCCCATTGCTCTCTTCTACACGGGGCCAGCTACACCAGCGTGCCCGGCAGCTGCAAATCGCACAAAGGACAGCATTCTGCACAACCACAACCTGCTTTCCCGTCGAGACTGCTGTCAGCCAAATCCTGCCTGCACAGCACCGCACTGTGCTGGCCCAGCATCGAGGAACAAACGGCCTCAAGCAGCCCAAAAAGCAAGTTGAACTGTAGCCTCTGCAAGCACCAAAACACCCCCACAGCAATACAGGACACCAGCATGCTTCCAATCTGCACGCAGCCGGCACTCTGAATCCCTCTCAGCTTTATTTCAGTCTCCCCTGTGCTCATCCCACACCCCAGCTGCTCCCCTGGCCCAGGGACCTGATTGTGGCCCTGCTCTGTAGCCAATTGATGGCACAGGTACATCCTGTCACCTCAAAGCACGTTGTAAAAGCAGTTACAAAACAAACCAACCAACCAAGAAAAAAAAAACCAAAAACCCCATACTTTATTCTTCTCCCCATAGGTTCGGTAGTTAATGGCCCATCAAATGCACCGTCATAGCATATAAACTGTTACCGTAGTGCTGTACTGGCTCAGGTCTCTACAGTTGCAAGCTCCACGTGACACTCCGACTTGCAAGATTACAATACAAAAAAATCTGTGAAGTTTCAAAACCACATTATTGTAGGGCAGGGATTTAGAAGGGCTGGAAATATCAAGTGAAAACAGCGGAAGATACTTAAAATGAGACACATCTGAATTCATGCTAACAGAAGTGCAACATTCTCGTTAAGAACCCGGCATACCAAAACCCCTCCGAACTCCTTGCCCTGCTCTTCCCACCCACAGTTACGTTTGCACCCTACTCAACCAGCACTAAAGGCCAAACAAAGTCTGGAATCGGACTGAATTTATTTTAAGGTGGAAGGGGGAAGGAATGCATTGCACAGGAGTGTTGTTGGTATTACCCAAATAGAAATAAGCCAACCCCACCAGGGCAAACTGCTGGATGGGACTTGTTGTTACCTAGCGTGCTACATCGTTCAGCTCAACCCTTGGTTAAAAAAAACAAACACAACAGTTAGTCGAAGCTAATTAAAAAGAAATTCATGCTCTTAACTATGGGTCGTCCATTGGGTTTCCACTTAGGGGGTGTAACGTGGTAGAACTACGTTTGTGATGGATTAAAAGAAGCTTTGAAGTCTTTGCATACCCTGTGTGAACACAACAGCTCCCCAAAGGCAGCAGAGCACAGTCGGACAGAGCCAGGCCCAGCAGCAGGAGCTGCTCCTCCTTGCAGGCTGCCTGCCTGGCACACACAAGTGGGAACGTGTTTTCATAGCTATACAGAACTGTATCTTGGGGTGAGACTTTGCTACTAGAAGGCAGTCTCTAAGCTGGCTCTAAATGACACTTTTCTTTGGACAATAAATTCCAGGTTGCACTTACTGCCCTATTTTTCAAAAGAGGAATGATGGTCATAAAAAAAAACAAACACAAAAAAACTATGACCTAAATGCGTTAGTTTCAGCTGAAGCCATCTTCCATCAGAAACCATAGGATCTGATACAACAAAGTTCTCCCTAAGGATGTTTATGAACAGAGTAGCTCAGTGCTTTATATACTAGTACTGCTGTATTTTGTCTCGTATCAAAAAAGAAAACAAAACAAAATGAAGTTTCACTGCACGTGCAGCCTCGACTCAAACCCACTGCGATGAGCTTCACTGCTCACCCAGAGCCAGGCCCTCTTCCCTTGGGAAAAAAACAAGAAGAAAACACAAAATAAAACCGGAACAAAACGTCACCGCTGCGCTGGTTCCATAGGAGCACGTCCCTCCTGAGGCCCTCACTCCTTGCTGTCCTGCTCCTCTCCCTCCTGGGTGCCATCCTCGCTGGCCTCCTTCTCCTCCTTGCTGCGCTTGTTCTTCTTGTGCTTGTGGCGCCGATGGCTCTCCCCTTCCTCGCTCTCATGCTGCTTGCTGGGGGGTGGAGAGAGGAGAGGAAAGGCCTCAGAGCCCGCAGCAGCACAGCTCTGCCACAGCAGAGACCCAAACGCACCAAACGAGAGGAGGCAGAGCAGCAATGCTGGGGCACCAGGGTCAGGCTGTGCCAGCTGCTCCAGGCAGCTGTGGGATGCTCCACGGTGTGGCAGCACCCCAGCTGGGCAGGCAGTGCTGGTGGAGTGCTGTCAGGGTCACTGGGGTAGCGCTCTATTTATTTATAATAAACAATTCTATGAAGTCTCTGTGTCTATCCCACTCCCAAGAGAACTCTGATAGCTTTGCCACATCACCAGCTTCAATACAAAGCACTGAAGCTACTGAGAAGGGTCCCAGATCTGAGAGGTGCTGGGAAACTTCCGCTCTTCTGAGCGTGCTGGGGCAATCCTAGGCCAGAAGCAAGAAGTGGGTCAGAGCAGCTGAGAGATGCGGGCTTCCCAGTGGGAAGGCAGGTCCTGTTTCTGCTTCATTTTCCTCACAGCACTCCACCAGCTTTAGAGCTCCTCTATCTCCTCCACCAGAGCTGGCTTCCAGGTGCACCAGGATCTCTGGGGACACTGATGCAGGATCCCTGGCACAAGGTAGCAGCCCCAGCCCAAGTGGCTGCCTGCAGCACCTGGCAAGGCCTGCATTCTGTCTCCCAGCAGGGGCATGAGGAAACCAGCAGCTTTGGTTTTGCCTATGCTGGTTCCTGGCCCCTCTGGAGGAGATTTCTGCTGCTTTGCCAACATTCAGTCATTTCTCCTCACAGATTTAAAATCACACGATCTCTCCAGAAACTGACCACGGTGTGAAAGTAGCAGAATTAAAATAGAGGAGAGAGTACAGGAAAAAGCAGATTTGATTTGTCACGTGAAGACGTGTGGTCACACAGCCCCACAAATGGGGGAGAGCCAAGTGGAGGGACACATTCTTACTGCAGCTGGGACACCAGTGCCAGGCCAGCTCAAAGCCCTGAAGCTTTGGTTGAAAAGCTTCTGGCTGCAATTTGCTGACTTGTTTAATGAGGAGCTCCACAGGCATCAGAAGAAAGAAATAAAACAAAAAAGAGGCAGTTCCCTTCTCTCCTAGGAAACCTAAGCATCTCCTTATGAGAGCAGCCTTTTGCCTGCAAGTCACTATATAGGAGTTTTTCTGACACCGCATTCAAGAAAGGGAATTACTTTTGGAGCTGACGTGATTTTCTTCTGAAAGAAAGAAGGTGAAGCACCAAAAAAGTTGAGCAAGTCTGCTCAAGTCATTACCAGGGCTTAGAGTGACACAGCAACTGAGCACTGGGTTAGACTGGAGACCAGACCTACTCTGCACAGGGACACACAGTTCCGAGATCAGATGCCTTTCCTATGGATCTGCACTATGTATGCATTTTCTTAACTCTGGGACCCACGCAGCTCTGACGTGGCATCTGGTGCAGGCTGACTTCTCCTTTGTGAGACAGCGCTGCAGTGACACAGTGACACTGACTGACATCCTGCTGGTGCAAGCAGCAAGGCCTGCTCCCTGCCCAAGCATATCTCAGGGCTGCAGCAGATCCCAGGAAGCTGGCGTGACCAAAGTACACCCTTAGAGCACCCAGCTTCTTGTCCACAGCGAAGCTGAGCTCCCACCAACAAACAGCCCAGTTCAGCCCCAGGTGGCCCTTACCGCCTAGAGGACTTGTGCTTGCTGCTCTCCTCCTTGTCGCGGTGCCTGCGCTCCCGGTGACGGTCCTCCCGCTCCCGGCTGCGGTCCCGGCTGCGGCGGTAGTCCCGCTCAAAGTCATAGCTGCGCTCCCGACCGTAGTAGCGGTACCGCTCGTCCTCGCTGGGAACAGAGCGGGAAGTGAGGTGTGGATGTGATGCTCGTGGGCCCCGGAGCCAGGAGACGTGCTCACAGGACCGAAGAACCCCTCCTCCCCACCACAGTTTGTCACTCCCTGCTACCAACACAGGCAGAGCTACTTGTGGTGCTCCCGAAAGCCCAAGCTATCTCGTTCAGAACCAATGGCAACGTGTTCCTTTTGTCATTCTGCCTCCCAGGTGCTGCACTGCCTCACTGCACTACTGCTCCAGAGCCTAACCCACAGGAAAGAATGACAGCTTAGGAGACTGTTTTCTTCCTTGTGACTTTAAAAACTCAGGTTGCCCACACTGCAATGGTGAGTCACTGACAGGGTCTTCCTGCCTGCACCCAAGACCTCAAGGCACCTCATCCAATCAACATACAAAGAAGAGGTGCAACGTCCTCATCATTCCACAGGCCCTTCCCTACTCCAGTTTTGAAAGCTGATGTCGAGAGGGTTAATAAGACCCGCTGTGGGAAACAATATTCAGCCTCAGAGAGAAATGAAATCTGAAACAGCATTCTATGACTCGTGGAAACAAGCCAATAAATGTGCATTATCAATCATCTGAGAGCGCTCTAAAGGATTCCATTAAGCATAGCGACTTGCCCTGCTTGGCAGGTATGATCCTGAAGGCCAGTGTGCTTGAAAGCACACAAAAATGCCAACGATGTTCTCAGGACCTGGCTGTGGCAAGAACCCTCTCAGGAAGCGCAGGAGCCTGGGTCCTCGTGCTGTGGTACGTTAGCCTGTGGCTTCAGTTCTGCCCCATTTCCTCCCACAGTGCCCATAAGCTTGAAAGAAAAAAGTCCAGGAAATGCTGCCCGGTTTACTCTGCACAGGGCTGGCAGCACTGCCCTGCCAGAGCACACATTCTGGTCATGTTCTGGTTGACTGGTGGCTCTTCTGGTCCTGAAACCTGCACAACACTGATTCTGACTGGGACAGAAGTACCATAGTTCAGGAGGAGTTGCTGCAGCTGAGCCTTCACATGAGATCTAGATCAACGCTGGGAAGCTGAAGCCCCCTCTCCCACCTGCTCCCAGCACTGCTGCAACCTGCTCCCATCAGCTCCCAGCTAAATGACTGTTCCAGCACTGCTCAGGAGCACCCAGGGTCTCTTAAAGGATTCCTGTTTCCTGGCTGGCTCCTGGTGACTGGCACCCCTGAAGCCTCTGCAGGACAGCTGAGCAATGCACAACTTCTCTCTTTGATGTCACTGTTTCATTTATAAGACAAGAAGCAGCAGCTTTTATGGCTGCTGTTTCACACTGAGCTGTAAAACACCAAGTAAACAGAGAGGGGCTATTCCATTCACTAGCCTCACATTACAAGTGGGTGAGCAAGCAGAACTGGTCCTGCTGGATTAAACAAAAAGAAAAGAAGCAGGAGATTAGACAGTGACACCGGCTCCTGGCTATGTCTCCTATTCATCCGAAGTACGCTTTGCCAGAAAATGTAACTGGTCCAGCCCCAAACTTTGGCCAAAGCTTTCTGCACCCAGGACAAGGCCGAGCCCTGGCAGGGCGGCTGCAGCAGGAGCTTGCCAGACCCCAGCACTCACTTGCTGTACTCGCTGGTGGTGGGCGTGCGGTCCCTGTCCCGTTCCCGCTCCCGTTCTCGCTCCCTCTCGCGCCGTGAGCCCGAGTACTCCCAGTGACTGCTGCCAGAGCCGCTCGCACCTTTGTCCACCGTGGTCACCCAAGGCGTGTGGGACGTGGAGATGGGTGGGTAGCTGATGAAACCCGAGTCTGCAGCAAGACAGCAACAATCATGTTTGCCTGCAGCAGTATCAGCATCCTTCCCACCCATCCATTCCTGCAGCCGTACCCAGACAAACAGCTGGACCTAAAGGGGATACCGTGCTCTTGGAGACAACAAAGGCCCAGCTCCCCACAGCACCCCTTTACCAGCTCACTAAGAACATGTGAACACCTCTTACCTGAGGAAGAGGCAATCAAGACCAGATATTTACTGGTGTTGTTGCAAAACCACCCCTGTCCTTTATGCCAGGGCTACACAATGCCACAGCTCTCTGCTGGTCCTCCTATGTAGGAGGCTCTATGGGGTCCCCATCAAAAAAAATTTTCCAGACATCCTGGCTTAGATGGCAAAGGGGCCTACAGAGCTGGGCATCCTCCTGCCACCAAGACAACCAAGAATAGACATTACAAGGCCCCACTTCTGGGGCTTAAGGTAGCAGCTGGGGCAATGGCTGTGGCTTACGGATGCCACCTGATGAGCCCAGAGACACCAGTAGGTCCCAATCCAGGCACTGGCCTGCAGGACCTGCCCAACTGGATCAGGTCACGGCCCCATGCCACTGGTCACTGAGGAAAGGGGAGCAAGCACTGCATGCAGGGCTGCAACAGGGAAGAAAATCTGAAGTTCTGGCACTGCCTCTGCCACTAGAGAACCAAAGGAGTCAGATGCTGCATGTGCCTGCAGGCAAGGAACATGATAAAGTGTAGTAGGAAGGCACTAAAAAGCTCATGGAGGAGATGTAAAGCTGATGGCCATGCTCGTCCCTGAAGGGTGTGGGAAAAGGAAGAGCCAGGGTGCATGCAAACAAGCATAAGAAAACGCTGATGAGGCACACGGGAAGATTCTCTGTAGCTAGATACCTACATTGAAAGTAGTGAGCTTAGGCTTAGGACTCAACTACAACACTGTTTGTCATTGCTACAGTATGGGCCACATCCATCTTTCTGGAATAGTCAGATCCAGTGTTTCTGCTGACTGTGATAGTTCAAGCCACAAGCAAGGTCTCAGAGTCAAAGAAAGCATGGTGTCTGTAAGGCTAAAGCCTAAACCACCAAAGAAGATGTGGGAAGTCTGACTGCTCCTTGTCCTCATTACTCACCTGCAGAGTTGTAGCCAAATGGAGGGGGCTGTCTGTTGTTGTAGCTGGCTGGCTGCCTTTGGAGAGAGAGAATGGAATGCAGGTTACTCACTTCATCAGCCCTCGGCTAAACCACCTGTAGGTATGTCTGTGCTGCACATTTAACCCATGTTTTATGAAGAACATCCTCACAGGAAACCCCTGGTTCCAGTGACTGTGTTTAACTTTGCATTGTAAATCCTCAGCAGTGCCCACAGGTGCAGTTGCTTTGTCACACCTTTTGAAACTGTTTTACCTCAACTGCTTGCCTTGCTTTACCCCTCCCTGGTTTCACTCGGGCACAGAAAGCTTCCTGGGAAATAACCCATGCTTACTAAGTACCTGGAGACTCACAGGAAAGCTGGATGAACATAACATGCTATCAACTGCTCTGTACTACACTTAAGTGCAACCCTAGAACTTACTGACTCCTTCCCATGCCATTAGCATGACAAACCAAGGCAAACCAAATCAATCAGCACCTTGCAAACAGATTTCAATCTGGAATCTTTTCCCATCTCCCACCCCAGCCAAAACCTAGACTAACAACCACTGGCACTGAGTTCAGGAGGACCCTGCACCACTGCTGACTATGGGGAGCCCACCCCAGGCACGGTCTTACCCATCCAGTGTTGGGATGAGGAGAGCTGGCGGTGGGGCCAGAGGCGGCGGGAACAGCCCTAAACACAGAATGGAACACAGAGACCACAGCTGTACTTGAGGGGAACAAGACTCCATTGCTGCTCACAGGTAAACGTGGTTAAAGTTTAAAATAAAATAAAATGTTTGAACAAAGACCTGTTTGGAACGCAGTATTTTCCCTTTAGAGTTATATCTCCAACCAGCACTAAAACTAGCCGTGCTCTTATAGAAAGCCAATTTTCTGGGCACGTACTCATGTAATTAAAAATCATAAGATACGGCACCAACAAGGCAGAGATCACAGGCTAAAAACAGTCCATTTCTAACAAATGAAGAGTTTATATGTAGGACCATAGGACTCTGCCTTCAGAAAGGAGAATTAAGCAGTTTACAAAGGAGACCTACAGAAGAGACATGAGCCTTTAAAACTCAACTCCTCAACCTTAAGTGATGTGTGAGAAGGACGTGCCAATTGCTCTTAAAAGAACTTCTTAATCTCTTGCTCTTAACTGCAAGGAACCATTATTTTCTATAGCAGTTACTGACATCCACTGGTTTACTTTTGCATAAAAATTCATCTGTTCACCATTACACAACAACAAAAAAGAGCACACTGTGCTGATTGAAAAGATAGGAGCCATCTGCCCAACTGCAGCTGTTTATGTTAAAGCCAGCAGCTCCAGGCTCCTCTTCAGGTCCATGGAGATTGAACCAGCTCAGCTGATGAAACCTGGGACAATTCATCACCTCTTCCTGTAAGCATCTAAAGTAGGTCAGCAAAACCCCTCCCAAGAAGAGGGTCTCATTGCAATAGAAGAAGCCTGAAGTCTCTAACTCACCTCGTGGACACCTGTGCTGCAACAAGCTGAAGGACAGTCTCACCTTTAGATGCTTGTATTTTCTTTTCTTTAAATAAAGACCTTCCAATAAAATACAATGCCTAGAGCACTTCAATCATACTTGCTCACCAAGTGCAAGTACTTCAAAGTGCTACTGTTATGAACACCTAGCAATAATGGTGGCTTCATTACCATAATTAGCAGGTATTCTCCTTCATCTCCCTTTTCAACCCGGTTACCTGTATTGTAAGTTCCTTGCAGCAGCCTAGGCATTTTTTCTACCTTACTCTCCCAAACAGCTTCAATCTAAATGCACGACTAGCACCTGAATGCTGCAGTGTCTAAAAGACCAGCATTTGCACCCAGTTTCGCTACAGTAAAGCTTTCTAAATCCAAGTTTACTAGGAGTACTTAAAGGTTACTTTAAGTGCTACAAGGAAAACCAGCTCTGCAATATTAATGTACACTGAGAGGAGCATGAAGAGCGATGTTTGAACAAACAGAAGTTATCTCAGTCTCAGAGATAGCCCAGCTGGTAGAGGTTTTCTGCATTCCTATTTGGGAAGCCCTGGGCATACCATGAACACAAAAGCACAAACATGAAAGCTGTGCAACAAGTCCAACATGTCTGACACTCAGTGAGGACAAGCACATTAGATCCAAAAAAGTGCTCTGGGTGCAGACCTTCTGCAGGTAGATGAATCAGGTGTACAGTATAATGCAGAGGCAGGCCACTGCCTGCACGTAAGTGGTGGCCACCAGCACTGGACACAATTTGCTACATATTTTTTTTCCCTGGATTAGGCAAACTTTACCGTAGAAAAAAGATAGTTACAATTAAAGGAATCTCAGTTTTATGGGAGCTTTGAGCTAGTGAGGTTCACAGTTTATGCTAAAGATTGGTTGTTACATTTCTTTATTAGCATTCACCAGCTCCAAGGCATACAAGGAAGCAAAGGCTTCTGATGGAAATGGAATTTCTTTGTCATTTCTTGCATTCCTTCTGCCCGGTCTCACACTCCAAATTCCTATATGAATCGTCAGTTTGTCACTCAAAGACTTGCTGTGTAAGATGGCAAAATAAGAACTGAACTATTTCAAATCTAACCGGCCTTTGCTATCTGGAGTTCTCCAGCGCCTGGATTGCTTTTAAGATTGGAAAAAAAGAAAGAAAGAAAGAAAGAATCCCTACTAATTGTTATTCAGGTCCAAAATACAAGATAAGCAGCTAGAGTTCAGCACTGCACTGGAGTTTATTAACCTTAGATTAATTGTGCTCTAAAATGGCCCTCAGTGTCATCCTCTTTCAAGTTACTTAATCCAAATGCTCAATAGGGCCATCTGTGCATGCTGTTGTTATTAGAGCAAGTTAACACCTACCTGGAATTGGACCGGGCGGTGGCAAACCTATGGAAACAAACAAGCAAGAAAAACAAATGAGGACAACAGGAAAAGCACGTCATCCTCTGTACTTCAAGCTAAAGCTTTTGAATAAAGTCACACATTTGAACACACAAGCCAGTGGAAAAGAAAGTGCCGTTAAGCAGTAACTGGCTTACAAAGTATTGTTTGCCCAAATGATGATCTGTTTACCTTCATATCATAATATTTAATTCTGCTGCCTTCTCATACTGAATTTCTAGCATCATTCTTGATGCACCTGGAACAAGTCAGAATCAAGCAGGTGTTGTGCTAAACAGCCTGCTGATCTGACACAGCTCAGCAATTCTTGTGTTCTTTTCTTCCTCCACAGATAACCAGAAACCCATTTCCTTACATTAATCAATAAAGTTAAAGGATCCAAAACAACTAAAGACCCTCTCATCCAAACAAAATCTAGAGTTTTTTCTTCAAGGAACAGATGCCATTTTAAAAAATATTTAAGAAAAAATGCTAAAACAGTTGATGGAGATGCTGAGCAATGATTGGTTAAACCTAAGGACCTGCTGCCTGTCTGCATGCATCAATTACTGACCAAACCTCCGATCTGCTGAGCCTGGAATACCCCAGCCTGCATCCGGGCTGCCTGCACTGCTCAGCACCCACCTGGAGGGTGCAGTGGTGGTGGCACAGAGGTGACAGGAGGAGGAGGGTGCAGGAAATGCGGTGGTGGGGGTCCGGCCAGCGGGGGTGGTGGCGGACCAGCTGGGGGAGCAAAGGGCTGCTGCTGGGGGGGCTGCTGTGGCTGCGCCGGCTGCTGGGGCTGCTGCGGGGGCTGGGGCTTGCTTCCATGATCCCCAAGAACCTTGGGAGGCAGAGGAAAAAGAAAACTGTTTTTAGTCTATTCATTCTTGCAGAAAGGACTTCAGTGCACCAGCATAAAGGAAGCGTATCACCAACACGAGCCCTGAGATACCTGAAAAGATTAGGCCGTGCTGGGCACAGCACTCTTTGGGGAGGAAGAAAGTTATCAAAGCAAACAATATGCTTACAAACATATCTTCTCTTAAGCAGAATAGCAGCAAGACCACATTCAAGTAGTATGCACAACTGTGCAAGACAGCTGAATGTTTCAGTGTTACAAACATTTGTTCCACTGCTGAGAGGCTGAATGCAGCCTCCAATAGAAATGGCACCTGCACAGGCTTCCAATAAAGAGCAGCCATCCTCAAGAGTGACACTGCACTGCTTCGTATTTGTCATCTTCTAGTCTTCTTTAAATCCGGGTTGTCTTTCACAAGGACAACAAGAGGCCAATTCTGTTCTAGATTGTGACCATGTAGGTCAGAGGAAAACTGGATTCACATCTCAAACAAAAGTAGGTTAAACACGCACTACTGCTGAAGGAATGATCAATATGCAGGGAGACCAGCATGACTCAGAAATACAGGCTATCAACGCTTCTAAGTGGGAGGAAAAACAACCATCACCCAGCAAATTTTATCTTAACAAATTCTTTTTACAGCCTCAGTTGGCAGAAGCTGGAAACTGACCACTAAAGAGTAAACAGAGCATGAACACACATGTAAAAACACAAACCAAAAACTGCCCAGAAAGGGTAAAGTTGTCCTTTTTTGTGTGAATTAGGGATGGTTAGTAAGAGAAAGGAGGTAAGGGATGAGTTCTTGCCATGTAAGTCTACCAGAAATTGATGGACATAAAAGATCTGAACTGGATCCAGTTTGAAGCTGTAGGCTATTACTTCTTTTAAGACCTGGTAATACAGGCCAGATGGGAAGGCTGGTGTTTGACAGGACAGTCTCTAGATCCTAGCAAGGTAAAGCCTTTAGCATAGAACTTAATTCAACCTGCAAAAAAGAGTGATGCATACATACACTTTAGGAGCGGTGATACACTACCTACTACTAGATGGGAACAGTTATAAGGCAGGTCAGGAAAGCACAGACTTTTATCAGAGTTCACAGAAATGCAGTAAAAACCAGAAAAAATTCAATAGAGCTCCAATCATTTACCTGAATTGGGTTTTCTTCAGAGGCATGCTTATCACGTCGTCTTCCTTCCACTCTCCTAATTGTGCCTGCCTGGCCACCGATCACATCAATTGTCCCACCCAGCTTCCTGGTACAAAGCAGATGTATCTTTTTAGGCTCAAAGACATTAAAAGGAGCAGTTCTCCCCCCTAGTAGATAGACTAAGTCTTTTGCTAACTCCCTGGATTTGAACAGTAATTCCAGAATCATGCTGGATGAAAAAGAATATTTATCAAGAGAAGCCTTTAGCATCACCAGCCTAGATTTCTCTTAGTTTCAGTCTTCCAACTGATGCTGACACCACCAGAACTATTTACAAATGAGACTGTTAGATACTTTCTGTCCCATCTCCCAACACTCTGTCAGTCAAAAAAGTTTTGCCACTGTCTTCAGCAAAGGCAAGGCTAAAATCTTCGAGCAAAAGTACAGTTATGTAGCCCAGACACAGCGCTGTCTGTGCATTAGTGAAAGTCAGTCACAGAAACTACATTTTGCTTTGTCCTTTTATGTCCTACCCACATCACACTCAGAGCAAGACCATTTTTACAGGAGCTTATTGTAACATCACTACAAGTTAGATTGGGGCATCCAGAAGCGATGGTTCCCTCACCCTACAATCACAAAGCAGTAGATTAGTGTAAATTTGGCCTTAGACATGTTTTCCAGCAGTTATGGTAGAAAAAACACTGTAACTTTTCCTACTTAACTGAATTTTCTAACTCTGTAGGCAGTTTAGATGGGGTGAACAACACCCATGCCAACTAGCTGATAAAAGTTCTCAGTGAAATCTGCTTACAAAGTCTAAGCAAAAATAAAAAAGAAATCTCATTGCTAACCCCACGATTTTGGTGATGCTTTAATGTGTGAGGATATTCCTCCTGGTCCCGACCAAGAGCTCCATTAGCCTGTATTAGTATTATCCAAACCAGACTGCTAGTTAACGTGGACAAAAATGCAGCATAATAAAAACAGCACCAGCTTCCCTTACAGGGCTGTAGGTTTTTCAAAGTTTAGGAGGGATGCATGGAAAAAAAACCAGGACCAATCTGATGACACTAGGAACAGTGACAGAAATGCTAGCAAAGAGCTCACATGCAAACAGACTGAGAAGTGTTTTATAAGCTTATACTTGAAGTATTTGGTTGATTCTTTTTCAGACAAAGCTTTATTTGGAAAAAGGAAAGCTGGGATGCAAGACTAAATTCTGCAAGATTGGACTCTGAGCCCCTGACCTTTCTAGTTCCTTACAGCTTTATTTTTCTGAAGCTGTTGATTAAAAAACCCTCCTACCTTATAAAGTCAAAGCGATTTCCCCCACAAGTGGCTGTCAATCAAAGTAACTCAACTGTTTTGCTTAGTCCAGCCTTGTGGATTCTCTTGTGGCAGGAAGATACAGATCAGTACACATCTACCAGTGTGGCACACATGTTCAGAAACCAATAGCTCCTCTCATCAGCTACCAAACATGTGATTCATCCTCATTTAAAGGCAAAGATTAACATCAAGGGAATGAGAATAAGCCAAGTAAGCATAAGCAGTCAGCAAGGTGTGCTCTCAAAGCTGAGGGATTTGCCTTGTTTTTCCCACTCCTGGAGCTGCTACCCTTTGATCAGAGTACAGGGGCCCATAAATGAGCAGGCAGGGGCTGCATACCACTAAGCAAAGCACTATTGCAGACGACAACAGGGAATGAATGACCAAAGTAGCTTCCTGTACAATTTAATCTTCCTTCAGTTTCAAGTTTGAGGAGGTTCAGATATAGCCCAGGTGGATCCCAACTATGTCAGAGCGCACTCAAGCTTTATATCTGCATCATCTCCTACCTATTAGGAGGAGGCCCAGCTTTCATGCGTCCTCCCACCAGAGCCAAGAAGTCTGTTTTGAATTCTGTTTTTATGATATTGTTTTCCACTTCTTTTTCAGCATTTCCTGTTCTTCCTTGCTGGACCTAAGGAAGGCAATACATAACACACAAGTTCAACGCGTTTCCTTTGAAATCAATGAAGCATTAGAGATGATACTCCACTAAAGGTCTCCACTGAGAAACAATTACAGTGCTCCTATGAGCAAACAACCTATTCTACAGTCGATGGGGCTGATATTTCTGTTAACTAGTTGTCTATTCCAAACTGCTGTCCACGTTTTTCCCCATTAGAAGTCCAAGAGTTTAATAATCTCACATTTGGTTTCACGTAGTCCTCAAATCAAAACTGAAAACAGTAATATTTGTTCTTGACTCACTGGTTCGAGTTCAGCTGTTAGCCACCTAATGAAATTCTACGAAGGTTCATATCCAAAGCAATCACTAAACACAAAACGCAGAACACAACTGCAACAAGAATAAGCGACAACCTTAACAGCTACTTATACCCAGCTCCACTCAGATCAACCCTGAAAGCAATAGTTCCATCAGTCATACTCCTATCCACAGGATCTACCAATCCGACACCCCAAAAGCTGAACAGCCTTGAGGTCAACCAGACATTCACTCAGGTCTTGCTGCTCAAGCAGTTCGAACTCGCCAGGCTGTTAGAGCACTTTTAGCAGTGAGATTTAACGTTTGAAGATATTTTTGTATTTCTCATCACCAGAAGGAATAGGGAACAGTTCAGTACTAAGTTACCAGGTGCCCTTGTACTATCATCTCCATGACTACAAAAAACAAGTCCTAGTTTTACTGTACGCACACTCAAGGATTACACGTCACCTACCGTGATCTTATTTTCAGTGCTGATGGGAGGAGCAGGATCCAGCCCAAGCTGAAGCCGTCGCTGCTTTTCACAATAAGCTTTCCACGTTTCTTCATTGAATCCATAATTAAAGTAATCAGAAAGATCAGCACCTGATAAAGGGAGTAGAGGTTAACACTGGGATTCTGGTAGGCCTGCATTCTCCAACTGTCCTCTAATAGCTCAAACAAAGGTAAGAGAACAAGTCTTTATTTATAGAGTTCATTTCATCCTGTCAGAAAGCTGTTGCGTGCCACAGCTAAGACTGCAGCAACTGAACTGGGAAGGGGACTGCAACCTAGATAGCATATGGACTGCTTGGCAAGTAGAATACAGAATGTATGCAGGCTACAAAAAGAGATGCTTGCAAATAGTTATTCAGCAACTGGATTTTTTTTCAGACTGTTTTTCTACAGTTGTCCAAGAGAGCTGAAAAATGGGAAAACACACCAAGCACTGCCAGTAAACGGAGTGGTGCCACAGAACCTTTTGTTAGCAAAGCTCAGGCAGCATCACAGCCTTTGTTCATCTGAGCAGAAACTGTGGGGCTCAGCCATTTGATGAAACAGTTCTAAAGTTGTTTTGTTTTGTTTTTTTTATTGATACAGCTCTACTACACTATTACATCTCAGTCGCAATCCTAACTGTGGTCATCCAAGATGTTACCTTACTTTGATATTCACTCTTCTGTAAAACGTTCAGTTTCCACATGAACACTTCTGAGCAAGAAAGGAGGCCTCAAACTGCTTGCCAAAAGAATGCAGATGCACAGAGACAAATGCTACAGCTCTGCAAGGCACACCTGGCATCAGGAAGCATCTTAGGATATCCTGCACCTTGCTGAAGTGTCCCTTACATCCCCTTGCAAGGGCACTTCCAGCCAGACGACAAGCAGCTGATACACAAAGTGAGGTTTAAGTCTGTCTCCAAAGCAAGCCACTCCTCCTCTTGCACCTCCCAGATACGCAGATGTCAGCAATGCAGATTCAGAAACATTTCCTTATCTCTTTGATTGGCCTATATTTCAGCCTTCTATTATTTTTTCCACACCGTATTTCTTCATGCTCTCTCTCTTAAAGAGATACAAACCTGCTGAACAATTACCTGTTAAGAATGTAAACCTGAAATGCTGCTGAGTAAGCTACTTACTTGCCATCTCAAATTAACTTATGGTTCACACCTCTGCAGACACCTTCCTTCTCTATTCATACTCCAGTGCTGTTTTTTAGGGCTAGTTTGCACTGTCTTGGTTCAGCACCACCAGACTGATTTCCATGCACTGACTCTGAACTTCACTGTTTTCCTTTCAACTTTTTTTCTTCCTAGCCCCTTCATTCTCACACCACAATCAATAGGAAGACTCCTATATGTGAAAAGCGACACTTTCTGTACTAGCTATTAATAATCACAGGGTACTTAGTGCTGATTTGATACCATAATACATCAACACAGTTATCTGCACTGCTATACTCTGATGCCTTTCATTTCATGCGGACAAGAAATAACAGGAATATGCCACAGAGAACCTTACAGAAGTACTACTTACTAAGCATTCTAAAACTTCTGTAAGGTAGATAATATACAGGCCCTACTGGGAAAATAATTATTTCTGAAGAGTTCATGGCTGTGGCTTCCAAGGAGAAATTCCCCTAACACAAACAATGAAGACAAAAGAGACTGTGCATATACAAAGATCTGCTGTGCAAAGTTCTGTCTCCATAATACGGTCTTGAAGTAGTAAGCTGGGACTGCTTCCTCAGTCATACACCTAGGGGCAGAATCTGACTAAGAATTAGGCAATACTGTGTTTCTAAAAGAAAAATCCCAGCCATATCAGAGTAGAAAGCATTTTGTTGCTCTCCTCTAGTCGACTATCCTCAGCAGCAGAATTCAAGAGAAAAAAATGCTTTCCTTTGAGGATACGCTGCCACATGGCAATTCTCAACACCACCGCCCTGAAGAAGGGATATTTTAGCCAGAGAAAGCTGCATGGGGTGGCTGGGAGCATGGTCACCACAAGATGGAAGTGAACTGCTGCACACAAAGGGTAGAGCACGTGTTACCCACAGCCAAACAACTTGACTGTATTGCTATCAGAGCAATGTTTACTGAACTGGTGAATTAATGGTGTGTTTTAAAAACATGCTCTCTTTGGGAAAATGATGTAAGTAGAGTAAATGCAACCCAATTTTAGGTAAAAGCATGGTTTGATCAATCAGTAAACAGAACCAGTTGTCTAGACAGACATCAGAGGCTGAGCAAAGTAAGTTCTTCGGGCACCCACCTACCCCAGCAGCAATAAAAGGACAGGAAGTACATGTGAAATTAAAAAGACAACTGCAAAATATATTTACCACAAGAAACTGTGAGGCCCCACCTGGTTTCCTCCATGGTTTGTCTTCAAATGAATCTAAATCCACTTCTATAACAGGCAATCCGTTTATGTTCCCTGCGGCATCTAAATCAATACCTTTGGGCTGCAACTTGGCTTTGGAGAAAGAGAAAACGTTACTACCTTTAATGCAATGCCTTTAATCCACTAATTTGTAGAGCAAATTGCTCTAGTCAAAGAAGTTCTACTCTGAATTCGGTGCTGGCTTTGCAGCACAGGGGAATCCACAATCAACTTTTAAATAAAAAAAGAAGTTCAGTTACTCCGTAAATTGCTGGACTATGCTGCACGTGCAGTTAAACAGCAGAGAAGCAAATTCAACACAGACTGATACAACAGGAGTAATTGATTACAGCATGCATGAAATTTACCCCAAACAAAGAAAAGAGCTTTTCCCCCCAGGCCAAATGCTAACTTCTCCCTCCCCAAAAATGCAATTTTTCTCAAAACAAAAGCCTTCATCTGCTCAATATAAATCCTGAAAATGTACTAACTGGAATCAGAAAAACCCCATTGGGTACTGAACCTCCAAGGGAAATTTGTACTCATCTTCTCAGTCAGAGGGTAAGTTGTTGTTTGCATACATAAATTACTGAAGCATGCAAAGGCCACAAAAGGACAGTCTCACACATGAGGAAGGACAGAATACAAGTTTCAATATACTAAATAAATTAAACTGAATGGTGGGGAAAAATTGATCTGTAGAGATCTGTGCGGATAATACTCCAGGCCAGACTTTTTTCTTTCTCTCTCCATTTATTGTTCCGAATTTAAATCAGATTCACTAATTTATTTTCCACCAAACATAGAACAAGATTTGCAGCTGCTTTGGCTGCCCTTGGCAGAGAAGTGAAATACTACAAAATGCAAAGGATGAAAGTAACAGCAATACCTGAAGCTGATGCTCCATAGCCTCTACCCGTTTTTAAGTTTAGATTCATAGGAGTTCCCCTGTATGGAAAAGAATGACTAGATTGGTATGCAGGCAAATTACCTGGAGTTTTTCTACAAAAAGTAAAACCCTGACATCCTTCAAAAGACACTTTGCTCACTTTGGTTTACTCACACCTCTACAATTTTGAGTACTAAGCTGGAGCACCCTAAAGGTGAAATTCACTGGGCACAATTTTCCCTAATCCTGTGGAAATACTGGAAACATACTTACTGGCCAACGACATTAATACAAGGGAGTTGTCTTAATCAAGAACACAAAGGCATTTGAAACAGTTGTTGGCAGCTGGAAGAATGAGTATTGTCATTTAACACTGGAACATTTAGCCCAGGGAAGTTGTGGATGCCCCATTCTTGGAGGCATCCAAGGCTAGGTTGGATGTGGCTCTGGGCAGGCTGGTCTAGTGGTTGGCGGCCCTGCATATGGTGGGGGGGGGTCGAAACGAGATGTTCATTAAGGTCCTTTTCAACCCAGGCCATTCCATGATTCTATGATTTAAATGGTTCCGAACAACATGGAAAAATCAAGCTGCACCTGTACCACAGACTGAGAAGTGAAGGAGGATCAGATTTCAAAAAGAACATTTGCAAAATCTAGTGATCTGCTGACAGAAAGGATGGAGCACTGCTTTGCAAAGCAATCCACCAGACTCAAACTACCTCTGTGACTGCAGATGTGAAAACACAAGAAGTAAAAGAATTAGAATATGCTACAAAGTATGTGCAAGTCATTTCCTTAACAGGAAGGCTGCCAAAAGAAAAAATACTGTCTTATTTTTATTAATCCAACTTAGGTATTATTTTAATTCAGTGACACTACTGCCTGGTTCACAAATCAGCCTCACCATTTGTGAATCATAAGAAAACAGGCAGCTAAAACTAGTCAGTTCACAGCTTTTGTAAACTCTTAACAATACAGATCTTGCTTGAAGTTTTCACAGATGATGAGTTAAATGTAGCTTTCCAACTTCAATTTTACTCAGTCAAGCAATAATAAATATTTGGTTACTTTTCCAACAGCAGATCCATGAATCATCATTCCTATTTTAACAATGGATTTCATTCCTGCTTTCTGGCCATTGCTCCATGTCTCCCAGAATGCAGACCAACCCTTATCCCCACTTCCAATCCCAATCAATGCACCAGGTCAACCTCGGATCAAACCCTGCCGTCACAACTGGCAATACGTACATGTATGATGGTGCTCCTGTTTTAATATTGCCAATAGTAACTTTCACGTCATCGTCATCGCTGTCACTATCACTGTCTTCTTCATCATCTTCTCCACTTGGAAGGGCCTTACAATAATAAAAACACACAGGAGTTTACTAGCACATAAAATTAAGAAGTTTCCCAGACAGTACTTCTAAATCTTACGAATCTTGTACGAGGAAGGACTGTTATAAAGAATGATCTGATATAGAGATAATGCTTTCTACTGCAATCCAAAGCTGGATGAAGTTGTCCATGGAGTTGCCCCCCACAAAAACATGGATGCAACCAGTCTTCAGCATAGACAGATGCCCATAAAAAATACAGTGTCCTTTGAAGAAAAGACCCTAGACGAAAACCAAAGCAAGATTTCTCAAGGTGGAACTGATTTATCTCAGTCCAAAAAATCACAACATATCTCACAGATCCACTCTTCTGCTTTCTTTGAGACAGATGGGAGAGTCTGACATTGCTTTACTGGTCCACAGTCATGCTATAAAATTCCAAATAAAATCACTAAAACATTCAACAGCCTTCTTGTAAGGCCCTTGGAATAAGTATTCTCTCACACCACATTCTTCACAGCAGGAGGCTGCTCAAGAGTTCTCTTTGGCTCATTTCCCACAACGACTTTGTTAACTTTACACGTTAATTCTTCAGTTGCCAATTTACCTTCAGTGTATCACCCACTGTGATCAAGAACACATTTCTGCTGCTGGTGTACAAGAGAGCAGCAAACCTCTCCAGAATATCCAGCAGGTGCAGTTTCATAAGATGCATGAGCTGAATTAACACTTCACCACTACAAAAGGGCATAGGGAAGCTGCTCCCAACACTCCCTGCCTTTCCACAGCAAGCAGGAGTGATAGAACTCTCCAGAAAGGCTACAAACATACCATAGTGGCAGAAAGTAACCCCACTGAATAGTCTGGAGGACAAGGGAGGGGAAAAGTAAGCCTCTTCCCACCATTCAGCAATGAGATGAGGTCTGAGAAGAATCAAAATGAGACTCCCAGCAACCTCAGCACTTTGGGCCTTCTCTTACGGCATTCCCAGTATTTTACTGACCCCCAAATAACATTATATATTGAGCTGATGGCAATGCCATACTTTTCCTTCCAGCCTGTGGCATCAGAGTCCTCCTTTGCCACCTCAGCGGGCATAAGCAATGTTTAGACCACAGCTCAGTCCCCTCTACACATGACAGACCAAGATGCAAAGTCTGTTGCTGTCACCACTATCGGGAATCGTCAGGATACCACAATAATCCAAATGTATTTAACAGCAGATTTCACAAACAGATTGTTTTATATGTGAATATTTACAAGCACAAAACCAAGTACGTCTACCAGTTGCAGTGGAACACATACATACATGTTGTGACACCTCTCGGTCTTCACTGCCGACGGGCCGGTTCTCCTGAGGAGCATCTTGCAGAGGATGAGAAGATTCTGCATGTCTAGCAAATGCAACAGGTAAAAATAAGTGGATAAGTCCAACCTAGAGGTTTACCTACAAATATCTCTAAAGCATTTGCCCAGGTGACTTTCATACAGCAGTTCTACTTATGAAGTGTGCTTATGCTGCTGGCAGTTGCCTCAGAGGTAGGACAAATTGTTAACCATCCTTGCTTGGCTTTGCTTTTCTTGGGAAGAGCAAGGCTAGAGGTTCCAAAGAATGCCTGACAGCCAGCAAGGCCAAACATCACTCAGCAGTTTATGCTTGTGGCTGCTGCAACGACTTTCAGTTTTGGTTTGACACAATCACCACTGATAGAATAAAACCAGAATTCAAAGTCCACAGCATAACAAAAGTTATCTTGTCCTAAAGACTGCTAACAATATGTGTATATGTTAAAAAACAGGGACATTCATCCAGTAGAAATTAGGGAGAAAGTGATTGTAGTCTTCCCACAAATCGCTTATGTTAAACTTTAACTACTTATTGATGAAGAAGAGACAGAGAAGTATCTACCCCATCTTACCGTTCATTACAGATTAGTCCTAATGCGACAATGGTCAGTTTCAGATTTATCTCCCATGAAAGAGTTGGTACAAACGCTAACATTGCCTACTGCATTCACCAAGCAAGGAAGTCAAACTGGCACACATAAGCTAGAAAAGAGTATACTGAGTGTTACAGATCTGGAAGGTGAAGAGAGGCCATTCTTCTCTAATGGCACAGGTAAAAACCCAGCAGAACTTCAAAACAGTTTTGGCTTTTATAACACACTGCTGGAGTAGCCTCAGCCAGTTTTGCCACCAGTACTTTGTGGAGGAAAAAAAACAACCAACAACTCTGCAATTAATTTAAAACATCACGTCTGATAATAAACACACACAAGGTTATCTTCAAAAACAAACACACGTAACACCCAACAGAATCCAAACGCTGGTCGGATTAAAACCACCGAGGAAGCTGCATAAAAGGAGACACCAAACAGATAAGCCACAAATCACACTAACAAAACTCAGCAGCTAGCGAGAAAAATGAACAACAACAAAATCAGGCAGGAACAATACGAGCAGTCACTGAAGCTCTTATCTTGCAGAATCCCCCCATATACAGAGAACTTCAGTCAAGACAAAAGAGATGGAGGAAGGTTCAGCAGCTGAAGTGATGTTCATGAGGTGATGGTTGAAGACCCTTTTGTTATACAAATTAGCAAAGGTGTCTAAGAGAACAATCTGCCTCTGGAAGTAGGTCAAGGTCACAGACATGGCCGGTCACACAAGGACCAGAAGATGTATCACTACAGAAAACTTCACAGATGGCTCCAAAAACTTTCACAGCGGTTTGCCACATCCAGGCAACTTTGTAACATCCACCTCAATCCTGCAACTTTCTTAACAATCAAAGATGACTGAATTAACCAAGAGCGACAAGGATTACATCCAGCTTTCAGTTACATGAAGTATCCGTGGGTGTGCATTAAAATGTATGACAGGCAGTCCCTAACATGCCTGCTCCCTGGGAACCAACAAGTTGATAGGACCACAGCCATCACAAAAGAAATATCAGAGCTGTTCTATTTCCTCAGAACGCCAGGGTAACCCCGCACACTGTGTGCGGATGGTGCAGCCTCTCGCACAGGCTGCAGGTATCCCTTTAGGCTTGGGAATGACAGTGGGTGCTGTGCCCTGAGCCACACTTTGTGGATAGAGGCAAACACTACAGCCAAGCCAGCACCACATCCCTGGGCAGCTGCTAATAGGGGCCACAAACAGAGGATTTCACAGAACACACCACAGCTCTGAATTCAGGATACTCATTGTGCAACAAGGATGCTGTCGCACATATCACAGCTGATAGAGATGGTTGCTGGAAATCCAGTTTTAAAACCCTGCTTGTAAAATATAAATGTTTTTAGAAGAAAGGGACAAACAATAGTTTCATTCTAGAAACTTGTTGCAAACCACCTAAACCAAGGGTGGTTCTTTCTGACTCATTTACATGTTTTTAGGTAAACATTTACCAAGTTTGCCTAAAACTTCTGTTCTGTTGTTTTGTTGGGGTTTTTTTGTTTGGTCAGTTTGTTGTATCCCATGGGCACAGGGTACGTAATGCAGCAGTAGGATAGTAGATGTAACAACCACCAAAGTACCAGATTCCAGTTCTACAATGACCTTCAGGGACAGTGAATGCGACAAAGAGCGTGTGATGGCACTGAGCACACCACAGCTCGGTAAGCATTACCTGAACCACATAGTTTACAGACCACACACACACAAAATTGACTTGATCGTGGTAAGTTCTTCACTTAGGCTCAAGGTATTTCGCTTTTCCAGTACCTGCCACAGTTTTAACAGCAGACTGACATGAAGTTCTACCCCCAGGCCATTTTATTTTCCCTGGGAATTAAACTGGAGAATAAATCTGATTTAAAATGTATTGGAGGGGAAAAAAAGGGAGAGTTTTAAATCAAATGGGCCGACTGACCCAGTTCACCTTCCACACGTACAAACAGTGTGTGAGCCCGGTCTGATGGTGGTGGCCCCATGCGATGGGGAGGGCTGGGATGCACCTGGCAGCAGCACTGGTCCATGGCATTCCTCAGGCTGCGCTCAGCGCACCTCAACCTCTGCAGCACAGTCTTAGAATGAAGAAACAACCTCCGACTTACCCAGAAGTTGGTCCGTCTTCTTGCTTACCAGTGGTGTCATCTGGAAAAACGGTAACAATAACATTATTCGAGTGAATGCACACCGGCTAGATTTAAGTACAAAACACGCACAGCAAGAGAAACACCCAGTCGTGACATGGCCAACGTCACCCCAGGGCAGCCTAACAAATTTCAACTAGAAATGGCAGAACCAAAAAAACCCAGCTCACAACCAACCAAAAGCATCCCAAGCCCACACACCCAACAGCAGCTGCCCGCAGAAGCCTCAGCAGCGGGCACAGGCTTCAAAACCCGCACCCAGAGGCGCAGAACAGCCGCCCGAAGGCACGCGCCGTGCGGGGAGCTGGCGGCAGCTGCGGGGTCGAATACGTCGGGGGAGAGGAAACGCGGAACTGTGAAGCTGGGAGGCGCGCGAGGATGGCGGGGGCTGAAGGCATCCCGGCACGGCCTGGGCTGCACCCCGGAGGCGGCCGGCTCCCGCCCCAGCCCCCGGCACACACACACACACACCCACCCCCGTGAGGCCACGGCCACGCACCCCCGGCCCACCCCACCCCACCCCGGCCCCGCGCCGGCCCGTACCGCCGTACAGCCAGTGCTCCTCGTCCTCCTCCGCCTCCAGCGGCGCCGCGCCCGACACGGCCCCGGCCGCGGGCGGCTCCAGCTCGGTGGCCATGGCCGAGGGGAGGAGGAGGAGGAGGAGAAGCGGCGTCCGCGGCCTCCCGGGCCCCGCTCGGCTCCCGCCGCGGCCTGAGGCGAGGCGCGCGCCCGCTGCGCTCGGCACGGGGCGGGGAGGGCCGCAGCCGCCGGGCCGCGCCGAGGACGCCCGGCTAGCGCGCCGCCATCGCTCTTTCTTTGCCTCCCGCGGGAGGTGGGGAACGGACGGGATGGGCCGGGACCCCCGGCGGGAGCGGAGGCGGCCCCGGGCCCTAGCGCCACCCGCTCCCGCCGCCACAAAGGCGCCGCGCAGCGGGACGGCCAACACGCATGCGCGGGGCGGGAGCGCATGCGCCGAAGGAGAGGAGAGAGCGCCCCAGAGCGCGGCTTCGCGCCTCACCGAGCCCGCCTGAGGGCGGGGGGACGGATCCGCAGCGGGAAGCGGAGCTGACGGCGGGCGGTGCGGGACTGCACGGCTGTACGCAGGTTCCCTTCTTACGAGTGTGTTGGCACTTGGTGAGCTTCGGTACTGAACGGTCCAAGAGTAGAATAAAGGGCAAAATGCCAAACGTCCTTAAAATGGACCTTTGCGGTAAGCCCAGGCACTCGCATCTCCTAACCCTTCGTGGGATTGATACCGTGGCCCAGCCAAACGTTCCTATGTTTGGCATAACAAGAAAGGCACAATCTCTATATTTCTCATATAATAACGAGTATCAATTGCATGCCTGACCCAGGTGCTCCTGGATCTGTCCAAAACAACTGAGGACATCAGTTTTCAACAAAAAACCCTGCACGTGCCTATCTGGGGAATGTGATGTTTTTCCCTCCGGGGATGAACCAAAGGCTTTAATTTTAAGCCTTGCTTTCACAGCTACAAAGTGAGCCCACTAACACACACAAAAGGCTGCGCTGTCCTCCGCTCACGGTGCACTACATGAGCCAATTGCACTACATGAGCCAATGATGGATTTCATGAACACGCTCTCCGTGCTCAAGTGAAGTTCCCTCTGCAGTGCTACTGCAATGGAATAGGGAAAAAACCTTTGCTCTTTTCTGCTCTCTGAACTCTGCATCACTGCGCTCCAGTAGTGACAGAGCGCCTGCAAGGAACAGGAAGGCTGCAGGAAGAGAATTCCACAACACTTGCTCGTTACAGAGGGTCTGCACGCCAGCTGAGTTACATGGAGAAGACTAAATGTGATGTTCATTCTACAATTTAGCTTTTGGGAAAGCCTTGCTAAGTTTTCCAAGCGTTGTCCTTCCAACCAGCCAAGCCATACCGGGTGTCCCACTGCTCTGTGTCAGAAACGAGTCTCACGTAAAGGAAACCAACCACTGGCTGCCATTGGCGCTCGCAAAGTGCTGCAGGGAGACACAAACCACTTTGTTAGCAGAAACACGCGGCACTATTCAGAGGTTTTTCATCTTTCAATTTAATTAAAGAAAAATGTTTCATAGTGATTAAGCACGTCCGACTTCCAACTTCTTTAAACGGCACGAGCCGATGCGGTAAAATGTAGAAACAGAGCTCAGAACTTTATTTTAAAAGAAAAGCAAAAACCTTTCAAAGTGTGAGGTCCTATTAAAAAAGTGGCTCTTCACTCGTGAACGGAATAAAAATGTTAAGACAATTTAAAAAGTTTCATACACCTTAAACAAAACCACTTTCCAGAAGCCATACAAGTAACATTACAGCATCGTAAGAACAGCGAGAGCGGAAGAAAATGGCAGAGGAATCACACAGCGTTACTTACTGAAGTAATAACTTATTTACAGTGAGTTTTAATAGCTGGACGTTTTTATTGCTCTGATGGTAGTGTGTTGACGAGTAAACATGGTTAATTGTCATAGTGGGGCACTAATATGCATATATTTATGGGTTTGCATATAGTGTTTTTTTGTACCTATGAAGAAGAGTACAGGGACGTTTTCCCCCAATCGATACCACTCTAGATTTTAGCAAACATGTTCTTTTTTCAAGTTATTCACCTACAGCCGAGTCTATGCATCCTAGACTGGCCTGTGCATGTCCTAAAATAGCTCTTTTCTCCTCCGATGGTAAAAGAACTTCACAAGAAGCAGGTGGGGAACTGTAGGTAAGAGCTCCGCAGTATTCCTTAATGCTCCTCACATACAAAAACTTTCTATTTCAAACAAAGAAACAAACAGGCATTTCATACATACAAGTTAAGAAGGGAAGCGTCAGCACGTTTATATGAAAAACTGAACACTGATTAGACGGATTATATTCCTGTAAGGGCTGTATAAAAATGGCTGCAAACTCACCTATGTACTGCTACCAGTTCCCTTTTCTCCTTTCTTGCTGCACGTTTTCATTTCACTGAAGCCAGTCACTGTCTTCACCATTTCTATTACACTTTGCTCATGTCAGTCTGTTACATTACCATGGGTGCTTTCTCCAATTAACAAGTATCCTCTATAAACAGGCCTACCATTGCATGCCGATTTATTGAAAATGAGTTCTCCAGTCTTATGAGATACAAACTACCTGCCGGATGTTTTTATATTAAAGCAAAGGACAGCCTAGGCAAAAGAGAACCTGTAGGCAGAAAAGTTCACAGCACCATTTACAGTTGCTTTCATCTTTAATGAGCTATTAAACCTGTCTTTCAGATGCAAATGTAATACTGCGTTTAATGCAAATTTATCTTCCTATTAAAACACGGAGCTTGCTGTAAACTTCTGTTTCAGCTCTGGTACTCTACTAGTTGGTCTATGGCCACGTTTTTAAGTGCCTATTAAAACATAATAGGAAAAGACCCTTTCACGGTTTGAATACAATGAATAATTTAGGACAAAGTAAAACGTATAGAATTTACGTGTTTGAAATGTAAACTTTTAAAATAAATACTCTGTGCTTAAGTGGGAAACTCTTAAGTGGGAAATTCCCCCTGCTTGGCACAGCACTTCACTGAAACAAGACAGATCAGCTGAAAAACTCCCAGCTCCATCCAATGAAAAGAGCACAGACTCAGCAGAGGACTTCTGCTCACAGTGAGACAAGGGCTGCTGAGCGCTCAGCACTGGCAGTTACTGAAACTCTCACTTGACTCTTCTCTCAGCTGGAAAAAATGCTTTGAAAATATAGTCACATAAAAGCAAAAATTAAGAACTTGCTGAAATTTCTTGAGTTTCTTACACAAGAGAATAGCTAACAAAGCTGTTAGAACAAAACTGTAAGAAACTTCTATTGTCCTGTCCAACTAAGCTCCCTTCACTTATACCACATATGCTTATTTCTAAGGGAAACTGACTGTGCAATGTCAAGTTTGCTTTTCACTGTTTCTTTCTGCCATTAAGCATTTCCTCTGCTTCCAGTTAACACTCATCCTGAACAACACAAGTAGAAATAAAAAGGACAGAATACTTTGCATGGTTCTATGACAGAAATCTGAACTGCAAGGTGTGGCTCACGTTAAATTCACACAACGCTGCACTTCATTCATTAAATTCAATTACAAATTCAATTGATCCATTAGTCATTACCAATCTACTGGTCCAACAAAACCTCTGCACTAACCATACAGATTTCAGAGCCTGAAGCATCAGTCTGAGATCAGGAACTACTGCAAGTGCTGGAACCGGACACTAAGCCGTACAGTTAGAAGAGCAAGAAATTTGATTCCAAGTAACAACTTACATAAAACTGGCCTGTAAACACTGTGTACTGGGTATCTGGCCCGTTACAGCTATTAGGATGTAATGACTTTACTAATACTGTCTTTTAATACAATATTGCACACTGAAGAGATGCAAATACATTCAGAGGAAGTCCTAAGTCAGTCTGAAACTAAAAAGCAACCTGTGATGCTGCAAGGAGTCAAGTCGCTGCAAAGAAATAC
The DNA here is from genome assembly GCF_039878825.1 of Excalfactoria chinensis. NCBI lineage: Eukaryota > Metazoa > Chordata > Aves > Galliformes > Phasianidae > Excalfactoria > Excalfactoria chinensis. Next base: position 74,135,427 of record NC_092828.1, read on the forward strand.
CTGTGGACATTTATGATTATATTTATGATTATATTCATCACAACTTGCAGATAATCAGTCATCTGTTTTTTTTTTTTCCCTCTTACTTCTATCTAGGAAAAGGGACAGGGTGAGAAACAATGCATTGTCATTTGCTTCTTTCTTTCATTTGCTATGACCAAATGGTCTTGCTTAGGCATTACAGTTTTTCTACGGTCACTTCCGTTCCTGACATCAAGCAAACAGGGAGGAGTCCAAAAACGCTTCTGAATTCCACAAGGCATTTGTGGCTCTTCAGACTGTTCCCGAATGCCAAAATACACACGTGAGCCCATTTGATTGATGTACTTCCTCCCATCGGCACATTCCGAAACACTGCTCTGATTTCGACAGAAAGTATTTCTGCTAGAAAGGGATGCTACACCATTTAACTGTTGCAATGCTGAAGTACTGTTGTGCTACAGAAATATTCACTGTTACTTCAACTTTCATTTGGCTGTTGCAAATTCTTCTCCTTAGTAAGGGCTCTCTCCAATCACAATGTACACTTTGTCTTACTCTGAAAACAAAACAAAACGACCCACAGAAACTGACTTTCAGATCTTCTAAATGTAAGAAGTGGGCTTTGGGATGCTTTGCTAATAGCAGCCGCCATCTCCCCATAAACATAATTCTTTCAAAAGATAAACAATATATAAGGTTCCCATTTCAGGTGCCACAAATAACACCTGAAATACGGAAAAAACAGAAAGCAAAAATATAAACCAAACAACAACCAACAAACAAATGCTACACATTTGTCACCCATTTACTAAACAAAAGTGCAACTGAGCCCTACACATCTGACAGTATGTACAAACTCATTATGGCTTTACCATAAAAACAGTACGTGAACGGGTCTATACAATCAGAGGGATGATAACAAATGTAATGAATAAAACTATGCCAAACTGTTGGGAATAGAACAAGAGCTATATTACATTCTGTAAACTTGGCATACCACACTTTACATTATGCAAAGAGTCAATATTTACAAATCTATAGTGGGTAAAAGAATTAACCCCCTAATGTAAATGATGATTTTGCAAAGTGCAGGACAAAACCAGTGCTGTTAATTGCAAGTCCTATGCAAGCAAGTGACACTAAAATCTTTACTATTAGACGCTTACCTGGACATTTCTACTGAGGGGCTTATAGGATTGCGACGTTTAGAATGAAATACAGTATGACACAGCATCAGGGTGCATGTTTGAGAATACACGCTAAACATAGAAATTAATAAGGCAGCATGCTCAGAACGAGTTAAAGCAGCACTGATGTTAGATCCCTAGTGGCAACTATCTCAGTTTTTGTTCATCTTAAAAATTCAGAGTGCAACACAGAAGCCTCATTTAACATTTAAAAAAATGTGCAAATTGTTGTCAAAACAAAAAGGAACATCGCAAGGAAGGTACTCGACTGAAGAACATTTCTTAAATCACAGCAAAGTAGACCATCTTCTTTCCAAAATCATCTACAAGGCACTAAGGGTAGAAAATGACAGGTAACGTGAAAGACCAAATGCAGTTCCTCAGTCAGGTCGAAATATGGGATATTTTGGTAAGAACTCTATTAATATTACCTGTTGAAGAAGGGAAAAAAAAAAACAAGAACAAAACACAGTAATCAACAACTTCAAATGTTCAGCATAACTTCCACATAACATTAGTTGGTTTGTAGGATTATACTCGTCCAAAGATTATTTTACAAGGAATCGGTATCCAAAGTAACAAAGAAGATTCAGGTTATATTGAAATACACAGCTTATCAACTCTTGACTTTTGGGGAGTGATTCTCCTTTCTCTTCAAGCCTCGGCAATCTTCATGGTTATACATGAAAGTGGATCAGAGATTGGTAGGATATCAGAAATATTTGAAATTTCACTTTCCTAAATGGACTACCGTGGTTAAATGTTTATGAGACCAGGAGCCAGGACTAAAATACATAAATAAAAGTCCATGGTCTGATAAAAAAAATACACTACTACAAATCATGCAGTATTTCCATACCAACAAGCAAAGTAACTATAAGTAGCAATAGGAAAGGTGGGTAAGTGCTAAAGAACTATGGACTGCTGTGCGAATCACAGTAGGGCAGGAAGACCCAGTGGGCCTTCATTGTTATCAGTTACTGATCAAAGTGTACTTGTAGTACAAACACAGCATTGTTACGAATGAAGAACAAGCTCAGCAGTGACAGTGTCTCTGTTTTAATATATGACATAGCCACTCTTTAAAGCTGGCCTTCACAGGTGTATATCAAACAACTGCTGCTTTTTATGAGAGCTTATTCAGATAGGTAAAAGTCTGGTAAGTTAACATTCCACTATAAAATAATGGATGTTGAATACCAAATAAATAACAGAAATAATACTTACATATTCCATCATATTGCTAGTTTCGCATTTCCTTTTACTCAGCTTCCAGTGCAAGCCAAGCTAAGGAAGTAATTATCAGAGGATTAACACATGCTACAATGTTGTTTTGATAACTAATGTAACAAGCATAAGCAGTGTCTAATCATTTGGATCTGCAACACTTCAGACAATGAGATTTACCGTGCAGAAAGTATGGAATTATAATGAGACAGTAAAATTCCTACATGCCAACTATGCAAAAAATTCCTTCTATTTAAAAGCGAAGAAAACAAGCACTAACTTCTTACCTTATGATATAGTCTGTTATTTTCCCATTCTAATAACTTCTGAATTGATCTTCTAGTCTAGAAAAATAGGTCAAGATTGTATTATGAATGGTTTGGTAGCCAACCTCATCCAGAAGAGCCTCACTACTGCATTTCTGGCTCAAGAATCACTTAAAATAAATTAGTTACATTGAAGTAGAACTGAACAATTGAACATTTGTAAATGGGAAGTTGAAGTGATAGGACTTCTGATCCTCAGCATCAGAAAACAAACAAACAAAAAAACCACAAAGCTCAGAACTGGAACACATTCCACTTTTTCTACAAGTGCCCTTAAAATATGGTCCCATTACAGACTTCACTCTGATATTATAAATGGTTTACAATGAGGCTTACAGCTACGAAGAGCTTCCACAATACTCAGAATACTGTATAAGATCATGGCAACTATTAAAACACAAAGGTGAAACCCTGGATAGAAGATATATCTGCTTCCTTAGCTTATACCTACAGAAGGGATCTTATTTTGAAGAAAGCAGCCCATTTCAAGAAGAAGCCATTTTACTGACTGGGAGAATGAAGCTTTTTTGAAGTTTCAACTACTTTTTTTCCCCTCTATTGTCACAGAAGGACCACTGTGATCACCTACTCAACTACCTGCACGATATTCCACGCAGGTATTTTGTTCACAAACTTAATAATGGTAGGTGAGCTACATTACTTCATTAAAAAAGATGCAAAGATACCAAATCCTGAGTCAAATACTTAATGATGGAGAATCCACTAACTCTTTGCAAATTATTCCAGCGATGAAGCCATCCTCTGAGTTAAAAACTCCATGTTGTTTCATGTGCCATTTAAATTTCTGATTCCAGCCTCTGGATCTTGCCTTTTTTTTTTCCTAAATGAACATACATGGACTGGCTAGGATGCAGTTAAATCCATCACAGCAGCCTGTATAGTGCCATGCTATAGATCTAATGACTTAATGTTGGTAGCACAGCAGTGCTGGAGGTCTGGCTGTGCTTGCACAGCATCACGGACCTCTATTTCTAAGCCTACCTCCTGCAGGGGTGGGCAAGAGGTTGGGACAGCTGCCCCAGTCTGACCGAAGGGCTACACAACACCATGCTCAGCAACAAAGCTGGGGCTGTCATGGCACAGGGAAAGGCTGAGCATTGCTCTGCTGGTGGGAGGTAGGGAGTGATTTGTCTTTGTATCTCTTGGGTTTTTCTCCTTTTATTCATTCACTTATTAAACTGTTTTTTATCTCAACCTGAGCTTTTCCTGCTTTTGCTCTTTGAATTCTGTCTAGTCCTGCTGGAGACTAAGTGAGCAAAGGGCTGCTGTGTGCTCAGGTACTGCCTGGCTCAACCCTCCACAAGAGATCAACAACAACCATACACTTTTGATTCTTAGACTGACCACATCACATATACAGTCATGTACATACATGTATAACCCTTCATACATTTGAGAATGATATTAATACTACAACCTCACATGGACATTTATTTTTTCAGTTGCACAGGGATATGAAATATGCTTTTAAAACTGCAAATATTCCATCTCTGCATTTCAAGCCCATTCCTCTGCTTGTTCTTAATAGAAATAACACAGTAAAGTATGACAAACAAATAACAGACCAGAAACGTTATGGTATCTATTAGAGATAATAACAGTAATAAACATGGGCTGTGGGAGAGGAGGAGAAATACTCACTGTAGTTCAGGCTACTTTAGAGGGTCAGCATCTCGGTCTGCACTCATTAATTCAGTGTTTAGAGCTTTAAAAACCCCAGAAATTTAGATTCTCCTACATAACACCTTGTTCTTTGAACTGAGGTAAGATTAGCTAAGCTATATCCTTGACTATCAATTCAATTGGCAATTTGATATCATTTGCTTCATTAAGAAATGCTTTTTTCTGTTTCCTAAGGAGTGGAAAATTGAATTAGCTTTTGAACGTGAGATAAAGAAAAGGGCTTTGGAACAGGGATGATGCTATTCAGCATTATTTAATGCTATCGAAATTGCAAAATCAAGAAAATAAGACAAACGAAAAACGTACTCACTCTTTTGTTAAGACAGACTACAGGCCACAGGCTACAGCCCAGTGTGCAGCAGCAGCACAGACAGCCACAGATCAGCCATTTTACATTGACAGGAAGATTCTTTCTTAAACAGGTATTCACACGACTGATGCTGGTCTTGAATTCTTCTGGGGCAACCTGCAACAGAAGTGCTGAACTTCAGTGGGATGCCATTACAGATGTTATTTCTCAAGAATAGCCTTTATAGATTAAAATGTAAAGGCAATGTAATTCCATTCTGCAACATGACTCCATCTTCCAAAACAACAGTCACCCAGGGAGCGTGAAAAGTCATTTTCCTGTAACAAATTCATTTACAGTGCGAGCCCTGCAAAAATTTGCCTTAAAAAGCCCAGTGAAGCTTAGATGAACAGCCTCATCCATATTTATTATACCATAGGTCAATAGACTTGATAACACAGCGGTCCCTAACAAGGCTAAAAAGTGGAACACAGCCATGCAGCATCCTAGCTATGCTGACCACAATAAAAAAATAAATAAATACATACATACAGAAATAAATCAGGAAAAAAAGAAAGGAATAAAATGAATTTAAAAAAAAAAAAAAAAGAAAAAAAAAAAAAGAAAGAAAGAATGATGACTATCTTGTTTCCAACAGAATAAGGAGTAATAGGTTTTTACTCCATAGCAAAACCACTGTTGTGTGCATTGAAGAAGGATGATATGTCCAGTTTACTTTCATACCACATCTACACTGTGCTTGGGTGAGGGTGGACCACTGTCCACAAGCCAGTTCCTCACACAGCCCACGCAGTCACGGGGCTGCAACTTTACTTGTGGCTTCTTCCTATGCTGGGAAGCCCAGAAAGAGAGAGAGGGACTGGATTACATCCAAGGCTCAGCAATGCACCTTGTACATGATTCTAGTAAAACCTAGCTGCTGAAACACGTTTGTTTTTTTTTCAGCACACTCAGCTCACTATTTCTTAAAGTAATATTTCCTATATTTTAGCACTTGCCTACTCACATACTCCTAAGCCACCATCTCCCTACAGTACCTAAATAACAAGTAGGCATCCATTCACTGTCTTACAGCTAACTTGAATCCAGGATGGCACTCCTAACCATAACAAAGCCCAGAGCTGGACACACAAAGCAGAACAGTGAGATCCAACTTCAACAGACTTGAAAAGCCAGATGTAACAACTCCGAAATAACAAAAAAATCTTTCCTTCCTACTTGCCATGTTGAAGAATCTCCTGCCTAGAACGGGTCTGCATACCAAGTTATTAAACTCCTACAGAAACCTTCCAACCATCAAGTCTGACTCTTTTCATTTGATTCCACAGACAAGGAGGGAAAAAAGACATTAATTAGCAGTGCCTCCTTGCTCTGAAGAGATGAATCTAGCAGCCAGGAAGCAGCAACAACCTGGTTCTGCCACCTCCACCTATCACAAGAAATAACTTGATTAAAGCTCTGCAGGAAAGGGAGTAAATACAGAGCATCTGTTTCCTGGCCATTCAGATCACCACCCAGTACAGAGTGAGAGGTCATCTGGGTCTGTACGCTAGCCAGACCTACAGTTAACAGCAGTTAACATTGTGATTATTTTATAGCAGGAATGAATAACTACACAGCAACCACTTATTCTGCAATTATACAGACTACCTTTGTTTCCTCAGTATAGAAATGTCCTTCTTGTACTTCTTTCTACATATACAAATGAAGCAAGTCCAAACATTTTCCTTAGATTAAATGGTACATCGATGTTTAAACGTGTTTTACAACAAATATCCCAGTTAAATAAATAAATGAGCAAAAAGAAACAGCATTGGGATGTATTTAATGAACAAGAGAAAAAAATACATTGTGATGTGGAAACTTAGCCTGTACTTTCAAGCATTCAAAACAGAAGGCTTTGCAGAGCTCTGCCAGTGGCAACTCTCATATTTAGGAAACCCCAAATATTTGATGCATGTGAGTAAGACCACTTCAGATTCACTATGGGAGCAAGACTGGTAGTGAGGTATGACAGGGCTGGTTGTACGGTGCGTGTTACAGGAGTACAGGAGTTCAGCTTCTGCAATCAGACGGGATCCAAAGTGAATCAAACTCACATGCACGAACAAAGCACAGCTCCTTGAGAAGTCTCAAGGAAGTCCATATGCAAGTTATGTTCTTAGCATTCATATATACAAAAACAGGTCCATCTTCAGAAAGTCTGCTGAAATTTGTACATGTATCATCCTATCTGTTTATTTGAAAAGTAATAACCTATTTTTTCTTTACCCCATTAGTACTTGTGATATGAAGTCCACTAAGGAAAGAGAATGGCTCCTTTTGTATCACTCACAAAGTTTACTGGACCTTCACAACATCACATCTCATCCCCAGACACAGCTGTACAAACCTACTGAAGACACTGGATCTGCAGTCTAGAGTTCTGTATATCATGAACAAACTTTATAACCACAATTGTTACCATCCAACATGAAAGAAGCCAATTAGATTCTTTGCCCGCTGGTCCCATTGTCAAACAGCACGATGCTGCATTATAAGAACAACAGTGTAATGCTGTCATGAGCACAGCACTGCACGTGGCTAACCTAGAAACAAATTTTGGGTGCCAAGAAACACAGATTCCTACTTGGGCTATTGTCATATTAGCACAGCACAACGACTACCTGCTAATGCACCAACTACTTCAATAAAGGTGTATCTCTTCACTGCAGCACAAGATGAAATTACTGAAGTTTGCTTCAGCAAACCCAAACTGCTGGGTGTGTTTCTCCATTGCAGACACCTTATCGTGAAAAATACTTCTGTGTGTCAGTGACATCTTCATTTCAAGCTAAACTAATCAGTGACCAAGATAAGCCTCATTCTGTGATAAAGAGAAGCAAAACCAGTTTGTTCCTTTCAGTTTACAGCTCAGTCTTGCTACTTTGACAAAGAATGAAATATCTGTAAATAAAATGGCATTGTTCTTATTCAGCAAGAAAATGCTTTTAGGATGAAACAGTCACAAAAGAATGCTGCTGATTTTTTGACATAATTTTAAATCCTGCCTTTTTTGCAGATAAAGATACTGAAAGTTCAGCAGAAAATGTCAAAGTGTTTAAAACAAACAATTAAGAGCATCTGCTGAGCAAAGGAAGCTCACTAACAGCTTAGTTTTGAGCAGTTTTGGAATGTCACTTGTTGAATTTCTGAGTCTGGAAAAGAATGAGATAAACGCATAGCTCCTGGCTGTGCAGTACACCTTGTAAAGAGACACTGGGTCCTTTTTGGTCTCCAAGGGGGGAAAAAAAGACATAAAAGGGAAGGAGGGAGTGTTATAATATTTTACAACAGGATGTTAGAGAATCTGCAAACACAGGAAGAGAGCAAGTACAGCCCAGCAGGCCCGATCTTCCTCCTTCAATCATGATCACAAACCCTATCAATCACACTGCAATGGGATCACAATAGCAAGAGCACATTTTATGGCTTACATTTACCTACGCTGCACGGCAATCTCTGTACGAGACCCTGATTGTTTTAGGTTTGGGGCAGGAAACTCTACTTTTTCTCTTAAGGCTCACTGGCACCATCACTTTCTTGTCACCTGGAACAATTCCTCACACAATGTATTGTCTTTATAAGCCAGGTTTAAAATTCATGGCTGCAAGAGAAACTTTTAGCACTAGAAGTTCTACTTCATTCCAGAATAGCTACCAAGAGAGCTGTTTTAAAGCCCATTTTAAATGTATGTTTTCAAAGAACAACCCTCCAAAACTGTAGGGCACAGAATTTGAATTTAGCCAGAATTGAAATTTAAGCCAATTTCTACAAGTTAATTACTGCCCCTTTATTATGCACATCAAGTCTTGGCTTACTAAATTTTGCCAAAAATGCTCCTGAAAGCTGAGCTCTGTATTTATACACCAGCTGATATTTGCTTCTTATTCTGCAAGACAAACATTAAGCCAAACGAGCTGAATTAACCAGACCCAATATCTACCCTAACTGATACTTTCTTTATTGTTTTATTATCTACGTTATTTCCTCAAACATCCACAACCACTTAAATATTTAAGATGCACTCACAGGCATTTCAGCTCGATGCTAATTTACAACAACTGTTAGAGAACCTGCAGAAATAAAGAGGAAGAAGGAGATGGATAAAGAAGTGTATTTCATAGAAAAAAGATAAAGAATAAAATTAGTGCAAGGTTTACCAGAGTCATGATGCAGATGTAAACCAACCGAGGGTCAGGAAACTGAAGTAAATTCCCAAGGACTACATGGGAGCATAGATCTAAAAAATTCATGATTTCATCCTTTGTTTAAAAACCTAAATCCTCATCCTGAATTTCTTAGAAGAAAACCAGCATAACAGAGAAGTCCATCAACTCCATGTAACAGCTTCATCTTTTACGCTGTATTAGCAGAGGAATTATATTAGTATCAATTCACAGTAGACAACAAAGTCATTTAACTTAACATCACATGGACATTCTCCAACTATGACAACCATCACTACGTATTAATGCAGCCTTACAGTGAACGTTTTAATAGAAAATGGTTAATATAAACAGCCACCGTGCTATTCATAAACAGATTTCATAAAAAGTAAAGAAGAAAGATCTTCAAGCGATACATCAGTAGACCACAATGCCTGCTGTGAATTATTAATCAGGGTATTTGAAGAACACTTACTGGAAAAAATCTGAGTTCTCATTTTCAGCAGCAGTAAAGGTGATGGATTGCCATAACCAGAGGAAGAAGCAGATTATTCATTTCTGTCAGTTTATGAAAGTATTAAAAACCCCAACAAGCCACAGCTGTGCCTTTTGCCACCTTCCACAAGCGTGTGTGGGAAGCATTAAGAAGGATTTGTTGACTGTCTCATCTGATTGGTGAAAGTTGGATTTATTTTCAGTCATTTTCCTCAAAACCCATCAATCCACACACGGGGAAAAAAACAAGTAACTGGATTATCAGAATTCTCACCATAAGCAGCACGCCCATAGGCACCAAGTCAACACTCACGTGTCAGGTAAAAGAACATCCCCTTTTCTCTCTTTGCTAAATTAAACCCAAGCAGTAAACTGCAGTTTAAATGAAACTTTTGCACCTGTAAGCTTACATCCTGTAATAACATCCATTTCTCACTGTTTATTTAACAGGAAGTCAATCAAGTGGGAAATGTGACAGGCATTGAGGCTTGTATTAGAATGAACGTATTTTTGGGCAGGGTAGTGGTTGTTTTTTTTTTTCTTTTAAAATATAGGATGACTTACAGAAAACTACCATTTAATTAAAAGAACACAACTCTTCCCAAAAATTATTCCATGGCTTTTCAGCGATCTGAAAGAACTTTACAGAAAAACTTCAGACATGCAAAGCAGTGAGGCGCAAGTTGTGTTATTGCCAGCCCGTGCATCAGGCACTGTTAAGTCAACGAGCCTTCCCTTTTTGCCCAGTGAGAACCTGAAACAAGGCCAGAATTTACAGGTTGCCTTTTAACACCCAAATGAGCAGCTTGTCCAGCCAACAACTGGACCGCTGTCAAAAACGCTGGACAAATTCACCACAAGTGTTTTATTCATTAAGCTTGGAGGTGAAAATGAAGGAGAAAAATCCCAGATGGGTTTGGCAGAACCGGGATGCCACCAGAGGGGGGAAACCTCCACAGGATTCAGCTGCATTCTGCGCATTGCGAAAACAGTGACTGCAAGGGGCTGGGGAGGCTGCAGCCGTAAGGGATGTCCTTAGAGAAAGCAGCAAGAGCCAAGTACCTTTTTTGTCTCAAATTCTGGAAGAGATACGCAAGAGGATGACAAAACAAAGCACAAGAAAAGCACTGTATGCTAAAACAGCTGAATGGGAAAAAAAAAACAACAAAAGTGGGGGGAAAAAAGTCTAAAACACAACAAAAAAAAAAACCCAAGCAAACAAAACAAAAGCAGAATTATGAAAAGAATTTAAAAGTCGAGAACTTTGCTACAAGTTTTCATTAATAAATAGCTACAAATGAATATTTATTAAATTGCATTTAGCAACACAGCAAGACTGCAGAGGAACGCTGAGACTTGTCACAACAAATTTGCAGAAGACACAATTTCTGTATTTCAGTAAACGTTCCAAAAAAAACCTGCTTCACTTGCAGACTTGAGGCCATGTTTAATTCCATTGAGCTTCAGATCAAATAGATTCTCTTCTAGAGATCTGTCTAAAAATAATCTCAGGACTTGACAGACAGATTGAAAAATGAGGTCTAGTACCTGAAATAGTTTAGTTTGCACAGGATGCAGCACAAACTGCAGGCACCTATGAAGCAAGGGAGTGCAAGTCTTGCTTTTACGCAGATTGCCTACATGAGGACAGTATCATGGTGTGCTCAGAATGTCAGTAAAGTCTACAGTCATTGCAAACTATCTTTGCTGTGGGGACTGGTCTTCAACCAGCTATTTCATACAGGACAGAGTTAATTTAGCAGCCTTCAGTGCAGTGCTGGCCTGCAACCAGTTGTGTTGGATTCATAGGCACATATTTGTAACACAAAAACCACTGGAGGCACTGGAGCTTTCCATTTAAAAGAACAGTTTAATCTCACACTTACCTTCCCTGTCAGAACAGAGGGAAATTCTGTATCAAACTTGTTGCTCAAGCCAAACCTTGAAAACAAAAGAGACAAACAAAATATATTCCACCTAACTTATTTTGTTTCCCTTAATAAAAATGCAATAGATGTTGTTTTGTTTTGTTTTTTAAAGAAAAACTATTTCTTTTGCCTTTACATGTACATTACTTTATAAGCTTTCAATCTATTTTTATAGAAGTTCTTCTGTATTATTCATAAGACGAAAAGAGATATACAGCTTGTTGCTTTACTGCAATACCTTCAAGCCACTAAGAGCAGAAAAACATTTTACAATTGGATAGCAGTAAGATTCCATTTTTTTCTTTCTTAAAGAAAAAACCAAGAACCTCCAAGTTGTAGCCAATCTTTTCATTGCTGTTTTTCTTACTCATGCAATTCAATCACATGCAACAAATGAAGCTACTTATAAGGCAACCATTCACCACTTTGGAAAGTTTATAATCACACAATTCTTATGAACTGCTTGGATCCAGGTTAAACTATCACATGCAAACACATAGGGGCCCACACATCCAGTGGTTTCAAGCAACTGCGAACTTTAGAAAGCCATCTTAGCTAACGCGGTGCCTGGTGGCTCCTGTCAGCGAAGCCATTTTACTCTGCAAGCAGCAAGTCTTCATTACAACCAACAGAGCCTACAGGCAGCAAGGTGTTCTCCGGAATTTAGATGCTTTGCTTGAAAACCCAGGTTGCTCTGAGATCCAAACCTACTGAACCGACAACTGCCCACGTCAAGGAGCTACTTGTGTAGGTCAGTAGGATGCTGAAAGCACAGCTGACTTTGTGATATTTAAAGCATACATGTAGGCAAGAAATTTTAACTCAACCTGACACTAAGCCCATGAGTTTCTGTGAAATAAAATGTTCTGATCTTCTGTCCTCTCCGTCTCATATGAATTCTAACTTTTGCAATTCAGTAATGAAACAACAGCAACTGGTCACTCAGCTCCAGTGTCTCTATTCAAAGAAAGCTTCCTGTAAAGCCTGTGAAGTTAAATGCATTGCACACCAAGTTCTGCCAGCCCTAATAAACCATTTCCTGAACATCTTTGTTCAAAGCAAACAGCAAACAAAAGAATCACAGCCGTAGAGATGAGCATGAATATTTGGCATTGTAATATTTACCATAGAAACAAACCCCTCTGGGCAAAGAGCATTCCTCTGAACCAACACTGATGCGTTCTTCACTGGCCACCCCAACGAACACTGACACTGCCCAAGCATGGGTCCCCTACCACCGCACAGCACACAGCCCACGTGCACCCAGAAATAACTCAGTTACCCAAACCCAGCAATGGCACTTGCTTAGCAGTACAGACAAGTAAAACATAAACTTGAAGGGTGAGAGAAGCGTAAAAATCTGTGCTGTCCTCAGAAATCCAGTGAGCTAATCAAGGTGTCTATCAACAGTACTGGTCACATCAAGTTCTTCAATTGCTAATTTAAGTCAGAGCCTTGGCACCTGTAAAAACCAGCACGTTAGCACGCTATCTGTGTAAATATTACAAAACCCCCAAAGATCAGACCTTCACCGAGGTGTTTGTCAACCTCTGCCTCTTCTGCTTTCCTAAGCACTATGACCTATTGCCACTTGTTTGTGTTTCCTTCAACATACTTTCATTGGAAATTTTCTAGAGGTCAATGCGAGTGAACTGAACAGCAGCACAGCGTTGGCTACAGCATATCCGAGTCAACTGGAAAGCCATGATGTTAAATTACTGCTGTAAATGCAAAAGGTAAACACAGTATGATTTTAAGCAAACAAGGAGGTAACTGATATAAACTCATCTTCATTTTCTGACAATGTAACCTGCAGGTCAGTCTCCACATTCTGTAGCTTGTCTTTTAGATGTGTTTAAGAGCCATTTGGATGTGGTGCTTAGGGATGTGATTTAGAAGAGGGTTGTTAGGGTACTATGGTTAGGCTGTGGTTGGACTTGATGATCTTCAAGGTCTTTTCCAACCTGGGTAATTCTATGATTCTAAGTAAGTTGGTCAAACAAACAAAAAACCAGAAAAGACTAACAGCCCTACAAAACACGTATGTGAGCCTGTTCTCTATTGAGAAAATACATGAAATGATCACAAAGCTTTAGCAAGCAAGCAGTGTAATTAACTCATTATAAATGAACTACTGAAAAGCAGGGCTATAGAGGATGGGGAAGGGCCTGGAGGACACGGTGTATAAGGAGCAGCTGAGGTCCCTGGGTCTGTTGGGCCTGGGGCAGAGGAGCTGAGCAGAGCCTTCATGGCAGCTGCAGCTCTCACAGGGAGCAGAGGGCAGCGCTGAGCTCTGCTCCCTGTGACAGTGATGGGCCCGAGGGAACAGCATGGAGCTGTGTGAGGGGAGGGGCAGGGGGTCAGGGAATGAATGGGTCTGCCCCAGAGGGTGGTGGGCATGGAACGTCCCCAGGGCAGTGGGCACAGCCCTGAGCTGCTGGTGTTCAAGAAGCATCTGGATAATGCTCTGCCTTGGTGGTCTTGTGCAGAGCCTGGGGTTGGACTCAATGATCCTTATGGGTCCCTTCTAACTTGAGATATTCTATGATGCTATGGAAGTTCTGCAGAATTATTCACCCACGTCACAGACTAGAATTGCTCTAACTGGTGCCAAAGACCCACCTAGATCACAACACTGATTCTCACAGCGCCAGCAGCAGATGCTCAGGGAATGGTAGAAGGAAAAAGCTTGCAAACTTTATGCACTGTTGCCCCAGAATACAATTCAAACCTTCAACAGTTTGTAGTTCAAAAGTTTCCTGAGCCACAGGCAGCATCTTTCATCTCACTGCTCACATCTACTCGCTAAAATCCCCATTGTACTACCAATTCCCCAAGAAAATAAAACAAACGAGTGCTTTTTGACTTAGGGCTGTTCAGAACATAACGAGAGCACAGTGCAGCACAGTGCACGTTACTGGGTTAAATCTGAAGGCTGACAATGTCTTGAAACATATTTAGAATGTATTAGTTGTATCAGTTGCCATAACAGTCCACTCAGATTTAACGTGACCGAGACTCCTCAGTTACAGAAATGCATCTGTTTTACACTGACACCCACAAATGGCTGAAAGAGTTCCAGAGGCTTTGGCTATCCTGCAAACACAACTATGCTGTGCTACAACACTACCTTCAGCCAGCAGCACTGCGGCCTTCAGCAGTTTCACAGAGACACCTGCAGAGGTTGTGCAGGCTGCCCTCCCACTGAGTCACCATGGAGTGACACCATGGAGTTCAGGAAGATGAAACCTTTATTAGGTGGGGTACGAGATTCCAGAAACAAAACATATTTGTTCCCAGCAATAACGGTTAAAGCAGAACATCACACAGTTCTACAGCTCTGTGAGCACTTTCAATAAGGTAAATACTTTTAATTAAGAAATAGCCTAGACCTTCCAAAATAAGTTAATTCATGGCAATAACTGATAACACGATTCTGCCTCTGCTATCCTGTAAAATCCGGAATGCTTTAAAAATAGCTATGCAAAATAAACTGCAGTATCAGTCCGTTCAATTATTTAAAACATCAGTTGGTGGCCACTATTTCCGAGCACTCTCACTGCGCCCTCAGTGTAAAGTGTGCGAGGTCCAACGCTCAGCAATTCACATGAAGTTACTCACACACTTTTGCTGGAATTTTCTCTCTGGATGACATACCTCTAAAAGCAAGGAACCATTGGCTAACAGGCACCAGCAGTGGGACAGAACAAGGATGGCCTCAATTTCTGTTCTCTTTTGTTATTTGTTTGAAGTGTGGCATAGCAGAAGCCCCATCATCTTACTTTGCCGATTTGTAAAACAGAGTTAATGCAGTTTCTCAGGGGCAGATGTAGTAAATAAAAGCTCATACATTAAAGCTGGAAAAGAAAGTTCTGGATCATCATCTGTAAATCCTAGCTGTGATAGGGATCGCATTATAGATTGCTTTACAAAGCACTGAGAGAAACGAGGTCTCCTGTCCCCACAACTGCAACAGAAACATTTTGGAAAGCACTTATATCTAGAACAGACGTATTTACAGAGTCTTGAGCTGCTTCCTTTTAACTTCAATAGTCTCTCATTCTTGCTTATCCCACTACTGTATTTACAGACAGTAATCAGCCTTACAAGACTATGCAAACTAAAACTATTCAGTCAACTCTCCTGTGACAGGCTCTCCGGTTTCCTTTTTGCATGGCTCCCTTCCCCACACCTAATCCAGCACAAGTTTAACCTACCTGGAACGGATGAACTCAGATCACCAGACACCTCCTTTATAGAGGCACCACCTCAGCTCTGTTCAAAGTCACTGAATAATGAAAGCATTCATCAAGAGCCCTGAGCTGAAATTTCTTTCTAGTCTATGAACCCTTACTATGAAGCCAGCAGAACTACTAAAGGGCATCCTTCCTCACAGATAATGTTTTGGAGAACTAACTTATTGGGAACTTGTGGTAGCTTGAGGTCATTTGCAATTTTGAATACACAGAAGATGTGTAGATGGGAGCAATAGGAGACAGCCAAATATCTCCTTTCTTCGCAACTGAGAGCACCTGTCTTTTCCCTGCCTTATTCAACCCCTGACAATATACTTTTCATCAGCACCTGATGCATCGTAGGTCCGTCAGGCACTCCTAAAGGGAACATCATGGAAGAACAAAAGTCAACTTATATCCAACACTAGAAAGTTTGCAGACCTAAGCAGGAATCCCAAGCAGAAGGCTAAGGGCAAAATGAGGCTCAATGTCTTACTTCACTGCCTCATGTATGTCAGTATGTCAGAAAAACCCAAACTCCTCAGTTCAGTTCCCTGCCCTGTTTTTGAAAGTTACTGTTGTTGCTTTGACACGGTTTTCATTACAAATGTTTCTGTTGAGACACTTCAATACACCATCAGAGTAACACTAACTTAAGTAGTAGAACAGAAATCTCCCCTACATGTGATTCTAGATGCAAAAACAAACAAAGGCATTCACCAAGTTGTAGTGATCTCTCTGCACTAAAATTCTGAAGCTTACTTAAAACTAAGATGGCTAGTTAACTTTCCTAAAACGAGAATCTTCAGCTGCGAGTGTTGAACAAGATGAGCACAAACTCCACTACCTGCTTTCCGAAATGCCCTTGCAGTGAGAAACGAAACAAACACAACTTATACACTCACTCTTACCATGCACAAGGGTGAAAGGTTAGCAAACAGTCAGTAGAAAAAGCAAGATCCAGCTAAAAAGATTCCTGGAATTTACTTTTAGTACGGCTGGAGACTGCAGGGTAACTCTGTTAGGGTCAGCCACTCACTGACAAGGTCATAACAACTCTCATGCAAGAAACCAACATGTAGTTTGAATTGGCTGTAAATGAAGACTGTAAATGAAAAGCTGGATGACCCTAGAGTTAGAGGATATCTTTCTCTATGTAAATATCCAAGTAGGTGCCAGTGTCAGGAGAGGAACAGAAAATATCTGAGACAAAATAATAGATGGCTTGTATTAAAAAGAAATGCTTCTCTTTTTTTCTTCACTTAAATGGAGTGTTTCTGACTTCTGTCAGGACAGAAGTTTTTATTAGCAACATTCCAGACAGGTTCAGAAAACAAACACAAGTTTTAGGGCTTGATATGTCTCACATGAATAACTAGAGCAGGCTGTCTCTGAAGCCCGCTGATTCCAAAAGGTGCAGCATCCGTGTGATCAGAAGGTGACAGAATTGCAGAGCTGATGCACACCAATAATCGGAAAATCTATAAGAAGCCAAATATTGCCCCATTTATTAAAGAGGTTAGGACTGTTTACTATAGTGTCCACAGCCTATTTGCATTCCACCGATAGCGTCCACTAATAGTTTTTATTAGCATAGAGAGATTTTGAGGAACTGTCACAAACTGATACAAGAAAAGCTGTTTACTACCATCAAACAGGTACAGTTGTTACAGGAAGGAAGTTGGGAGGAGTGGAAGATAGGGAAAATAAGGCGGGTGGGAATTCAGGCCAGGTACTTACATGGGCAGTATTCTAGCTCACCATTCCCATATCATTTACAGTTATTGCTTTCTTTTGATGTCGACACCACTAGCTGACAACCCTTGGAGGTGCTCCTGCCTGTCTCCAAAAGGTGATGGAGCCACAAAGGAACTTTAAGGAACATGGCTAATACACAGGAAGCTTCTCAGCAGAATGTGTAATGTACTTTTTTTTCCGTTTGGTACTTAAAAACAGATAGCTAATAAAGTGGATATATGCTACTCTGGTCATTTCACTTAAGCTATATCCCTCCTCCAGTCAGGCTGCATGCTGCGTGGGGTCAGCACAGTGGGCACACCGCGGTGCAGCAGAGCAGCCACCCATGGCACCAGCTCAGCAAACTGCTTCAGACTTACATGGCGGACACAGCAACTCCAACATTAGATCTCCTAGGATGAGAGACTTCCCCACCCAGTGCCTTTGCTGCAGAAAGCTAGATCACACTGCACCTATTCACAGAGAGAAACGTGTGTTCTTTTATGCAACCCATAGACAGACCCAAAGCAACGCAAGCTTGATGGATACCTTCAACGTGAAAGTTTCAGTACCACCCTTTTTGTTGCATAAATGAGCGTAACTGCTAACAACTCGGTACGGGCACACTGTGTTGCGCTAACTCTTCACTTGCTGGAGTGGGGATAGTAAACACCAAGAATGCAAAACCAAATGGACATTCCGCATTTATGTCGCAGCTTGCTCCAACTGTTCAGCCGGGCAGCAAACACTGCGCCTCGTGGTGCGCTCCAATGAGGAAAACGCTTAAGCTGAGTAGAACTCAGAAGGAAGTTCGGGGTCGGTAAATGACAGCGTGGCTGCTCGTGCCCCCCAGCAGCACAGCTCAGCGCCGGGCCTCCCCAGCTCCGCCAACCCGGCGGCCGCAACGGTGAGGCCGCGCGAAGGACGGCGGCTCAGCGCACGTTCACTCGGCAGGCGGCGAAGCGGGGCAGCGCACGCAGGGCCGCCGCGGGTCCTCAGCTCCCAACGCCGCCTCACCTGCCGGATCGCCCCGAGCTGCGGCAGCCCCCTGTGGGCCGGCACCTGCCCTCTGAACGGCCACCCCTCTGCGAAGAGCAGCGAGGGGCCGCAGTTGCGGGACAGTGGGACAGTGACACGCTGTGACACGCTGCCCCTCACAGTCCCCGTGGCTCCGACCCTCGCTCCCGCCCCGCAGCCCCGCAGCCCCCACTCCTTACACGGTGATGTGCCCGGCGCCCCGCACCACCACGGGATCCGGCGCGTCGCGGGGCCGCGGCAGCTCCTGGCTCCGCACCACGGGCTCAGGCTCGGACGACTCCTCCTCTTCCTCCTCCTCTTCTTCTTCATCTTCTTCCTCCTCTTCCTCCTCCTCCAGCTCATAGATCGTGTCAAAATCCGCCATGTTGGGGAGCAGCACGCTCATCTCAACCCCACCCCCGACGCGGCTTCGCCGCGCGTCTGCGCAGTGCGCGGGGAGGGGGCGGAGCGCCAAGCGCCACAGGCGGGGAAAGGCGGGTGCGCATGCGCACTGTGCGTCAGGGTGCGCGTGGGCGTGAATCTGCCCGGCGCTGCCGCCGCGTCTTTTTGGCGCGTCTCGTTGCTCTTCCCGCCCTTTCCAGGAGCGCGAGGCGCTGCTGAGGAGAGCGGCACGCGGCCACGGTGCCGAGACTGCTCAGCCCTGAGGCAGCCCTGAGCCCTGCTTCCAGCCCCGCTTCCAGCCCCGCTTCGATCCCTGCTTCCAGCGTACTTCTGCGGGGCTGCTTTTAGTAAAATAACAGAGAACAGACCCTGCCCTCCTGCCCCTTCGTTTGCAGCTCTCCTTGTTCCCTCGCGGCGCTCACGGGTGTGTTGGTAAGGGGCTGAGGTGCAACGGGCTGAGTTGGGCACGCAGTTTTCCCGAGGCTTGGTTGCTAAGATTGTTTGTATGTTTTGTTTGTTTTGTTTGGATCGTTTTGGAAATCGATCCCCGTACAGAATAATGGGGTGTTGAGTGGGAAGGGAGTGCTGTCCAGGAGGGACCCAAAGCTGAGAAGAGCCCTCAGGAGGGCTGCTGGGCTGGCAGCCACCTGCTGTGGCAAAGACACAGCTCTGAGAGATTTATTTATTCGTAGGTGCTGCAAGGGGATGCATTTGGTGCATCATAAGGGAGCTCACAGTGCGTGTCATTTACCTGCAAAAAAAAAGGGAGGAAAAAGATTTCTGTTCCCATCAGCTGTTCTTGGGAAAAGCTTCCTTCATCAATTTTCACTGTTTTTCCAGGACTTTCTGGACATTAGCAAAAAGCAGTTGACTTAGTTTTGGATATCTTTACTGCTGCTAATAGCAGAACTGCCTGAGTTACGGATAAGCAGTGCTGTGTGCTCGTACCTCAGTGTGCTGCGCCTCGTGTGGGGCTGCAGCTACAGCAAGTCCTGACATGTGAGGAATAACCCTTAACTGGGAGAAAAAAAAGAAATGATAGGCTTGGTGCAGCGCCTCAGCTCTACGGGTTTTAGTCATTATTGTTTTTATCATAATGAAAGAATAGATTGTGGCAGTAAGCAGTAGCTCTGTGTTGGAATGCGTATAGAAATGCCCGAACATAAACATTAAAAATGATCTGCAAGCATGTTCAGTATAAAAACTGGTCTGGCTGTGCTATAGCCATAGTCTTGGTGTGAGTGTCTGGACAGGATTTACAAACGTGACTGAATAGAAAGATGTTTGGGTTGGATATGGACAATATGTGGAGGACAAAGGTCAGTGACTCTGTACAGGTGTGTGCTGAAGTACCAAGGTCTGTTTTGATTTGCTAGAGGCTGAAAGCCCTTAAAAACCCAAACTGTAGGAATAGTGTCAAATAAGGAAGCCTTATACCCCTGAAAAGTCATGAACCAACCAGCTGCCCCGTGAATGAACAGTTGTGCTGCTGCCTTCAGTGCAGCCATTGCTGAATGCTTGCTTGGTGTCAGTCGTGTATTTCTCTGTCCAGAACACATCTGTCTAGGTTCTTGCTATCAAATTCTGAATTGCTTTTTTTCCTTGTGTCAGCTTTTCACCATATACATAGTTTTTCAAATGGTCTATTTCATATCCAATTGTTTCTAAATTCCTCTGCAAAGTACACTTAGTATAAACCTTAGTGTAATTCACCATGTTGCTTTGTTGACCTTTCTCTGAAGACCTAGGCCAGATTTCTTTCTCAACATAATGATGCTTTCTTAACCACTGAGATTTTAACGTGGAAATAAACTTAGAAGTAACTGAGATGGTTCTATTGTGTGCTGAATTTTAACACAGAAGATGATGGCAAGTGTGGTTTTAAAACACGGTGTTCAGAGCTATCAGAAGGCAGTCATAAAATGTGTGCTACTAAAACCTTGCATGTTCTTTCCAGTGTCCTGAGGAAGATAGTGAGTTCTAGGGAATTTTAGTTCATGGAATGAACTATTAAGTTGATGATTAGAAACTCTTTAATCTCAACTGCACAAGAGAAGCAGCAACTAATGACAGGTTTCAGATCCAAGATTACGACTTGGATTACTTGGTGACTGCACTGAAAATACCTATTGCAGAGGTAGATAATTTTCGTAGTAGTCTTAGTTTCAAGAAGTTGCCAAGTTTATGATCCAGGTTTTTATTTCTACTACTGTATTACTACTAGTAGTAGCCAAATTTGGATTTGATTGTGCTCTCATCTACTTTATTTTTTATTTTTTAAAGTATATTTCAACAGGATTCTCTCTGATTTCCACTGTCAAATAAGTATTACAGTAATTAAATAAATGTGTACATCTTTTTTCCCCCATGCTCATATTTAGAGGTTAATTAGTTCATTAGTTAATGAAGTGAAATCACTGTGGTGCTGCTTGGAGTCTCAGTTTGTGGTAATATTTGGGGGAAGACAGGGGGGAAAAGAAAACAAAAACACCTAGAAAATAGAAAAAGTGTTGACTCATTTTTTGTTTCTGTCACAGATACCTTCAGAAAAGCTGTCACCTACCCTTCTGTAGCAGCAGGGCATTCCACGTTGGAGCTGATTAGCAAGATAACAGTACTTTTGCTTCTTGTCAGTGTAAGGTATGACAGGTTTTCTTCTTCTTCTTCTTTTTATTTATTTATTTATTTTAATTTATTTTTTTATTCTACATCCTTCATGTATCAACAGCCAACACAGGTAGAGAGGCTGGTGGAACTATGAACCCCTCCTTTCCCAGACCTCTTATGTAACAAATTCCAATTTCTTTGAAGAGCAAAGCATCATGTATGTGTCCAGATGTCTGCTAGTAGATACACCTCTGTGCAGATAAGCAGAAGCAGATTTGTGTGTATGCTCTATGATATGCTGCTATATTTTCTAAAGTGCACATATAAGCACATGCACTGTAGCCAAGTGAGCAGTTTTAGAGCATCCCAAATTCATTAAAGTTGTCCGAACACAGTCTCAAATTCTCACAGGCTTCAGTTTTTACAAATACTTATATTAATATGTTTTCCCATTTCCAGTTTCTTTACATTAATATAATGTCTGTTTATTTCAACCATATGAGTAAAGGATTAATAGAAATACATTAGAGAAGCACTTGCAAAATTCCTTTTGGAGGAGTGTTATTCTAGTGGTTCCCAACAGAATTATTTTTTACGGAGTTCCTCCAATAGAGTTATTTTTAAATAGTTGGGAATTTTAAGTTTTCTGATGTATTGAATCAAGATAATGAATGCTTTGACAAGTTCTGCCTGTTGTTGCTCAGTGCATTATCAATGCTTGGTGCTGCTAAGCAGAAATTGGATCTGCTTTTTCAGAGACCAAGAGTTTGATGCTGTTGAAATAAAGAATGATGTGTGGATTTTGATATGCAAGATAACAGTACTTTCTGTTTTTCGTTTCTGATGACTTTTCCAATGAAATGAAAGCTTTTATATGGAGCATTTAATTCAGTGCAACAGAGAAGCTCATATTAGGAAATACCCATAAGTAGGACTAGGGAAAGATCTATGTTTTTCTAGAACTTTTTGTTTTCTTGCTTCTTTTTTCAGTCTCATCAGTTGCCTTCTAGATGCTGATTCTGTTTCCCCTGACAGTGTGGACCAGTAATAAAAGCTAACCACACTGTGAGCATGTTTATCCCAAAGTTGTGCTCTTTCAGGAGTGCACGTTTGGTATGTGCTTGCGGTGACAGTGAATGCGAAGCTGCTCGATAACAGCTTTGAAATACAAAGTCTTCTACCTTGGGTTACTTCTTGCCTTTTAACCTGAAATAAGTGTTACATGTGAAACTGGTGGCTCAAGTCTGCTGCTTGAGCAAGCTGTAGAGACATTAATTGAATTCTTCATTTGCTTTTTTGGTAGTGTGATAGTAATAACAGTTCTATTTCCATTACTTTTGTCCTTTGATTTTTCAAAGACATTATGTGCATTTACTGAAGATGGAAGTACAAGTAATATTTACATCTTCCAAACTGTTTGGTATTTATTAACGTGCATCACAATTTGTTACATTTCTTACAACTGAAGAAATTTTAGCAGGGTTTGTGTGATGTTATATATCTATTGCTTAGGAGATTGGCATGCTTGGATAGGACTGCACAGAATACAAAACTATTTGTTTAATTTAATTGGATGCAGTGTGTCACTATGTGTAACACTGTTACGTTTCTTGAGTGTTTAAGTGTTTAAAAAGTTGTTTTCAAAAAATGACTTAATTTTCAGTACACAATATTTATACAGTACAATATTTATAAAATCTACTGTTTAATTATATAAAATGTAACAAACTAAATCCATCCAGCATCTTACATTATATGCAGTATTACTCTATAATCAATTCACAGACAGTTTTCTTTGTATATGTGAGCAGACTAGAACTATGTTTACTTGAATCTTCTGTTGCATCTTTGTCTGCTTCAGTATCTGAAGTAGATTATCTCCTGTTCAAAAGATTTTGGGTGGTGAGTATTAGCAGCAGCATGAGCTCCCTGAGGTTTCTTTAGTTGAAATATTTTTGCAGTAGTCCCAGATCCTCTACGTAGAAATAAGCACTCAGAAGGTAGTTAAACAAGAATGGTCCTTTGCGAAGTTGAGTTTTCAAGAGAGGGAGTTAAAAGAAACTCTGCCTTTTTCCTTTTTTTTTCCCTCGCTGTTCATTCTGAAACTATGACCTGATGGATGTCAGCAGACTGTAATACACTTATTCCGTGTGGTGGTTGGAACAGGGTACTTGTTATTTCATTTGGGCTGAGTGAACCAGAATCACTCTGAGCTGAGCCCCCGCTGCCATCAAACTGGGAGATTTTCTTCTTGATTATTTTTCTTTCTTTGGCTCGGCGATTCTGGAACCAGATTTTTACCTGCAACGTTACAAGTGATGTCTGATTAGTTTAAAGCAGTCAAACTTTCTGCAGCAACAGTAGCAATGAGAAAAATAAATGTGAGCAAAACAAATAAACACCCCCAGTTCAACTGCCAAAAGCCAGTGCTGGACTTGTGCAGTGGCACTTTCTGAAGTTACTCTGTATTCACTTTCTGTATCATAATCAGTAGGAAATTAATTGCTTTTCTTAGTTGTGGTATATAGTGACCTTGCTGTGTTTTGAATACTGTACTCAAATTTCTCGCTTATACTCAGCATCCACCTTGTTCATCATCTCAACTTGGATGGTAGCATGTGCCATACTTAAAGGAAGATTCAATCAGACAGTACTTTTTAAGGTTTCTTCTTCATCTCAGTTTAATTGAAACCTAAATGGAGAGAGTGCATTTCTTCTTTCAGTTGTGATTTGTGTTTGGATGCATTTTATTTGTTTTTAATTTTTTTAATGGGCATCTGATTCTGTGGTTCTGTGCTATGTCCCGTTTACAGCTATGTCAGTGCTGCTTGAGGACAGTGAATTTCAAACTAATTGTTTATACTGAAAGACTCATACCTATGTGAAACCCATTTGTAGTTAAATACCTATTTTTGTTTTCCTTTTGTGAGAGTGTAAATGAACAGAAAACTCCTTTTGTTTTCCTTAATGTTAATTTCCCTTTCCGATTTCACTGTTTTTGTTACATCCTTCAAGGTACACCGAGTACAACATTACATAGGAAATTCTACCTTTGCTGTTGGTAATCTACTATTTTCTAAGTAGTTATTTTATTATTACCTTACAGGTAATGACAGAAACATATAGCTCCATCAGCAGCTAATAGAAATAGGTCATGTTTTGATTACATCTCACCTGAAGAGAATTACCAATGAAAAACTGGGTGGCTTTAAGAGAAGAGCAACAGTTAGATAAAGCTAACCGCTGGTTTGATGCAGAATCCCTGGTTACTCCAGTTATGTCTGTGTTCTCAATCAGCCAGCTAGTAACATTAGCACAGAGAGACTGAATTTTCTATAGCTGCAGCTCTCAGAATATTGTCCAAGGGAGCTATATCCTAGGGTATAACAAATGAAAGTTCTTTGGTGATGGAATTGTTTTCTTAGTTACTTCCCAGAGCTGCTTAGCCAACCACAGCATAAGGTGGAAGGATCATCAAGTACAACTCCCAGCTCCATGCTGAACTACCTAAAGCTTAACCAATGCATGCTACTGTTGTCCACTGGCTTACTGGTGCTGTGAATGCTGCCCCATCCTGTGAGTACACAACCGTTCTCTCAATGTAGGACCTTTTCCTAATATTCAATCTGATTTATAGTCTGTGTGCTGTTTGGCTTTTGAGACTGAACATCTTTGTACTACAGGATGAGTCTAAAAACCCAGTGCTTGAGCCTAAAGTCCTATTGCTTGCTTACTCATCCTTACACTTTCCAGCCTCAAGTGATCCCTTTCTGTTCCATGTCCTTGCATAAACTTAATGCAAAAGAGAAGAGTATTTTAAAGGACTTAGTATGTATACAAGCAATAGTTTGTAAAATTCTAAATTTTTCTGGGGGCAATAAATCTGGTTACTGAGTTATGAGATGCTTTATTCAGTACCGCCAGTCTTCTTTTATCTTCCAACTTTAGCAGAACCACTGAAATTGTTACATAAGGAAGACTGGATGCAACAGTTGCTACACTTTCAGACATTTCATAAATGTGCTTTCCAACTCAGTGATTTTACGAAGCTCTCCTGAATTCCTCTAAGCTTTGTATGAACACAACTAGGATAGTTTAGGAGGCTGTCTGTATTCAGGACAGTGCTTAATTATATACTTAATTGGAATGCAGAGGTGCTTTCCAAGTAAGCAACTGATCTAAGTGTGCACTTGAAAATTTTTTGAGCAGATAGTCTATTACATGTATAACAAGTATAAAAATTTGGCAGCAAATTTCATAGCCTAAAGCTTCCTGTACATGACAGGTGTTTGTAGTACCTGTGAATACAACAGCCAAATGAAATCCTGACTTGAAAATCACCTGTAAAAGCTCCTTAACACATGCTAAAATAAAATGGAGTACGTCATAACTATTGACGACTTCGCTAAGAGAATGTTAAGCCAAATTGCTTAATTCCTAGATGCCTAGCAAGCTGCTTTGCAAGTAAAAATAACTACTTTTCCATACTTCTATTACAGATGAACTCCTAATGCTTGGTTACCTGTAACTGGAGAGGTTTCTGTCAAATTAACCTATGTATTAATTTGTAATTGTATGGCGTATTCACTGTGTGGCTATTATCAGCTGTCATGGTTGCCCTGGCGCTGCTTTTGCATACAGAACAAGAATGCTGTTTGTATCTTCTGACAGCAGCCATGTCTGGTGAAGGGGTGCAGGCGATGGTTAGTCTCTGGGTACCTGTCTTTCAGATAGTCCAAGGTTTGCTGCAAGTTCTGACTTTCTCCTTATTGTAATATATCTGTTGCAGTGAAATTCCTTCTCTAATTCTATTCTCTGATGGTCCGTGTAAACAACCCGGTACTTCTCTTTTGTTCTTGTTTTACCTGTTTGAGAAAGAAACATTATTAATTCATTGTAGTTGATTTTCAGTAGCATCTTTCTTTCACACCTCTCAACCATTTTATAGGCAGTTAATAAAACTACAGAGTACTTGCATATAACGATTTTCTGAGATTATTTTCTTCATTATAGAGAAGGAATATGAGATGCATAGTAAGTTTTTTGTCCTAAATGTTCTGAGAGCACATTGGTTATCTTTTTCCCTCTCTCTCTCTTTGTAGACATATATTTAAATATAAAGCTCTTACGTGAAGCATCTTAAATTCATAGCAGTACCTTAATTGGTACTGGATATATTTGACCTCCGAATTTCATGTCATTGTTCATGGAAGTGACCTCTATGTTTATGTAGGCATAAATATTGCAGAATTTCAGGACTGACTCCAGTCACTATTTATTTATACCTAATTCTTTATTTGGGCTTTTATAGCTCACCTCTGTGTGTCCCCTGTCCATGTAGCTATACTTACAAGTTCAATAATAATGTGTTATTTTTCTTTTTCCCAGTAAGGTACAATCTTTCAAGATGCTGAGTGCCTGCGTAGTTCTGCTGGGGTTACTTGGTGTGCTGAGTTACCATTTGAAACTGAAGGCACTTGACAGCTTATAAGACTAGACAATAAAAAAACTTGTAAAATGATTTTCTTTTGAATGGATGAATACTGTGAAGAGAAAAGCTTAGAAGAAGTTTAAAAGATAGTTTTCACTTCTTACACTTTCTTAAAACAATTATTTGTCTAGTATTAATACACAGAGATCACTTTTCAACTTATTTTTTTTCCTCTTTTTCACTTTTAACAGCCAAGTAGGTAGTTGCTCTTTTTCATCTGATCTTCCCAGGTTTCTGGTTTTTTGATGTGAGTATTCTGGGACAAACTGTAAGACAAAGACTCCTTTAAAGTGGTTCCCTAAAATCCACTGAGGTGTTAAGATGAAGCACACGCCACACAAAGGAGCGACAAGGAGATCTTATCAAGAACTCCTTTTACATTCAGAAACACAAGCCAATTGGTTTGGAATTTACAAGCCCTAAACAAATGTCAGACTCTTTCATCTTAACAGAAGAGAAAAAAGGACAGAAATAAATCGAGTATTTTTTCTTCAGTCCTCTTCAGGGCAAACATTTAGGATAAACAGATATTTTAATTTGAAGGTAACATAAGTTAAGACCTTTTGCAATACAGAAAATGAAGGGTGTTTTCCTAAATTCTGTGCCGCTCTGATTTCTAGCATGCAGGATTTTCCTGCTTAGTTTTGCAGGGCAAAAACATCCATTAAACTTAAGTTTACATTTTTAGTAGTTACAATTTGTTGGCTTTGAAATATTTGCTCTAGATGATAGTTATAATGCTAACAAGAGTATAGATATTCAGATTCCTTGTAAACTAAAGGCTTAGAAGGTAATCTTTGAAAAGGAGTTAAAATTCAACAGGGTTATTCCGGATTCAATATAATCAGCAAATATAACCATGATTTGAGGGGGTGGAGAAAAGGAGCAGTTTTCCTCATTCCCCTTGGTCATAAAATTCACAGAGCATTTCTTCTGAAGACAATAAAGCTCGGAGAAGGCCTCTTTATTTGCTGTGAAAATCATCACCCTTTCCGGCAATATAACTCCTGAAGAAAAAAGGGAGAAGGAAGAGACAAGGCTGCATATCAAAGCAAAGAGAAGTGTTGAGAGGGTCTGTTGCCTCAATATGACAGATAGGCCTCAAAACCAAAGACAATGTAGCCCAGTGGAAAATAGATGTTCCGACTAGTTTACAAAGTGAAATAAATGAGCGTTAGAGCAGAGACTTGGCCCTTTTTCTCGCTTTTCTGTTTTGCTTTCTAACTGTGCTTCTGCTGTGATGTAACCTGAGTTATTTGGGTATCACTGCTTGTTGTGACATAAAAGTATTACGTATACTTTAATAAATAAAGGCAAATAAGAAACACTGAGCAACCTGAAGCTGATCTTGCAAAATATAAAAAAAATACTCTTGTCCTTTTCCATGATCACCTTGAAGTTGTTCTTTTTCTGAAAAGGATCATTCCCAGCTGAAATTTCATATAAATTTAAAGATACAAAGTTCTTGACCCCTGTTTAGATATGGTTTCTTTAGTGAGTTTCGTGCCTTGAAGATTTGCTCTCATAGAATTGCACATCTTACACGTGAGCTTACAGGGTTTAGAAATGATTTAGTCCCAGGTTTTAGTCTCATGTAACTGAAGATGATAGGACATACTGGAAGTGTTCTTTTTCTCAATGTTGGAGCCTGTGTGGGAAGATACTTTTAACAAGCCTGGATGTTTGTTTCTTAACTTCCTCTTTCTTGTTAGTAAATACATTTGCAATGTCTGTATATTTCAGCACAAAGTTTGTTCTAAACATGCAGTTACAATTTTCTACTTAGAAGATGTGTTAATAGTAAAAATTTTAAGCTAGATTTGAACTGCTGTAAGCAAGTAGCACTTCTGTCTTGGTGGTACTACTCTATTCTAAGGATTGTCTTGCTTGGGTAAATTTGCACTTCAGCCTTCCTGATTTATTTTTATTTCTTCTATATGAAATGCCAAGTATATTGAATCAGAGTAAATAGAGGGAAAAAATTCAATTAACGCTTCCTTTCCCAAGCTGGTTCCCAGCGTTAGTATTTTAAAAGGTTCCCTCATTTAATTAGGTGTGCTTGGATTTCGTTTTTTTCCAGGCTGCTCCCATAAATTAGTGTGACTGTGCACCATAATGGTGTTAAGGATACATGGGCAAACATAAATAATTGTAAACTTCAGGGCTAAATAATCCTGGAATTTTAGAAAAAAAGAGCGGTATTAGTCAACAAAATGATTGATGGGGAGGAGCCAGTAGAAAGCAAGTCTGTTTCAAAGAGTGGCTAGTGGCATCAAGTAGGTTTTATGTCCTAGAGAAAGAATGGACAAGTTAATATGTAGTTACTTGCATAATTTTACTCTTGCAATTACACTGGAGTTTAATTTCATGCAACTTCTTGTGCCAAATTTATCCAATTTTTACCCTTAATGTTGTAATAAAAGCACTGATGAAATCCAGATGTTTAGTACTTTCTTTGTTTTACAAAATAGCCAGGTTTGTGTTTTACTTTCCCAACCCCTTTGCATTAAGCAGGCTTGTTCTCTCGAGTCAAATTCAATGCAGTCTTTAGCTGCTTGTAACACTTCAAAGGACTGGCCTCCAGGATTGTGAAGCCTCAGGACATTTATCTATGCACAGCCCCCAGTTCACCTGTCCAGTATTGATCATGAGGTATTTCAGCATGGCTGTAAGCTGTGTGCTTTTCTGACTAGAGATGAATTGAAACACATAACAGCTTTTCTGTACTGCTTATGCACTTTATGAAGTTGAGCAAGCAGGGGTGAAACTTTGCAGCATCTTCCTTGTCTGTGCATTATGCGTACAACTAAGGTTTAGATTTTATATGTTTTAATCTTAGAAAATCCTAACATGTTTAAACTTCAGTGGCACAGCAGAAGGGGTTGGCTTGATGACGTTGCAACAGACGCGGTTACTTCTGATCTACCTTAGCTCTTGCATTGCTTTTATACCTGGAAAACTCCAATTATGTTAATGAAGTTACTGCAGATTTACATGAGGATACATAGTTTGGGGGGGGAGGGGGGAGGATAGATTTGAAATCTGCCTGGCTTTGAAGACCTTTGTAAAGGCTTCCAGTGGAGCTAACACACTGCAATGCCTTGATGTCCTCTAGTCATTTTATACTTGGTAACAAGGAGGAAACAGCACATATCTACTTTATAGCTGAGAAACAATTATTAGACTAATTTTACTCTTGAGTGGTAATGTTGGAAGGATCGTGTTTCTCAAGTGGCACTGCTGATTTTCTGTCTTCTAGAAATGCTCCAATTGTCACTGCACTTATCTCTTTAGAGTGTTTTCTTTGATGCTCTCTGACACACACTTACTACTTTTAACCTTAACCATGGGTTTAACAAACCTTGCTACACACAATTTACACCTTGGGAATATACACAGAAAAGTTCCTCTGGCACACAGCTTGTGACTGCAACAGGCACATCAATGACTGACACTTGGAAGAAAGTGTATTCTGTTGTCTAATAGTAGTAAGAATTTTGATTTGAAAGTAAATGAAGCAAAAGCTTTACTGATAGAGACACGTGGTCTGCAAACAAAATAGTCTATGCTAGAGTATTTGAGTCAGATCACTTGTCTGGGGATATTTCTTCCCCTCTGGTAAATATCTGGAACAATAAATACCACAGGATCAACAGATGAAATTTGCATTATCACATAGTTTTCTTTAGAAGTATTTATAAGTCTGTAAAGGTTTAAGAAGATCATCCAGCTTGTATATTGATCTTGTGGCATGAAATGATTATGTATTGGTTTTGCATGTAACTGTTAAAAGCAATGTTTTCAGGTGTCAGTTTTCATCTGTAATGCTTTATATTTGTCAGAGCAAAGATACTCAGGTTTGAGTTAGATGTAACCGTGTGTAAATACAACAGCCGTTCTACTGTAGTCATATAAAACCTTTATAGGGTGAAAGTGAAACTAGTGCAATTTTAGTTAAAACTGCATTAAGCAGTAGTAGGTTAAATAAATGTCATAAATGATCCACCAGCCTATGTGCTTTAACTGAAGTTAATTATTTCTAAGATCAGTGATAGCAGAAAAAATCTTTTTGAGGTAGAAAGTTTAGTATGCACTTACCAGTAGTGTTAGCATGCACCGTTTTCCTCATCCATTCGTAAGAGCTGTGCCTTTGGCTGGTGGGTGAGACCTGCTGTGTGCCAACGGTACCTGCAGGAGGTAACCCCCCGGCTGCAGCGGGATGGAGGG
This sequence comes from Excalfactoria chinensis, assembly GCF_039878825.1. Taxonomy (NCBI): domain Eukaryota; kingdom Metazoa; phylum Chordata; class Aves; order Galliformes; family Phasianidae; genus Excalfactoria; species Excalfactoria chinensis. The sequence goes on from NC_092828.1 coordinate 74,166,510, forward strand.
AGTTGTACTCGGCTGGACTGTAGGAGCCCTGCCCAGGAGACGAGCCGCTGAGCTGTGCGGCAGCAGCCGTGCCGGAGGGCCCTGGGCACGGGCCGTAAGCGTTCCAGTCCTCCCTCTGGGGGCCGTAGTGGGGTCCCCAGGCTCCCGCGGGCTGTCCGTGGCTGTCTGGAGCTGGCACGTGGTGATACCCCATGTAGTCTGAGTAAGGGGGAGCAGGCACAAAGTTCTGCACTGGCAGGTTGTTGTTGCTGCACCTTGCAGGTCCTGGATACATGCTGGTCTCTTTATCCAAGAGAGAGCTCACATACATGATGCTTGCGGAATGTAAATATGTAGTCACAACATCTTGCTCTTCTGTATTTTCTATTGCTGCTTAAAAATAGTAGCTTGATTTTTCACTAATAGTGCCAAACTGCTTGGAATCTTCTACTTCATCCTCTTATATTATCAACTGTGTTACCAGGTGCTGGTGGTAATGGTTTACCAAGATCTTGTCTGACGTCAGCCAAACTGCCAGCCTCATAATTACATTTACATTCAAATGAAGGGCTGACCAACCCCACCTTGCTGCTAGTTCTGGTGCTTTCTCTTTTAGAGAACTTTTATCTATCCCATTACCCTGCACTGATATTCAACAGTGATTCCACTCCCGTAACATGATGCAACTGTTGCTTGTATTTGGAATGTAGAAAACAGACGTTTTGGAAAAGAAAGTTGTCTAAACACCATAAAATGCTATTATAGTTTGAATGATTTTTTATTTTTTTTTTTTCCTGGAATATATTTATCTTTTTTGTCACACGTTTTCAACCAGCAAGTAATCTATTACTCCCTTAATTTCTCAGGTGCTCAAAAATCTCATTTTGAGTTGGTTTCTGGTTCAAACTGATGACAACTCTTATGTGTCTGAAAGGCCTTCCTCTGAAACTTGTGTGTAGTTTGTTCAGTGGTGGCAGCTGGAACATTGGCATGAAGCGGCTGCATCTTCTGTCAGAGCTCATAGTGTTTGCTGCGTGCTTGATACTTGTTACTGTGCAGGTGAGCTTCTTTACTAAGAGGAATGATTCCAAATCTGTTGTTGTATGTTAGTGTTAGGTATTAATGTGGGAGACTTAGGCCACTCTTTATGACTTGAGAATTGCCTCATTACAATTTGTAGAGTGCCTTTGATATCAGATTTCTATTGTGGATTAATTTCTTTGCTATGAGCTGCTTGTCAGGGGATATGCTTGCAAAAGAGGTGCAAATTGTAATGGCTTGTTTCCCTTTATGAAGGTGTGGATCTTCATTCATCAGCCTTTGAGTTTTGACACTGCTTGTACTCGCACATCCCTTCTAATCTCAGTACCAATGGATTCTATGTACTTAGGGGAAGGATTCCTCTTTTTTTTTCTTTTTTCTTTCTTTTCGACCTTTTTTAAATAAATGCTGTGGTCTTTAAGGTTATTTTTTTATATATATTTATAGATTTATTTCTTAATCCATGAGATAATGCTGAGGAAAGTTGCATTGTGGACATGGAGAAAGCTAGACTCCTGTCAGTGATGTGTTCCTCATTTAAAATAAAATAAAAAGAACATATGTGGACAATATATGGACTCAGTGAGCATCGTTCAGCTTAAACAAGATACTGTTTCCTATCCAGAAAGTATTACACATAATATATATACTTACTAACAACTTAATTTTTAACTATCTTCCTTTGTTTATGCTTCTCCTCATACCACCACAACTTCATTATCACTTGATCCTATTTTTTGTATCTCAGAACCTTATCCTTCATTCCTTGTTCTTCTTTTATCTTTTGTTTATGCTCCTCCTTTCCCTTTCTTGTTTTGCCTGTTCCATTATCTGAAATTTCTTTAGATCTCTTTCGATTCTTTCCAGAAAGTAATTAGATCAAGATACACTGATCACGAATTGCTGCACTGATTTGATATCGGTTGACAATAGTAAACTTTGAATAAGGCATTTTGTTTAAAAAGATTTACATAGAAGGATAAGATTGCTGGGTAAGACTGCAGATTTTTTTAACACCAGAGTGAGAATAAGATAACTAAAATGGTAGCATTCAGATCATCTCCCACAGCCCGGCTCTTATGTCTCCCATTTTGTATCAAAGAACTGTGTGGATCATTAGAAAGGAATCACATCTTTTCACAGTCTAGTATTTTATGGATACTGTAATTTTGGAATTGGTGGGTTTTGAGAGCTAACTGACTGTTAATTGAGGTCTGCCTTCCCAGGAGTCATTTCTTAGCTGTCCATGTGTCATTCCTTTCAAATCCACCCTGTCATTAGCTTCAGAGCCACAGAGCTGCATTGCCATCAGTGTAGCAGTGCCTTACTCTGCAGTTCCAGAAACACTTTTCCCTCTCCATATTTGCACTGTGATGGAGCAGCAGTGAGTTGATGGTGGGAGAGCAAGGGTCAGTGTGCTGCTTATGGCTGTTCCAAGTGGTTGTGGGACAGTTGTGTTACCATGGTCACTCTTTGCCTTTCTGGGATGATAGAAAAGGAGAAGCTGATCTGAGGCAGTAGGCTGGTTGTCTAGGAGTCCCATCCATACAGGTGCTATACTTATACAATTTTCAGCAGTGGGCAAAAAAAAGGCAGATTAGGAATCATTGGTAAGGTACTGGCAGCAAGGCTGTTGCTTTATTTTTACCACTGCCTGGCTTGCTTTAGAGACACTGGTGGCTGGAGTGAGAACTGAGCTCCAAGGTAATAACTTTTCATTTTACTCCAACCGTCAAAATATTGTGTCTAATTTAGCCAGTGTCCACGGGGAATTGCCTGAGCTTTTGGTTGGAATGAAGTGGCTTACTTGTAAAATTAAATATACATAGACTGCTCTGAAAGCAATGCCTTCTATTTGTTTCCATGGAAACTACAACAGATACAAAGTGCACGATCATACTATCTGATAGAGCAAATCCTCATCTACAAACCCCAGTTTTTTTTTAACATAATCACCTCCATTACCTTATGCATTTTCACCAGCAATAAACAAGAGCATGCATGCTGTGCTTGCAAAAACTTGCCTGGCCATCCAGAACACTGCTTGTATTTCACACTGCTGCTGAAATGCACCACACACTGCCTCACTGTGCTCACATCCACAACTTGGTTTCCATAAATGCTTAGAAAGTTTTGACAAATATCAACGGGTACAATTTTTTCTGCATGGAGAAATTTTGTTTCATATGCACTTCCGTGTCAGACGCCGTTGTGTCAGACTGCCCCTCTGCTGCCATCTGTCACACGGCAACAAAATGTAAAGTAATACTGGTGGGAAGGTTCAACCTGTACTGCTGCACCATCAGCATGCTCCTCTGACATCATGGGCCAATGTAATAAAAATAGGAGGCATTACTTTTGAAGTGGCCATTGTCCTTTATGTGTATTTACTCCCTGGGGAAGAGAATGGTCTGGTTTTCTAACAAGTGGTTGATGAAAGTTTGGTAATTTTCATAGCAACAAGTGTAGTGATAGCCATTGGGACCATAAAAGTTTTATTGTCACAGGCAGCGTTGATGGCATAGCATAATATGGGTGCTGTTCTAAAGAGCATTTCCAAAGCCAGCAATAACAGTGTAACCACAAATATGTGGTTAAGGTGTTTTAATGGCAAGTGTTATAGCTGTAATTCCATGGAATACTGGTAGATTAAAATTGACCTGTATGATATATGAATTAAAGGTGCTTATACCTGTGATTGTTTTTATAAGCCTATTGTGAATACTTACTCATCAAGTCATTCTCCTTTGTACATAAAGATAAGAAATATATTTCTGACACTTGAAAACTGTATGCAATCTGCTTTCTGGGGTAATGTTTCTGAGGAGAAGAAAGTATATGATCTCTGTATGCCTCATCCTAGCTAAGGTGCTGGGAACAGATGTTTGTTTCCTTGCCTCCAGGGGACCACTCCAGTAACACATCAATAATGTAGGGCTTGGGGATGCTTTTTGCTGGCACCTTTATAACTGCATGCCTACAATTTCAGTGTTATGGCTGGCTAAGGAGTTTGCTGGTGAGCTTCATATTAATGATGGGTTTAATGTAGCATTTCAGAGACGTTACCCTTTATTCAAACCAGGCTTTACACGCACACACAATCCTCCTAGCATTAACAGTTGTATAAATCTGAGGGAAAGGACAGTCAGTACAGAGCATGCTGTCAGCTGAGGTCAGTTTTGCTGGGAAAAAAGTATATTAATTAAGGAAGGAAGACTGTTGGCTTCTAAATTTTAAAACACACCACTGAAAAGAGTAATCTCAATTTCACGGGAGCTTCTACAAACAACCATTCTGAAAATTTTATTTACTCTTTTTAATCGGGATGGTTTAATTTATGACAGTCTAGTTAGGTCTCATTCTCAGGGCATGAGGTACCAGATCATGCCAGATTTTTCTCCTTACTGATGAGTGTGGTAGAGCTCGGAGAGCTGAATCAGCTGTGGTGACTGAGCTACTTTCACTTGCTGTTCACTTTCCCCAGTTAGCTCTTCTGGGGGGAATGGGAGAGAGATCAGAAGTTCCACTCTGGTACAAACAAGTAGAAATAGAGATGACAACTGTCCACGAAGCCTTCCTCAGTGCTGCGGTTTTGAATTCTATACTCCTAGATTTTGCTTGTTAACAAATCCTTCTGAAAAATGATCAGTACTGAAAAGTGAAATGTTTACCCTTCTACCTCTTATAGCTATTTTTCTGACTGCTGCTAACAATGAGTTAGCTCTCATTTCCTGATGTTATTTTTTTCCCTTTCTTAGGGTAGCAGCAATACATGTCGTAGTCGTATATGATCTGCACCAGTGTTGCATGTGCTAGGGAAGAGTGGAATGGAAAGAGAGTCTTCTGATCTGAAATCAAGACGAGTTAAAATCTGTTACAAAATCAATACAAACAGTAATAAGTGTGCCTTACTGCTCAGCAAACAGTCTGAGTGCAGCAGGTTTTAAAGAACCTGTATGTGAAATGCAGGTTAAATTGATCTTTTTTAGCAGAGCTGTAAACAGGATCAGCAGATCCTCTGTTGATATTTGGCTTCCTTCCTGAACCTGTGGTGTGGGGTTCCCACTAACTGTACCTAATTCATCCTGACTTGAATACAGCTAGATGGGGATTGTTGGATGCCCCGTATTTAGTCCTTTGGGAGTTCCTTGAGTGTGGTCCTTGTTTTTCATTAGGAAACAAAGGAATTGACTGCTTTTACTGTTTACAACTTTTGCTATACACATGGCTTACATTCCTGGCAGACCAGCCTTTCTGTCACAGAAATTTAACTGTTTTTCCTTGCTCTCAGGTAGGAGGTCGTGTGTATCGAGTCCCTCCTGTCCTGGAGGACCAAGTGCATTCAGGATAAATCTAAGTTAAGCCTCTCCATTTTGAGGTACTTTGCAGAATGGTCTGTTACAAAATGTACAAAATAGTTGTTTGTGCTCTTTGATCATGAAAACGGCTGGGAAACATTTTCACCATTAAAAGAGTGCCTTTTAAGAGCTCTCTAAGGTCCCTTCCAACTCGCACGATACTATGATACTATGATACTATGATACTATGATACTATGATACTATGATACTATGATACTATGATACTATGATGATACTATTCTTTTAATAGTGGTATCAACACAATTTTGAGTCCCAATAATAACATCCAGTGCCATTTCCAAAACGTGACTAGCCATCTGAGTTGTTCAGAGATGCACCATCTCTGCACGCTCTGGCTGTAGAAGTGTGGTCTGGAGCCAGCCTGTGCTACACCAGCAAACTGAATAAGGATACTTGAAGTAGGAGCATGATTTTTTATTTTTCGTGTTAACACCTCGAATGAATATCTTTGTCAAACTGAAGGGTTTTGTTTTTTTTTCTTTTCTTTGGAAATGGCATTTTGAATTGTACAGCTTTCTTAGTTGCATGAAGTTTTTGTAGGAGATCCTGCCTGGTGTGTTCTTTTTGTACTATATACTTCTTGCTGGGTAATGAGGCTTAGAGTTCAGTGAATATCTGTAGATTGCATATACCTTGATTGTTGCTTTAATCACAATTAGGATTAAGGGCTTAGGTATCCCTGTGATGTAGCTCACGATATGCTTTTCTTCTTCAAGGCACTTTGCTTACATCCAGTCAAGCCTTGCAGCAACTCCGCTTTAGTGTCCCTAGTTTTATAGATGTGCTAAAAGTGACAGGTTACATGATATGCCCAGTGTTGGAAGGGAAGTAGGTAGTGTTCAGAGGTATTCCATGACTCAAAATGTTGGACCAAAATACTTCCAGTTAATTGCCTCCCACTTGATTCATCTCATTTTTCGTTTACCTACACAACAGTATTTTATGAGCTTTTTAATGGAAAATATCTTACTGTGTTTTTTTTTGGCAGACAACTTTTTAAAAGGTTAAAGCACATTGGAAAATACTTATTTGAATAGATTGCTAGCAAGTTTAAAAGAAAAAAAAATTCATTAATTAAACCACTTAAAACAATCACTGGCATAACTAGAGGGTTAATAATCCCTAAGGTATTGCCCTGGCTTATAGATACTGCTCTTGGAGCAATAAATTTTAACCTTTGAACATGTGCTTCTGCAAATAAAATCCAGCCTTATTTTGTGTACTTAACAACTTCTGATTGGAAACACATAGCAACCTATAGCAAGCATGCTTTCAGCAAACTGGGGGAGAAATGAGGCGGATCTTCAAAGTAGTCACTTATCTTCCTCAATAACTCTTCTACATGTAAACAAGATAAAACGGGTCATTTTGCCAGATCCCTCACTCTTTGAATGACGTTTAAATAATTTTAAAGAGAAAGAAGTTGAGTTCAGATTTATTTTCTTATAGTTTTAAGGAATATATTATGTAAAAAAAATCAGTTACAAAACCAAACTATGTCACGGAAGTGTAATTAAAAGCTAACAGTGAACTCGATCCTGGGGCTCTGGTGCATTTAGGTAGAACTAGGTATCAAATTATTGTATGTCATTACAAAAAACAAAGCTGCTTTCTGTATTCTGGCAAGTTTTAAGTTGTATATCTGGATGCTTTTACTGATTTTTCTTTGGTATGTAACCTTAATTCTGTTTAATTGGCCAAATTGAGATTGCTTTTCACTTTGAACCTTTTTCAATATCAGTTAAGTTAAAATATGCCGATGAACTGTGTGTGTAAAATATCTGTAGCATTTCCCTCTGTAGGCAAAATGGCTGTTCTAGGCATTTCCAATGGATTCTTCTTTTAGAGCTATACAGGAAGTATCTCTTTAGGAGATCGATGTTTCAGTTTGATGGTTGTGCTCATCAATGTGGGTGTTAAATCACTCCTGTTCATAAGTGCTATTTGTTAACTTCTGCTTTTCATAATAAGTGACAGACAGCAGAAGGTTTTCTGTTGCTGAACTTTGAATTGTATTGTAATTGAGTTTCTTCATCCCGTTTGGCTTATCTTACCAACTCAAAGCTTCAAAGTACTCTTTCTAGCAGCACAATGGAAGGAAAAGTGTGGGAATTTTACAATGTAAATGTGCATCCCTTTTAAGCTTACTCTTCTTTCGTGCTGTCCTTGTTACAACCAGAAAATTCTAGGTAAAATTGAGAGAGCGAGTGAAAATTGCCACCTCCCCGAGTCAGCCTGCTTTTACCACTCTGTTTTTTCTAAGCATCTCCCTGCTTTTCAACTTGATGCTGCAATTCAGTAACAGAATGTTCGTGAAAATTATGTTCATTTTCTATAGTAGCTAACATCACATTGGCAAATGATTATTGAAAACATCATTTATTTTTATGTTCTCTATATACAAAGTAACTTTACATTACCTACATTTGATGATCTAATAGTACTATTTGTTATAATTAAGAAAAAAAAAAAAAAGAACGTAGTGCCGAAATGACTTGATGTTCCTAAGTCTTATTTGTAACAGTGTTGGAGATATTTAGGAGGACGCTTCGATGGAAACTTGTGAGGATAAGCATCCTAAACTTCTAAATAGCTTTTGGCAAAGGGGAGTATAAATTCCCAAATTACCCGAGTGCTTCAAAAATGTTCTCTTTGCAGGCAGAGATTATATACGTGTCATTGGCAGTCGACTCAGGAAGCAGATATCCAGATTATTCCTAAGTAGCGATTATCTTCCCAAGTCTGCTTAGTGTGGAAGGGATCAGCGTTTGGGAATTGGAAGCTCCTATTTAGATTCTCAGATGTGGGTTTAGGAGATTAGTATTACATGCCCATTTAGAAATTGGCAAGATCTTATATCCAGGTAAAGTATTTTTGCTTTGTCTTCTATTAATTTAGCTTTTCACGTTTTAAATTCGTTTATTTTTTTTAGTATCACAATAGGTCTGAAAACCACTCCAAGTATAAAATTAGTTGAATGCAAGTATTGCATCTTTATCCAGGAGATCTGCTGTCTCACAAAATGCAATCTCCACCAAGAATGAACTTAGGCCAAGATTGATATTTCCAGAATGTTTTCAAATCATTTATGGTAAGATTGATTCATGCGTGTTTATACCAGTAAAGGGAGCACTGGAAATCATACCTGTCAAAACAAAACAAATCCAAAACGCTCATCCATGACCTTTACCCTTAAAACACAGTGAGTGCAACCACCACAACTCAGGCTTTCCATCAAGTGAGTCAAGACAATTAAGCCAGGTTCTCTTTTATCGAGGTCCATGTGTAACGTTGATGAAAGTGAGATTAGTACATGGAACCCGTGTGGAGATGGAAGGAGAAGGAATACACTCTTTACCTAGGGGCGGGGACAGAGCACTCGCATTAAGCTGCCATCACAGCCTCAGCAGTGTCATATTGCCTATGGCCTCTTCCGTGCTTTGGTTTGTTCTCAGAATACAAAAGTGGCCACTCCAGCCCTTGGCTCAGCTCCTCCCCAGTGCCTGCCCACCTGCTGCAGGGATGTGGTGGCCTCCTGCGAGGCTCTCTGCAGCTAGGACTCCTGGCACACAGCAGTTCCAGTGCCACTGGGAGCTTGCACTGTCCTGCAGACCCGGCAAGTGACTCTTGATTTATTGAACTTGGAGCTTATGTGCACAGAACTGTGTCATGCTGGGGACCCCAGAAAACAGCTGCAGATGTCCTCTTTCATATTGTAGTGCTATGTGTACCGGGAGTTCATAGTGTTCGTTAAGCAGCAGCTCCTCAGCCAGTCTTACTGAGAGGCCACCACCTGCTGCAGGTTCCCAGTGTGCTGCAGGCCGTTCATTGGAAGCGGAGCTGGAGGAGGTGGAGGAGGGAACAAAGAGCTGGGCATTTCTGAGTGAGTCTGTTGGTCAGGAGCTGGCATTGGGCTCACTGAGCCAGAGTCACTCTGCATAGAGCCAAGATTGCTGCCATCAAAATGAGTCATTTTCTTCTTCATTAATTTTCTTTCTTTGGCTCTACGATTCTGGAACCAGATTTTCACCTGCAGAGGAGCAGAGGAAAATTGTTACAGTTGTTAATAGAATGCAGTGTGGTTCTTGATGTATGTAGTCAAGGGGCATAGGAGAAAATCAACTGCATGAGGACCAGTGAGAAAAGCAGTAGCAAAATGAGACAACTGAGCTCTTTGCTTGCTTTTATGTATTTTTTTTTCCACATAGGTAATCTTTCCTATGTGATAATAAAATATTTTGTTTGATAAGTAGCTTTTTAAGCGATTTATTCCTAGAAAGTATTTATGAAAGGAGTTTGATTCTTTCTGACTTTTGGTGTCATTGTTTGTTTGTTTGGTTTTGGTACAAAGTGGAATAGAACCTAATGCATCACAGTAGTGGCCAAAACAGTTTGAAAGCATCTTTACTTTGACAAGTTATTTGCTCTAAGTCAGAGCAACTCAAAGCCTGTTGTTGGCCTATGAGCTGGGAAAAGATTTCCTGTTTGCATGCTGAACATTAATTCCTTTCCTACAGTGTATAAGCCAGTGGCAATATACCTTTGAGCAGAAATGCACCAGTGTGCCATTGTAGGTATGTGTAACTTCAGAGTATTATAGAAGTGGTGCGTTAGTAGCTGAGCACTTTTTCTTGCATGTGTAGATGAAGTCAAAATCTGCTGCTATTTCCCACACAGACCATGACTTTATTTCTTAGTCATTGCTCTGTCATAGAAATACAATCTTTGAGAAGAGACGAACTATTGAAAAATATATGGATTTTGATTGGGACAGAACAGGTGAGGATGTGAGATGAAGCTGACAGTGTTCAATTGAAAATGCAACAGAATTTGTTCAGGTGTGAAAAGGACTATTCTGTGGCAATTCTTTTCCTTTCTAACTGCTTGGCAGACAGGTAACTGACAATCAGAAAGAAGGAAAAACTGGAAAAAGTGGTAGTATCAGTGGCCATTAAAAGAAATCTGGTGGTGAAGTCCCTCAAGACATCATGGGGACTCTGTGACAGTTTCAGTGTACTTATTCTTGAGCCATTATTATACCCATTTTCCATTGGAATATGAAGATTCTGGATGCATATAAAGCATGTAGAAATTTGACCCCAAGTTTGTTAAGTCCCAGGCAGTCATCTCAAACACGTGGCAGTTCATTTTGTTGTCTTAATTTCTGAAATATCACTTCAGTAGCAAATGATGTTCATGTTGTATTAAAGCTGTCTTGAATATCCTACATTCTGACTGTGCTGTGGTAATCGAGATTTTCCCATCATTTGCCAGAATATATGAAGTGATGAAGCTATCTAAAAACCAAATTAATACCTGATTCAGAATTGCCCTCTGTGTTCAGTGTTAGCTGCTTTGAGTTTAGGGCTTTTATTCCCTTTCGTTATTAAACTAGATGTAGAGACCTGCAGCAGAGATCCAGAGAGATGTTTTAGTAGGCATTTGAAGGTTGCATACCAGTTATCGGATACAAGTAAATACAAATCTGTAACATTAGTCTAATAGCTTGTGTGGAGTTGTTCTTAAACTGTTGCGGTCCTTTTACAGTATTTTTGCCACTGCTTAGTTGTGCAAGTAGTCCCAAAGTGTAGTTTTTAGCTCTTCTTTCTTGTCCTCACCATCTCCTCTATGCTTTTATTCTGTCCATATCAGAAGTGCATCATTTGTCACTTAAAAAAATAATCAGATATTTCTTCTTCCCTTTATTGTTTACATATAATTCTTTGTTCTTCTGTCTTGAGATAGACTATTGTAGAGTCCTTCCAATGAATCTTTTAAGATCAATGCTTACTTCCGTGTACTGTGTTATGTAACCCTCAAGTAAAATGGGACAGAACATGCTCAGCCCATGTTAGGAGTACACTGGAGATCTAGACAGGCATTTTATTTTGCTTGGCGTGAGTCAGTTGAGGTGCTCGAGAGCCAGGGGCTTGGCTTCTGCTTTGCTATAGCAGGACGTGGCACTGGCACAACAATTACATGATTGAAGAATGTGGCACCAAGTCGTTCCAAAGCAAGTTGTATTTCATGTCTTTATGTCAAGAAGAATGGATTTAAGTTGTGAGAAATGAAATGGAATTTTCAGGGACTGGAGGGAAATAGAGAAAGGATTAGCAAGTGTGCAGGGAATTTTAAACAAAAGGTAGAGGGTAGCCAAGACCTAAATATCTTCAGTGTCCTGAACATACTGGAATTCATCACTTATATTCAGTAGCTACGCCTCTCCTAAGAACGGCTTTGTTTAAGGTTTCCCACTAACCTCAGTGGAACCAAGACATGGAAATGTTTGCAAAAGCTTCTCCCTACTAATACTGACCCAGCTGAACAGCAAAAAGTCCTGACAGGATTTGGTTGATATTCTCTCAGAACAGGACAGTATGTCAGACTCCTGTTTGTCTTTTCTGTGCAGTTGCATAGCTCTCTGCTGTCATCGTGCAAGCTGAACTAATGCTGATGGGATATTTCAAAATGAACGCAAACAAAGCCATCAAGCCATTCAGCTGGATAATATGAGTTCCTAAATCACAAAGAGAATTCAGTCATGTTAGTTTTGAGGTATTAACATTTCTGTATTCTTAACCAGCGTGGTTATCTCCTCCTCGGCAATAATAAATGCAAAGGAAATTCTGAATGGGTAATCCATACTCTACCTGTCTCTCGGAAAGTCTTAGGTTTGCAGCAAGTTCAGACTTCCTCCTGATTGTAATGTATCTGTTGTAATGAAATTCCTTCTCTAATTCTAATCTCTGATGATCTGTGTAAACCACTCGGTACTTCTCTCTTGTTCTTGTTTTACCTGTTTTAAAAGAAGAACACATTGCTTCAACCTAGAATTTTTTTTAACTTCAGTCACATAAAATATCTGACTTTATATTTGACAGATGTTTGTGGGTATTTTAAGCCTGGTTCTCTATGCACTTACCCAGAGTAACTTCTTTGACTGCAGTGGAGTTGGTATCAATTTATGGTACAAGAGGGTAATGTCATCAACTTTTGGATTTGCTCCTTAGTAAATAGATGATAAACTGCATCTTGTATTCTTTATTACCCTTGGGTTATCATTTGGGAAAGAGAAGTTGTTCTTATTAAGAATGAGGAGCCAGGAGGCCTGGGTTCTGTTCTGATGCAGGCTTACTGCACAATGTTGGATTGCTTTTTTCTCTTCCCTAAAGTTGATTGTTTGCTACTTAATTCAGAGTTGAATTGTGAGTGATGTTTTACTACACAGAAGATACTGAGAACTTCCAGAGGACCTAGGATCCTGTTGCTAGAAACAGTGATGCAGCACTGTTGCCGTTACTGCAATTTGGTGTCTGTGTTTTTCCTTCAAGACTAGCACAATCTAACCGTACCTTGATCACATCTCATGGAATAGTAAGCTAAATTTTCAAATGACAATAGAAAAAGAGGAAAGGAAAGCAATATCTAACAAAGGATGTTCAACAATGCTAGAATCGCACCATTGGTTCTCTTTCAGGCAGCATGGCTGCAATGTTTCATTTACGGGTACAGCCGACAGAAGCAGACACAGCTCAGCAGTAACTGGGTCTTTAAAAAGGTAAGAGCAATAACATGAGTGAGTGAACATAGATGCAAGTAGCTGGAATGTATCGATTTCATCTGTGAGGACAGATATTGGCAGTCATTAAACACAACTGAGAATGAGGCAGACTGTTAATGCTTCCTTTCTCACCAGCCTTTTCACCCTTGTTAATGTTCATTTTAGGCAATCAAAACATCAGAGGTCAACAGCTGCCTAAAATGATGGCCGCTGAGCCCTGCCTTAAGGTCCCCCTGCATTTTGGAAAGATTAGATTGTTTTGGGACTAAAACCAATGTTACGGTGATTGCAAATAGTGACTCATTGGTTTGTTTTGTGCTTCCTTGTCTGTTTTAGTCAGGACACTTGTTCAAATGTATATATATTGACTGTCAGTTTTCTGGGACAGAGAACACATTTGTAGTTGGTGATTTGTGCCTTGTGTTGCACAGTGGTACTACGCTTTGTGGACCTTCCTGTCCAATGGGCAAGAACAACCCCGTTGGAGTCAGATTCTCTTGGATCATACATAAAATGGGAGGCATACCGGGGCTTGCTGCCCGTAGCAGTCTGGTTGTGCTGAAGATGTAGCTTAGCTTCATACAAGGGCTTTTTTTGTCTTAGACATCATTTTCTGAAAAAAATGTATGTACGCCTAACTGCTCAGAAAAAGATATACCTTAAACTTATAAGACTTGCAGTGGTCATGAGAGTAATTAATGGAGAACACTGAGATAGACTATCAGTCAGTGAACTGGCAAAATGTCCTTCTCTGAGCAGCTCCCCATGATGCATCACCACTGAGCATCCAGCCTTGTATGCAGCAACAGAACAGCTGGGGGTGTATTGGTGGTAGCCAAGCCTGGTTACTCCTCAGCCCCTCTTCCAGCTTCCCTAGCTTGTGAAGTAGTACTCAAGGCTCAGAATTCAAGGTACAGAAATATAGTGGAATCTTGAAGTACTTTATCCTTTACTTCATGATTTGGTTTCACAGGTTAATGTGTTTTTCCCAACCAGTGGAGAAAGGCATAGTCTCATTGTTTTAGAGCTGAATGTGTTTAAAGTTAACATTGCCTTCTACTTGTTATCTAAATGCATACACCACATGGTAATTAATTGTCTTCCAGGATTTAACTTTGTTGTCAAATTGTAAGTATTTTTGGCTCACTAAGGTATATGCGTGACAAGGTTCTTAAGGTGATGACCCATTCTGTATTGTTGGTATAGATATTAGACACGCAGTAGTTTAGGACTGGAAGTCCTTGTCACTGCAGTGCTGTAAACAAAATACCTCTGACTGTGGACAGTGACTGGTTCACTCTGTGATAATCTTTCTCTGGGACCCCTCCCAGCTTTCATTACAAGTTGTACATTAGAATTTGGTCATTCAGCTTCCGTACTTCTTGCTCTTTGACTTTAGGGAAGCACTGTGCATTAATAGTGAGTTTACAGTGATATAGATATTTTCCAACTGTCATGAGATCTTCAGTGTGTATTCATATTCCAAGTAAAGGAATATTTCAGTAGGAAGAATGAATGTATACATTTTTGTTTGTTGCCTGTTCTGGTGTTTCTGCTCCCTCTATGCAGCCAAAACAACTCTGTTAAATTATTCTGTTAATTTTCTTGTGCACATTGTGCCTTGGCTGGGTCAGACATTCTCAGCTCACGGTGGAACTGTAGTGAAAGGCAGAATTAGCCCAAGTATGTTTACTCAGATAATCAAGTGAAAAGTGCTGCTAATTCTACAATATTATGGTGAAAATGTTAAAGTCTCTGGAGAACAGCAATTATTTAGCCCAGTCCACATAAACACTATAACATTTGTTTTCATTCATTGGAAGTGTAAATTGTTTGTTTAACATATGGTCACCTGTGGTGCTTTAATGCTTTACTTGATATAATTTAACTTCAGATCTCTAGCTTGTTTTTTGTTTTGTTTTTGTTTTTTCCTCTTCAATTGAGAACTTGAGGTCATTCTTTGGGACAGAAATGCTTAAGATGTTTCCTTAGTCTCCTTTGTGTTGTTAAGATGGAGAACACAAAAGAGAAAGGTGATCTTATCTTCAGCTCTATTCTCATTCTGAAGTCACAGTCAAATATCAGACCTGCTTCTGTTGCCAAAACAAGATGGAAAACTTCAAGATACAGCTTCCTATTCCCGATTTTAAGTGCTTAAAACCTTATCTGAGCTGTAGAGGTCTGAAATCTGCTGAGGTCTTCAGAGAGAACCCTTGTTGGTAGCAATATAATGTTTTGCTCTTGGTGAGGCCTGGTGAGGTCCCAGTGTCTGCAAGGGACTTCTGTATCCCTTTGTAGGATGCTGTTTTGGAGTTACTCTGCATATGGCATTTCATTTCAAAGGCAGAGTGGATTTTTTATTTATTTCCTAGAGTTAGCAGCAATAAAGCCTGTTATTAAACAGATTGACAGAATAGATGGCGTTCTGTTGTGAATCTTACTGATCTTCTGCTCATTTCAATTACAGTGATGCATTTTATTTCAAGGAGTACTACCTGAATGAAATCTGAGGTAGAACTAATGCATCACCCTGGAGACAGCAGAAGAATGTTCTTCATTTGTCAGATCTCTTTGGTAGATAATGACAAAATGCAATGATCCAGTGATAAAGGTTAATATTTTAATCCAGTCCTTTAGTTGACTAAAGGTCCTGCAGATTTTACTTAGGTGAGGGAAATTACCAAGATTTACCTTCTGACAGTGTTAATCTTTTATTAAAGACAGATGATGGCTTTAATCAGCAACTTAGTATCAGTTTTATTGGGAATTTATATTTTGGGAGTCATAGCATGGAGCTGCAGGTGGTTGGGGAGGTTATCAGGAGCTGTGTGGAACTAAAGAAAAACTGCCTCTGTGTTGAGGGGGGCAGCTTTTCTGAGTTGGGTGAGCTATTTAACAACTCGGGGTTTTGCCAAAAACCTATTTTACAGGCAGTGATTATTTAAGACTGCCTTTAGATCAAGGAGAAATAAGATATTTCAGCCTTACTCGACTTTTTTGTGAGATAAAGTTTAACAATCCTGTCTTATCACACACCCTCTTCAGCAATTTTTGTGACTGGCCAAGTTCTGAGTTGGGGGAAGGGAACAGCTTTCCCCTTGGTCATAAAATTCACAGAGCATTTCTTCTGAAGACAATAAAGCTCGGAGAAGGCCTCTTTATTTGCTGTGAAAATCATCACCCTTTCCGGCAATATAACTCCTGAAGAAAAAAGGGAGAAGGAAGAGACAAGGCTGCATATCAAAGCAAAGAGAAGTGTTGAGAGGGTCTGTTGCCTCAATATGACAGATAGGCCTCAAAACCAAAGACAATGTAGCCCAGGAAAGGAGTAAAAAAAAAAACAACAAAACCAAACCAACACTGTCAGACCTCACAACTAGTTTACAAAGTAAAATAAATTAGCATGAGAACTGGTCCCTGGCCCCTTTTTTAGTGCCTCCTCTCTTAACTGTCCAGGAATATCCTTGTCTACCTAAGTTGACATCATTCATAAAATCCAGCAGCTCCTTAGTTCAGACAGGAGGTCTCCTTGTACAGAATAGTGTCAGACTACTTACAAGTATCAGCATCTCACTTTTATAGCTTAGTATAGTATCAGAGGGAGTTAATAGTTGTATGTGATGGCTGAAAGGCAGCGTAAGCTCACTTCAATTGTGGAATAGTTTTCTGGCCTGAAGATATGTTCCACATATCTGCATCTTTAAGGTGGCTCAGTTTTAAGAAAGGGAGTAGAGTTAGTTTTTTGTGTTAATAATAAAAGACCACTGGAGTGTGTCCCAGCAGTGTGGAATCTTCTTTCTTTATTTTAATTTAATTTAATTTATTTATTTTGTGAGAGAGCTATTTCTCAATATTCATGCCCTTTAAAATTTAGGAAACAAAAGCTCCAAACTTACCCTAGGGAATTTCACTGATTTAACTGAATCTGAGAAACAGAAGTAATTAAAATGAATAAATGCATTGAAGGGAGGGCACTGTGCTGCACGTGAAGTTCTGTGAAGTTACGAGGGTGCTGCCCTGCACAGTGTCAGTAATTGCATTCCTGCCACAAGTTTCAATGAGCTGAATAGAAATGTTGCCAAGTTGGATGCATAGAGGTTTGGGATGCTGAAATTCTGTATTTGTATTTTCTGCTGGATCTTGATCATTTTTCTTATTATCCATGTTCAGGTAACTCGTGGTGAAAAGAACAGAGTAGCATCATAGAACTGACAACTTTCATTGGACTTAGAGGGTTTTCCCTCTGTTCTGCTGACTTCTATTTAAAGTGCAATTATTTTCCACGTTGAGTATGTTCTGCAGTAATGCCCACTGGCCTTGGTTAGTGTAAGCTATTAATCTTTGTAATACAGAAGATAACTGAATCCAAAGCAGAATCATTTTTGTCCCCTTTAAATGACATCTGGACAGACTGCTCTGTGGGGTTTTGTTTGGCACAAGGACACAAGCTGTAGGAAGTGCAGGTAGTTTTCTAAGTGGCAGGGTCAGGAAAAGTCACATTGCCAGTGACTGTATAAATGAAAAAGCAAGTGATTACCTGGATTTTTTTTCCAGGTGAATGTTCTGTAGGCATTCAGAATTTTACAAGAATGACTCCTTAAGAGACTCCTTAAGAGTCATTCTTCTGCTTCTCTTTCTTACATTTGAGAGGATATCACTTCTTCCTCCTTCTCGATACTCTACATTTACAGAGCATTTGGTAATGATACTGTCAGCACCACCAGAAAAATTGTCAAAGTAAATTTTTACTGAATGACTACAGTGTTTCCTGTACTTGATGTCTCTGCTTACAGTTATTTTCCCTCTGTTTCTGTACTTGCTCTCTCCCTTTTTAATGATTAGATAGGTGCAGATCTTTAGGTATATTTTTCATCTAATTCTCACTGCTGCTGAAACTACCTGCCAGTTACCTCTTCATACTTTAGATTTTGTGCGCCGGTTTACACAGATGTATTTTGTTTTCTAGACAAAGGCTGTAAGTAAAGTCTACTCCTACACAAGGCACTGCACACTTCCGTAAAAATACAGAAATCAGTATAAGGAGATTTGTAATTTATTCAATAATGGGCTTATACTTTTCATCAAAGACTGTGCCTGTAATTACACTTTGTGTACATAGAATTGCTGTCTCTAGTTGTCATGGTTCTGACCTCAGTTACTATTTCTAGTAGCTGTGTGTTTCTTTTCCCTTTCAGCTTGGTATTTTAGCAATTGAGACAGATAGGTACAGTATAAGGGTTAGGGAAGGGTCTTTTTCCACTGGTGTTCTTGGATGAAAAAACTCAGTTCTTTATTCAAGTGGTCTGAAGCAGAATGTGTTTGCTTTCTCTTGTATCCTGAATACCCTCAGGGAAGCAGTGAGCAGGCATTACAACCTACATGGAGGAAGTCCTACTCCCTCCAATTCGAAGACTGCAGAAGGAGCATTCATACATCCTTCAATCAGGGAGGATGGTGGATGAAATCCTGATTAAGTCTTTAATGTGGGAAGTGCATTCCAGTACCACCATATCAGCATGACAGTCTTGCATTAAATACTGAGATCTTTCAGTAGTTTTAAGTACTGTATTCTCATGAATTTTGCTTAATACAAGGTAAAGACCTGGTTTTGTATTCAGTGTTGTTTTTCAAGTTACATACAGTAAATTTAACTTGAAATAATTTCTTCTTATGTCCCAGGTGAATTGTATAAAAAACAACAATATGAGAAGACATGTAGGGTATGAGGCAGTGGGAAAAGCTTCAATCAAGTGTTTTTTCTTTCTTTTCTCTCAGGTCATGAATCAATGAAGCACCACAACAAGAGAAGATAACCATGAAACCCCTGGAGATGGAAATGTCATTGTTTCTAGGCCTTGTTTCTATTGCTGTTACAAGTCAAACTGCTGCCCAGTGGCATGTAAGTGAGTAAATCTATGGAAGGAGTCTCTCCTGATTCTAAAGGGATGCAATTAGAGTAGCATTACTTGCAGACATTCATGAACATCTTACAAAAATTACTTGCCTTAATAATAATAATTTCTATAGAGAAATCATACTATTGATAAGTATTATTTTGCCACACATAATGAACAAATGATGCTTTTTATTTCTATAATTTGCTTTAGTGCCATCAGGTAAATCTAAGCCTTATTTTTTCCATCTTCAGGAACAAAAGTTCCTATCTTTTTCTACAGGGACTAAAAAGAGGTAATAAATAACATATATAATTCTTCTTTCCTTTACAAAATCTCTATTGAAATTTCTAACAGTTATAAGGCTAACAGAACTGTAAGGCTACAATTTAAATCCACAAGAGCAGGAGGCAGGGAGGTAAAGAAAAGAGAAACAGTAGCGGTTTTTGAGCAAGTATGTTGCCATCTGTAAACCATACTGCCCCTGAGGATTTTCGTGTTCATAAGGACTGTGCAGAAGAAAGCAGTAAATTTTTACAAGGCTGCCCCTCTTTTGTCTTTTCTTGAGTAGCATTCAGTGAGATACGTATACAGCAACCTCTGTTTTTTGTATTTGCCAAAATTCTTGTTCACCCAATATAAGAAAGCGTTCTCTCCAAGTACTGTCCATGGACTCTCTGTGAGCTAAAGTTGCATTGAGCAGTAATAGGTATGACTCAGTGTGCTTATGCAAAATAGGTGCATTATTTTAGCAAAGACAATATTTTTGTTGTTGATGTTGTTTAGTTGCTTTCATTTATGTAGAATATATGCTTAAATAATTGCTTTCCCTTCAGAGTTTAATTCAGTACTGGTTTTGAAAACCACCATTTACAGATGTGTGGGAACTGACCTGGGAAAGGGAGGAAGGTCTGGAAGGAAGGGAACCTCCCTGAGTTGTGACACTGAGGTACTGTGAGCATTTCTGGGGGAGGTACTGAGTATCCTTAACTCCTACTGGGGTTGGTGCATGTCAAAGCTGCTCAGAACCTCAGCGGATCACATACACCTATAGAAGATTGTCCCTGTTCTTTTCAGGCAGTGCCCCTCTACATTTCCTTCTCCCCTCCCTTGTTTCATTATTTTTTTCCTGTTGGTTCAAGGAACAGAGATGTTTTTGGTGTACTTAACAGTTGTATATATATATATTTTGCATTAATTCCCACAACCAAGGAGAATCTTTTCATCAAACTTGTTATTTTTACTTGTTAATCATGACTGAAGATTTTTGTTTTAATTCTCCACTCTCATGTATCAGAGATCGACCTGTCATAGCATTAACTTATTGTGTTTCCAGAGATTGTTACACTCCTGCATATTTTGAGTTACTGCTACGAAAAGTGGCAGGTCTTTTCTTATTGCTCCTGTTCTTAAAGCATTTGATCCTGCAGATATTTCATTTTACTGTTCTTAGATTTATGGGGGCTATATCTAATACAAAGTTATTTCCAACCCCAATACTACATATATTTTGCTTGAACTGTTCATGTTTACCCTAAAAATTAAGGAAAATAAGGCATGGATAGCAGAGATATTTGATGTTTTCATCATGATTTCTTTCTGCAGACATACTTCTTTAAATCTATTGGACTCCTGCTAAAAGCAACTACTTGATGTAACTTTTTAAAAACAAATTTCAAATGAAAATACTTTACTGTCTAAGGGCATTGCTTTTTTATTTGCTTCAGCTATGGACGTCAAGGAAGATATATATATATATATATAAGGAATCATCAGCTGATCAAAAACAGCATCCAAAAACTGAACCAATACATCACTGCTAGCAAGAGTCTTGTTCAAATCTTGTTGTTAAAACATATGGAACCTGGCAAAAAAAAATAAATATATATATATATGCAGAACAAAACAACAGTAACCAAAACCAACCACCCCAAAAAAGGGAAAACTCTTCTCAGCCTAGCTGCCTCACTGCCCTCATACCTGTAGAAGTGGATTGCACCGTTTTCCTCATCCATTCGTAAGAGCTGTGCCTTTGGCTGGTGGGTGAGACCTGCTGTGTGCCAACGGTACCTGCAGGAGGTAACCCCCCGGCTGCAGCGGGATGGAGGGAGTTGTACTCGGCTGGACTGTAGGAGCCCTGCCCAGGAGACGAGCCGCTGAGCTGTGCGGCAGCAGCCGTGCCGGAGGGCCCTGGGCACGGGCCGTAAGCGTTCCAGTCCTCCCTCTGGGGGCCGTAGTGGGGTCCCCAGGCTCCCGCGGGCTGTCCGTGGCTGTCTGGAGCTGGCACGTGGTGATACCCCATGTAGTCTGAGTAAGGGGGAGCAGGCACAAAGTTCTGCACTGGCAGGTTGTTGTTGCTGCACCTTGCAGGTCCTGGATACATGCTGGTCTCTTTATCCAAAAGGTAACTCACATACATGATGCTCACAGCCTGGCTTTGTCTTGCTGGGACATCCTGCTCCTCACAGTGTTTGTTTGATCTCTTCCCCTCCTCTTTCTTTCTCCCTCTTTTCTAGCTCTGACTGGCTCTATAAATGACTCATGCTAGCCCTCATGTCCCTTTACTACACATGATTAACAATGGCTTTACCAGGTGCTGGTGGTAACAGTTTACTAAGGTCCTGCCTGATGTCACAGATAACTGCCTGCCCCAAAATTGCATTTGCATTCAAATGAAGGGCTGACCATGCAGGCAACCCCACCTTGCTGCTAGTTCTGGTGCTTCCTTTCTCACAGAACCTTTATGTATTACCATCGTGGTTCCATACTTTTTGAATGTAGGTTGAAATCTCATGTTCTTCAAGTAGAATTGCATATGTAGTTAACCAAGTACTATTCAAACAGTAGAGGTAATGCTTTACTTGAGTAGTACATAGCAGAATCTAACATCAGGCATAAGTTTTTAGTTAGGTAAAGCCTGGGAGCTGCCTGCTTGGTAGTTTTTTGTTAGGCAGTGCTCTATTTTTAACTGACAGCAATGGACCAATTCAGCCTTTATCTACAGCTCTTCCACACTTTCTCACATGAGCGCTCCTCTTGCCTTCAGCTCTTACTCTATGTGGGAGAGCACTTGCAAGCTACAGTATTCCTACTGCTTTTAACATTACAAAGGACATACAAGAAGCCTCATAGTCATTTTGAGCATTTGTTCATACCAATAGTCTTGTTGATGTTAGTAAGCCTATTCATGAGCTGGCTGCTGGCCACAGTGATTGAAGTTTATTCTAGCTTACAATGTTAACAGAAAGAGAATCTGTTATTGAGAGAATGCAAAATTTGTCACTTTCTCCATACTTGTGTTTTGTTTGTGATATTGAAATGAGCAGCAGTTTTCCCTAAAGGTTTTTCTGTTCTCATTGCTGTGTTTGTTCACAGTAAGTAGCACCTTTTCTTGGAAATCTGGGAACAAATACCAGCTTTTCAGCTCACAAAAAAAAGGGGAAAGAAAAAAAAAAAAAGAAAGAAAAAGAAAGAAAAAGAAAGAAAAAAAAGAAAAAACTGAGAACACTTTCCTAAATTTTAGGAACAATCCTATGTTAATAAGTAACAGATTCCTAAGAGACTGTCTATAACCAGGAGTGAGGGGCGAGGGTGCTGATTTTGTTTATTTATGAGATAGATACTTTAACATTTTCTCTTAGAGTTTTCTGTTTTCGTTTGTATTTCTTCAATGATGTGGTACTTAATTGCACCTTTAGTAACAAACCAATTTGTTAAATATTTTTTCTTAAACAGGTGTAAAGTATCATGAGCTTTTTCTTTGTTCAGAGGTGTATTTTTTCTTTGAGTGCCTTTTTGCACTTTAACACCTTCTAAGCTTACAGGTTCCTCCTGGTTCTCAGGAGGGAAGAATCACTTCACACGCCTCCTGACAACGCTGTCATTTCTTTGTGTGAGGGGATGGTTTCTTTAGGCTGTATTCACAAGATAATGAACTGTAGTTGTTGAAATATATTTATCTGTTAGTATCATTGTTTCTTTTCTCACTTCTTTATTTGTTGTCATTTTCCTACTGTGTACTTCAGTAAGTCTTGTACTCGTATATGTATTGCTTCCTGTGAGCTTTTGGAGAACCATGGCATAGTTGTTGACAGGTATCTTAAAAACACTGAGCATGGGAGGTTGGCAAAGGCTGTTTGTGAGCTTGTTCAGTTGCAGTTTATGCATGTGAGAGCTGTCACTCAGCATGGCCAAGTCTAGTCAGCTCACCACACCTAGGGAGGGTGCTGATCGTTGTGTTGTGACTGAATGACTTAATTCTCCTGTACCAGGAAAAAAAACCAACAACCCAACAACAACAAATCAAAACCCCCAAAACTATTAATCCAACTACCTTTCAGATGTCCAGACGGCCTGTGACTGTAGCTGTCCAGTGCAAGGGGATTTTAAATCCTTTACATTCTGCAGCAAACAAAACTAGAATATTTAGTTCTTCAATCGCTTTGTAACACGTAAGGTAAATGACTGATGCAGTTGTTCGGTAGCCCTCAAGTTCAAACTGTGTTGAAATGGTTGCAAAGAAAGATTATTTGACTTTTTATTGGAACCTGATTTCCATTTCTTTTCCTTCCAGCCTGTTGCATCCTTCAAAGCATTTCTGTACCTTCTGTACCTTTCCCAAATGCAGCTAAATGAAGAAGCAGCATTTTGTCATTGGCCCAAGCCACTAGTTGTAGCCCTTCTGTTTTCATAACAGAAGCAAGAGAAAGTAAAATAGAATCTATTCATGTTTATTAGAAAAACTAACAAACAAACAGCAATGATGACAGAAATACCTTTAGATGCTTTAAACTAGTACGTATATACTGGCATGGAAGAGAACCTTTTCTGTGTTCCATACTGCTTCAAGGAAGTACTTAGAGCTTATGACTGTTAAGCTGGCAATGTTTTACTCCTCCAGCAACATGCTGTGAGCACTAAGCAGGAAACTATTTCTTTCAGAATCCCAAGTACCCTGAGTTGGTTTTATTTCACGAAAGCTGTGGGGGGGAAAGTCAGTATTCTCTCCATAATCAGTTGTTGCATCTGCAAAGTGTCTGCAGTACTGTATGTGTATGTGTATGGTATTTAGAGTACGCTACTTGTTTTGGTGAATGGAACCTACTGCCCTGCTCAGTCTCATAAAACCAAATCAATTGTCTTTTGTAGAAAAACTGTTGTTCTGTGTCATAAGGTGAGGATAAAGCTCCTTCCTGTTGCTGATCCAGATTTACCACTTTACTATGTAACATAAACGTAGAAGATAATGCCTAGAAAATTGCATCTTAATTTTTTTAATGCTCTCTTTTTCTCCGTGTCCTTTTTGGTTTTGATATTTGCTATCTTTCTGTTAGAATTCTTAGCCTCTGTAAAAAGATACGCAGACATTTATATTAAACATTTTTTTTTTTTTTTGACAGATTAACAAACATTGTAGTTTCACTTCTGAAGCTTACACAGGGATAACACTCTCTTTCCCGTTTATGTTTTCCTATATCTATATTTTGAAGGGTATTGTAATCCCAACCTTTTGTACCCTTCTCAGCTTAGTCTGGCTGTAATGTAGCAAAGAAGGAGGGTAGATTCTGTTCCGAACATCTGATTTGATGAAAAGCTAACTTGCTTGCTATAGACTAGTTTCACTGGCTAGAAGGGTCCACCAGAATATCAGAAATGGCCTTGCTTTGTCTTTAGTATTTAGAAGTAAGTATTACAAAGCAGATTTGGGGGTTGATTTACAAAACTCAAACAAACAAAAAAACAAACAACAAAAAAACCCCACCAAACTTTTACCCCTTGGCTTTATTGAGTTGCATTTTCCATTTCTGAATTTGGACAGTTTGCATAGTATGAGATGGAAGTAGTGCAGCCACCATAGGTAATGGCTGAGAAAACATCTCTTAAAGTTATTGCATCCAATACTGCTGCTGCACTGTTTGGAGTCAGAAAGTAGACAGAAATGCTGGCTTACTCCAGTCCATTTTGATTGTTCTTATTCTGCCACGTGAGTGGGTTTCCAGGGACTTCTGTTTTCATGTCATACATCTAAAATGTCGTGGACCTTTCAAGCTTTCTGTGCCAATCTGCTTCAAATTGCAGCCACATCGCTGTTGTAGGATGTAGGAATTCTCCTGCACATCTGTTTCCTTATCTGGAAAGTTACAGAACTCAAGTAGCTCCTTTTGTAGCTCCTTTTCATTTTTCCGACTGCCCCCACCCCTTCCGCCCCCAGGAGTAGCAGCACTGACTGAAAACAGCCTCGCCGTTGCAGCGCTGGCTTTTAACTTCTTGTGAAGCAATGGCGACAGCTAGTGGTGGGTTGGCTGAATGGCAGGACTAAAATGAAAGTTTTCAGCCCTTGCTATTATTCGAAGTTCAGGGTTTGTTCCGTACAGAATAAAATGGGTAATGCCACTCTTGTATGGTAGTGGTTTTTTGTGTTAGCTCCTTACAGAAACGCCTTGAGTGATTCATACCTGTCACATGCTCAGATGCAGGAAGCTGTGCAGGTACTGTAGAGTTCTGTCTTGGGAATGTGGGTTATGTTGCAGGAATTTTTTGTCATGCTTTATAATTAATCCTTATTTTTTTTTCCCTCCCTCCTTTCTTTTCCCCCTGAAATGATGCTATTGTGGAATATGGCAGGCTTCTTACACTTGGCATGTATTAATTATTTTCTGTTTAATAGAGTATTTGAAAGTCTGAAATATGCTGATACAGAGTTAGATAGATGGTTTAGTGAGTATATAGGGCTGGTCTCTGTTGCACTGTAATATGTGTTACATTAGTCTGTAATGTAATATGGTATGTAGTCAGAATGCTGGTATTTCACACCCACTTCACACTAGCAGAACTATTTTATGAAGTGATGGCAGTGAAGAATGAAGAGCAGGGCTATAGTATTTTTATCTTGTATTCTTTAAGGACTAGTTGTGTGTCTAATGTATTTTGTATGTTAGTAGATATATCTGAAGATAAAAGAATGATGCCAAATTCCAGAATGGCACTGCTTAACTGTCTGTTGTGAGAAGAGAGAACTGACATATCTAATAGGTAGCATGATGCCATAGAAGGAAGGTAGAATAAAGGGATTCTCACTGCCATTATATTTATCCTGTTACCTTAGGCTACCTGGGTTGTGGTCTGTATTCCATATCGATCTGTAAGGCAGAGATAACACTTGTGACCTCTTGTTGCGTCTGTAGGCATATAGATATGTAATTTAATAAATGCCACAAAAGAGATCCTGTACAGGGAGCACGTAATACAGATTCTTTCCTTTATCATTTGGGAAACGAATTAGCTAATATATGTTGACTGCAATAGCCTTAGTATTGCTGTAATAAGAGCTCAAAAGAGAACTGATGTTAGTTCTGAAAAGAAAATCTCTTTCTGTTATTTTCAAGTGCAGCACTGTGCTTTGAATTTTTAGCACCTTGCAATATGTGCTGGATCTCCTCAGGCTGTGAGTCATGCTACTGACTTGTTTTTGAAGAGATGATATTCTGGAAACCTCGCTTGGTAAGTCAGTACCGAATGTAGGAAGAAACCCAAGGGGTCTGCTAAGTAAACCTTCAAAAACAAAATACAAACAAATCTTAGGCACTTGTTTACTGCTTTGGTCTGCTTGCACACTGTTATTGTTTGCCAGACCTCAACACATCGCTTGGCTTTCCGTAGCGTAGCAGAATTGCTAAGTCACAGCTTAAAGCAGTGATTGAGCACCTGGTGGGAAGGCAGGGGCAACCCAGGGGAGCTCAGGTGCATGCAGTACACCTGAATAACCAGAAGGGATGCAGCCAGGATCCACCCCTCCCCAGACCTCATTTAAGGGTTGGCAGTGGTGGCAAGGATATCTTGCTGGAGATCCCTGCCTGCCTGAGGCCTCATAAATGTGAGCATCTTCTTTTCTTTATTTCTGTGTATTTGGCTGTTGTGTTTGAGCAAATCCACACTTGCTGCAGCCTAGGACCTTAGAATCATAGAATCATAGAATTACCCAGGTTGGAAAAGACCTTGAAGATCATCAAGTCCAACCGCAGCCTAACCAGTACCCCATCTCTAAAACAAAAAACAACAACAACAACAACAAAAAAAACAAAACAACAACAACAAAAAAAAACTCTGCTAAATCATATCCCTGAGTACCACATCCAAATGGCGCTTGAACACATCCAGGGATGGCGATTCAACCACCTCCCTGGGGAGCCTATTCCAGTACCTAACCACCCTTTCTGTAAAGAAGTTCTTAACCTTGTTGCTCTGCTGTCGTTGCTGCTTTTTCCATTGCACATAAGAATAGGAGGGAAAAATTGTCCCACAGAGGAGTAGCTCCCTTTCATCAGTATACACCTGACATACCAGCAGGCCAAGATCATAACAGTACATGATCAGTCTCTGCTAAAAACCCTATAAACTTGAGGTGAGCACCTTTATGAACTGAGTGGTCAGCTAAGCTAAGTAACCTGCATTATAGTGTTCTGGTTTTTGTGTGTTTGTGTACTCATGTTTAGTAGGAACTCTCCTGTTGGATGAGTCATATTTTTTCCATATATGCCAACAAAGTCCAGTTTGGTGAAGTTCTTTTATCTCAAATAATTGTTTTGAGAGCTCTATGGGCTGAGATCTGTAGGTGCTAATTTTGTTCTTTGCACCCTAGGTACTGTAAGTTAGCTGCTGGGCGCAGACTCTGTACTTGGATATGCCCAGGAAATGTCCCTGAATGTGACAATGTCTCAGTGTGAGTGACTTAATGACCTATGGCTATGTTTCACACAGCTACGTTATCATTCATGAAATAAAAATGGAAATAACTGTATCTTTCACTAGGTGGCACTTGTAATACACAGCACAGACAAAGGTCTACGTGGCTGATTAAGTATCCCTATCAGATGCTATTCAAATTTGTAGTTAGCAATTGAGCGTGCTAAAAAAAGGATCAATGTAGTGCTGCCTGCAGCAGTTATCATAGATTCTTTTAATACTAACGTTGATTAAATCCCCTCCCTGTCTCACTGTAAAAGAGATTCAGCTCTGAAATGATCCCCTTGCCAAATCACTGGATCCACTCTCCTCTACTGCCCTCTCCCCAGCCAAATATTTTATTTACCTGAAAGTTAAATACAGTAGTGGTGCTTAAAGGGCAGGTTTAGTTTTATGTTGCCAGGAAGAACCAAAACAAAGTGTTGATACCTTCCCTACTATTCATAATCATAACTGAGCATCAAACTGCTTTGCTTTGCTCCATGCTTCTTCCTAGCTGGCTCACCAAGCTCCATCCCCAATGCAGTTCAAGGCTGTTCAGTGTGAGACAGGAAGCTGTGGTATGCGCAGATAAAACTGGCCAAAATGGAAGGACACAGGTGACACTAGGAGTAAACAGCAAAGAAATAAGTGGCAGGGAGAAAAAATCATTGTAGCTGCAAAGGGAGGTCTACATAGAGACCTGAGTAGTACTTTTACATCTGAAGGTCAGCTGTTTTAACTCATCTAATGTTTAATTTCTGTTTTGGTGTATTTTACTGAAGAGGTCTCTCTAATGCCATTTCCATTCATGACACAGATGACCCAGAATAGCTCTGTGTCAAACAGAGTTACGCCAATACTTGGTGCTTCAGCTCCTGTACTTTCCAGTGCTTCTGGAGTTTCAAGATGAAAACTTATGGCATGCAGAATTCTAGCTGTTTCTTTTCGTATCAGTTATAGTCTATTCAGGATACAATATAGACAAAACCTAAGAATGAAATCCTCAGTGAAGTTCTATGATCACTGATCAAATATAAACTTAGTGGGGAGTGGAAAGAGTCACTGAAAAAGGATTGAATTGTACATGGGTGTAACAGAGTTGCATTGACTGATATGGATGGATCCTGTTGCCACTGCACATCAGTTTACCACCAGTAGGTAATATTATGTCACTACCCATAGTGTTGGATGTGTGTATTATCCTAAACTGTGAGCACACAACTGTATGTTGAGAACAAAAAAGATAAAGCTCCTGAACCACAGCTGAGGAAGTCGAGGTTTTAGCTCAGATCACAGAGTTCAGTTTTGCAGTTAGCAAATTATCTTGTCTATTTATGGCAGTACAACGTACCTTGAATTGCTGAGGAACACAATGATGAAAGCCTGTTCTTTACTACTGAGTTGTGAAGAGATGAACTCACTGGGAAGGCTGAACAGAACGCAGCTCTTCCAATGGCTTTTGTTATGGAAACAAGTACCATTCCAACAGCTGAGCTATTTAAGTGTTTTCAAGTATTAGACTTGCACATCATCTTCCAACTGAGCATTTCTTAGGGTTCATATTTATTCAGTAAACTCAAAAAAAAAAAAGCTTTGAGCTATTTATGTTGACTGTGCCCTTTTGAGAGAAGCTACTCTAAGTAGTAGGCTTGCAGTTAGCAACATTAAACATTCATTATAAACCAGATGAGATTATTAAAAATAAATACTTTTGGTTCACTTGTTCTGATTTGCTGAGTGTATACCTGCCATTCTACGTATGAGTGAGAAACATTGAGTCTGGTGTTAAAAACAAAACTTCCAATGTTACAGTAAAAGAAGCTCTGATGTGGGAGGTGTGAGGGTACAGCATGTGTGAGTGCACAGCATCTGCAGTGGTGGAGCAAAGATTGGGCTTAGTAAAAGTGTGTGGGCACTAACTTTGCTGCTTTGGGAAGGTGTTGCACCTCTCGTTGCCCTTTTTGGTTGTAGTCTTGATGTGCTAGAGATCATGTGGCTGGAAGCTATTAGTCAGTAACATTGATCTGTTCCTTGGAACTGGAGGGGAGAAGTTGCTCAGGAAAACAGATTTGCTGGCAAACACTTTCCAAGAGGAAAAATATGTAGAAGATTATCTCTGCTTTCCTTGCAGAGGAACTGTGTAGGAGTGGCTCTAGGTTTTAATTCATGTATGAACAGCACATGCAATTTACTGCTGCAAGAGCTTAGAAGGGTTTGGGTAAAGGTGCAGTAACTATATTAATCATAGCCCATATAGCATTTGAAGAATCTCTGTCCTTATAACATGTACCTTGAAGAATAAGGGGCAGCTTTTTCAGTTGATTGGTGGGTGATTTACTGAAGCTTCCTCTGAAATATGTGTTCTAGTTCTGATTATTTGAAGGGCAGTATATTTAAATGCATCATTGCATTTGTTTTGCATAATGATCCTTGCTTCCACTATTACAACTGCATAAAAGTATTTCACGCATTTTATAGTGCCTTACAATTCAAGATGAAAGTATTTTGCAGATAATTTCTATCCTTATGCTTCTAACAGCTGGATAAATATTTTTGCTCAAATCTAACCCGTCATGCTGCCATTTATATGACTGCTAAACTGAACATAAGATAGAGGTATCTATGCAGATAATCATCTGCCCCTAAACTGTGAACTATTTGCAAAGTCACTTGGCATAATTATATTGAGTAGGGGACATCTTGAGTAATATTTGATCTTTATAGATTGAGAACTGAGAGAGTTCACGTGGCAAGAAGTCAGCACTTGAAGCATAAGCCTGTGTCTTATCTCCTGTGCCATTCTTTCTCCTCTGTACCTGTTTATATTCTCATTGAGCACATGACCTGGTGATTATGATGTATTGAAGCAATGAAACTCTAATTATAAAGAAGGCAGCGAGAGATCTGAGGAGGCATGTATTCTTCCATTGTATTCTGATTTCATTTTGCTTATAATCCTTTTGAAGAGAGAAAAGCCAGTCCTAGTATGTGGAAAAACAACTAAAGAATACTCTTTTGATACAGAGATTTTTTTGTTTTATTTTCTCCCTGGCTTGTGTGAGTGATGAGTCTCCAGAAGATACAGTCAGTACATTTACAAGCAAATCTAAATTGGAATAAATCTCCTTCAGGTCTTTCAGCACCTGATTGCAGAGATGTGGAGAAGGTGGCAGTGTTCCACTTGGCTCACTGAACTGAACTTAAAGGTTGATAAGAAAGTCTGAGCTGGCATAATTTACATGTGGAAATGCTAAATGAGGGTGAACACTGCATCATTTTTTTTTTCTTGTTTCAATTTCTGTAGCTCTTGACTGATACCTCAGTTTAGCTTTTGGAAGATGCTGCTTGTCTATTAACACCTAACATTGTATATATAACACCTAAAATATCATTATAGTGATTACAGTATATTTATTCTTTTCTTTGAGTCTAAAGTAATTCTTCTGTGTCTCAAAAGGCTTTAAAGTGAAACACCACAAGTCCAACCAGGCAGGGCCCTGTGCCAGGTAAGGCTGAGATACCTGGCAGTGTTGTAATAGAGTTCTTGCTTGTGCTGTAGGAGGTCAGACAATACAGCCCTTAATGTTACTGGGATGCAGAGGCTTCTCAGTAGCCATCATGCAAAGAAAATCCCAAAGATACAAACTAAACGGAATTGTCCCATCATTAGATCTATGTGGTCTTTAATACTGAAAAGGTTGGTGAAAGTGC
This sequence comes from Excalfactoria chinensis, assembly GCF_039878825.1. NCBI lineage: Eukaryota > Metazoa > Chordata > Aves > Galliformes > Phasianidae > Excalfactoria > Excalfactoria chinensis. The sequence continues at coordinate 74,197,800 of NC_092828.1, forward strand.
CTGGCAGTCACAGTGCTCTAGTTGTCCTTAGCTGAGTCTTCTGCACAGTGACCTGCACATGGTTACCACAGAGTTGTGGAATAAAAGGTCTCACAGGAGCCGGAGAGAACAGATGCAGTAAGGTTTAAAGTGGGAGATGTTTTAGAGCTGGTTATCAGTACACTAGCAAAGTGTTTCCAAAAATAAGCTTGGAAGCCACAGTACCCTGCTGTCTTCTTCTTAGCACTTGGTGCTTTTGTTGACAATGACAGAAAGAGGAGAGTGCTTGCTAATAATTGCTTTATGGATGCTACTTAAGTAGAGCTCTACGTCCAAGTATATAAAAACTCTTTATCAATATAGAGAAGATTATATTTGCAGTCTCCAAAGGGTTAAATATACAGTAGTCTTGGATGACAGAGCTTCTGAAGAAAGAGCTTTTAAAGTAAAAAGCATTGGATGTCTAATACTACGTGTCAGCTTATTTTTCATATGGGAAAATGCAACGTGCAGGTTTGCCTAGGTTTGCACTGCCTCTGGAACAGAACCATTGCTTTTCTACCGGAGCTTTTGCTCTGCTATGTATGGTGTATGCCTTTTTTTCACCTCTAGCTTTTACTTTCTGCAACTTCTTCACATATATGCAGCTCTCACATGTTCACCCATCTCTGAGTCACGTCCTACTCGTTCTTCTCTTCAGAATTTCTCAGGATCCAGCTGTGAATATCACTCAGTGGCTTTATTATTTTGTATTTCTTAGAAGACTATTGTAGCCAGAATGGTTTTAGTTGTATATGTCAAAATGTCATTCTCATTCTTGTAGCAGCACTCCGAATCTTCACAGATAGATTGGACTAGGGAGCTACTTAATGAATGTTTATGGCTTAAATATCCCAGATAGATGGACCCTGTGGGGTGGGTTGTGCTTGCAGAGATTTTTCCTCTCACACTGTAAATAACCATGGAGGTATTTAATTTTATTTATATCTAAGGGTAGCTGGTAATAAAGAATTACAGAGTACTGCTCTTGTCTCTAATCTCTTGCTAGCAATGTGTTCTCAGTTTCAGTGAAGATTTCTGAGCTGAGGGCAGATCCCAGCTACTGGAAGGTGGGGGCAGGTGTCTTCTATGGAGGTAAGAGTTTGTTCTAGTCACGTTCACATGAGCCTTCCACAAATTGTTCAAAAGAATCTTAGGACAAGTTGTTATAATGGGACAGTATTATATAGTGAATATTATGTAGTGAGGCACTGGCACAGGTTGTCTGGAGAGGCAGTGGATGCTCCATCCATGGGAACACTCAAGGTTAGGCCAGACTGGGCTCTGAACACCTGATGGAGCTGTGGGTGTCCCTGCTCATGGTGAGGTATTTGAACTAGGTGATCTTCAAAGGTCCCTTCCAACTCAGACAGTTTTATGGTTATCCATCCTTGCTTTGTGCTAAAATTCAGCTGCCTTCAATAATCTGCTTTCTTTGATTTAAATGTCCTTTGTTGTTGTTTAAATTGAGAAGAAAAAAACAAAACAACCCTCTTTCATTGCCATCAAGGGTGCTGTCTTAGTCTCATTTCCCATATTCTAGTATATTGGACATTCTTGAAGCTGCAGACCTAATATGACCCAACAACTTTTTAAACAGTGAGATATTACTCTGTACTCCTAGCAGTTGTAATATATTATTTTTTCAAATACAATATTAGAAGCTCCAGTTCATACAATTTTATAACAATGGAATCAATTGTTTCAATTACAATAACTATTATCTTCTGTCCCTTTCTCTGCTTTCTGAATGCCCCTTGCTAGCTCTCCTCTCATGTCCTTTTTTTGTTATTCAGCTTTGGGAGCAAACTGCCTCTTATTTTGTATGTGTGCATTTACAGAACCAGAGGATGTCCCATGTTAGAAGAGGCTGCTCAGCCCTCAGCATGTGTGGACTCCACAGTTTAACCAAGAACTTGTGGAACTGCTGTCTTGTAATTCTTGTTCTGACAAGTGGAGATAAGTGCTGGTAGTTCTGATGAGTCCAGCTGTGGCAGGTGAGATTCAGCTACAGCTCCTTTCTGACTGCCTGCTCTATCTCACTGAGAGAGATTTCCACTTTCCTGGCAGAGTTAGCTGAATGGAACTGTGGAGATACTGAAAAGGATAGAAACGAAAACCCATCCCACTCAAATGGCTGTAGGGAGCAGTGAATTCATTTTCTTTTATTTTCTGTTCAAAGTGCCTGAAACTTTGTATGGAGTGCGGTGTGCCTTGTGGTATGTTATGATGTCTAAAGGTGCAACATATGCTGCTGTGGTCATGGCTGGGCATGCGGTGGGGAGGCAGTTGGACCCAGCCTAATCTTGGTCCTGTGGTCACAGAAAGAAGGTACCAGTGTACAGGGCCCATAAGAGTTGCGTTTTGTTATACTGGTTGTTTCATCCGCTTTCTTACTGCACACAGCTGAGGCACAAGCTGCGCTGGCTCTTAGAAGCATGTAAAAATACAACTAAAATAAAAGTTAAGGATCCTGTGCAGAAGACTATACAGATGAGCACCTGGAACAAACCCACTTGTATTGAATAAAACGTTTTGTTCTTTTTTTTCTAACTGAAAGAGCCCCCTGTTCCCCTCCTGCTGAAGAACAATACAACAGATTTCAGTCTGTGAATGGGGCTTGTAAACATTTCTTTCAAAGTGTTATACTCCAAATTTACAATATTAATAAGGAATTTTATACAAGCTGTATAGGAAGTGCCCTGGCAAAAAGAACCATTTATATAATTAGTTCCCTACTATTTATTCTTTAAGTATTGCTCTGACTATAATTCCCAAGTATTTTTTCCTGCAGTATTTCCTTTTCTGACTACAACTCTTTCTTGATTTCTCTTAGGGAACAGGAAGGAGTACTTGAGGTCCCAGGCTCAGTGTGTTCTCTTTTTTTTTTCTCAAAGCCTTCCAGCAGGATATCCCATTTTCAAACTAAATACAGCATTTTGTTTTTGGAAAACAGGAAGGGCAGGCCATGGAATGGATGGCAATAAAGATTGTTGCTGAGATTTCCTACCTTGGATCTCAAATTTTAACAGAAGTGCGCGGAACAGAAACATGAACCTTCTGTTCTGGGGGATTTTAAGGAACAGAAATCCTAGCTGAAAAAAAGATTCCACTGTATGTTTTGTCTTTTGCCTGGAGATTTATCTTATCCACAAACTTCAGCACTTTAAATATAGGCTATGTTGTAAACATGTGGATAATTCCTTCATAGGCTAGCTTAGGTATTAAGTCTGTTGATAAATGCATGAATAAAAACTGAACAAAGGTTTTATTGCTCCATAAGCAGCCAATGCATCTTATTCCTTCATTTGTGTGTTTTTTCTCTCCTACTGAGGTTGTTCTGGAAAGATTTAATGAGCCATCTGCTGAAATACAGTTTTGCTCTGTAAATCATCGGGAAAAAAATAGCAGCAGATTCCTCAGGAGAAAAGCTTTCCCTTAAACTTGTTCAAAGTGCATCTTCCAATCTGAGCAAGAAACCCTTTCTTTTGTGGTGTACTTTTTTTTTATATTTAATTCCCATTAAATTCATAGAACCAGAGAATCTGCTCTGGAACAATCTGCATTGTTTACAAATGAAGTGATTAAACACCTTTATTACGCAGACAGTTTTTGTCTTCAGTTGTACTTGTGATAAACCCTGTTAGATTCATTTATCTGTCTGGCTGCCGTACAAAATGTCAATTTCTTTGCAGATTTATCAGAGGAATATTGTGTTAGCGGAGGAGCTCAAACACTGATGTTGATTGTTTGATGATGTTTTAATAGCACAGCTTTTCATAATGAAGCTTATGAATTTTAACATTCAGAGAAATTGGAAATATCAGCTGTAGGTTAAGCCTGTGGTGGATCATATATAAGGTTGGAGTTTTTCTATCAGAGAACACTTTGTTTTGTACTTATAGGAACGTATTTTCAAAGTCTTCTACAAGATTTTAGCTCTTGACGAGGAAGGAATTCCTATCAGTTGCATCAAATCAGAGGCAATGGATGGCACCTGCTGGCGCATGCTTACTTTTTCATTAGCATAGGTAGCTCAGTCGGCAGATGTGGCCTAAGTATAATCCACAAGCATCCTTTTTTATCAGCAGTCTTATTTATCAGGGATTTACAATGAGGATATTGTGACTTATCAGAGTGCCTAAATTGGTTATCATTTGTAATAATAAATCTTATTTGTTCTTATGAACAAATCTTGTATGTAAAAAATAATAATAATAAAAAAATCAATGTATTTAAAGAGTACTTCTGCAGTCTCTTATCCAGAACATCTCATTTTATAAAATCATGATGTTGCATCTCCTCACTGAGTTGCTTTTGGGGTCAGGTCCTCTCATGTAGCAACATGTCATAGGAGGGGGCATGCTTATTCATTATAGTTGCTTTGCAGTAACAACACTGGCAGTAAAAACTGTGATCCAAGGAAATGTGGTGTCTTTTGAGGTCAGAGGAAAGTTTGTAACCAGCCTGAATCATGGCACCTTCCAAACCAACTCTGAGGGCAAGACTGAAGTGCTTGGGAAGGCTTGGCTTTGAGGGGAGCAGTCAGTACTACCTGAGAAGTAGGGCTAAGGGCTGGTGCCATCAGTAGCAAACAACTGCCAATACTTGTCTCTCTGGTTGTTTTCACATCATAGAATGGTCCTTTATAAAGTATAGTCATGCTGCTGTAAGCTCAGCACGATTTCCACTTCAGCTGGAGCCATCTCACACCCACACTTCTTTTCACTGCAATTAAAGGGCAGGTAGTTGTTGCTGGAATTAGCCAGGTGCTACACCACCTGCTGCAATTCTGTGTGTGTTTGCTATCTTTGCAGCCATCTTTTGGCAAATGATGGGTAGGAAGGGTTAGGGATGTTAGGTTTCCTACTGCTTTGTACTGCATAGTATCTCAGAGGAGCAGGGTTCCCTTCCCTGGGCCCAGCAGGTCCCAGTCTTCACCCACTGAGCAATGCAACAGGAAGCAAGTTTATGTATGGTACTGGACCTTCTATAACACCGTACTGGAACAGAATTGCACAGTAGCATCAATTCAGAGGAAAATAAGGGGGTTCCAAGTTACTGGACACTCCTGTGGATTGAGATCCCTTTGCAATGACCTCTCTGTGGCCACCAAGGAGGGCTGGTGGTTACAAGCAGTTTTGTGGGAGTGCTGCCTTGCTTGTCACCAGGTGCTGGGAGCAGCCAACAGGGAGCTGCTGGTCACACATAGCAGCAGCAGTTCTTACCTAACACAAGGAAATTCTGTGCTTGATAATGCTAGGCCATTCTAACCCTCATCTTCCTAGATCCTCTCCGGCAAGGAAATACGGATATCCAAAGTTATCCTGATGAGTAAATTAACACAGCAGTTTCTCCTGGTAGGTTCAGGACTGTATCACTCTTATTTTGTGTTGTTCATGTTTATCAACTGCAGGTCCATAACCAAGTGCAATAGGAATGTGTTTGTTTTTAAGTTAGGACTTGTGGATGTGGTGTGATCAATGGACTTGAAGGAGTGTTCTCATTGGGCAACTGTATTAAGCCAGCTTCATTTTTGATGTACCGAGTAGCTGTTTGCTACTCTCTGCCCTCTTTGTAATGAGTTATCATTTCTGGTCTTCACACGCTTCTTATCTAGTAGATCTTATTCTTGTTTTTTGAGTAGCATAAATTTAGGCACAGAAGAGCTTAATTGTCTCTTTCAGCACATAGGAAGTCTGCTTTAAGCCTATAAAAGCAGGCCTTATCTGAGTCCACACGACTCCATTGCTTGGCTGCATAGCTAGGCTGGGCAGTGCTAGTTGCAGCTGGAGTTTCTTTGTAAGAAAAACATCGAGGTTGCTGTTTCTTTCTCATTTTGTTCACGTGGACAGTACATATCTCAGATGAAGAGGATTGCTACCTTAACCAAAATGTAGACATTTATGTTTGATCAACTGCTGTTGTTTTACTGAAAATGTGTTTGTCTTTTCAGTTGCAGATTGTGAAGAAATAACACACAAACCATATGAACTGAGCTCAAAAAAAACCCAATGCAGTTAAGCCGTGTTATTATCATCTTCTGTTACAATGACTTTGTAATTGGTGATGTGAAAACTGATGAAGATTGAAACTGATTGCCAACCATCTGAACCTCTGTGGCAATTTCTTCCTAGTAAAATGTCTTACTCTGTGTTTATTAACGCCTCTACACTGGCAGACTGTAGAAGACATAGCTTGTGTTACATTAGAGCCTTTAATATTTTATCCACGGCTTTTATGTAACTGGAACTTTTACATTTGTAATCTGTGGCTTTGGACGTTTTGAATTATATGGCTGAAGCATGCTTGAAATTGCTGACAAGTGTTTGTAGCTTTTGTTGTATGGAGCAGTGGTCTGCTAAATGTTAATTATGGAATTACGGAGGTGACTGGCTGCAACAATTCAAGTGGTATTTCTCAATTCTGCTTTTCTGTTTGTCTCCCGCAGCCCTGCCCACAGAGTAGTGTTCCATGACAGTTCTTATCACTGATGGTGAACAAGTTCGCAGCTGCAGCTCAGTTAGCACTTTGAAGCGGAGTCCCCAGCAGTTCAGCTGCTGGTGGTTCATTATTTATTTTTTATTTAATAGCATTTGTCTAATAAAAATCAAAGCTGGAATGAGTTTGGGAATCCCTAACTTCAGTGTTTTCTACCTTGGCAGTAGCCAATTATTCATCTTTGATGTAACTATGATATTCATTTATTTTCTTGAATCTCAGAGTGCTGGTATTGCTGCTTGCTGTACAGGCAGATAGTAAATTTCATTCCTTGTGACAAAATGCCTATAGTCTAAAAGGTAACAACAATGAAAAAGCAACAAAAGAAAGTAGAGAGTATTATTTACTGACTATCGCTTCTTGGAACAGCAGTGGAGTTGAATGAGGAGTGTTGCTTTGGAGCTGGGTAGGAAGGGCATCACACCTTGGGAAGATGCAGACAATGTGCCATCCTTGCGTAGGACTCAGTCCCTCTGACTTGCTGTACTCATCTCCTTCTACATTAGGAATGTAGAGAATGCAGTAGTGTTGGTTACCACCAGATCAGAGCAGTATTGGTTTATAATTAAATTGTTTTGGTAGAAATTATGCTGTGATATGCAGTCAATGCAGGAACCTCAGGTGAACTGATTTCTTTCCATATCACAGTTGCTTCAGTACTTTGGCTGGGGAGTAGGGTGGGGAAAAGTTTTCTCAAACCTTTAAACTTTCAAATCTCTTCAAAGAATAACATTTGTTTGAAGTTGAATATTCAGCATTACCAATAGGAAAAAAAAAAATCTCATCTGCCTCCTTTTGTGATGTGATGAACTGCTGAGTTTCTGACCCCTTACAGGCAATTTTGACACTGTGGTATCTTTATTTGGGCAGACCTTAACCTCTTACTTACATCTGAAGTCCCGGCCTAAATTCAGTGGTAACAAACTTAAGCTTTGATTTGCCTGAATCTAATCTCAAAATGGAAAAGTATTACTAAATAGTTAATAAGTGTTTTGAGCTGTTTTGTGTAGCTGTTCTTCTGCTCCCTACCCATGCAAGAAGCCTTGTAAAATGCTCAGTACCGAGATGCTCTTGCCCCAAAGGAAGGTTAGGTATGAGCATTAACATTTTATTTCCACCAGCAGTATAGATGCTAGTCATGCCACGTCCCCTAAGTTTGCATGTGATGAGATGGATGCTCATCTAAAAGGGGAATATTATGCTTTATTTCCAGGAGGTACGGGAGCACAGTTACAGTCGTCTTATTTATAATGTAATAGAAGTGGTCAGGAAATATTTTCATTTTCCTGAAAATAATTCTGGCATCACTACAAGGAGTCTTCTGTTCTGCATGATCTGCCGTGTTCTTCATATGGCCTGAACGTGTGGTGACCATGAGTTAGTTAAGATGAATTGTAACATAAATAATGCTTTAGCAAAGTCCTCTGCTTAATTTTGATACATATCTTCTTTTTCTCTGGACCAAGATGCTCTCTTCCTGTAGACTGAAACACTTTCCCACTTCACATCTGTTGCACAAATTTGAATCAGTACTGCTGGTATAAGAAATAATGTAAAAGTAATAAGATTCAAAAAGAAGCTTATCATATTCAGACTTGAAGTCATTTGAAATTCATGTTTTTAATCTTTAAATAAGTATTTGGTTCCACTTCTATAAACTGATTGTGCTGTCATAAACTGATGAAGAACATTCATGAAAAACAGTTTCTCATGCAAAACTGTTCTGATCAATACTGAATCTTCAGGGCAAAAAGAAATGTTGTGAAGTAAATGCTTAATGTTTGTTACTTCGCAGTACTGTTACCGCCAAAGGTCTGATGTTATTGCCCTGTATCATCTTTTCTTGTCATGCTTATCTCTGCTTAGAAGGCCTGCAGGTCTCTGCCCAGAGAGCAGCAACAGATGGTGTAGTGCAGCTTCGTGTTGTCTGCTCAGCATGCAGATCCACCCTCACTGCTTAGGGCAGAGATCTGTTCAGCAGGAGTGACAGGAAAGATGTATGGGGACAGAGATGGAGAAGATCAGGAAACAAGATCTGCATTTTTTCCATTCAGGCAAGGGTTTTCTTAGGAGACAGCACAGCTTCCCTGCATTGCTCACATTGCTTCCTACACAGAACAGCTGCAGGATTCCTTAGGATTGCAGGAGAGCAATACAGAACCTTATGTTGAACTCAGGTGCAAGACTGCAGAACATGTGTTCTGTAGCAGCAGCAGCAGAAGAAAATAATGTAGTTTTAAGTTAAAATATAACTTGCTAATGTAATTACATACAGGGGACTAAACTCAGTGAGTTAATTACAGAATATAGTCACAGAATCAGCAAGGATGGAACAGTGATGTTCTTCTCAATCCTGTGTCCCCAAATCTAGAAGCATGTATGTCACTGGTAGTTGCCAAGTGCTGACAGAGGGCACAGAGATGCTTGTGAAAATAAACTTGTGGTGGCATATGGATTACATAATGACAATTTCTATGTCAGGTGCTGTAAGGACCTGTGTCACTCATGGCTCTGCTACTTCTCAGTCAGATGTCACAGCAGCATAACAGCATTTAGAGAGGCTCTGAGAGAAGAAACAGGAAGCACCAAGAGCACTGTGCTTGAAAAATTCCTGTTTTCTGTCTCTGCGCATTCTGACAAGGCCCAGACTCCTCCTAGGGTTCCCCAGTAGGTTTCCCTTCTTCTCCTTTGTGTAGTATTGAAAGCTAGGACCTGACCTTTTGCAGCCCTCTGCCAATTCACATGGCATTTAATTACAGAAGAAGATGTTTTGAGTGAAGTGAGTGGGGAAGTTCTGCCTTTGTCTGCAGTGGAGATGACCTACCATGGCATCAAAACTGCCGGAAGGCTCCCAAGAGGAATACTGTGGCTTGAGGAACATCCTGGTTGGGTGTGTGTCTGGTTAATGTCCTCAGACTCCAGGACATACGCAGAAGAAAACATTAGAAATTTTCAAGCCTCATTTGTTTCCTAGTACCATAATGGTGCATAAGCTCAGTGCAGTCGGGAGTCTTGAGAGCATCTCTGAGTGCATCTGGGGCTTTCAGTAGATGTTATCTGCCAGATGGGATTGTACCTTTAGAACATAGGCAGAAGCCACAAACATGGTGCTTATCACAGAATTGTTGGGGTTGGAAGGAACCTCTGGAGATCACTGAGTCCAACCCCCTGCTAAAGCAGGTTCTTTATGTTACAGAGGAAGGATATTGCATTTCTCTAGGGGAGACTCTACAACCTTGCTGAGCAGCCTGTCCCAGTGTTCTGTCACCCTCGAAGTAAAGAAATGTTTCCTCACATTTCGATTGAACTTCATATGTTCCAGTTTGTGCTCTTTGCTCTTGAGCTGTTGCTGGGCACCACTGTCAAGGGCCTCACCACATCCACTTGATTAGCACTGATAAGATTTTCCACCCCCCCAGTCTTTTTTTTCTGCAGACTGAACAGCCCATCCTTTCTTCATAAGGGAGATGCTCCAGGCCCCTCATCAACCTTGTGCCCCCCTCCCCACTGGACTCTCTCTACAAGTTTTCTGTCTGTCTTAAACTTAGGAGCCCAGAACTGGACACAGTGATCCAAATGCAGTCTCACCAGGGCAGAACAGGAGAAGAGGATCACCTCTGATCTAGTGGCCACACTCTTTCTAATGCACTCCGGGATACTATTGGTCTTCTTGGCCTCAAGGACACACTGCTGTCTACCCCAGTAGACTGCTTAAAGGAAAAGCTTGGTTCAGACAGTGAGACTTAGTTAATTTTAATGCATATGAAAGGAAATGAAGGTAAAGTCCTCCAGCAAGAGCTGACCCTTGCCGAATGCACATACTTTATGGTGCTAAAGAAGTGGCAGAAGCTTTCTGGAGATGACGTACAGCATTGGTTCGTACTTCTTTAAACAAAATACAAGTGCTAAAACTTTAAAAATCAAGGTCACATTTCCTCATTCACTTGACATTTAAGTTTTAAGGTCAGGATTAGGAGAAGCGAATCAGAGTGCTTGTATTTAAAATCATGTGCTGCTCTACTGAAAAAATGTCTGGGCTCCACTTAAAAATAGCTGGGTAATTATTGGCTGAGGAGCAAAGTTTGACCATCAGAGTCTATTTTCAAGAGTGGTACCTTCATTAAGATTTTACTTATATTTGTGTTCACTGCGCGTCCATGTGACATTATTGTAGGTTACAAACGCATTATAAGGGGCCTGTTGCAGCAAGTACAGCCACTGTCTTTCCTCAGTTTCACCAGCTGCCTCGTGGTTGAGACTGATCAGGCAATGCAGAAGCCATAGGCTGCTCTGGCTGAGAGAGATGCCAGGAAAGGCGTGAATCCAAGGCTGTAGGAAACAAGTGATTACCCAGAGCTGTCTCTGAAGGAAGACACAAACCTCACAGGGCAGGTTAGGAGAAAGGGCTGTTTGTAACAAAGGTAATTTGATTACCTTTTTGTCTTTAAGAAATGAAGCACTGATGTCAAAGAACTCATTCAAAACCAGCTTTTCCTTGGACAGCAGTTCCAGCAGCAGCGTTCTTGTGGTGAAAAGGTTCAGCTTCCACACCGCTATCTTATTTCACACACCCATTCTTAACGATGATTTGGTCACTGCTGAGCTGAGGCTGCCGGGCTCCAGTGAAACAAACTGCTGCCCAAACAGTGGCTCAGGTTTGGAGCTTCTACACGGTGCAGGAAGATGACAGGCTGCAGGCATTTCTAAAAGCCCTGTTTTGCTTTTCAGCTTGGAATCTTCTAACATTCCTATATAATTCAGTGAGTAATGAATCAGAACCAAGAGAACTGTTTACAAGTATAAGATGAAAAGTAGGGAACCAAAGCTTATCTGACTTCCTAAAGCATGCCATACCTATGTAAGTAAGCAAATGTGAGCTTGAAATAAATACAGTACTTCAAGAGCTGGCCTGTTGTGTTAGTGATGCTGAAGGATCTAAGGAAAGAACTGTAGTAGGGCTATCCGAACTGCTGTGTCTAGTTTTGGCTTCCCTTGGTCTCCGGAGGTTGCTGCTAACAGAAAGCAGCCCACAGGGGCTGGGTGGAGCAGTTCCCTTCCTGGCAGGTCAGCCAGAGAAGCATGCAGACATGCATGTCATCTCCCACCTCTGGGGCTGCTGTCCAGGTGAGCAGGTGGGCCAGAAGGATGCTGGTCAAGAGGAAATTGCTGCGGCATTTGTTAGAGAGAGCCTTTAAATAACTTTCTTTTTCCTGTTATGCCTTCAGTGTTTAGATGATGCAGGGACAAGGTCTACTAATCCTAAGGTGTCATCTGGTAGCATTTCATTAGTCTTAGTTCCAAATGAACTTAACCTTGCATAGCATTGTGCAGTGCTTGAGTGTGGTAGGAGAGAAAGAAAGCCTCAGTTGTTTCAAATGCAGTTGTGCAAGGGGAATGCAGAACGCAGGGGTGAATTCCTAATGGCTTCTGTAAGAAGCCTCAGTGTCCTCCCATTTTTCTCTCTCTCAGTATTTGGAGTGGAGGGAAAATGGAGGTAGGCTGAGAACAGCAGATTCATTAGAGCTGAACAGAGAAGGGGGAAGGTCCTGAAGGGGCAAATACATACAGGTCTGTGCTAATGTCCTTTGAACTGACTTGGCATTTTAAGTTTTTCCATAAGTTTAATCATCTGGGGAAACAGATTCTCACCTGTTGTTGCTTCTCACCAGTTGCTTTTTCACCTGTGGAGGGTGTAGGCTGGCTCTATCTGCTGATTGAATGTAACACAATACAGTCCTATGGATCAAGTTTAATTTGTCCAGCAGAATCTATCCCTGTTGCATGCAAATTGCACATGCCAAGTTGGGCTTGAGAATCCAGCAGTTAATATATTGAAGTGAATGTGAGCTGAAAATATTGGAGCATTTATATTTGCCTCTATAAAGCATGACCTTAAATTTTACTGTATTACAGGCATTTAAAAATCTGTATTAATGGCTACACCAACTCAGTAGTGAGAACCATATGACAATCCTGTTTAGCTAGGAGAAGCTTATGTACTAAACCATATACATACATTTTTTAACTGATATATAGAAAACCATATATTGATTACTTGCTGAACAGTAGATGTCAAGCATACAATGAATATTGGTATGCAGAAATAATATATTCTGTGCTTAAGTATTTATCTGGAGTAGATGTAAAATTCCAGCTTGTCATTGCCAGTAGTCAAACAAATGATGACAGGATTACTTGTTCCAGCTTAGCAAGCAGAAGTACAGAAAGGTTTAAATAAAGAGCAGGAGGCCGTAGCTCCAGGGCTAGTAGGAGTTTGATTTCAACACATGAGATTAAGTTGCTGTTTTCTTGGAGACTGCAGTACCAAACCATGTTCTTTTCTCAGGCAACCACTGTGGTGGCTACAGTGGCATTACTTCAAGCTAACTCTTGCACTTGACAGCATGGTTTGTTCCCTTGCCTTTGAGATCGAGCAGTGACAGTAGTTTCATGTTACAAGAAGTATTTTGCAAGTTTTGAAGAACATTCCCATCTCGGAGTGGAAAAGTTGTCTTGTATTGAATCAGCTGGTCCTACCTCAGCTTACAGTTAGGAATAAAATGCTCCAGAGTATCTCAGTCTATGGGGTAATGGTGTAGTACATGTTAAATATACATTTATTTTTTTTAAATGAAAAAATGCAGATTTTGCTGAAGTAGATCCAATTCCTGGCTTGACAGTAGGGTACCTAAAAATCAAGTTCTGTGTCTGAGAGTGTTCAAACATTTCTTGAGCTCTTGCAGCTTAGTGCTGTGACCACTGCCCTGGGAAACGTCTCTGTCCAGGACCCTTCTCTGCTTTCGAATCTCATAGAACCTTGCTAGGTGCCTGCACTTGGGAAGATGCTTCTGTCTTTCTATCTCTCTTTATAAGACCTGAATCCAAAACTCATAGAGTGCAATTCAGAGACTTGAGAAACACTCCTTGCTCGTCAGCTTGGCTATGTGGGACTCAAATGGAGCACCCCAAAGGTATTTTCACATCCCATATTTTCATAACCCAGCATGATTCAGTGCATTGAAACCTCCACTACGTCAAAATCTCAAAGCTAATTGGTGGAAAATAATCGTGGAAGGATAACCATTTCAGAAGCTGCTAGGGCCTGGGAACATTCCAGAATTGGTTTAGTTTGCCTCTGGGAAGGCTTTGGTACCAGTGGCTAGGGAAAAATTGTACCTGCCATCTGGGTGCTGCAGGTGTGTGCAATGTAAGCTTTGGATGGAGATGACAACATTCAGTGCTATGCCAAAGTAAAAGCTGTGCTCACCCCACAGGCAGGTGTGTCTGAAGGAGCACAAGCTAAAAGCTTTAGCATGCAAATCTGAACCCAAAGAAACCTGATACCATCAACTTTCATATGATTCTATCAGGCTTTATGTAATTGTTCCAGAAAGGAATGGAAAAATACAATTAATTGTAGAAGTAGTTCAACACATCTTAGAGTGCACTGGTTTCTCCCCAACCTTAAGAGAAATATGTGCATCTTCAGTAAAGAGCCACTGCAGCAAATAACTTTAACACTCTTAAGTCAGGGATGGGTGAGGCTACCACACACGTTGTGCTCTCTAGAGGAAGGAAGTTAATTTCCAGCCCCTGGGACCCATTATCATTCAAAATTCCAGATGGCTCTTCCTTATCGCAGTTGGCTTCTTTGCTTTACTCCAAGGCTATTTTAAGTCAGTCCATCTTCAAGGAAAAATTTCAGAGATTAGACCCAATGAACTATTGTTAGAATAACTCTACCTGTTGCATGGATGGGTGGGTTCTCCAGGACTGTAGAGTCTTGAAACTCATTACAAGGGCATTAAATAAAAGAAGATATAAGACATACCTTGTGTATATGGTTTGTATTATATGATGGTGACTGGACAAAATGCTGGAACAGCTAAAAGGCCCTTTTAGCTTAATTACATTCAATCTTACTGGCTAACATTTTTATGAACTAAATTCAGAGACTTCTGTTTTTGGAAACTCCATTAATAGATTTTGTCAAGTCTCGGTCTTCAAAGTCTTGTATAGAATAGTTTGGAAACTTAAGTAAAGAAGCACGTTGTAAGCTATTGAAAGCTGCTTTCCTTCTGGACTTAGGCTCTAACTCAACAAGTTCAGCAGGCTTTAGGACATGATCTTCTTTACTGTGACTACCTTGTATTACACCGTATTAAGTCCTATGACAGAACTTGAAAGTAAAGTATAATAAAGTATATATACTGAAGGTTTTGCATTTAGCCTGTTCTAGGCCTCCAAGTTCATAATGGTGATGCAGCTCCAACAGCTGTCAGTAGAAAACTTCTGAAAGCACAAAGCTCCTCTATTGGTTATGGTGCCTTTTGGTCTGTCCTGTCCTGTGTAACATTGTGGGAGGAGCAGGCTATAAAGCTTCTGTATTAGGGGTGGAATTTCTTTGAATGAAGACTATGGGAGAGAAATGATAGGGCTTGAACTCGAGCTACTATATATCAGGCTAATAATCTTAGTTCTCTCTCTCTTTTTTTTAAATTATTATTCTTTATTCTGGATAAGTAACTTTAACAGAACTGAAGCAGTAAGGGGAGTGGGATAAGTGATCTGTTCTGGATTCTTGTCTTACTCACATTTCTCAGCTTCTTCTTAAAACATTTCTGTGGATCAAGAATAGCCGTCATCTGTCAGGTCTTCCTTTTGGGCTGCCAGACGTTAGTCTCAGGTCTGGATCACACTGACGCATGAAGGAGGATAAAATTATCACACTGGAATTGCTTGGCTGAGCAGTGACCTGGTGGGATGGGATCAGAACATCAGAAGGATGCTGATGTGGCAGTTGTTAAGGAGACCTCGTGGAGTGACACATACAACGCAGGTTACGTTAAATGTAGTGGATCAAGCCCCAGCACTTGGACACAGTGGTTCTGGTGGGTTTGGCAGGACGCGGGATGCTTCTGTATATTTTTCAGGCTAAGCAAAGCATCTGGAATGCTTCTGTGCTTTTTATTTTACTTCTTTTTGCTCTGTGCTCCCACAAACTGTTGATACCACTTCATAATATTCTGTATGCCATCTCAAAATAGCAAAGGAAGTCCTCTATCTAAAAGTCTGTGCTCTAAAGCCTTAATTCTGTTGATTTGAAGCAGGAGCTCTCCCAGCACTGCAGCACAGTACTTTTCCCTCACTGGCTGCATCCTGAGATGTCTCTGACAGACCACTGTGTTGCAGCAGTTCCTGCCCTGCCCTAATGGTGTGTGCAGCGCTGCCCCATGCTGTGCCCAGCAGCACAGTGGCAGCTCTGTAAGTATTCTAGGAGTTAAGTGAGGCTTTGTAGGTGAGAACAGTGCACTGGGGATTGCTGGTTTCTTTTTCAGCTATGTGTGTGGAAAGCAATGGGGAGATCAGGAAGGGAAAGTATTGCTTGTCAGTCCCAAACATGATCAAAATGTTGTCCTAGGCACATGGCACTTGATCTTTTATTTATCAACTGCTTTGTGTATGCGTTTGTCTAATTAATGCCCTACACATAAGAAGTATTGTGTGTGATTATTGCTAAAATTGTACCCGTTTTCCTTTTGAGTGGGTGTTTGCATATGCCTGGAATTAAGCTTGCAGCATGGAGTGACTGTGCTGGGTACAGCAAGAAGCAAAACTTGTGTGTCAGAAAAAAAAAAAGTCCTTGGAGGATCCTTGATAGTGTTTTACAACAGGTTATTGTGTAATCTAGAGATGAAAGCTAAGGTAGGACTGCTACTTTCCTGGCTCCATGTCCCTGGGGTCCATGCTGCTGTGTCCTATGGCAGAAGGCACCCAGATGTGCTTGTATTTGCTGGAGGTGCACCAACTGAGGGCTGCTGCGTGCCTTTTCCTGGTGACTGCATACACACAGGATGTGTGAAAATGAAATGTATCTGTAAACCTTCAATCACAGAAACATTCACCTCTCATTGCTGAGACTGGGATGTGCCAAAACTCCTTAGGCCCCGGCTGAGCCCTACAAAGTAAATGCTGTTATCCACTGGCAGATCTTCGAATATATATTTCTGAATTGCATTCATCATCTTCTCACTGAAATGTATCTGGTTTAACTGTTCATGTTTGTTATGGATCTGTATTTCTTTCTGCAATGCTCCTTTAGTTGTGTAGCCATATACGTGTCAGCAACAAGGTCACAGGTCAGCATTCACTTCAGAAACAGCATCAGTTAGGGCTAATGGAACGAGTTACAAATTTGACCAATTGTTATGCATGAAGAGAACACATACAACATACTAAAAATGAAAGGAAATGGGAGGAAATATCTGTTAGGAAGGGTTCATAGAAATGGACACTCTGAATAAATGCTGCCCTTTGAGTAATGTTGCTGTCTGCATGTGTAATCAGGATTGTTTTTATACAGCCTACTGTGTATTTGGCACTTTGTTTTTAAAATTGCTGTTTTTGTTTTAGCAATAAATATGACTGCGTGCACTGTAAGGTTGAATAAAGTGGTAGTAAGACTTACCTTTGCAGAAGTTAAGAGATTTGCTACAATTCATCTATTAAAATAATTTCGTAAAATAGTCCTGAAGAGGGCAAAATCATTTTATTTTACGTGCCGTTGTACCGTTCACCTTGGGCAAAATGAAATACAATGCTTTGGTGATTATAAAAACAGCAGAGCAGTCCTATTGTTGTGGCAGAACTTAAAGCACTGTAATTTGAACCTGTTCTTTTCCTTTTTTTTGTCTAGTATTTCTGCCTTCCAGTCCAAGTGGACTGCAAATACTTGGAGTTATTTGTCAGTGAGGTCATCACTAGAATGGCTGCTTCATGGACTTAGTTCCTAATGAGATTATTAGGCCTATGTTTATTCTGTGGACTCTGGATAGCTGACATAAACTTAGATGTTATTTTGCTGCCAAGGATTGCGTCTGTAGCTCATTTTCTTTTCCAAGATTTAAATCTAATATATCAGAGCTCCCAGAAAGTAGCAGGATATTTACACCATAGAAATCTTCATTATGCACTGGGGAAAAATTACCTTGACCAAGTTCCAGCCAAGTGGATGCTTGCTTTATACTGATCAGATGAATAAAATTGAACCCAAAAATCAATTTAAAAAATAAAACTAAAGACAAGAAGTCAGCTTGGTGGGATTTTCCTCCTTACGCAGAATTTTCCCAGGATCTTGTTCTAAATGTGTTGCTTTTACTTAGAAGAGCAACTGTTTTTTACCAGTGGGCTGAAGCCTTCTGTACACAAGCAGGGATATGCTAGAGCTGTGACAGAGATGATGCAATGGAGCATGCTGGTGCATGAAAAAATATCACTGTGACACTCTTCAGCAGTTTAGATGTCAGTGATGACAGATTCTATCTCCAGTTACTGCAGGGTTTGTACACCAGATCGTTATATATCAAAAGTAGGGAAACGAATGGAATCCAATTCAAACTCTGTGTAGGAACTGAAAAGTTGTGTTCTCATTGGTAATGTAGAGATAAAGGTCAGTTTTATTTTGTTTCCTAGTTACGTAAGAATTCAACAGAATTTGCCTAAAAGAACAGAAGTTAAATGGGACAGATGTCTCATGTGACTTGGTTATTGGAACAAGTGTTACTACTAAAAAGTAGAATTGCAGGGACTTGTAGTTCTTCACTGTAGTAACAAAAAAGTCATAGTCAAGGTACTTTAATGAAGATGTGGAGTTTGAAATGTTCTCCTACAGCACAGTTGACTTTTGGATTCATCCTTGCCATGTCCTTTTTGCAACAAGGAACAGTTGGCAATAAGTGTTTACAAGTGACCAAAATGTGTTCAAAAACTATAAAGAAGAGTAATAGATCTGAGGAAAGTCTGTTCCGAGGCAGAAATGTTCAGTGATGGCACACTCTGAATCACTGATGTTATTCACAGAGCTGAGTGAGTCTGTCCCTATCTGAATGACTTCTTCACTTCCAATTGTAAATCTGGGGAGTAATTGTCAGCATCAGTAGCAGAAACCATGGGGAATTTGACTAACACAAGATCACAGAGCTCTTTCATGCCTTAAAATCTTTACATCAATACTTAATTGAGTCTAACAGAAAAGGAATTATTTCAGTATTTCTCATAATTTACTTTTCTATTAGAGTAATTTCTCAGCTTATAAAATGGATGTGCTCCAAACTATTACATGGCAATTTTGTTCAAAGAAACTGCCTTGTCAGAAAGCAGAGAGTTCTATTGAAGCATGTACAAAGGGACTGTGTTTCCCCTTAGATGTACACTGAAGTGATTGAGATGAATCTTTACACATACTGACAAATAAATAAGAGAAGTAGGTTTACTTCTCATTTTGGATTTTGAATCCAAATATTCAAGATTTTAATATCCTTTTGTCATAAAATTCAGCAGGGATGTGTCTTGTTTGCTTTCTGCACATCTTTTTTAAAGGATTTTTTTTTTCTCTTACATCACCAAAGACAACTAGAAGCAAACTGTCCCATCAACAGATTCCCACCCAACAAATTACATGTCTTAGCAATTTCATAAATCAATAGCCAAACTTTCTGGTAAAGAAGTACGGCCCTTTTTCTGCCTTTTGAAGGTGAGTGCCTTGTTTACAACTAGTTTACTCTAAATGGATCAAGCTTAATATTTTACTTACTTTTACTTGTTTTCTCAGCTTTGTGATACACATGAACCAGTGAGGACAGAGTGAAATGAGTTTGCAAATGTTTACACGTTTTTATCTGCATGGCAAATAAAAATACTGAAGTGTCATTATTTCATTTCCAGCCATTCTGTAGGTGAATCATGTTCCCCACTAAATGTAAATATTGAAGCTGTGTTAAAATTTCATTGAATGTCTTTGCAATCCCTTTCATCTTTCATTTAAACAGAGTTCTAACAAGCATTCCATACAGGCATATCTGAGAAACTTCTTTTAGTTTTCTGGAAAATGTTTTTCTTTCATTTTCATACCGGGATTGTTTCATTGCTTCATGTCACTGTTTGAAACTTAGATTGTAAAATAACAGTGCAGCACTGAGAAGAAGTTCTTGCTTTTACTGGAGTTTTCCTGTATCTGCAAGGTCTTTTATACTCGTTTCAGCACAAGTAAATAACCATGTTGGAAAAACATTATTTTCCTTTATAGCTTTATCTTCCTATGCCAAAAAATCTAGTTTAGAGCTTTTGCTTTCTATATATAAGAAATATTTTGGTCAACCTAATTCCAATAGTCTTCTTGCAAACAGATTTTTCAGAATTTCATGTTGGTAATCTAGACTTCGTGGTGACATCTTAATGAGGATCCCTATTGTTAAACAAATCTGTATTAATGGTGAAAAGAATTAACCAGCTGCTGAAATATCTGAGACCTAGCTGGACACCTGCTGGTATCTGGTTACAGCATTAGAGGCATATGGAGGAAGATGGGGACCCGTATGGACTCTGCAGTGACTCTTGGTCCTGTTTGTTTCACTGTTTGGAACAGTCACATGGCTGATGTGTGGGGTCACCTTGTGTGTCTTCAGCTTGGATCTCTTTTTAACTCAAAGGTCTTTTGATGGTTCAGTGCTTTTAGTGGAACCCTCAGGCACATTAACTTCCTTTCATATCAGAGGTGATGCTATTTTGAAGGCTTGGCCTTTGCCTGTATTTGTACGCCTATACCTGTGCTGTGGATGGACTGTCCATGGCCTGTGTCTTCCCTGACCTCCTAGACTTGTCTGTGCCTGTTGACAGTGGTGGTTTGTTTGTTTGTTTTTAATGTGAACAAAGGTTATGTATTAAACATAATTTACTTGCTTGAAACATCAGCATAGATCAGAAGAAAATATTTTTTGTATTAGTAATAACCAGGAGTATGTCCCATCTCTCTTGAACAACTAAGACCCAGCTCAACCCAAAGGGAATAACAGGAAATGATGAGATAATAAACATCTGAAGTGTGGGAATATAAACAACAGCAAATATAGTTCCATGAAATGCAGCCTATACAGTTGTTCCTCCCAGATTTCAAGCACTTCAGAAATAAAGGGAGGATCTTGAATCTCTGTTGGGATTTGTACTGTTCTTTGACAGACGTTTTTCATGTATTTTGTCATAACTTGTATATGATTTCCAGCCTTTCTTTTCCTTTAAAGCAGATCAAGTATGTGCCCAGCACAGTCATTTCATCTGAATCTCCTAAACCCGAAAATACATGGCAGGGCACTGGAGTAAAGAAATGGTCTTCCAGTATTTGAATTTATACAAGGCAGGCACAGACAGAGATGGAGATTAACCTTCTCTGTTATTAAGTATTATACTACATAGTAGGAATAACATTTACTTCGGAATAATTGGGTCCTTCTCTATCAGAGCTTTATAAATCTCACTTAAAACTTTCTTTACTGTCTTATCTTAATAATGACACACTGTGGTGGCATAATCTTCTTTGTAGGAGAACAGTGCTGCACAGAAATTAACAAACAATTCTTATTTATTATCAATATGAAGCTAACAAGACAAGCATATTTAGTTGATATATGTTAAAAAATAGAACAGTTTTTACTTCTTAAATCATTGTGTAACCTTTCCCCATATATCTCTTCTTGCTCTCTGTCTGAACTGCTGTATGCCTGAATGCTCTGTGAAGTGCTTAAATGCTCAGAGAAAGGGAATAACAGATCCTCTTGGAAACTTGATTCAGTCTGCAGCAGCTTGCCACATGTCATGATGCACCAGGAGGTGCCCCTTAGTAGGGATTTCACTGACCAGCACTGGGCTTGTTGGGATCATGTTGTTGTGACCTGGATTGAGAAGGAAAACAGGGTCTCAAGAGAAAGTTACAAGGATTTTCACAAGGCAATGGGCTTCTTTTTGTGTTTACTGATACATAACAGATAAACAGTCTTGTTACTGTTACCTTGATACTGAATACCCTGTACCGTTCTGGTTTTGTACAATGTCTTATACCTCTCTTGCATTATACATTCACATACATACACATCTGCTACAGAATTTTCCACAGGGATCCCCACAAGCCAAAAAGCATTAGACACCAGCTACTTATCAATGCGTTTCATGATTTTTTTTGTTTGTTTTTTGTTGTTTACCTGCCAGTCTCCTACTTTCCCACAGTCCAGCAGGAACATTGCTCTGGTTCTGTTTATGTGTACTTTCTTCTGAACAGCTCTTCAGGTGCTTGTCATTACCCTTGGAAGGCACTCAGAAATTTCTATCATCAGTAGAAGTTAAAGGTCCGACTGCTAGAAAAGGAGGACCAAAAGAGAAGACAGTTATCAGCTGAGTAAATAGTTGCGAGATGTTTCTGGTTTTCACTTTACTTGGTATCACTTCTGTAGGACTGCTGAGCACTGTGCATGGAAACAGACTTGGAATGGATTTTCTGAAGGGCAAGTTTTTGGCTGTACCTGAGAGAATCAAGAGAGAATCAGAATAGGGCAGTATGAAAATAATTGTCAGGCTATGTTGTATGAGGGTCCATTCCTCTCTTTTTACCTATGAACTACTCATTACTTAATACACAGGACTATTAAAAACGATAACTCTTAACTCAATGGAGTTAAAACGCAAAAAGGAAAGATACCAGTTTTGTTTAAAGAAGAAAAATCTTTAGTACCTAAAGGCAGACTGAAATCTTGGGAAATAGTTTTGGGATACTGTTAGGAATGAACCATGTATCATGACTTAAGGCAGTATTATGTAGAGTTTTTGCTTAATGAGCTGTGGTTTTCTCAGGTCCAGGAAGAAAAGTATAGATGAACTTTGAACAGGTAGAAATTGTTATTGAGTATATCTGTAATCTGGCTTTCTGTCTTTATCAGTAGGGGATTTTCTTTCTTCCCTTGACTCAAATGCATGTTGGCTGTTGGAGGCACAGACTAGAGTCTGCTGGCAAACCAGTGCTTCTTGGTGTTAGAAAAGCTGGACCTAACATCAGCAAGAAGCAGGTACTTTATTCACAAAATAGAGGGAAACAGTGTGATATGTCCAGTTCCTGAACTATTCTCAGCATCACTGAAAGAGCAGACCATATTTTCTCCTCAGTTCCTAGCTTTCAAAATTCTTAATTTCTTTCTGAAAGGAAATAGGTGGTATAAAGGCTCTTGATCAAGAAGAGAGAGGAGACTCGGTTATTTTAGGCAATCTCTTGGCATGTCCCACTTTCTACAGAAGAAGCTTGAAGATATCTGGGATCTCACAATTGCATAGACTAACATGGAAGCAAAACAGTATTGCATCAACACTGACACAAACACCATTCAGCAGCAGGGGGATGCTGAGTCAGTAGGTGTCAGTGCAATGGTCTGATCCTCTTATGAGTCATAATGACAATAGCAGGAGTTACTGATGTAACCTCCAGTACATCTTTACGTTCAGAAACGATCCATCAGATAGTCTAGAAGTCATTTGTGACGTTCAGATTTTGATCTACCTATTTTGAAGCTTGATGAGGTAATTCTTCGACTGAAGTCCGCTGTTCTAACCTCACATAGGGTTGTAAAATCATATGCTTCTACCTTAACATCGTATCACGAGGGTGGTTGGTTTGTTTCAAAAGCTTTGGGGAAGTAGAGGGAAGTTGTTCTGTACATCCCAGATGTCAGAGCAAACATGATTAAGGAAACCCATTACCTTGATCCACCACATTTGAAATCCCCACCCCCTACCACCTGCTCTCCTTGGCTTACCCTTGCTTGTCTTTGTAGGTCTGCTCTGTGCTAAGATAGCTTGTGACATTCTAGCTTGGAGCATAAACAACAGAATGCAGAATTTGAAAAATATACATGAATAAAAGGTCAGAACTCTCCCAGGAAGGAATAAAATTCTTTTTTTCTTTTCTTTAATGCATAGCTATGAAAAGCAAGTTAACCTTTGGGTTTTTGAGGAATTTGCCGTGACTTTGGTCCAGCTTAAAAATAAACAACTACTATTCATAGTAAAGTGTCTAAAGATGCCCACATTTATTCTCCTGGCCCTGAAGATTGCAAAGCATTCAGTTCTAGCTTTAAACAGCCATGCTAATGTTGCTCATCCTTTCATCCTTGGCAGCCTGGAAGGGCAGAAGTTGCTGGGCTAATTTTTTTTTAGTTCAATGGGAAAAGAAGGGCTGTTGCATTCTGCTGTTTGTTTCTTTCATCTGGTCTCCTGTCAGATTTGAAATTTCCTTTAGCAATTTTACTTTGAAAAGAAGAAAGAAAAGGGAAAACTATAAATGACATTTTTTTTTCATAGCAGTAACAAATAAAAATCCATGGGGAAAAATGAGGGGTACAATTGACTCTGACAAGGAATAGGACCTGAAAGAAATAACGTTCCCATTTTATTGGCAAAGAAGAAAACTTAGTTTTAGAAAGACTTTTAATAATGATTTTAGTCATTTGATTTTATTTCAGACTTGCTTTCCCACAGGATTACAGTAAGAATGTGATCTTGAATTCATGGAAATGGACAGTTCACAAAGAATACAGTGAGCTAATACCACTCGTGAGTGGCTACAGTTTGCCCTAGAAAGTATGCAAGTGATGGGTTTAACCCACAGTGTTATTCCCACACACTTAGATGGGAATACCAGTGCCTGTTAGCCCTGCTCTCCCCTGGGCAGCAAAACCAGGCTCCTCAACAGCCCTTCTCTGCCAGAGAGTGCTTCCAGATGTGCTGAGCTCTCTGCTGCAAGGTCCTTCATGCTTCACCACTGAATTTTATTCTGGACTTTCTAGTGGAATTGGTTGTGTTCCTCTGCATGTTTCTTATTTCTCTCTTCACTGCTTCGTGTTTTGAAATAACCACATGCTTTTTTTTTGTTTTGATTTCCTCTGAAGTAAATCTTGTTAAATCAATAATAGCATCAAGTTAAAGAAAATTCAGTAAAACAATCCATGAAATTTGAACAGGGCGCTTGAGGAAAGATGAGAAGTGTCAGAACTAAAATTTCCTGCATTCTGTATCTTCAGTGCCTGTAGAAGGAACTGGTTTAAACAGAACAGTTTATCCTCCCTCGGTTTTAATGAGTGCTCATCAGGTCATAGTAACAATTGCAACTCATTGTAACTGACTTCAGCACTGTTAAAAATACAAGATCTATTTGTTGCCCTTGTAGGGCTTTGCTCAGAGCAAATTCCTTACAGTGTGATCCGCAGCAGGCACTGAGTGTGCTGTTTTAATCATGCAATAGCTAGCAATAAACTGTACACTGGGATCTTAGGGAAGACTTGGGCTACTTCGTAGGTTTTGAGACAAAATTATTCTGCACTGCTTATGGGCCTCGCTTTGTACTGGACATATAAAAATAACAGGATTTTCCACAGCTGGCAGAACCTGTGTGCATTGCAAACTTCCCTAAGTCTCACGGTGTTAGGGAAAGAAACAGAATGTGATTGGGAATTGGGGCGGTCTGTATTCTCTTCTTAGCTTTCTTATGAGACCTTGAGGGAAATCTGTTCATCTTACTCCTACATCTTCCTCTTCGTAGTCCCTGTGTTTTCCCAGGATTTCTGTCACTTGATGCCGCCAAGTTTTGTTACTTTAGTTTGAGATTTTCTTGTCTTGCTTCTCTATATGCTGCTGCTTTAAAAACAAGGATCTCTTACATCCTATGTGCCAAAAGGGACAAAGAAGTTATGTACCTTGGCCAAGACTTAAGAGAAAAGATATTTCCTGGTTTCTAGCTTTGTCCCTTTTTTACCTCAAATTATTTTCTAACGCGTGCCAAAACAGGGTAACTTGCACAAGTGTAACTCAGCCTGTATGCGACTGATAATTCAAATTTGAGCTAAAAGGAAATCAGATTTAATTTTGTATGCTTTCCTACTACCACTTAACACATTAGTCTCCCCTTAAAGGAGGCCTAGCATGCAGTGACTCATGTGTTATGTAAGTAACTGAAACATTTTATAGTTTACAGAGAAGAATGTTCTTGCTCGTTATGTGGATGAAAGGAGATTGCTGTATTTCAAATGACATGTATAATTTAGACACTTATTTCTAGGACTGTTTGGAACAGTGAGCAAAGAGAAACTTTAAAATGTTTGAAGGGACTTGAGTGCTTCATGGTATTTAATGTGACAGTGAAACACACAGACCAATAACCTGTAAGACTGCGCTAATGGAAGAATGGCTGTGAAATGGCTAATGCTTCCTTACTAATAAAGGTATTTATTTTAAGACATAAGTAGAAACTAGTATTTGTCAGTCTGTAAAAAATCTGCTAAGATGTCATATTTCTTCTGCAACTAGTTATCTGCTGTGCCACCATAATGGAAAGAGGAATGGGAAGTAGTATTTCACAAAGATTAGCCACAGTAGGGTAGCCAGTGGTAAAGAAAATGGCATGCCTGCTGCAGTCAACTATTCTGGGGATAATATGAGCATGGGATATTCTGTATTTTAGCAGTGCAGAGTTCATTCAAGTGAGAATTTAATAACAGCATCGTGGCTGGGTATAGGGAAATACTTGTGTAATTGTGATTTTTTAGAATGTTACAGTAAATTAAATTAAGCGTTGCTTCTAAAATTTTGAAGCCCAACAAACTCCAAATCCTACCATCCTCTGCAAATTATCTTCGTATATTTGCATGCTTCCATGTTCTAGAGAAGATGGATCTCATTCAGAAAGCATTAACTCTGATTCTATCTCAGTAGTCCCATTGTGTTTTTTTTATAACAAGACAGCAATCTCTGTCTTTCATGGGCTGTTTTTGGCAGCAGGTAGATCTGTAGTTTTCTCCAGCAAATTGGGCCAGCCGTTTCCCAGGTCCCTGACTTTTTTAAACAAATGTAGCAGTCAGATACCTTCAGGCAATGACAGCGTGGCAGGTTTATGTCCTAAGTGTTGAACCTTCTGTAGAAATTAATGAGATCTATGCCCTGTAAAAATCCCTCAAACTGTTGCATTATTTATTTATATTCTGCTTCAAGGACAACACTTTTCAAGCCAAGAGATGACACAAAGGAGCCTTGGGCTGTATAAATATAGAATCTTTTTATTTTTTTTTATTTTTTTGGTTAATAGATACAGTACATTTTTTGACTACATAAGAAAGCGTTGTTTTCAGTGCATACATTCTGCAGACAGGCAGGAGCAGAGCAGACATACATTCCTTGGTGCTTTGAGTATTAGTTTATTTCCTCTGAGTCCTCAGTTACTGGGTTTCCCCAGTTTTCAACAGCTGCTTTGACGGCTCAAGATCCAAGGAAAAATGACTGGAGCAGTAAGTATGTGCTGGCTCTTGTGGCACAGGATTGCCAGGCAGGAGAAAAGGACACTGCTCACTGCACACCACACAGGTTTTCCTCCAACCAGTGCCTTTAGGGCACTGCATTTGCTTGGGGTCCCAAGTGAACAGTCTATGTTAACAAAATATGAAACCAACGCATGCATCACAGAAACAAATCAGTGCTTGTGCTGAGCCTTTATATTCTGTACAGTGACCAACTCTTGATGGGATCAAATCCAGAAGTCCTTCCTGAATTTTACTAGCTAGGTTGGTACTTAAGCAAAATTCTTTCTTCCTATTTTCTTTTATGTGTCACAGCACAAAACCAGGAAAACGGATCTCAGGTCTTGGCCATTACTATCTTCAGGATGGGACAGAAGAAACATTGCTGCCTTCTGTATTTTCCATTCACTTTATAATAAGAAAGTAAAATAGAATCCAAGGTATGAGATCCTGGCCAATTCCTGCTTCCAGGAACACGTGATAATGCCTTACCTTGTTGCATAGCTATTTCCTCTTTGCTGCTGAGTCCTGGCAGTACCCATTTGGTGCCAGTGGCAGCTAGAGACTGTTGGTCCCAAACACCCTTACAGATGGGATTGAGCCAGATGGAATTCGTAAAGCAGGATGGCGCATGGCAAAGCAGAGCCAGTGCTCAACATGAAGGGTCATTGAGAAGCCAAGTCATAAGCTGTTTACTGGCCAGTAACAAGCTAACATATTGATAAGCATTTTTACAATATGCAGTGCATAAATGCAAGGAAAGAAGTGCCTGGACACTCCAGGTTGCCCTAGGTAGATGGCAGGCTGGCTACCTGGAGAGGTATGTGTGCTAGTGAAATGTCTAAGCAGAGCAGCTATGCCTGCAGGCAACTTTGAATGTCTGCATCGTCAGCATTCAGTGGGTTCAACTGTCAGTGTTTTTGTTTGAGCTTGTTATTACAACAGACTTTACGTTTTTATCTGGCCTTTCTTGATATGCTGAGCAGATGGTGTGGGCCCAGCACCCCGGCTAGCACCCCTTCTAATGAGGTTAATTTGTAAGAACCAAAGAGAAATCAATTTTTGAGAAAGCACTAGAGAAAGGTGAGTTCTAGTTCAGCCTCTGCAAGAACAGAGGATGCACAAAATACCACAGTGAGGTGGGTTCTATATCTGACCTTCCTCAAAAGACAAAAGCATCAAGCTGTGATGGATAAATACCAGCGCACAGATGACAAGTAGAGCAAAGAGGAAGAAGGGGCCCCAGGCTGCCAAACCCACCTGGCTGCTCACAGTGCACAGGGGAAGGCACTTCTTGGCAGACTGTATGGCTGGGGGGTGCTGGGAAGAGACCGCATTTGTGGTGAGCTCTAAGCTCCTCTGCTCTGATTCTACAGGGTTACAAGAAGAAAAACAGGACAGTGGGCACCATTAAGGAAAACAAAGGTACTTCTCAGTACCCAATCCCACTGAGTTCAGTGAGATTAGAAAAGGCAGGTGGCGAACAAGAGTTGAATAAGAATCCCTGAGACATCTGAAAAACCACTAAACATCACCTCACTTAGACAACTTGGCTCCTTCTGATGCTCTAGCTGATACACCAGCCTTTAGTTAAGACGGAAGCAGTGGAAATCCTCCCCTTTGCCTTGAGCTGCAAAGTGTCACTTTCAGGAGTGAGATCGTTCCTGCAGGTCCCTGCTTCCTTACTGAAACTGACTGATGTGGAAAGCAAGTGAGAGCTGGGATACAAGGGCCAGCAGAGCACAGCTGTGAGCTGGCACCAATGGGTGCTGCAACCTGCAAGCATCAGTGAAATGCTTTATGAATATCCTTGACTCTGCTATGTCTGCGCATCTTTCTCTTTTGACTAAAAAGTTACAAATGTTACCACATAAATGAATCACTATATTTGTTCCTACTGGGTAAACTATATACATCATTGTAAGAAAAGAACAATAATTAAATTAAGGGAGGAGAGAAAAAGACAAAATATTAGTAAATAAAATAGAAAACACATATGTTCAGTAATACTTTTAGGTAATATTTTTGCTTCTTACAGTTACCATAGAGGGAAAAACCTTCAACTTAAAATAAACATTTCATCCTTGCTAAGGAGGAAAGGCAGTGTGCTCGGCTCTCTTGGAAGAAGGCACTTCAAACAGCAGAATTTCCTGTTCTTTTTTAAAACTGAGAACAAAGTTGCACTTTTCTGCTTTTCCCACATGTGCTTCTTTCAGAGATTATAAGCAAAGGATTCATTTTAGACATTGTTATTTTCTTCTGCTACACAACAAGGCACAACAACAAACCACCTCACACTGATTGCTGCCAGTAACAGCAGGGCCAGACAAACCATAGGCACCTTTTGTTTCCTTTCTGCCATCTGAATAAATTATTTTCCAAATAAGCGATTCCTTCTTTGATCAGAGCTACAGATAATTTCCTATTTCATGAAAAACTGATCCTCTGAGCTTTCTGTGACCCATCAGATGAATTGTTTCCCAGTATTTTCTTCTGTTACTTGACAAACTTTACTTAATACACAGATACTAACATACAAAGAAGTGCAAAAATGGCCATAAAGCAACTACAGACCACAGTTATTTGCCAGGCCCACTGTGAGCAATGCCCCATGGGCTCCTGCAGGTGATTTCTTAAACAGCTCAGATCTGAGGCTGAGGAGAACAAGGCGTGTTTCCCAAGAGCCCTTCCACCAGATGCTTTAGCATTCACAGTTAGGATGGCATGGGCTTTGGGGATTCTTCCCCTTTGATCATACCTGAGGCTTTTTCTGTTTATTTCAATGCAACCAACTGTAACCCGTCTTCCAGAAATACTGCCTTCATTTCTGCAAGGGTGTTTAGGCTGTCTTCACCAAGGTAAAATAATTGTTTGGCAAGTGTTGGATGTTTTACAAAAGAATTAATTTGTCATCATTTTAGTTTGTAGTTAAGAACAAAATTTCTTTCACTAAAGAAGTCTAATTAGAGTATCAGTTCTAAAAAAGAAAAGGCAAGGGTTGTACAGACCTTGGAAGAACAAAGCACAAAGTCATATCCAGGTCTGGGTTTATAACTTAGGAAGTTATAGGCTTGGCTGTCAACATACATCTTTTTTATCTTCGCTTTTTCTACCTGAAAACCCCATACATTATCCCTTCCTAGATTTCTAATGTCAGCACTGGTTCTTTCCTAGCACATTAAATGACAAGGATTAGCTGCGTGGCTTTGAGGTTGCTGTGAGGATGGTCAGGGGTATGTGTGGGATCTGGGTGTGCACGCCTGCAGGCCAGCAGTCCCTGCTGCACACTGCTTTGGGTAGGGATAACACACTTTGAATTTCTCAGATGTGAGAATTTGGGATCCATTTGGACTGGCATGAGTGGGTTCCAAAAATCTCTGCATTAATCATGATAGGTTTAGATATAGAAGGCGTGGTATATCGTAGCAGTATTTACCTTGGCAAGGCAGCTGGAGGCAAGTGTGTTTTACATATGCTCACAGCGTGGAACGGGCTGGTATTCCCAAGATCAGACTGTTGGGCATCTGCCACAGAATTCAAAGGAAGAGCTTTTTTTTTCCTCCAGTTTTAAATAATCTGTGTCCAGAAAGGAAACAGAAATGCTGCTACGCTGCTGATGCCACAAGGTTATATGTGGATTCATGTGTCACTCTCATATTGTGGATGAGTATTTTATGCACATTCACACAGATGTGCACGTGTGCTGGGAAATACTGCCTGCATAAGCTTAAGGTTCTTACTTAATGCAGTGCTGATACCTTGCCATCACTACAGATGGATCTCCATCATGGCTCCCTATTGCATAATGTTAAAGAAGCTGCTGTTTGAACAACGAGGGAAAACAGGGCAACACATTTAACAACACTGTCTATATATATACACGGATCCTGGCTGCTTCTCTGCTGTGTTGTCTGGGGAGTGGATCCTTTTGGCGGTGGAAACTGTTAGATCACAAATTGTAATAAACATATTTTGGATTTCAAAACATTCCAAAAACATTTACTGAAGGTGAGTTCCCACTCAGAGAACTCCGAGAAATGTTTTAATTTTTGGATTCTCTTCAAAAACAAAACATCAGAGTTTATGGCTGTAATTGTCAGCTGATCCCTTCCAGTCTCACACTAAGCAACCCCTGCAAGAAGGGAGCAGGACCAGCAGGATGAATATTGTCACAGCTATCGTGAGGTGACTCTTGGTGACTTATGGAGTAAAATATGGTTAATAAACAATCCCTGCTAAGGGAGGAAGGATGGGAGCAGTTCTGGGTTACAGTTCCTATTAACAATTCTTACGGTGTTCTAACTTACTGCATATGTTGCAATAGGCCTTTAAAGATAGCAAAGAGATGCTCTTAAAGATTTTCTGTTCACATCAGAGATGTGCCAGATGAAACCTAAGAACCAGTGTGCTGCCAGGTTTCCCCTTTGTTGGCATGCAGCCTCTTTATGGAATCCATCATGGCCAAGTGAGGCATCAGAGGGAGGCCCTGCACTCAGCTGAGCTGGTTACACTGGGGGTGCAGAGCAGTGCACGACAGAGTTGTAATCTGGAGGTGGGCTGTGGCACTCCA
This sequence comes from Excalfactoria chinensis, assembly GCF_039878825.1. Taxonomy (NCBI): domain Eukaryota; kingdom Metazoa; phylum Chordata; class Aves; order Galliformes; family Phasianidae; genus Excalfactoria; species Excalfactoria chinensis. The sequence goes on from NC_092828.1 coordinate 74,229,045, forward strand.
GGCTTGGATCCATAGGAAGGAGAACAGAGTCTTCCAGTGGGAAGTCCATGGTGTCCTCTTCAACCTGCACTGCGGGCTGGTACTTGACAGCTTCACGTTCATGATCGCATAGGATGGACTCTTTGCTCTTGCTAACAGCTCGCCGCCTGTTGAGAACAAGCAGTATGATATATTGATCCCGTCTCCATAGGTTTTTATCTGTGTTACTCATGGTCAAAATTAATTATAAACATACACATATATAAAGCATTTCAATTTAACATTGTAGCACCCTGTAAGGCAGTGACATTTTGCAAACTGATTAACAAGGGAACTGATAATTCAGTTTATTTTTTGAAGAACTAGGTGTATTATAAGCAGATTCAGGAGTAAAGCTAAGAGTCCCAGTGTCCTGTCTGGTTAGCTTTATAAGTTTCAGTGCACTCTATACATCTTAGTTATACATGCACCTATCCTACACAAGCAATAATATTCTCCTCATGATATTTGACTTTTCTGAAAGCAGAACTGAAGACTATGACTATGACTTTTCTTTAACTGCAATAAAGGATGAATTGACAAATAATCCTGTCAGATTCCAATTTTAAATGATACTAAAAGCACTGCAGGTCAAGATCTCTTTGATATTCTCTAGCCCAGTAAAATTCCTGAGCTGCACACTAGCAAGTGGCGGTGATGCTCAGTGTGACAGCTGCTGGCCTGTAACCAATTCTATCAAAAGTCTCATTTTCTACTATCTCCTCCTATTACAGGTGATCCAGGAGCTGTGAGAGAAGCAGCTTACATCACCAGAACAACCTCAGTGTCCAAAGTAGAAGAACCCAAGGGAGAATTTGTATCACAAGGTGACCTTGAGGAACAGCAAGCGTTGTGGAAAAAAAGGTACTTGTGTTGTAAGCTGCCCTAAAAATCATTTTGTTAAACCTGGTTTCTTCCATCTGAGGAATTCATTGGAAGAGAGCTGGATAGTTTAGGAATGGCTCTGGTAAGAATCCCATCCTGAGAATGGCTCTTGAACCACTTCACTTTGCTTACACACTGTTAACATGCAATCCTCTAGGGTAAGTCGCTCACAGACAGGTAATGGCTTGTCACGTTTTGGCTCAGATTGATTTGTGAATGTGCCTGGGAAGATTCAGAATTAGGCAGTGCTCAAGCACTTTGAGTGTGTATTACAGATTTGTTTAAAGGAGAGTAATGCTACTTCATAATCATGCTAAATCAAACCAAAATAGTCAACTGTCATCACATGATTGTGTTACTATTACACCTATTTTATCTGTACTGCTTCAGTGACTGCAACCCCCAACAGGTGATTAGAGACTGGGAGTGTTGGGTGCTTTTCAAAGAAAGTGAAATCATTTCTTGCTCCAGCAAACATAAAGCAATAGCAAAAAGACGTACAGAAAGTGAAGACAAGGGGCAAATACAGTGAGTGTGGAAGCAGTAGATCAGGACGCCAACGGTGTGTACTGTTGTACTGTGCAGGTGCAATACAGAGAAGTGCTGCAGTCCTAGGAGCAGCTGGTGCTGGGCAGGACAGAATTGCAGCATGCAGCTGTGCTCAGACCTGCCAAGTGATACCACTGTGACTTTAGGACTTGTATTACCTTGCCTCTGAATCTGGAACTTAGCAAATGCTTTGATTTTCCTACCAGCTGCAAATATTCTCAGTCAGAGTGACAGAATTAGAGCCAATGCCTTCATTTAAAATGTTGCTAATTCTGGAAAGTTCACAAGTACAGTGCATTGGTAGAGTAGAATACTATTCTATGAATATGTCCACAATCACGTTTAAGAGCCTGTCCATCTGTAAACTGTCCATCCTGGTAGGTCTCCTCTTAGAGAACTGTGTGCAGCAGGTGATGCTGTGTGCATCCCAGTGCACAAGGCTAGCAATTCTAGGCCTGAAGCCAGACTCAGGCAGAGCAAAGTGCTGCGGTCCCATCCAGCTGCAACAGGAGACTGGCTGCCTTGTGGCTGGCCTGGTCTTAGTGTGCAGTGCTGGCTTTACACAGAATATTTGTGTCCCTAGCTGGGTCTTGAGGAGCTGAACACAGACATCAGAGTGGTAAGAGCCAGCTCACCACCTCCTGCACATCCAGAATAAATCTGGGCTCTACGACTTCTTAAGTGTGAAGACATAGTTTATAGATTAAAGTCAATGTTACTGCGCCCTTAGACTTGCACAGGGCTCTGAAACCAAACCTGCTGATTGACAAAGCAGAAATTCTAAAAGAAATAGTAACCCCGAGAGCTTCAACAGCAACATGCCACGCTCTGATCTCACAATCTAAGTCTTTCTTTTCAGAAAGAAAAAAAAAAAAGTGAATGGAAACTTCTGCACGCTGTACATCTGGCAGCTGTCTCTTTCTGCACACACACACACACACACACACTTCTCTATAGATAAATTCTTCTGTGTGTTCAGAAACAGAACTACAATTTGCCTCACTGCTTATGTATGTGTTTTATTCTTGTTGCTCACTCCTATCAACTCATGTCCAACAGTTCTCTGGCTTCTTGTCTGCCAGGTATTAAAGTTGTCGTTGGAGACAGGGCAAAGCTTGGATGTACCTGTGTAACTTGGCCCCAGCCTGCGTAGCTCAGGGTGCTGGAGAACAGAAATGTTAAGGGTTGGGTTGGCTACAAAGTGGGAAACGTTCATATCAATGTAGCCTCCTAGCAAGTGTTCCTGTTGGGTTTCTGCCCTTGAGGCCAAGGGATGTCTCAAGGAGTGCAGAAAGCCAACGGGCTCGGTTGGAAGCAATTTTTTGTCATTAGCCATCTTACTGTAGAGCAAAATGCAATTAACTTTAAAAACTATCCTTTCTTTCTAAATGCATTTTCCTAAATTGAAGCTACGCAAGGGTCTTTGCATTTTTCCCTCTGCTGTTCTATTCTCACTGTCTCTCTAGTCCACTGTGTTCATGCTCAGAAACAGAGAAATGTACACATGCTTGGACTGTATATTGGCAAACCAGACTGCATCTTCCCTTTTCTGTCTGTCCTTGAAATCTCATTTGTTGCACGTGAACAGCCAAACCATATCAATCAGTGCAGTGGTGCCTTGCCCCTGGCAGCACTCAGTGCTCTGCTTCAGGGAGCAAAAACCCCTCTGTGCCCTGAGCCAGCTGGACTGTCCTGAATAAGGTAGAAGATTTCTCCCTGAGTCTACAGATAAACATTCTCTGACAGAAGTCACTAGATTAATTATGTAGCTACAAAAGTTAGTAGTGGATACGCAATCGAATAATTTCATTAGAAACTAGCCATTATTTGACTCAGTGCTTCAGCTGGGTTGGTATTACGCTGCCCCAAAGGTATCTCCTTAAGCTGATTTTGCCTAACTTGTGAAAACTGCAGCCACTGGAAGTGACAAAGGAGATGTTCAGTTTGGGTAAAGCTGCTCAGCACTGTGGCTGTGCCATCCAGCTCCGTGTGGCTGTCAGCGTTCTCCCCCAGCACAATGTGAGTATGAGGCATGCAAACACCATGATGCTCAGTGAAACATGGTGAGGATGAGGTGTGCCAACGCTGTGACAGTGAAACAGCGAGGATGAGGTATGACAGTCAACGAAACACATTTGCCCACTGATCCAGGCTGATCACATTTTACACAAAGACCAACCTGAAAACTTTTCTGTCCTTCCCAGAACATGTACTGTTTTTGGCAGGGCAAGGGGAAAGATGAAAATCTAACCTGAACGCTGCCATTTCCTGTCCTTAAACTGATTTTGTAACCAAAAGGACTCTCTTTCGTAATAGGCACACTTCTATGCAGTACTGATTGGGGAAACACATTGCAGATGTAGTGAGCGGCCTTCAGCCTTATTTCATTGGCAGTGCTGAGACTGCAGGGCACAGCACTTGACTCCTCTCTTTCAGAAAGACACCTGAAAATTAGGGAGGTTTATGGGGGAAGTACAAACACTAAGAATGCAAATGGGTAGCAGCAAATGAACTAAAAATGACATTCATAGTAACCATAAAATCCTGCAATACTTTGGGATGTATTTCTAGAGTGAGCCTGGAGATAGTGCTGTGTTTGTCAGATTTAAAACTAAATCTATGATAGATTTGGTGCAAATGTGGACCCATGGACCCAGTGCCACTAACTGAAAGCCTGCTATGTCTGTGAATGTGTTTGTACCATGCAGCCTTAGTGCCAGGGGTGCACGAGAAGGGGCTGTGTGAGGCCCCAGTGCTGTCAGCAAATCCCATGGCTGAGACACAAACCTGAACAAGGGCTTTTTAATGTGGTGCTGTGGTGCACGTAGTGAGATCTTTTCAATACTCATTTTAATTGTGCTATGTCAGATTTTCTGTTATCGATGAAGTGCCGACAGCACTTATCCCCTGCTGCTCCTGTTGCTTTGCAAGTGCCCAAGTATCTTGCCCTCAGCAGGAGAAGCTAATAGACTCTTGCGTTTATGTGGAAATCCTGAGCTTGTCTGGGAACCATGCTTAGGGAAAGCTGAGAGGTTGGGCTGGGCACTGCCAAGCAGAGCAGTTTGTCTCCTGGCTGCATCTCATAATGAGATGTCGGAGCTTCATGGCCCTGTAACAGCTTTCATAGGTGTCTGACGAGGCACAGGGAACCAGAGATTGCTTTATTTTTTCGGCATGGAAAGAAATGAAAGGGTTATTTCCTCCTCTAATAGCTATGTCTGTTTGCTGTTTGCTTTAAGACATCCTTGATAGTGCTGTGCAGTAGGAATTTACTCCTGGGTCCCCTCTGGCTGTATCACTGCTATCAGTAGCTGCTGGCAAGGAAAGCTCAAGGGATTAAGATCAAGAATTCATTGTTTTGAAGCATTTCTAACCACGAAGCACAGCTAGACTAAAGTTCTAACAGGCCAAAATCCTGCACTGAGAGTATGTCCCCTCATGAGGCTGGTCACCTTTCTGAAGTTGAAAGCACCCAGAATGGAAGCCTCTGACTTTAGCTCTGGCACTCAGAAGGCAGTGAGATGAAAAGCACTGCAGTCAGAACCAAGCAGAAGTCTTTGCCACTACAAGCATATAATGTGATAGTACAAAAACTGGGCTTTACATAACTCTTCCAGCAGGTACTAACTCAAAGCTCCGTGCATATGGGAAGCCCACATTGGGTCTTTGTACGAAGTGCTACATGACACAACATCAAGTGCATCTGCTGTCTCAGTGTGCTCATCACAGACTAAAAATCTGCTGAAACTAAGTTCTACTGTAGAGTAAAAGTATTTCCACACTTCATTTTTCTGTTACATCAGAAAACATCAGCTGGGCTGCACTGTTGTTGAACAGCTTGAACCTGGACATAAATGTCTGATGCACCTGAACAGCAACATTGAACACCAGTCTTGGTGACCTGCCTTAACTCCACTTGGGCTCTGACAAAGACAGAGCCTTCAGAAATGGGCCCTGGGTGCAGCGTCAGAACACTGAGCATCAGAAGAGCCTTGTGGAGCCTGGCCAGTGCATTATGGAGCAACTGGGTCTGGGAGAGAAAGAAGGGTGAGGATGAAGGGAGGACAGCTAAGCAGATATCAAGTCTGTTGTAATTTTAAACAATAACCTGATTATAGAGTCTCTGGGAGAATTGGAAAGCAGTGCCAGGCAGTACCCTGTTAACACTGTGAGATGAAGCCTGACACCAGAGACATCATTAAATCCCCCTGGCTGGTTGCACTTCCTTGGATGCCAGCTGCAGTGCCATTGTCCTGGTCAGTCCTTCTGCCCCTTGCTGCAGCTTTGTGCTGCAGCATTACAAGATACCTAAGGCTCAGACATGGTCAGTGCAGCTCAACAGTAGTCCCAGGCTCAGAGCACTAGATTCACCTTGAAGGTTCATCCTATGGTGTGTAGTGTTGCCATATTTTAAACTTGTCAGAGAAATGATAAGATGGATAGAAATACAGAAGATAGACAAATAAGCAGCAAGGTTTTGGCAAAATAATAAATGCAGCCACCCTGGTTTAGAAAACACGCTAAGCCTTTGAACAGTTTTGTTTTATAAAAGAAAGACTGTTTGAAAAGGATCCAGGGTAAGTGTTTCTGAGAGGGAGATGTACACAATTAACAAGGGTGACTTTATCTCCCTTGTTAAACCAGAATCCCTTTCCAACCTTTCTAAGACATTTGGAGACTGTTCCACGTGTTTTTCAGGCTTTTTTTTCCAAGTTAGCAGTGCTGGGGGGCAAGCACTGTCATGTCTCAAATGAGAGGACACTGAGATGCTACTCAAGTACGTAAAAGCAGCGTTCTTTGTGCCAATGGCAGTCTGCATGGTTAAAAAGAAAAAGCTGGCAAAATAGCTGGACCTCATACACTCGGTGAAAGGTCTGGCCAAGGGAAAACATCTTCCCATTTTCCTGACAGCAGCTCAGAGGGATTTTCTGGAAACCCTGAAAGAACAGACTGTTAGGGGATTTCTGTGTTTCTGCATCTGGCTGGATGTTGAGTTCTCAGCAGAAAGCTTTGAAGAGCGAGAGAGAACCTTGTTCTTCCCCAGTTTCTTCATATCCAAGGGTGGAAATGCCGTAGGGAAAGTACAGTCAGAGGTGGCTAAAATCTCCTGGTCAGGTTTTACCAGGGAGACTGCGTGTGTTGTGTGCGTATGTGCTGGAATTGTGTCAGCTTGACATCATGCAGCGGAGAGGTGAATCAGAGCAGGTAAGTGGTGTGGCAATACAGTTCCTGACATTTGAGCAGCTTTTTTTTAGAGCTGATGCCATTTGGTTTCCATAGCAATGCACTGCGCTGTGCAGAAATCCCCTCGGCACGTGCGTAGGACAGATACACGAACCCTAATCCCAACCTCTGCTAGTCCTGTGCCAAGTGTGTGGGCGTGCTGCAGACAGTGCTTCTGAGCAGCAGGCTCCTAAGGGCACACTCATGTCCTGCAGCATCTGAATGCTCCCTGCTAATGCTGCAAGGCTTTCTACCCTTAGTTGGGCAATCTTTTCCCTTTTCTCCTTTCTGCTTGTCTCTTGCCATCAAGCATTCATATAGGAATATGTAGTTTTAAGGTCTGAAAAGACAAGGTAAGCTTCTTCAGAGTTATATCTCCTCTGAAATACTTTTATATTCTCACTGTGCACTTTCATGTCAGCTCCCCCATACTGTACAGGAATTGTGATAGCCTTTTTTTACATCTTTTGTCTCTCTTTAATGTGACAAACTGTGTGACTCAATGCAAAACAAGAAATTGCTCTGGTGGGAAAAATCTTTGAGTTTAATGCAGAGGAAACCAACAAAAATCTCATCAACGGATTTCAGAGAAGACTCTAGGCAGTTCAATTAAAATGCAATTAGCTTAATTAACTGAGTAGTATGGAATCCTTTACTCTAGGATTGTTTTTTAACAATATTTTGAGTCACTTGTCTCTGAAATTCTACATGTTGGCTTCTGAATCATTACATGGGTTATTACAGCTATTATTCATTTTGACAAAGGTAAAAATGGGGGCCAGTTTCATTGCTAGGTTTGCTTCCTGCCTCTGCCTGACTGTTACAGAAATGGAAAGAACTGCTAGCTAAGAAAACATCTGCTTTTGTTCTGCTCTGATGGACTGTACCACGAATGGATAACATACAGCAAACACTGGCACAGCTTCTACTTGTAAACTAAGCAACAAAAATGCAATTCATAGGATTATGCAGGTGGTGAGATTAAAGTCTTCTCTGGAGGACTGTCGTGACAGTTGTGAAACAGCAATTGAAGAACTCACAGCACTGGTAAATGCACCTTACAAAAATCTGTAGTGCTTAAACTATCTTTTACTAAACATTCCTTCCTCATTTTTCCCACATCCCACCAATTGCAAAGGTGCCAGTCCTATGCATCTAAAATTAGAAAGAGCTTTGTTACTGGTATAATAATAAATGTTATTCTCTGGATTACTCATTCACAGTTTGCAAACTTTGTCCCACCAGTAAAGGAGAACGCTACAAAGGTAGTCAAGAAAAAGCCAAAGTAGAAGTGTATGCCTCAAGCTGTTTTGCTCTTAGCATTTGTCACGAGCAGAATATTCTGTCCCAGCAGATTAGAGCACGGACAGGAGAAACCAGCTTCACCAGAGAGCACTCTTCTGTTTTTTGGATGTGACTCAGAATTGCAAAGCAACTTGGCTTACTTTGGCAAAAGGTGTTCCATTGGTTGATGAGACATTACGTGTTCAAAGCTGATGAAATGAGTTTTCATTTTTATCACAAGAATCGATATTCTTCACATTATTTAACCTTCCTGTAGTATAAAAACAATAATGCTGCATCCCTTTCAGAGACCTAGAGGTGTCTTTTATGTTCAACTTCTTTCTGGAAACAGTTTACATCATAGTTTTCTTGATCTCGAAATACACTAATCATGACCTTTCTGTTACAGTTGCTTCTCCTTCTAGCTTGTTTAGAAAGTGTAAGAGCTTTCATTATGGAATCAGAAACAGAATTATAAATTTTGGAGGCATTTTCCTGAATGGCACACTGACTTCAAAAGAAATGCATCAAAAGTACTCACGCAAGTGCCATGATCCCGTAAGGCCAGGAGCGGATTTCCAGCCTCTTTGGGCTTTTTATCTCATCTGATGTTAACACCATCCCACTGTCTGACTCCTGGATAGCAAAAGGAGGAGAACATCAGCACAGTGTCAACATGGAGGACTCTGAAATTAGAAGCTGTATACCCTGGGGAGAGTGTGGAGAAGTCAAACTAAACCAGTGCTGAAATCAGTGCAATAGGAAAGCCAAAGAGCCAGTAAAAATAGCAAATTCTAGCTCTTTTATTTTGTGATGATACAGCTTTTGGCCCAGAACTTCACCTCATAAAATTGTCTCCAGCTACAGAGCAGACAATACAAGGGCGGGAGAATCCAATTTCTCCTTCACTGTGGCCTGCAGAGGTTGGAGCTCCCTGTCCACACAGTTATCAGTGCAGTACTGACAGGAAGGTGACCACCTGTAGATGTGATACTGCAGCGTTACACGTCGATATTTCCGTGCTGGATCTAATGTGGGAGCTACCAGCTACTCTGATTATTAAGATCATGGGCATTGTCAGGGAGAGCTGGACACCAGCCATCAACCTGCAAGGCACATGTCTGCATCAGAACTTTCAATTGCGTGCTATCTAGTGACATGCTTAACACAGAGATACGTCCAGTTGGTATAGGAAATTAAGCCCATTCTTCTGATTTTTCTCTTATCAGAGCCAGTATTATCAGTTTTCAGCCAGCTGGTCCTGATTATGCAGCTATTTAGCCTGGATTTCTCTCTGTCTTTTATCTTTATTATTTCCCCTTAAAATAACATGCTCTAGAAATAATTTATCTCAGTGTTCCTTTTCAATCTTCTTACAGAAAAATTGTAAAAAAAAAAAAAACAACATAAAAATCTTAACAGATACTACATAAAATCAACAGAATGGCAGGAAGGTGTGGAAGAGGTTTTGAGCTCCTGGGCAACTTTTGGAAATAATGACCTAATCAGCATGAATGCCTTGGTATTTAAGATAATTATAGTAATTCAGATGCATTTACTTAGTCCAAAAATAGATCATACCATAATTTTCTTCAAAAGATTCTCATTGATACCTCTCACATTCACTTCCAACCTGTTAATGTATCACCCTTTTATTTTTTTGAAACTTTCCTCCCTCCACGTAAGGACTTGCTTTAAAATGCCATAAAGAAGGAGCGCTTAGTAATACTTGTGCTGGCAGCAAAAATCTCTCACTGATATCAGATCTATCTACTAAATGTCTCCACATGGTTCTGAGGAACAAATCTTTATCTGGCAAAAGGAGATACGGGAACCAGAGGAAATTCTAAGCCCCTAATCCCTGAAGATGCACTGATAAAGGCACAGGAATTACATTCGGCAGAATGCTAGGGAATAATTAGCATCAATTCTGTGCTCCCAAGGGAGCATTAGCTGGGTGTGCTGTGCTGTTCCCCAGCAGCAAAGCAGACAGACTGGTGTGCTGATAGATGACTGCACACATTCTTCTATTCTTTTCCTTCTCCTGGAAGGTGATGCCTTCTTCCATTTCTAGCCAGTTTCTTCTACTTTGTACCTGCCTCAAACATGTATTGCAAAGGTCTCTCTTTAGTGGCACAGGATCTGTCATTGAGGCAAGTGGAGTGTGCTGCAGCCAGTCATTATCTGAGTAAATTTACGGGTTTTGTTTGTTTTCTTTGTTTAAAATAAGGAAGTAAAAAAATAGAAAAAAACTCCACCCCAGAACCATCACTTCAGAGGAAGCCAACAAGCCAAGCAACAAATTCTGCAACAAAAGAAGCCTCTGTTCTCCACTGGAGTGAAAATGAAACCTTTCAACACCCTCCCACATTCAGAGCCATTAAGCTATCAATAAAAATGCCCACCTAGAGTGGGGAAATTGCAAGCTAAAGCCCTCTGAATCAAGGAAAGCCAGTATTTATATCTTGGTCTAGTTCCGCCTGAACTGACCCCCTCACCATCCAGCTGTTGCCTGGTTCAGCCAGCTGGATTCTCCTTGGGACATTTTCTTCAAAGGTTCAATTTCAGTAGGCTGACATTTTCTTATGGGGAAAAAGCCAAACCAATAATGAGATATATTCCTGTCCAGCTGTAACATGAAGCTCCGCATCCTGACCAAAGCCAGTCTACTCAAACATGAGCTTCTCTTTAAACTACCTGAAACTATCTGTCATACTAAGTGCAGGTTCCTCTCTGTTGTCACACAGACCTGTTGTCGCCCCACTTACCTCATGCATCACTTTCTCCTTTCCCACTGAAACTTCATCAAACGTCTTCACACTCAGAGGACGCCTCTTGCTGCTGCTACTGAAAGATAGAAGGTTGAGGGGTGGAATGAGGCCCAGGCAGACACTGGTAGCTCAGCTAGCAGCCTTGCCACAGCTCCATTGCCATCCCAGTCTTTCTTTGTCATCTCTCATAATTAACAAACAATACTCTGACAAGTATTTTTGTCCAACTCACTCATAACAGTCACACTGAAAACAACCCAGCTACATCAAATCTCCCTCTCCCTCTCACCAGTGCTCAGAGGTGTTCTTCTTACCCAGTTTCCACTGCGCTCCAGCGATTAACACAGTTGTTCAAATTTTCCTCCACAGGGCAAGTTTTGGAGTTAGGCTCTCCATCAGGACACAAGGTAATGTTCAGTGGGATGTAGTCTTTACCATCCTACAAAGTAATTAGCATAAGAGAGCACAGAGCTGGTAAATACAGTTTAATACCGCATTTCAGATGTTACCATATTACACAGGGCTTTACACTGGGAAAGGACCATTTTTTGTTTTAGTCGTACATTTCTGTAAAGCAATCATTAATGTTCTTCATAACACATGGAAGTTGGAATGTGTAACTTTATACAGCATTTACTGCGTGGAAAGCTTTGTATGAGGAAAATTGCTCACTTTGCATCATCTATGACATAAAAAGGTTGAAAACTCTCTAACTCCCCAGTGGCCATCTGCAGTTGGTCTGTTTTCTCTTCCCGGCACCTGTCTGAGCCTTGGCCCCACCGATTCTCACAGCACTTGCAGGACTTGCAGACATCCCTTGCACATGGCACAGAAGAGCCAGGCACACAGAGGGGTCAGTGGGTGTGCAGCCAGCAGCCGGCTCTGCTGCCTTTCACAGCAGCGCCCTCGGTGAGTTTGCATCAATTTCCTTGTGATCACTGCTGCATTCCAGATGCTTGGCTGTTCTGCCCCAGTGAAGGGGAATGGAATTTCACTGATTTACCATTTCTCAAAGCAATACCTTGCATTGCCATTGTGCTGCGAATTTCAAGGGGCCAGTGTTAGGGACACTAAAATCCAAAGTTAAGCCATGAATTTTAGAGGAGGGAGCAGGAAGTCACAGAGTCCTTATGGCTGATACAGTTTTATCACAGTTTGGAATTGGTTAAATAATATTGCCTACGTGGAGACTTTGCTTATTATCAGCTTAAGGAGTTGCAGCTTAAAAAGAGCCAGTCCCTAGAAACACCTCAAGGGATTTTATTTCTCATCCTTACAAGAAATTGGTGCCACAGGTTTAATGGAATTCAGTTCGCATATTAATAAACTTTGCATTGTCATTTACACCACTGCAGAAATCATCAGAAATTGCCAAGCCCTAAAACTGTTTGTCCAAATTTCCTTTTGTTTTTGAACCAATTTAGTACCCTGTTCCCTTATCATGATTTTTATATCTCCTTAATTTACTTCCCTTTCAGCACAAGGCTCACAAGCTCTTCATATTGAAAACTGGGCCCTCTTCAAATTGGCTTCATTGAATTTATTTACAAATAGGAGAGAGCTGGAGGAGAGTTGTAAACTGACAGTTACATAATGGATCAGGCTGTTTTTACTGAGGAAGGAAAGCGATTCACTATTATGAAATTAATAATTACGTAATTGACTTTCTGAGATTCACACTGCATCCTTTTAAAGCTCCTAAGAGCGCTGATGAACATAAGCTCAGAAACTGAGACAGTTCATCTCAGCTAGCAGTTTACTACACTGAAATCTAATTAAAATTGTTTGTGAGGTAAAGCAATATTGTTCCTCTAAGGGGCAAATGAGCTGTTATTTAAATAACTGTACTGTAAATTTCTTTTATTGGATATAGATAAACTTCTAGTTTTGAAATATAACCCCTTTTGAATAATAAACATTTTCTTTACTCATTTCAGCAGCTTGTAACACTTGTTATGAAATTGAATCTAATATTGCTGCTTAGCATAGTCTTTACTTGTGTACAGGCACTTACATATCCACACACACACATACATATTTATATAGGTCCATGTTTACTGAAGAAGTATTTGTGTTGCTGTACCTGCTGTACATTGGCCTGAAGAAGGTCTCCTAAGCGCTCTACAAGCTCAGTGAAGGTTGGCCTCTCTGTGGGCACTCCATGCCAGCAGTCCAGCATTGTCTGGTAGCTAGATAAAAACCACAGGTAATGAAAAAATAGAATGACACAATCTTTGCATCCAAACTGTTTTTTTCTGCTACTGCTTGTTTTGGTCCTCATTCGGGTAGTTTGGGATTAAGTTGTGTTCTAATTTCCATGTGCTGAAATTTCACTCTGGTTTCATGTGGAACATTTTTTAACCTATCTCTCATTTTAAAAGAGCCTGTAGGCTCTTTATTCTTGCCTGGCTTTGGACTGATTGGACTGACAGGTCCTACTGATGTTGCTGAAAAAAGTCATAGCTATGGATGCCAGCATACAACAGATTCCTGAGTTTACCTTCATGAACTATAACAAAGTTAGGGAGATCTGTTCATCTTGTCAGAGGTTGAGTTGACTAGGTTTTTCACTAGCATTCATCTGTGTTATCAGGAGATCCAATGTATGCACAACTACAATGTTTACTGAAAACAAAATGCAAAATACTGCTATCATCCAATGAGTTCTCCTTCCTCCTCCAGACTTATTATAATCCCCTTTGTGACACTTAAATGACATGCAGCATCTCTCAATACAAAACCAGGAGCTCTTACACTTCTGGAGTAGAATATTCTGGTGATCTCATCCGGGTTCCTTCCTTGAGCCGTCGGCAGAAGTCCTCATCTATCTGCACTCCGGGGTACGGGGAGGCACCTGATGGGAAAAGTAAGAAGGGTGCTCAGAGAATGAAACACAAGTTGGTGACATCTGCTGAGAAACTGAGATCGTCTGGAGTCTTGTAGTAAAAGAGGCTGGAGCAAAGAAAGGGCTGTAACCACTAACTGTCTAAACGTTTCAGTTGGCAACCCATTACAGACTCACTCTTTCTTTTTAGAAGTTTCAGTCACACTGCGTCCTCTGAATTTGTAATGTAGGAAGGACCACTCCAAGGTAAAACATGGCAGAAGAGAAATAAATGTTCTTAGTTTGAGATTTCAGATGACCTCTTGGTAAGGGATTTCTAGTCCATACGGTTAGCTATGTACTGTTTTCCAGGGAGACTGATTTCATTTATCTTCAGAGTAATAAATTAGTAATAAATTCAGAGTATTAATTGAATGTACAGTTCTCTGCAACTAATTAGAGAAAAAGGGCTTGTCACAACTTGTGATCATTGTTTTATGACATCTGTACTTTAAAATGTACCATAAATAGGAGGAGCAAACATCTATGGAAGTACCCAGGCATCTGAGTAATCTGAACTTCATAGGTAAAATTCAAGAGATGTCTGTACTAAAGTCTGAAAAGTTACTCAACCTATTGGAGAAAAACTTGAAAGATCTGTAAAGCTTCTTCCCTTCCTTCTCAGCAAAAGTTTTACATGTCATCCAGCCCCTGTCTTTCACATCTTGGCATCCTACAGGCTGGATGGTGAATTTGGAAGAAAATTTAATCAAGTCTTAATAAAGAGGATTGAATGGAATCTGGATCTGCATCCAGCCCTCGAGGAATCTGTGTATGTTTTACTGTCTACAGCATTCCTGTGTATTTATTTCCTGTATTTTTCCCCCAAGTTTGGAAACATCACTGAGCGCTTTGCTCTTGGAGGTACCACAAGCACAGCAAAAAATCTTTTGGAGGAAAGCAGAGAAGAGGATGCCAAAATGTGACTGTTCCTAGAATTATTCTATTCTGTGAATCTGAGCACTCAATCTGCAACACTATGCAGGGGTAGAAGTCCAGGGAACTCCATAAGAGGGCAGCTCAACACAGCAAATAGGCTCTGATGGCATTCAAAGTTCGGAGGTGCTTAGCCACAGTATATTCCTTGATGTGCAAGTATCAGATCACAGTGTCAAGAGTGTTCCCTGGAGCTATGTATATTAGGAATAGTCAGGAGTATCATTTCTGCTTTGCATCTTGATTTTCCTTCCTCATTTTGTCTTTGTTCTGTCATTATGATCATAATAACTTTCTTATGTAACATTCAGCTTACATGGCATCACGCACTGGCCAAAGATCTCTAAACATGCTTCCATCAGCTCTCATGATCTTTCCGATTAAGTGAACAGATAGGCACTACAGCACTGTTTACCCAGAGTTAAACTAAGCAAAAGGCATGGATAGGTATAGGGTCTGGAAGCACTGACTGTTGTCCATGCTACTAAACTGACACTTGTACATCTCCTGACCTATCAATAGCTTGTCTTTGTATCTGTATAGGTTGACTGGGACTGAGACCTTGAAGACAAGGCAGTGGAACTGATTGGGGAAGGATGGAGAATTCCATTTGATCTGTCAAAGAATCATAGAATAGCTCAGGTTGGATAAGTCCTAAAAGGTCATCAAGTCCAACCACAACCTAACCATACTACCCTAACTCTAACAACCCACCACTAAATCAGGTCCATGAGCATCACATCCAAACCAATTTTATACTCATTCAGGGATGGTGACCATCTCCCTGGGGAGGCTACTCTAAGTGCTTAACAACCCTTTCTAGAAATAAGTTTTTCCTGATATCCAACCTAAACTTCCCCTGGCACAACTTAAGGCCATTTCCCCTTGTCCTGTCACCTGTCACCAGCGAGAAGAGACCAACCCCTCTCTCACTGCAATCAACTTTCAGGTATTGAAAGAGAGCAATAAGGTCTCCCCCTCAGCCTCCTCTTCCTCAGACTAAACAGCCCCAGTTCCTTCAGTAAATCAAGTCAAGTAAGTTGAGTTACCTATTCACGATTACATCACTGTTCAAAGCAACTGCAATATGTTGGTGAGATCAAGTACAGGGAAGGCAAGGATGAACTGCCCTGAATTATGGTTGCAAAGTGTTTTGTTAGTTCATATTTTGACCGCTGCTGGCCTCCTACTAGCTGAAGGCAGTTCAGATCTCAAAAGTAGGGAAATCTCTCTTTCCCACCTCCACTCAACATTGTACTTCATATAGACTACCTCATAACTTGGATTTGGGATGCTGAGACAGCTTAGGAGAAATGTAGGCTGAAGCATATGGTATAAGGTATAAACATTACATTTTCCTTAGGGGAAATCTGTTTCAAAATGCTCAAAGAAGTGGCATGCATTTGATATAGTAGTACTCTTTTGATCTTGGTTTTATTTTAGTAGGATAATAAGATGCTGATGTTATACAACCAGGCACTACTTGTTTACATAATTACATTTGATTACCTTTTGAACAGTGCATATTTAAATTCCAAGGGACATTGCCATTCTGTAAATGCCTTCAGGATCTATTAGGAATTGCTGGCACTACCTGACATGAGATGTGCTGGCTCCATTTACATAACACAGAGCTCAATGCAAACCCAGCCCCAGATTAAAATAAACAATCTTTCCAGTTCTGATTTCCCTGTATGCCACCAAAACAGACCCAGTCTGCCAGCCTGTCAAGAGGAAGCCCATCATGCTTCATTCAGCTGCTGACCCTGGCGGGACCCACATCCAAACCAACTCTGCATTTTGCTAGTCAGAAGCTGTTATTTTTTTTCCGAGGCTGCTAAGTCTGTGGGACCCTGTAAAAAGCAGCAGTTGTAAGTGGGAGCTAAAGCATGCCCTGTAGCAATGACAAATAACTTTCCTTTCCCTGGCTCTCAAATATCTGTAAAACTTATATAAGAGAGTTCAATCAGTGACACAAATCCTTAATTAAATATTTATCGTGTGAGCTGCAGATGTGAGTGGTGCCAAACCACAGGCATGCTTGGATGATCTGAATGAAAACCCTCTTAAGAGAAAATGTCTTGGTTTTGAGCCTGTGCCATAGACTGAGGAAAGCAGTTTGGATCTACGTCACAGTGAGGGCAGCAGCTCTACGAATGGCAGCCCTTGGAGTAAGCAGCATGATCCTGTTACAGAGCACTGGAAGTGTTACACCAAAGTAGCAAACCTGTAAATAAATAGAGCTAGGCTGGGGGAAAGCAACACCTGCCACTTGCTTAATCATCTGAGTGTGAACTTTCTTTTGCAAGCTGATGTAAAATAGAGAAAAGTCCAAATCAAAGATTTTTACTGAAATCAGGTTGTGTTCTTTGCAAACAACAATGAATAAAGTTTGAGTTAGAAACACCTCTTGACTTTGCATCCAGATCTGGACTCGGCATCTTGAGCCCAATCATGAATTACATCTGATCCGTGGACCAAAGATAGTAGGAGACTGCAGAGTTTGCTTTCAAATTCAGAAGCTTAAGTTGACAATTCTGCTTGTTTTCTTTTGTCTGCAAATGCTGATTAAGAAGCCAGAGCTGACATTCCTAAATTCCCTCAGGAAAACAAGACTTGCTGCTCTGTAAAGAGAATCTGTGAGCAGCAAAATCCAGCTCCCTTTAAGACTGCTTGTCTACATTTCAGGGCTTTATCTACTGGACAGTAACCAGGTCTCAGTGAAGCTGAGACTTCTAACAGCACCAAAAGATTAAATTTATGTAAAGGACGGTATTACCATCCCTTCAAAAACTTTGTGGCTTGCCAATGGTATGGCCAGAAGTGTATGCATTCTACCTGTTTGCTGCCAAAATGATTGAAGCAGAGCCTAGCTCCAGCTCTCATGTCAACCTGATGGCAGCTGTTGCCAGTACATTTTTCTTGTTTAAAATCTAACTTAGTTTTTGTGGGGAAGATAATCGACTGAGATAAAACGTGATGTGGGCAAACTCCTCAGTGTTTCCTGGTCTGCCACGAGCAACATCAGACCGCTGTTGTCAGCAGCGGTGCAACCCTCTGCAACCTCTGGGCAGCGCGGTTTCCTGAAACAGAGAGCTTAAAGGAAAACATGGTTTGATGGGGAAACTTCATTGCTCTCAAAGAAATATTTCACTCCTGAGTATCTGCGCCTTGCGTTATCTCTGTGCTCTGTTGGTTACAGTTACTACAAATGTCAAGTCCAGGGTTTTAAATTTTGCTTGGTTCCTGTCCCCGTCCCTGTATTCACTGCTTTCATGTACTTTGCCAGATGGAGCTCTTGCTGACTTTATTTTACACCTGATACGCACTGTACAATTGTACTAACTGAAACAGAAACATGACATCACACTATTATCTTTTGTCAAAAGTTTCTCATAGTAACCACAGACCCATCAGTTAGGAGAAAAAAAACCAACATCCTTACCTAGAGAAAATATTTCCCATAGCAGAACTCCAAAAGACCAAACATCACTCTGTGTTGTGTAAATCTTATCAAAAATTGCTTCTGGAGCCATCCATTTGAGTGGCAGTCTTGCCTAAGAATGCAAAAGACATAACACATTGCCAGAATTGTTGTTAACAATCTGCTCGAGTCCTAGAAGAATAAATATCTGAGATTAGCATTTTAGGTTTTTTCCACTTACATCTCCTTTCCGTACATAGTCAGGGTCTTTGTAAATGTCCCTGGCTAGCCCAAAGTCACAGATCTTCACCACGTTGTTCTCAGAAAGAAGGATGTTCCTTGCTGCCAAGTCCCGATGGATGCACTGCGAGGGAATGAAGAGAGGCAACATCAGGAGTTTGCCTGGACAGCAGTTGCAGCTAGAGCTGAAAGCATGAGACCTCCTTTGGAGATGGACAGATAAAGGTGCTTTTGATGTGAGAAGGTTAAAGAGAGGGAGAAAATAACTTGGGGAACAAACTAAGTATTGCAGTTCATCTTCAGATTCTTTTTCTGTATGAAATAATGTTCATGGTAATGGTGAGATGAAGGGAACGCTATTTTCCTGTTAATTATTGTTTGGTAAATTTGAGAGAGATCAAAAAGCAGCAGGAGCTACATTTGCAAATGCAGTCCCATGGGCATGTGTGAGAACAGGGTCATTTCACATAGGCAATTGCTGCCATGTAGCTTTGTGCTAAGTCCAAGCTCTCGATTTTGTTCATACTTTGGTATGTGTGCTACATTTTATTTATGAAAAAAAACAAGTCTTTCCACAGGTTACAAATGTACTTTATTTTTTTTTCCTGAGCAAAAACGTGTTCTTTGCTGATAGTCTCCACCATAACTGACATGCTAAACAAACAACTGTGTAGTCCCTCTCTGTTATTCAGCAGCACTTTACTGACCACACCAGAAACCTTACATAGAAACTTCCTGCATTCACCCGAGTCAATTCTGTGGATGGCCTTACAGTGTGGAGTCACACCTTCCCAGCCCAGAGCATGACAGAGCTCCTTGAGTGCTACTGACAGCTTAACCACTAGAGCTAAGGTGATCTCCAACACTTTACTACAAAATCAAGGAACAGATTACACAGGCCCAACAGCTAGTTGGGTTTCTTCATGCCAGATACCCACGATGTTTTAATGAACTCACTTTTCTGGAGGCAAGAAATTCCATCCCTTTTGCAACCTGGAAGCTGTAACAAATCAGATCCTCCAAAGTCAGTGGCCGCTTGTACAGATCTTCAGCATCTAGGAGAGATCACAAACAGCAGAACACTATAGAAGTAGTCCCAGAGCTTGTGGACGCTGGTGTTGCTGCCACACTGATGATCCCCGTCCTGCATCTGAGGACTGTTAGGTTCACGAGTTGTCTAAAATACTATGACTTCACCAGAGTCACAGTTCTGGCTTAGGAATCACTGACCTAGTGCCAGACCAGATGGCTAAGAGAGTTTAATCCAACATTATTCACATCATTTAGCTATGGGGAACACAATATCTGGGGATAAAAGAGAGGGGAACTATTTACAGTGTGTGAAGAGACAGGGGACAGATTGGGCCTAACAAATCTGGTAAAATGCTGCTGTTACTCCTACACAACAGGAGCAGCTTTCGTATACATATGCTATTGCAAATCTCTTTTTGTGAGAAAGTTGGAATGAGGCACAGGCAGGAGAAAGAATCTGTGGTTCCTGAAGCACACCATGCAGTGTAAGGGCTTGTAAAGTGTGCGACAGTGTGTATGGCACTGACCAGGCAATGGAAAGATAACTAACAGAAATCTTCACAATGAAAGATGTGGGATTAGGTGGGTTTCTTTTACCTTCTTCATCCTCTTCAGAGTCACTGTAACTCTTATCTTCAATAAATCCTGAGCTGGCAGAGCTCCCAGTGCTGGCTACACTCTCAAGGCGTCTCTTGATCAGCTCTGTCAAATCACTGCTGGACTCATCCAGGCTTTTCTCTGCTTGGCCAGAGTTCTCCTGGGACTAGAAATGGTATAAAACTGAGGTACTGAAAGTTATGCAATGGAGTGGCAGAGGGAGAGGAGAAAAGGTCCCCTGGAGATGCACTTAAACCATATTTGAAAACAATGTTCCCCGACTTCCTATTTATTAATACAGGTCCTCCCAATTTACTCTCATTTATCAATATTTCACCATGAAAGTTAGGTAGAAGCAGGCTAGATGAGAATAAGGGAAGAAGAGGATGGGAGTGAGGTCCTACAAGGAAGGACCATGTCCTTTTCTTGCTCATATGAATTGAAGCATGGTGTGAAAGCAGCCTATATAAATACCAACCCCCCGCGTTAATGCAGAAAAAACTGAACTTAAGGTCAGGGGTTGTTACTTCTTTGGCTTATGACTGTCATTCCTTTACCTTGTATGCAATGAAATCTCCTCGCTTTCCTCGTAGATAATTGGACAGATTTCCATATTTGCAATATTCTACTATGACCATTAAAGGACCTAAAAAAACATTGGAAGTCAAATGAGTTCTGAAGCACTGTATAGCACTTAACGTTACCTTATCCTCACAGATCCTCTTCAAAATGGGTAAATGCTATCATTGCTGTTAAATAGGTGAGGAATTTAGGAAACAGAGAAGTGACGCTCCAGAAGCACATAATCAACAGTAGATACAGAAAGAAGGAAATATAGCACTGATTCTTTTCTCCATTCAATGATGAATATTGGTATTTATTTCCTATTTACAGGCAAAGTAAAATTCAGAATTACAAAGAAGAATATGCACTCCCCTATGTTATTATGATTGTTTATCACAGAATCACAGCATCCTCTGTCTTTGCAATTGCTTGTTTTGGGTGGAGCTGATGCCAGTGGAGACAATGAAAGTGTGCTGGATCCTTCACAGATCCTATTGACCAGAGCTGTAACCTTCTCAGTGCAGTGACTGCACAAGCACAGCCAGCCCCAGGTCAGGGTGGTTCTGCTGCTGAGCACACAGCTTACCCCAGTTGGAGTGCTGGGGTCTGGCAGAGCAAGGAGATCTTAAGGGGATGTTTCTCTGAAGAATTCAAGGTCAAATGCTCCCATAGATGCTCCAGGCAAATGTGGATTCAAGCACAGCTTTGTAGCTCCTGATACTGATTTATACGTGGCTTTGATATGTTTCCTAGACATGACTTGCTCTGCATTTTATTTCTTCACTGTAAAGCACACATTGTGCATTCATTCTAAAGGTGCTTAGCATCAGACTCTCAGCCAAAGTGTCAAAATTTGTTATTTGTTATATTGCGAAAATAACGTATGTGCATACTTAATATCAATCTTCATCAGGAGTACCATTGTATGGTTATAAAAACCTAACACGGAAGGAAAGAACACCATATTCTGCAATGGCATTTTAATACTAACTCCTATCTCAGTGTCAGTCTTGAGAGCTCACAGCTATTCTTCTTCAGTCTGCAGCTGCATTGGGAAACTGAGCGGTTCCTAGGAGAAAAAGCTCCTCAGAGGATGGATAATCACAGTACCTGCAGTGTATTTTTCTAGGCAGACGGAACTCTGTCGCTGAAGTGGTTAACAACTATTGATGTCCTTGTGAGGCTGCCATGTTTTAGGCACCTGTTTGTTAGTCCACAACTTCTCTACTCACAATCCCAGCTACCTAGCCAAGCAGCTTATGTGTCTGAATACAAACTTTTGGGGTTTGTGTGCTCCAAGAATCCCTATGCGCTCCCCACTCCTGGCTCCCAGATTGCAGCAGGCTGATTGCTTTCTTAGAACTGGGAGGATCTTGCTGGGTGGAAGATTTCTCTCATCCTAACAAATCCACCTCGCTGAAATCCTATTTTCCCCACTTAAATGGACAACTCTGTGTTCTTTGGTAAAATGACAGTTTCAGAGTCTCAGATAACCTCAGATGTGTACACCATCTCTCTCACTCTTTCCCCTTTATTTTACTGTTTTCTTTGTCCTTAGCTCTCTTAAATGTCCCCTGGGGATTGTTTTGAAGGTTCATTGTAAGCTGTTAAAAGGCATCTTTTAGAGTTAACATCCTGAAGTTAAAGCACAGCATAGTAAGAGACACAGATGCTTTGTAGGATAGCATGGGAAGGGATGCTTTAGTGACAAAGGTCTAAGATTTATGGAATCTTGTGTTTAAGTCTGCACTTCCCAATAGATTTTTGCATGGTGTACTGTCATGTCATGTCAGCTCAACCCTTTGGAAGTCCATGCTGCTACTCCATTTGGCTTTGGACTGCCTAAGGCTGCCTGCATACTATGCAAAATGCCTGCCTTTGCCTAGCAGGAGTGAATTGCTTGGGAAGAGGAAGCCTCCAGTACTTCTTAGCCTGGTGCTTCTACTACATTTTAGACAAGGAGGGAAAGAAGAGGGAGAAGAAGGGGACAAGCACCTCTGAAATGATGTATGGTGCCCATGTGGAAGACTAAGGCACTGAACTGCAATGAAGGATCCCATCTCTCCGCAGTTCATATTCTCTTTTGTAAATGAACTTATAAAGAAGAAAGAAAAAAAAAAAGATGGAGAAGTGACACTTTTGGCTGGGGAAAGGTTTCAGAAGCCATTCACGGGATGCAGCCATATCTGCAGCAGTACAAGCACTCCTTGTTCTTCCATTAACAGTGTGTGCATGTGGGTGCTGCACCACAGATACATTGAAATGCCACTGTATCTGAGAAGGGTTTCTTCTCTGCTTCATACTTAGTGAGCACTTCTTACCTCCAGCTTTGGTGCAGGCTCCCAGCAGGTTGACTACATTCAGATGGTGTCCTATGTGGATGAGGATCTTCAGTTCAGACATTAAAGCCTTGCATTCATTAGTAGTTGCACATTCTGCTTAAGATAAACAGGAAAAAATAATCTTTACACAACAGGATATTTTCAACAGGACGTGGCAAGATCCTGTTTATACTTGGAAACAAAGCCACCCAGGTTATTTGCAGTATCTTTGCCCTTCAGACTCTCAGATAGATAATAATTCAGCTGCTTCATTGTTTCCTGGTGACCTTTATGAAGTGGAATAACACTATCTTTTGAGTGAGCCTTCCTTTCTCTAGAATGGGTTACAGAGGTTACTGTCCTGTAGGAGAACCTACCTAAATCAGATCCCAGAGAACCTTTGCAAGAGATGAAATTTGCAAGCTTAGTAAAGGAACAATCATTCTAAGCAACAATAACACACAGAATAATGTGCATCTCTTTTGGTAGCAGCGATGTGCAGCTTAGCAGTACTTCTTTACAATACCTATGAACATATTTCTATGCAGTACTGAACATCACTCCAATGCAGGTGTTGAAAAAACCCCCCACATCTGCAAGATGAGTTCCAAAAGGTACTGGAGAACATATAGCATTACTAAATCTCGGTCCTGTGAGATCTCATCGGCCCAAGAAATACACATTCGAACCAAGCTGAGGGGACTCTGTGTATAAACCATGATCTCCAGACTTCATGAGCACTGGTTAGCCAGCTATGCTGTACTTCCATTCTCTTTGGCTGCCAAAGTTAAGAAAGTCATTCTCAGTCCTGAATGGTCATCAGATGTTGACCCGTTTCCTCTGCCTTCCTTCCAAAACTGTCATGTCAAAATTTATTGCAAGAAAAAGGGGCTGCATCCTGTTTCCTCTGTTTTTGCTTTAGCAAAATCATGTGAGATTTAGGAATGAAAAAAGAGTTACATAACAGATTGTTGGTTTTTTTTGTAACAAATGTAACTGTTGGTATCTGTTGGTAGGATTCCCATAAACAAATTTTCACCAAACTGTGTGTCATAAAGAAGGAGTTACTTCAAGCCCAAGGTTTCTTCAGTCACTGGTGTCACAGATGTGTGTGTGGGTGGCACCTCTCCTGATTTACACTAGCATGAGCCAGAACACATGCCTGGTAACAGCTAAACAAAGCAGTGCCTGAAATGCTTCAAATAACCTAGTACATTAACATGTAACCTTCAAACCAGAAAAGATACTAGTCAGCTTCAAGGAAATGACAGATACATCACAATGACAGTAATGCAAACATCTCCAGAGCCTTTTTCTTTTCTTTTTTTTTTCCCTGAATGGATCAATTTAAGCAAGAGAATCTGGTTTATTTAGGAATATAATGAATTATGGGCTTGTTAGTTTGGGAACACCAGGTTAGAGCTGGCTGACCCCTCTAAGGGAGAAAAAGGTAAAATTAGATGGAAAAACTGTCAGTTTGGGCTGAATATGTGTGGGCAGGGTGAAGCTGACATGAGGATCAGCTGGGAAGCACAGCATGGAAGTGAATGAAAGCCCAGAGCTATCTAGGGCAGTAAGTTTTGGATGGAGTGTGGCTAGATCAGTAGTTTCTAGGATACATCAGGGATGTACGTGGAACAGAGGAAATGAGAACAAAAGATGATGATCTGAAGATCTAGTAAGTAATGCAGACAAGGGAGACTGAGTTTGGAGGATGTCCAGAGAGGTATAAACTGATGAGTTTGGCACTTGAGAGAGATGGGAAGTAGCAGAGCATCAGAAGCAGCTAGCAACAGAAGCCAAATGCTGTGATGGAAGAGAATTTCCCAGTTCATGGCATTGCAGGAGTTAATACAGTCATGCAGAGCAATGCTGAGCAATGTGGGCTGTGCAAAGCTATCCAATGAGCATTGACTGCCCCTCTGAAAAAATCCTACACGAGCAGCTAGAAATCTGAAGCTCAAGAAGCCAATGTGCTGGCTGATGCATTTATTCATAAGCTGTCCGCAGTGGCTTTATATGTAAATGTAATATGAAAGAATAGCCTCCAAGTTCATCCACTCCTCATTGCTGAATGGTAAAAGCTTTCCTTAATTTCTATAATTGCAAGCAAGTTGTCTCTAATTTACTCTCTTGGCACTGCTTTTTCTCAGCCCCTTGCACTGTTGTGCATCTGAAAGGGCTGTGATCGAAGGCTTAGATCCAATTCCAGACTATCTAGTGTAATTACATTCTGTAATCTGTTTCTCTTCTAACCTCATAGACCTGTAAGCTGCTGTTTTCCTCCTCTAGGGATACCAGACTCAATCAGCAGCACAGCATGGAGCACGCTTGTCATTTCCTACACGTTAACATCCATTCCGTTAGGACTAATTGCTCCCATATGGCAAACCCACTCCCTTCTGAACACAATGAACGTGACACTTGTTTGGAACTGAGAACTGGAAACCTTATTGCCCACATATTCCCTGAGGAGTCTCCTGAGTATCTCAGAGGGATATGTACCTTTAAGCATTTTTACGGCAACTGTTTTGCAGGTTGAAGATTTATCAATGCCAAAAGCAGATGCTTCCACCACCTTCCCAAAAGCACCGTGACCCAGTGTTTTACCTAGAGAAGCAAGAGTCAAGAGTGAGCCAAAGGGGGCTTAAAACAGTCTGCATCAAGTAAGAGGGAATCATGCATTCTCAGCTGTGCAAGAAATACAAGGCTCCAGCACCCAGCCACAACGTAGACTGACAGTCAACAGAAGCCTGTATCACATATTTGCAGTATACGGATATAAACAGTATGATTTATATCCATATGACTTTAATGCAATACAGAATGTGATAGAACAGAGTAGAATAAATAAATCTGGATTCAGCTGAAGGCAAGCCTGAATACATATATATATATGGCTTAAGGGTAATAACAGTACATACAGTTATCCTCAAGCCCTGGAAAATCTGGTTAAATGTGGAATTGTGGAACCCTAATCTCATGAATCACAGTCATGGAGATAGCCCGCTAAGGCACTCAGACAGCCAGAACCCTTTGACCCTTTAGCTATTGACTTTTATTTGAAGTAAAAACTATATTAAATGGAATTTCAGGTGATGATCTTTCATCGTTTCATGTTCATTAGAATTTTCAGGCCCATACCACCTAGTCTGCTCCGAGGGCTCTGACTCGTAACGCAGTGGGGTCCACTGGGCATCGTGGTATGGCCAGTTTGAGCCCATGTCCCACCACCTTCTCTCTCTTTTTTTTGTTACGTTTGATCTGTTTTCCCTTTTCTTCTGCATTCTCCAGTTTAATCACCAATCACACACGCATGCACATATATTCCCTGCAGTCATTGCTGCACACAGATGTTGCTGTTTCTCTAAGCAAACACAGTCTGCTTTTTACATTTCTTCACTCTATCATCTGTTCAGATGAGTTCCGTTAAATTTCGTTTGTTTTTCTTGATAGTTCTTTACAGCTCAAAGCCAAGTTTGAATGGTCGATAAATACTTGATTATTTGATGAATAGACTTCTTCAAAATAAAAATCTACTGTAAGACTGTAACCTTCCAGATTCACCCCTTTCCCTGGTCCTCTATAGGAGGGAAGCCATGCTTTTGACAGGCACAGTATCTGCAGGTACCTTCCTTTCCCTGGTAAGAGTTTGGTTTCGCTTCTCCAAGGAACAGTAAGAGGTGATAACTGTTTTGAGAGACAACATCTTTGCTTTTCTTACCAAACTCCTTGTCTCACCTTGATTAATGATGACAATGAATTCTGTGACTTGGTGCCAATTCTCACCAAAGGATGGGAGCATGCCAGCCCTAAATGGTAGGCTGATTCTTAGATTGCATAACAGGTCCACTGAAATTGAAAAGCATTAGAAACCATCATTCTTTATAATAATAATCTCTAAACCACTCACCCAACCGCAGTCTGTCTCTTGGGAACTCCCATTTACTGCTGTCATAGGGAAGGCGGTCACACTGCTCATCAAGAGGCATTTCCTCGGGATCCATTATAATTGACAGGTATCCTGTTTTAATATCTGTGGCATCAGGCTAAAAAATTGGAAAAAAATTGTTCACAGTGTTTACTTTGCAATTCTAATGGGAGAGAGCTGTCATTTATAAGATGAAAAACAAGCAGGGGAGTTCCCTGTATTGCAGTCTTAACTCTGAAATTTATTCCGAACCATAAACGCATCTCTTCAGTTTCTTGCCTCTCCTTTCTTCTTATCTGGGAAATAAATGTTTATGCATGCCTGTCACTCATCAGCGTTGGGCAGAGTCTTGGATTAATGTTGATAAACACTCTGAGGACACAAAATCTATCACTGTCCTCTGGCTGTATCTATTAAAGGAAATCAGTTCTTTTCTCTGTGATCTCCATGAGCTTTGCTTGCTGGTGGCCTGCAGAGCACATTCTGCTCCATTTTCAGTGTAGCAACATTTTGTTTTGCAGACTTGAATCTGCACAGCTATCTGTTTTGTAGCGACTGCTTTAGTCAGAAGTTTAATTGAATATTTGATTAAATCAATTAATTTTTAATTTAAAGTTAGTTGAGATCTGGTGAATGTAGTTACTCTTAATGCTTCTCAGTGAGAAATCGTGATTTGGTAGAACCTGTGAGCAGATTCACGTGGGAGTAAAATATAATAGCAAATTTACTGTTCTCCACAGTATTTGGAACAAGGAGCAAAAACATGAAATTAATAACCGTATTTGTGGTAAGAGTGAAAATTTTATTTAAGTATCAGGTATCAGCACTAGGGCTGCATTTGGGTGAGCTTCAGAGCAGAGATCTGTGGTTGCTATTCTGTTGCTATTCTGTTTATGATTTGTTGTAGGAGAAACAGAGTAAAATTCCTTGAAACTTTACTGAAACTCTGGTTTTCTGAGTCACAAAGGGAGGTAAAAGAATACCAGAGTATGGAGATTAAATAAGCTCTGTGGTTTGGGCTCATTTCTAGAGTAAACATGCTAGAATTTTTCTTTGAACAGTGCTCCCTTCAATATCTGTTTCAGAGAAATCTTATTGGACGGCTGTTGAAATCAAGCCCTCGTTTTAGGGGATTTAATGTTTTGTTTTCAAATCTTGCAAGGCAGTTTGGCACGTAAAAAAGAAGTAGCCTGATTTTATGATACCATGGAAGTGGGTAGAAATCTTACAAGTACAAGTGATCTTTTGGGAAGGCTGGGGGCTGTCATCAGAAATCTTGGACTTATATTTTATAGGAACGTTTGTCACAGTTTTTCTACTATCTGTCCCAATCATTTACATTGACTCGACTTCAGCCCTAAATGCTGATGCTATGCATAAAAGGGGTCTCAGCGCCTTTGTGCTGTATGGAAGCTCTCTTACTTTTCTCAGTTTCCGAATGAAAAGGGTCAGAAGGAGCCAGAAGAGGGTAGCTGCGAGACCAGTGCAGACCAAAATGATAACTTCAATGTTGGATTTCTCCTCAGAACCTGCAGGTTAAACGTACAACCAGATTTTATATATAGCCAAAGCCCATGATTGATCAGTAGTTCTCATTAGTCCAGCAAAATATATGTGTTTTACCTTAGTTTAGACCTCACCTTGTATTTTAATGAAGGCTGATGTACTGTCTTGGCCCATGTCATTGGTTGCTTTGCATTCATAGAGCCCTTCATCATCCTTCTTCACTCTCTCAATGACCAGGGTATTATTTTCCATGGAAATTCCTGCAGTGAGGGATCTGGGTGAATTTTATTACAATAATCGATCTTCCTCCAAATGCTTTTAGGAGGCAGAGCACTGAAGATGAGCTTCCATCCATGCCTATGATGCTGCTAGGAGTCATTTTAAAGCCATGTTCCTCATTGTGGTTTGGCAATGACCTGACACCAGTTTAGACTGCTTGGGCATCACTTATCCTACACTGAATGCAGCTGTTAGTTTACTACAAGTAGACAGAGTCTCATAAAACTTTTATGGAATTTAGTGAGGTGATGAAAAGGTAATTTTTCTGAGTGCAACATTATACACTGAAAGAAAAGGAACTCAACGAAACTACTGGAGAAAGGCAGCATCTCAGAGGCTGTGGGAAGTGTTGGGAGTTCTATCACGTGAACATGGTCATCAGGTTGTATTGCTTCCCTAGAAAAATCCTGGCTTCACGGAAGGCCAGGAGCTAGTGATGGGTTGCCAAGAGAGACATGACCTAGGGAAGACCTACGTGACGCTTCTCCACATTTAATTTTCCTGATTTTGTGGTATGAAACTAAGATTTTATCTGTTTCACTAGGGAGGTGTTTGGGGCAGAAACAGGGAAGCATGTTGAGCTCTGAATCCAGTAGGGAAGGGCATTTTGCACTGCAGGGTGTTCTGCCTATGAATCTTGTCATTGTTAACAAGGGTACCGCATAATTTACCATGTGCCCTGCTGAAATATTTACCCTGAGGTGTTTTTTCCAAATATTTTATTTATGTTTCCATTGGTTGGATGTTACATGCTTGTCCCTCTAGAATTATTTATAAAATTTCAGTAGCTATAAAGAGTTTCTGCTCAGAACACTCTGATCTGAATTATGTATGATCCTAGATTTCCTACCTAGATGCAAAATTAAAGTTACAGGACTAGCTACTGACATGGCTTGACTAACTTGGAGGACATCTCAGGACAGAGAGATGAGGAGTTCCAGGTGCAGGTGAAGGAGCCCTGCCCCGTGCTAACAACAGCTGCTGCACCATTCTCCTTTCTGGGTTGTGAGAGATGAAGAACAGATGAGCCATACCATATCAAGCCTTGGCCTGACCATTGGGTATAATTGCTACAGTTCACGGCAGTGCACTGTGACCAGCACCAGGGATGTGTGGCAGTTCAGGCCTGTGTTCTCAGAGCCTCCCAGCAAGTAGGGAGTTATAGTTCCGTGCACTGCAGACACTGCTGCATGCAGGAGGAAAGCTGCATGAACAGGCAGTGAGTTGCAGCCAGCTGGCAGCTCAGACCTTGAAGTCCAAGTCAGAAACTGCTGCAGGGGTCCGACATACTTGGATTTGTGCTCATGTTTCAATAGGTCATGTCTGGTATCCCCTTTCAGCTACGTTGGCAGGTCGCTGCTTGTGGCAATCCCATAGTGCCTTTCATCATCACGCCTTAGAGCAGTGCTTTAGCAAGTGTGCTCACCTGATGCTGCTGAGATGGGGTAGCCATCCTTGCTCCATGTAACCTGTGGCTCTGGTGTTCCACTGACTCTGCACTCCAGGATGATCTTGCCACTGATATTAACCTCCAGATCTGTCAGATTCTGTAGGACATATGGGGCTGCCTTTGCTGCAGTCACAAAGAAAAACAATACGTAGTGAGATTCCAGGAGGCACCTCCTATACCTTGTCCCCTTGGGCCAGCTGCAGAGATCGGGTAGCAAAATTCCCCCAAAAGATCATGGGAGGAGCTCATCTGGCTTATTTTCAAGTTGCTTAACGGTAGATTCATCTCAACCTGGAACCCCCTCATGTTTCTCATCTTCTGAAGGAAGCAGAGCACAGAGAGTGGGCAGAGCAAGGGCAGAGCGGGTGCAAAACAAGAAGGGAAGAAGCAAAGGTGGATCCATTCTAAGGATTTTATCTCTCCCATGAGAGGGGTTATCTGCTTACTGCAAAGCGTGTTAACCTCCACTTTACAGAATAGAATACATTATGTTCACTTAAACAAGATGTGGGAAAGTAACTGAATAAAATCTCTAGCATAAAAAACACATCTATTTTTTCTTTTTTTGTCAGTAAGGAGTAGCTGATGGGCGTTCATACATTTAAAAAAAGCCTATTTGAAAGCTGGTTTCCATAGGAGGAGGGCTGGTTTGGAGAGGTGTTTGTGTGTGCATGCTTGAGAAAAACTGCATCTCTGACATGTGCCAGACAAACAGCAGACCCCAGTAGTTCTCACAAGGCTGTGATTAAGACTGCAGTTCTCCCATGGCTGTATTCCCAGTTTAACTGTGTTTTTCTCGTAGCCATCATGTGTAGGTGTCTGCGTAGGTGGAAATTTGACTAAATGAATGAATAAAATATCTGCCAGAGGAGAGAGCACTGCATTGCCTGAATGCAGAGGGATCTTGGTACCCCATGGCAGGTGATGCTGGCAGGTGGCTCTGGACAAGGCAGATACCAGCATGCTGCCATACGGCGTGGGATCCTTTCTCTGCTCCGCGTGGTGGGACGGGGCAGTGCTCATGCCTCGTAGGCAGGAGTGCAGCCAATGCTGCGCAGCCTGATTCGTGACAAGTGACAAGTGCCTGTGGCCACAGAGCTTTGGTGTCTCATCACTCATTAATGTGAGTGGAGAAGCCAGTTTAGAAAACACTGCCTAACTCACTTCTGAAGCACTCTGCTTGCTATGTCCTTTCTTGCTGCCATTCACTTTAGTTCTGCTCTATTGCAGTGCTTCGGGCTTTTCTTCACCTTTCTTCACTAGAAGCACGAGGCATTTTCTCAGCAGCACTTGTTCTGTAAGGTTTTGAGTTGATCTCTCTCATTTTCTTTATTATGCAGCTGAAGAAACTTCACCCATTTCAGTGAGTTTCTGTGTGGTGCTGCTCCTTTACAGCCAGAGCAGTGAAACATGGATCTGGGACCTGCAGTACTATTATTTGCATGGAAATAAAAGAGATGAAGATTTGAGTGCATGTAAGAAAATACTATTATAATGAAGTGCATCCTAGAACAAGTGGTACACATCCCTAGTTTGTACACCTGACCAGACACATCTGTGGTTACCCGAGCTGTCTGTACCATCCTGGCAGCCCCCAAAGCCCTCCAGACTTGGGCAGTTCCAACAGATAGAGTCACGCTGCTGCTAACATGGTAGGAGTGTCTTTATTTCTCAGTCAGGACTAAACCTGTACCCAGCAGGGCGACAGGGAGATAAAGGCTGCTTAAATCACCTTTCTGAGCAAGGGGAACATTTTATACAAAACCAGTAATGGCTAGATGAATCACATGCGTGGCTAGGACTCAAATCTCATACAGTAATGTGAAAAACCACAGTGTGTATTAGGGCTGTTCCTAGGAAATGCTGCCCACCTTGTGCTTTGAGGGACACTGGAGGGAGCCCAGTGTTTCTGCCTGCCCAGCAGCAGGACAGTGCCACCCACCTCTGATAAGGAGCTGTGTGTGCTGCTCCAGCGTGCCGCTGCCGTTGTGCTGGTGCTGGGCACGGCACTTGTAGAGGCCGCCGTGCTCTTCTGTGACGTTTGCAATGATCAGGGTCAGGGAAATGGAGTAGGCGTCAGCACTCCGGGTTAGAGAGATGCCATGAGCTGCCCCCAGGGAGGGGTAGGACCAGGCCAGGTTGCTGTAGATGTACCTGGCAGCCCGGCAGGTCAGCTTGGCAGTGCTCCCTGCAATGGCTGTGACTTGTGGGGCCGTCTGCAGCCCTGACGGCACATCTGCAGGAAAAGAAAACGTCTGCCATCAAGTCGCAATTGAGAATGACTTTGGGTGCCCATTTGCAACTTGATGATCGGATTTCAGTGAGCAGCCCCAATGGAACGAGCCACTTTAATGAGATCCGCATTTGCTTGTGCAAAGAGGCATTACATTTTCAAGTAATTAATTGAAAGTTTATATATAGAAGTAGTTAATGAACTAGGAGAGTTTAATCAAGAGATTCTGCTATCCAGGTAGATAAATGTGTTCATGACATCCTCTCCTTCTATGTGCTATCGGTGCTTGAAAGTGTAATTGCATTAGAGTAAAGAAACCTCTTCTCATTTCTCACAAATAACACTTTCTTCACCACTGAACAATCTTCCCAATTCTCTCTTCTTTCATATGGATATTTACTTGATCTGCGGATGGATGAACTGGTCTAATGGCGTACAAGTCCTTGAGGCTTTAACAGTTAGCACAGCAACACTTGGATGCAGATTCCAATCTATCCACAAATGAATAAGCAGCGTCTTGCAATATTTTTAGTAACATTTCATTTCAGAACGAAATCAATTTTCCTGAATTGCCTAACTGAATCCATTTGAAGACAAGAAAAAAATGTTTCTGAGTAGATTGCCAGAATCTGGCCTACAGACAATTCCTATTGCCGTGTTAGCTGCCAGGGACCTGCAGTTAAATTGTGTCTGCAAAATATTCTTTGCTCATTTTATTCTGTTAGTTTCACGTTCTGTGCACCCAAAATACTTGAAGGGAAATGCACTGATAGCCACGGTGGCCTGCGATTGTTCTTCTGTCTGTTAGGGCAGGATTCAGAAGCAGCTGAAATGGAGAGTTGGGAAGAATCCTTTAAAAATGTCCCATGGCACGGTACTGGGGTGGGACACCTTGGGAATACTAGTTCTGGTTTACCTTCTGAACACTTGTTTGTGATGAATCTGATAGACTGCTGCTTTACCACCGAGCTGTTAATAAGATGCTTTCTCCAGAGGATGGCACTCTGAGGGGGACATCCGTTAAAGAGGAGCAAGGATGCATCGCATCTGCAGTCTGACAAATTCCACATGGGATCTGGCATTTGGCCAGGGGCTCACACTGCAAACCTTTGCAAAAAGCTCTGTTGGAAGCTCTAGTTGGGCATAAACAGCAAGGATGTTGTAATAACTGCTCTGCCTCACAATACGCTACATGTTCTATGAAATACAGAGCCCTGGAGGAGCTTTCAGATACGATTAAAAAATCTTCTTCACAAGTCATCTGGAATATAACCAATAACCTTCATGATTTTTAAAGATTGGCTCCAGAAATATTTTACAAAAATTCCAAAAAAGAGAAAAGACCCCTCAGGCCACGGCCATGGAAATGATTTTCCCTTTATTTTAATGAAATTTCAGCTTATTTATGCAGTTTTTCATTAGGCTCAATTGCTCCCTTTCTTGGTGCTAGCTGCACGCTCAAGCTGACCTGTGTAACACATCCACTGCCATATCTGATATCCTGTGGTTCCTACACATCAACGTGATGCTTATCAACAAGGGGGAAAGTCTGAGGTGAACAGGAATTCTCAAAACAGGAAGAATTAAGGTGCAGTGAAAACAGTGGGATGTGGCAACAGCAGCATCCACCAGGAGTACAGCATTTCTTGTGTAGGTACTGCCAGTGCGGGAGGGGCACCAGAGACCTCTGGCACTTCAGAGCAAGTTCTCATTCCCAAGCTGAAATAAGGGTGCTCAACAGTGTCACCTTCCTGCTGAACCTCCTCAGTGCAGGCTTTTTTCCTGCCAACTTAACTTCTTGGAGCAGCGGAAGCACTTGTTTTTCTTGTCATTTCTCCTATGGACATTTTTTATTTAGCATTTTGAATATTTTGAGCTGGAAGTTGTGCTATTCTCTTCCATCTTCTTAGCCTTTCAAGAAGCTCTTTCAGCTCCAATAGAATATTCATTGATTTTCATTACAGCGGAAAGAAAAAGGGAATAAAAGTTTCTCTAGCCCTCCTCTCTCTGTTCTTCCCTTCCCTGGGTTGTCTGGGAGCAGCTGCAGCGCTGAGAGCACACCGTAAGGCAGTTCCCCTCTTGCACTGCTTTGCTTACACAATCTTGAACCTGGTTGACTTCCTCTCTCTGAACAGATAGAGTATTTTATAAGACTCCCAATAAGACGGCTAGCAGAATGCTCTGTGGGGCCTTTTCTCCTTTATCAGCAATCAGCATACATTCGTCTTTCATACTGTGTTACAGTGTAGTAGCCGTGAATTTCACTCTCAGCTGTGTGGGATTCCATGACAAAACAGGGAAATGAGCCATTGGGAGAAGGTAAAAAGCCGGCATAAATCAAAGGAAAGTCTGGCTCCATTTCTATTTACAAGGAATTAATTGGTTTTAATTTCCTGCGCTTTGCACAATAATCAGTGTAATTCAAAACTCCTGCTCCTTCCCAAATTCCATCCCTATGCCTGTCAGAGCAGAGGGGGCTCCACCAGGCTCATTCATGTAGGGAGAGTGAGAATGAGGAGGGCAGAGCCCTGCCGTATGAAGCAGCACAGAGCTTTTCCTAAATCCTGTAAGCATGTTGAGAGCAAACAAAGTGAGAGTGGCAGCTTCAGAAAGTCCCAGTTCATTCAATGGTCCAATATCTGACGGCAGATTTTTATCTCATGTTTGTAACGCACTATTTTGTGTCTGGTAGAAATTTTTCATTCAGTTTTTCTGAGTTGTTTCTGCAATCAGATATGGGTTGAAAAAGGACTTTTGTCATTATTTGTTATTCTTAGCATAATTCATTTATGTTCTAAGAACATTTGGAGGTTTAGTATGGGTGGGATCCTGTTCTGTTGTATTTAGCACAATCACTCAAGAGATAGAATCTGATTTACTGTGGAGCTACAGTAATACACAGCTGCTCTTTTCCAATTGGAAGTGTGGTCACTGGGCGATATGGTTTCACATCCCCTTAGCCCCCTGTATGGCTTGGTTTCAGCATCATCTCCAAACCCTGGTGACCCGTCACTGAAACAAACTTTACTGCCAAAGAAAAGGGTTTAAAAATAGATCCCAGTGCTGTTTCTAGTGTCTGTGGGAGTTTTTGAGGGGTCTCCACACTGGAAGAACAAAATGGCTGCTGAAATTATTCCATTAGGATAAATACATCTCTGAGGAATGAATGTTGAGGTGCAAGCACCTGGCTGAAGACACCAAGCAGGTGCAGCATTAGCAACATCTGATTGAATTTCCCTGTAACTCTGAGCCGTGTCCTGACAAAGCACTTCAACCCTGACCTACGGAACAAGATTTTTGAGGAAAGAAGAGAGTCTGGCTGCTGTACTATTTTCAGATTTCTTAGCAGGGAGAAGTTAATTAACCTGAGTTCAGCTGAAAAGTTTGAAAGCAATTCAGGAGCCATCGGATTGTTCTTCAGTAGGAAAGAAAGGGAAATCATGTATTTAAAACCAACAAACTGCTGAACTAATTGTGGAGCCCCACAGTTTGCAGCTGCTTTGCAGAGAACAAGGCACAGTGGAGAGTCTGGTTCAGCCTTCACCTCGGCTTTTAGGTTCAACCTGCGTAAAATAAACCAGACTATCAGTCTCAAAATGTTTTATTCTCACTTTCTATTCATCAAGATGTTCCTGAACTGTCAGTTTTTTTATCAGCAAAAGTGAAAGTTTGAATTCTGAGGCAGGATCCATGATAACGACATATTACATGTTATTCTACCACCTCTGCCAAACATACACCATTCCTGTCACAGCAAAGCTTTTACTACCTTGGCAGTGCTTACACACACAGCTTGCTTGGTGCCTTTTGCTTCTGAACTTTCCCTACTTGGTAGCTCCAAACTTCTCCCTGCATGTCCCTCCAACTGCAGACCACATGGTAAGAGCAATCCAGCAGCAGGTCAGTCTGGGGCTGCTGTACAACTGCAGCATGACTGACTTTAGGGTCAGGATTGCCAAATTTAGAAAGGTTGTGTTTCTTTCTAATCCATAAACAACACTATTTTTAAACACACCACTTACACAAGTCAGTCATGCTCAGTTACCATCTGTCTCTTCTCCACAATGGCACAAACCCTGTCTTTTCTTAGTGGGCAAGAACATCTCCCCAAGCCGTGATCAACTTGTGGTCTGTTTTGGTGAAGATAAAATGCTTCCACCAGAACCAGTGTCAGCAATTTTGCCTAGGGATGCATTTCCTTCATGATTAAAAACGCGTGATTAAAGCATTTGTGTCTCAAGATGCTGCTAGATTGATTTTAAAATATAAAACCTGAAATACTAGCTCACTGTGGGGGGAAAAAACCCACAAAAATGGGCTGTAAACAAAAATTTCCTGTAAAAGAATCTTTTCTGAAAGGCACAAAATGAAAATAAAACATTGTTGCATAAGGTGTAAGTACTATCTCAGCCTTTGCTGCAATCCTGATTTGCAAGGTACTGAACTACTTTAGAGCAATGGAGTCAATGGAGGACACATAAGAGGCAGAGTGGTGCAGAGCACTGCCACAAGTGAGCTTAGCCTGCAATTAGCTTCACAGGGAAGAATAATGGTGAGGACAAGACATTTACCTTCCAGGGCACTTCTGCACTCTTTGTTCTAAAAATTCTTATTTTGATGCAAATTTTTCCAGCCAGCATCCACTCATCCAGCAAGTGAACACAGAAATGATTCAGTGTAGTCTGGTAAGCACTTGAACTAAGACTGTTCCCAGATTCTTTGCCTTTTTTAAACTCCCATTTCTCCTGAAAGCATGATGCAGGTCCTGATCTCACTACTAAAGAATTTCTGTGTTAAAAGGTTAAGCACATATTTGTTTGGATTTGTGTTCTTTGGAGAAAAAGCATGTCCACCTCCTCCCTCCTTAAAGGGCTCTGGAAAGGCTAATTGCTCGGGCAGGGATCTAATGTCACCACAGCCCCCAGTGATACTGGCCCTGAATTAGATCTGAATATTGGCCTTGCTCACCTTTGCTATGTTCACTGAATTAACTGGAGGCCAGCTCTTTTCTGGAATCAGGGAGAGACTTCAGGCCTTTGGAAGGCTGCAAAGGACTTAGCTTAGCTTTTGCTGGAGGTTTCATAAGGACAGTGCTTTTGGAGTGCTTTGAAAACACAACATCTAAGGATTCCCAGAAACGTTAACCAGCACTCCCCAGCCATATGCAACTTTAAGGTAAATCATATGATGAGCATCTATGTTTTGTGTAGCGTCACTTGCGGTGTTTACCTGAGACATAGAACTCAATGCTCCTCTCTTCTTCACCAATCTTATTTGAGGCCACGCAGTAATAGATTCCTGATGTGCTGCTGTTTTCCATTGTTAGTGTGCTCACAATCTGCCAGGCAAAAAGAGAAAAGGTAAAGGCTTAGCAGGGAGGTTTGAGGGTAGTGGACGAGGATGTGATTTATGGTAGAAAAACTGTTAATAAGGGAGCTTCCAGTACTATGTGAAGCTCATAAGCAGACAAGTGTTTGCATTAGTGTTTTGGTCTCTCATCTAGCACCACCTCATCCCAGTTAATTTTCTTCCCTTCTCATTCCTTCCCCTTCTCCTTTTTCCCACGACACCTCAGACAAGGTCTGAGTGTGACAACATCAGCAAAGAAACAAAGGGAAGGACCTGGAAAATTCATCCAAGACACTGTAAATGAGACACACTTCCACCTGTTTTCTGCCTTTCAATTATGGTTTCCATGGGTCACAGGACACTATGTGGGAAACAGGTTGTTTGTATGGACGTGATGTAAAGAACATTACAGAGATTTGCTTTGTTTTGAAATAACCCCAGAAAAAGGAGTGATGCAGCCCCTTTGGAACCCAGCTTAATATTATAAATTGTCCTTGGAAGTACCTTGGTTCCATAACCCTTCCTCTGGGTTTCTTTGGACTTGTGCAGTGCGGAAAGAAACCCTGGAGAAGGTGCTTGTGGTAAGACAATGGCAAGTGAATAAAAAAGAGGAGGTCCATGAGTGAGAAGGAGGGAGCACTGGTCCTGAGCTTCACCACACAGAAAAAGGAAGCAGCTCAGTTTCTCCTGGGGCCTGAATTAATACACCTCTTTAAAAACTTGTGTTCTTCAACATTCTAAGCCCCTTCTTCTGTGTAGGGTCTTGCTGATGAGGAGCCGGACAAATGGCCCTCCCTGTAATGATGCAACATCACAAGCCAATTGAAGACTCTGCACAGGTCATGGCTTCAATTACTCCTGGTACTTCCTCTGGACTACTAGCAAGAAAGTAGGATCTAGCCCACCATGGCAGAGATGGTTTTGCAAGATTACTTTTGCTTTCCCTGCAGCCATCCACTTGAGGAACCCTGAGCCTTCACATTTGGAACAAATATCACATTATTTGTTGTCCTCTCTTAACGACTTTGAGGATCAAAACTTATAACACCCTCTGGCCATTTGTCCTTATCTCCAGAGAGCCCTTTGAAGTGCACAAAAACATCTCTGGACTTTTTAATATCCTAAACCAAATGCATACAAGACATTCCTTTACTCCCTATAAAGCTGTACCGTGAATGTGTCTATAGCTGTGTGGGATGTATTATTTGAGTTATTTAAGATTTTCTGAGCTTTGGCACTTTAAATCCTGTTGGGAAATGAGTTTTAAAGGTTTTGATCCCCTGTGCGTTTTAAATTCTAAAAGGGAACGTTTTCTTTTTCACCTCACCAGAATAACGGGTAAGTGGAAGAGGAAAACTATCTACTTTTCATGGTTAGAAAACACAGAAATTAACCAAAAATGGGGACAAATGAACTCAGGGGTGAAAATAGAAGACCAGTAAACCCAGCTCCCTCTGGTGTCCACCATAGAAAGAGCTGCGCAGTTCTCATTTATTTATGATGTGAAAACTTCTCTGACTTGGATGTTAAATCTCCCAGGGAAGCAGCTCGTTCTTCCTCTTTCTATTCCTGCAGCAGTGGGCCCAGTGCCACAGGTTATTAACAAGCACATGTTCCTCCTGTCTTTAAGCACTGGACACTGCCTTTTGGACTACTGCTGAATCAGGACAAAGATCTTTCAGTGATTACTAGATCTTAGAATTTTGTATTTGGGGATAGAACAAGTCAATATAAATGCACGTCTTGAAACAGATTCACCAAGGACAGAAGGGATAAACTTGGACAGCTATTTAGCAGCTATTAGTCTTGCAAAGTGACAGCTCTAGATGGGAAGTCAAGAATAATACTATAGTGCCCATTCAAATTACAAAGAGGAATGTAATTATCTATTTGGGAGCATGGCCAAAGCTTCAGGGGTGATATTGTGACTGTCCTAAAAATGGATGCAATGTCTCAAACTGCAATTGGTGGCCCAGAGGTAAACGCACACATACGCTCAAGCACATACAAATGCCAA
Source organism: Excalfactoria chinensis (assembly GCF_039878825.1). Taxonomy (NCBI): domain Eukaryota; kingdom Metazoa; phylum Chordata; class Aves; order Galliformes; family Phasianidae; genus Excalfactoria; species Excalfactoria chinensis. Next base: position 74,268,538 of record NC_092828.1, read on the forward strand.
CATCTCTGTGTAACTCAAGAAAAGTCTGACCTGATAGTAGAAAACAGAAAAAGAGGACAACAGCTATACCAAGAACTCATCCAAGCTAATCTCACACGTGTCGAGATGTGAAGGTGAAAAAGATATGAAACTGATGGAGAGAAACAAGCCTGGTCTGGGGGCAATTTCTTTTGAAAAATCTGCTGTGAAAAAGAGAAAGTCATTTGCTTGTTTGTGTGTTCAAAATCATGATTACAGACTTGGACACCATTTTGACACACACCTCAGCACAAGAATGCTCAGTGTTCCCTATTAGAACTCCCCCAGAATCCTCCAAAATGCGGCTTTCAAACTGGCAGCATCCACCAGAGAGCTGTGTGTGGTTTCAGAGTGGGAAATGAATGATTTGGAGTGATTTTCCTGTAATAAGATGACTCCTTTGAAATCATTACACGTCAGCTTTTCACTCTAGCTCTGTGTTCCTGGGTAAATCCCAGAGACTGGGAGTCCAATTGTTTCCGCAACATCTTGACTTAAGTCCTCAGCTGCCAAACTGCCCCAATCCTGGTTTAGTCTTCAACAGTCTGAGGCTTTGGAACATGCACATGTAATACCAAAGGGCATCCAAATCCTTCTTTGGTTCATAAAGCCACGTGGTTCTGGCTTCTGCAAAAATGAACCCAAAAGGAAGCCAGCAGCAATATCTGCTTGTTGTAGTATCTGGACAAATCAGTAAAGGACAACCTATGGACAAGACCCTATTAACCCAAATGTTAAAAAAACACCCACAAACTAATATTTACAAGGCAGATGTGCTGGTAGTTGTTCATCACCTGTCACTGTAAACAGTCCAAGTTAAACCAGCATCACCTCCATGACATTTGTCCGTGCTTGGTCACAGTGTGAAGTAGGAGTAAGAAGAGGTCTTCCAAATGCCACCACTACACTTTCAATACACCCACTACAACAAATGTATACAAAGCCTGGTTGAATGAGAACTCAGTTTGAACTCAAGCAACTGAGCATAGGAATTGTTTCCCATTATTAACAGGGAAAACTGTCAGCAGAATTTTCTCTCTCAGGGGAGTGACATAGCCCCAGCATTTGGGGACCTTCAGTATGCACTGGAAAAAATTCCGAGGGGATAATCTACTTTATGTACTTAGCCCATGCACCTGCAAAGTATTTTCCATTCTGAATTCAGAGCCAAGGGAGAAAAGTTAAGAACGCTGGCATTTGCTGCAGCAGTCAACAGAAAGAACTTAGTGGGATGGGGCCCCTGGTGGTCTCCCATCCTCAATCAAAGCAGGGCTCACCTCATACCTTTTTCAGCCATTCCTCTCAGAAAACTTGGCTCCCAGATAGCACAGTGCTTTGTGCTAATCTGAATCAATGAAACTGATGAGAAATCTGCAATTACATCAAAACGTTTTTATCTCTGCAGTGAAATTACTATATGTGAACTCTTGACAGCTTCAAGGTCAGCACTTTTTAGCTTACCTTCCACACAATATCCTGACCAGGAGCGATTCAGAGTAACCGATGCATTAACCCTTGCCATTGTACCCCTGCCACGAGTGGCACACCAACTGCGACTGTTCAGCCATTCACTTCTGTGCAGGCTACACTGGAACCAGTGGGATTAACAGCAAAGTATTGGGATGTAGTGTCTAGACATTTTCCTGGTGGGAGCTGACCTGAGACCCAAACACTAAACGTCCCTCAGACACTAACCAGTTTTGATTGCCTGTGTTGAATTTGGATGTAAAGGGCTCCATTTCCTATTACTTAACCTAAAGGCCACCCAATACTGCGAGCCCACAGAAGGGCTTATTAGCTAATAAATAATTACTATAAAAGAATAAATCAAATTTGAAACTCAGTAAGAGAAGAAATGAAATGATTGATCTCTGACGAACAGCTATGTCAAGTAAATAGACATTGCTGCTGGGAAAGCCCATAATGGAATAGCTCAATAAAGTCCACATGTCTTGCACTGTACTGTTCCCAAACTGGTAAAAACAAGCCATTTTAGAAGCAGCCAAATAACATTCCACAGCCCTATACTGTGAGTGTTTTAAGACATCTTGTAGTAAGGACAGAGCAGCAAGACCTCTTTTTTAAGCTGGAGTCAGCACAGATTAATATATCTTGAGATTCCTTGCTTTCTCTTTCCTTTGTCTAATCTCCCCCTCCAACGGCTTTAGTTAACAATTCTCTTTCACTTCGTTAGCTGTATGTGGGCGAGGATGAAGAGCAGAAAAAGCGGGTGGAAAACTTCTCAGCTGTCTAACTCTGGCAGAGCTGGGGTGGAGGTGGCTGCAGGGAGATGAAATTAATAGGAACCTTCACCAGAGATCCTGCAAAGAAAATATTCAGCTAGCTCCCATTCCATCTACTTGAATGGCACAGAATAATGCTTATTTTTATAGCCTGACAATTCCAAGCCATGCTCTTAGTTCATCCATTCTAAACATGCTAAAGGATGGACTGAGCGCAAGTGAGAAGATCAGGCTGCTGGCTGACTGGGAATTTGTAGGGTTTACTCTCCTCTCTGGCAGAGGGAGTTTTTCTCCCTGCGGGGTGAGAGGACTCTTTCTTATGGCCCCAGGCTCTCCCAGGAAGCCTTACCCAGGACAGAGCAGCTCATATAATGCTGCTGAACTGCTCTCTTATATTGTGGATGCTGTGTTCAGAGACACAGCTATGTGATGGGTCACCTGCCAGAGATGTTATGGCAGGGCTTTCCGGCTGTCCCCTGGAACATGCACATACCCAGGTGGCATTCAGCAGCTCTACTGCGTTGTTCACATTTTTCAACAAACCCATTCCACTGCTTTAATGTCATCCTCCAGGAAGTTCAAGCCTGGTGTTTATGGATCAACTTTCTTGAGTGGTTATGAATTTCAGCAGCAAAATTTATTCATGAATTTTATTGCAGAAACATCCACATGGCCAGGCCATTCTCTCATATACACACATGAGAGAGAGGAATGGAGAGAAGCCCCCAAGGAGGACTGAATTATGTATAGATCTTGCTCTTCTTTTCTACTTTTCCCCCAAGTTCAGACCAGTATGTTCAGCTTACTAACAGGAAAGAAAATAAGATAGCAAGCTAGTGCTTTGCAACTTGAGATGGAAATTCAGGCAATTCATGCAATCAAGTGTGTTTCACCTAGTATTAAAAAACAGTCTTTAGAGGTAGCTACACTGCACTTTAAATCACAGAATGAATCCTTCAGTATTGACTTAAAACCACCAGAAAAAGTAAGCTGGTGTGATGAAATTGCCTCAACCAATACTTGTCCAAAATTTCTACAAACTACTTCTTAAAGGCAGTGATAACCACAGGCTTTACTTTAGGAACGAAACTCAGCCTTTAGGATGACTTCTCTATCTTGGAATGATAATGGAATAATCACGATGACAAAGATGACAAGAGACCTCAATTTTCCACGCCACTTGCATAGAACAGATGCCTGAAGATCTTGATGTGAACCAGAATTGCTGGTCTGCTGGAAAAATCCTCATCTGGGAATTTCTGGGGGTTCCTTCCCATATTCCTGGCAACTCTCAAAAGCTAATGAATTTTTTCAGGTGTCACTAAACAAACAAGCATCTGATGCTACAGTTCTTTGAGAGAGAACAGCGGGACACAGAGCAACAGTTAGTATCATAGAGACTACGTAAATTCCACCTTCTGCTCTGAGGGCTGTCATAGGACAGCCTCAAATCACACAGGAAAAATAACCAATCTCAGCTAATCCCGGCTTCATAGCACAGTCAATAAAAGCCATGCTCTGTCAGACTGCAATGTCTTTATTATTTCATGTGGCTACTCAACGTAGATGAATTACTTGTGAGGACATGGTGGGAATGGATTGGGTTGTTTCCTGTCTATTTCATTTCTGGTGGGAATCTTGACTGATAAAAAACAAGGAAAAGTCTGAAGGCTATAGGATTTCATCGCTTTCTTTTTTGAATTACAGTCTATTATCTAAAGGCTCCACCTAACACAGATAGCCTTGGACTCCAGTAAGGGGGAAGGAGAGGAATTGTCTGCTAATGCAAGCAGGGAGGCAGAGTGCTGAAATTTGAGATTCATAAAGTCTACTTTTATTACTTTGAATAAATCTTAATAAGGACATAAAAATTATTAGGAAACGCCTCAGAGTGTGTTTTCAACCAGTGGATCAGCAGGAGATGAAAATAATGAATATATTATGAGCTGCAAAATTATCTAACTTGTAAAGAAGTATTTTTTGGAAACTTTAATAATGAAATATGCGAAAGCTTAAGTTGAAGAGTGTGGGCTGAGCTTTTGAAGATGTCTAACAAATGAATACTTCAGTCTGCCCAGAGCCTAAGGAAGAGGCAGGGATGGCAGAGCAGTGCCGTGTGTGGCAGCCTGGGCTGTGTGCAGCACTCAGGCCATAGGGGAGAGCTCAGATGTTCCTGATCAGCCACCATCATGGAGCAGGGATGCGTTTGGGATGCCCCACTAGTTCCAGGAGCTCTGTAGTACTACTAAAGCACCTTGTTCATCTTTAAGTCCATGATCAAACAAAAATGTCACAGAATGTTTGTCTCAGCAAAGTAGGGAAGAGAAGAAGTGGGAGGAGTGTGCAAATACGTAAGTGTAAAGCAAAGCAAAATTCCATTTTGTGTCATTGAGGTGTCCCACTTATCCCAGCACGTGGGTCAATTCAGTAGCCAGCAGATAGTTCTTGAGTCACAGTAGTGGTGAACACCTTAACTTTCATATGGGAACTAACATAAATAAAGACTGATCATCAGATGTAAAGTGAGTGCTTGCACACCAGATCATCTATTTTGACAGGCCGTACAAATGGACAGAAACAGTAGCCACGGCACTCTCGTCATGCCTTGCTGCAAATAGGAAGATCTAGAAAAGGAGGAAAGTTTGGAAATACATGTCGCTGACTTCCCATTTTTGCAATGAGAGTTCTGTAGATAGTTGCTTTTACCTAAGATCTAAAATTCTTAGAGTATACATTGAAGACATATGGGACACTATGCTATCTAAATAAATCCTATTTCTAAATATTCTCCAGCAACAGGAAAACTCAGGAGCAAACCATGAACACTGATTTTCTCCACCCCAGCCCAACTTCTATGTTTCAGAGCTCTGCTTTAGATTAGGTTTAGAACTGGAAAGTCTCCATGAGAAAGAGCAGATGACTGAGGCATGGATTCTGCCAGATGCTGATTTAGTCTGGACCCAATCCAGAAAAGCACTTTAGCTTTGCACTTAACTTTAAGCCCAAGAACTACTGTATGCTTAAAGGTACACCAGGATCTGAGCTGTAGCATTCAGCACCTTGCCGGCTTGAGCACTAATTGATCTGAGACTGCCACCTTGAAACACATGCAGCTGCAAAACCACTCTTACAGCCACAGACTTGTGCAAGTGCAACAAGGGTGAAACAACAGAGCCAGAGCACAGCATCTTCTCCAGGTGTAGCCAACTGTCTGTGAGTCTAGAGCAGAATAGCTTTGGTGGTTTCTCAAGGATTAGCTTGGACATGTGTAATTGGTATCATTCGGTAGCATCGCAGGTACCTGGGAGGGATGTAGCAGATATTTCATTGCTGAAATCTTTGCATCTCATGCGAGAAGCGTGCCCCAGTACTGTCTGCTTGAAGGGGAAGTGGGCAGGGGTATGCAGAAGGAAGGAGATGTTCCTGCCCTCCTCAGCTCAACCCCATGGCTGGAGACCCCAGTGGTGAGGTCCCCAGTGCCCATGCCTCAGGCTGAGGCAGGAAGGTGCTTCAGGCACTCTGGCGCTCACCATCAGGGCAGCTACCCCTGGCCATGGTTGGCCTCTTGAATCATGCAGCTGCTTAGCTCCTGCTGCTGGAAGAGTGGGCAATGCTAGCAGTACAAAGTACTGTGTTAAGCATTCTAATCAACCTGGCATCCTGTCAGCTGTGTGTGCTTCACAGGACCCCTCTTGCTCTGAACTGGTCTTAGACTTCCTCGGGACTGAGGGAGACAGAGGTTTTTGACCCAAAAGTCTTTGGAGAGTTTTAAATGGGGTAAGTGACATCATTGCCAGAATCCCAGCATTTATAAACAGCAAAGAGCTGAAAATGATCCCAGGGCTGTGGAATTCTAAGCATGCAAACAACCAGCAGCAGCTTGGGAACCGTGGGCAGAGTGCTCTGTGTGATTGCAGCATCCCTCCATAAAGCTCCCTGCTATTCCAAGAGATCACACTCAGATTTCATCAGACACATACCTTTCTTTTGTCCCCATGCTTCATGGTTATGTTTTCAATGCTCACGATCTTGTTGCCTATGAACATGTTCTCCTGAACCACAATTTTTTGCCCTCTGGGGTTGCATCTGAAAGTAGAAAAGCAAAAGTGGTGTTCAGGAACCTAAGTCACTGCAGATGATGCAAAGAGGTGTTTATCAAAGTGAGACAATGTCATTCTTAAGCAGTAGGTCTTAAAACAAAGCCTTCTAAAAGCTGTTGCTGATAAACATCATTACCTCTTTCCAAAACTGCTGTATTCCATCATCACAGCATTTCAAAATTATTCAGGACTCACCTTGACAAAGATGAACAAAGATCAGCACATGAGCAGCCAGGAAAACCCCCAGACTTTCTGAAGACTGAAACCAGCAAATACCAGCCAACTAACTACATCAAGTGAGTTTAATTTGGCTAGTGAGAGTCCAGCTCCATGCAGCCATGGCTCTTTGCATTCTGTTTTGAGCACTTGCAATGCATTTCAAAATTTAGAATGTGTATGTAGCACATGTTGTGCTGGTGTACATCTGCACCATCCAGTGTAAAGAGCTTTAACTACAACCCTCTAATAAATGAGCAAATGCTTTTTGTGCTTAGCAGCACACAGGCTTAGGAGAACACAGACTTCTACAGGTGATGACTAAGGGCCACTACTGCAGAAAGCTAATAGGTGAATCAGCCATGCCTTTGCCAAATCTGTGCAAGACACATGATTAACACCCGGGGTCAGGGGAGGGTTTGTAGCTTTCAAAACAGCCTCATTAGAAGCTGCCTTGGGTGACTTCCTGCAAGGCACTATTCTATCTTGAGGATAAAGGGAAAAAGCTCAAAGGAAGCAAATCACATCCCAGTTATAAGGAACAATGATAGAGCTCGGGGATTCAAAGTACACCAGTGAGGAGGGGGGAGAGAAAGAGGGAGAGAGAGGAAGTGAGACAACAGAAGGAAGTGGGGTCTGTGTCATTTCCCACAGGAATCCTCCTACAGCTTCTGCTGGAAAAAGATAAGGCTACCCCAGAGGCCAGGAGAGGTGGACGCCACTCTGCAATTGTGTTTGAATTGATAAGATCAGAGAGTCAGGGAGTTGGAACAAGGGTTATGTGAGGTCTTTTGCCACCAAGTCACTCATTCAGAACTGGCTTTATTCAGCATTCAAGACCGATTTTCTCTCCCTTGACAGAAAGGTCTAGAAAAGATTTAATGTAATCTCTGTGGCTTTCCTATGACTGCATAGTATTTCCTTATGGCATTTCCATCCTGCTCCAGCTTGGGTAACCCCAGAGCAGCAACCTGTGTGCTTTCTGCTTACCGGAGATGCCAGCAGTCCTGCCTAAGCCTATAGGTCGCTGCCTTGTCACTCCCTGGCCAAGTGTCAGCAAGGTGAGAGGCTGCTTTCCTCATGCAGGGACAGTGGGTCACTTCTCAGACCCAGCCTGGGGCAGAGCACCCAGAATTGCTGCCAGGCTGTGCTACATAGCCTGGGACAGCAGTGGCAGGTTGTCACTTTTCCCCGTCAACTGTAGCATTTGGAAAAGCATTGAAACTGAGAAAACATGGAGCCATCCAGCAGTTTTCTCTTTTGTGTCCTAGAACTGCTTTCTTCTTTTTATAGATGTAAAAGCTGCCTTCATCCTTGTCACCACAGAGCAGAGCTGAAGTGCAGCCAGAGTAGTTACAGGTGACTCCTCCACATCCCCGCAACTGCCAGGGGAATGCTGCCATTCAGATCTGAGCCCAGGCCCTGCCCCGTAGATCACTCTGCTTATACAGCAATAAGGACAAAGGAAGTGTCTATTTGTAGAACGTAAATCTCTAAAGGCATCTTGTGCCTTAACCATACAGGCTGCATCCAAGAGGGATAAGAAAATACATTGGTAAGTCAGAGGAAAGTTGGCAGATGAGATAAAAGAAATTTCCAGCCTGACTGGTCGTCATTTTCAGCTTATTTGACACAACTGATAATCTAGAAGGTGCTTGTGACTCCAAAAAGATCATAAACAACAGGTATCTGTTGGGGAAATCTGCGGGGAATCACTGCTTGTGACTGCTAATTAAAATAAACAAGATGTACTGGGAAGAAGAAGTGACGTGGAGCCAGCAGCCCAGCAGTGCATTCCCCACGGTGAGAGCTGCCCACGTGCACTTACAGTGTGTCTGTGAGGCTGCAGGGCTGCCACTTCCACTCAACCTTCGGGTCAGGATTCCCGCTTACAGTACACTGGATTTTGTGCTTGCTTCTTAATTCCACCCGCTCGATTTTATCGAAATCCGTTTCCTTTTCATAGATTTTGGGTCTCTCTGAAGAAAAACAACAACAACAAAATAAGTACAAAAGGGCAAGTTTACGTCTGCAGCAATGCTCTTGTTTCCACCTAAGGTTTGGCAGCCCCTTGCTGCCACCACTCACAGTGATTGTTTATTGATGCTGCTGAAGTTGTAGGGCAACTACCAGTGATACTGAAAGTATTATACACACAGAGGAACACAGGAGCTAGTTTTGATGTTTCAGAGACACATCACAGCCCTACCATGTTCATCTGAATGGCTTTCAAGTGCTGCTGTGGCCGTGCTATGCTTCTAGAAATGTTATGCCATGAAACATCTATCACTCGGGGACTGCAGGACCAGGCTGCTGGTGCAGGTACCTGTGCCAGCACAGAGCTTGACTTCTGATGTCACCTCCCAAGAGGAACCTTATCAAGCAGCTGCTGCCCTGCAGTATCAATACCATTGTGCAAGGTTCTCCCCAGGGTCACTGCAAAAAACTTTCTTTGATCCAAAAACATTGTTTACCTTTTCTGCTTATGTGTGCTATGCATTGGATGAAGGGGTGAAGAAAGCAAGGAAGAAGTGGTGGATAGAAACCGCTTGTAGAGTTACACCAAGAAATCCTTACCACAGAAACAGCAAAGCCATTAAAAAGGTCACTGCGTTATTCCCATCTGGAGGGACTGTAAGATCACACCCTGGAACTGGAAATCTCACCAGAGCAAACTTGCGTGTGTGACACTTTCAGGGCTGCTTGTTGCCAGCAGGAAAAAAAAAATCACTTTGTCCCGTTTATTTCCAGCTCCCACGGGAACATGCAAAAACCAGAAGTAATGTTACAAAATCTCCAAAGTGAGCTGAACTTTTCCTAACCTTGGAGAGGGTGGGTTTGAGACTGAAGTGAAAGCACATTCTCTTCCCTGGTGCAGACAGCTCTGCCCATCCCATAGTCCTATCTTTGTCTGCTTCTCATAACAGGAAACCATACAGATTTATTGGTTGGGGTCCGGCAGTGGAACCCCTCTGTCCAGCCGAGCGCAGCCGCTTTACATGAAGGCTTTTGACAAGTTGGGAAGTGAATGCAGATTAGATTTCTATTTTTTGGTTTAACTTATTTTTCTGCTGTCAAGGAGGCCCCAGATGTATAAACAGGAGCCACTGCCCACCTCATCAATCTTGAGCCCTTCCCTTATTTCTTTTTCTTCATTTTTTTTCCCTCCCAGCCCTCCTCTCTTACCCAAGGACCAACCACTCCAACCCCATGTCTCAGCAGGACCCTCATCTTCCATTCTTGCTGCCAGGTCAGATTCAGAAGGGTATTCTGACCTCAGCATTGCCATCAGGTTTCCTTCTCCACCCAATGAAAGGAACTGACTTCAGCTGTTTCATCTACATCCAATCTTCCATAGTAAAACCTTTGCTGCTTTAAAGGACCTTCATTAGATCCTGATTAGCACTTCACTTAAAGAAAACCACAAAGGACAGGACTTGGTTTGGTTTTGCTGTCGCATCCTGCTTTGCCTTTTGCTCCCCTTTGGTCTGCCAGCAGATGCAGATGCCAGGCTTTGAAACCCTCTCCTCAGGAACAGCACTGGCTTTTTGGGACAGAGGAGAGGAAACAAGGCAGATGGAGCAGCTCTTCAGCCTGTGCACAAGGTCTTTCCTGCACATCCTCATCAGGAAGCAGGAGCAGCTTCTGAGTTGTGCAATGTCTCGCAAACCAAACACATGGAGATCTGTGGGAGTATGGGCCACTCATGGCAGACTTTTGGCACCGAAGTTGAATTTCCCTGTAACTACTGTCTCATTTCCCACCACCAAATTATTTCTGATCATGAAATTAATTTTGCATAATTCCCCACAGACAGAAGCACATTCTTCATGGTCTCATACATTTTTCTTTTCAGTCTCAAATCCTTTGTTTTGCATGTTTGGACTGAACTCAATAGCATAATTTTCACTCCGAAACAGAGACCCAGGTTCAGTGCGAAAGGTTACTCAAGTGTGTGTTTTTGTGCTGAAAGAACAAAGCTTTACACACCTGGGGAGAGGGACAGTACGTCTGGTGTTTGTTTTTGTCTGAAAGAGCATGGGGAACAAAGTAAGTCTGATAACAATCTTTGAACATTAGGAGATTTGCCTTGGTGAAATGCTGAATACATTGAATGTCACTTAAATTATCCTTCTAAAAAAGAAATAATAGTTTCAACTTGATCTAATTAAAATAAGAACATACGTGAGTAACAAATGAATTCCTAATTCCACGATCACTGCACTGCATGGCACTATTAAATATTACCTGAAACCTAGAATGAGTCAAAATGAATCACCAATAGAAATAATTAGTATTTATGAGGTCTGAGCAATTATTTTCTTAAATCTTGAGGGGCTGGCTAGAAGTTCCTCCCATCATTTCTCTCACGGTGCACTGCAACACAGTTAGCGTAGGGTGGCTAAATCTGGGCATGTCTTTCAGAAACAGAAGTGCGGGTTTTTTGTAAGTTCTTCTCTATTTCTCCCTGCACAGGGTGCAGTGAAGGTGGGTGTCACCCTTGGAGTGACATTACCCCGGTGGGAGCACAGCCCTCCCCCAGTTTTGGAAGCAGTTCTTTATGCTGTTAGGAACGCTGGCACTGGCTCCCATGCTCCTCAGGTTTGTGATGTGCAATAGACTAGTGGCATTGGTTGGGCTGAAAACTCTGTGAAGCTCTTCATACTTTGCTGACCATCCTACCACTGTGCCCCTGAGGACAGCTGAAGGATTTCTGTTCCTTTTGCTCACTGCTGGACCAGATCCTACATGTAGAAAGTGCCCCTATCAGCCTTGGACCCGTTCAGCTCACTGTCTTCTCTGCTAGGTGTTGGCCTTTTAGATTTGCACAGACCGTAACCAGATGGTCGGCTCAGTGGGCAGCTGTAATAACCTTGCCTGCAGAATGGCTCTGCACTTGGAAGCTGAGGAATTTTTAACCTAACGCCAATGATTACTTAATGTACGCCTACTGATGTATTTCTCAGACAGCTCTCTCCCTCTTCCACACACGCTTTGCTTTCTCTTTCACATTTGCTTCCCTGTGCGTTCCTGCCCCAAGCAGTCCTGCAGCAGTGCTGAGCTGCAGGAGGACATCACTACACACTTCCTTGCTGACCTGAAGCATCCTTTGCCATCCCACTTCTTGCTTCCAGTCCCTCTCGAGAGATCTGACCGCCTGTTTCCAACCTCTGCCTCTCATCCCTTGACCGCTGCCCTCCCCAGTGTGAGTTTTCTCAAGCAGAAGCCAAACAAACCTTAAAAGCTTTCTCCTCTCTGCCTGCTTTTGCAATGTGCAATGTTCAGATGGCTTTAAAAGTATCAAAATAACTGGGTTTTCGTCTCTCGGCTGAAAGTGTGACTATATCCCCAGCCCCCTCTGCAGAGGTGCAATTGCTGGTGTGAAAGCTGACCCGAATAACTAATGACTTTGCTGCTACTGCACTGTGAAATGCCACCAAAAAGCAATTCTGCTTACTGTAAATTTCAAATTGATCAGCATTATGCAAATCCCATCTTAGTTTCTTGTGTAATGTTTAGTCTGTAACATTAGCAGAAGACTGGGACGATGACCCCCTGGCATTACTCCTTTGGCAAGAGATTCTTCTATATCTCAGTGCATGGCAGATGTTAGTATGGAGCTGCATATTTGTCACCCAGAGGAGCATCCAAATTTGGAGACCAGCACATAGAAACATTCACTGTATTTTGCTTTACTTCCAGTGACCTGAAGAGAAATGCTGTTTACACACCTTCCTCGCTACCATCTAAACTGAGTTTCAAAAACGTTTTCATATTGAGCAACCATTAAAACACCACAGAATGGTCCAGTGAAGCATTTTGCCTCAACCTGATGTGCTTTACAGGGCTTCATTAAAACTATTCACAGTGTCCATTGGATTTCAGTTTGCCCCTTCTGCTTCAAAAAATAATTTGCACTTCAGAATATTTCATCTATGTTCCTGTGGTACTTATTGGAAATAGAAGCCTGCAAGCTGAGCCAGGTGAATACTTGTAATGCAGATAGAAAGGCTCATTAACACATGCTTCGTCTGGTCAAATGATATGGGGAAAAGAGAATGAAATTTCCCCCGAGTAAAAACACTTCATCTGTGTTCAGATCACAAGTGATCATTGCGTTTCCTTTTCTTTTTGTCAAAAGAAAGAAAAGTTATTTGAATTCAATTAGTTAAAATGACTTGTTTCAGGCTGAGCAGCACATTGTATTTGACCTCAGCCGTTACCTTTTGGGTGGCTGTCTCATTCTATTGGCTGTTCTGTTTTGCTCTGTGCAGAACTACACACAACCAGTGCCAGGATGGGGTGCGCAGCCCAAGTCCCTCTGTGGGTCCCATTGCCAGCAACAGCCTTGGGCTCAGCAGCCATGGGCCCCAACCTGCCCTGCAGCACACTGCCAGCAGCACGCTGTCTGCTGCTCCACTGCTGCAGGCTGGGAGTGCCAGCAGGGTGGAAGCAAACAGCACAGAAGCCATCCAGTTGGATACTGGATGAGCACACCTTAAGAAGAATGACAGGGCTCCTGGGCTACCCTATTGGGAATGCTGTGGTTAAAACGATTGCAGTTTGGTCGGTATTTTTTCTATCCTTGTAATGTCACTTTTAGATGTGTCTCTCTGTACCTTGGAGGAAGAAGGCTGTTTCTTTTTCAGTCCTGTATGACGTTTCTCAAATCTATCACTCTCACCTTTCTCCTTTAATGACTTGTGGAAAAAAATAGAAGTTTTTTCTTGTCTGTCTCACTCTTATTGACTAAACAGAGTTCAAAAGCGAACACGTAGCGGTGAGCTGCTTAATTTTTAACAGAGCAAGCAGCTTTCTAGGATTTTCCTCTGTGCCCCTTTGCTTGCTTTTCAAAGGAGGAAAGCCCCACTTAATATACCTGCAGGTTTGGCTGAGAGCATGGAAACAAGTGCTGCCGCTTCCCAGCCTCCCCCAACTCTGGATTTCAAGGGCTGTCAGAAGGAGATTGCTGCTGCAAAGACGTGAGCTAAATGTCTCCAGTTTTTCTGGCAAACCACAGCAGGCCCCCAACTTCCTCTCCCTGAAATTGGTTTGGCCACTCCCAACAAAAGGAAAAAAGGTGCATCAGCCTTTTTTACCAGGGTCACTTGTGGGAACATGCAGAGGCTGAGGGCAGGTTGGGCTGCAGGGTTGCACGTGTTCAGGGACTGCACGATGTCTGTGAGAAAGCTCTTCATCATGTGCTAATAACTGTGCAAGAATGGCCTGATGCGGTCAGTTTGTGTTGCACAGTTTTTCTTTTCTTTCGTGTATCTCCCAGAAAAAGTCAGGTGTTTCTCTGTTGCCTGTGGCTGATAAATGAGACCTGAAGGACGGACTGGAGCACCATGTGATAGCACAGCACTTCATACTTGCTTTCACCCAGAGCACTGGGAGCCAGAGCTGGCAGCACACAGGAGGAAAGCAAAGGAATGGGCCTGAGGAGGAACACACTGAAATAACAGCTAGTTGGAGACAGGCTGTGTTTTATTTTCAGGTTTCTAAGTTTGCTTGGCTGGCCCAGGAGATGGAAAATCAGATTTTCTATTTTGGCCTTTCCTGAATGGGTTATCCTCCAAGGAGCTACACTGGAGCTGGATGTGAAATGCAATGCAAAGCCAGTCCTGGCAGAATACTGAAGCATGCAAGGTGAAGGTTCTGTGCAGCCCCGCTTCCCCTGTCTGGCTCAATCCTTTCACCTATTTGCAGTATTAATGCAAAGAAATTCCCATTTCTCGCATCTGATGTCCAGCACTGAGATTTCTGTGGCCTTTTCGTGCACTGAGGACCATGTGTGACTCCCCACTGCTGCTCCATCCCTCCAAGAACTCCTCTGCTCTAACCTGGCACGGCACAGTATTAATTATCCTCATCCTGAGGGCTGTCTCCCTCTTCAGACTATTTCTGGATCTGGTTAAGGTGACGGAGTATTGTTCCCATGGATCCCCATGTATTTATTAACTTCTACGGAGATCACTGGGGACTCCTTTGAAGTCAACTCATCCCTTGCAAGCCAAAGTAGGTCAAGCACAGAACTCCCATTGCCTTTGATTTTAAACCAAATATGAAGAGCTGGCATGACTACAGAGTAGGGCAACACATGCAATCATTAAGTGCTCTGGAGCTAATTCTCCCTAGTAACAAAAATTGAGGTACAGCCATCTCGGTGACATAATGGGGAGTGCATGGCAATGCACACGTGAATTCTGCATGCTAGGGGTCTCCTAGTCTGGTCCACGCCCAGGAGAGAGCAAATCTGTAAGGAGTCTGTGAATAACTACTGCTTTTGGGAGAGCTATGGCTAGCACTTTGCATTGCACTTCTTAGAGATACAATGCAAGAGCTTTGGGGATCAAAACTCTTCAAGGGAATGTAATTTCAATTGACTAGAGCAGCAGGACCCCAAAGCAATATTTGCTGGAAGAGTCTTGACAGAGCACAGAACAGAAACTTTGGGACAAAGGAGAAAGGAAAAGTGGTGAAGGAGGTTATTCATCCCATTTTTTTCCGAATTAACTTATGCTCCTATACAACCTTCACTCACAGCATGACGGTCAGAGCATGCTGACTGCCCCATAAAGGGCTCAGCAAGAACTCTGATACATGCAGATGACTTGAGCAAGGGTGAGAATGAAATGCAGCCTGCTTCCCCATAAATAGATTTGGGGATTTTTTTGTTTATGTTTTGTTCTGAAACGGCTTTGTACTTCAGCCTGCAATAACTCTTTTCTCCCACGTTTCTCCTCCTTGGCTGGCTCAGATGTGCAGCCACCAGCTGTTTGCTGGGATTGTTCCTTCTTCTTGCTCCCATTCCTCCAAATTCTTTAAGACATTATTTTCTTGAAGCTTTTCTCAATAAGAATTTAATCAAACAAAACAAAAACACAGCAACCTGCCGCTTCTTGGACAGTGTTTGATGTGTAAATATGTAAAGAAGGAGAGTTTTGAAAATGCAGTCAGCTGCCTCCTGGGGACTCGAGTCCTACAATGAGCCAACAGGACTCCACAGGGGAGATATGTGCGCCTGCAAGATGAAATTCCAGCTGCACTAGAATCATGGCTGACCAGGGGGACAGCTAAGCCACTTCTTAAAGAGACATTTTTTGCATAGCAACGCTGTTCTCCTCTGGGCCAGACAGCAACTGCACGGCTTGGCGTGCCTGCTTCCTGCATATTGCTGGGGCCAGCACTGCTACCAGCTCCCAGCCAGCAGCTCAGGGCCTTATTTGCCCTTTTGCTTCTTGTCTCTGTAGAGCTGAGACGATGAATACCTCTTCTTCCTGCAGATACTCCTCGGTTTCATGGCCACATCAACCTTTGTGGGGAAATAGCTCCTACATTTTTGCACTTGTTACTGTGAAGCAAATACCTTGCAAGTACAGTACTTTATGCTAGAAGGTGTATATATATATGTATATATATATATATATATATATACAGGTAGGTACACACCTACATATATATATGTGTGTGTATATATATATATGTAGGTGTGTACACCTATGCAGTTAGGTGTATGGAAGACGATTCCAAAGAGAGCATGCAGCAGTGCAGGTCTTCTAGCAGGTGAGGAGATACACTGCATATAAGCTGCTGTCCTGTAGGGCTCAGTCATATCACTTATTTTCTCATACTTTTTAAGGGGTTCTTTTCTGCTGCTGTTATTACAGAATAAAATGCACTGCAAAATTAATATAATGCAATTTGATAAGTAAGAGTCCCTGTGCTATTTATACTTTGCTTGTAGATAACATTTCACAACACTACTAACTTTAAACTTCCTCTACACCTAGTTCCAACTGACAGTGATGGGTCTGTCACAGCACACTGCCTGCCAATTACCCTACCTGTGGTGCACAGGAGAATTAATGATGTATGATTTTGAAGAGACTCACAGGAGAGGGGGCTGTATGCTTGCTTATAATTTCTTCTATTTGCAGGAAGAGACAAACGACATTTACCTTTACATTCCACAGCCTCTTTAAGTGATACAGTTCAAAATTCACTTTCTTTTCCAGACGCAGCTCTGAAACTTGAAAGACTGGCCCTGTCTTTTGGGGACTAATGCTGTTACTCAAAAAAGAAATGTTACTCCTCAGTTACAGAAAGCTGCTTGCTATGTATGTGGTTGGCATGAGGCAGGTGCTGAGCTGCTGCAGGCACCAACTCTTAGACGTGATGCAAAACTGATGCTTCTACCAGTGTGTTGAGCTGAAAACCCAAGAG
Source organism: Excalfactoria chinensis (assembly GCF_039878825.1). NCBI lineage: Eukaryota > Metazoa > Chordata > Aves > Galliformes > Phasianidae > Excalfactoria > Excalfactoria chinensis. Next base: position 74,285,342 of record NC_092828.1, read on the forward strand.
GATTTTTCCATGAAGCCTGTTAATACCGGTGTTCAAATTCTAACTTCAGTAATTGCAGACTGCCTGGTTCTAAGCAGGAGCATTAATCACTCCTCTCAGCTCAGAGCCGGTCCTCTTTCAGTGGTGGGCAAAGTAATCCCACATAAAATATTTGCAAAGCATTTTGGCCGCCTTCTGCTGTAACTCCAAACAATCGGATCTGTTCAGGTGTGATACCAGGACATCAGTCACAGGGACTGGAGGTTAAGGGTGAGGCTATTTCTTTAGGAGTCGAGAGAAAAATTAAAACCTGCATTCAGGTTGTTTTTTGAATATAAAGCAAATCATGCCCGGATCTGAAAAAGAAGAGGTCCATTTTCCCTAGATGAAAGCATGAGAAAAAATGTATCTTTCTGCAGTCCAATAAGCTTCAAGAACAAAATTTTCCTTTTTTTGATCTCTTCCTACATTCATCTGGGCTAAATAACCCCATCCTTGGGTCGTGTGCCTCAGATCCAACGTGCTGGGTTGGTACTGCAGAGGGAAGAGCCTGGCAAGGAAGAGAAGAGAGCTTTCCTAGTTTTGTGTCATTCCTATCTACAGTCTGGGCAAATACCTCCTTGTTTGCAGTCATTTGCTTAAAAACAATGGCTTTCTTTGGCAGATAGTTTCCATTTTACATCTCATTTCAGGGATGGGGTTGTTTTGTTTTGTTTTGTTTTTCTTTTTTTCTTTTAACAGGAAAAAAGCACCTGCTGTTCATTTTTCCTGTGCTTCAGCAAGCAGCACCTTTGCTGGTCAGTAACAGTCCTGCAGCTGCCGGCCTTTGCATACTCTTAAGAAAGGGTGTTTTGCAATTAAATGATTATTCCTGATTGAAGTCTTTATTGGGCTGATCTGAAATAAAGGCTGACAATGAGCACCATGCTAGGCAAGCACTGTGTGAGAGCCAGAATAACACATGCCTGTACATACAAGAGAGATGAAAGGCTTGCACTGTACTTACTAGCATGGATGGTTTAATCCTGAAATAGCATCTTGCTCCTACAAACAAGATCTGTTTGTTTTTGATATGCCTATTTGTGGAATGGCTGCTCTTTGACTAAACATTCTCTTTCGCACGCAAACACTAATATTTACCTTGACAAGATAATTTATTATCATTCTTAATTTTCTCTTCCTTTGAATGTTTCTATTCTCTAACAAGACAGCAAAACCATTGTACGGATAAACAACCCTGAGGGAATAAATGGCCGCAGTTTAACACATTCCTTCCCATCGCTGAGCTACAGCAGCTGACCATGAGCATGTTCCTAGCTCTCTACAGTCCTATATCACACATTAGCTTAAGGGTTGTTTGAGTTGGTGTAAGCACTTAGCGTTTTGAGTAGGCCAAGTGCGCTCAAGTAACAAGTTCTCCATTTGTTACGCGTTATTCCTTTGTGAAAGGTAAAATGAGAAAAAAACAAATGCTGGAAGTTACATAGTGCAACAGCATGTAAGTAATTCAAGACAGGACAATTGAGAATATTTTTAGGTGTAAATAGGAGAAAGAGAAAAGAATTCACCATAGAAAAGAAAACAAACCTCCATCAACCAGTTTACCTATCTCACTGCCTGAGCAAACCTTGGGAAATACAAAAGAAAGCAGAGCTAACATGCTGAACTCTGCTGGGCCTCATGATTCTGTCTCTGTTCCTGAGTTCACTGCATTGAAAGAGGCAGTAGATGTGCAGAGACAATGAGCTCTGTCTTCCATCATCCCAGAGAGGGAGATTAATAAATGTGATTCCAATATCTATATTTCCTCCCTGACAAGGAAACCAGCCACACTCCACTCAGTTTTCTTTGGATCCTCCTGAAAATGAGCCTATCTCTCAAATGCTCCTAGCAGATAAATAACAACACAAAAATACAAAATACAGACTTTGTATTTCTGTTAGCAGGATGATGGAGAGACATGAAAGACAAGAACAGCTCATCTGGTTCCTTCCTCCAGCACATTTGGGACTCTTCCTATCCCAACAGGATGTTCCCCAGTGCTTTGCCCAAGCTAGTTTCTAATCTCAAGGGATAAAACTTCCACCACTTCTCTTGGGAAACTGTACCCCCGGCTCCAGACCTTGCTCCTAGATATCCTCCCAATTTCCTATTGAAAGGCTGTTCACTTTCAAGCCATTTCCATGTCCATCTGCAGACACTGTCCCAACAAAAAGATGCTGTGGTCTATTTCTGAGGTGCAGCAGCTTGGTGGAAAGTAGTTTTAGATGACCTGGTTTCAGCCTAGCTCCTCTTTGCAGATCTCCATTCTATTGCTTCTATTCAGCATGTGTTGACGTGAGACAGATCATCAGTGTTTCCTAAATAAGGTGGTATTCTATGCACAGCGCTGTATGAGCTCATTTTGGGTAAATGTGGGACTTGTCCCTCCTTCCCACTGACTGAAAGTACAGCCTCACAATGAAAAAGGGAAAGAACACAGCAGTATCATTACAAACATCAGGTCCTTACCTGTCACTACCACTTGCATGGTGAGGTTCTTGTACAGGCCATGTTTTGCATTGCTCAAGACGATGGTGTAGTTCCCAGCATGTTTTGGTCTCACATCTCTTATGCCCAGCCTGTACTTCGCTGGGTCTGGCTCATAGCAAGTTTGGTTATCCTTGATCAGTTTGCCATCTTTGTACCTGTTGTGAAAGTCCCAGCAAGGCTCATCACGTGCACACTTGGCTGTTAGCCCTCAGAAAGCCTGACTGGTACCCGAATGAGAGTGGTTAAAGGGTCAACCTTCAGAAACAGCAATGGAGACAGAGCAGGAATCCCTGCTTGAACTGGGCTTCTATTCCCCTGTCCTTTCACACTAAGATTCAGAAGCATCTTCAGTGCAATGGGAAAAAGATATTTCAACGAATCTGAGTTATCAGTGCTTCTTGTATGCTCAGCTATGATCAGAAATGCAAATGGAGGTGCCCCCAAATTGCTGTGGACTGCAAACATCAGCTTGCACATGAAATACTAAGTGCAATAAATGACGGGTTAGCCATAATTTGTATCATCCGTTTTAAAACAATACATTAATTAATCATAACTGTTTTTCAGCATGTATGAATGATCCTTTACTATTTATGAAAAAGCTAGTCTGTGTTAGGGAGAGTTTAGAGTCAACAGGCAGGTCAGTGAGGAATTTACAGCCCTGAACCATCACTAACAGTGGGTTGGGCGAGGCTCCATGACCTTCTCCTTCTCAATGCTAACCCGCAGTTGGGTTATGAATATGAAATAGGGCAGACTTTGCCACACACAGAGCTTCAGACTTAGGAGAAGCTGGGGTACATGTCCTGCTGTCTGAGCATGCTGAAAGCCTCCTCTGCAGTCATTCAAACTGTGCTGAAAGACCTCCAACGTCAACATCTGCTGCATATGGGGAAGGAGGCTCTGGTGGTCCCAGCTGCCACAGAGCAACTACATGCTGAGCCCCGGGAACAAAGCCTGGCAGGAGAAAGGGGGTGCTCCCTCTCTAACTCCCAGGAAGGTTTCCATCTCCTAAAAGCCAGAGGCGATTAAGAATGGCTCTTGGCATGGAGAGTTCAGTGATTTGACTGATATTGGACAATTTATTGTTAGTTTGCTGCTAGGAAAATACAGCAAACCCATCCCTGAGCAACACCTTTTGCTGGCTGCCAGGACACCCTGAGCAGCACTCAGCTGGCCAGGGAGGGCACTGAGGAGTGTTGCCAAGCTTCCTGTTCAGCTGAGACAGGCAGAACCACTCACAGTGAGTGAGTTGGGGCTAAAGAAAGAGTGAGGCTATGAAATGAGGCATAGAGAAGGTGGCAGGGCTGAGGACAAGTGATTTAAGGGCAATGAGAGAAATGAACATTTCCCGCATTTGCTGATGCGTTGGCTGCTTTTCACCTAACCCATCACAGTCCAGATGGAGCCTTTACAGTGCATACGAAAAGTTACTGGCATTGCTGGTGGGACCCAATTGGAGTAAATTATTTAACAGGTAAAAAGAGAAATATTTTTTTCATGTTAATAGTGTGTCCTGCAGCTTTCTGCTGTGCCCTGCATCCTTGCAGACTAGCCACCACTACAGTTAATAACCTGGCAGCCCTTTCCCCATAGATTTCTACTGTTCCAAACAGTTCTGTGTCTAGTGTAAACAAAACCCCTATTTTTTTTCTGTAGGTACCTTTTTGTTTGCATGACTTGAGGGGAAAAATAGCATGGGAAAGAGGTATGGCTTGCCACCTCCACAGAGCACATAGCAGCACAGAAAGGAGAAGCAACTCCTTGGATGAGCTGTGAGGCCATAGCTGCAAGTGCTCCCAATTTCTGCCTGCTATCAGTGAAGCAACAGTGAAAATCTGCTCCAGACATGACCCTCAACAAGGCCATGTCTGCTTTTGCTCGAGGTGATGGTACTCACCAGGTAACAGTTGGGCGAGGAAAGGCATCCACCTTTGCAGCCAGTTTCAGTGACTTGTGTCCTGATGTGATCTCATAGTAAAGCCCTTTCTTGTGCGACACCTCAAGGAAAGGTTTGTCTTGAAAGAGAAACAAAGAGGAAGACAAGGAATGGCAGATTTGCCATAGAGCAGTGCTCATATCTTTGCACAGTGTCGTGCCTATCCTTGATCTTTTGCAGTTGCAGATGTGCAGAAGCTGGGAACAACTGAATGAACAACAGCCTGGTAGAGCAGTTTGGCTGCACAGCTCTGGCATAGTCAGTGAATTACATCTCCATGTGAAGGACCTTTCATTTAATGCAGAGAATTAACAGCTGCTGTGCCCCTGGTGCAGCATGTCTAAGTGCTGGGGTATGCTGTCCTGTGAATGCCAGCCCGATGTTCCAGGGCATCAGCAACCACTCTCAGAGCTGCCTTTTCTAAGTAGCTCAACCCCAGTTCATCCATACCTTCATATATAACAGTCTTGAGCTCTGTGGTGTTTTCTTGAAAACATCATTCTGGATGCTGACTCTCTCATAGAATTGCTACAGATTACTGATGGCTGCTTAAACTAGTTGTCATTCTTCCAAATGACATTTAGGTATCAGCAGATTTAGTAATGTGGCGTTATCCTTTTAGTGTAACAGTCTTGGTTCTTTGGGTGTTATGGTTTAGCTGCAGAACTTACCATACACTGTAACGGTGACGTTAGCTTCCAGCCTCGTTGCATTGAATGTTTTGCATATGTACAGGCCTCCATCTTCCATGGTGACATTTTCAATTGTCAGGCTGCTGCCAACCTTATACACGGGTCCGCTCTGGTCCATTGTTCTCCTGGGATAAGGGTGCTGGAAGTCAGCAAAAAAAGAGGTTGGAAAGCAGCACAATTGGGATTGCTTTGTTTTCCCTTTCAAAGTCCGCCAGTTAAGAAAAGCAGAGATTCGTATCAAAATTATCATATCTCCCCATCATGGAAGTAAATATTTTAGAAGGCAAATCAGCAGGAAGAGCTCTTGTGTGAGCTCTAATTATCAGGTCTAATGAGAAAGAAACAGTGGAACTATGGCACATCTCTGCTGAAACCTGGGTGTGCGGATAAGTAATGGGACACTGCAAAGATCAGCCCTATTCATGGTCCACATCCCAGGGATCTCACTGCAAAACTGCCATCATCTTCTGTAGGGTCACTGCTGTGCCTTTTTGTTTCAGGGTCACCGACAGTTTTCTTGTCTTAGAAAGAAAGCCTACTTTCCAAAAGAATAACAGATATATTATGACAGCCAAATGCCAATGCAAATTCCCGAAGAAAACATTTTATTATTCTGATAGGATTTTTGATCCCAGATATTTGGTCAAGAAATTTTGCATTTATAATGTAAGAACTCTAAGGAGGTCTCATGAAGAAGTAACTCTCTCCTATCATGTGGGTTTCAAGAAACAAAATTCAGTAACACTGGAATTTAGAAGCTTACACTTCCATAAACTATTTTTTTCCCTAGTTTCTTCCCAGAAATGAAATCAAACATTCTTTTGTTAAGTAAACAAAATAAGTCCAAAAATAATCAAATTTTAGGGGGCACATTTTACACCGTTCCAAGAGGCTCAGATGCTCCTTTGAAATGTATATTTTGCAGAATTAAAATAGAAAGCAATCATTTTAATTCTGAACATCAAATAGAACCATGAGTACTGTACTGGATAAACGAACTGATCTGAGAATCACCCCTTCTCTCTGGTTTTCTTTAGGAGAACTGGAAGGTTTCGGTACATCAAAGTGTCACACATTCTACGTCAAATTCAGCATTCCTGTACTGCATTCCACAGAAAGCTCAAGAGCCTACCTTCAGAATTTAAACTTAATTATTTGGTGAGGTCTGAGCAGACACAATTGCCTTTTGTTTCATTTTCCCCTACTTAGTAAGGGCCAAGATGGGTGAGCAGATTGACAGCTTGCACCCTTCATGACTGCCCTTGAGGCATGAGCTGGGAAGAGGCCACAAGTAATGCAACAGAAATTTGTTCCAAGAAGAAAGATCTTCTCCTGGCTTTTCTCGCAAGCATATATTTAGCATGAGATTTGCAGTTTAATTTACAGGCTCAAGAGAGTAGATAGATTTTAGATTCATTCAAAGTAAAAAGACAATCAGTTGCAGGCACAGAAATGGTTGGCTGTATTTCAGAACAGCTAGTAGTCAGTGTGCTCAGCACAACGAACAGATCTTTCTTAGGGAAGGAGACTGCACCAAAGCAGAATCCTGAATTTTCATCAACTCACTCTCCCATTAGGACACGTCCATATGAATTCAATGCGCCCGTTGATGAAGGTTTCTGCTTTGCATTCCAAAAAGAGAGTTTCTCCAACCAGCAGTTTTTTGGGAGTTGCTTTCAGAGCCAGGTTCTGCACTCTGCCCTCTGAAAGGATAAGAGCAAAGGTATAACCACATGGCACTCTAGGCATAATTGACATTTAAGATAGATAGTAACCACACTCTGTATGCCCCTCCGGCATCTGCTCCTTTCAGTTTATCAAGCACTTCACCTTCTTCTGTAATTTCTATGGAAACTTTTGGAAACACCCACACAAAGCCAGGTCAGTTGTATAAATGCCTGAACATCAGCTGATCAAAGTGGTCAGATGTGGACACACATATTTATGAATTATTTTTCTTGCTTTTGCCATGTTTGGCTCCAGCCCTCAAACCCAAAACATTCCAATATTATTCTTGTACTTAGGAAAGAAAAAAAAGATTCAGAAGTGACTCAACATTTTCATCTCTCCTGCCCTTTGATGGCCAGACACCTCTCCTTTTTGAATGGGACCACCAAATCTCAGTCTTTGTATCTCCTTGTATTTACTGGAGTCTTAAATGCAGCAACTCTGAAAAATCCTGCTTCAAGGCCATGTCTCTCAGTCTACAGTGCAGCATAGCAGATACAATTCTGACCACTGCACAGGAATAAATTACAGAGAAAGGTCTTGCTGGTGTGCATTGGGGCTAGATAAGGATGTCCTCATGTTTTTGGTTTTTTGGTTTTTTTTAGCTTTGCATTCACAGTTTTAGTAATAATTACTTCTCCGGCAATGAAAGAATAATAGAAAGAGAGAGATTTAAAGGATCTTTATTTGGCTGCCACACAAATTCGCTGTTATTTAAAGCTGAGTGCTAATTGCATAGAGGGATGTTATAATCTAATGGGAATGAAGTCACAATCTCTCCTCTCATGAAATACAATGTATGAAGAAAGAAAGAGAATGCATTGAAAATAAAGGAAAAATAAATTAGGAGTGGGTTTTAATTAATCTCCAGCATTCCAAAATTTAATGATTGGTAGCTGCAAATTTGGATATAAATTCTGAGCTGAAGGTCAGCTGCAAAATACAAGGGAAAGGACATAGTAAATCTCCATGAAAAACAGTATAAAAAAGCAAATACATGAATATGTTAATGAGATTTTTATACCATGGTCTTCTGTGTTTAATGACCAGAAGCAAAAAGAAATCTAATGTTTGGTTTATTCTAAATTGGCATTTGTTTTAATGTAAATACTGTTCTATCCAAGCAAACAAAGCCTTAATGAGCTTTGAATAAAATGCCTCTGTTCTGTACCACCTCAACACCTGGCAACTGGAGTGGATCGGGCAAGTTCTGTTGAATAGAAAAACAAGGGGAAGAATTAGTTTACTTTAAGTGTTGCAGTTTGGATGTGCTGCAGATACATGACAATTAGATACATCAAATATTCCTAGGGCTAGCCAATAAATAATAGCCAGGGGCTTAGCAATGAAGCAGAAACGTTATGGTCGTTCCTTGGCAAACATCAGCCACTCACCCAGTTTCTGTACAAGGTAATAGGATGTGAACACACTTCCATTGACGTTTGCAGTGCATGTGAGTACTCCAGAATAAGCATGAGAGGGGATGACAAATCCTCTTTTTGGGTCCCACAGCATCTTCTTGAAGTTTATCTCTACAGGATGAGGATACTGAAAGAGAGCAGGCAATAGGAGGTGACTGAGACATTCCCTTTCTCCTCAGGTCATAGAGCCAAGCAGCCAAAGCTGTTCATCTTTATGGTCTAGGGAGGTATTTGACCTTTCAGAGTGGTTGGTGGTCTCATTCCACACACATCTCAGGCAACAGCAACATGTACAAATAGGAAAGTCCTCCCTGAGGTACAACTGTTTGAAATCCAAAACTTGGACATCGTAACTGGATTTCTTGATTCAGTAGCCCAAAACCTCTCAGACCTTATGCAAGATATAGTGCCACCCATTTTAAATCTTTACTGGAAGTAATTTTTCCTGCCTTATGGAAGCTTTGCAGTGTAACCTCTTTGGAACTGCCTAGGAACAAAACTTCGCTTCATGTAATGCTACATGTGTGTACCATGCGTTTTTCTCAAAATACTTTAAAATAAGCATCAAGTTAGACCTCTAAAAATCTACACCATGCTCTGACTCTATGATTAACATAGTAGCATAGGCATTAGTTGTCCTAGATTCAGAACTATTCGTATTGTTCTGTGATTCTTGAAAAAAATGAATCATAATGTTGCTCTTCATCTTTTTGTTATGCAACACACAATTTATTCTCCTGCCCCCAAACAAATGGTAGCCTTGCATTAGCAGTGTGGTTTAAATTGGATTCAGTTTAAATAACACTCCTGTTCTGGTGAAATTTCAGCTCCAGGCTTTGAGAGCTGATGCTCATATCTCTCCTGGGAACACACTGCTGATTGGGCTGGCACTGCTTTATGTCCTTTATTATTAAGTACTCTACGCAGAACAAAGACCATGGAAGTAAGAGTTTGGGGCAGAGATTGGCGACATTGCTTTGGGATGGCATGCACAGCTTTCTTCTGGAGCAGCGGTTCTTTTCTGACAGTCATAGGAAACATGGGTTTTGGGAAAATGCTTTCAAAGTAACTGAGCTGTGCAGAGCCATTAGGAAAATTCAGGAAAAGCTACAGAATGAGATCTGAGACCCGGGGCTTAATCGTGCTTTAACACCCATGAAGGTCAAAGCTGTAAGTGGCAAAGGCACACTGAGCCAGATCAGTGACTAAACAGATCTGACAGGACTGAAAATGCTTTTTTGCCCAGAATTAAAATCATGTTAAGCAAAACTAAAAGTTCAAGTCTTGTGTCTTAGCACGCGTTTCTTAATAAGAGACGATCTGTAGAGTTAGCTGGGATCTGTTTGGTATTAGCGAGTGGTACCTTTCCCCATACATATTTAAAGGCCAGAGAGTGCAATGATTTTAAAGTATAATGGTAACATAAGGAACTTAATTTACGGTGGGAAAAGTACATTTTCTACAAGAATAATAAAATGTGATAAAGATGAATTTCATGGTTTGGCAGCTCCGTTCCCTGACAGTGAGAGGAAGGGGAAAGAAAAAATAACCCTACTCAGGAGGCCCTTTTCAACACTACACACATATTAAACATCTCCATAGAATATTCAAAAATATATATTTAAACAACCAAACAAAAAACGTCAAGTGCTGCTTGAAGGAAATCACAGTGGCTTTCCTCCCTTTGAAGTTCACTGTCTATAGGAGATTAAATTTGGAAGCAGAGGATGTTCTAAATTTGTCGGCTCGCCTTGCTCACCTCTTGGTCCCGCAGCCGTACCTCCTCCCCTCTCCACCCCGCTTCCCCTGCGCATGGGAAGCCGCCACCTCGGCTCCACGCAGGGCCGGATCCCCAGACGGGTTGTGCTGGAGGTGACTTTCTGGCTGCTGGAGCCAGCACAGGGCTCCCGAGAGCATTCCTGTGGGAGCAGCACTCAGCATCCCCATCCCTCCCTGCACTCTGCTGCTCTCCGTCACAGGGGAACACTCTTTGGGGGACAATTTTCTCTGCAATTCAACAGGGAGATTTCAGTGGAGATCTTATTTCTCCAGCAGCTTGCCTCAAGGTAAAGGACTTCAGACTGTGTTTGAAGAAATTACCAGGGGAGAGTTTAGCTGGCACACAGGAGAGCTGGGTTGCCTATAAATAAGGGGATAAATCAGGAAGCTCCAAGGCCTTGTTTAGGCCCACATGACTCTATTGCAGCAACGAATTTAGTTGAAGTAGGCTCACATACGATGGGGATGTTTCATTTTTATAGCCAAGGAGAAGGTGATAACAGTTATCCCGGCTCAAGTGATAAGCTATAAATGGAGAGCAGCCTTATCCCCCCACTTTTAATCCCTACTGTCAAAGCTTAAAAATAGAGATCTGCAAAAGCAATAAGGCTTGTGCTGTCCCTGTGCACGTCTGCTGGAAATTTGCCATTGGTATCTGCAGGAGCTGGATCTCTGTATCAGGCCTCTGTGTTCCATGTGCTGGCTCTTAGGAGGAGACACCCAACACCCAGGAGGAGCAGAGCCCCTCAGACCCTCTGCCAGGCATCACGCATCTGTGTGCCTTGTTGGCCCACCACCTTCAGCAACACACCCTCACATCTCACAGCCCTTCCAGAACAGACCATGGAAAAGGAGCAGCAGCAGAGGCAGCAGGGCAATGGAGAGGAACATCATCTTCTGTGTAAAAGTCAGGACTGGAACTAGGAGACCCACTTTTTGTTCCTTATTCTGTGATAGGCATATTTCTGAAGTGATTCTGAAGCCCTTTAACTGAGCAATTACTCCCCTATTGACTGAAGAAGCCCAGGACCCTAAATTTCTATTTTTATTCCACAGATCGTTCTGCAGCCTTGACATTCAGGTGTGGCTGTTGCTCAAGGAAGCAGTAGCCACTTATTTTCAAGATCAAAACTTGGTTTTAAGTCAAGTTTTTTAAGTTAAGTTCAAGCAGAAATGCGGAACAGTTCTGAGAAGTTCATGATATAAAGGTGATAAGCTTTAGTGGAGGAACATCAAACCACGAGATGTGAAGAACATTTGATAAACTCAACCTAATCCCACCAACAGCCTTATGCACAGTTCACTACTAATACACTGCAAGAGCAGTGCTTCCATGTGAATACTGCCTTTTCTATTTCCTTCTGAAACGTACCTTGCTTCACCAACTTTATTTTCCACATTTACCCACTGTGACGGCAGTGCAGACCTCTGAACTGTCTGAATTTCTCCAAACCAGCCACTTACCTGGAAAAGTTTGGGTCTGATATCTGGAGAAGTAACCCGGCAGGGGATAACAACTGTTTTCTTAGCCTCTAGAATGTAGATGATTTTGGGATGTTCTGGGTGAAACTCCACAAATGGATTTCTGTAGTCTGCAGAGAGAAGAACACTGATTTGCAGAACCATTCCTTTCAGACCATAGCCCACTGCTACATGTGACAGCACATCCAGTGACATCTTGCTTGTTTTCAAACAACAAAGTCATCTGGGGACTACAGTCGATTACCAAGAAACAGAATATCCTATTTTTAACCTTATTTAGCTAGTTTGTAGCATAATCATATATATATATATATATAAATCCTTTTCCTATCCATTCCCCACCTGTAAACATGCAGTTAATGTACATGTACTGCTCCACAAGTCTCCATGGTACATGGGTTAGTCCTTTCCTTGATGCTCTGAATTTTTTTCACAGCTGCTATTACACTGTAGAACATCAGAATTCCACAGCAATTAAGTGTTACCATAGAGGTACAGCTTAATGCAGAAGTAACTTGGTCACATCTTTAGGGAACTGTAGGATTTTCTACAGATTTGCCACTATAAATCAGACAGGATATACATATATCATAGAAATAAATAAGAATCAGAGGTAGTGTAATTTAATAAAGCTTCTGAGTCGTATTGATTTTTCACTGTGTGGATACAGTGATGGTCATCAGAAGATTAAAAGAACGTAAGACCCTAAAGCAGTCAAGATTTTTCTACAAAGCATTCTTTGACTTGATATCCTATGGTATACAGTTTCAGATGCCATTCAGCTAATCCAAAGCCGACTACAGCATGCAATGTAGGCAACCAGCCATTTTGCTTTGGATTATGCTATTGACAAGAGAGTATATGGATGCTGTACAGCAACCTCAGCCTGCTTATCCTTGGCCTTGGACCTGTAGGAACTGCCTCTGTATGCTTACTGCATTCCTGAATGAGCCTTGCGTCCTCCTGATGTGTTTCCTCTCTAATTCCTGATGTAATATTGAGGGATTTTTATAGAGAAAAAAAATAATTACTAATTGCTTAGAGGATTTAGCTCCACTCTTGTGGCTCCTTGTGTCCCCTTTTTGTAGGACACTGGTCTGAGATGACTGCACGGAGTGCAGCATCTTCAATAAATGCTTCTCACTGACCAGATGCCTCTTGAACACAAAAAGCAAAGCCACAGCCTGTGTCTAGGAGTCTGAACGGTGTGCTTGCCTTGCTTTAGCACCACTGTTCCAGTCCAACTGCCCCCTACCCCTTTGCCTAAGTGTATTCTCTCATTTTGCATCTAGGACTGTTGTGGCAGCTGTTCTGTGATTAAAGAAAGCCTTAGCTGAACTGTGTTAGGGTAAGGCTATCTATGCCTCCTTCTAGTCCCTGCATTACTGTATCAGAGCTCTCTCCCCGCTTCATCTGTTGGGAGAACTGAAAATGTTCTTGAATCTCCAAGAAAAGATGATACAATATTTCTCTAACATTTCTAGCTAGTGAGGAAATATCTCTGAAATTGAAATGTTAAAAAATCCAAGCACTCCTTTCTGAGAGTTCTCTGTTTCGGCTGCTCTTGACAAGGAGTTCAAATAAATGGCAAAAGCCTCCCAGATTTCTCCTTTCCCAGTCACCCATCTGTCGGCAAACAGAATTTTGCTTCAAATCAAGGGGGATCCACTGACTGTTTAAAACAAGTGATCACTCCTTAAGCAGCAGGGAGCAGTTGTATTCTGTGCTGGACTACCTGTCATTAAATAGGAGGTAAAGTGCTCAAGTACATTGCAAGGAACAAATGCACTGCATAGAAGTGTTACAGCTGTGTTATGGCTGCCAGTTTGCACCATTTCACTTAAGTGCATGAAATTAAGTTTTCATGGTGAGTGACTTATAGTCTTTGAAAAGTGAATGTCTGTCACTCGCTGGGCAGCACATCCCTCTTCACATCATCTCTCAGCTCTGGGAGTTTCGATCTCCTGCTAGAAACTGGTGCTGCTTATTGGTGACCTGTAGAGTAGTTTGAACGTGGATTGTGAGGTTTGGATTTGCTTTTCCATTCCAAAATACAACTTCACTGACAAAGGAAAACAAAAGTGGTTTATCTCACTCACTTTGTCTTTGTTACCCCATGACTGTTAACTTGTCTGGAAATAGGTCATTCATTTGGAGATATCAGTGTTAATTTCTTTGCTAATGACAACAGTCCTTGCTTAAGGAATGCCATGGAAATGTGAGTGCCTCACTTGGAATCAAACTCAAAGAACAAACTGCATGTGGAGCTGGAGTTCATGCTCTCCACAGCCCAGAACAATTTTCCTCACAAAAACATGAAGCGTAAAAAATAAGGATGGAAACAGGATAGTGGGACTGTCCACTTTGTACTTCTGATAGCTTCATTTTAGCTGAGAATTGGAAATAGTGTTCTTAGCAGATGGAGTGTACCATGTGCTTCAGTCGTGATGAAATCAGATGGTGGTACAGCTTATCAGAAAGGTCAAAACGTGACAGGGCTGTTTTACCAAAGAACTTGGATTGCTGTGCAGGTACAAGAGCTGCATGATTAGCTTGGGGAGCTGTGACAAGGGGCCAGCAGAGGCCCTGCAGACCTCTTGTTGCACGCTTTCTGATCTGAAGGTGAGGCAGTGAAACTGAAGGCAAAGACCAGAAATCGGGATGAAGTATCTGTCATTTCCAGCAATGTCTTTTCATGTCAGCTTCTGTTCCACACTATTCTTTTTTTTTTTTTTCTGACTGCATCGATCTATTAAAAACACGTACTGTGGAGAAAAGGCACTGTAAGAAACATTATGAGAGATACTAATTAGAATGAAAAATAGACCTTTGATCTTCCCACATTTAGGAAGTTTCGGAAACACATCTGAACTTTTTGGCTAGGCGGGCGCTGGATCTAATCAAGCCTCCAGCTGAGAAACCTGATCTCGTGTTCTCAGCTTTGTAGCTTGTTCCAACCCCTAAAACTAATATGAAATATTTACGCCCAATATAGTTTGTCTACTGCAGTTTCCCAAACAGGTCAACTACATTCTTATATTGAGTTACATTGCAAACATGTGTTTAATGTTTGTGTGTGAACATTAGTGCTGCTTAATGCCTCTGCGGTCTTGCTCCTGAGCTAACCCATACTTGGAATATATCAAATGCGATGATACATTCACAGGCAAATTTAAAGCTTATGCAAATAGTGAGAGGCCCTTCCACTTCCAGGAATGCCCTGTCCTTGGATTACTCGCTATAGGAAAAGGCTGAGAAAGTAGATTTGCATTTCCAGTGAACAGTGAGAGTGCAAAAAAGTGTTAGGGGAAGCACATTCATATCTATTTCTGCTCTTGGGAGTAAAAAGAGGACAACTGCTGTGCCCTGTGACAGAGGGATGAGACAAGACAACAGACCAAAAGGAGACTTGCTGTGAAAAAGGAGCTTTTTGGTGTTAAGCTATTCACAAATCTGGATCAAATTTGGACTAATTGCTTCAGCTGAATTTTATAATATTTGTGCCAGTATTTTTAGAAGGATTTTCACTGTTTGTTTAGAAACTGAAAGTTAAAAAGTTTAAAAAACGGTTATTTAAAACAAAAAGCAATGTTTGTTTACAAAGCAAAATATCAAAAGAAGGTAGCTAAGCAAAAGACTTAAATAATCCTAAACCATACGAAAACACCGAATTTTATGCAATAATTGAAGCACTTCAGTCAAAACATAACACAATTTCTCTAAAATATTTCCTCTCCATGGAAAACAAACCATTACTTAACCCCGTTCTCCTCCATCATCTCTCCCCACCTCCAAGACTGACGTCTGCCAAATTTTCAGCATCACAACAGAACTAAAAATAATCCAACCATTTCAATTGTAAATGGAACAGATACTCATCGTGACACTGCTAAGTGACTGAAGAACACTTCAGAGGGAAGCACGAAGTCACAGTGTATATCACATAAAGCTATATTTCATTCCTAACTGACTTTTAATGGCTGAACTGACGTACGGCTCAATTGCCATATGTCTAGACAGTTGCTAGAATTACACTATCCCAGAGCATAAGCTACGGTCTGAACTGAAAGGCAAAATATATACATCAGCCTTTCACATCAATATTTAAAATCTAGATACTGCTTTAAAATCTCTTGGCAAGTAACAGCAACAAAAAGCAACTTCTGGGTTATAGGGATCCAGCCTCAAAAAGGACCAGTGTTGCTCGTGCTTCATTCCAGCTGCTCTAACAGCCACACAAGCAGGGTCAGGCCAGCTCCTCTTGCTTTGGGCAGGAGAGGCTTTGGACAGGAGTGTTTCCCAGGCAGCTGGGCTGCTCATTTAACAGATAAGCAAATATAAAGTGGCTCAGCTTGGGATCTTAACAAAACGACCAAGAATAAATACTGAATAGGGAACGAATCAGGTGCTAGCTGATACTTCCACAGTTTGCTCAGACAAAAAACGGAATCCTTCATGAAACTCTTACATACCTCAGACTGACTGGCATGGAAAAATGATCTGCTGGACACTGGGAAATCACTGCCAGCTTTACGAACACGTTCCCCACCGTCAGTTAATCAGCAGGCAGTTTACTCACTGTAAAAAAGCCTCACAGAGACAGAACTTCTTGAAACAAAAGGGACAGGGTCACTCTCCTTTAAAAATGATAACCTGGGCCTCAAGGAAGATCTCAGGCTCCAGATGGTGGAAATCAATTGCACTCAACTGTCACAACTGGGAGAGCTGTGTCATGGAAAATGCAGGTGCCGTCCTGCAATGCACGGCTTGGAAGTCTTGCTCCAATACTGAGCTCCAGGAAAAAAATTTCTTAGCAAAGAAACACTGTATGAAAATAGCTTGGCACATCTGTTCCTCCTGAGATGGGAAGGTAATATGCCCTATGAATCTTACCCATAAGAAAACACCCATAAATTCCCACAGGACAGTTAAGAAGAATAATTTACTGCAAGCTGCAAAGCTCATTATATGTGAAGAAAGACAAGAGCTGCAGCATGTGAGTGACTTATCGAGAGGGAGAGGCCCCTTCCTCCGGCCCCAGGCTGGCTGACTCGCCCTGCAGGTCAGCGGAGGTTTGCAGGAAACTGCAGCCAGGCCGGGTGCTGCTGCTCGCCCAGCATGGCTTGGGGGTAACATGCAGCAAACTGAAGGAAGCCAGGACAGCGGGGGAAGGGGGCCGGCTGAAAATCAAGCACACTGAGCACAAAGCAGCTCAAAGGTCAAGTGCCTACAAGAACATTGTTTTCCTTCAGGAAGAGAAGCCCTTCATGCTTAAATTCTCCTTCTGCCCAGGACACGGTTAATCGCTGCTGGAGACGAGTCCCTTCTAACTCAGCCACTTGGGCAATGCACAGCTTGCTCCCCAGACTCTGCAGGAACTGCAGTGCATCCCTACACTCAGTGTGCTGTGCTCTCAGGCTCCTTCCTTTCCTGCATGACATCACCTGCATCCTCCCCAGACATGTGCGCAGGACTCTGTACAGGGTGTTGGGTGCTTTTCATTTCTGCTCATGTTTCCTACATCGTGAAGACAAATTGTCTCATGATATTTGTATCACACCTAAACCTGTGGAGATAACATCACCTCTCCCTTCAGCTACCATCCATCAGCTCACAGATGGCACATACTAAGTGGCCTTTGAGGACAGTCATGCGCCGCTGTTCACTTGTTTCAAATTCCCAAACATTCTCTCAAGTTTCAGCTGGAAGGCACCTACAAAGATCACTCAGTCCAGTCCTCAGAGAACACACTCTGCTTCTTCTCACTTCATTCCTGCTGAAAACATAGTGCAGGTATACACCCTCCCCATTACTTTCTTCCTTCAGTGGTATCTTACAAGAACAGATTAGCTGGAAAGTCTGAGTGATCAGTTTCTCAGGTCCTTCGGTTCAGTTTTTTTTTACATAAACCCCATCAGTTTTTTCTTCTTCAAGGCCAAGAACACTCAGGACGTTCATAATCGTTATCAGTTAAGTGACACTATGGTCACAGGAATTTTGGAAAGCATCACAAGAAAACTGCCTGTCTTGCTGTATTCCTCCTGGTAGCCTATCAAAGCTTTTAGGTGCAAAGGTAACATCTAGAAAGTCACTTGTTTTGAAATGGGATCTTTGAAAATAAAGAACTTTTCAGTTTGGCAGGCAAATCAATAGAACTGGTGGTGGAATGTTTAGATTAAACAGAAAGCACAATATTTTATCTTCAGGAAAAAAAAAAAGAGAAGTGACTGCAAAGCCCCCAGAAGCCATTCTGAGTCAACATGAAGCATTCTGTTTTGGTCAAATGAAGTACATTCTTCCCTTGTAGATTGCCATTAGAAACAGAGTTTGTAGGATGTATTTCCCTAGTAAACTCCCATTGCTAAGAACTGGTCTCCTATATTAACTGCTGCCAGCTGCTCGGCTGGGGTAAGGCTCAGCAATTAGTGACCACTGGGTAGAAAACCAATGGGAAGGAAGAAGCAGGGAAAATGTGTTTGTGATTTTGTCTGTCAGGTTTTTGTTTAGGAATTCTGTATCAGCTTAAAGGAGGAGACAGTTACCTCTTGCTGTTGGAAGTCAAGTGCTGTCACTGACAGCATGCCAGAACACAATGCTGCTTGCTCAGCATCGTATCTTGAAAGGCTCCTCCGCTTGAAAGTGGAGCACTGGAGTTTAGGATATGGCTTGAAGATACTGAATGTCTTCACTGAGAACTGAATGCAGCTCATTTTTCCCCTGTATTCAGTCCTTTATCCAGACCTTTATATTTGAGGAACAGCACAGAGAGCCCTGCACACTGATGTAGCCTATATTCCCACACCATGTGGCCCTGAATATGGAGCCAGACCCTTCCACCAGTCTGAAAGACAGCCAGCTTATCTGCTGGGTTGCACGCTGAGCAGATGAACACCATGTGCCTGTCTCAGCTAGCTGAGTGTCTGGCAGCATGTGTGGCTGTCTTGATGCCTCCAGTGTGAAAGGAGGAAGAAACGTGACTCCAGCACTGATAATATCTTCTGGAGAGCAAGCCAAAGCCCAAGTCAGGGCTGCTTTTCACATCCACATTATCTCTGTGAACTGTCAAGAGAATTAAGGAGGCAGAAATCAGCTTTGAAGAATGTCGGAACAAAAATATGGTCACATGAAGGGTGTTTTCATGCATTTCCATCCTCTTTAGGTTCTTCTCATCAAGGAATTATGAAGGAGATGGCTGTTGCATTTGATAAAGAAGGGGCTGTGGCTGATGTTACACTCAGCCCTGATGCAACACTTGTCCCACCTGCCCTCTTTGTTCTCTGCAGCAGCAGAGATAGATCATATCCTTCCCTGTGATGTCTTGCTGCCAGAGCTGATGAGCAGTGAGATGCACGCTCTGACATGACAAGCTGCTTGGATCCATCCTTCTTTTTCCTCCAGACTGGCTATAAGCCAAAAGGAGCTAATGGGAAAGACTGCGTGAATTTAAGCAGAGATGCAGCAAGAAGTGAAAAGTTTTCCTTCACCTGTGGACTTTACTCCCTCAGCCCTGCCACGTACCTAGCTCACAGTGTCACTGCCATGTGAACCACCAGTAGCTGTCTGGGCCTAAGTAGGAAGCCAGTGTTACAGTATTCACCAATGACCATGCTCAAAGATCGAACCACACCAGGCATGAGTGGGTTATTCAGCCCCAGGTTACTCATACCCTGTGTGGCAGCCAGCACGGATGTACTGGGCTTGTATATACTGCTTGGTGCCACTGCCAGTTATCAGAGGAGGTGAGACTCACTGGTTTTGGAGTAGTCTGTTGAGCACCAGCCCTATCATGGCCCTACTCAGTTAAAGAACAGAGTAGGATCTCTGCCTTGCACAAAGAGGAACTGAGAATGTCTGCTGCTGACCTCCTGTTCCCATGGCTTAATGTCCCCTAATGTTCTAGCAAAGCACAACCACTGGTGTGTGTGGACAGGAATCAAAGCACAGCATGGAAACTTGGATGAGACTTCTCTAGACAATATTTTGCAAGATGTGACTGGCTCCAATTACCACCGTAATCAGGATGCACAATTTGCTGATGGAAGGGAGCAAAAAAAAAAAAACAGAGCCCATTCTCCCTCCTACTCCTCAAGCTGAGCAGTACAGAGAAGTACAGCAAACTCCATGCTGCTATATGGGGCTGAGGGCTGCGAGGAAATCACCGCCAAAGCCAAGGTAGAACTGGGCTGGTGCAGGGCACTTCCAGCTGACACCCTGACGACTATCAGCTATTTGCTGACAGTATTTCATATAGGAGAGCTGCAAGTGCTGATTTCTGTCTAGGCTGAGGTGTGGGATGGCAGAGAAAATCTTTTTGTTTCTGTTTTCCTCCATCTCTGAGTCATGTTCAATTTTATACATGCCCTAGGAAGCCCAGAAGAGAGAGCTCTCTGTGTTGGAACATGAGATAGGAGCCTGCCCCTTCCTTCCTTGGGCTCGGGAATCCCAAAGGTTGAAAGAAATGAGTGTGCTCCCCAGGAAGACCATTGGCTTGGGAATGGTAATTGCAGAAGGCAGAGCAGATAGCTGGCTGCCTCACTCCCCTATCACTGCAGAGCCGTTCCCTCAGAGCTGCGCTGAAATTAGACGAGCAGTTAAAAACTTCCTGATTATTACTACTCCATCCCCAAACTACATCATATTTTCAGTGAGGAGATGGGCGACAGTTGAAGGGGGTTGTCTGCTTTTTAATTACAATCCTTGGGACTTGCAGCTGCAGCGGGAAGCAGAAAAGACCTTGAGAACAATGGTTCAGGACTGAGGTCCTGAGCATTCCCTCCCTGCAGACTGGTAGTGCAGCTGAAACACAGCGCTGACTGCTGCCTTTGGTCCCCATGGGCTGCCTGGTGTGTGGGGGTCATGGCCCAAGTTCACCGGGGAGAGCTGCTGCATGCCAGATTCTGGCAGAGCTTAGAAGCTCTACCAGGGAGGCTGTAAAAACAGAAGCAAGCACAGGAAATAATAGCCAGTAAGCTGGGCTTCCGATACAATCATGTTCTCATTTTGGTGTCAAGCAGCAGGCCAGGAATGAAGGGAAAAAATACCATTCCTTCCTTTTTTGGCAATGCTGGCTTGTAACCTCAGAGGAATCTCCAGCCTTCAGGGCCTGGCTCCACATTTTCTTACCCCACCTGGCTCGGTGCTGCTAACAGCCTGCCCAGCCATGCTCCTCCACAAAACATCCTGAGACGGCTCTGGGGCTTCTGCTTCATCTAGCACTCAGGAAGAGCTGTGAGCTTCTTCACTTGGAGACCATGGATGGGTTTCTTAGGGTTGCCCAGACACTGCATGTCAAACTTCCTTAACAAAGCATGTTTAAATTCTGAAGGAAAGCACGGGTATGTTCTGAATGCCTTGCTTAGCCCCACGATTCATAGATCTCTTGCTGACAAACAGCTTTCTCATCCCCAGAATGACATTCAACAAACACACACAGGAATTACAGGGGAAGAGAAGCAAGCCCTGCATCCATGCTGAGGTACAGCTTTGCCTCCCAGGGGCTGAGCAGCTCCTGCAGGCTGGCAGGTCAGAGCCTAGAAGCAGTTGCAGTCTTATGGTGCAGTGCTGCGGTGGTGGGTGAGCAGCTGGCTTGGTGGGACATGGCACAGGGCGTCTGTTTGCTGGCTCACCTGTGCATGGTACAGACTGACTCACTTTCTGTATGCTTCCTTTAGCAACTTCTAAAATATACTAAATCTCATCTGAGAGGGGAGAATCTTTGAGGGTGATTTAGAGCAAACTGCCTTCCCATGCTGTCTTTAAGGGGAACCTTGGCACAGTACTCTCAGGCTAGCAAGAGGACATCCTGTGATTTTTTTTTTTTAGATTAACACTGTTCCAAGTGCACCACCAGCAGATATTTCATAACTTGAGATATTTTCTTAAGATAAATACTCAGGCAGTCCCAAAAGATCCATAAGATTTCCTGCACGTGCTCTCACCACAGAGTAACAGAGTCCTGCGCAGCCAGCCAGGGCACTGAATCAGGATAGAGAACTGAGTTTTCAATGCACTGTTTCCTGACATGTAGGCATTGAGTTGGGTTAACAATCTTGGATGTAGGGCATCTGAGTGGTGTGTAATGAGAAAAGGAAACAAATCAGCACAAGAACTAGGGTGGATAAAGAAACAGGGCTTAGAGAAACAAGGGGGAAAAAAAAGAGAAAGGAAATAGAAAGGGAGAAAAAAAAGTGACTACAGGAACTAACAAGTAACACCAAAAAGCTACTTTCCGATAAGAGGAAGACTTGCTGGGAAAGCAGGATGAGGGCAGACATAAAAAGATTGGAAAATCTTATCCACAAGCCTCACACAGGTGTGTTCACCCAGTACTTCCGAAACTGAATTTAGTCGTGTGGGCAGACCACATTAGCCAAACCCATTACATCTCTAGTGTTTGCTTCAGTAAGAGGATTCAAAGAATCCCATTTTAGCAGTTAGCAGAAAAATTAAATTCACCCATTTTCTTGAGTATTTGTAGAGAACTGCACAGTAACCCTATTCAGCACCAATGGACCTCATGTGATCCCCTACTGTGACACAAAACGTCCTCTCCTCTGTCTGATTACTCACAGTCTCAGCTTGGAAGACCCAAGATGATTTCATAGTTTAGTAAATCAATTGTCAGATGAACTGGAAAAATACATCAACATTTTCTGGGAATATTCTTTCAACAAAAGGTCGTATTATTGAAATGGTTGTTCAGTGTTATATTCGCTTTATTTCAGAGGAGTAGTCTCTGAAGTTTGTTTCCATTTGCTATTAGATGTGAACCTAGTGATTCTGACACAAATAGAAGAGGCAGCTCAAGAGTACAAAAATGAGCAACAGGCCCTTTTTCACCAAGAAAAACCCTATCCAATAAAATATGTATAATGCAGTCATTCAGCTTTGCTAAGTGTATCCCACAGATGTGAAGGAAGGCAGTACACAACTGTGTAGGAAGGCAGGAACCACAGAGACTGTTGTCATGGAGTTTCATGCCTGGGGAGGAAGAGGACTTGGGTATTAAAGGTAAATCTCAGGAAAAGCACTGTGGTAGCAAAAGCCTTAAAAGGTCTTAAAAGGTAAAGGAAGGAAAAGACGTTTAAAGAAATCAGTGTTCACTTATTTGGAACAGAAAAATAGGCAGGATAATCTCGTCTTCAAGTGATGGGATTGAATGACATAGCTAATTTCTGACTCCTGTACCTTTGTCCCCATGAATTAATTCATCTGGCCTGAAAACCCAGGTGTATCCCGGCCTCTGCAGAGGTGGGATTGCTTCTTGTAGCACTTGATTTTACATTACCAAAAAGGCATAAAAACAAAACAAAAGGAAGTTCTTACCTTTAACAAACACATAAATCTTGGCCGCGAGCTCCTCGCTAGATGGGGCGTCATCGTGAACGCAGGTGAGGTACCCGGTGTCGCTGGCCGTGACGTTCCTGAGGAGCAGCATGCTGCAGCTCTGCCCGCTGCTGTTGCGGCAGCTGCTGATGTGCACTCGGGGGTCTTCCCTCTGTGCCTCCTGCAGCAGCCAGCTCACAGGCTGTGCTCCCCTGCCAACAGCACACCACAGTTACAGCGGGACATGGTTCAGGAAGAACGTGGGCTTCTTTCTGACCACTGGCTGCGGATGTTCCAAATGTTCCCTCTCTTGTCATTTGGAAATGCATGATATAGGCTGCAGGGTGCTTGGATTAGCAGCCATGAGAAATTAAGGGGGCTCACACCGAACTCACACAATAGAGCAGGGGAAATTCCAGAAATTGTAGCAACTGCGGCAAGCTAACTCCTGGAGGAAAGCTTAGTTTTCATTTTAACAGACATCCTGAACTCAAGTTTGTTTTTCTACCGCTATGTTTAAGCCACTTCAAACATTTGAAAGCACCAGATAAAATTATATGTTTCTTTCAAGTTGAGGAATTTGCATATTTATCTGCTATATTAACTTATACTTTCCTTTAGCTGTAAGGCTGCATGGAGAGAGAACATTTATGTAACTTCTCATCACCTTTCTTGTTTAATCAGCAGTGACTCGATCTTGGTTTTGTGAAGGGTCTGGAATTAATCCAATTACAGATCTTAGAATATCTGCTCAATACACATCTTTTTCTATTCACCCCATCACAGCATTCGGCACATAAAACCAGCGGGGCAGATAGACACACCGTGTCACCCATTCGTGCCTTAGTTACGATCACAGCTAGTGTCAAATGTAATTTTGTTCAGTTCACTGACAAAAAGCAAGGGCACTTTAACACCTGTTGAGGGACTCAGAGAGAACTTCTAGTGTTCCAGGTCAGCAACAGGCCCTAGTTCTGCTGGTTGTGTTGTGGTAAATGCAACAGGCACACGTAGCAGCTCCTGCTACTCTGTCCTTCTTGAGATGCACTTTGGGGTCTATAAGGAAGCCTAGCACAGTCTCCACATGCTCGTGCAAAGAGGACTGTGGTCTTCTTGTAGCAGATTATTTTCTGCAGGTCAGTGCAGAAACTGGTGGGGGCAGAAGTGGTGGTCTGTGGATCCTGGGGGAGGATGGGGTTTGGGTTCACAGCAGAGGAGGCAGTTCTTTGCTTCCATGCCTACAGAAAGGCCATGTTGTTCCAAGGACAGGAGCTCACTCATCCTTTCTATCGTGGTGAACTCCTATTGATCCCATGACATTTACAGAGCAGACGAAGGAGAAAGAACCCCTGGATTTTCCCAGCTGAGTGTTGCCAGGAAGAAATCCGGTCTAGACACATCTGCTTCATAAAGATGCCTGTCCTTAGAGTATCCAACAAGTGTGCTGTGTGAAATTTCCAGTAGCTAAGAACTCTGAACCTATTCTGTGCCAGTAACTTTGCAGTGGTGCAATTGGTGCACTAAGGGAATGCTCTCGCCAGCAAGTCTGGTGACAAACAAACATCCTCTTGGCTTCGATTCTGACCGTCCTTCTGTCGCCTTCCTGAATCTGGTGAGGACACGGGGCTGAGGTCTGGAGGTTATTCCCAGCACGTAGAAGAGTGAGAGCCCCGGGAAGAGTGTGGATGTTCTTCCTGGTGAGCAGACTCACCCTGCTTCTTAGATGCACCATGAGTTTGGGCCAACCCTGCCTCACCCGTCACACTTCCTGTCCTTCTGAGTGAGGAAATGCCTCCTTATGGAGACTATCCAGTGCTCTTTCCCAATCCATAAACGTCACCAATGACGAAACAGACACTTCTGACAAGAAATGGGACTCCTGGCCCAGAACAGCAACAATGGCCCTCCATGTTCATAGAACCATTGAGGTCACAGCAGACCACTAAGATCATCTAGTCCAACCCACTGACTCATCATGACCATGCCTGCTAACCATGTCCCTCAGTGCCACATCTTCCCATACTGAAAACCTCCAGAGACTCCACCACCTCCCTGAGCAGCCCATTCCAGTGTCTAAAGGCTCCTTCTGAGACGAGTATTTTTCCTAGTATACAACCTGAATCTTCCCTGGCACAACTTGAGGCCATTACTTCTCATCCTATCACAGTCACCTGGAGAACGGACAACACCCACCACAACCTCCTTTCAGATATTAGTAGAAAGCATTAAGGTCTCCTCTGTGCCTCCTCTTCCCTAGACTAAACAATCCCAGTTTCCTCAGCTGCTCATCGAGAGCTTTGTGCTCCAGACCCTTCACAGCTTTGTTGCTCTTCTCTGGACACAGGCATCACCAAGCCTGGTGTCCATAGCAGTGTCACTGCAGAGCAAATCAGGGGATTCACAACTCTGTGCATCTTCACACAGACTTACTTCTTCCACCTGCTCATTTTATACAGGTGGAAAATGAAGGCTTTGACCACTGCGTTGGTATTTTCACATATTTGGCAGTTGGGAGTCACAGCAATAACTGCAGCTTTGTCCAGGCTGCCAAAAATCAGGAAATCCTGGCTAAGAATCTCAAATGAATGGAGTCTGCAGCATCTACCTGCCCGTACTGATTCCTTGTGCTGAGCCCTGACTCTGGAAGCAGGCAGGACTTCAGAACTCCCTTAAAGGCCAGCATTTCTCCATCTCTTAGGTGTGTTTATTGCTTCGTATCCATACAGCAATTTCAGATCACAGCCAGCGCTACTGAAGTGCTGATAATTTCTTCATCCCTTTGTTCATCTGGTGATATGAGGAAATAAGGTTTTCCTACTGATCAAAATGGCAGTGGCTGGGGAACTGCTGAGAAGCATCGATTCAGTTGGCCTGGAGCAGCACAGAACTCATGTCCACGCATTATGTTTTATGAAGCAATGCACCGAGATTTTAGAGGACTTTAATCTTTATTGCCATGATGCTTGCTGCTCGCTAAGCTAAAAATACCATAGTAAGGTTGTTTTGACCTTATAAGCCACACGGCTAGCTGGAGGTATTTGGAAAAAAAAAAACACTTTACACTCCAGAAAATTTTGCACATTTACACAGAATGAATCAATTTACTCTTCATTACAAACACTGAATTAGTTAGACTAGGAAAAAAGCAGAAGGGACGTATTTATTAGCATAATCTACAGCTGAGATTCACCTTCCCACTGTTCTTTCTACCATCAGTGGTTGCAAGAAACCAAGAGCGTACTAGCTACACTCAATGGGACTTCGAAAGAAGATGTAAAAGAGTCTGAGCATGTGTAAAAGAATCTGTAATAGTCTGGATTACCTTCAGCCTTCTCTACTATGTTATGTGTTGAAGGAACTGAAAGACAACTTCTCATCGCAGCTTGGCATTTAAATCACACTCAGAACAAATGGAACATCTACATACAGCCCAGTCAGAGACCCTCTGTGTGGCCAAGCAAGTTAATTTGTGTCCTGACAGAGCAGAAGGAGCTCGGATTCTTCACACCGACTGCTCAGTTGTGTGTCCCCCAGTTGCGACAAAGCTCTGTTCCCCATTTCCACTTAAGTCACTGCTTGTTTCTTGCATGGCTACTTTTTATATATTGAGTCAAGAATTGAATTGCTGCCAGAATTCATGATCTATGGCCTGGTTTTTACGATCCTTGCTTATCTTTGATTTAAAGAATATATATTCAAACAGGTCAGGTCTTTGAATATACACATACTGACCGCTGTTTATTTAACTGTCATCTTCTAGGCCAGGCAGTATTTGAGGTTAGGAAGATTAAGCTTATGTACACATTTTTGTCTTTATACATATGTATAACTATACATATATATACATACATATATATATATATAGCCATTTACTGATGGACAGGGGGAAAGAGTGATTTTAGCTGCAGAGAAATTGAAGCTGCACCTCTTCAGGCAAAGGTTTCCAGCCATGCCCTTAAGCATTCACATCCCCTTCCATAAGCTTTCCTGTGTGCTGACTCAGGGCTTTGCTTTGGTCCCTTTATGGTAAAAGGAATAAAGTGGGCTGAATGCTGACCCGAGACTTTTCTCTCTGCTTTGTTTCAGCCCAGCAAGTTCTCCTGAAATGCACCCGAGGGAAAGCATCGCCAGTTGAGTTCGTGGCTGTCCAGCAATCTTTGCTCCCTCCTGCCCAGAAGCCGTGCTGTGCAAGGTAATCAGTACAACCAAGGGGATTCAGCACTGCTGGAGCAATCCTTACCTGCATTTTATTTTCAGGGCTTCTCCTGGTAAGATGACAATGTGGTCTTTTGCAATGCTCAGCACTGGTTTCTCAAAAAATTCATCCTCAGCGAGACCTGACCCAAATAAAGAAGAAATCATCGTTAGGCAGGCTATTCACTGTGGTTAGAACATGCACAATACAGGCGAGGAAAGCTTTTTGTTTTGTAAATAGTTCCTAATTTGGGGGCCCATGCAGGGCTTTAATTTATACTGATGTGATTCAGTTGAGCGTGGAGTTGCATGGTGCCCACTGAGATCCCCTCCGTTTGTTTTTCTTCCTCTTATTCACCCCTTTCTTTTCTAACACCGAGCACCTGCATTTCTGCTCCTAGTCTTCCTGCTTCTATTTAGAGCTGGCTGTGTTACTGGATTATTACAGTTTCAGGACAACAGATTAATTTCAAAAGAATTTTACATAAATACAGAACTGGAAAGAATCAGTCTGGGAAACAACTTGATGTACGAAGTCATATATTACTTTTCAGTCATTAAGAAAAAGCAATAATTCTGGGGAGCAATTCTTTGATTCACAACTGTGAAGCATCTGCTGCGTAAAATGCAAATTAAAAGCCTACTGTTTTCCAACAACATTCACAGATACTGCATTTGAACTAAATGGCAAGCTGCTTCCTTTGAGGGTGTCGGGGCTGTATACTCTGTTAGGCAAATGTGCAGAAGTGTCTGAGCCACCATCCCCAATGCCAGTGTCATGCGGCTTGTCAGCTCTTGAATGACAATAGTCTTTATTGACAGTAGTGATAAAGGCTGTTCTCATCATAATCATCATCATCACCTCTTGGCACAGGGAAAGCCTTCAGAACAGCCACCCTCCCAAAGGCAGATACAAGCACTAAATGTGATGAGGTATAACCAGCCCCTTGCAGACAGCTGTTTGAAGCTCACGAGCCTGGACCCACGGCAGCGTCAGCAGCTGAGCCATGCAGGGGAGCTGGCTGCTGTTCTGGGGCTGAATCCACAACCACCACACTCTGAGTGCTCCTAACAGCTGGCTGCAGAGTGCTGAACATGAAACTGCCCTAAATGAGATCCCTATCTGAGTGTACATCTAGGGTGATATCGTTTTCAGAAAGTGAAACTGAGAAGAAGCAGAAATGAGGCTGGCCGGGCTGTTTTCCTTGTCCAAATTCAAAGTAACATAATCAAGGAGAGGAGAAAACAGGCTTAGATAAGTATCTCAATTTCCAAAGCTCTGACATTAAAGCTTTATGTTTTCTTTCCCCTCCTGCTCTTCAAATCTACATCTTCTCCTTTGCCTTGAACTTGATAAGCCAGAAATCTATAGCTGGGCTTATAACAGAGGGATTATACTCAGCAGAATAGTGAAGATAACATATCTAGCAAAAAAGAAACATAAGGGTTTAACTTTTCAACTGGATGAAACAGTGATTTTTTTTCCCTCCCACCTCCCATCTCCTCTCATCTTTTCTTTGCTGGGTTCAAGTAAAATTCTCTTAGCTTGGTATATTCTCTCAGCATGGAGAGTGAATCACTCCCACTTTGGAGAGCCTGGCTTCTTCCAGGAGCCACTCAGACTCCCATCAGAGGCTCAGTGGAGGTCAGCTCATCACATGAACCCAGAGGAGCCTCCCCAGAGGCATCTTGCCCAGTCCACATGTTGCTCAGCTCCCTTCGAGGGCACACTGGGCTTTCCTACAGACCTTCAGCTGAGGCTTCACATCAGTCCTGGCCACTGCAGAGCCCTCTCCACCCCCAGTTTTACATAACTTATGATACTGTAGCCCTCTCTCTAATGTCCTCTGCAGAGTAAGGAATAAACTGAAGAATAAGAATATAAGAAAGAGTAAGAATGTAAGAAAGAGTAAGAATAAAAGAATAAGAATAAAAGAATAAGAAAAACTTGGAGTCTGCCCAAGAAAACTCCCCCCAACGCAGCATGGTCCTACCTACAAACTGCTGTTACATGCATGTGATGCTGGATGGTCACAGGGTGCCAGTCCTGCTGTTCCCTGGCTCTTTAAGAAGTGCAGTTGTTCCTAAAAACCTTCAGGATGACCAATACAAGGTGTAGCATCACAAGCAACAGGAAGGGGAAAAAAAAAAGGCAAACTACACAGGAGGAGGCCACTCTGGCAAGTACACCTTTGCTTTTGAATCTGAGCCCCCTCTGTATTCTGGAAGCATCCTGTTTGCATGGAGCATGGGATGAGGTTCAGTATGTATTATACACAAATGACCCCCAAAATGGAATTAGTTAGCTGAGGGTTCTTCTAGTCTTGTGTAGCTTTTACAGGACACAGCTATAATCCCAACCCACTCTGGGCTGTTCACACTGTGATGACTTCAGCCAGGCCTGCTCCAACTTAGAAAATCCAGAGGTTCTGACTAAACCTTTCTTTGGTTCCTCTTGGGCCGTCTATTGTTCTTAGAGCTTACGGGGTCTAAGCTGGCATTTGAAGCTGGCCTTTGAACAGGCCGAGCTTCTGCCCCTTGGTCTGCAAAGGCCGGGGGCAGTGGGCACTGGATGTAAGCCATTGTTGTGATGGGAGCTTAAAGCAATCCTTGGTCTCTTACAGCTCTTGAGACTGTTTTTGATAAAAGAAAAAGTATTTTTCAGTTATTCTGTTTATACATCTGAGGTACTTCTCCCCTGAAGTTTATTTTGGCTTCAGGGGCTGAAGAAAAGAATAAGCAAAGTGTAATTTCAGTGCGTTTCTACCCCATGGAGGACAGGAGAAGAAAATCCCCTGCCACACACACACTGGGTTGCTGCTGCCAGGTGACAGAGGGCTTTTATAAACACAGCGTGTGCCCATTACTGGCATGCCTGAGCTAAGGCTGAGTGGACTGAAAGAAAAACATTGCAGGGCAAAACCAAGCCAGTAGTTCTGGAAGAGGTTGTGCTGCGCTGGGTGAGCATGCCAAAGCTGCAGCTGGCAGGGTGATGCTTCACAAAATGCCTCCCCTGCTCCCTTCAGAGCTGGATTTCAATTCTGGAGGTAAAGTTGGGGCTTTTCCTTCTCAGTATGTTTCATGAATGTTCACCATTTTGCTGCATTTCATTTATATTTTATGGCTTTAGTCATTAACTGTCTTCTCAAAAACCAAACGTTCTCACAGCTATCTACAAAAGCACCAGTGCCATGGCTGTCCCTGCCATTCTCTTTGTGAAGCTGACGCTGTGCAGCATCCTTCCTTAGACCTTCTAGTGTGGTTTGGGATACGATGCTAGAGTGATAATGCTATGGAATCAGGAAAGAGACTATTGCATATTGCAAGGCTAAATTAGGTCCTTGCCCAACATCCATTTTAAACCAAAGGACGGGTATGTTCTTCATGGGGACTGATGCATAGTTATGACGTTAGATTCCTACTCTTGATTCCTGGTTGCCAAAGCTAGCTGGTTACAGCAAGGCAAGCACAGTGCATCATCTAGAAAGAGCCCTGAACCTGGGCAGACACAACTTCTGTTTCCAAGATTTTGATCCTACAGTTTCACATTCTGCTGTTGTTAAGAGCAGAAAACCCCAAACGCAGCAGAACTGCACAGGTCCCTGGGAGGGAAATGTGAAAGGTTGAGTGATACATTGTCCAGGGAAGAAAAGTATATTGAAAACTGTTTTTCCTGGGACAATCTGATTTTGTAGCCCAGCCAACATGAAGCCTGGGAGGATCCCCAGGCGGAGGACGACGTGTGACCTCCTTCACCTCTGTCAGATGTCTCCCTTGATCCCACTTGGCTGAGGGACATCCCTCCCACGCTAAGCAAAAGTCTGATTGTTCATGCTAGGGCCATCGGTGAGCACGGATAAAAACTATTTTTAATCTCTGCATCTTATTGTAACAGTCTTCCTTTGAGCGTCCTTTAAGCACTGTAACTACCCACTAGCTATGCCAAAAACGGAACTCACAAATGCTTGTGAGACTGAGTGTATCTAGGTATCACACAGTGACAGCTAATGTCGATCTGATATCTGATTAAGAAATCCACATGCCCCTCTTGGGCACTGTGGCACACAGAGGAGGGGAAAACTGAAAGAACAGCATCAAAGAGCACCTAACCTCTGCATCAGATGACAAAAAAATGATTGCCAGGCGAAGTGCAGCCCGCTGTGCTGACAGCTAAGTGAAGCAGGTTAGACCAGGGCCCACAAGGACTTGGGCACACAAATAGTTTTTTGCACATCACTGAACTCCAGGGACTATTCATGTGTGTAAAGTCACTCTTATGCACAGATCTGGGCCTTAGGACACATCAAGTCTCATTAGGAAGGACTGCAAGTCACAGCTTTAGAGCTGATTTTGGTAGGCAAAGGAGGGAGATATATACACAGTATTTAAAAAGCTTTTTTTGTTGTTGTTGCTGGCAATAGATTGGAAGCATTACTGTAAGCCATGCTTACCTTGGAGTGTTTCTGAAAGATACAGCTTAGATCAGAAGCATCATCTGTGCTCTGTGGGGTCACTGGGGGCTCTAAGAACAGCACGCATGGCCCTGCTCACAATAATAAGGCACCCATCAGTAATGTAGATGATGAGCCGCCTGCCAGGGAAGAACTGATGATAGCTCAGTCTCCCCAAGCAGCTTTCTGTCTGCAGCACTGAATGACACAAAGGAGAGACAGGGTGCTTCGCTCAGATGCCAGGGTGCCTCATCACAATGTAAACACACCTGGAAAGTGGACAGGTGCCAGTTTTGTACTTTCATGAGTACATCCCCAAGGAAATCCTACTCTCACTAGAATTAGAAAGTTCAAGGATTCAGTGAAGTGCTGTGTATTTTTAAACCAATGGCCTGTAATCATTTTCAGATTTATCTGAAGGTCGTTCTCTATGAAAAGAGAGGAAAGGATGGTACTGCTAGCAGCATGGTGTCACTTGCAATATTTGGTGTGCTTATTAGGTCTTCATCCAGAATCAGCACTCACTTTTTATTATTGAGTAATTTTCTTTTCTAAAGTAATTTCCTGTAAAGGCTTAAAGAAGCAATGGCAAATGACTAAGAAGACTCACCCGTCTCCCCTTCAGTTGTGATTTTGGGTGGGAGAAGGACATACGAGTTTTGATTCTGCTAGACTCATGCATTCACGTCAACGAAATATCCTATCCTCTGTTCTAAATGCAAGATTTGGAAAATTAAGTATTTTTGGTGGCATTGACCTTCCCAGCAAAGAAGAAGGAATGCTTCTGAATCCAAGATTCTGGCTGTAAGTCAGAATGGAACCTCTCCATTTTCAGCTAGTTGATGCTGTCAAGCCACCAGGCAGGTACTCAGCCAGTACAGAGAGCAAAGGCTCGGTATCCTCAGACAGGAATTTCCTGGAGTAGACTGGTAGCATAAATACTCTGTGTGGGCATAAAACTAGCATCAGCAGGGGCAGGAGGATGGGTGTAAGTGTCCTAGTGACAACAACAACAGAAAATATGGTCATTAGTCTTGAGTGGAGGAGACATCTACCCCAGCACAGTGAGAACAACCACAAAGTAGAGTTAAGTGTTTGAAGATAAGATAAGGCATTGGCCCTTGGGATTTGTTCCCACAACTTTTCCTCACAACTGGATGCATAAGCATTTCCTCATCAAGTGGCACAGGGTCACTCTGGTTTCCTTCTGTAATCAGCAAAAATGCTCCAGCAAGGCCACCTGATTGCTTTGTGTGCTGACGGTGAGAAACCACAGTGTTAATTAACAGGAACTCGACTCTGTCAGAAATCAAAACACAGCCTTTTGAGTTCTGCTACACCTGCTCAAAGGCAGCTCCCTGAGCTTGCAATGCCACGTGCTTGGGTTTCCATGATATGGATTGCCGTATCAGTTGCAGATTTATGGAAAGAGGCCACAGAAAGCAACTCAAGGTCAAGACTGTTTGGTCTTTAGTGGCAGCAACTCATTAATCAGGGCCATTGTTCTCCCTCTGATTCTACAGAGTATGGAGTCCCAAAGAATGACAGAGATATCACTGCCCTGGGCTTACACTGAGTTATGGAGGGGGCATGTCCTTTCTTTGTAACTGCATGACAAGCCCAGAACTTAGATCTACAGCCCTAAAATAAACATGAGATCTGGGAAAGGAGGTGGCAACATCTGCAATCATCTGCCATGCACTCAAGCACAATTTAAAGTATTTAGGAAATGCAGTAATCTCATGTTGATGGAGAAAAGGCTGGGAATGTTGTTATTTCATGATCTAAATTATGGCAATTCCTCTGGGAAAGAGAAGACCTGGCATGTCTCCATGATTAGCAAGTATGCAGACATGGTGGGAGAGAGGCACACTCGCACAAAAGAGACCATGCTATGTGCTAAAGACTTCGTGAAAAAAAATAACCAAATATGTGAGGTATGAAACTGTCTTTGCCTTTCCCCACAACACGGTTTCCTGATAAATGCTTTAGGGTTGCAGATGTAAGTGTTCCCAATGATTCCCAAGTTGGATTGCGTCACTGGAGCTACAGACATAGCTTTCATTCTTCCCCAACTTGCCCATCCTGAGGAGGCGGCACATCCTGCAGGATGTGAGCGGGAGCAGCCAGCACAGACAGCAGCCCACCATGCTCACCTTCTGCCTGCCCTTCGCTTTCTCCCAGTGGACTCAAGCCTCTATTCTCTCTTCAGCTATAAGTTAGCATTTCTTTGGAAGTGATTCTGGCCAAGATTTCTCTTCTTTCTCCAGACCACTGGGTAGGAAAATAAGAAAGCAGAAGACTGTCCCCATCTGTCTCCACATTCCCTGTGTCACTGTGTCAGCTCAGAACTTTTACTGCAGGTGAGCTCCTGGGAGCATATCTGTGTATGGATGGACAAATCATTTTTATTGCATATCAACTCAACACGTCTTCATAGCTACAGACAGTAAAGTGTGGATCAAGTTATGCCTCCAGCTTGTCAAAACCCTACACTCAATTCCCTTCCATCTAGTCAGAATTGCTCTGGAGAGGGTAATTTGTATGCAGTGAGTAGTTACTTAGAAAGTTCACATGTTATAGGAGGAACATTTAAAAACACTTTTAATTAAATTACTTTATTATTTTGAGTAGCTATCAGCAGATTAGCTCATTTATCAAAGGTGACATGTACGGCTGAAAAGTCAACAGCGGTAATTCACAGACTTCATGTGTGTCACACAGCGCAGCACTAAACGCTGTGCTCACTCACACATCAATGGGATTGAATCTGGCACCTCTATATTTCTTTCAAACTTACTTGTTTTGCACAGCTGCAAATAATGAAAGCAGTTGTTGTGCTGACTCCATTCCAAGAACTATTCCCCAACCTGCTCATGTGTGCAGAAAGAACCAGTCACTATTTAAATCTATCTTGATTTGGGCCAGGACCTCTAATGAAAAAACAAGTAGTAAATCTCTATTGATGCACGCAGTGATTTCTCTCTTGTTCCTACCCGACTGCCAGTAGAGGTCAGCCTCCAGGCTGGCAACACAGAATACTAAGGAGGGATTTCCCTTAGGTCCCCATAAAAGTTGCTAACATCACAGACCAGCAATGATGAATTTTTTTGTAAGAAATCAATAAAGATGTGCTGGTTTCATACTTGTTAAAGACCTGTTCTGGTATCTGGTGGTACAGGCACCAAAGCATACTGTTAGAGCCATACATCAGTTAACATGCAACAGCATTGCAAACCATTGGGTAAATTAAAATTTTGCACTGTAAGTCAGCCTACTCCTTTGAAAACAAGATCCTAAGTGAAAGAGTGTGGAAAAGTGTAAGATGGATGGATACCCTAAAGAGACATTACAGTAGACAGAGAGAAAGACAAGTTACGTCAAACTCCAATTTAGCAAAGTTTGTTTCCTTGAATGCATTGTAAGGTCTCTGCCATCAGCTTCCACATCTGCCTTCAGCCAGTGCATAAGGAAACTCATCCCTACATTCATGCTTGTGGCTCATCTCCAACCAAGACAAAATATTTCAGTGCTGCAGAGATGTTTGTTTTCAAGAAATCCTGGGTTTACTTACTGGTTACAAGTTAATGTTTTAGAATGCCACTTTCCCTTGATGATCAGTCAAGGATCAATACTCGGAATCTACAGATAGGAACAGTTAGGGTACTAAATATTTGCATTTAAATCTCAGCTTTGAATCATAAACCAACCTCGGGTGTCAGGGATAATTATTTAGCTAACTTTGTCTCGACATTGTTGAGAACAGTTTGCACATCTCTAGCAAGACTTCAACGTGGCTTAAACCATGATTTGTTATTTTTGAATGTGATTATTTGCCACACTGTCTAAACCTGAAGACCAGGAGCCCCCTCCATAGATTTGATACTGCTTTCTTGCACACTGTAATGGGGCCTTCAGATGCTACAGTAATTAAACTTTGGTAAATCAGAGGGCTTAACAGGAAGGACTGGAATCACGGGAGATCTGATACCAAGGGCAGCTGTTTATCTGCTTTTACTGCTGAAAGCAATAAGAGTCTGGGAGAGAAAAGAAAATCTTCCGAAGGTCGAGTTATATCAGCCTGTGCAATTCATCTCCCAGAGGAAGCAATGATGCCAGCCCTATCTTTAGGAATATTTAAAATTAGAGGAGATGAAGTGCTAGGAGATGTCCTTCAGAAAACATTTGCTGGTGACCTACATGAAGCAATCTCTGAGTACTTTAGCTGTTACATTTAGGGCAGGATTAGGGCCACTTTCTCCTGCTGAGAACAGAGCAGGTTTCTTCCCTTCACAAATTGCTTTGGTACTACTTCATCACTGCTGGGACTGAGAGGCAGAGCAAGTATTTTTGGCTTTGGGCTCAACTGTCAATAAACCAAACCTCCAAAGAAGACGACTGTTTTCTAAGAAACGCAAGAACTGAGATGAGGATCTGCTGAATGATAAGAGGGTGGTTTGCTAAACAACCTCTGACCGTGACCCATGGCTAAATCCCAATGCTGCCACAAAGCAATCTGCCTACTGCCACCCAAAGTTCAGAAAGACTGCCTCTCATCTTGGGCCACTTGCCCCAAGGCTTCCAGCTTGAAGCTTTGCCAGTGTGAATGCGGCAGTGAGCCCTACCCCTGGGTGCAAGTGGGTCATGCAGGCAGCATCCCACAAACCCCAGTGGGAATAGAGTAATAAGTATTCTCAAGCACTTGTGGGGTGGTAAAATCCTCTTCTCCATCATCCAGCCCTCTTTTCTAGGAAAAACATCAATTTGTGTGGAAACACTTCCTGGTATAGAACATCTGTGTCCTCCTGCGTGATGAATCACTGACCTGCAGAAGGAGCAGGGCGTGGAGAGGTCAAAATAGAGAAGGAGCTTCAATCAGAATGGGGAAGGTAGATTGTCACAGCGAAGCAGAGCAGAAGCACACACCCAGTTAGTGTTGCCTTATCAGTTTTCCTTGAGCTATAAATCCACAATTAAATGAGCCAGAGCCTCCCAAGATCAACCCAACTGACGCACTGCATTGAACCGCAACAGATTCCATCAAATCACCAGGCTCACATGTGTCAGAGAAGCGCAAATGCTAAGTGACACTAAAATCTGCTTGGCAGGTAATTGCTCTGTTTTCTCAATTTCTTAAGAAGAAATGGGCTGAGACCAACTTTGGACTTGACACTGGAATCTGTTTTCTATCAGCTCTGCGTTCCACTTCTGTCGGCTTCGTGTGCCTGTCTCAAGACGTTTTCTTTTTTTGTTTGTTTGTTTTGAAGGGTGGGAGGTTGCTATTCTGGGAGACGAGATAAAAGCTGTTTGCTTGAGATGGGGAGAGAGAACCTACCCATGTGCTTACAAAGCCTCGCAGTCCCAGTTACAGCTCTGCAGCCCCGGGCAATGTTATGTTATCTCTCGCCTGCAACCTCCCCGTGCAGTTTGGTCTAACTAGGTCTGGAAGCTTGTTTCCTCACTGGTTTGCATTAAGCTGGAAAGTACCAATCAGACCCAGGGAATTGGCTGCAAAGCATTTCTGAAATCCTTCTTAATGACAAACTTCATCAGGCCGTGGATTGGGGCTTCACTTCCCTGCAGCCGCCACCGCACCGCTACCCTGATGTGACCCCAGCTTCTCCCCTGTTTGCTGGGCTTCTCCACAGCTGTGACATAATGTTTTTGATGGCAGCCTTTGGAGGAATTCTGCTTGTGGCAATGCAGGGATCTGCTTCGAATTAGCACTGCACATATTTACCAAGTCTGCATAGCATGGCTGCCTGTTGACAAAGATCCCTTCTTATGTCCACCGCTGCTCTCCAGATCAGCTCACTCGTCCTGCAAAGGCTGGGGGAACCTGCAGCCCAAGTGGGGATCCACAGGGCGGGATGCCCAGAAACTCATCTGCTTTTTTAATTCCAGATCCTGATTTTTGCTTTCCTTTAAGGGGCTCTATAAGGGTCGCACACCTCAAGAACTCCACCTTGCTGCCCTGGTGCTGGCTTCTTCCCTGCTGCTCAGCCCCTCTGGACTCAGCAGCTCAGAAGGAGCTATGGCACAAGGGAGATGACTGCACAGCAACCTTAGGTTTGCTTTGCGGGATCCTGCTTTCAAAGGTGCTTCACCACAGCCTCTTTGAGGAAAAGAAAACACTGCTGGGTACCCAGGAGCAGACCCGGTTTGCATTAAAGCCACCTACACCATTCAGCAAAAGCTGGGCAGGAAATTCTTCCCTCTTCATGTCTAAATATTTAAGATCTATTTATTTATTTTAATTCCTGTTGTTCACAGGGATAAAACAAAAATCCTTCAAAGGTTTGGGTTTTTTTTTTTTTCCTTTCCTTTTTTTTTCTTTTCTTTTTTCTTTTTTTAAACTATGAAAAGCAGCAACAGCAAGATTCATCTAAAAATAGCCAGATATTTAGGGCAGCCCCTGGTAGTGGAAGGCACAGATTCCAAGGCTTGATTCCACCAAGGAAGATGGTGTCTCCTGCATCCTACACATGCATTTCAGGGACAGCCATGGCATGGCTGGGCTGTGACCAGAAGCACCAGCTGCGCTGACGAATCCCTCCTTAGTTTAGCCCAGACAGTTTCTACAGCAAATTTTGCCAGCAAATTTTGCCTTTCTACTATAAATCTATTCTGCTATAAAACTCCAAACTGGTTCTGTTTTTACTGTTAATCTCAAACAGAGAAGAAATAAGTCCACTACTGTTTTCTTTTCCTAAAACTTTCATCTTTTCAGCCCAAGAGTTCATTGCAGTTCC
The DNA here is from genome assembly GCF_039878825.1 of Excalfactoria chinensis. Classification (NCBI taxonomy): domain Eukaryota; kingdom Metazoa; phylum Chordata; class Aves; order Galliformes; family Phasianidae; genus Excalfactoria; species Excalfactoria chinensis. Next base: position 74,323,616 of record NC_092828.1, read on the forward strand.
TATAGACAAAATGTGTAGTTACCCTTTGAAGAATAAAATTAGTTCTTGTTCTGGACAGTTAATAAAGTCAACAAATATGACTTTAAGTGCCATTACATGAAGAAAGCAGCTCCTCTTTTTTGGACCTCTCTCCTGCCTATCCTTGTAAAGTAGTGGAAGCCCTGATCAGACATACAGAGCTGTATGAAAATGACTGAGAGAAAAGGAAATCACGAAAACTAAGCAAGCACTGAATAAAAGTGAAGCCTCACCACCTGGACTCAGATAGGGAGGTTTCCCAAGGCTGGAGATGAAGGAACAATGAAAATGCACACAGATGATAAGGTTCCTTCCCATTCTGAATCTACACACACAGCACGTATTGCACAGTCAAGTAAGGTTGCTTTTTTATTTGTATTTTTTTTCTGAACATGTAATAAATTAATGCAGATGCCTGGATCTGTTTGACCAAGCCAGGATGAGACCAGACGCTAATCTAGCCAACAACATGCAGTACTTTCATTCAGAGAAACATGCTTGTTTTCCAGCTGGAAAGGGAAGCTGACCATTTTGTTGCACTCCTAAGACATTGAAATGTTTATATCAATTTAAAACAGACTCTTAGGGAAAGTACAAAAACAAAGAATTTTCAGGCTGAGACCTCAGATGCCAAGTTGTAAACCCTTGGCTAAAAGGTCTTAGGGTAGAAACAACTGCAGAGCATTAACTGCATAGCAGTGGTTCACACAGGAGCCATAAGAGTAAAGACAGTATTTTGGAAGATTGTGAGGCATTTCATTTGGGCTTTAGTGCAAGGTCACAGGATGTAAGAAACTTTGGGAATATGAGGAAAAAGAAAAAAAAAAAAGAAAAGAAAGTAAAATCTTAAGTTACTTGGGAGTAAAAATAACCACTGTGCTAAGCACCAATCCTGCAAACCGTATTCACAGGAGCTGCTGTGTTGATAAGAACATCTGTCCAGTGGGACATGTACTGGCTGACATATAATGCTTGCCCATGTTGGCACTATCTTGCAGTCCAAAATAAAGAGATCGTGACAGTGGGCAATGGCCTGGTAATTAAGGGGCAGTCTCTATTGCTAAGAGACAGAAACTCTTATGTGCTCACAGCACCAATGGGGAGGACAGCAAACAGTTTTTGGCCTCCTTTATTTAATTGAGCTATTTTTAAATTACTAATCCCTAAAACAATTATTAGATCTGCTTAGCTTTTTAAGTATCCTTCTACAAGGTTTCTGTTTGTTTGTTTTTCAAAAAGTTTTGTTTCTTTGGATTTTGGCCACGAAAATAAAGTTCGTCTTAAGAGATTTGATGAGACTGCACAAGGATATATAGAAAAAGCATGATTCAGTAATCTGCTACATGGCTCAGAAAAACATGATCCAGCTCATGCAAGTATAATGGCACTCTCCTGATGAGCGCCTGCCATACAACACCATGGCCACATTAGAGGAATGCTAATGTTTGGGTGCAATCCTAAAGCCAGATTCAGATTGCTTTTTCCACTGCGTTATGAACTGTTATTCTTCTGATCTCAAATATACATCAGCAGCAATGCAGGCTGTACAGCCTGGCCTGCTGGCAAGTTAACAATGCTAAGCATGACCTGTTTACTGTTTTAAAATGTGTACGTATGAGTAATTCTCTGTATGATTCATTGAGCTGCCTTTCTTGTTCCTTAGCCAGTCATGTAGTTATTTTAGAGTATCAATTACTTTATTACTGCAATGAACAAAGGGACTTTCTCTTTTCCTCAGTTTTCAGAAAACACAGGATCTTAAGGAATGGTCACAAAGAAAGAAGGAAAACTTGTTAATTTTCTTCTAAAGTCCCGTTTTGTATCTTCCGTGTGTCCCATACAGACATGGATCCCTATTGAGCAAGTCAGCAGCAGTGGGGATTGCATGCAGCTGATTTCAACCTCTCTTATCCATTGGTGGAGCACAATCACTTGTGGTAGATACAGACTAACTCTTGCACTGGCAGCAGCAGTTCTATCCCTTAGACTTTCCAACTTCCCATGAATCTTAAAGCCCACTATCATATGCCTCCCTGTTTTGTCGTCAGCTCTCACTCTAGTTTAAATGGAAAAGAAATCTGCAAGTGTGTAGTCATGTGGCAGAAAGCTTATAGTTGCAATTCAGATACCTAGCAACAAAACAGAAGAAGACAGTGAGTAGGCTCAGATAGGAACCTTATATTTGCTTTTGTGTTCCACTGATGCTTCCTAAATTGAGAATTCAGTGTAGAAAACCTGGATTTTGAGGATTTGGAGAACAGTAACAGGCAAAACTTCTCTCCCCTTATTATTAGGCCCTGCCTGAACAGTGAGGTTTAGGTTCTGCAGACCTACAGGAGGTCAAAGAAAAATCATTTTGTATTCAGATCCAAACATAAAATCAGCTTGATGTTCTTTTTTTCCTCAACAAGTGACTCATCAAGCCCAGCAGAAAAAGTAATCCAAGTACAAAGTTGAATATTTTTCTAGCTAAAATGCAAGCAGAATAAAATCTGCAGCTTTACCTCCTCTGTTTTCTTAACAGACTGCATACCCCCCAGTCCTGTACAGGATATGGCTCAAAAGAGTAAGGTGATTTCAATTACCTGAAGCCTTGAACCAACTGATTCTCCTTTCCTCACACTGAGGCTCCTACTGAGGCTCAGGGCTGGGGTTTATACCTCCCCACACTCTGTTCCCATAGCAGGCCAAGACCAGCAGTCAGCATCCACAGCTCACAGCCAGAGGCTGGCTTTGAGAAAAGACAGGGAGCTGGTCTACATGGAACTCACAAGGTACTGAGATGACCCTGACATTCTGATTCCCTCTTAAGAGCTAAACCTCATGCACTATGACAGGACCTATTCTTCCCAAAGCCCAGTTCAGCTGTTAGCATCTCCAAACCATGGGGACTTCAAGAGGGCAAAGTTCTGAGCTGTTGCCTTGGGGGAATTAGCACACCTCGGCCCTATTCACAAGGGTGCTGTGTCCATGCTTTGCATGCAGCTCGGCTCTCTTCTCAGAGTGTGCTTTCATCTCTGCCCATTTTAAAGAAAGCACTGGCCACCCCACCCTGTCCTACAACAACTGCTGAGCTATTTACCACTTTGAAAGGAAATCCCATGTCACAACCCCTAGGAGCACAAGGAATAATGTCCGGAATTCCTTTATCTGTGACTAGGCTTGGCGCAGTCTCTTTCCCGTCTCTTAAGTATACACAAATATATTCTTTTCTTTGTTCAAGGCAATGGGCCCAGATTTTAATGATGGTTTATTAATATATATATATATATATTTTTTCTAAGAAGGCTTTGACATGACTAAAGAACTAATGTTCTGTCTTTAGGCCCTTTTGTTCTTCAAGGTGAAAAGTGACTATAAAGAATAGGGAAAATGAATCAGTGGTCTTTGCCCTCCATAGTAAATTTGACCCCCAATGCCTAAAATCATTGTTCTGGGCTAGTCAGGAAAAATGATGTGGCGAGCTTCTCGGTGGCTGCTCTGCATGATGGCTCTTTCTTTGGACATTGGTTTTCAAACCCTCAACCTGCTGGTGTCCCACCGGGTGCTGCATAGAGGTGGCTGCTTTACGCCGCTGTTCGCCTCCTCTGAGGCCAGCAGAACATTTCAGCCTGGAGCATCTGCGCCAGGAGAGAGGAGGGAAGTCTATGGTAGGAAGTGGCTGGGAGCAAGGAAGTTACAACAGAAATGTTGGCACCAGCAGTCTGAGGGGGGCGGGGGAAGCAGGCAGGAGAAGGAATCTTTCCAGGGAAAGAACATTCATAGCAGATACTTCCAAAAATATAGTATCATCACATCGGAGAAATGTTTCAAGCATTGGCAACGCTGCTGCCTTGGCCTGCCGCTCTTTTCGGTGGCTACAGCTCTCTTGCAAATCCGTTTAACAAAAGTGCTTCTGCTCCTTTCCTGTTGAGTCCTCCCATGCAAAGAGAAAGACACGCCAACGGGGGACCGCAGCCGCCCCAAGGGACACGCGGCACCCGCTGCTCGCTGGGTGGTGATGTTAGGAAGCTGACAGCCTTGCTGCAGTACAAATACCTCAGCAGCTGGAGTTTACTGGCTCTTTTATTTATATTCCTCCAGCACACAGGCAACACCAGATGTGCTGTGGCTGATTCATGTGTATTATGTTTGATGTCTCTCATCAGAATCAACCCTGGGCTAAATGCAGAAACTAAACTGTTTTCAGCAGAGATAAATATTTAGGCAAGTCGGTGATTGGCAAGGCAGTCCCTCCTTTTGCCACCCTTTCAGACTGAAATAAAGGTAGCACCTCAGAGCATAAGCACATCAAAGCCCTTGTCTGCACAGTGAAGGAGAGGATTCGGTAAGAGGGAGCTGAAAGCAGAGCACTTACACAACACCAGGTCTGTGAGCTGGACCACAGCGCCAAATTAGCACCTGCTCTTATCTGTGTGCTGCCAGGCTCTCCCCTGTCTCTGGGGCATGACAGACTGTGTTTCTCATAGATGCTATCACAGCCTCAGACAACAAGGGGGGGAATAAATTACACAGCTTGCCTCGCCTTTTGTCAGGTATGGATGTGTGTGTACTAAGCTGCCTTTGGGTGCTGGATAGTGATAAGTCTTGATCTTCCATTGCCCTCTTTGTTCTGGTCCTTGAAGTGTCTGTAGAACACAAAGGTTTCAGTTGTAGGATGGTGACTGAAGAGGCTGTACACATAGGTTTCTCCTTGCTTGCTGACAGAATCTCTCACTTCTCTGCTCACTGAGTGACTTACACTACGTGAATAACTCCAGCACATCCCTCTGACCTTTGCTCCAAGGTCTACTAAAAAATTGCCTCTTTTCTGCATCAGTATCATGCATAGTGAGATATTTCTCAGCTCTGGCTTGCCCACAGCACAGGCACTGCTGTGGCAAGAAGCCTTGTCAGAGCAGGAAGGACGGTCTGTCCGCACAAGGCTCAAATAAAGGAGCTGAAGAAAAAGTTCTTGGCTCTTATCAGTCATTTCACTGAGACATTATAGAGGTTCAGCATCATCTGCATCATCTTGACAGTTTCAAAGAGATGTGACTGTTGTGTAACAAAACTAGAAGGCAGTTCTCAGTTTCAGCATTTCAAATTACACGCATGTCTGTTTCGAGCAATGCTGATTTTGGATGCACGTACTATGGGCAGTAAACAACCTGACAGCGTTGATATCATTTATAAAGGCAATCAAACATCAAAAACTTAGTACCCAAAGTCCTGGAGAGGGGGGTTTAGAAATACCTCCCCTTTTTGTATCCTGCCTAATATCTGCTTTTAAACAAGGTCAGAAGAGATTGTTATTCCCATCAGTGTTGCTGTGTTGAAATGAGGAATTTTTCAGGAATTTTTCATTAATGTTGGCTCTGGCAGATAAAATATTGGCCATGCCAAAGACAACAAGCTTGGGAATATGTCGCTCTTGAGCACAAAGATACCATACTCTTAGCACTGCAGTTCACAACAAATGGATTGCCCCAGCTGACAGGTAGATTAATAGCCATGAAAACTGATAATGCCCATGTATTTTGTTTTAGATATATATTTTCCTCTTAATTAAAATGACAGCATAGCATATTCCAATAAAAACTCATTTATGCTGTCCCATTTTAAGTAAGATAAAACACTCAGTAAGAAATTAAGCAATTCTAATTTAGCTTGGTGCAAAGATGAACTTTCTGGTTTTTCAATAATGTAGTCTTTTTCAGGCAGTGTAACTACACCTGAGCACCGCCATATTCATGGCCATTTGTATGTCTGAAGAAGTGGCTGAATGAGTGACCCCACTCACACTGGGGCTCAGTGCCATCTCTTTCTCCAGATCCCAGCCCTGACTCTAACCCAAGCCCTAGTCAGTGTCCAGGTCCAACACCCACCAGCATTTTCTTTCTCCTTGGCTGTGCCCACCCTCCAAGAGTCTCTTGGGGTGAGGGTCTGATATCCTGTGCTTAAAATTGCAAAAGGCTTCTGTGGAAACTGACACTTAAGACCCAGCACTGAGTCTGGGTAGATAAGGACTTCTTAGGAAAACACTCATGCCTGAGAAAGGTACGTGCCAAAATGGCAGTAACAATAACAATCACAGCAGCCTGCATTTCTAAGATTAGTTTTGTGATCACTTATAAAGGGATTTAACCTCGCTACATGTTTGTGAAGTTGGTAATTAATTACTACTATATACTGCTGGAAACTGAAGACAGATAAGTATCTTACTTAAGATCATACAGGAAGCCTGCAGGATGGCAGGAATTAGAACTCAAGTTAATTGACTTCCAGTTCTGTGCTAAGCTGCACAGAGGCTGGAAAAAACTGACACCAGTGAGAATCTGGGGTGCACTGCATTGCCCTCCCTGGGGGGGTGACTGATGGGGCAAGCACACAGGGCTTGCTTTACACAGAGAAGAGTGTACAACAGCGTATGCTGAACTTTGCTGCATGCTGCTCATTCTTCCTCCCCCAAAAACATGCAAATTCTAAACAAGTGAACTCCTGCAAAGAGGGATTTCTCCTTTTGCATCCTCAGCTTTGATCAATCCCGTTTGCTCTCAACATCTTGCACAGTCTCATATCTGAAAGCACCCTATTGCTGCTGGGGTGAATGCACTCATTATAAACAGGCTGCAGGGGTATGAGGGCTACCTTCCTCCTTTGAGGAGGGGAAACTCCTTCTGAATGTCAGAAGCACTCAGCCACACTCCAGGCTCATTAACCAGCTATCCAAAAAGCACCTCCAACATAGTTATGCACAGGGGAGATGAGAACAAACTCTCAATCTGGAATCCTTTAACTGTAACAGACACTCAGCAGGGGAATCCATTAGACAGGAGCTGAAAATTAGCTTTGCAAATTTCTCCATGCCAGAAGACACATTCTAAAGAAAACCAAGAGGCTTTTTGGAGAATAGCTGCACTTGAAATGAGACTGCATCCATTTGCATCTATGTGTATGCTTGCTTCATTATTCCTCTGAGGAATCCTACAACGTATATGAAGGCTGAGAGGCTGAGGGAAGCACCATGTTAAAAACTGTTAGGAGAACCTGTAGCCTTGCAAGCCAGGGGCATCGATGCCATGCACCTGGTGGAAGCAGGCAAGCAGACTGCAAGCACAAGCAGGGAGAGGTGTGCCTGGGTGCACCTTTTGGCTGGCACAGGCAGCATTTTAGAAGCAGGAGTCACACTCCAGACTGTGCAAAGGTGTTTACAGAAGCTAGGTAACAAAGACTAACCTAGTCTCTAATCTTTTTCATCTGCTTGGCTCTGTTCCCATGCAAAGTACATGAGAACAAAACATGTTCGTGCAGTAGAGCAACAGCCAAACCCCAGTTCTGTAGAAGTCTGTCTGGAAGACGGAGAGATTCATTTCTGACTCTTCAGGCAAAGCCTAGTGCAGTGTTTCAGTCCTAATCATTACAGCCTCAAATGCCTCTGTATCCTTGTAGTTTTAAGTAGCTTTTTCTCTGATGATGGAAGTAGAAAATGAAGTAAATTTATAACTCCCACCACTGTGGGACCTGAGCTCCGTTTTCTCTTCTAAATGCTAACTGCCCCCACCCTCCAGGAAGGAGTGGAAGTGCTAATCTCCCCGATTTACAGAAGAGCAGATGCACCAAGCAGCAAGTATCTCTGTATGGCAGAGAATGTCCTGTTGTAGCTGCTGTTCTAGAGTTAATGCTGCAAAGCCACTGCAGCTGTGCCTTCACGTGAGCTCCCCTAAGATGCCTCTCAAAGGACAGGGAACCGGCTCACAACCATCCCACCTGGCCACCTTGGGTAGCCTGGAGCACACACCTGGCCAACAGCCACCCCAGCATCTCCATCTCAGTCTGGCTAAAACCCCACAGACCAGGCCTGGTCCCCTCTGCTTCCAGCCCTACAAGCCACCAAAATGTCCAGGCACTGCCACGTCCACGCACGTCTGCTCAACCTCTGCTGTGGGTAGGCTGCTGGACGTGTGCTGTGTCTAACAAGGCAGCCGTTCAAGGCAGAGGAAGACATCAAAGCAGATTATGCCCAAATCCATGTTCCTAAGAATGTAAAGGAAGTGCAGCCAAAAATGAACTATACAGCTACAGAAAGTTAATGTATGCTCGTTTGTATATCAGAGCATTGTCTAGGGGAACTCTCAGTTTCCTCTCAGGATCTATAATGAATAGGCCTGTAAGAGAATGTTATGGTCGCAGAAATTTCTCTTTTCCTACTATTTTACTCAGAACAATATAGAATCAAAACAAAATGGGAGCCTTTCATAGACTAGTAGTACAATGCTCACTAAAGAACATCACTTCAACCTTAAACGAAAGAGCACAGGAGACCTTTGCCCTGCGTATGTTGAGGATCCCTCCCTCTTTACCATATATACTGCACAAAGATTGCTGTAAGAAATACCCTCCTCACATCCACAACGCCCAAATGCCACCGCTTTGCTCCCACAGCCAGTAGATGACAAGACCAGAACCACTATAAGCATGGAGAATTTAAAACAAGAAAGATGGATAAAGGAATGAGGTTGTTCTGAGCTCTTCTGCTGATGCTCTTTAACCCCTTTTGCTGTATCTTCTTACATTTAAGCGTAGCTCTAAATTTAGGGGGCCTGTGTAAGGCGACACTAGACATGGCCAAATATATTGCTCAGCTTGAAAACAAAGAAGCAGCAGCCCAAAGCAATGGCTCTGCAAGGTGTTAGCTGCCTCATTCAGCAAGGTGAAGTACTTATTCAGAACTGTACTGCTGATGGCTTTAATTATGGCCTTACTAATTACTAGCTATCATATCTGCTCAAAGGATACAGAATAAATGCACAGAAAGAGTTTAACCACTACATCAGAAATGTCAAGAACCTCTAATTGAAAATCTAGGGTCCTAGGATAAGACATTCATTTCTTCCCTTATGCAAACTGTCAAGCACTGGACTATGGATTAAAGATTACATTTGTCCTTTTGTTGAGGAAAAGGGCTTGTTCTCAGAATTACTGGTTTCCACTTTATCAGCTGCATAAAGTGGTTGCACAAGGCATGACCCAGGAAAGGAGATGCCGCGTGAGATGGGGGAGTAATGACAGCATCACTGCAATTTGAATGCACATCCCTCTATCACTACACAAGGAGAAAAGCTTTAGTGGCTTTTCTGTGCAGCAGACCAGCCCCTAAAGGACATTCTGCAGTACTGCACAGGAGCACGAGCACAGAGCACAGTTCTGTTATGTGCAACACACTGCAGCAAGTAGCTGTCCTTACAAAAGTATCGGATTTATGCTGATAAGAAGTTCATGCTGTCAGCTTCGTGTCTCGTATTTCTGGCCTAATTGATTCTATTAAGTCATCTGTGTTACAATGATCATTCCTCTTTTCCCAAGCAATCGCTGCCTGTTGCTGAGAGACACATTTATCTTTTTAATGTAAGCCATTTTAGAAACAAGATTTTTATATGAAACTCCTGTTCCATCAGGAAGGTGTTTAGACTGAAATTCTTAGCTCTAGTGGTCAGACTGACAGGCATCCCAGTCATAGGCGGACAAGGCAGGATGTGAAAGTCATGTTGGCCAACCATGTATCCGTGTACTTAAAGTCTATGAGAACGTTTGGTAGGACTGTGATACCATGATACAGTGCAGTGAAAGAGTAAACGGCGTTGAAGTGCAGCTATGCAAACGCTTCTCCATGGGAATCAAGTGCAGCTTTTCCACTAATCCCACTTTGAACACAGAATTTTCAGCTTCTCTGCCCCGATATTCTCAAAAGTGCAGGACAACTTTGGCAAATAAAACTGAGATTTATATGCAGACAAAACTGTCTCCACTTTTTTTGTCCTTCTGCCAGCAACTCTCCAGAAAGCTGAAGATACTGTCAAGAAGAATGTTAAAACAAATTGTGGCACGTCTTAACAGGATGGAAAAAGGAGATCCTTTCTCTTGGGAGCATTAGTCTGTGCTTGCATTCTCATAGGATGTCTTAGTGCCTGTTAGTGGTTGCCTGCCCTAGATGATATTGTATATCAGCTCTGACATGCTGGATAGTACATTAGGAAAGAAATGTTAAAAATATAATGTTAATAGCAACCACAGCTATGCACAAACTTCAATAGAGATCAACTTACGTAACCAGGAGAAGACAAACTACTTCCCAGTTTATCAAATTAGATTAATAATGGCATTGTACATTTCAACATTACATTTCAAATGCAAAGAAGACTATAAAGAAGGCAAAGTATGTTGCTAATTTATACCTAATGTTTTTATCCTTGGTACAAAGATCACACTTAGATTAATATGCTGCGAAAACACAAACCTCAAAACTCCCTAAGGGGACCTTTATAGCCTCTGTTTCTAATCTAGCACTGCTGACCTGTTACGTTACAAGCCTTAGGATATGAGTAACCACACCTACTGGTCTTTCTAGCTGAAAAGTGGATAGATTGGACAGTATCCCCAAATAATCCCATGTCTCCATAATGCTAAGAAGACAAAATCAGCTTTGTATATGTCCTTCAAATATAATGACAAAGTTTCCTGATGGGGATTTGCATCTAGAGCCAGATGTGGAGAACCTCTGACATCCCCTTCAGCATCCTGCTGCTGTCTGAACTCACCTTGCCCAGGCAGTTCCTTCATTCCCCCAGCTGTATTATTCTGGCCCTTTTGTTTTGACCTTCACCGCTCCTTCATTAGGGCAGCATGATACTGCCCAAGTGAGGCTGCATTTTACAAGTGGTGAAATGCACCAAACCACAGTGACCCAGCGAATGGAGCCACCAGTGTTTATTTTACTTGGGGAGACAGCTATGAGAAAACAGACCAACTGTGAACACAGCCTAGAAACCCCGGAGCAATTCCAAACCTATAAACACATCACAAGTAAGACTTGCTTTATCTCCCTTCTGGACGAAGTCAGAAGCCAATGTACCAGTGGGATAAGTAATAAAACTGTTAACGGGTTCATTAGCAGCTTCATGCTCACAACTCTGCTTTCCCAGAGACCCGTGGTATCATTATATATGGAAAAGTCACTGCTGGGTGGGATTATGAGCTGTGAGAAACACAGGCCCTCTTTCTAAGTGAGATGGGCCAACTGCACTGAGATCACAGCCAAAGGAGGTTCTGCCCCAGGCAATCCCTCCCCATTGCATGCCGTGCTTGATTCATGCTGACGTAGGATTTTGCAGATTAATTACTCTCCCTGGTAATTCCTATTGGGCCAGCCCTTCATCTCTTGCTTTATCTGTTGCTCCATCCTTACTCAACAAAAATTGCCAAGGTCAAAGAAAAGTTGTTTTAAGCCTAAGAACGTCCAGGAGGTCTAGCAGGACCGGATCTTTAGGGCCAAAATAAATGTGAAGTGAAAGCATACACTGCTCCATGAACAGCAGCAGGGGCTGGCAGCCCTGATGGACCAGCTGGTGCTGCAGCCTAGGTGTGGGGCCACACACCAGCCTTCCTTCATCATCTGAGAGTAAGCAGGGTACTGAGCTTTCTCATAGTGAATTTTCATTTCCAGAACAAATTAGGATTTTCCAACAAGATCAGTAAAATCTCTACCTTGGAAAGCATGCAGGGAAACAGCAGCTTTCGGTGTGTTCTTTTCCCACTCAGATTCTGCTATAAAGAAGCATAAGCAACCACAATAAAATGAAGGTCTAGTCACACAAAGGCAAATTCAAAGACAGGCTACTGTCTGAAGCTAAGCTACAGCTTTAACCCTGTGTAACTGAGAGCAAAGATGGTCCCAAGTGCATGAACGTGAAATGAAAATAAACCAGACACTGTCCATTTGTAGAAAAAAAAATGTGGCTAGCCAAAAGGTTAGTGATCCTCTCTGTCTTACACCATGTCATAGATTAAATTGTGCTTAAAAGGTTCTCAAGGTGACGTCATTGTTTGCATGTATTTGAATCACCCTTTAATTGTAATAGTACAAAACCCTTTTAAGTAGCCAAACTTGCTGTTTAGCTCCCTCCTGCTGTGTCGTGCAGCAAGAGCTGATCTAACGTACACATCTACAAAGAGATCTGTGAAAAGCATTTCTCCCCACATCTGGGCGCTGCATTATTAGTTCTTCTGCTATTCCACGCAGGTTAAGGAGAAAAGCAGTGGTGGGCTTTAAGCAGCGGCTGTTCACAAAGTCCTTTCCATTATCTTTGTAAATGAGCACCGACAGCATTAACTCAGGAGAGATGCGGCAGTGCGTTCCGTGGGCACCCTTCCCTATGCGGAGAGGCAGGATGTACCTGGTGACCCAGAGCCACTCAGTGCTGCACCTGTGGGATTTTTGTTTTCTGCAAGAGACAGGGACCTTGAGGCTTGCAACTGGTAATCCTCAGTGCCTTGCTTCCCTCCTTTCAAACGCAGCCCCATACATCTTCCTGTTAAGTGTTCTGGGCGATCTCTTCCAACAGCCATTTCCTGTATGAAGGCGCATTGTAATTAGGATTGCCCACAAGAAGGTGCTGCTGTGCTACTGTGTGGGCATGAATTATGGCCCCCTGGGGAGGCAGATTCAAGCAGCTGGAAGAACAAGTAAAGAAGCAGAGGGGAAAAATACTTCTTATAACCCCTGAAGGGCACACACACCTGCACCTTAAAGGTCTGGAACAGCAACCCCTGTGCAACCAAACCCAAAAGTTAGGAAAGTCCAGGCTCTACATCAGCTTCCACAAGTGATCCCTGTGGATGCAAACTGAGCCTTTCTTAGTAGCTGTGAGGGAATCTGTTATCAGGAGTGGGGTACTGGGAGGCTTCACACTCACATCACCAGCTGCAGGCTTCTGGAGACAAGGAGGAAATTGCTTTAATTCCCAAATTATTGTATTCAGCGCTAATTTCAGTTAATGAGATATGAGTTAATGCCAGACAGGATGAATCCCTTAAAGAATAGCCTCTTTTGTGTGTGTATTTGTGGGGCATATCCCTGTGAGTGATATGGGTCATCCCATTTTACTCATAGCTATAGAGGAACACGCAAAGTAGCCCCAAGGAGGTTGGTGTTTTTCCTGCAAATTGACCTCAGCATATCTACAAGGAAGAATTGAAGGTGTGCGATTTCTGAGCTGCGGGCTCTAAGGAAGCAAACATTTTGGCTGAAGTGTTTTAAATTCATGGGGATTTAAAAAAAAAAAAATAAAATAAAACTGGAACAGGTAATGACTGGGTCAGGTTTCCTTGACCCTCAAATCAAGAACAATCCTAGCAGGGCTGAAAACTCCCCCCAATACTTCCTTGGCAATCATGTTCCCACAGTTCAGAAAAACACAGGAAGATCTAAGGAAACCTATGTGGAAATGCAAAAGACAAAGGCAAGTGGTCTGAAAATAGAAGGCTGGTCCATATATTTCCTTTACATTCAAGGCGTGATTCTAGTTTTTGGCTGAATTCTGAAATCTCGGGGACCATATGCTTTTGCCATTCTCTGCATGGCACAAAGGAAAACTAGCTTGTTTGTACTCATGTGTTTGTAAGGGTTAGACTTGCTCAAGGACTCTTTACAGTGCTAAAAGCTTTGCAGCTTAGAGCAACAACAAAAACCCTGAACACTGGTTACACACACCAGAAACTAGCTGTGACTCCTTTTGCACTTCTTGATACTGGGGGGAAAGCTTGCAAAAACTGCTCTTGTAAAGGTCTGTACAGCATGAAGACTTAATCTGTCTGCTTGCAGAAAATGAGGCACTCAGCTGCAGATCTCAGCCCCTGGCTTGCCATATCTGCACCAGACACACAATTTAAGAGGCAAAAATCATTTTGGCACAGGGAAGAGAAGTTGTGCAGACTCCAACATGGAAGGGCTGAGAAATTCCTTTTGTTTTTTTCTAATGTAAAAATTCAAGGAATTCTGAGCCCTGAGGGGAGTTAAGGAGACATCCAGGAAAGGGGGTTGAGAGAAGAAGGATAGGATGTAGAGAGGATAAAAAGTATGTTGTAAAGACAGACTAATCCGGTGACTTGGAAATAGGGGTATTGGGCTACCTTATAAAACAGTTCACAGATTCACTGTCCATCAAAGTGCATGTTAACAACAACTCAGTACAGAGTTAACATCTGCACTGTGCAGTAGCTCAGCTGCCCTCAGTGTGTGAATTCATTGCTCACATTTCCACAGCCTTTGAAAGTACAGAGCTGAGATCCATCCCTTTGACACATGCAATGCAAAGCCAGTGCTGGCCCCGTGCTCTGCAGCCCTCCCTGCCTCAGCTTCAGCAAAGAAAAGCACCATTACCAAAAGCTTCAGCTCAGTGGGGCATTGAATTTGGGATTCTTTCCGGTTTTGTAATTCCATTATTGGCAAATGCAAAGATATGATCAGATCATAAAAGCAGCCACGAGATTTACCTCGTTCACTTCTGCGTTTATGTTAATACCTGGTTTCAGGTGAGCTGGGGCTCCCCACACAAATGTGTTCAGCAGCCCACCAGTGTGGAATTTGTACGACATGGGCAGCAGTCAGTTTTGTGCATCACAGTCTCATGAGATCAGCCTCCCTGCCTTCTCTGAACCTTCCTCCTTCCCCACTTGAAATGAACGGCTCACAGGCAGGTCTCTAAGATCACAAATCTTAGATAGAAGCTTTCCTTCACATTATTTGTTCTAATCTTGCCTCGCTCCTGGTGATTGCAAACTCTCTGCTGCTAAAGTTCTGCTCCCTGGGGCAAGCTTCAAGCATGTGCTTATATTAAATGCCATTTCCAGATAATAAGCTTGGCTGGCTGATTTTGGCAGGTTCTTTTATTTTCTCTGTAGCCTTAAAAAGAAAGACTAAAGAAGTGCCAAACTTAGGAGATCAGTTCTTTATTACACACACTTAATGCACACTTGTTTATGTAGTCCACTTGTTTTTGCTTGCGTGGCTGAACTCAGTGGTATGGTCTGTCCAAGGGTGAGAACTAGATGGGCACACAAAAGCCTTCATGTCCTGTCAGTCATTTCAGCTGCTTTCTAAAGCAAAACACTTGGGACAGATCTGTTTTGCTCCTAGCTCTTGTTTAGATATCCTGGACATCTTTTAATTACCTGCACTTGTAATTCCCATTCTAGTGAATTCAGGTTGGTCTAGAGAAAAAAGGAAAGGTGGAGCACGAGAGATAAGAGGAAACCTCAAAGTGATGGTGAGCTTCAGCAGGGTTTACTTCAGCATCCTTCTCACAGTCACTGTGAAAGTCAATTGCTGCCTCCTGGAAATTTCCTGTGCAGCTTTAAAAAATGCAGATTGCTGCTGCTGCCCCCAAAACTGCTTTGCAATGTAAGCTGAAGCAGCTCCTCGTTCATCCTGTCCTTTTCTGCCCAAGTGACCCTTGCTGCATGTATTTGCAAACGTCTTTGGAAGCAAAAGATGTGTTGCGTTTCATCTCGGAGTGAACACGGCATACAGCAGACTTTCACCTTCCTTCAAACTGCACTGGCAATTTGGAAGATAAGCTTACAAAAATGGCAGCTCACCTGTCACTGACTGAACCTAATAAACTCCCTGTGCTTGCTGGAAACCTTTTGCCCTTGTGCATCAGCCTGCTAGCAACACAAGTATTGTATCCACTGCCAAACTTGATACCTTACTTCAGCCTGAAGTAGATGGCGCAAACAGGTCGTCATACCGCCAGCAATTTGGAGAACATATGAAAGGAAGACGTACCCTGCTGCTCTTATTTAGATTCACACGTATTGGCAGACCAAAGGGGACGTGTGTGCAGATATTTGCTGAAATTTTAAAAGAAAATAAGTTCTTGTCACAGAAACCTTCAACAAACAGCCTGCTTTGTATTCCTGGTATGATGCTCGTATTTTGGGTATGATGCTCGTTTTTAGAAGCTCGGGGAGTACTGAGAAATACTTTGCATTTCTTTCCTTCCTTAAATAGATGAATTAGTGTAAAGAGATTTCCAGTTGGTTTTGAAAGTGGCAGCTTCGGGCAGAGCTGCTCATATATCACAATCTTAAACAAAGTCTCCCCAGCTTTTTATAACATTTTCCTACAGTAAAGCAATATTTAGGAACAACACCAATTAAGAGACATGTTTTCAGTTTACTGGGATTGATCAGCAGCCCATAGTGTGGGCTCTCCAGTCCTCAGCTTCTCAGAACTGACTGCCTCAAAGAAAGGCAGACACACAGCCTTAATGCCTCTATCTTTGCAGTGGTGCAACCCTGCAGTAGAGCCTGCAGTAATTTATGTGGGGAGCATCCTAGCTGGAAAACATGGGAGGATTCTGAGCTCCCAAAGCTTTTGATTTACCTACTGATAATTGGCACATTTGAAACGTATCTATTAGTAAGCTAACTCTGGGCAGCCTGCTCCAGTGTTTGGTGACCCTGCTCATGGCAGGGAGGTTGAAACTGGATGACCTTTGAAGCTACCTAAAATTTACATCAGCTGTTGGCATCTCCAGTGCTATTACTGCGTAAAAAGCATTTGGCAGAATGACTCTAAGTGGTACAATGAGGAGTTCAAAAGAAACTATGTGATGAACAAAAAGAAAATGGGTATTTCGTGATATCTGCAGAATCGTCTTAAGGAATGCAGACATGCGTACAGTATTTTGAAGGTGTGTTTTATAAATGAGGCTGGACATGGTTGGGATGAAGTTTGCATGGTCTCTCCCCATGCTAAACGCTGACAAGGACTGAATGAACCAAATTGGATTTATCGGAAGGAAACCATCCACTGCTCTGGATGTACCTTATGGCTGCACGGTTGGACTGGATCATCTTTTAGGTCTTTTCCAACCTTGGTGATTCTATGATTCTATGATTCTAGACAGCTTCTGTCCTCTGGCAGCCACGACACACACCTTGGAGATCTGTTGGGAATCCAGGCAGGAGATAATGACACAGCAGCTGCTGCCAGGCACGGGTACAGAAGCAGAGGACAGCGCAACTCCTTTGCTAAGGTTTGTAAGAGCCACAAGAGCTTCCTTTCTCTTGGGTGCCTGCAAGTCCTGACCAGGCAGGCAGCTCTCGGACTGGGCAGCTGCACTGCTCTCATGCAGCACCTCGAGTGAATGTCTTTTGCAGTTGCAAAGTCTTCTATCTGCATTGCAGATAAAACTGTTTGGATTTGAGTCAGATTCAACTCCTCCAGCATAACCCTGCCTAATTTTCACGAAGATCTCAAAGAAGGTTTAACCTACAGCCTGCAGGATAGATCTGTCCTCTTGGGCCTTGGAGGTCAAACAGTGATTGCAGATGAACTTTGAGGGAAAGGTGACTGAGGAGTTAACACCTCACTAACATCAGTGCTATCCAGAACCTTCCCACTTCCTGGCCCTGATTCAGTTTGGCTTCCAGCCTAATTAGGGCACACAGACACTGTGCTAACAGATCATCTTTTCCTAATGATGGACAAAGGTCTGACAGCAATAATGCTGCTTCCAAATCCATCATCAGCCTTTGCCTACAGGGACAGCTAGCAATGCGCCTGTCTTCCTTTCCTCATCACAGGATGCAGGCATTGCCTTCTCTGTGCCTGGCACCAATGACACAGTGAGCCCGGACCAAGTTCCAATGCTATTAGCCTCAGAATTATCAGGAAAGTAACGCTGATGAGCGAGGAGCCCAGGCAACACTGAAGTGCAGGCAGCAGGCCTTCCAGCCAGCCACCCCAGTGACGTCTGCAGCACTCCACCTTGTCCCTGGTAGTCAGAACACCTGTGGCAGGACACACTTTCTCCCTTGCACCAAATGCTTGCTGCTCGCTCTCTGCGGTCCGTGGGGACAATTTAGTGTGTCGCAGGCTGGATCTCTGGAGACATGCCCTCTGCAGGCAGCCCTTCCAGCCTGCAGCCCCCAAGCCAGACAAGCCCCACCGGGCACACAGTCCATCTCAGCTCTTCGTGCGCACGGAGCTGAGGGAAGCGCTGGAGAGACACCTGAAGTGCGCTGTGCCGGCTGGGATACACACATCACATCTCTGAATGGATACAAAGAAACCAAGGCCACTGCCGCTGCAGTACGTCCAGAAGCTATCCTATTGAAAGCCAACGACGGACAGATGGCAGCGTGCTGGAGAAGGAGCCCTTGTGCTGTGAGAAGCTCCCTTGTGCTGCAGGGAGGAGCTCCTGAAACTCAGGGCACGACGCGCGGTGCCACGAACGAAGGGCACGGCATCCCGACGGCGGACCCACCCGCCCCGCAGCCCGAGCTCTCAGCGGACACGCACCTCCCCTGCGCGCCCCCGCGGAGCCCCCCGCGCCGCCGCCCCTCGCGCCCCCCAGCGGCCGCCGCGTCGCGCTCGCCCAGGGCGGCCCTCCGAACCGAGCGGCTCTTACCGAGCGTCAGCAGCAGTGCCTGCAGGGCACAGGCGGCCAGCGCGGCGCTCGGCCCGCCGAGCATGGCTGGGGCGGCGCGGGGCGAACTTTCCTTCGGTCTTTCAGAGCGGGCGGCGGGACGGGAGGAGCGGGATGCGCGCACCGCTCCCACTTGTTGGCTCCGGTTAAACCGTTCTCGCCATTCACCGCTCCGTCCTCGCCGCCCGTCCTTTCTTCTCGAGGTGTTCCGCCTGTTCCCTTCTCAGAGCAACTTTATCCCTCGCTCTCCCCGCGCTTCCTCCTCGCGAGCGGTTCCAGAGCGGCGCCGGCACCGCCGAACTCGGGGAGAACTTTCTCGGGCCGTGCAAAAGGCAGCGCAGCGCAGCGCAACGGGGGCGCGGTGCCCGTCCGGGCGGTGCAGGTGCGCCTGGGCAGCGCCGCTACCTGCCGGGGGGTGGCCGGCGGCAGGGGGGCATGGCCGGGTGCCGCCCCGTGCTTGGCGCTCCCCCACCCTGCGGGTCCGGGTGGCTTTGCTGGGAACTTTGATGCGAGCCCGGGATTCTTTATAGGGACAGGAAAAAAAAAAAAAAAGGAGGAAGGAGAGACGTCACCAGCCCAAGCCAAGGGACTTCACTCTCTCTCTCCCTCTCCCTGTCATTTCACAGAACTCCTGGATTTCCTGTTGCTGCTGCTGCTGCTTGAGAAGGGGCAAAGAAGCGAGCCGAGCTGTTCCCGCTGCCTCCCGGCATCGCCCGTCCCCGCACGGCCGGAGCTGCGCGAGCATCAGGTGGCAGAGCCTCGCGTTCCACCATCCTGCCGCGCTCCTCCGACGGCAGGGAGTGCCCGGGCTGTAAGCTCCGGCCCCGGGGTTCCGTGCTCCAGGGCACGGGGTGGGGAGCGTAGGGCGATGCTGCCCAAGCAGCAGGATCCCTGCCGCAGCACCCCGCTACCCCTGGCTGTTCGGCAGGTCCGGCTGTCCCTGCACTGCGCCCTGTCCTGCCCTGTCCTCCTGTTCTTCTGCCACTGCCGCTCAGCCCTTCTTCTTGGGACACAGTTTCTTGTTTGAATAGGATATTCTGGGCAGCCCTAATGTCATCATTTACATTTACTCAGTTGATTCCGTACTCTCTTGTGGACTTCTCATGACAGCTGCTTCTGTGTCATCTAAGCATTATCTGCAGGTGTTTGGGTGTAGACAGATCCATGCACCATTGAGGCCTACTGCCCTGAGGTTTTGGTGAGGACACGCAGCTGCTCCCCCTTTCACCTCTGCCTCGGGACAGCTCAGCCTTTGCCTGGTTCAGCACTGCTGCTTTAGCCACACGTGCCTGCTGCCAGGCTCACAAACTGTGCTTGGGGGAGTCCCTGTGCGGACAAGGGACACTTGTGGGAATGCAGCCAGCGTTTGGGTGACAGGAAGGAGCTCCTCTGTGCCGTCCTTCTGGCAGTGCGCATACCACTCACATGGCTCTTTAAATGTGAAAACCACTGCAGTCTTCTGATAATGAGTGTGGTGGAAGACTCACAGGCTGTCAGTCCTTGTAATGCCACAAATGAGACACCGGGGTTAAATGACCGATTACAGTGAAGCACTGTCAGTCCCCGTGTCCGAATGGCAGGGTTTGTTTGGGTTTTCTGTTACTCTAACACAGTTCATCCAAAGAGAAGAGATGAAGAGCAGGTGCATTAGGACCTTATGCTGAATGTGTATCGAGGGTTATAATGAAACTGAACTGTGACCAGGATGTTAGGAAGTTTCTAATGCCTCTTTTTATTATGCTTCTAAAGTCTTAATGCGTGTACCAATACATATGCTACATCAAAATACACTGGAGCAAAGTGAGACATAGGTACGGTTCTGTGACTTACAGATTCATTACTTATCCTGCAAGGGAAGTGGGTGCATCAGAGGATCAGAACTGATTCCTGGTGTAGAAATGTTCCAAATTCAAACAATAAAATGAACACAGAGTAGCCCCAAATAATTCTAGTTCTGTGAACTGGAAGCATCATTTCTTATTTACAATATTACTTCGGGAATGCTATTCTCAATATCACATAATGTCACAGTTAATGCTAATCTTCCTATCCATGCTCAGATCATTCTTAACATGACTAAGTGCATTTTCTATGCCTACAGTTGGTTTTTAGGACATAAAACTTTCCCCGGATCTGTGTTACAGAAATGGACTTTTAAATAGTTATGGATAATAGTAAAGACAAATTGTACACTAAGCTTAACTGGAGAATGAAAATTCTAGCTCAATTATGGAACTGAATGGTATTTTTGGCTTGCAGGGAAGCATTCAAGAATTCATTGGAAGTTGCAGAACAGCTGCTAGCAAATCGTGTTGTGTTTATGTCATGCTCCAAAAAATCTTTTATTTGTTGATAAACTGAATTGATCATTTAATTGAGACCAAATGCCCATGGTGTGCAGTTTCACAAGGAATCCAGTGTGAGAACCTGGCCAAATGATTCTGGGAACTATTTTTGAATTCTTTATTTTCTCCCTCAAAATATGCCAAGCCAAAAAGGTTGTAAGAATGTCATGTTTTGTTCCTGAGCATCCTTACGTGCCTATAGCAACAAGTTAGAGCTTTCCCAAAGCACAGAAGACTTCCCTAAATAACAGCGTGTTCCATTTGTACAGATGGAAAAAGCAATTTGCTAACCCAACTTGAACCTCTTCGTAGTAGTACAGCTCATTTTGCTGTGACAGTTATTCCATCCGAGGACCTCAAAGCTCCTTGTTGATACTAATGAACGTATTCACCATACTTGTGGGAATTGAAGCTGGGCTAGAAAACTTCATTTTGCTTTGTTAATGAAATGCTCTTAGCTTTTCAGAGACACTTGGCAACTGTGTCAGTATGGCCATAAATAAATAATAGTATAAAGAAAGCAAAGGTACATCTGGTGGAAATACTAGACCACAGGGACAGTGGGCAATAACCTGCAAAAATATGGCCAGAATATCAGGGCTGTGGCCTGGTGTACCATGAAGTACTGGGTGTTTCATAGGGCCAAGGCAGCATGGTCTCAGACCTGTGCTAACTGCAGGCTCTGACCACACAACTTGCTTGGCTGTCCCTTGGATGACCTTCAGCCTGCTGATAGCATTGGCCCAGTGTGGAAGACCACATGCAGCGATCCCTTTTGTTAGCTTGGAAGAGGATGGTACCTGATCTGGGCAATTCTTCACTTAATCTTGCCCATCTTAGGTAGGTCTATATCTAGGAAGCACAGCAGAGGGGTGGTTGCTGATAGGAGCAGGGCTTGGATTTGGCCAGCATCTGTGACTGCATGCTGTATTTAGCCTTAGACAAAGGTAAAACCCACCTGAACTACACATAGCCATCCAAATGTTAGTTGTCTCACGTGGGCTGGTTATCTGAGTTGGCCTGCTTTAGTGACTGCAAAGAGCCTCTTAAAAAGTATGGCTTATCCAATGTACGTGATGCATCTGTTTTACAGACCTTCTGTTTCTTTCCTTCAAGAATAGTGTAGGATTGAGGCAAGTTTACCCCATAAACCTAAATTTTAGCTGGTTAATTCTGGCCTATGTCTTAGATAGAGACTCTTTAGTGATAAGACAGCATTTCTTGTCAGCTTGTGACAAGGACTGTGAGTTGGCAGGGCCGGGGATTTTCATTTCAGTGTGCCATATGAAGCAGTTCTATATCATTTTCCCAAGAGGACCTAGAACCCTTCTTGAATAGATAGCTTTCCATGTGCTGTAAATCTAAGCACCCTTAGGAGGTGGTGGAAACAGGCAGGGCATTGCAGGAGGGCCTTGCTCTTTACTGCATTGTTCTGGGGTGAAAAAAAGTGCATGAGTTCAGCTACATATTTGATAGGAACATAAGGTACCTTGGAGGCGTACGCAGACTTTCAGAACAGGCGTGAAGCTGGCTACGTATGGCTCCTTCAGCTAGTAAACAGGGTCCATAGCCCATCCCCATCCCCAGTCCCACCTTGTCCTTCACACAGACAAGAAGCTTTGCCAACAGTAGCTGCCTTAAACCCAAGGAGAGCTGCAGGACCGTCACTGGGTGTGCCTCTCTCCACGATCTGCTCAGGCTGCCTTTGATTCACGCACATCCTGTAGTCCCCTGGTGATGCAAAGACAAGTTAACATTGGCAGTCTGTGAGCAAACAGGGTGGGGAACTTTTTGATGAAAATATTTTTCATTGGAAAACGGCGTGCTATCAAAACAGAAAGCTTTCTGAGGGAAGACTCAGCTTGGAGTTACTTCTGCTAGGGATGTTGTTTCTGGGAGGGAAAGCACTGTCCCAGTCTTGCCTGCAAATGCATGATGCCCTGTGTGGGCAAGGTCTGATTTTAAGACTCTACCCTGAATTAGGTTAGGAAACTTCATTGTGATTTCCCACGTCTTGCAGGAGTCCTCCATTCAACAACTCCATTGACTGTCCTTCGGCTGCTGCTTTCAGCTACTTGCAGACGTTTGCTTACTTACTCTTTTGTTTTGAAAAATATAGGAGGAAAGACTTCATGAAAATTCCATTCAGCTTCTCTAGCTGGGAAAAAACATTTCCTGCTCAGCTTTTGTTCAAATACACAACAGTACCATAGGTAAAAACTAACAGCAAGAGTTGTGGGGCCACGGAGCCGCGGGCATGTCTCTCATGTCTTGCTGCTCCTCTGTGGGATGGCAGCTTCAGAGGGGCTGAGCAGGAAGCACATGCAGTTGTTTGTTACAGAGTCTGTATGCACTTTCCTCCTTTATACGTGAAGGGAAAACAAGCCAGAGAAAGTTTCAGTGAATCATTCCAAATGCAAAAGCTGGAAGAGATCTGTCCGTCACCTCAGCAGCAACAACAAAACAAAATAGAAATAATATACTGCAAGCAACTATATATATATTTTGTTTATAAATGGTCAAGTATGAGGGGTTTATTGTTGTTGTTGTTGTTGCCAGTGTGGCCCATTATCCATCCCTACCTAGCATCCTAGCAGGCTCTTCCTGACTGTCCAACTGAGATTGATCACTGCCTGTGTTTTCTGCTACTCCTGTCCCAGTCACAGCCCGCAAGCTGCTCTCCTGCAGTCCTACTGCACTTGCAGTGATGGAGAAAGGTGCGGACCTGCCTGAAAGCACCTCTCAAACATATGTGTTCAGCTAACAGAGGCGAGCAGAACATCTCATCCTTCTGTAGGAAACCGGAGATTAAAGGATAAAGATTACGCACCTCCCATTATTTGTCGCTTTGAACTGCAGTCTGCTTTGTAAAACTTTAACGCGGGGGAAATGTGTGATGTTCCATCTCTTTGTGTTCCCTCTGTGAGGTTGTTTTTGAGCATCTCCTTGTAGCTGTTCGACTCAAATCCTTTGTAAGTGAGGCTGCCCAGGGAGATGCTTACAGCTTATAAATATAATCTAGGCCTTGGGCCCGCACGGCTCTTAGGAAGAATTAACTGGTTTGGAGCACAAGGCGGACTTCTGAGCCAAGAGTACAAAACAAGAGAAACGTTAAGGAAAATAAATAGCCATCAACAAAAGCAGACAGATGCTGGGTTTGATCACTATTTTGTTCTGCTAAATTCTGTGGCAGAAAGTCAGAGCTACCCACCTAATGAGGAAGAAATTAATGAGCCAGGCTTCATCCATACGTAGCATTTGAGGCAAGAAAAAGATTCTACCCGTCTGAGTTACCTTGATCCATATCTTTTCCTTGCAGTGACCTTCCTCAATCAGAGCCCATATTTCATGTGAAAGGTTTTCCCTCGCCAGAATGTGAACTTCAAAGATTGAGAAAGATGGGTTTCACCCAGCCGTAGGCCTCAGAGTGAGCGACCAAGAATGCTTGTTTTATTTATTTTTCTTTGGATTTTAATTCCCTCTTACACTTTCCCTCTCTTTGGGGATAAAGCCGGATTTTCTTACCAGTAAGGCTGAGAATGAGAAACATGATTCACATCTGAGGTATTCTTCAGACGTTCCCTTAAAACTAAAGATTTCTGCTCACATCCCCAAAGTATGTTCAGCAATTAGAACTGTCTGGTTGAAATCATTGGAGTGGAGGGAGAAAAGCCTGAGAGGAAGAAAAAGCACAGATAGGCCTTGGCAGTGGCAAGACAGAAAAACACTGGCAATTCCAGAGTGCTCACATTAATCAAGACACTAGACACATCCATCATGAAAGTGTTAGGGTTAAATTCAACCCATTGCACAAGGCTGGAATCCCGTTCTGCGAGCTTCTTCTTTTTAACTTGGCACCAGAGGGGCACTGTGCCCCAGTTCATCACCGAACATTTACTAGTCCTTAGTCTGAAGATTGTTAAAAGCTGTGTTATGAGCGCTGCGCCTCACTCCAGACTTCCCCTGCAGTGAAGAGTTTGTGATCAGCCTATCCCAGCCTGTTTTCTCACCCCTGTTTATTACCTGTCAGTGATTGGCACTAACTGTAGAGCAGCATCTGGAGCCATGTGGTGTTCCCTTCATCGCTGACCTGAAAGCCAGTGGGCAGAGGCCAGAACAGCCCTAGATGTCCCCCTGAGCAGGCAGACCATCCAGCAATACTGCACAGTCCTGCTCTGACGGCCACCAGCTGTAGAGCATGTGATAAGCTTACAGTGGTGCGAGAGCCACTTAATCATAACACAACTTTTTCTTCTTGCTGCATATGCTAAAAGAATGTGCTCAGCAGTCCTTTCATTGAGCTGCCATCTTCCTGTTGGATTTCACAAGCAAATGCTTCTTGTCTCTGTGGGACAAGCACTGAGATTATCGCTAGTTACACTAACTCCAATGTAAACCAGAGCTACATGACTCAGTGCAGCCAAGCCTGTGAGGCAAAAATAGCGGGCTGGTGTACTGAGATGGTGGAGAGAATCAAAGAGACACTGTCTACCAAAATTAATATGTCTGCAAATGAGCTTTCAACCAATGCAGAGCCAAAAGAAATGTTTCTTCCATAGACTTACTTATTTTTGAAATCTGAAAGGAAGCAGTTGCTGAAGACAAATGGACATTGTGCTGAAGGTTTTAGAAATGAGAGATGGTGGCACAAAGACACTGATAGTGAAAATGCCATCACTGATCTTCATTGTCCAAGCTGAGAGGCACTGAATAAAAGCTTGAGCTAGAGCCAATGGACGTGAATAGAAGTGAATGGGAAGATTCTTGCTGCCTTTAATGAGTTTTGGCTCTCACCCTAGATGGAGAAACATAACTAGCAGTGGATAAACAGCATTCTAAATATCCTTTCACCTTTAAGAGAACACAGCGTTACTAGGAAAAACAACAAAGAAAATCTGTTTATGATGCAGTTTTTTTTAAAAAAGGTGGCTGTGTCCAGCCTTGAATAAAGCAATACAAGCATCGTGTGTTGCCCTTGCATTAAGTTAGCAGCAGCAGCAGCCAGCCTGGAATCTCAAAACAGAACACTAAGGCTGTCCTAGATCCTCTAGCAGAAAGCCTGCCTGCCACCAGCCAGCATGAGAGCAGCCTTTGTGTCCTCTTGCCAAGCACACTGCAGTGTGAAAGGACAGGGTGCCACTCTGAAAAGGACAGGGTATAACAACGAGCAGCCGTAAACAGAAAGTGCTTCAAGAAAGTAAGCACCTGTCTCAAGGCTGCAGTGTGTACTTATGGCAGAAGAATCTGGTGCAGCCCTTGGGCACTGCAGAAACAGGACTCATTGCCCATAGTTAATTGTCCAAGTAAGGAAGGAAGAGATGGAGAGATCATAGGAAGACAGTAGGACAGTTCTGCTTGCCACAGAGGATGGGTGTTGAAGGAAAGCAGAAGAAATGTCATATTTTTCATCATCCGCAGTTTGAGTGGAACCTGACCTTAGGAGACGACGATGGCTTTTGCAGCAGACAGACTTTCTCAGGAAGGTCAGCGAGTGAGTCAGCGTAAGGCTGGGAATAGAGCTCAGGAGCAGCACGGCTGTGCGGAGCTGAGACAACAGGCTCTTCTTTGTCTCCAGGGAATTGCCACCCCAGACAGGGAGAAGTGCTCAGGCCATTGGCTCAGCACAGACCATGCCATGAGTTCCAGAGATAAAATACGTATTTCTTCGATGCTGCTTCCTGTGACTGTGCCATTCTTGGCAACCACATTCTGCACTTTCTCTTTAAATGAAGTCAAGTCTTCTCTCCCTTTTGGCTACTCTTTGTTCTCAAAGTTTCTCCATCAGCAATCTCTTAAACTCAGTGGGATGTAAAACATTTGATGAGAGGAATGATTCAGACATCCAGGCATTAAGTCTTTGGTTAAACAGCATGATTCAAGCTACTCCTCTGCCAAGGCCCACCTGTGTCTTCCTGGAAAAGTCACTTGATCTCTTTCCTTCCCCTCCTCACCTGAAAAACTTGTTTAAGTACCTATCCTGAAGACACAGGGGTCTCACAAAAGTTGTGCTCCAGGCTCTGTGCCAGCAGTGGCTGTTGAATACCATGGTTATTGTGAAAAGGGAGTCTCAGCCTGGCAGAATTGGCAAGACTTACTGGGAAGGTGACAGTGTGCTAAAGGGTTAAATGGGAGGAGGTTTTCATTACAGCTTCCTGTGGTTCCATGGTACAGGTATGAGACTGACTGGTCCTAGGATAGTGAATTGAAACCGTGTTACAGTAAAGCTTGTATCCCATGTCAGGGGAATTCTGCCTGTGTCTGTGCATAATGTTCTAGCAGATGACACTGGCAAAAATCACCCACCTTTAAAAGAAAATGCTGCTTCTCCTAGATGATGTCTTTTAGCAGCCATGCACCTGCCTTTTCATGAACACTTTGCTAGAATTTAAAGAACAATTAAAAGCATTACCATTCCTATCAGTGCCACAAGGCTCTTTTGTACATAGGCTCTTCGTCTTCTAGACATCAGGAAGAATGAAAAGCACTGCAGAGATTTCACATGGTAAAAGTCAAAGGTAGGAATGGCAAGGATTTTCAACAGGAAAAACAAGGGTTTGAAAATCAGCAGGGCAGGCTCTGAAGACTGACTCGTGTGTTTCTCATCTCTAATCTTCTCTCTTCTTATCTCGTCTTTGTATGAATGCTTGTCTTAGTCTCTTGGCTGGCATGTTTGGCAACTAGGGTCGAGATCTCTGATCACAGCATCCCTTTTAGCTGTGTTTAAGGTATTGCTTTCTTCAGATGAGGGTTGAGCTCACAGACTGTTTTAAAAGTGCAACCAGTCTTTCTTCTCTTGTTTCTTATCTCCTTGAGGCAGACTTCATAGAATCATAGAACACCCCAAGTTGGACCCACTAGGATTTGCTCCGTTTCTTCATGCAGCACAGAGTCCACACTGATGTTTGGAAAAATTGCCATCTCCAGCTAACTGTAGAATTGCTCTGAAGCTGCAGCTCTTGTTACTTACAGCTTTTTGGCAACAGTTAGTGGATCACAACGTTTTCTCTTCTCCAGAGCCCAGGGATATCCTCACATTTATTGCCCCTTCCTACTGGTTTAATCCAAGTTGGGTTGCACATGGTGTGAAGGCAGGTCATACTGCTGCAGCCCAGAGGTGCCCAACTGGGAGGCTTTGGCTGTTCCCTGGGAAGGGACCACAGCAGGACTTCACTGGGACTGCTCAGGGATTGTCTCAATCAAGACTCAGATTTCAGAAAAAGGATTGAATCCCTCAAAAAAAGTTGGGAAAAGAGGGAAGGAATTGCACTTCTCTTTGTCCACACAGTGTGTCACCCTTACTCCATGCCGCTGTACTCTCATATAGCATTCCTACAGGATCATAAATGACTTTTAAAGGAGCAAACTTCACTGACTTATTCCCAGTCCATAAACTGATGCTGCGCAGGTGAAATGGGGACTTTATTGGTGACAACCTTAACAAGCAACTTCTTGTAAAGGAAGAGGCAGCTTGTGAGGAGTCCTTCCAGCACTGTGAGTTGATGGGCGTGTTGCAAGGCCAAGAACTGCCTCTTCCTTCCCTACATTATCCCAGAACACTAGGGACAACATTTGTTCTTTCAGTCTTTCCTGCAGGATTCACAACCAAGCTGCCTATTTCCACCTGCCAAATACTGCATGCTGGAGCCAATGGGCATCAACACCAGCACTGACAGCTAAGCCTCTTTAGAAACTTTTGACTGCTGCTTTGACATCAGCCAAAGGCAAAAAGATACTTTTTAACTTTTGTTTCTCCCCAGGTTCCCTATGGCCCCATCATGTGTTTTTTAAATCTCCCCCTCAGTACATCCAAATCCCATTCACCCTTACCACCTTGCCTTCTTTCATTGGCTGTTGCACGGTAAAACCCTTGATGTTCTCTCAGATCTTTTTGAGTGACACTTGGGTCTCATCAGAAGCAAACTCAAGCCATTGCATTACTCCATGCTTGACTTCTACTGCAACAGCTCGCTCCAGGGAGCAACAGGGTTGAGCCAGGGGCAAACTCGACAGAACACATTTCTTTTGTCTGTAATAGTACTTATATTTTCATTGATGAAGTAGTGAAGATACTGCAGAAAGAAGCAAGGT
Source organism: Excalfactoria chinensis (assembly GCF_039878825.1). NCBI lineage: Eukaryota > Metazoa > Chordata > Aves > Galliformes > Phasianidae > Excalfactoria > Excalfactoria chinensis. Next base: position 74,352,321 of record NC_092828.1, read on the forward strand.
GCAGGACTTGAAAACTGCAATGTATCTACTTCTCAATCAAGGAGATGTGGAATGAAGGGGTACCTATGGGGATAAGATTCAGCCCATATTTCTGTTTTCCAACTACTTTGACTCATTTATTGTGTTTCAGTGGCTTTTTGTCACTATTACATTCCAGTGGTCTCAGAAAACCTGACTGTTTCAGTGAAAAGGGACAATTAAAATGCATAAAGGAATCAGAATCTGGCAGAGGGGAGCTGATCCAGAGATGTAGCAAAGAGTGTTTCAGAGAGTATTTTCTGCCAATTTTATGCACTCTATTAAAATTTAATAGGCAGAAAACCACCGAGGTTCTATAGGAATCTAATGCTGACTTACAGAAATTGTTTAAAAATATATAAGCTGTGTCTTCTGTTAGTATATATTGGCAAAATCAGTAGAGCTATGCTGATACACACCAGCTGTCCTTCTGAGCTGTATAACTGAATAACAAGTGGGTTGTCTGCATAAACTGTTGGAGTATGGCCAAGAATTGTTTACTGAAATTGTTAACCTGTGTTAAAGACTCTTCTAGAAGATTCTTTTTCTTTTAGTTCCACGAGCATCAAAATAGTGCTACACTCAGCTTGACGAGTGAGCAGTAGTGCCTTTCAAATCCCTTCTAGCCCCAGAAACCAAAGCTGAAGTTCGGATGTCCCTTTGACAGGTAATGTCATGACATTCATACAGCTCTGATATTAGCCCAGTTCTGTGTGATTTGACTGTTCTTTGTCCTTTTCTTGAGTCAAGAAAGCTGTATCCCTGAATGACAAGGAAAATGTTCCAAGGTCAGCTGCTAATACTTGTGGTTTTTTGCCATCCTCTCTAGCAGTAGCTTATTACAAGTGGTGGCCTGGACAGCAATAGAGGTTTTGCAGTAGTTTGCAATGTTATGGCAATAAAGAATTATTTACTGCTTCAGTCTTCTAGCAGTGTCAGCTAAAAAAGGAAACAAACAAACAAACAAACAAAAAAACACATGGATCTCATTTTAATGGTGAATGTCCACTTTGCTTCCCTTTTCCATGGGTTGTATTCTTTCAGCAACTGTGGTATCTGCTTACACTGAAAAGTTGTGTTATTTAGTTACAGTTTCAGCTTCTTTTAATGCAGTTTAGCAGGTGGAAATCAGGAGGAGAGCCGGCAAGCATAGAAGCAGCCAGATCCCTGCATACACAGCTGTAAGGGAAACTGATAATCACAGCCTGAACCTCTGATAAACCATCTGAGGCAAGCAACGAGTCAGCTGTGGGAGCACAGGTGAAGGTAATTCAGCTGTGGTCCCGGAAGGGGTGGTGCTTGATTCCACCTCTCCTAGAACCCATTTAAGGGCTGACCACCACTAAGATAGCATTTCTTTTTGGAGATTGCTCCTTTGTGGAGTTTTTGTGGTGAGCCTCAACATTGGTGAGCATCCATCTTGACTGAAAGCTGCAGCACTGGTGAGTCTTTTCTTAGATACTCTCTGGCAATTTACTCTATAATTACAACCATACACTTGTATTATTCTACTTATGCAACAGCCAACTGCAGTGCCATAGCATGGAGCTGTACAATCTATGCAGCTCTTAGCAGAAAGGCAGCAAAGCTTTTCTTTGGTCTCCCAGGTTCCTTCTGCTTTTGCACAGGAGGAGCAAGAGAGGCAGGTTTAGGACTCGTGGGATACTTGCCTGCAGATACTTGTGGAGAGGTACCCAAGGGTACTCATAAGAAGTTAATCTCAGTTGGAATCAGCAAAGGAACAGATGGCGGAGAAGCAGCTTCCTGCAGTGTTCTCTATCTAGCACCAAGTGTTTTGGAACACAAGACCACCAATAGCAAATAGAATCATAGAATGGTCTGGGTTAAAAAGGACCTCAAAGGTCATCTAGCTTCAACCTCCCTGCCATGGGCAGGGTTGCCAACCACTAGACCAGGCTGCCCAGAGCCATATCAAAGATTCATATACTCCACCTGCCCATCTCTGACAGTGGCTAAAATTGGAGCTACTTATAAGGCAGCAAGGAAATGATCTTTTGCATCAGTAGCTTCCCAGATTCCAACTGTCTGGGTATAGCTCCCCAGCCTCCAACTGACTGAGAGATAGTGTCTTTTTTGCTTAGTGTATTTGGTGGCTGGCTTTCCATTTGGCCCCCATAAACCTATTAAGATGTTCCAGGAAAACTGCAGCGTTCCATCTGCCAAGAAAGAAGATGCAAAGCAATCTTCTTCAAACTATTCTTCAAACTATTTGGGAAATGGAGGGAGCCTTCCTTAGACAAGTTCCCCAAATGTCTCTGTTTATTTCTGTGCTTGCCTTATCACTGTAAGAAGCCACATACACTTTGCACCCCCAAATGAAGACTATAAAACACCATCTCCTTTAGCCACAGCCCTGCAACACTTCATTTTCCTTCCCCTTTCCCATCTTAAAAGTGACCTGTGTAACTTCCCCCTGTATGGCATTGATCTTTGGCTCCTGCATGCTAAGAGCAATCTGAGTTGCCTAAAAGGGGAATTAATCATAATTTTTTTTCTCTCTTTCTCATTCCTTTAAAAAGTCTCAAGATGGGCTTGTGGGTTCACACAGGAAAGCTCCAGCTGTGGATTGAGATAAGCTCACTATTTCAATAAGGAAATATCATTGGACACTACGCAGCACACTCTGTAGTTACTCTGATTTGTCCTGGGCAGACCACTGATGGCCAGGGCTGTCTTGTCCTATATTCTTGGATGCTATGACAGTTAAAAGAAATGCTACAGGTGAACTGATCTTTTCCCCTTTCAGGTAAAAGCTGCCTGTGGTTGCCACATGTTCTCTCTGATGGAGGCCCCGAGACCCATTATATGCAAACTGCAGGGAAAATAGGAAAGTTGCTTATTTTTGTTGGCATGTGAATGATTGTTCTGGCTTAACTGAGTTCACTTTTGTGTGTGTTTATGTCACACTTTATGATTTACATGGGTAGTTCTGGCTCAGCTGTCAGTGCCTGGTGGTTCTGTAATTTGTACAGCTCTCGGTCTGTCTGCCTTTCCTGTATTCCACTGTTGTGGCAATTTCTTTTCTCATTGTCACTTCCTCCTGTTGGAGCAGCAATTTATGGCCAGAGGTTAACCCCATTTGCTGAAGCATCCAACTGTTGCGCCAATGGATCTATAAAAACAGAGAACAGGGACCAAGAGATGGGAAATAAATAAAACAGATATTCTTCAAATGACATACCCAGCCATTCTTGTTGAGACACAGAAACAAAGGAATTTGGCTAAGATCAATAGCAAATCCAGTGTTCTGCCTCTGCTGGTGTATTGTAGCAAAGTCTTGGAGGAAAAGGACAGCTCCATTAAGTAAAAATTGTGCAGCCATCTGCCTGTAACGGGCTTTGCTCTCAGCCAATTTGCTTCCTGAGACAAATGTTAATCAGTAACACCTTACAGCAGGTCTCCTTATCGCTACACGTTGTTACACAGTTCTGTGCAACCATGGGTCCTCCCTTTGTGCATACAGCGCTGCTCCTCTCTTGACTTCAGTGACATTTTGTTGTAATGAGTTCTGCAGGTGAGCTGTGCATAAAGATGTCTCTTTCCGTGGCACTGTGATGGCAAGTGGCTGCAGCTTGACCTTTCACATTGGCCTCGCTACCTGTGGCTTTAGAAGGAACTAGAAAAATGCACTGCTTGGCAGAAGCTGCCATGAGTCCACACCAGCAAGAGGGAAAGGACAGGGCTGGAAACATTGGAATTACAAGACCTCAGTACCCTGGACTTCTCTGTGCAGTTCACACAGGTGTGTGAGAGCTGAAGTTCAGGGGCTGCTGACTGTGGTGATTGTAGTGTGTTTCCACTGAGGTCCAAGTGGATGTGCCATGTGGGTGGCTTTTGTTGCTTTCAATGTCAATTTTGGCCTTGGTGTGCAGGTGTGTGTGTGTGTTTCCATGCGTATGGGGAACATCAGAGTGCAAAATTAGAAGGTAAGCAATGAGATTTGGGGAATGTGATTCTTTTTCCTTCAAAAATATAACTACAAATTCATCACTGATGTGAGACAGGGATGAAGAATTGATGTTTAATTTTTCAGGCTGTCGTAGCAGCCATAGACTTTCCGTCCTTCCTTACAATGAGATTCTGGTCTTTCTGTTCTACATGACACTCTGCCTCCTTCAAAGGTACTTCAAACTGTGCCCTTTCTGTGGTGTTTTTATTACTAAGGGTGGAAAGAAAGGCCTTTTAATGCTGTATCAGTCATAGGATTGGTCCTGCAAAGCTATGGCACATTTCTTGAGAATATGCACTCACACAATATCTGTTTGGCATTTCTTTACATCTCTATATTTCTGTAATAATTCTATGGTATTTCATTTTTCTGCTTTTATTAGGCAATGAATAATACTGATTCTCTGTACACATGACTTCCATGGCTTGTAGGGGACAAAAAGGCAGGATTCATTTTCACTTATTTGTTTCACTCTTCCCTTCATAACCCATAGTTTTCTTCATGATGTTCCACTTTAAACAGAAACATGCCGTGCTGATGATAAAGCAGTTACACAGGTAATCATCAAGCTCATTGCTGGTTCTAGGGCAGGACCTGAAGTTTGACTGACAGCTGTCAGGACCGATCTGTTCTTAAATGTCACTCACTTCCTGCCCACCAACTCACTCTGCTGTTCAGCCACACACTGAGAGCTGATTTCTATTCTCCTCCTGCATTCTCCTCTCAGCTAATGTCATCTGCTCTTTTCCCCAGTAGCCAGTGAAAACAACTGATCTCCATCTCTTTCCTTGGCTGTTGCTTACTGATGAGTTGATCTCTTCCTGGAATTAATGGTGACTCAGATGTGCTAAGCTATTAGAAAGCTGTTCAGGCAGTGTGAGCGGAGCAGTAATAGCCCAGCTCCTTGGCAGCACCATGGGATGTGTGCTTCTCACCGTGCCTCCTTTCATTTTTCCCATGGATAAGGGTAACGGGACAAGCTCTCTGGTTCACGCCGTGGGTGGGCATCCTGTATGTCTCAGCCAGCCTCAGGCTTCAGCTCCCCTTGGTGTAATGAAGCTATTTCTGTTTTCTTGGTATGGTGCTGTCCTAATTTTGGCTTCAGCATAGATGATTCTTTTAGCACTTGTGGGATGGAGCAGCTTATCAACCTTGGCTGGTAGCTGGCTATCTCCAAGATGCATAAATCGGTTGATGTGTTCCTTATTCAGTCCCTCAGAAATGGGCTAAATGTGACAAGGGAGTAATTTTAGATTGCAGGAGCCATGTTTGGCTGAGTAGGCAGCTTCCCTGAGGCTGAAGGAAAACATTTTCAATACAAGAAAGAGCACCATAAAGCCTAGCTTTAAATAAACAGTAGGCTTTGACGCACCAACTGGAAGAAGCCAAATTTCCAGCTGCTGAAAGGATGCCCACCTCCCAGGAATGTCATCTGACACTCTTGTCTCACTTTGTTTCAGTAATTTAATAGTCATTTGGGCTTAAAATCCCTGGAGCGTTGTCCATGAAAACGATCTTGAGCGTAAGCTACAACGTTTCGGGGAACTCCTTTGGTTAGCTGCAGCCCTGACATTGGGTCTGTTACTTGCTGCACAGCTTGCACATACCCTCATCCTTACTATTCTTCATTCCACCTCAAACATAGACCTGTTCTGCCCTAAATAGGTCAGGGAAGCCTTGGAGATTTAACACCAGGCCTACTAACCCCAGTGCTGCGTCCTTTACCTTGGTGGCAAAATTCCCGTGAAATAAATATTTGAAGGTTATTTATCTGTGTGGTTATTTTTTGGTAGGCCCTGTTAAGTAAACTTTTTCCATTTTCCATCTTTACTGATGGGAACAGGGTGGGGATCACTGTTGCACTGAGCAGTTATAAATACATGCCACATCCTTTCAGCAGCGGATAAAGCAACTCCCTTGGTTTGAACCAAGTGACTCCAGTTCAACTTTCAGAGCACCCACACTGCGTGATCCACAGTCTGTGAGATTCCCTGGTGGCAGACAGAACATCCTGGAAAAAAAAAAAACAGAAGATAAACAAAGCAGCCTCCTGTGAGCTAAATAAATACAGGAGTACACAGGAAAAGCTTTTCATCTTGGATAGACAGACATAAGTCTCTTGTCTTCCTTTCCCCTGAAGATAAAGGGGAATGCATTCAAGTATGTTTTACTGCTCAGGACATTGTCTGATAAAGGAGAATGGGAGAGGGTAGGTGAGAGAGGAGGGAGCACATTATAAAAGAATGATATCCTCGGCTGGGGTTGAGGGTACTTGTGTGAAACACGCATCGTATGTTTACATAGTGTTGTTTACATAACAGGCCCAATTTCTTCTGGAAAAAATATAGATGAGTGGCACCAGTGCTGCATTTTAGGTTCCTTTGTCTGTTCTGGGCAGTTGTTTACGTGGGGACCAACGAACACTTTACTTTCTAGAAATCCCACTTCTGGCAGGAGAACAGCACATTAACAATGCACGTCTCACTCAACTAAGTGCACCTAGAAGCGCCAGTTCATCTCCATGTAGGTTAGAAGGCGAAGACTTCAGAAAGCCTCTTTCCAAGTGGAAGTTGTGCTCAGGTTCCAGGTTATCTTTGGGCATGCAAGAGTGGAGGTTTGGGTTCATACATGTGTCCACAGACATCATGAAATGGCTCATCCCACTACCATGTCCCCACCTACCCTCAGAGGTGTCCTCTGACCTCAGGGCCCCTAGTTTGCAACACCCCAATTCCTCCCACAGGATGCTGGTCTGGTGTGACACCAGCAATGTGACCTTGGTAGCACTTACATTCCTAAATTATTTTCTAGCAGCATCAGTAATGCCTTGTTCTAATGTAACTGGAGGCAGATGTGGCTTAACCTGCAGGAGAGCTTTAGGTGCTCCTTTTCTCAGCATGGCAGTGGTGCCCCATAAAGGAAATGCACAAGCTCTGCTCTGATGTCCAAAAACTGAATTACATCCTCTGTTCCTCAGGACTGCTGCTGTGCCACCACCCTTCCCTCTGGAAGTATTACTAGCTTTAAGTTGAAATAGTTTCAGTTGTAACAGGGGGAGGGAAAAGAACAAGTAGAAGGATCACAGCCAGATCCTCACCCAACCTAATGGGAACCAAACCTACAAGTGTCCCAATGTGTGTGCAGGTGTTTCTCACTAAAGTAAAGGCTATTATCAGATTGTTAACACTTCTTCAAGCAGACAACTTCTTTTTTGTCAGCTCTATTGTTTCTTTATCCTAAATCCATGTAGCACGTTCAAGACAGTCTGAACCTGAGGGCAGAGCATTAACCTTTATCAGCTTCAGGAGGGATTTAAGCTTCCCCTTGATTTCATGCTTTTCCTCTTGTTGCCTGTTACATAGCAGTGTGGCAGGAACAACGCACTGTCACTGTCCTTTTGTAATGCCTTTTATTTAATGACTTCAAAATGCTTGGAAACTGTTTGACATCTGAAATAAGAACTGGGTCAGTTCTGCCTTCCTCATTTTTGAGATGAGGGCAAACAGGTAGAGAGGTTAAATGAATTGCCCCGCAGAAAAAGAGAAGGGAAAAAATAAAAGTCTATATAATGCAATCTGGAAGAGTACCTAAAACTTTTGGCTCTGCTACTTCTTTACTTACCACAGGAATGAATTTCCTCCTCCAGTGAAAATTACTTCCTTTTTGATCACTGACAGTGAGGCTGCTGGCCAGAAAGTGATCATTAAAGACAGCCTAACAAGTTTATCAGCCCAAATGTGAGGATTCTGTCTGCCTCACACCAAGATGCTGATTTACAGGGAGCACATGGAATAGAATGAGGCTATCATCGTGATCCTGTGTGTGCTCAGCTGATGGGTGAAGTGTACATAGAAAGCATGAGGGTCTCGCAGGCCAGTGGCTCAGCTACAGTGTGCAAATGTGGGGCAGAACTAGAGCAAGAAGGCAAACTTCAGGGTATCTGGAAATCACATGCTTCTCAGAAACTGCAGAGCACCAATGAAAGCTCAAAGAATATGTGAGCTCAAAATGTTGCATGCCAGGCCATCTACACCTAATCACCTTTGAAGAAAATCATCGTGGACTTCAGTTCAAATGTGTTGCTTTCTCAGCTTGCAGAGGAATTGCAGGCTCAGAAAGGAGAAGCTGCACTGAAGTGTTCTAAGCATGTCAGATTTATTCCCAATTCATGTGACAAAGCAGTGACAGCAGGTCAAATGGAACTGAATAGCATTTCAATGAAGGCTTAACAAAGTGTCTCGAGAAGTTTGAAAATGCTACAGCATCTCAGAATTACTACGAATAAAAGAATAATGAGCACTTCTGCCCACCTCCTGTCCAAGGCTGATGCAGTCCCATGCACACAGTAATGCTGCTGCACTTTACAACTCCCTGTTTTCAGTTGCATTGAGTACCTGAGGATTTCCTGAGTGGAAAACTGCCTGCTAAAAACAGCTCCACAACCATTCCTCCAAAGACCTTCACCTTCAGCTTGAAATGTACCTGTATTTACTTCCAGTTGTGTCTGTATCACATACATTTTTAATAAGCAAGTCTTATGTTATGAAGGAAAAGGCCTCAATCTGGTGATTCTTCTGGGGTCATCCCAGTGCTAATGTAATCAGCATTAAGATACATTTGTGTGCAGTGTGGAATGTACCACATAGACCTTTGTGGAGAGTCCTCTGCTCTGATAGACTGCTTCTGTTCCTGAAGTTTTCTTCCCTGTACGCAGGAGTAAACAATTCCAACATACCTAGTGTGATGACTTGATCTTGTCAAGCAGGTTCTGTGAAACGAGGCATACAAAAGCAGTCACAGTTTTGGTAAGCATTGCTGGTCCTGGGGACCCGAAGTTTCTACATCTTGTTCCTGGAGGTGACCTACAGCGAGGGGATGTCTCATGCTCTGATTGCATTGTAATGCACTCCAGCTGGGCGGCTGTATGCACCTGGTACTCTGCAAATGTACTGCTATTGTGTTATTTTGTTTTTTGTTTTTTTACCAAATATACGTGTAGTAACACAAATCTTTGCTCTGAAGCATGGCATAAAAACCCCAAGAGGTGGAACTCCAGGCTCTGGCTGCATTTTAAAGTATAACCCCTACGTGAATGAAGCCTGATTTAATTATCCTATCAACTACAGAAGAAGGAAGAGAATGTCTTCCCCATGGTACCACATACAGAAAGCAGTAGAGCTTGCAAAATCATTCTAGTTTTTTCTTCCTCCTTGGTGGATCCTTAGAGAGGAAGGGAGAAGACAAGGTCTCTGAAGACACGGCAGGATTTCCAGCAGGAAGGGCAGCGTGTTCTTAGATCAGACACTTACTGGAAGGGGAAGGATGAGAAATGTTGATTCATAGGCAACTGTTGAGGAACAAATATTTTTAAAATGGCGACATTTGTGTGTTGTTTATAAATAACTGTATTTTTAAATGCCACGTGAAGACTGGGGTTATGCTGGGAATAATTGCTGTGATCCTGGCAAATTGTCTGCAAATCAGCACCTTTTCTTAGTTGTCTGAGGCAGTAAGGATGGTGGGGGAATCTATGAAGCCAAAATGATGGGGACATGGACATTATTTACAGAAACATACCAGAGCATTCATATCTGAGTGGGACAGGGAGGGGTACAGGGGCCAGGAGAGCCAGCATCACCAATGGAAGGTAGAATCATTCCCAGTGAGGTAAATACAGTCTCATTCTCTTGAAATGTGGCACAAGAGGATGGCAGATCTTTTTAGATAGAAACTGATTTTCACAATATTGCCTGTAGCAAAAAAGGAGTGCATGGGCATTCACAGAGCACAGACGTAACCTCATGTCCGTTTTCACCCTCCAAATGAGCAAAACATCAAGAATTTTGATGGCAAAGACGCTGGCCTGTGAGAAATAACTTCCAGTAGACTTGCAGGTTCTCTGCCAGCAGGCTGAAGGATAAAAATAAATGTTCCATCGCATGTGATAACTTACCTACCTCTTTGGCCTGTTAGCACAACATGTCTGAGCTGGCAGCTAAGACAGCATCAAAAAATAGATTGTACCTTTACCATTTCGGGCCTTAATATTGTTGAGTTAGCTCAATGTGTCACTGGGAACACATCCTTCTTTTCTCATTATCGGTCACACCGGTGGTGGCAGAGGACACTGCCTTTGCTCCTTGAGGAGGAGCATTGCTTTTAAGCTGTTGATGATTTTCACATCGAAAGCCACCAGACTTCAGGAGTCAAGCCTCAAATAGTTTGGAATTCTGTGTATTGAGAGACTAAATATTTCCTGGCTGAAAAGCGTGAGGCTGTGGAGGGAGGTAGGAGGAGAGATGCCCAGAGAATAGGAAATATTCTCCCCATCTGTGGAGAGAAGAGAGAGCAGGTGGGGATGTCGCTAACATTCACGTTATTAGCAGGGCTGAGGATGTGTTGTGTTATTTTTCTTGCAATAACTGGTGAATCCAGCTAATAAAGGAAAATCATAATTTTAACACTGATGATAGGTAGTCAAGGAAACCCAATATCTTCCTTTCTATTCTCTCTAGCCTCAGGAAAAACACAATCTGTGATACTGATGTCATCAAGATAAAATCATATTTTTAAACTATATCAATACCTGTGCTGCTAGTGGTGCTAGATTATTAAAAGTTGAGAACCATTCCCATTTGTCTGTCAAGTTCCATCATAGGACCACCATTAACTCATGCCTTCCTGTCACTCACTAGTAGGAAACCTCCAGGGACAGCCTCATCTGAGTGAAGAGAGTGCTTAAGAACCATGGATCCATAAGAACCATTTAACAGATGAAGAAAACGTTGCCATCAGAGCTGGCAATAAATGGCAACGTCTGGACTTTGTGAGGAGGGAGGAAGGGGTGAAAGCAGGGTCCTGGTGTGAATGTCCTCTGGCTTTGGTGTCCCTTTGCAGCAGCAGGACGGGCTCCGTTCATACACGTGCACCTTTTTGCTCTGCTAGGTTTGTATCATACACTCAGTTTTTACTTTTTAAGGGAGGTTCCCCATTTGGGTGACTGGCTGACCCAATATTGCCTTAGAGAAGGAGAGCAAGACAGTGAGGTCTTGAGCAGCATGGGCTGGGAACTGACATCAGGTCACATTTCCTGACAAACCGTTTATGTGTCCGGGTTTGATAAAGCTTCATTGTGAGGCTGTCCATTTCCTTCCCAGGTCTGCGAGGATGGCTCCGTCTTGGCTCTGAAGGAAATGGGGACAGGGTGAAGACTCACCCGAAAAGCCCAATAAGTATTTTACAGATGATCTAAAGAGAAACCGGAGGGAAGCAAGGGCAGGGCGGTGTCATGGTTTTGTGCTGTCAATATTCTACATCATGACATCATGTGCGGTATGAACTGTTTTGGTGGTATAAGAAAGTGTAACAGAGGGTATGTGGAAGTGTAACAGAGGGTATGTGGAAGTGTAACAGAGGGTATGTGGAAGTGTAACAGAGGGTATGCGGAAGTGTGGAAGGTTCATGCTCCAGATCTGTGGAATGGCAGCATCCCGAGTACTCAGCCCTTGGAGGAAACTACATATCCCAGGGGACAACGCGGCCAGTGATGAATCACCAGAGGAGGAGGACACACATATAATCTCGCTCCCAGGCTGGAACGTCCCTCTTTTCGCCCTGTCTTTCGCTTTGGAGCGCTCCATCCCTGCCGTCTCGCTCTATCAGCAATGTTCCAGCCTGTCGCCTAGAGATTGCAGTAGGCCCCCGGTTCTCCGGGACTCTTTTTCTCTCTTTCTTTTTTCTCTGCCTTGTTTGATATAGTAGTTGTAGTTATATTGTATCATATTGTGTCTCGTATTTAGTAAAATAATTTCTTTCCTTAGATTGCTGCCGTTGTTTTTGTTCATTTCTCCCCTTCTAGGGGCAGCAGCCTCTATCACGGATAAATCTAGATAACCCGATTACGTTATCTTGGTGGAGAATGCGGGCAATCTGATTCGATTAGATCTGCTGCTTTTTTAGCTTCCAGAACAACTCTCTTTTTGCTCTCTAAAAGCTTTGTTACAGGAGTGTTATTTTTTCATAGCTGCTCACTGAGAGCGTGACCTTGAAATTCCAGACGAACTGTCAACAGTCTGAGCTAGCTGCTCACTCTGAGCATTACTATCTTGCTTTTGTAAAGAAAACAAAGAGATTTCTTGCTCTCTCAGAGCACAGCTAGTTAGCTCTGACTTTCACAGGGCCTGCTAGCTACTATCAGCTATGAACCCACTCTTCATTCCAGTCGCTCTGTTTAGGGGATTGAAAGCAATCATGATCCTCTCAACATATTGTCCATACGTGCTTTCTTTTTGCGGAATTCTGTATCTATATAACCTAATAAGAACCGTGATGGAGACACCTGCCTGGTACTTATATGCAGTGTGGTATAATTTAATTGTCGGCACATACATTCCAGATGGAATAGCTAATTTAACAGACACCACGATGTTCAATCCAGTGTACAGGCTGTACTCTCAGATTGTCGTACGCTTTTCAACAGCCGAGGTAATATTAATTCTTGGTCTCATACTCATGTTCATGTTATCAATATCAGTGAATGTATATGTATTCCTATACATTCGTTCTATGCAGAAGTCTCCTCCAAAACCAGAGAATGCTGACTGGCAGGGAATATGGAAAGGTTTAGGAAAGATCTTAGAAGCGTGGGGACCCGCAGTGTCGTGGGATTTCACTATTGAACACCTGAGGGACCCTGAGAAATTAAGTGAGTACTTGGGTCAGAAATCTAAGGAGGTAAACATTATTTGGGGTTTGGCTTACGCATACCGTGCTCTGTATAATACTATTCTGGAGAGAGAGAGTTTCCGATCTGAGATTCAGACCAACAAAGATAATATCCAGGTCGACTCTAATCAGTCACGGGAGGCATCAGTAGCAATATCAGTTGCCCCTGTGGAAGGCAAGAAATGGAGACGGGTGTCCACGCGTCTAGAACGAAGAGAAGGAGGAGCAGAAGAAGAGGAAGCAGAAGAAGGTACCTCGTCTGGATCGGCACCGAGAAAGGCAAAAAGAAAGACTAAGAGGCGTGAAGAAGAGGCTGATGAGGAGGAAATTGTTTATCGTCGACCTCTAAAGCTGACTGAGATCCAAGGCTCAAGAAAGGAGTTCATACGGCGTCAAAACGAAGGTATCCTTGCCTGGTTGCTTTGCTGCTGGGACAACGGGGCCCACAGCCTGTCACTAGATGGTAATGAGGCACGCCAGCTAGGAAACATTTCCGGAGACACAGCTATCGACAGAGAGATTAGCAGATGTTCAGATGAAGATGCCACCCTCTGGGAGCGACTCTTAGCAGCTGTGAAAGTAAGGCACCCCTACAAGGCAGCTTTGAAGCTTAACGTTATTAAATGGGATACAATCCAAAGTGGTATCCAGTATCTGAGGGAAATGGCCATGGTGGAACTGTTGTACAACCCTGCGAATTTAAACGAACGTGATCCTGAGAATGTGAAGACCGATCCTGACATATGGCAGAAACTTACAAGTACAGCACCAGAGAAATACGCGTCATCACTGGCAACAACGTGTAAAGAATATGTGGACCACAACAGAAGGCCCGAAGTTAGTGAACTGATTAGGACACTTCAATACTTCGAACATCAGTTGTCCCCACTGTACACCGCCACTATTTCTGCCATCTCACAAGTAAAAGACCGGCTGGATGAGATGCACGAGAAACTATTTCCATTGACCAATCGTGACAAACCCATACAGGTATCAGCAGTGTCCAATGAAGATCAGAACGATCAAGGAAGTCTATTAAAGGAACTGATCAAACTAATTAAAGGTGATGAACACTACTCCTCACCTGTAAGATCAGAAGTCTCGGCAATTAGACGCACACGCTTCCCAGCTCGAGCAAGGAATAACAGTACAATTCCACCACGTGTTTCCATGTGGCGCTACCTACGTGACTGTGGAGAGGACATGAGGAAGTGGCATAACCAGCCTACTTCTGTACTGCGAGCACGGGTGAGAGAACTACAGAATAGACCAACCACCAGTAGAGCTGCTCCGGTTATCACAGGTAACCAATAGAGGGGCCCTACCCTCAGTCAGGGGAGGGACAGGGATAATAGAATTTATTGGACTGTGTGGATTCGATGGCCTGACACATCGGAACCACAGGAATATAAGGCACTGGTGGATACTGGCGCACAGTGCACTCTAATGCCCTCCAGTCATGAAGGGACAGAACCAATCCATATTTCTGGAGTGACTGGGGGCTCTCAAGAGTTGACTGTGTTAGAAGCCGAAATAAGTCTCACTGGTAAAGACTGGCAGAAACATCCTATTGTGACTGGTCCAGGGGCTCCATGTATACTGGGTATTGATTACCTCAAAAGGGGGCATTTCAAGGATCCTAAGGGCTATCGATGGGCCTTTGGAATAGCTGCTGTAGATACAGACAATATTAAGCAGCTGTCTGTTTTGCCTGGCCTGTCAGAGGACCCGTCTGTTGTGGGGCTGCTACGAGTGAAAGAACAGCAAGTACCAATTGCTATAAAGACAGTACATAGACGGCAGTACCGCACTAACAGGGATTCCTTGCTCCCCATTCACGATTTGATTCGTCAGCTGGAGAATCAGGGAGTGATCAGTAGAACTCATTCCCCTTTTAACAGCCCCATATGGCCAGTGCGTAAAGCCAGTGGAGAATGGAGGCTAACTGTAGACTACCGTGGCCTGAATGAGGTAACACCTCCACTGAGTGCTGCTGTGCCAGACATGTTGGAACTCCAATACGAGCTGGAGTCAAAAGCAGCCAAATGGTATGCCACCATTGACATTGCTAATGCCTTCTTCTCCATTCCTTTGGCTGCAGAATGTAGGCCACAGTTTGCCTTCACCTGGAGGGGTATTCAGTATACTTGGAACCGTTTGCCCCAGGGGTGGAAACACAGTCCAACCATTTGCCATGGACTGGTCCAAACTGTGCTGGAACAAGGTGGTGCTCCCGAACACCTGCAGTATATTGATGACATTATTGTGTGGGGCAATACAGCAGAGGAAGTTTTTACAAAAGGAAAGCAAATAATTCACATTCTTCTACAAGCCGGCTTTGCTATTAAGCGAAGCAAAGTAAAAGGGCCTGCCCAGGAAATTCAGTTCCTAGGTATCAAGTGGCAGGATGGACGTCGTCACATCCCAGCAGATGTGATCGACAAAATCACTGCCATGTCTCCACCAACTAACAAGAAAGAGACACAGTCTTTCCTGGGTGTGGTGGGCTTTTGGAGGATGCACGTTCCAAACTACAGCCTCATTGTAAGCCCCCTTTATCACGTAACGCGGAAAAAGAACAATTTCACATGGGGCCCTGAGCAGCAGCAGGCTTTTGAGCAGATAAAACAAGAGATAGCCCGTGCCGTGGCCTTGGGGCCAGTACGGACGGGACAGGATGTAAAAAACATCCTCTACACTGCTGCTGGAGAGAAAGGTCCCACTTGGAGTTTGTGGCAAAGAGCCTCAGGAGAGACCCGAGGCCGACCCCTGGGATTTTGGAGTCGAGCATATAAGGGGTCTGAAGAGTGCTACACTCCAACTGAGAAGGAGATCTTAGCCGCATATGAGGGGGTTCGGGCTGCTTCCGAAGTAGTTGGAACTGAAACACAACTCCTCCTGGCACCTCGACTGCCAGTGCTGAACTGGATGTTCAAAGGGGAGGTTCCTTCCACCCATCATGCTACCGATGTCACCTGGAGCAAGTGGATTACCTTGATTACACATCGAGCAAGAATGGGGAACCTCAATCGTCCAGGAATTTTAGAGGTGATCATGGACTGGCCTGAAGGTAAAAGGTTTGGAACATCACCAGCAGAAGAGGTGTCACGCGCCAAAGAGGCCCCACCATACAATGAACTTCCGGAAAACGAAAAGAATTTTGCCCTGTTCACTGATGGATCGTGCCGCCTTGTTGGGAAACATCGCAGATGGAAGGCTGCTGTGTGGAGCCCTACACGACAAGTTGCAGAGGCCACAGAAGGAAGAGGAGAATCGAGCCAATTCGCAGAGGTAAAGGCTGTCCAGCTGGCCCTAGACATTGCTGAGCGGGAGAGATGGCCAGTGCTTTACCTCTATACTGACTCATGGATGGTGGCCAATGCCTTATGGGGATGGCTGCAGCAATGGGAACGAAACAACTGGCAGCGGAAGGGTAAACCTGTTTGGGCCGCTGAACTATGGAAGGACATCGCTGCCCGAACAAAGAATATGGCCCTAAAGGTGCGTCATGTAGATGCCCACGTGCCCAAGAGTCGAGCAACAGAGGAACAACAAAATAACCACCAAGTAGATCAAGCAGCCAGAATTGAGGTGGCTCAAATTGACTTGGACTGGCAGAATAAGGGCGAACTATTTCTAGCTCGATGGGCCCATGAGACCTCGGGCCATCAAGGAAGAGACGCAACATATAAGTGGGCCAGAGACCGAGGGGTGGACTTAACTATGGACACTATTGCGCAAATTATTCATGATTGTGAAACGTGTGCTATAATCAAACAAGCCAAGAGGATGAAACCTCTCTGGGAGGAAGGGCGATGGCAGAAGTATAAATATGGGGAGGCGTGGCAGGTTGATTATATCACCTTGCCACGATCTCGCAGTGGTAAATGCTATGTGCTTACCATGGTAGAGGCAACCACTGGGTGGCTTGAAACATATCCAGTACCCCATGCCACCGCTCGAAACACCATATTGGGTCTTGAGAAACAAGTCCTGTGGCGGCATGGCACCCCAGAAAGAATTGAATCTGATAATGGGACACATTTCAAAAATTCACTTATAAATACTTGGGCTAAAGAGCACGGCATTGAATGGATTTATCATATTCCCTACCATGCACCAGCCTCTGGTAAAATTGAACGATGTAATGGGTTATTAAAAACGATGTTGAAAGCAATGGGTGGTGGAACATTTAAGCACTGGGAGAAGCACCTGGCAGAAGCCACTTGGTTGGTCAATACTAGAGGATCTGTCAATCGCGATGGTCCTAGCCGATCTAGTCCCCTACACACCATAGAAGGAGATAAAGTCCCTGTTGTGCATGTGAAGAGTATGTTGGGAAAAGCTGTTTGGGTCCTTCCAGCCTCTGGAAATGGCAAACCTGTCCGTGGAACTGTTTTTGCCCAGGGACCTGGGTGCACCTGGTGGGTGATGCAGAAGGATGGGGATGTTCAGTGTGTACCACAGGGCAAATTGATGCTGGGGGAGTGCAGTCAGTAATTCCATGTATCTGTGTAACCATGATGTAATAATGTAGAATAAGGGGTGGAATGTCATGGTTTTGTGCTGTCAATATTCTACATCATGACATCATGTGCGGTATGAACTGTTTTGGTGGTATAAGAAAGTGTAACAGAGGGTATGTGGAAGTGTAACAGAGGGTATGTGGAAGTGTAACAGAGGGTATGTGGAAGTGTAACAGAGGGTATGTGGAAGTGTAACAGAGGGTATGCGGAAGTGTGGAAGGTTCATGCTCCAGATCTGTGGAATGGCAGCATCCCGAGTACTCAGCCCTTGGAGGAAACTACATATCCCAGGGGACAACGCGGCCAGTGATGAATCACCAGAGGAGGAGGACACACATATAATCTCGCTCCCAGGCTGGAACGTCCCTCTTTTCGCCCTGTCTTTCGCTTTGGAGCGCTCCATCCCTGCCGTCTCGCTCTATCAGCAATGTTCCAGCCTGTCGCCTAGAGATTGCAGTAGGCCCCCGGTTCTCCGGGACTCTTTTTCTCTCTTTCTTTTTTCTCTGCCTTGTTTGATATAGTAGTTGTAGTTATATTGTATCATATTGTGTCTCGTATTTAGTAAAATAATTTCTTTCCTTAGATTGCTGCCGTTGTTTTTGTTCATTTCTCCCCTTCTAGGGGCAGCAGCCTCTATCACGGATAAATCTAGATAACCCGATTACAGGCGGGAAGGGCAGCCTGCTGCATGCAGACAGGGGGCTGCAGACGTGGCTGAGCTGTGGGGCATTTGGCACTCCTGGGAAGGTTAAATATGGAGATATGGGCAGGGATGTGGATGTATACTGCTTAGCTCTGAAAGGGCAAGATTCCTGTAGCTGTTAGTCCCTGCAGTGCAGTTCTTGGACTCTTAAACAGGCACAGGAAGATCATTGCAGCCTTCCTCTGTCTTGGCACCACTCTGACACTTTGATGCCTGCGCTGTCCTAGCTCACCCTGTGTCCAGTGTGGCAACGTCATTAGAATTACAGAATCTTAACACAACAGAATAGCTTACAGCCCACCCAGCCCCAACCCCTGCCATGGGCTGGCTGCCCCCCACCAACTCAGGCTGCCCAGGGCCCCATCCCATCTGGCCTTGGGCACCTCCAGGGATGGGGCATCCACAGCTCTCTGGGCAGCAGTGCCAGGGCCTCACCACCCTCTGAGTAAAGAATGTCCTGCTTACCTCCAATCTAAATCTCCCTTCTTTCAGTTTAGAAGCAGTCTATGTAAGAATCTGGTCTTGCTCCTTGATATAAGCCCCTTTTGAATAGTGGAAGGCTACAGTGAGATCATCTTCCAAAACAGTACCTCCCCCCATAGCTGGAGCGGTCCAAAGAAGCTAAAGAGCACTTTCCTTATCCCATGGAAATCCTAAGGGCTGCAGAATTTGTGATGCGATGTTTGGTAGGTAGGTCTGGAGGTAGAACCAGAGGCTTCAATGCAGTTTCAGGCTTCTGTACCACAATTTAATAATGATTTTCTTCTGATCAAAACATAGTGCCAATTTCCACTCACAATGATAATGTGGGAACTCAGAGTATGATAGCAATAATAAGTAATTATAAGTAATAATCAATTAGTCACAGTGAATGCTCTAGGCAGAATGCTTTCATTCTGAGTATTCCCATGCACTTACATGCGCTGGCCGAGATTGCCCCATTAATTTGCTGCAGGCTGTAGCACTGCCAGGCAGAAGCAGAATCCATCACTTTACTGTACTTGCATATTGGTTTTACATGGATATTCTGTGCTGTGGAGGACACAGATCATTAGGAAACTGCTTTAGCTCATCTTTTACTCCTTAGCATCTGCCCTGTGTTCTCCTGCTGGTGCTGGTAATTGATAGTCTGTCAAGTTGCCTCAGAAGAGATGCAACCAGCAGGAAATGACACCTGGAAAGCACAGCCTGAGCTGCTGTGAGGCCCCCACCCATTTTATTTCTTCCATTCCACAGTTTTCCCATCTCTAGGAGCAGAAACCTATGAACCCTGGCACTGGAAGTGCTGTAGGGAGCTAAGGTTTGCTGATCACTAACTACAGATGTGTTTGCCCACCAGCAAGATGCAGTGCTCTGGAGTGGCCTTCAGCAGCTGGTAAATAACTCCCAGCACCTTCCTCTGCTGTGCAGTTCCTTAAACAAACCGATCCCTCTTCCAAACCAAGCTCTGTTGGAAAGGAGCACGTGGGATGCAAATCAGGCTAGAAATAATTGCTCTTGGAGTGAGCAGTGTGGGAGCGGGCCTCTGCCTGTGCATGTCATGTCAATGGAGAAGAAAAATTGCTGAACTGAATTGCTGGTGATAGGTCCCTGGCATCCTTCTTTGGTTAATTTTCCAACTTAAATAAACATGTAAAAAATGAGAAAAAAAAAAAAAAAAAAAAAAAAAAAACCAAATAGAAAAAACAGTAACTCTTCTCTGTTTGTTTGTTTGTTTGTTTTTTACAGTACTCTGAGCATTAATCTAATCAGGCTTTATCATAAGCCACATGGCACTGAAAGGATGGCACAGAACTTAATTCCAGGTGAGCATGTTTAGGTGAGCAGTTACATTTTTAGAGGGATTTTACTAGGGAACACATGGAAAGAGAGGTCAGCCATAGGAACACTAGTGCCACCACTGGCCCATAGGTTCTAGGGCTCATGGGAACACCAACCTGGCTTAGGGGCCATGAAACCGGGCTGATATCAACTGATGTAGGAGCAAGAGATTCCCATCCTTTGGTACATCAGGGTGTTGCTTATAAGTAACACAGAAACCCACTTCCCTGATTTGAGTACTGGTTCTATGGTGCCTGCACCCCAAGGATTAGATACCTCTCTATGGTATGTATCTAAGGAAACTGCCAAAAAATGATATATAGCTTTTTATGTCTCTACACTTAGCGATGTTTCCAGGGGATAAAATGTTTCAGATGCTGTCACTTGATTGAAGCAAAATCAAGTGAGCCGGAAGCTGAGAAACTTCAGGACTGATTTCTGACAAGGGTTACAAGAGGCTTAGCGGGATGAACTTTCAGTGTTCCAATAAGATAAAGTGGAATAGAAAATTGATGTGATAAAAGAAGAGATTGGTGAAATAGGCATTTTTGATGTGGCACCCAGACATACACAGCATTTCATTAAATTATTCTTTCAGTTGAAGGAATAACATTTAAACGCAATAAGATTAGGAATTAGAAAGAGTTCAAGAGGGCTTCATTTCTCGCGGAGCACATTCAGGGCTGTTCTGACATTTAATTTCTTAGCAGAAAGTGAAGCGAGGCTGGAAAAATGGGGCACAATTAAGCATTTGCTTAAAGCTTGGACACAGTTTTACATCGGTTCAAACAATGCCATCAGGACCGAGTGAATAATTTTCTCTGACTTTGCCTCTGTTTCTGCTTACACTCATGTGAACAGCTTGCAGTTTCCCTCAGACGCACCCATTCTGTTCTGGGAGTTATTCATCAGATAAATTTCATGAGTAATTCTCAGTCTTCCCTCGCTGGGTTCTATATTTAGATTTTCTGCTGCAGTGGCTAAAAGTGAGAGGAGGCTTAGGTCACCCATTAACATTTCTGTTCGCTGAGTGAAAATACATATGGTTCTGAGCACCAGACAACTTGAAACGTCCTCTAATTTCTGCTAATATATTCATCCTCTCCAACACTGGTCAGAAAATAATTTAAGAGGACAATCAGTGTACAAGTATGACTTGACCTCAGTGCCATTCTGCGCTGTTATGGCAGATACCTCATCTACTGTTTTCCCATTTCTCATTTTAAAAGCACTGAAATCAAATGTCTGATGTGGTATTTAAGGGAGGTGGGGAGGAAACTGCCCTGCAATTTAAGACTTCTTTTTTGCTGTTGCCCTCTGCAGAAAGCAAGCTTAGATGACCAGCCTTGATTGAATATCTCATTTTTAGATATCCAAATTTACATTAAATAAATCCTATCTGAAGGAAACAAATAACCAAAATTTCAGCATTTTATTGAAAAAGTTATCAGAAAATTCACTTTGGCAGACACATGTCAATCACTGGCATCTTTTCTGGGGTGCCCGGAAATGCATGCAGACCCTCTGTATTACGTCTCAGCTCAAGTCTTCAGTTTTCCTTTGATCTGCTGGCATTTCTCCTCTGTTTAGCAGGGGTCAAACTGATAGGCAGAAATCTCTGTTTCCATTCTAATGCACCCATGTTAAACCCTCAGTGCACTTTCCCTTCCATGGGCTCCTCAAGAGCAGCACTGCTGTACCTTCATGCTGCTGCCCCTGCCATTTATCACTATTACCAGATGAATGCTGCATCCTTTGAAATGGAGACAGTACTGCTCAGGAGGTTTCCAGTTGCTATTCAGAGATCTGCATGGAATCCCAGCTCATTCACATCAGGGACTGCTGTGCTGGAAACATCAGGCACTCTGCACATGCACACTGTGTGTCTCCATGGGTGTTTGTTTTAACATACATTTGCTCTTACCCGATTTAGATGCTGAACATTGAAGTCTTGAGCGTTTGATTCAAAATCCAACAAATAATGAGTACCAAGGGTATAGATCTGCATTGCCTTGAAAAATAAAATCTCCTTTGAGCTGAAAAAAACAAAGCATTTGACAATTTTACTTTGAATCCCATACCTGAAGGAAGCTTCTGTGTGTGGAGCCAGTGAGTAATCTCTTTTTTAACTGCCACCAGCCGAGCTTTCTGATGACTCTCAGCAGGTGATCCTCATGGCTTGTAATCAGGCATGCTCAGCACGGTTGGGTTTGGGGGAAGAACATTCTGGCACCTGGTTGAGTAACAAAAAGATCTGGTCAGTTTTTGAGGGGTCTGGTGAAAGGTTCAGAATGCAAGTACAGGGAAGGAGTTATGTGGTTTGGTGGGTGTCGGTATGGGGTTTGGAGGTCTATGAGGGCAGTTGTGACTGTTATGGGGGCCCCAGGGTTTTCTTCTGGGTTTTTTTCTTCATTTTTGGAGGAGTACTACTGGCCATCCCTCTGGCTGTGCTCTGAAGCATGTTGGAAGGAGAACAGTAGGTGCTGTGTACCTTGACTTCACCAAGGCATTTGACGTTGTCTCCTGTGACATCCTTGTGATGAAGCTTAGGAATCTCAAGATTGATGGGAAGAAACTGGGATGTGGGAAGTTCCACACAAACATAAAGAAGAGCATCTTTACTGTAAGTGACAGCTGAGCAGGCTGCCCAGAGAAGTGGTGGAATCTCCTCTGGTTATTCAGGACTGTCTGGACCCCCTCCTGTGTGACCAACAGAGAACCTGCTCTAGCAGGGGCTGGACTTGATGTCTGGAGGTCCCTTCTGACCTCTCAAGTTCTGTGATTCTGTGGAGACGGGCGTGGGGAAGTAACTGTGCTGGGTTGAATTCAGCTAGCTCTGCGGTTAGTAGCTGTCTGTCTGCTGCAGCAGGCCAAGCTGCGTAATAATGATGTAATTTCTGCAGAAATGACTTGCGTGACCTTTGGCCATTTGTTCTGCAAGGTGGTTGTGAGCAGGTATCTATTTTTAACTGTTCTTGGCAGCTGGTGCATTCGCAAAGGTCTGACTTCCTCCTGCTGGAGATCAGATACTGAAGTGAGCAGTGGGAAGATGCTCCCTGGCAAGGGGAGTCAGTGTGAGCGTGTAGGGTCCTCATACTCATGACCTAAATGGCTGTTCTGGGGGCTTGGGGTGTGTTATTTTCCCTGTGGCTTTCACCAGCTATTTCCAAGCACCTGTTAGGGCTGAGACTCCCCTGTGTTACAGCAATGTGCTTAAATCCCAAGTGGAAGCTGTTTGCAGCTCACTGGAGAGCTATTTGTCCATGCCGTGCTCTCACTGGCATGCTGTTAATCTTCGTGTAACTTTTTAATGCTTTTGCTTAGCTTCCTCTAGTAGGTCCAACTGGATATTTATGCAAATCCTGTTCAAAGATGCCTGTTTGGCTGTGTCAGAAAACCTGTATGGGTGTTCCTGCAAAAGGGTTTTCGGTGTCATGGGTTGCCTGGCTGCTGCCATTGTTACTGGTTTGTTCAATGTTGTCAAAGGTGCTGTTTGACTCCCTGCTGCAAAGAGGTAGGAAAATTAGAGCAAATATCAGGGTGTGTTACAAAGTCCATTACCAGCATTGTAGATGAACTGGTCTGGACTGTCTCTTCATACCATGCTTGTAAGCTGGAAGGTTTCAGAACAGACCAGGGTCATATGCGTAGGCCTCTGATCTCCTTCAGCAAAAGCAAGGGGAAATGAGTTCAGAAAAAAGCAAACTCTGAGATTAACAGATGGGTTTAATGAAATAATAGAATTAGTAGCTGTGACTCACTGGCCAGCCCTGCTGTGAACACTTGTAAATCCAAGTTATGCAAGATCAGGAGATACGAAAACCACAGCTGATTTCTGAGCCATGTTGTTATATGTGGAAACATAAAATCCCCATCAGGATCTTGCAGACATTCCTGATCTCAGCAGGAGAACCAAACAGCACTGCTGCTTTCAGGAATATCAGCTCAATTCATGTTCAGATCCAGAGCTTGGTCCATCTTCATTTTACAGAATTAGAACAGTTGATAATGAAAAAGATGCAGTGGCACAGAGCACAATGCTGTTGACCAGTAGTGGATCACAACAAAAGCTAAAGGCAGCGATGAAATTGTTTGCTATGTGTCTCAGCTTAGAGGAGCGGATGAAATGAGAAAACTGATGATTTGGAGGAAGGGGAATTGCAGTTAACAGTTGTAACCTGAAATGACCGCTATACCATATAATAATAACCCCAGCCAGCCCTGTTTGAAAAGTGCAGGGAGATCTGTAAAACTATCTTGATTCATGACATACTGAGTGACTGTCCTATCCACCCGAAGCAAGACAAGCCATCTGTTAACATGGTTTTCCGCGAAGCTTTGTTCCTAGTGCGTTTTGCTGAGAAGATGGAAGAGAGAAGGAAAGGGCATAATAAAAATGAGAAGGCCTAACGTGATTCCAAGGTACAGTGTAGGTTACTCCACAAAATAGAAACATATTTCAAGAAAACAATGCAGACAGTGGTAAAAGAAAATAAACCATTTTCTATATCATAAACTACAGGATGAGCTGTATATAAATACATGTGGGCAAGAATTTAATAAACTGCATGTCATGTCACCTAGGTGTTCTTAAAAGTGGTAACACTGCATTCTTCTAAACAGTTCCTGCTCAGTGTTAAACCACTGTGACAAAACAACCTTTCATGGTGGCTGCTCTTTGTGTGGTCAGCTCAGCACAGCTTCCTGCAGGAACCAGTGAGAACACAACTTTTGTTCCTGCAGAGTGACCGGCCTCTAAGAAAAGTTTCTTCCATCTAGCTACAGGTTTGGAGTTAGAATTAAGAAGGTTTTCCAGCTTTAGTCAAAAGGCAGCAGATGGGTTGTTTAATCAGACACCCTTGTGAAAACAAAAGCAAAACTCGTGTATTTACCAGCCTGAGTAT
The DNA here is from genome assembly GCF_039878825.1 of Excalfactoria chinensis. Classification (NCBI taxonomy): domain Eukaryota; kingdom Metazoa; phylum Chordata; class Aves; order Galliformes; family Phasianidae; genus Excalfactoria; species Excalfactoria chinensis. The sequence continues at coordinate 74,376,987 of NC_092828.1, forward strand.
GAAAATCCTGGTGCTTTGTTTTGGAGAACAAAGTGTGCTGGGTGTTCAAGAACTCCCAAGGCAATAGGAGATGCATGCTCATGCTACAGTAAGACAGTAAACCATTGTAAGCTTCTATGCTTCAAATGGATTTGGATGGGAAACCAAGGGTTTGGTGAACAGAAGTTTTGTCAGGAGCACAATGGAATTAGTTTGTGTTAAGTCCTTAAGGAACTGCAGGGCAAGTGGAATTTAACATTTTCAGAGGCCATGTTTTAAGAACTTCCCTTTCTGCTTTGGACTCTTGCAATTGTTACTATAGTTTTGCGTCAGTGACTGATCTGTGTAATCTTCTTGTTAGAGTATTTAAACGAGGATGAAGAAAATAGTGACTGTTATTTTAATAGAGTGACAGACTTGTGATGTGTCAGGACAATGAGGTTTTTAACAACATTTGATTATTAATGAAGTACTATCCATCTCAAACATTCCCAGATCAGTGTATGCTGCCTGTACCACTCCCCAAATCATTATGCCGGATTGAAACTATGAGGGGAAATTTCCCTAACCGGGAAAGATGTTCATGTTTGATGTTTGAGGGGAAGCTGCCTGCCTCAAATGTGTGTTAATGGCCGGGACCAAAGCCTGTGGAAAATGTGTTCCCTGCAAGGATGCATGAGGATGGCTGCTTTGGCTTGAGTGCCATCGTTCTCTGCTGCAGACAGGTAATGCCTGGGTGGACTCATACCTGCAAAACTCTTGAGTTTGCCCTTTGCATGCATTTATGTGGCTTTTTCTACATCTTCATGCTTTGTATTTTTGTGCTTTGGGCCTTCAAATTAGCATTTGGGTTGTCCCCGAGTCCAGTTTGCTGTGTCACGTCCTACCAGCTTCTGTGTAACCATTCACTCAGTCTGTGTACCTCTGTCCTTCCTGTTTTTCAGAAGACAGAACAGCTTTGAGCAGAAGCTCTTCTTCTCTAGTTAAGATTCAGTCTCTCAGTGTAGCTCAATACTGGCTTCTCTTCTGCTTTTTCCTTCCCTGTGCAAGTGATTGAGTTGTGACTATGACAGGTAGGTGAGAACCAATCTGCACCATCAAATTGGATCCCTCTTCAGTCTTTTCCTTTGCTAAGTGGATTTCTCAGTAACGGCACAAGTCATCACAAGCTTCTCATCTGTTGCTCTAGGCTGTTTTCTTGTCACTTTTCTTGTAATCCACATTGTTCTACAGTAGCACAAACCTGCTCTCATTTCAAGGTTCTGAAACTTTTCTGGAAACCTAGGAAGGACTGGGGACCCCTACCTTTCCAGGTTTGGTATTAGGAACGTGTTCTTCAGAGGTGGCATGTGTAAGGGAAACTGTTGATCACAGCCTGAACCTCTGATTAACCAGCTAAGGCAAGCAACGAGTCAGCTGTGGGAGCACAGGTGAAGGTAATTCAGCTGTGGTCCTGGAAGGGGTGGAGCTTGACTCCACCTCTCCTAGATCTCATTTTAAGGGCTGACCACCACTAAGGTAGCATCTCTTTCTGGAGTTTGCTTCTTTGGGGAGTTTTTGTGGTGAGCCTCAATGTTAGCGAGCATCCATCTCAACTGAAAGCCTCAGCACTGGTGAGTCTTTCCTTAGATATTCGCTGACTGTCTATTTACTCTATAACTACATCCTTGTATTATTCCAACTGTACAGCACGGAACAGGCTGCCCTGGGCAGTGGTCACTGCCCTGAGTTGCCAAAGTTCAAGACTTGTTTGAACAGCACTCTCAGACATAGGGTTTGGATTTTAGGTGGTAAATCCATTTGAAATGCAACCTTCTACCTGCTTCATCATGTGCTCCTCTGCTTCCTTTAGGGGGGCACAGAGGCTAGTAAATGGTTTGTTTGTTTGTTTTTCCCCCTGTGCTGGAGGAGAGGTTGCTGAATGAGGGTGTTCTGTGCAATCCCAGCCTCCTGGGGGGCTTCACCTGCAGTTTGGCAGCTCTGCTTGTGCTGGGGCCTGGTTGGGGCTGATGGGTTCAGCTTCCAGCTTTGCTGTGGAACTGCTTACTGGAAACAGCTTGACCTCTCTATGGTTTCAACCCCATTTCTAATAATTTTCTGTGCTGAAAGAAAAGTAAATGCTTGATGATGTATTAACGTCTGCCCTATTAATATGTATCACATCAGCTTTTACTGAATCTTGGTAAACAATGCTATTAATCTGTACATTTAACTGACCGTCTTTTGTTATTAAAATTGAGTCCTTTCCTTGTGTTACGTTTCATTTATTTTCTCTAATAGATAAACTATCACTTTTTGGGGTCTTTCAGTAGTTGACCATGAAGGAAAAAAATGGAGATAATCCTTCAAAGAAGCAAGCTAGGAATACTCCTATGATCCACACTGCCTGCTGTCCCATATGTGTCATTTGCTATGAGTAATTGTGGAAATTCTTCTGCACCAATGACAGTAAACACTGGTGTCCATTTTCTTCTGAAGAAAAGATTTCGGCACTTATTCCAGAGCCTGAAATGACTCTTGTTCCTTTGGAAAGATTTATTTTAGATTGTTCATGTATTTCCAGTACTGTTGTTGTCAGGGTCCCGTTCAAGGACAGGGCATGATTATTATTGCCTTTATAGCAACTCAAAAACGTGGAATTGCTATGCTGCGTGCTTGATAACAACAAATAAGGTGGCTTGGGGGAAACTAAACAGTCTTAGCAAATCCATTTAGTTTGTATCCACTTGTAATCCTTCTCCCAGAGATTCCTGGCTCACAGCCTCCAGCGTGTGGTTGCACAACAGTGTTGCTTATGTAGTATGGGATGGAGGGGGCCAGACTGCTTTGTCTGCTCCACCAGGGCCTGGCTGTGACAGCTTTGTCTGTTGCTGGCTCTGGGACACCCAGTGAGAATATCTGATGAGTAGGGATGCATCACTTTGTCTCTCTGATGGTGGAGATATGTTCCATAGGTGGAAGGACAGGAAGGTAGAATGATTGAAAAGAACATGCTAGTCTTTGTGGTGTTACTACTGAGAGAGAAGAAATGGGAGATGGAGTGAGCACATCTTTGAGACAGCAGAATACACAGTATCCAGTAACCTTACCAGATCTCTCTGGGTCTTGCTAGGTTGGAAGGGACTGCTGAAACTTGTTTTGCCTATATGCTGTTCAAAGCAGGGCTGCTGTCAGCCATCATAAGGGTTGTCCTGGGTCATGGACACTCTGTGTGGTTTTGTCTCCCTCTGACCGCTAATCCAGGTACGTGCCAGCTGGTCAGGAGTTTTGACTGTAGAAGGATGTATCAGAATGGACTTACACTTATTTGTTTCACAAATGCTTTGAGGAGATGCAGGTGTCTTAAAGTGACAAATGCTCTTGTGACTGGTGTTAATCTGCACTTTGTGCTATGCCTTTATATTTTGCCTTTCATTTGCTATTGTAAAAGAAAAAGAAAAAATATATGGACTGTTATGTCTTGGTTCAACTTCTGCTTTGTATTTCATTTCTCCATTTTCCTCCACAACAAATCTAAGAACTTTTCCTTCCTGCTTATATGAGTTAGGTTGGTTTTAGTGTATCCACCAAAAATATGCAGTTAATGACACCTGGTGTGTTGCTATGATCCTTCAGTGGTGTAAGGGGAACTGATAATCACAGACTGAATCTCTGATTAACCACCTGAGGCAAGCAGCGAGTCAGCTGTGGGAGCACAGGTGAAGGTAATTTAGCTGTGCTCCCAGAAGGGGTGGAGCTTGACTCCACCTCTCCTAGATCCCATTTAAGGGCTGACCACCACTAAGGCAGCATCTCTTTTTGGAGATTGCTCCTTTGTGGAGTTTTTGTGGCAAGCCCCAACACTGGTGAACATCCATCTCAACTGAAAGCCTCAGCACCGGTGAGTCTTTTCTTAGATACCCTCTGGCTATCCATTTACTCTGTAATTACAACTATATCCTTGTATTATTCCAACTATACAAATGGAAAGATGACTGCAGGACTCTTGTCAAACCTTAAATAACCTTCATGCAGGATACCTGCTTTGAGCATTGTAGTAAATGAGAGAACTGAAGGTTCCCATTAGGGACGTCTTTGGTTTCCCAAAAAGTGAGTGCTTGGTGGATAAGGGTGAACTCTACAGCAAGGAGGTGCCTGTGTGTCAGGAGTTACCTAGATTTACCTGTGCCTATGACAGGGGGCAGCCGCCCCGTAGGGCCCCCAGCCTGGAAAGGAAGGGAAAAGGGGAATGGGAAAAAGAGCAGCGACAGGAATTTAAAGAGGAAAAAACTTATTTTACTAAGTACGATATCGGAATACAAGCTAACACAATATAATACAATATGATTGAGGCTAATAAATCAAACAAAACAGAGAGAGAGAGTCCCTGAAAACCAAGAGGTCTACTGTGAACTGTAGGCAACATGGCTGGAACGCTTCCCACTCTCTGAGGGTCTGAGAGAGAAAAAACTCCAGCCTGGGAGTGAGATTGTGTCCTCCTCCTGTGACTTATCTCTGGCCGCGACGTCCTCTGGGATATGTAGCTCTCCTCCAAGAGCTGACTACTTGGGATGCGACCATTCCACGGAACTGGACCTTTTAATGATCCATACTGCACATGATATTATGATGTGGAATATTGACAGCAACATTACAAAACCATGACACTGTGCCATGCTTTTCCTGAGATGGCATGGACTTCAGCTTATCTCTGGGGCATCTACAGGGATGCACGGGATCTCTGCATTGCAGGCGAAGATGGAAAACCAAGTTTCTAAGGAGACAGTCAAAAGCAAGGGGCATGAGACTTGGTCTCTGCTGTAGAGAGTTGGCCAGGGGGCCTGGAAATACTAGGTCTCTCTGCTGCAGTGCATGGCTTGATCCTGCCAAAGTCTGTGCAGAGCTATTGGTTGGTCCTCAGCAGGGCAGATTCTCAAGAGAAGTACGTGCCAACTGAAACAGTCTCAACTCTGTGTTGTTCGCTCTGCCCTCTAGATTTCAGCTATCTTGTAAATGTTAAGGGCCTTGTTGCAGGAGATGCTCAGCAGATGCAAAAGGTCACCAGTGTCCAGGCTTTCAATAAAACAGAGGCCAGCTATTTTTAACTTAATTTCCAGTTAGAAGCCTAAAGCCATAAGCTGGCCTGATTGCAGGAGGCCTAGGCTTAGCTGATAATCAGAGCTGTATGCATAATATGTGTCTGTGACCGCATACATGTTCACAAGCTGCATCTGAAATCTCTTCTGACCTCTCCTAATGCAGTGATGGTTGTGGTTGCCGACAGGGCCTGACCCTGTAGTCATGCAGTAACAAGCAGTTCCATCTCAGAAATACTAGAAGGGATTATTAACTCCCACCTTCAGTTTGTGAGCTCAGAAATAAATTTGCCTTTCTTAATAATGCACCCACGTTCAGCTATCCACTGCAAACAAGTGAAAAGGTAAGTTTGCACTGATGACTGGGTGCCAGAAGATGCGTAGCAAAGTGATCTTGTTTTCTGTTTGGGTAACCCAGGGTTTCTTAGATGTGCCCTGTACAGAACACCAAGTTTCAGTGTTCTGTTTTTAAGACAGATCTTTAGAGATCATGTTAATATACCTGCTGCCTGGGCTCTATTGACAGGAGGAAGGCTGCTTTTGCTGTGATCCAAGGCAAGCCATATTCTGAACCCAGGTAATCTCCCAACACTTCTGAATGCTGCTATAAGCAAGCTCTCTGCTCACACTTGTTTCTGGTATAGAAGAAAAGCACTTTCAGAATCTTGCAGAGCTGAACATAGTCTTGGATTGGTAAACAGCACCAGTGTTGTGCCAGATTTCCTTAAAGTTTGCTGTGCTGTCATCCTGGTGTGGCAAAGCCATAACAAGGAAATCGGGACTGGGGAGAGCTTGGGCCAGCCTCGTTTCTCCCAGAATAGGATTTGCAGCAGGGCTTCTCTCAAATTTGGGAAGGGTGTGTGGAGTCTATTCTGCTTTCCCAACAGTCTGCCAGTGCAGGCATAGTGCTCAGTAAGATGCTTTTCCATAGCAGTGATAGTCATGAGCTCTCAGCTGCATTCCTGTGCAGTTATGAAACTGGATCAGTTCTGATTACAGAACTCTGGGAAATGTGTGGAATGGGAAAATGTTTGAATAGAGGAGCTACGTGTCCTGTTGACAGTTGTTGAGGACTCAGTACAGAGAGATTCACCTGAGTACGTAATTTTATCTGGACTAAGTTAGCAAACAAAGCTGCTCTGTGCCATTGGGTGGCTGCTAAGTATGCCATGATATCACTGCCTGCAGTAGTGATGTCAGTGATGCTGAAGACATTTGTATCCACGTTAATAAATGCAATGCATCCTGGGCTTGTTCATGGTTACCTTTTGATGAGCTCTGGTGGGAAGCTCTGTGGGCAGTGTGAATGGTACCAGCTATGCACATAGATGGCCCTACAGTTAGCATCACTGTTTGATCCTGTGGTTTCCCTTTCTCAGCTCCTAGTGAGACCCCTATTTGCCTTCAGGTTAGCATAAGGGATGCAGAACAGTTCCTGAGTTAAACATTGTGGTTTTGGTCAAAGTTCTGCTGTTGTGATAGCAGCTATTTTCACTGACTGGGCGTATCCCCTGAGCACATGTAGAGAACGCATGGCTACTGCTGCTTCTAGAGGTCATGGTATTGCCAGCCTGCTCACTTTGTTCAAGCTGCACTAAATAGTTTTCTGCAGAACCGTGGGAGCCTTGGAGCAACAGCAAGCACTGATAACACAAATACACATTGTCATCTTATTTGTTGGACTCCTGTCCTCCCAGCTATCCCATGTACTGCAGAGATCAGAGCTTTCATGCTTGCCCAAAAATTCCAGTTGAAAAACATTGATACTTTGGGAATCTTGATGCAGGACCAGCTATTTCAGGATCCCAAAGCACACTGAATCATTGAGTTATTGCTCCCATTTTTCTTTCTAGGCTCAGAGTTTTAAGCTTTGATAGGTGGTACAGGACACTTTTCCTAGAGCTGCTTGGTCTTATTCTTTTAGAGAGGCTGAAATCCACAGCAGTGTACTTAAAAGGCTCTCCCACAAATTGCTGGAGCAAGAACTCAGTCCTATCCAAGGACGAGATATTTTTTCCCTTAAAATCATCACCTTCAGGCCCTGATGCAGCTGGAGCTGTACTTGAGGCTGCCTTCTAGAGAAAACCAAACTTTTCCCACATTCAATGCTGAAGTTCTTCCTTTTTTCTTTAATATTTCTAAGCTCAACTGTTAAAGCAATCAATCACATCTTCTCAGGAGAGGTGTTTCAGTGCAGATCTGTCTCACCCCAGTGTAGCAGCAGTGGAGTTGTGTTTCTTACCAAGCCTACAAGAAGTGACAGACCAAAGACTTTCCACCAGATCTGCTAGGACTGAAAGCTGTACATGTCTATACCCTTGAGTTACAAACTCTGCTCTTTTTCCCCTGTCCATCTTAAAGCACTGTGCTGGGTGTTTGTACCTACCAGCCTCCCTGGTTCTTCAGCAGAACAGTCTCACAAACCAAAACCAAGTTACATTTCCATGGTGTCCTGCAAAGCATCCTCACTGTGTGCTTTCCAGGGTTAGCCACTGCGGTTAGTAATTGAAAGCTGTGCAAAACTGTAAGGGCCTATCCCTGTTAGTTTCAAAGCTGTTGCTGATTGCATGCTCCAAATCACAGATGGGAGCTGATGCCACAGGTGAGGAGCAATGGTTAAAAAAGCCCTGGCTGCTTCCCAGAGAGCTGAAGTACTAATTAGGGCTGTGGATGGTCAGCTAGTTCAGACCTTAATGAACCTCAAGAGACTGTGAGATAATAAAAGCTCCGATGGATACACTACTGTGCAGCCTTGAAGTGAAGTTGTTTTTATTAAGAGCCTTGAAAATAAAAGTAGCATTGTCCATGGAGCTGGGAGGAAACTATGGAAAAAGAGCTTATGAAATCTGGATGGTGAAGACAGATCCAGCCTTTTCTAGGGGGAGATTTCACCCCTAAAAAGCCGAACTCACCCTGCTGAGATTGGAGGTATCTGTAGTGAAAGCCCAGAGAATAGGGAAGGTGAGCTGTTGGTCTGTGGGTTGGAAAGAGGAACTAAACCTAAGGCAAGACCAAAACTCATTGTTTTGTTTCAAGATGTTATGATGGTTTTTGAATTTCTTCTTCTGGTGCTTACTTCTTGGTTTTACTTTCAAAAGAGCCATTCTGCCTTTCCTCTGCTTCGTTGTCTTGAGAAGCATTTTTTGTACAGGTGGAGCAGAGATCTTTGTATACACACAAGTGGCTCAGTGGCCTGCCCTCATCCCCTTACCACCTGTATGGAAGCACAACTAGCATCTAGCACAACAAACTTCCGTACCTGTAGGATACAAATCATGTGTGATGCAAAGAATAAAAGCAAACATTTTCATAAGTGTCCTTGCAACCCATTCCCAGGGAACCCCGTGTACCACCCTTGGTTGGTTCTATCTATCTACTGCACTGTAGATGCTTTGTGTTCAAATGTTTGGCTCTTTCCAGCAGAACCCTCCTATCTTGGATTTTTGCTCTTTTGAAGCATGACTAAATCTTTGTAAATGTAAACAATGAGAGATTTCCTTTCCAGGGGCACTCAGGTGAACGTGGGGCTGCTGGTGCACTCCTGCCAGTGCGCTTAGCCAAGGTAGCTATTGCCACATCTGTGTTTGCAAAGCCCTTTCTATCCTGGTGTTCCTTCTATGCAGTGATGGGCTGGTGAGGATAATCCTAAGCTAGATCTGAAAGGGAGTAATGGAGGGATTTCCTGTGTGTGCATTGGGCCCTCCCTGCCAAGCTCCTTCTCTCCTCGTTGATCCTGGTTTTACATATGTATACTCCCATGTATGTATATGGGAATCATTTTGGAGTTGTAAAGTTCTTTGTGTAAACAGCAACAGCTGCAACCCCAGCCTTGCTAGGAGCCCCTTTCCTTCTGCCTGGCTGCTGCCGGGCTACTGCAGTGCTGAATCCACCGTGTCTAATTCATCAAAGGACTGTCCACAATTTTGTTTTTATTTTCTGTAATATTTAGCAAGGCTGAGTACTGAGCACCTGTAAGACACAGTGAGCAGTTAGATGTGATCTTGCCTGGAAAGGTCATTCCGATGAATGGTAGGAAAGGTTAATTCTATTTCTCTGCTAAAATAAAGGACCGTGCCTTGCTCCTTCCCCTTGTTTACCCAGCTCAGGAGCGGCTCCATGCTTTGTAAGGCAGGCTCCCACCCTTCCTCTCATTGCTGAGCTGCACTTCCTTAGAAAGTACAACCTGTCCCCTCCATCTGCGCTGTGATCAAAATAGCTGGGGTTGCTCCCCCCTCCCCAGGCAGGGACCGTCACAGCCGGAGCCTGCTGGGCAGAGAGACCTCCAGCCCTCATCTCCCCTTGGCTGCTGACTGCTTGGGTGCTTTGGCACTCTGCTTTTGGCATAACTGCAGGTGGCAATGGCCATAGCGCAGACAGGGAAGCTTCCTGCTGGTTCCCAGTGATCTTTTGTATCACAAAATAAGGAGATGTTGAAAATTGTGACCTTTTCGTTCTTTAGTTTTGTCATGAACTACTGGAGTTTTTTTTCAGCAATATTCTTGATATGTAAACTTCAGAAATTTCACTTTGCAGCCTGGGATCCTAAGAATAATGTAGGATTGTACATGGTTAGTAGGAATTGACAATGTGCAAGTCAAATCCTAGCTCTTTTCCCTCTCGTTTCCTGGGCTTTTGCTTTAGGGAGTGTTTTCAGACCAGGCATATGCTTTCTGCAATAGTGTAAGGGCATTTGTTCCTCTCCTCTCCTCTCCTCTCCTCGACTGAAACCTGGTATGTCATGCAGTGATAGTTCTTCTGAATCAATCTTCTAAGATGTCGCAATTGGAAGTAGCTTCCTCCCCACTTCCAAACCTCTTAAAAGAACTGTAACAGAAATTAGAAGTGTCTTAATCAGAGATGAAGAAATGAAGCACTGCTCAGTACCACTCTCAGCACCCTCTTCCCCATCTCTGCTCTTCTTCTTCCCACAGCAGCCCCTGGTTCCCTCTGAGTGTAGAGCTGAAATGATAGGGGAGCAAGGGGAAGCCTGGATGGAGAAGGCAGTTGCTATGCCTCTATGCCTGGGTATACTCTGATCCATGACGCTGTGATGGGCAAAGGTATCATGTTACTGCTGTGAGTGTTGTGTGCTTGTTATAGAGGTCAACAACAGTGCTGCCCTCCAGCATCAAAATGCCATGTATTTATTTTATGTCTGAAATATCAAGAGTCAGAAAAAAGAAACAAAAAACCGCCCAACAAAAAAAAAAGTCCTTGAGCCCCCCCACATGTCTAAGAATCAGGAAGCAGCATCCTTCTGTCACTGTCTGCTTTGCTGGCAGTGCCACTCACCTCTAGCAGTGAAATGCATGGGGGAAGCTGTCGAGTCAAGTGGAAAGTGAAGGGAAAAACGATTGACTAAGTATCTGGCAGCCTTGTCATTAAAAAGCTGGGTAGCAAATGAGCTGGATTTGGAGCAGGAATTCCTCATTCTTTGCTGTGCTTTGCTCACTCCCTTCTCACCTCTGATTTAGTGTAGAATTCAACAATTAGACAGTGATGCATCAAGAGGGTGCTGGGCAATGTCCCTGCCATAAAAACCATCAGCAAACCTTACAGCAATAACAAGATGAATCTCCTTATTCTCCAGCTCAACTGTTTGTCATTATCAAGAAGAGCTGTGAAATGTCTGTAATTCATTGACATATTAATTGATTTCACAGAATTTGTGTGCAGCCACTTAGAGCTGCCTCTCTGCGCTCGCTGTGAAGCGCAAGTACAAAACATAAATATGGAAGATAAGGCTGCACAAATGAATGAAAATATTGATACAGCACAAGTTGCCTGAAAGCGAGAATCGAATATTTTCCTGTTCTGCTGAACTTGGTATGCATCAAAAATACAATCTCTGTGCACTTCCAGTGCTCTGTGAAGAAGAAAGAGGCAATCTTTTTTCCTATTAATGACAAACACCTAAGGAGCAATCGGAACAGAACAACAGAGAGCAGACGAACTTGGAGAATGTATTTTTGTTGTTAAAATAACCTCATCTATCTGTTGTCATAGATGAATGCCAGGGAGAAAACTGGGCCTTAGAAATCAAATGGAGTTGTTGTCATACAAACTGTATCCTTTCAAAAACACTTCCAACAGTATTTATTCTTTGTATTGGTTTCAAGGGGCTCTGGCTATAATACGGGTGCACTTCTGGCATGAACGTGTCTCTTGAGAACATTTTCCAGGTGTTTGTTTGAACACGGGGTGTACAGTTGGGAAGCAGTGAAGCAAACAGGCATGATTAACCCTCTGTAATGGTTTGGCACTGTTTTCTTGGCATTGTTGCCTGGACATTGTAAACCAAAGATGCTGTTACTCTAGGGAGTGAAGAACCCTTCTTCCCCTCCTTTCTCTCTAAAATTGAAAACCAAATATGGGAATGATGCTCAGGGAGGGGAGGAGGGGAGGAATGCAAATTGATCAGTATGAAAGAAAACCATTTTTTTTCTCTCATTTTATTTTAAGCGGAGGCTTAAATTAAGGCTTGGATTTAAAATAAAATAAACTAAATTTTAAAAAGTTACTATGTGGGAAGTGAAATGTTCTTCCTTACTTCTGATGGAAATAGGGCCGGATGAGTAGGCACAGCTCTGACAGCCAATGAGCGTTTCCACTATCTAAATGAAATCTATGGAGGAGAGTTGGCTTAGAGTTGTGTGTTTTATTATTATTATTATTATCATCAACAGAAATATTAATTTGTGTCCCAAATTGATCTTAAAAATATTTATGCAAACATGAGAAAGCTTCTTTACTGTGAGGGTGATGGAGTGCTGGGACAGGCACAGGGAGGTGGTGGAGTCTCCTTCTCTGGCGGTACTCAAGACCCATCTGGATGCCTTGCTGCTTGACATGCTGTAGGGAACCTGCTCCAGCAGAAGGCTTGGACTCTGTGATTCTCAGTGGTCCCTTCTGACTGTGAATGGTGCTGGAGAACAACCTGCTCTGAGGTAGGCAGGTAAAGCTGTGCACTACTGACTGGTTGTTACTGCTGCTGCAAAGCCTCCAAATATCTGGCATTTAGGGAGAGTTCAGACATCTGAAAATGTGTTACTTTTGGCAAGACAAGGGTCTGGAGGAGAGACTACTAAGAACTTGCTTTTCATTAACACAAGCTAATTAAATCATTTAGCTAGCACTTGCTGTACTGAGAGCATGCAGTCTCATACTATTTTGGGGTTTCACTTGTTCTCTGCCAAGTTCTAGTCTCCAAAACAGCTTTATTTTTTGAGTGGGAGCTGGAGAATTTTGGACAGTGTTAAGCATCATCCATTGAGGCCATGAATATGTGGTTAGATTGTGCAACCTTACCCAGGCAACGTGACTAATTCTAGGCATGCCTTGCAGTGTGGTGCAAGATGACTTTGCTGCAGTGCAGGCTGGAGGATCAACCTCATGCACTGGGACTCATGGTATAAGAATTTAGTACAGTCATAAAAGAAGGCTTGTATGATGCAGCCATTTCTTTTAATTGGGGTGTTAATGTAACTCTGCTGTACTCTAGGGTTTCCTAACAATGTTTTTTATAGTGCACTCGGTTTCTGAAAACCCAGTGTTTCTCAGCAGCAGTTTCATCCCTTCTGTGTTTCCAGCATACAGTCTGGGAAAATGGACTCTCTTCTTCAGTCGGTTCATTACTTTGCCATTATCTTTCTCATGTCTATATTGGATGTAGACTTTGTTTCCCTTTAATAAACTTATTTTTAGCTCAATAAAGCACATTTGAGATATCAGCCTTCCCAGGCAGCCGTGCTGCTGCCTAAGCAACCATATTCTTTCTGGAGCATTTCATGCAGGCTAGTTTTCTTTCAACAAGTAGTAAAGCTGTCTAGGAATACATGCGGTGCCTGGACTGGAGTTTTGTTTCCCAAAAAAGGGCTGAAATCCTGAAAGCCAACAGGAAAGTCCTGACTGACTCCGGTGAAAGAAGGATGGCAGCAGCAGGTGCACAGTCCCGATAAATGGGCTGAGATGTGGGCACACGGTAATGCAAAGCACAGCCCTGCCCCAGCTGTTCACCTGCACAAGCCCAGTGCGATTGTTCCCTGGCCATTCCTCACTTTTTCAGGCTCAGCAACAAGAGGTGACACTGGATCTGCCCCTCCATATCTCAGTGTGGTTTACCAGGGCTGGTAGAGGCTTGCACTTGGGAGGGTTTGCTGAGCAAGGCTGCTGAGAGCCTGATGGAGGGGAAAGGAGAAATCTGCAGCAAGACCAGAGAGGAGACTTAGTACTGAGTGGTTTGTGCAGGAGAGTCAAACAACTGAAAGCAGAGGTTATAATGTGTAGAAAACTGCAGAGATCATGCCTTGATGACTTGCTGTTTGCTTGACTAATTCAGGGGAGAAATAGGGTGTGTGGGATTAGGCCTTTCCTTTGCTGCCACTGCCAGGTTTAGTTCAGTTCAACTTCAGCAGAGCTCTGAGTGGTTGGAATACACCTCCAGGACCTTTCCCAAGGGCAGTGCAGTGTGTGCAGGTACTAGTGAGGCACATGGTGTTATGCACAATGCATCCCTCCAGCCTGGCTCCCCAGGGCAGCCTGTGCACTACTGCTAGCAGTTAACTTCTCCTCCCCTCCCCTTGGGATTTTTCTGCATTCATGGCATAGGAGTAATGTGGGGAAGAAGGTTGCTGAACTCCTTGCTGCAGCCTGGAGAATGAGGGGAGATGGGCTGGGGCCTGGGGCTTGTTCCTGGCTGGCCCTCAGCAGCTCTTGCAAGGTTTGTTTGCTCAGGCTCATTCCTTCCATTAAACGGTTGCCCTGAGGGACATCCCACTTACTATCTCATTTCTGTAATAGCTTTCTCTGTGTTATTTTGTTGGTTTTCTTATCCCCACTGCTGTCATTTCTATTATCCAAGCTCGTAACTGACTGCCCAGTGCCGGTCACGCACAACACCAGAGCTCAGTTTTTATTCTTATGCTCAGGAACTTACACGTGTCTCTTGCAAAGTGCCACGTGTGTCAGTGCCTCTGTACCACTGGGACTGCTGCACTCATTGCTCCTGGAAATGGTGCCTCATCCCATGATAGGCAATAGCAGGTCTCACCTCTAATTTACAGCACTCATAACACATCTGTGCCCACCTGGAACCACTTGATGGAAATGGCTACAGTGAGAGATGGGCAGGAGATAAACTGTGCAGGAGTGCTAGCAGCCTTTGCACCACAGCAAGACAGAATGTTAGGGACAGAGCTTTGAAGATGTGTATGGCTGCTTGCCTCAGGTTTGGAAGGAGGTGCACAACTTAAGAACTGAATACAGAGAGTCACTGTGGTCCAACTGAAAATGGAGAATGGCAAGGAAGAGGAAAGTCCAGGAGGGTGCACCCCTGAAGTGATACAGGCAGACTAGTGACAACAGACAAGGAGAACCATGAGGTACTCAACAACTTTTTTGCTTCAGTCTTCACTAGCAACTGCTCTATGTGCAGCTCTCCAGGAGACCTGAGAGCAGCCTGTCAGTACCTGAAGGGGGGCTGTAAGAAAGGAGGGGACTGACTTTTAGTAAGGTCTGCTGTGATAGGACAAGGAGAAATGGTTTCAAATTAAAAGGGGAGATTGGGCTCAAGGGAGAAGTTTTTAATGATAAGGGCAGCTGAATGTTTATAAGTCCATGGGGCCGGATGGGTTGCACCCTAGAGTTCTGAGGAAGTTGGCGGATGTGGTCACCAAACCACTATCCATAATTTTTCAGCAGTCTTGGCTGACTGGGGATGTCCCGGTGGATTGGAGACTGGCAAATGTGACACCTATCTTCAAAAAGGGCTGGAAAGATGATCCTGGCAGCTACAGGCCCATCAGTCTCACCTCGGTGCCTGGGAAGGTTATGGAAAGGATAATCTCAGGTATCATCATGGACGAACTAAAGGTCAGCCAAGGGATCGGGCCTAGTCAGCATGGATTTATGAATGGTAGATCCTGCCTGACTAACCTGATTTCATTCTATGACAAGGTGACCCGCTTAGTAGATGAGGGAAAGGCTGTCGATGTGGTCTACCTGGACTTCAGTAAGGCCTTTGACACTGTTCCCCATAACATTCTGGTAAAGAAGCTGGCTGCCCGTGGTTTGGATGGGTGTACGCTCCGCTGGGTGAAGAACTGGTTGGATGGCCGGGCCCAGAGAGTTGTGGTCAATGGAGTGGAATCCAGTTGGCGGTTGGTCACAAGTGGTGTCCCCCAGGGCTTGGTGCTTGGGCCGCTTCTGTTTAACATCTTCATTGATGATTTGGATGAGGGGATTGAGTGCACCCTCAGTAAGTTCGCAGACGACACTAAGCTGGGAGGGAGTGTTGATCTGCCTGAGGGGAGAAGGGCACTACAGAGGGACCTGGATAGACTTGATCGATGGGCCAAGGTTAATGGAATGAGTTTCAACAGGGCCAAGTGTCGGGTCCTGCATTTTGGTCATAACAACCCCAGGCAACCCTACAGGCTTGGGGAGGTGTGGCTGGAAAGCTCCCAGATGGAAAGGGACCATGGTGTGCTGATGGACAGTCGGCTGAATATGAGCCAGCAGTGTGCCCAGGTGGCCAAGAGGGCCAATGGCATCCTGGCTTGTATCAGGAATGGTGTGGTGAGCAGGACTAAGGAAGTCATCCTGCCCCTGTACTCAGCATTGGTGAGGCCTCACCTCGAGTACTGTGTCCAGTTTTGGGCACCTCAGCACAAGAAGGACATGGAGGTACTGGAGCAGGTCCAGAGAAGGGCAACGAGGCTCGTGAAGGGCTTGGAGAATCAGCCCTATGAGGAGAGACTAAGGAAGCTGGGGCTGTTTAGTCTGAAGAAGAGGAGGCTGAGGGGAGACCTTATTGCCGTCTTCCAGTACCTGAAAGGTTCTTACAGTGAGAGTGGGGCAGGTCTCTTCTCACTAGTGACAAGTGACAGGACGAGGGGAAATGGCCTCAAGTTGCGCCAGGGCAAGTTTAGGTTGGATATTAGGAAGAACTTCTTTACAGAAAGGGTGGTTAGGTACTGGAATGGGCTCCCCAAGGAGGTGGTTGAATCGCCATCCCTGGATGTGTTTAAGAGCCGTTTGGATGTGGTACTCAGGGATATGATTTAGCAGAGGTTTGTCGTTGTAGTATTGTTTTGTGGTTGTTTTTTTAAGAGATAGGCTACTGGTTAGGCTGTGGTTGGACTTGATGATCTTCAAGGTCTTTTCCAACCTGAGTAATTCTATGATTCTATGATTCTATGATTCTATGATTCATGATGTAGGCAGGGGGGTGGGGAGAGCTGTGAGGGACAGGATGGAGGCCATATGGGGAAACAAGAGATGGAATAATAAGACTAATGCCCCTCCTGTACTAGGGGGCATCAGGATGCCCTACACACTGTACTGTGCAGATGTTTCTCGTTATTAAAATGAATGGTGTACAGGTGTGGATCTGCACAGTGCTCAGGCACAACACATTCCTGGTGGTGGACTTGTAGGTACCACTACTTGAATAACAAGAAATAATGTCACTGGAGGGAATGCTGCTGTCCAAATGACTCACTTGTGGCTTTTTTTTTAACCATTACAACATTGCGAAACTAATGGGCAGTCACTCATATTACAGCAGTGTCCTTATCATAAATGAATGCACACGCTGAGCTTTAGTTTTGGTAATGTTGTTCGGCTGGCAGATAATGAGAAAGGCAAAAATTCTTCTGCAAACTGCAACATAGAAAAAAAACCAAAATGAGTAGGAATTGGAGGAGCTTGTGAATCACCTCACTGATCAGGGCTCACAGCTCTGAGTGCTGGTCAGAGCCAGTGGAACACGGGGAGATGACTCAAGCCTCTTGTGAAGAAGCTACACTAACAATGTGTGGCTCGGAAGTGAGAAGTCAATGAGTTAAATACAAAAAGAGGAAAGGAAAACAATAGAGAGGAAGGGGAGGAAGAAAGGGTAAAGTATTTGATATGTAAATCTGAAACTGCTTGGATGGGTGGGAGCAGAGGGGCTGACTGGCCTGTGTTGGTGCTGTGCCTGCTGCCCTGGGCAGTCTGTTCTATGCCCACCACCCTCTGGTGGAGAACCTTTTCCTAACACCCTCCTACTCTGCTCCATGCTGTTCCCCTGGGCACTGTTGAGGTGGGTGGCAGAGCTGGGTGCCTTGGGTGATGCTTCATGCCAGGCTCACTGGGCCCATTGGGCTGGAAGTGCTGATGGCTCTTTCAGAGTGGGATGGTGGTGTCACAAACATTCAGCAGGGCTATTCAGTGTGGTCCTAAGGAGCACCCAGCAAGGTGGTAGGAGGCAAGTGCAAAACAGGCATAAAGAGCAGGTTCTGCCTGTGCAGGTCATTGGGCATCAGCAATTGCTACGGCAGACAGTGCTCTCAGCACAGGATTCCCTTTGATCAGTACCAGCTTTGTTTTGTAAGCCCTCGACCTTTCCTTTTATATTGTGCTGAAACTGCTCCCACTGATAGGTGTGCAAGTGTGTCCTCTGATTCACCCCCCACCCATCACAGTCTTCTGGTCATTCATTCAGTGGTGTCAGTGCTGAACTCTGCTTCCAGGAGCCAAATAAAAACACTATAAGAATAGCTTTGAGTTGATAGCGGCTGTAAGTCACAATGAACAATTTTTTTAAAATATATGTATTTTACTTAGGTAAGCATTACTATGTCATTAATGCCACCTTCATTTACTTAAGTCCTTCTTACAGTCCACTCAGCCTACAATCTGCCTACTTTGCTTTCAGTGCTCTGCTGGGCCAAACTGGGACAGCACCTG
This sequence comes from Excalfactoria chinensis, assembly GCF_039878825.1. Lineage (NCBI taxonomy): Eukaryota > Metazoa > Chordata > Aves > Galliformes > Phasianidae > Excalfactoria > Excalfactoria chinensis. The sequence continues at coordinate 74,394,770 of NC_092828.1, forward strand.
AGATCAGCTCTGCTGGCTGCTTTTCGTGCTTAGTTTCACTTGGAGGGTCTCTGCCACGATGTTTGGGTAGAAACAGCGCAGAAACATGGTTATTTATTTAAACCATCTGCTTCCATTGGCATGAAGATAGCCCGTTGCAGTATTTCTCTTGGTTTGCAGACTCTTTGCACACCTGGCAGTGGCTGCACTAGTTAGCAGATCCAAGTAACAGATGCTGCTGTTACCAACAGCTCGTGCTTGTTTTATGCAGGTATAAATGACTGTTGTTGAAGGCAATGCCCTTTTTCTGTTCTCTACTCTGAATTTCTCTGCTCCCAGCCTGGGAATAGCAGAGGAATTACTACCCAGGGGAGTGGACTTCAAACTGGCATTTCTACAGCAGTTTGTATCTGCCTTTCTCTTCCAGCAAAAGCTCTTTGTGTTTGGTGCAAGATAAATATGGCCTCCAACTGTCTACATGTCTCTGTGTTACTGACTTCTCCCCAAAAGCCAAAAGAATTACAGCGTCAGGGCAAAAACCAGCACTGAGCAGCTGCCATGTTTTTCCCTGCTGGGACTGCCTGGCTTTTCAGGACCTGTTATTCCTGAACTAAAACGTCCCCATGAGCCGTGCTTCCCATCTCTGGCTGAAACTGGCTTTGTTTGGGGGTCACTTGAATGGTGTCTGCGGACTTTGGTGAGTTCTGCCTCATATATGTGTTCTGCTTTCTTTTCTGCCATCCAGGAGATGACACAGTCCCTGCTACTGAAGCTCACAGTCTGGCTCCCCACATGTTGGTAAATCAGAGGGGTTGGTGTGCTCGAGGTGCAAGAAGTGGATGGAAAAAAGGCAATGAGCTTTAACACTGCTGTCATGTGTTTCCCTTGCCAGCCAGGTAAGCATTGCTGCCACTCACTCTGCCATTAAATGCCATTGTATTTGCAGACAACAAACAGCTCACTTCTCCCTGTCCAGAGATGCCACGAGTGGAGCCCCTGGTTAGCACTAAATTATGTGTGAGGCTGAAACCATTCATCTGCAATCAGGCAACAAAATCAAACTTGTTTAATGGTACATCCAGACAGTAAGAATAAAGCCAGTGTGACTGCGCTAGCAACATGGATAACAACAGCATGACACATCCTTGAGCGATTTGGCTGAGTGCTCGCCTCCCCAGCCGGCTGGCAGCACGCACAGCTGGCACCGCCTGCAGTGGGCAGCCACATGCTGTTACTCAGCCCCTTCTCTGCAGATATAAAAAACCCTTGGTTTCCTCAATCCGTTTCCTCTTGCCCTCCCCCACGGCCATCCTGCCCACACCTGATGTGCAGGCTGTGAGCACCACAGCCTGGATCCAGGCTGGGGCAGGTGCTGCAGGTGGGATACATACCTGGCGTGCCAAAGTCCCTTTAGTGTCACCTTTGCAGTCACCTTTACCACCACTGGTGAACAGCGAAGCCTCCAAGCAGCAATGCAGTGAGACTGGGTGACTCTGCAGGGAGCCTGTGCCTGTGCCCTCGTGGTCCTTAGAGAACAGGCACAAACCATCCTGGGAGCCCAGCTGGAGACTGCATCTCCCATCTTGGCTCTCACCACCAGCTACGTGTAATGATTGTATTTGCTTCTATTTTCTTTTCCTGGTCCCAACATTCTGGACTTCTTTTGTATAGCATGAAACCACCGCAGCAGCAGGGCTGGCCAGGGGCTCCTCTCTTGCCGCCCTGTATCTGTGGGGGAGTGAAACTTTGAGGAAATCAGTGCATTGGTCACATCTCCCCTCAGAAAAAAACAGCTTATTGTTACAGGTTCTGCTAAGGTAGGGGCTGCTCCCCTCCATCAAACAAGAGAGTGACCCCCCCAACCCTCTGGTCAGCACCCACCCACCAGAGCTTCTGCCCTGGGAGTAAGCACCCTTGGTGGTTGCCAGATGCTTTTGTGTCTCTTGGGCATCCCCAGGGAGCTCAGAGGCTCTCTGCTGCTGGCCATGGGCACTCGCACAACAGCCCTTGGCTTTGGCCAAACTGAAACATAAACTGCAAAATACAAATGATGTGTGTTAAGTGGGGAAAGGCAGCAAGTGACAGCAATGTTTGCAATTCCACCGTTAAGGCAATTATCCTGTCTGGCCCTTGGCTGTGAGGTTGTATAAAAGTGCACGCCTTCATCTCAGCTGAGAACTGGATGGGGACCAAGGTATGCCATGAGACAGCTCATCTTTTTGACACAGCAAAAGCACTGGTCTGGGTGCTGGGGATTAATATTGAGCAAATAGTACCCTTTTGCATTTGTCCAGCTTGCAAACCAAAAACAAGGGTTATCATGACAGCACAAATACGTGGAAAGCAATTCTACTTTAAGATGTGTTAAAATATCCTTGACTCACAAAACCTGCACAGGAGTGACTGATGGTAGGAAAGCAATCAAATGCCCAGGCCTGCCAGCATTGAGCTGATAGTAAATGACCAGGGCACTGCAGCTCAGCAAGGGTCTGCTCAGCTCGTTCATCCAAAAAGGACAGCTCTCTCCTGGGATAAAGAAATAGCCAGTGACAAAGGACTTCCTGAGATGACAGCAGCGACTTACACTTTGGTAAATGACTTTTTTGTTCAAACCTGAAGCTCTTGGCAGAATTCTGCAGTGTTATGCAATGAATATGTTACAGCATCAACCCAGTCTCTGTAAAACCTGCATTAAAAGCTGATAGCTTTAGGTGGAAGAGGTAGTCTTAAGTGGCTGAGCTAGGCAATTTCTAAGCATTTCCAGCCTGGACCAATCCAGCTGCTGAGCTCTTGGATCAAACACTGCTTTCTGTTAACATCTGTGAGACACCAGCACTGTTCCAGTTTGTGCCAGGTGAGAAAACATTAATGAATGAGGGGTTTTTGTTGTTGTTGTTGGACTCAGCTATGCAGTTGGAGGGAAGCTCCTCTGGATGATACACATGTTAGGAGTGCGGGCCCTGTTGGCATAGGTCAGTGCTGTTAATTGTTTGGCACAGCACAGACTGTGCTGTGGATACAAGCTCACCTGCTTTGTTTCCCATGAACCTGGCAAAGGCCCAAATTAGCATACACACGTACAGAGAGTATTCATGGAGAAAATCTCCACAGTGAGATTAAAACCAGGAGCAAATGTGCAGATACGTTGTCTTATGGCTTCTCCAGATGATAAGAAGTGAACAGCAGTCCTCTCCTTAAGTTCACTCCTGGCATGTCCTTCTGCTGCCTCCCTGGATGGAAGCAGGTTCAGACAGGACATGGTGGAGCCTCTCAGAGCCCAAATTCATGTTACTTATAAAAAAGCATTTCATCCCATGGTTTATTCTTAAAATAAACAAATAAATAAGCAAACCACTAGTAAAAATGTGCATCTTGTCCCTCCCATCTGTGCAATGAGTATAAAAGCCAGACGGTTGCTATCTGCTGTTATAGCAACAGGGCAAGAAAGAGCACGAGTATGAAGACCTGTATATATGCAGCCCACATCTCTGCACTGTATCTGCAACCAGCTCTTCCTGGCTGGTGGGCAGGAGCAGCTGAGGTAGATGCTGGTGACAGCTACAGTCCAGAGTGCTTCTTCAAGCTGTAATGTTTTCTTTATGAGGGCATCATTTCTGCAAGGGATTAGCTTTTATATGTATCACCAGAATGAGTATTAAAAACAAAAACAAAAAACAGAATTTCTGCACATTTTTTTCCTGTTGCTGTTGTGCTCGGCCCTAAAAGAAAAGGAAAGTTCTCGGTGATGCCCCTCAAACACCGTGCCTGCACCCAGATGGGCTTTGGATGCTGCATGGACAGCACAGGCACTGCAGGGAGCAAGTGGAAATGGGCCCTCAGGGCTCTTGGACCAGGAGAAGATTTCTGAGCTATTGCTGCTGCATGGCCCAGCCCATGGGAAGTGCTGACCAAAGAGACCCTGTCACATCCACCAGAGGTAACAAACTGCTGTAGTTCTGAAACAAGAAACTGCACATCTTCTCCAGGATGCATTTTGCCTTGAGAGCTGGAAAGAAAACGTCGTGAACATTAAAAGCATTTCAGGAATACCATGTATTGCTGTTCCTTAGCAAAGGTAAGAGATCTAGGCAAATACTGTTGGTACCTGCAGTCTGTGGGAGACTATATTAGTGGTTAGCAGCTAAGTCCTTCCTCACTGGTGAGGTGTTGCATGGCCCTCAGTGGGCAGTGCTTGGAAACACACTCAAAAACGCCATTTACTCCCCCTGCACCCACAGCAACATGCAAGTCCACCGTGTTCCTTAATAACCCGGCACAGATGGTGCATTACATGCTTTGGAGGACTCTGACCCGCTTCTCTACTTAGTGCCAAACCTGCTGCTGTTTCTTAGTGACAGAAAAAGAAGAAAATGTCCTTTTTGGGCTAGATTGGGATCTGTAATCCTGGTGCCATCAGTCAGATTGAAAGGCCGGTGCCTTAAAAAGGGAAAAGCTCAGCTGTAATGCCATGGATATATACACATGGATAAAGCAGAGAAGGCTTTGACGTTCAGAGCTCTTTGTGCAACATTCCTGTCATGTCACAGACTCATCAGCCTGAATGCTTTACTCATTGTGTTACACTCCAAAGCAGTCAGGGCCTGATGCTGCCCACGAAGACCGACAGCACACAGAGCTGCCACGTGCTTTGCAAAACTTGACCTCAACCGTGCTGCTTGGTAATAATACTTAACATCATATACCTTCAGAACAGGGAGAATCAACACAGACTTTCATTTTAAGGTCATTTCCGTACTGAGTGCCATCCATTCATCCTGAGGGTCAAATCTGTACTTTGCCATACCTAAAATAAATCTTTGGTGCAAAGTGGTGACCATAGGCATGCACATGAATTTCTGAATCAAGGAGCCTGTCTGCCCCTATCACTACCTTAAAGGATCAGTTTGGGATGCTATCCAGAAATACAGCCCAACAAACATAGCAGCCCTTAAGACAAACAAGCTTTAAACTGTGTTTCTTTGTTATTATCATTAGATTTTATGCAGCCAAAGTTCATAGTCACAAGGCTGAACAGTGGCTGTCTGGACAAACCTAGAACAAATGAATGTTGTCACTAAATTAAATGTATGTTGGCTAACAGCTATGGGCTGCAGTGGTATTCAGAGCCATGGAGTGTGCGTCTCCCTGGCCACCACCAGAACAAGGGGCATGCAGATGGTTTGTGGCTGCTGAGAGAGCTTTGATAGTGCTCTTGCTCCTGGCATGCATGAAGGGCAATTGGGTTTCTTCCCCATTGCTCCCCTTTCTGGGACATTACACATACTGGACAATGCATATGTGTTCCCTGACCCTTCCACCTCCTCTTCTCTCCCTCAGCTCATATACAAAAATTCAGAGAGGGGTGCAGAGTTCTGGTAAATAAATGTTTTGGCTTTGATATATAAAAATGTATCTTGCAAAGATGGTGGTCTGGGTAGAAGGAATGTTCATCAAAGGCAGGTTTTATACATGGAATTGCATTATGGGTCTGCTCTCTCCAGCAGTATGCTTTGGGAACAGCGCTGTGCCACACCACCTGTGTGACTTCGGTGGTACGCTACAAGAGAAGCGGTTTCATGTGGACAAGGGAATGCCATCACAGCACCCGTGGCATCTTCACTGCAAGCAGAAATGTAAGCAAAAGCAAAAAGCTTGGTTTGGGGTTTGCTGAAGCAGTAGGCAAATATGCAGCTGTGATGTTGAGATCAGGGTGCCCCTGCTCCTGAACCCGCTCACGGTCTGGACTGGCAGAAACCTTTGTGCTTGCAGCTTTGCCTCATATATTCTCTCTCTCTCTCTCTCTCTCTCTCTCTCTCCCTCTCCCCCAGAGCAATGTTGAGTGGCTTTTGTGGTTTTTTATTCCCTTGTCTGCCTGTTTTTCCTCGTATGTGTGGGCTGAAGACTTGGTCACGCTGTGTGCCTGCAAACTCACCCATACAGACGCCCACAGGACAGATAGGAAAGAGCAGGAAGGCAGTGTTGTTCCTGGAAATGTAGCTCTTGGGCTGCAGTTACACACAGTAACTTGCTGCGTGTGCTGGCGTGTTTCTGCATATGACCGAAGGCATCACTCCCAGCCACTACCAGGTCTGGATGCCACCGTACGAGAACCCATTCTCTTGGTTATAACCACACTTGTGTGCTACCTAGAAATACATCGCTCAGCTGCCTTACCTGTGAAAAGCCAGTGGGCTGCTGGAGAAAGTGCTTTGCAGGGGGAAAGCACTGCGCTCCTTCTCCCTGGGCGTGCTTTCTCCCTCCATGCCAAAGTGAAAGCCAGGGCAGGAACCTGCTCACCTCCTCGGCTCTGCCTTCTGCAGTGGGCAGCACGTGGTTGGGGCTCCCTCCCCTTGGAACCCACCCTCTGTGCTACCTCCACGTGTTCTGAAACGCTTCTTACGGCGCTGACAGCGTGTTTGTGAGGGCTGCTGGTACAGTCAGGCTGTCTTTAAGTTGGGCTTGGAGCTGAGCAAAGCTCACCAACAGAAAGCATTTTAAAACCATGTTTCACAGAAGACTTGATCCGAGCTCCATTTGCAGCACTTGCAAGGCAGCATTTTGTCAGCATCGAACCTCCAGCTGCTCAGTGATCGTTTCACTCAGCTCAGAAGGAGGACTCAGAGCAAGGGGGAGGTGGGATATTTCCCAAACATGCCTCTATTTGGTTGCACACCAACGTGGTGGTGTTCTGCTGACAAGCTGGAGCCCCACCCCAGCGATTCACGCTCAGCCTTTGGGAGAAGAGTGAGACCGCTCTGAGGAAAATGATTTAAAATGCCTTCAGATGCCTTTTCACTTCTTTTTATTTAATTCCATAAATATTTTCATAAGGCTCAGTGTCTTTACAACACTTTTTTTTTTTTTTAAACACTTTGTTTGTTTTTTTTTGTTTTATACACACAACTTTGACACTTGTTTGACAGGGTCAAACAGTCCAATATAAACAAAATAATAAAACTGGCAAGTGCGGATCAGCCGGGTTACCAAAATCCTTTTTTTTTTTTTTTTCTTTTTTTTTTCTTTTTTTTTTCTCTTACTGTTAAAACCCCAAAAGCACTAAAATATCAGTATTTGGCTTCAAACTATTATTTTTAAAAACCTTTTTTTTTTTTTTTTTTTTTTTTTTTTTAAATTCTCTGCTACAAGTCCCTGTCATCATAGTGCCTTTAGACTCCTACATACAGACTCTTCTTTTCTTCTCAAGGAAAAAATAAGCTCGGTGATGCCATGCAGAACTTACAATAGCTACTAAATATACATGTTCCCTGAAATGTAGCTGCGATGAAAAGATGACAGAGCATAAAGAGAACAAAACCAGAAACCCAAAGCACCACAGTGTACTATCAATAACATTGCAATGGATGGCCGGCGACCATCCAGAAACTGAAACAAATTTCAAATATATTTCTCTATGTATTATTTTCTATTTACAACTGTGAGATGCACCTAGGTTGATCCTTGTTTGATTGTTTTGGAGAGGGTGGGGAGGCGAAAGTCTTGAATTTAGATCCTCTGTTCTAGTGTCTAGGTCAAGGGGTAATGCATGTCATTTACCTAGGGAAGAGGGTATTTTTGTTGTTCTTTTTTTCTCTATATATATATACTTTCAGCCAGAGAAATACCGTAAACGTGTGAGTTTGTTACAGCTCTCTCGTTTCTGCATATGGAATGGTAAGTGGGTTCCTCCTGTCTGGCATTGAAATGAAAGTCTGTATCAGATGCTCAGTCAAAATCACCCCGATCTGACAGCATCTGTGCTGCTTCCAGCACTTTCAGACACACGAGGCAGCCCAACCCTGCTCCCTATTGGGAAAGCCACTGTAGGTAGTAAAAGTGGGACCCAGTGCTGGTTCTTCTTTGCGATAACGCTCCATCTCTTGCAGCACCTTGGCAATTTGTGGAAGGGAAGGGAAGGGCCTTCTTGAGCGCCATGCCTGAGAACCAAGCCCCTCTTCCCTCTGGAACAAGCGGCTGCGGCTGCTCTGCCTGCCGCCCAGCTTCGGCAAGCGCTAGCGGCGCTCGTTTGTTTTGGCTTTCCACTTAAGAAGGAAGCTGCGAGTCCAACAAGTGGCCTTGTCAGATCGAGCGAGTCTTGATTTATGATGCAAATAATGGTGTGGCGGTGGAGTTTCTTTTTTCCTAGCGCTGAATATTTAGGAAGCATCTTCTCATAAAAATTATGGATGTCTCATTCTCACTCTCTGAGGCACAAAACAGTAAATGAATAGGCTTAACTAATGTGCTTGTTACTGTTGTTTTTTTTCCCCCCTAAGCAATTAAAAAGGAAAAGGAATAAGTGAAATTTCTATCACGCTGACAACAGATTGTAATCTCTCTCTCTTTCTCTCTCTCTCTGCATCTCTCTTCAGCCATTCAGAAACAGTGAAACATTTCAGTTAACTCCTGCAAACCAATTCCATTCACTTCTCTAAATAACCCATTCTGTTAAGCAAACATAATAACAGCTACACTTTCAAGTATGAAAATCCGAGCGTAAAAATGCAAAGATAGAAAAGAGCGTAGAAATCAGCTGTGATATAAAATTTTGTTGCCTCCTATGTGGGATTCCCAGTGTTTTGCTGCTGCCTGTCTCAGAGGGGCCACTCTTCCTCTCCTAAATGCCAACCTGGCATTGCTGCACTGATAGGTTTACAGGTGACTAGAAGGTGCTGAGATTATTTTTGTACTTAAATAAAAAAATACCCAACATGCCCTGGAATATCCCAAGCTCCATGGAAAGACTAAAATTGCACTCTCTGCTTTTGCCATTTTCTGAAGTGATTAAAAAAAAACATTTATCCGTGCTGCTGGCCTGAGGTGCTTATGTGGGGTATCAAATTTGAAAGAAAAATATAAATATCATAGTTATTACTTCGACTTGCATTTTTAAAGGAGGTTGCAGAATAGCTCTGCAAAGTTTAAATTCATCTTCTAAACCTGGTTAAACAATCCCAATTGTCCTAGCGCACAATGGTTTGTTTTATGAGCTTAAATGTAAGCTTTTGTGCTTGCAAACGAATGTACTTAAGGCTAAAATTGTAGGAGGTGTCTTTGAAAATATAGCTATGGATCTCCAGAGGGAGAAAAAGAGAGAGAAAGAGATCTGGAGAATTCAGCTAATCGTTCCAGAGCCCGCTGACACTGAGGCCATTGCTGCAGTTCAGATTTAACTGGTTGGTGATTTGGATTAGGTCACGGGCATAAGGCTGAACTGCTCAGGTCACATCCGTACCTTTCCTGAAAGTCAGTCCTGAACTCTTCTGCAGCTTGGGTGCATTAAATACGGGGTAAATGCTCCCAGTTATCCTACTGCTAATGGGTGCCTGCCACGCTTTGCCTGAGAGGTCAGTGCCGACGTGAAGCCGGCCATCTGAAGTGCTATAAAGTTGGGCAGGCAATGAGCGTGGGCATGGCCCTCTCTTCTGGGATCACTGCTCCTGCACACAGCAATCAGAGGCTCATTAATGCAGAACTGTGCGGGCCTGAGTGTGGCCAACGGGATGGGACCTTAGTTCCTGAAGAAAGAAAAGTGGCCATTTGTTGGAGCCTAATAGCCAATTTTCTCTAGCTGGAATGAAGGGCGTGAAGCCATCAGTTTTTAAGCTTTTATCTTTGCATGGAAAACAAAGATAGGAGTGGGCTTTTCAGAGAGTTGAGTCAGCTTAAAAAGAGAATGAATCCAAACCAAAGATAACCCCACAGAAACAAAATTAAATGCAAAAGAAATAAAAGCCCCCGATATTCTTTCCTCAGTCTTACTCCGAGCGTGATCACATCACACTGAATTGAGAAAAAGACAGTGCTTAAAAAAAACGCAATAAGTTAACTGAGGAAAACCCATCTCTCACTTCCTAAATAGCTGCTACCCCTTCTGCTCATTTTCACCTGCCCGCAACAAAACAGTTAAAGCCAGAGAAATACTGCGCAGCAGAGCATGGTGCACAAGGGAGCACATCCAGACAGGCACGACTCAGACCAGAGAATGCAGGACAGGGACGGGAAGGGACCGATGCTCTTCATTGAAATGATAACTCTGGGACAGCCAAGGAAGGGATGGAGAGGGAGGGAGAGGGAGCAGAGATCTCCCAGCACCCCAAAAAGCAAACAACCCCCTCCCCCCCAACCCATAAATAAAATTAAAATAAAATAAAATATACACCAACACAGTCCATGAGGAACTTCGATGAAGAATTCACACAAGCAAGAAAGCATTCTGGGATGTCAATGACAACTTCAGTGAAAATGAAGACAAAAAGAAAAAAAAGAAAAAAAAAAACAACATCCAATCGATGGAATAAAATAAAATAGGTCACATGGTTAGAAATCATTGGTGCTTCCTAGTATCTAGTAGCAGACTGCTTCCCAAAAACAACAACAAAAAAGTTTTTGGTCCTTCTATATATATACATATATGTATATATATATATATATATTATTTTTTAAATGCGTATATATATATATGTATATATATATTTAGTTGCAACAGTGCTTCTCCGAAAAAAGGTCCATCTATAAATATAATTTTATTTATTTTTATTTTTTAAATTTAAGTTCTTTTAAGTTAAAATTCTCCATCTCTCTAAGTATTATTTTTTGAATGGTGTTAACCTGCTGAAGTTTTGCCAGAATGGTGCCTGGCTGCGTCTGGGTTCGGTGAACTCGAAGACCTGGGACTGGGATATGCCATCTGTCACCATGTATTGTCCCTGATTTAATGGATCCTGGGGTGGTGGGTAGGCTGGAGGAACCGACTTGGAGTAGCTCACACCTGCATCGATGATTGGGGGGAAAAAGAAACAGATCAGTCAAAGTGCAATTGGGTCAATAGTCTTTCTCCGTCATGCTATCGTTTCTTATCACTTTATAACCAGGGTCCCAAGCAACAGGGAGACATGCTAGAGACAGCAAATCTATGGAGAAATGCAGCAACTGCCTGAACTCCCAGCTCAGAGGCTACAACGCTAGACCACAAGCTGAAGATTTGGAAAAGATCCATTACTTTTTTGTATTGGCAGAGTTTCGCCTGCCCTCATGGAAAAGTCCTGCGTGACCTAGCGAGACACAAACACGTGGCCAAGCCATACACACTCAGTCACTCAGACAAAGGCAGAACCGCAACAGTTGATCCCGCTCTCAAATCTTGCACCTGCAGTTTCCAAGCTGGTTTTTGCCCTCCCTCCCAGCTACACTCAGCAGGCAGCTGTGCCCCAATGCATCCCTGTGACCGGCCCTGAGCAGCGCGACTCTGGGGACCACTCGGCACCCGTCCTGGGCCACAAGGGGACAGAGCATGGCAGCTTAGGAGGAATCTCCTGCAGGGACCTGTGTTGTTTCAGTGCTATTCAGCCGATACAGAGGGCAGCTCATTATGTCATAAGGTTTGTAGGACTTTTCCATAGGGTGCTTTTTGTTTTGTTTTGTTTTGCCTTGTTTTGTTTTTAATTTACTGGTCTTGTTTCAGCCAAAAATGGCTATAGGCAATGCAGAATAGGCTGCTTCTGCTCAATCCAAATGGGTAGCAATGGAAAGACTGGCAAGCCTACATTGCCAGAGTCTGTCCGTGGCTTGAGGAACAATTCCCATGTAGGTGAGTCACAAGTTGTGTGCAGGAAAGGGGTAAGGGGACACTGCTCTGACAACTTTCCCACTAGAAAGGTGAGCTTCAGCAAGCTGGGACCTACACAGCCCGTCGTAAAGGATGACGCACAAACTGCAGTTCTGGGTGAATGGAACTGTAACAGGAAGGAGGCACTAGCCCCTGAAGCACAGACTACAGGGAAAAGTCACAGAGCTACTTCTGCATTTCCTCTCCGCAATGCCATTGACGAGGGATAATCCCTCCTTCAGCCTCAGGGTGCTGTGCTCAGCTGGAAAACACAACTCCAGAAAAGGACAGGAGCAGGGAGGACCGGGGCTCTGAAGCAGGTTGCTGTAAGCTCTGGCCACCTCTGGATCCCCTCTGCTGCATGCAGAACTGCTCTTCCTTCTGTGGGGAGGGCAGCCCCGGCCACGTGACAGGTGATAAGCTTCGCAAGGGCCATCTCGAGGCCATTGCCTCCCTGGTTTTAACCGCAGGAGCGAGGTGACTCTACCAAGTAGATCAGTGTCCTCATCTGGAAAGCAGGATGGCATGACCCACCTACCTCACACGAGGGTTGTGAAGCTAAATTAATTAATGTTTGTAAAACACTTTGAGATCCTCGGCTGGGAAGGTGCTAGAGAAGGCAAAATACGGTGATTAGCACCCAGGTACCACAGCAGCGTGTGTCAAAGAAATGAGACTGCATTCAGTTAGCAGTTCCTACCCACATACAAACACATGCTTTGTGGGACCAGCACCGGCCGGCCCGGGAACAGGAGGGCTGCACACAGTTGGGTACTTACAGACAAAGGAAAAAGCCTCACAAAGTGCACTCATGGAGCTCACCTGACAGTTTCTGTATGTTGCCATTTTATAATCCAGGGCTTTTTTTTAGATATGAAGCTACAGCTTTAGGATGGATTTAGGAGAGAGAATTAAATCTGCTTCCCCTTGCTATAGATTTTACCAATCCTAAATTGTTAAAAACTTTAAAAAGGCTCGGACCAGACAGAGATACCATCTTGACTATATCTAACTGATTTATCCTCCTTTGCAGCAAATACCATCAAACTATGCCTCTCTCTGTTCCCTATAGGGAGTAACCAAGGCCTTTCCTCATGGTAGATAAAAACTGCTCTATGGTTCATTACTCGTTAACCTTTAACAAATTCAACACAGCTAATATTTCAAACTCAGTTTAAAAGAGCAGTCTGGAATTGTTCAGCAGCTGTATCTGTTACTCTCATCAATGAGTTTCCTGCTCTGTCTTTCCCAAGCACCTCTCTAGTGCATCTGCAGAGCAGAGTGGGGTCAGTGCTGGGATACCTGAGTCAATTTCTGTACCATCCTTCTCGGTGGGACCCAACGCTCAGTTTGCCCTTGCAGCACAGTGACTTAAGCCAGTGATGTCGCACAAGAGCAAAGCACGGACTTGAGCTCATATCTACCCTGCCTCTCCCTTCCCTTCTACCACTGCCCTGCTCCAAGTTCCCTTGCTGGAAGGCAATTCAACATCTGAACAAAGCCTGGAGAGTAAAATTCTGAAGCCACACACATGTGAAGACATTCCCATGGAGACCCCCAGCCATTGGTACTTGACCACTTCACCCAAGTGAAGAGAGGCTGGTAAGGACTTTTAGGATCTGTGGCAAGATAAGGATGTGGTTGTCCTTTACATGGCTCGTGTTGGGAAATAAATCTTTTTGTATTGGTACATGGTCTGGATCTTTGACCCAGAGGACTGTTTTGAAGGGAATTAGACCTTCTGCCACCAGGATAATTAAATAATGCTTCACAACACAAAAGAGCTGTGAATCTAAAGCTGCTATCAAAGGACACTCAGCAGTTGTTTCTAACTTTGGGAGACCTCAACACCACAGTGTTTCAGTGACACAGCCCCAAGCCTTTTGCACCCCGTGGCTGCAGAACTGCAGCTAGCCTCGTGGTGCATCTGGTCTGCCATGCTGAGCCAGGCTGAGCTCTTTTTTTTTCCCCCAACTTGTAGAGGGTAAACTGCTATTCTTTAATCACAACACAGAAATGCTAAGAAATCTCCTGGATCAGCACAGCGTTACAAACTTGGAAGGCTGGAGAAGTAGAGAAAAGGCAGTCTGGCTGAAGTCCACTGACACTGATGGAATTACACTGCAAAGAATGCAATCCATAATCTGTCTTCTCCAAGAGAGAAAAAGGCAGACTCCCCTGGCCAGATCACTAGCAAACCCCTTTGGTTCTTCCCCAAGAGAACCCCTTTGGTCCAAACTCCTGGAAAACCTCTATCTCCATCTGGAACATACCCAAGCAAACACACACTGCCACATCCCTCGGTACGGAAGCTCAGACCAATATTCTTCAAGGTTTTTTTGTCCTGTCCCTTCTCAAGGATGTAGGGGTTGGTATCATTAGCATTTAAGTTGGATGAGCTTCAAAAGCTGGTTGGTTCTATTTGAATAAGCAGCCAAAGGTTTGAATATTTATCATATTTATCAAATGACGTCCATGGCGTACATGATCAAAACTGTGCATCTCAATGGCATGCATAATCACTGTGTGTTTGTGGGCATGCAAATAAAAACAATTGTGCTCTGGCAAGTCAGGCTGATAATTCCCTGAGAATACATTTTCTTGTGAAGCAGTGATATAGCACTCTGCAAAAGCTAGAGGTGCCCCAAGAATGGCTTTGTTTTTTGACATACCCGTGTTCTTGACAACGTGGAACACAGGAATTATGTGCGGGGGAGGCAGTGAAATTCACCTAATCTGAACATCTTCAAAAGCCAAAAAAGAGCAATTCTGGGAAAAAGTATGACAGGTTGCTGTTTTTCTGTTCCACTCTGAAGTGGTTTGTTCTCTCATCAGAACTCGGGGCTGTTGTGCAAAATTGTCTCTTGAGGGATTTTATATATGCAAAGCCATCACTTCACTGCAATTCAACAGAAAGAAACGAGCACAGCTCTTTTCCAATGCAATTCTGGGCTGCTTGGCGAACAGAATTCAAAGCACAAAGGGAAAGAATCGATAGATAAGTAATGATTTCTGCACACAGCTGCTGCACTGCCTTTCGGAGGGTTAAGAAAGCTGCTATACACCAATGACCAGACTTGGAGCTCCTTCTGCTGGTTCATGCATAATTCTACACTGTAGCAGAATAGAAAGGCTGCAGCTGCATGGCAAGATTGTCCAGCAGGGTGGGGGTATGGAAATCTGTTCGGAACGAGCACAAAGAAAACTCCAGGGTTTATGCTTTGGCTAGACATAACTGGATAAAGAGAGATGCTGCACTGTCAGTTGAAGTCATGTCTTTTTTTAGTGCTGGGATACGTCACTTGGAATCTTTTGAATATCTCCACTCAGAAGAAAACAAAAAGATTTATCATGGTCTCTGTTTTTTCCTTCTAATTCATCTTCTTCCCTCTACCCAAGGTTACAACAGGACTTGACTAGCACTTGAAGATTTAGGAGCATGCTGTTAACTGACAGGGAGTCCACACAGACACGTGCAGAGAGATCCAGTTATAACTTAGTGGGATGGCTCTGTTAGCACTGTGCCTTGCCAGTCTAAATACAAAACATACACAGAATACACTCAGATTTGCCTATATAGTAACCATGGAACTTGCCTTACGAGATGGTTATTCCACTCTCACCCTTTAAGTTTTTATCTTAGACTTTAATCAGGAGCTATTTTGTAGGCTTTTCTTCTATCTATCCATCTAGATTTTGTGCTGCTCGTTAGCCAGAGCTGTGTGGGAGACAATGAAATGTCACCACCTCATTTCCTTGCTGGCCGAGGGATGGCTGCTGGCTGGGAGGGAAGCGGTGCTGTGTTGCTCAGCCTTCATTCCCAGTGATCTCAACAGCAGCTCCTGCATCTCAGAATTTCAGTTCCCTCGTGAATATTGTAACCCATACACAACATGGGTAGCAGGGAACATACCTCAAGAACACTAATTGCTTTATGGTTAATTATTCCTGCAATAGTGACTAGTTTAGTTCAAAGAAACAAGAAGAAGCCATGGCTCAGTGGGTACAGCCCTTTGCCCTTCTTCAGCACGTTTCAACAGAGGATCTCAAAGCACCTCAACGCTGTGCATTCAGTTGCTGCTGTATTTAGAGTTAGTAAACTGTTCTGTATCTGATAGCAGTTCTGCTGGTTACAAGCTCTGTTGTTACAGTCAGAGGTGAGGATGGGGGCTATGAGCAGGAAATGTCTGCCTGGGCTGTTCCACGGTCAGCCACAATAACTGCAACTATGGAGGTAACTTTGCCTCCCTGAATCTATCAAGCCTGTTACTGCTACCTGATGTCATTAGGCTAGACGTTAAGATAATGATTCCTCGTGTGATAAGCAAAAGCTAAGTGAGGCAAGATGGAATAAATGATACTAGGGTTTTATCCATCAAAGCCAGCTGAAAACTAATTTATCCTGTCTTGTATGTATATAGCCTCCCTCTCCTCCAGCATTCTCTGCGGTGATAGCAAACAATACTGTCTGTTTCATTGATAGGAAGAGAGCTCTTCATCCATCACTGCCCTGCAATGTAGCCTCTTCTGGGTTGAAGAAATGCACCCAGCAACACTACCTCTCACCCCAAATGTCTCACTGAACTGGAAGTACAGCAGTGTCTCGGTTGACAACCTTACTGCAGTTGGAATCTCAACACAACATTAATGGCCCCGTGTTGGCTCTTCAAATGAGGGCTTGGTATTGCTGGAAAACCCAAGAGGTCTGTTTTACAGCTCACCAAAACTGTCCCTGGGGAATCTGCTCAGAAGCATGTGCCCACTGCTGAGTCACCAAAAACATCATCAGAGGTCTCCTAGCCAAAACATGGATGGTTTTGTTAGGTATCAGAGCAGTTCTCAGATGAAACTCCTTGCTCCAGCTGGCTTCATAATACACTGAGTGAGAAGGCACCTGTCCCAGTAATCATCACAGACACTACTGTATGTGGACCAAAGAACTCTGAAGTGCTGGGGCAAACTGCAGAGGTTTGGGTGGAGTCTCTATATTTGAGGCAATGGGATAAGCTCGGTGATTTGTCTGAATCTGTGGGCAAATGCCACCAAGAACATAATTAACTCCATTATTTCTCCTGTGAAGTGGGAAGCTCTTTGAAAAAGGGAAATGACCCTGATTATCTACAATGCCCTTCTGTTTCTAAGCTTAGTCTGTGTTGCTCAGTGTTTTTCATTCCTCCTAAGGCTGTGTCTCCCCAGGCATGAATAGGATGGGGAAAAATACTAGGCTCAATCTAGTTAGCAATGAAGATGCAATAAACTAGGTTCAGACACTCAGGAAAACTATATGAGGTTCCTAGACTCGCTTACCTGGTAAGACCTGTCCGTACTGGCAAGATGAAGCCAGCATAAGTATGCTTATGTGCAGTCATCTTGTTTTGCTATGCACATTTGCTGGGGGAGAGTTTAAAGTGCAGAAGCTTGAGATGTCGAAGAAAAGCTGATGAGAGTTTGGGTCAGGGTTTTATGAGATAGTTAGCTGTGAGCTCAAGTAATCAGAAGAGAAGTTAGCAGAATTCAGTGGCTCAGAGGGAGTTTTACTGCAGGCCAAAGCAGTTCATGCTGGCTGACGATTTAACCCCTGCTGGGGTTTGCATAGCTGGGCTTTTATGGGCAGATTTAATGACAGCATCCTTCTATACGCAAGGCTAGGGATGATGGTGATTGAATATATGTTCTCCTCCTTCCACATGTCCCAGACCACCAGCCCAAAGACTTGTCTTTGGTGAAGCTGTTGCATAGTGCAGAGGAGAATGCACAAGACAGAGAGAATGACAAAAAAGAGCTGGCCCACAACACGGCCCTGCAGAGCTCCTGGCACTGGGAAACCCTCTCACCCAGTTCCAAGGTCACTTCTTTACATTTGTACAGAAATTTCATTTTCCAAAATGGAAATATTATTGGGAAGCAGAGCTTTGAGAATGGAATCTTTTTACTGGGCAGTGCAGCCTCTAATCACCCTGAAAACCCTGGCTGACAGCTTCTAGGAACACAGGCAAAATCCCTAATGTGCCTGAGGAAAGGAGACTGCCCATGTGCATGGGAACAGATGTGGGTAGAGCTGAGGATCCAATAAGTAATGGAATGTTTCTGAATGCTGCAAACACTAATGTTGGGAGAGGAGATTAAAAGTGTCCACCAGAACAAAGCCCATGATGGATGGAGGCAGTAAGGAGCCTTCTGTTTTCAGACACTCAGAAATCAAAAAAGTAAGCTGGATAATCCTGTGTCTGTATTAAGAATGGACTGGAGATCCACAAGGGATCCATTTTCATTGGAGCTTCAGCCTTGTTTCCACGGCTGTCGTCAATCGCAAACGCAATTCTGGAAGTGTAGCTCGATGTTATCTTAATGTCATGCTTGCCAGTGCAGGCAGCAAAGGTCTTCAGTGGCACCTGCACTGATCTGCAGAGAAACTGCACACTTGCTCGACTGTAGCATAAAAAATGTTGTTTTTGTAAGTCAAGCCAAATAAATTTCTCTATTATTTTACTATTTCTAGGAAACGCTGCACTGAATTCTGTTTCCACTTATAAGGCTGACACTGAGAGAGGCTAAAGGGCTGTAACCAAGAGGCAAAACCTCGAATGATCAATGCAGAAAAACAAAGCAGCAAACAGCCCCTTTCCCTATCAGTTGATAAGCTGCACAACCAACACTACCCATTTACTTTATGTCTAATGGACTTAAAGAAGGTTGAAAATTGGTTTAATGCTGTCTTAAGGCACCTGGTTTAATATCATTATGCTTTGCCCAATCCAATAAGTAGTGCAAATCCCAGTATATTGCTGAAATCTGACCTTATGCATCATTAAATTGATTTGGAAGGAAGCCTGGCACTGCCTGCATGCACACATTTCTGTGTGGGTATAAGCATTAGGAGATGGCTGCTTCCAAATGGGCTGGTTTGTGCCCCAAAGAGGACCCTTGTTTTAGGACTGAAAATCTCTCACGACACAGAGCTGTGCTCTCACTCAGTCCCCCCAAAGAAGCTTCCATTCCTTTAGAAAGCTGAGTTCTAGGGTTTTGCCTCCCACTATTGGGTGACCCCCTAGTATCTCCCAGTGTGCTGCAGCGAGCTGTGATTTAAATGCTTCCTTTCAGATTGAGTACCAGCTGGCTCCCAAGGAATACCTCTGGGAGGTGTGGTACAAGAGCACATGAAGTAAGCTGCAGTTTATACTATTTGAAAAATGTTTTTCTGCTTCACCTCTAACAAAGTTGATTGCATTTTCCATTTCACCTCCTTCACAGCTTTTCTCTCTTCCTTAAGTATTCTGTGACAGGGAAATTACCATGGTTTCCCACTTAAGAGGTGGAGGGAACAATGGAGATGATCTAGAAACAAGCCTGTAATAGGCATCCACTGACATGGGAGCAGAGCCATCGCCACATCAGCTCGGATGCTGAGCCATGAGTCAAGCAGGAGACATGGGGACCTGTCCAGCAAAGTCCTTAACTGCAAACGGATAAATAGTCCTGATGAATGCAGTGCATTATATTTATAGTATTCCTATTCCCAAGGGCACTCACCACTTTCCAGGTATAACTGATGCTCCTGAAACACCCTAAGCCTCTCCCAATGCTCCTGGCTTGCTACAGGAGGCTGTGTGGGGAGGACACAGGCAGCCCCGAGCAGCACCTTGCCAAATTCATGATCAGCCATGTAAAAGGCATGTGGATATGTTCAACTGTCAGTCACAGAAAAGCCACCTCCCAGGAACGCCATCCTACCTCACTTACTGAGCAATTTTGCCAGCTCCCTGCTGCAGCAGCCCCGTGCCTCTTTGGGTCTTGGGCAAAACAAGGTAAAAAAAAAAAGAGTTCTCAACCAAGCATTCAGTGCAGGTAAAGAAGTTACATAATTTGAGGCAGGACTATGATTATCACAACGTAGGACAAAAGAAACAGAGCCGCTAATTTAATGGTCCTATTGGTTATTGTTTCAGATTTCAGTAAAAGAATCAGACTTTGCCTAGCTGGGCACTTGAGGTCTGACTTCGTTTCTGTCCATCTCAAGGACTTCATCTCATGAAAAGAACTCCCAGCATTATAGCGTAAGCTTGTCCTGTGTACAAGAAATGCTGACTAGTGTTTTACAACCTAATTGATTTTATCTGAGAAGCCTAGGTTAGTGTCCCCCCACTTTTCATCTGGGAGAAAGAGAGAGAAAGAGAGGAAACGAGAGCAATTGCTGAATAAGAAATCAGTACAGTACAGTTAGGCTTATTACACTTGTCACGGTGCAAGTACAGGGATTTAATTGGGAGTACTGGTAGGCATGCTCAGGCACCTTTGAACCGTGTCACGTACTTAATGACTAAACAGTCAAATTATTAATTAACAATTAATTAATAATTTCATTGAACAGTGAATAATTAAAACTGTTTTTGCCATGGCCATCATGCAAGTCAGATTCTTCAGTTTTCCAGTTGCCTTAATTTCTATGGCTGCTTCCTAGCAGGGGGTGGATGTGCAAACCCGCGCTCGTGCTGGTGTCCACTGCTGCCAAAACCACATGGACACTGCCATGCGCATGTCCCCGACCGTGGGTGTGTGCAGATTTGGAGCTTAGGAAATCTGGCCAGGAGAGCTTTTAGAGAACAACTCAGCAGACAACATAGGAAGTCAGGAGAAGACTAATGACAATGGAGAGACACAGCAAACCATGGCGGTTACACTTGGCCTAGCAAACCACTACTGGACCAGCAAAGCCAGTAGACAACAAACAGGTGAGGCAGAAAGCAAAGAATTCCTTCAACTTCTGGAAAGAAAAAAAAAAAAAGGAAAAAGAAAAGAAAAGAAAAAAAGAAAAAAAAGAAGAAGAAAAAAACAACCCAAAACCTGTAGAGAATATGGAAGAATCTGTCTGGGACTCACTGTAGCCAAGAAAACTATGAAATCTCTCAAAACCCTTTTATAGTCCTGGTTGTGCTGAGGTACTTCGGTAACTAATCAACATGCCTATGACTTTGTGAAGCCTTGGAAAACTTGAAAAATTACATCTCTGACTTTCCCTCTGTATTTACTGCTTCAAAACCTGTAGCTGCAAGAGTTATTGCAAGAGATAATTAACACCAGCTGTTTCACCAGTTGAGACTCCGTTTAGTGTATAGCATGGCATTTATTAGTTGGCTGCAGTCTGCCTGGGTTGGGAAATGAACCTGACAGTAGAGATATATAACATCTTCACCAAGATACGTTCCTTCCTAGTGCTGATGCAACTGTGCTGTACTTTAAAAGTTACAGGCAGCCCCAAGAATCATGAGCATCCCCTTCCCAAAAGCAGGGAATGGGAAGGTCTCTTACCGTGTCCAATATTTTAGCCATCTTTCTTTCCTAGCGGGACACACTTTGGGAATTAGCAAAACACCTACACATCTTCGCACACTCTCCCATCTCAGCCTGAGATAAACAGCCAAGAAAGATTTCTGCCCCCAGGGACAGCTTCTGGACATCAGACTGGAGATAACGAGATCAAATTCATCTCTGGTGAAATTCCACTGGCTTCTGCCACATGAGACCAGAGATTAATTTGGCCCACAGATACATTAAGAAAGGATACAAAGCACAAACGGTATTTTATAAAAAAGAGAAAGGGGAGGGGGAAATTCAAGGGAGACACTGGATCCTAGCCCAGCAGGATTCAGCCCAGCCCGCTCCACCCTCACATCACCAGGCACAGTGCGTGTTGCCGGTTACCTTTTTGCTTACTGACTTTCTTTACTGTCATTGCCGCTTGCCGCTTTTGATTTTCAGAAATTTCAAAGCCTGAAAAAGGGAACACGGCAAATACAATTCAGAAGTTGCTTACAGAGCCTCTCTTTCTTTTGGGGAAGGGGGGGATTTTCTGCACTGTTCGGCAAACACAGAGCTCCCTAGGTGGCAAAGCATCACCCAGCAAGCTGTGTGTACAGTAAGGTGTTTCAATGGAAGGCCAATCTGCCTTGAAAGGACAGGCCTGCTTATAATCTCCCTTGTCTGTATGGAAAGTGTAAGATTAGATACATTATTATTATTATTATTATTATATTATTATTATTAACAGGATTGTAAATACGCCCAGTACTTTACAGCTGAGCAACACAAACTGAGCCTGAACTGACACTCGTTGCAGTCAGTTTCTGGGCCAATGCTGAAGGAAGGGTATGGCTGATCGGTCACCAACTCACCCCCTCCCTACCCTGCACAGGACATGCACAGCCAGTGCAGAAAGGAGGCAGCCAGGAGACTCTGGGTCAGAAGGCCCGAGAGTTCTGTTTCACATATACCTCTAGAGGTCCAGGCTTGAAGCTATGGGCAGAATTTGCTCACTGAGGGCCAAAAATACCACTAACTGGAAGGAGATTTACTTCATGGCAACAAGAGCAGCCAAGGACATCTGAACAAGGTTTAACTGTGATGCTACAATTAAAAAAAAGTGGGCTTCTCCAACAATTGGGGCTAAATTAAGCATTACCAACAACCTCCTTTCAGACCCATTTCATATTCCTCACCTATCTTTTCATCTTCTTTTACCATCTTCCTTTCTTCTCGGAAAGCTCTGAGCCATCGCAACTTCTCCTCCAGTTTCTTGGCAAAGAATAAGTGCATTTCCTCAGTCTCCTTGTTATGAAGTTTGAAGGCATTCTTCATGCTGACATTGAAGTCATCATCTCTACCATCTTCTATATCTACCACTTCATATTTATCCATGTCTATGCGACCTTTGTAATACAGAATATCTCTTCGTATCAGGTCCTGTGGAGACAAAAGGAGAGATGGACTGATCGTGAGGTACTTACGGAGCCTGAGCTCAGCAGGGAATTCGCAGGAGGGCTGAGGAAAAGAAAGAAGCAATGGTGAAACAGTCAGAGTCTTCCAACCTCGTCTGCTGCGAACGTATTTGTTGCTGACGGAATGAATAGGGGAAACACAGAAGTAGAACAAAATACAAATCCTCATGCTGCAAAATTTTGCTTACAGGAATGAAAAAACACCTTTGAGCCAACAGAACCCTTCCATCATTTCCCATGGGTTCAGTGCCTTCTTACTGAGCATAAGGTATTACTCCTGCTCCACATGACAGGAGCCTGATGGGATTCCTGTGCTGCAAAAAAAGCCTGTATGGAGAGAGGAAACTTGTGAAATCAGCTTGTGCCCACTTGGCACTGCAGGGCTGGGTCTCCCTTTTCCAGACCTGCTCTCAGTGTCAGGGGAGATGGGTCTGTGCCGCTTCTTCCTGGCACCCATTTCCCATTCTTACACAGTTCATTGCTGAGAAAATGCCCTCAGTTCTCCATTCAAAGCAGTCTCAAATTCTATCCCACCATAACCTCAGTTTAACCTCTTGAGCCGGCTTAAATTTTTGCTTTTCCCCTCCATGACGTTTGTAATCATCTTTGCGACCAAACCTCCTCATCTTCACCTGCTTTCTACACTGATCATTCCCACCCCCTTGTTTTTCAGCAGCAGCTCACTTCTCTCCATCAGGAAGGAAGAAAACAGAAATAGCCTTCTGCTACTGCACTGGCACAGCTGCGTGGTTACAGCAGCTGGGGAACAGTAGATGCACTAAAAAGCAATGTTTTGAGAATACTGTGTCAACTGCTCAATCACAGATGTGGAACTGTGCTGAATAACCACTGTAAAAGACAGACACCTGCCTGCTTTCCCCCCCTTCCCTCTCTGTACTTCTTTTGGTCCTGCCCATCACATTTGGTACTGCCTTTCATGGAACTATTGTTGATTTACACTGGTGTTACAGGAGCACTGGCCTCTTTCATGGAACAGATAACAAAACATGACTACCAGAAAGCAAAGCATTAATTACATAAAGACATGACCACAGAGCGTGTTTCAATCTATAAGACATACATATATATAAAAACACAAATTCAGAAACATACCATTAAGATTGTCCTCCTCCACCCGCTGTAAAAATCCAGTATTTAGGCGTATTAAATTAATGTATTTCAATATTTTTTGGCTTTTGAAATTGCCTAAAGATAAATGTTTCGTCAAAGGACTCATCTGAGAGGAAGAAAATCAATGTACAGTACTTATTTACTCAAGTAAGCTTTAGGAGTGAAGGTTCTTTTTTACGAAGGAGAGCAATGGTGTTGTTTTAAATGAATCATTCGTCTCAAAAAATAAGTTGTACATCACAGTTTTTCAACAAACATGTTCATGGATGTGCCAGACAGGACAGGCTGTCATGAGACAGGACACTGCCCAGGAGATTGGAGTCTTTAAAACCTGCCCCCCTCCTCTGGAATGCTTTATAGGGGAAAAAAATACCTGTTAACTAACATAGAGCACAAATACCTTCCTCCTGGATGAAGGCTTTGAGCAACGATGCTGTCCTAAACATAGGGATATTTCAGTCTGAACATGCAATCCATAAAACTTCTCTGCATTGCCCTGATTTGGCAAATTGCTTCTTTCTTCACCCTCTGTCCCCACCTAAACACTGAGAAAAGGCTGTGAAACATCACTAAACTTGTTCAATTGAATCAATACTGTGCACTGGTTTACATTTTAGCCTTGGACTAATCTTTAGAAATAGCATTCAGCTTCACATTCTCAAAAGACTCAATAACAGACCTC
This sequence comes from Excalfactoria chinensis, assembly GCF_039878825.1. NCBI lineage: Eukaryota > Metazoa > Chordata > Aves > Galliformes > Phasianidae > Excalfactoria > Excalfactoria chinensis. Next base: position 74,418,939 of record NC_092828.1, read on the forward strand.
ACTGGAAAAAAAAACAGACGTGCTCCTTAAATTAGTGATACCCACAAATATTCTTCTTCACGGAGAAGCGGCCGACTCACTGCTGTAGAAAACTTCCAGAAGAAAGCAGGCTGTCCTTGTGAGGCAGGTGAAGTAGGATCAAACCTACTTTGTGTGCAATATTCATGACTAAGTAGAGATTTGCTCATAAAAATATTATGAAAATAAATAATCACAAGCCTCCTTTTCACCCGGTGCTGAAAATACCGCTCTGTGCATTACCTTTTTGCAGGCACGTACGTACTGAATGCGGTGGGTTTTTTTTCCCCTCTCATTTTTTGTTTAGCAAACATGATGAGCTCCCTTTAATAGCTGAGTGAGTGCTCTAACAGCATTATGCAAGTGCTACGTAGGCCGCCTGGCTGAGTGGCTCCGTGCCTTCCCCTTCTCAGGCTGCAGCCGAACAGTCACTGCTGCGGCACTCCGGGGGCTGCAGGTGCTGCTGAGCAGTGGGTGCAAAGGTAATGGTGTTGCCTAGGAGTTATTGGAGGAGCAATAAGGAGATAATAGAATCTCACGAGTGCTTTCAGAAGATTATTGTTGGGGAAAATGCAATAGCGGGAAAGAACAAGCTCAGCTATCAAGAGCGTTTGCAGAAAACACACAAAGAAGGAACGCTGCAGCTTTGTCCTTGAGCATTAAATAAGCGCACGGGGAATCAGGAAAAGAAAACAAGCACAGAGCTCCTGCCTGCCACTTCTACTTTCATTTCGAGAAGAAGCTTTTTGATAACAAGAAGAAATGAATCATCTTCCATCGGCCTCCCCAGAGCTTAGCCTGGCACCAATCTGCTGCTGGAGAAATGGCCCTGGGGGAAGGCCCTGAGGAGAGGATGCACAGGAGGACAAAGCCATGCAGAAGTCCAGGAGGGAGCTCAGAGCTGGCCCTGAGAAGCAATCACCGCTCTGTGCTGATGGAACACTCTTTTCCTGCTTCCATAAAGGAATTACCATTCCCCACCCACTGGCACCTGTACCCCATAGCACGTGTGTGTGCGTATGGCTCGTTACACCTGGCTTTGGGAAAGCTCAGTCCGTAGAGCAGACTGATACCTGTACCTGGGTACCATCATCTGGGATGGCTCAGCTGTCTGCTGCTACTTCTCCTTTCTTCCCCTCTCCATGCTTACACTCAATAAACATATTATTTACTACATTTTAACATCCATAGTATCAGAATAATAATAATTACTTGAGCCACAAATATTCTGTCACGTACGTTCTTACAGCTCTCAAAGAAAAACAGGTATTACTTAACTCCTTGCCAAGCACAGGCATCTTCAAATGCACTTAGATGACAATGCAATTGGTTCCAACAAAAATTAGGAGTTCATCTTGGCTACATAATTGGCACATGAGGCCAAAGCCCTGTTTTAAGAAACTTATTCTGCATGTGGACAAGAAAATCAACATCTGGGACAAAAGCAGGAAATGAGAGTAGCACTGCTCTGTGTGGTTTGTGGCAGAAGCAGGCAGGAGGGCCATGGCAGGGCAGAGAAATGAGCCCTGTCGCTCTGCACACTGTGTCTGTCGTGCACAGGACTGCCTTTCCTTTCTTCAAGCACATAAGCTGAATCAAACAAGCACACACAAGATAAAGGAAAAAAGATGTGTGGTGGAAGATGAAAACAGATTGCTTAAATGGGCTGGTAAGTAGTACATGTCAGAGGGACAAAGCAAATAGGTGCACACAGATGGAGATTTATCAGCAATGGAGGTAGCTGCACTGGTGAAAGGAGCTCAGCCTTAAGGGATGGCAGAAACTGCAGCTGAGACAGTGCTATTCCTGATCACCCCATGGATACCACTTAAGATAGTTAAGAGGAAATTACTGAACTACAGACACTGGTTTTGTTTACATGCTGCTGTATCAGTGTAGTTTCATCTTGCATCCTGGCTTTAGCAGAGCCAGCATGAAGACCAGTTGCTTTGCACTGCCCAGTTTTTAATGTCACACTGAAAAAAGACCCAAAGAGTTACATAAGTGCAAGAAAATGTAAAAAAGAGTCTGTAATCTTGGTCATTGGGAAGGCTGAAGAAATAGAGCTGTAAAGCTAGAAAAAAACATTAACGAAAAAGAATGGGCTGTCACTGTTTTGACAACATGAATACTTTGAAGAGATCAATTATTCTCCATTTTGATTGTGGCTTGGCTTAATTTACTATAAAGGGGAATAGGATTTGATACGTGAAAAAAGATCTTTCCAGCTACAAGAGTAGCTAAGCACTAAAACAGACGAAATAGAGAAGTCCTGAGACAGCATTCCTTGGAGATTTTCAAAAATAGGGTTAGATAAACATCCATCAGAGAAGATCTGAGTGCTCTTAATCCTACGAGGGAATAGCTAATCTCCTGGGGTCCTTCCAGCTCTGCCTTTTGATGTGTCTAAGAGAAAGGCGACAGATGGAGAAGAAAAGGGATGAGAGCAGGTAGGATTATTATGGATTTGAGGGGCAGTGTGAGGGAAGCCTCCAGGCACCAACCAGGACGGCGAACACAAGGGAGCAGTGACATAAACCCGCAGCCTCTGCAGACTGCATCCAGATTGCATTGCGTGGCTCTTAAGAAAATTGATGCATTTAGGTCATTTGCACTTATTTGTCTAAATATGATCTTTTTTTACCCTACAGCTTCTGTACATTCTTTTTCTTTTTTCTAGCTGAGGTTAATTAAACTCGTCTGAATAAAATGCTCTGCAGTCTGTTCACATAATACGTACTAAGAATATATGAGGAAAAGAATGAAGCAAAAAAAAATTACATATATTTGATGGGAGCACAAAACAAAGATGTGACACGTTACATAAACCTACCATGGCTCTGCTCTCTGTGTTTGTGTTCTCAGAGCATTGCAGTGCCTGTGCTGCAGCAGTGCTCTGGGGGAGGACCTGCCTGGGCCTTATCCTCCTGCTCCCACCTGGACTGGAACCCACCTTGCTTGCTGCTCTTTCTCCAAAGGGGGGAGGCAACTTAATCTATCTGGGTATGAAGGAAAACTGACTCATGTCTGTTATCAGGAAATCAAGGTTGGTCTTTAATTGGAAAATCGAAAGCTATAGTGTGGCTTCCACGGGGAATTACGCACCTACCCCCAAGTTATTACACCAGGTACAGCCATCTGGATAAAGAACTGCACCTGTAAATCTGACTGTTCGATAACTCTTACTGCAGTGCTGCTTTCTCCCGCTCACTAGCTCTAATCCATCACGTTTTCCTGCTGCGAGGACCCGCAGCCACACGGGCAGGCGTTGCCTTTGCTTGCAGGAGTTGTGCAGTGCCCTGCAGGAGCCCCCTGCTGCTGCAGAGCAAAGAGAATATTAATCACAGGGAGGGCAATCTGTCTGCAAAATGGCTTCAGAATTAGAAGCTGTTTAAGAGATTAAGCAGGATGAAATTTCCTTCTCCATCACAGGGCACAGCTGAGCACTGTTCGAATAGGACGCTTGCATTCCCTTGCTCAGGGCTGTTGTCTCTGGGAGAACAGGGCACATTGTATCTTTCATACGCATGGGGTGAGTTCTGCATGGAAAGAACTCAGAAAGGGCTTGGGAATGAGTGACCTCCTTTCTGGTGCAAAGATCCAGTGCTGCCTCCCCTAATGGTCCCAGTGTGAGGCTTGGGACTGGATGAGGGAGCTGGGGGGACACAGAGGAGTTGTGCTTTTACTGCAGTAGGCAGGCTCTCAGCAACTCCAGTGCTTCCTGCAACACAGGACAGCACAGACTGACTTGTAGGTGCTGGGGAACAGAATGGATCCCAGGCTGCTCCTTTGGCAGCCTCTGGAGAGGGCCTGGCCCAGTACGTATGTGGGTAATGGGTTCCTGCACCTCAGTATGTAGCCACTTTTGTGCCTTTCAGAAACTCCTCATATATGAGCATACAGGAAATACATCGAGATAGATGGATAATGTTGGGTAGGACGCCAGGAGGGACTGTGAGAGATCCTAAGACACATTATGATTTGAGGATGGCCCATTTTTTCAAGTTTACTCTATGCTAGGTCACACTCTACTTCTCATGCGTAAAACAAATTGTCTGTAGAGCAAGAGCCATTTCCAGCCATGAGTCATTAGATCCCTTTATGAACTGACAACATAAAAGATGCCAAACCCAGAATAATCTGCTACAAGTTTCTCATTGCACTCACAGGTCGTTGGTCCCTGGTTACCAATTCCTGCACGTCCTGATGGCGCTCTGGGTGCTTGAGGCTCACTGTGGATTTTCTCCCTAACCCTCTAATGGGATAACGCTATCTTCATATCTTACAGGGCAACTGGGAGCCGCAAATAAGTAATCTTTGAAAGACACATGCTGAAAACCCTTGATGACATTTCTTTACCAACTCAAAGCCCTTGATGGCATTTCCCTACCAACCCAAAGCCCCGGTGGCCATTCTGTACCAGCCCAAAGCCTGATAAGAATGAACAGCAGCACTTGCACCTGCGCCCAGGGCTGGAATGCTGTGGGTGCTGTGCTGTGTACATGTAAGAGAGGTCACAGCCAGGGCTTACACCAAACAGCCAGCAGTGGAATCACAACATGGATGAGGCAGAGAAGCAGCAGCATGCTTTGTGTTAACAAGCAGCAATCACACAGACTGCCCTTGCCCAGAAGCTAATGGGAATCTTCAGGAATCACAGGGGAATGGGGATGCAGGGATGAGGCTGAAGGAGGTCCTGCTGAGCACAAAACTTTGCAGCTTGGAGAAGAGCTGGGGCTGAAAAAAAGTCAATAAATAGTGAAGAGTTGATACTGAAATTGATAACAGACTAAAACGGAGTCCATTATAATGACACCCAGACACCAGCCCCCAGTCTGGAAAAAGCTGAGCTGTGTTTTCAACTTGGCTGTGGGTCCAAGCCTCCTGTGCAGTGACCTCCCATTGGCCTGGGCAGGGGGTGCAGAGCAGAACAGCTTCTGCAGAAGGAGGGAGCAGGGTTTTTCCATTTCCTCCTGAAATTCACCCTGGTTTTCCTGCCTGCCTGCTCTCCATCTCCACTCTGCCCAGCCTGCCGTGAGCAATGAGTGCATGGCATGCTGCCACTTCGCCATGTCTTTGGGTATCTTTAGTCATAAGGGCTTTCAACGTTCTTTGGCTTTTTAAAGAAAGACTCAGTGCCTACATTTTTAAAATCTAATTTACCTTAAAGCGACCCTTTGAAGAAAGCAGCACGGCCCGCTTGTCAGGAATACTAAGGACACAGCTTTCGGTTGCATTCATTCCTTTAACCCCACTGCAGGCTGCTTTTTTAGGCTGGGACAGTCACGCACCATTCTCACCACACTGCATAGTCTGCTGCAGAACTGGGTCTCTGCTCTGCCCAAACTCAATGAGCCCTTTTCTGGGTTTTTTTGCCCTAAACATTCTTGACCTCAGAAAATAAATCAAAGCCCTGCTGAGCGTTTGGATGCCAGCAGCTGTGAATGCTGCTATCACCCCATCAGGCACCGCGGTTTGGGCTGAACCAGCAGGGGCTCAGAAGGATGCAGGGTGATGTTACAGCCCTGTATGCTGCCTAGGATGGGCCAACTCGTAGTTGCCCCAGGGGCTGCCATGTGAAGGTGGGAGCCCACAACCTCTTGAGTTTGGGTTTATGTAACTCTTCCTGCACAAAGACAGCTGTGCTGGGGAGGTCGGCAGATTCCTGCCAAATTATTCAGCAATGTCTGTCTCCTGAGTTTGGTTATAGATGCTTGATTCATCCCTGCCAGCTCCATGAAGCTGCAATGTGGGCTCTGAGTGGGGGAGGACTGGAGCTGAAAGCATTTATGTGGAGATGCTATTTTTGCTCAGTGTATTTAGTGGAACATCAGTGGCATTTTCATGCCTTGCTCCAGCTCAAGCCCAGTCATGCTGGATGCGAAGCAGTGAGGCGAGTGCCTTTCCAAAGCACTCATAGCAAGAAGGGATGGGAAGTTCTTCTGCAGACACATCCCTGGCTTGTCTGCTTTGTTCCCAAGGCTGTAGAGCCGTGCTGCCGACAGGACACCACACCAGCATGTTCAGCTTTTGAGGTTTTGCTCGTGGGCCAGATTTACACCCACTGCAATTCCAAGAACGATAAATGAGGCACAGAGAATGCTGTACAGCATCTTGCATTTCTATATAGTTACATGAGTAGGCTAAACGCGTTCCCTATTGAGAACAGAAATCATACACTGTGAAAGAGCCTCTAAATTCAGCCCTTCCTGGATTTCACCATGACATTGGCAACAATAGCCCAGAGCCTTCTCCTGCCCTGAGTGGAGGTGTGTCTGTTCCTAGCTGTTCTCTGCCCATCCCCTGCATCCCACTGGCCCCCTGACCCTGCCCAGCAGTGCCAGAGCAGCAGCACTGCCCTTCGTGCTCATCTTGTGCAATGTCATTACCTCAGACTGCAGAATGCCTGTGAGTGCAACACACTGCCACATCCCTCCCACTGCCCAGCAAAGGGCAACACACCTGATCCTGCTGCAGGCGGACCCAGGCCCAGCGCATGTCATTCTGTGGGACCTGCACTGCTGGAAGGGACAGAGCAAGGGTGGGAGGTGCTGCAAAACTCAAACTGTGCCTTGTGGGTGAAAAACCACTTGAAGCAACAAGAAACATCCCCATGCTGTGCCGTGTTTGCAAACAAGGTTTTCAGATAGCCCTGTGTGCACTATTAGGCTGCAATAAAAGCCAGGCTGTGGTGGTGGTGTGAAGATTACCTCTGTGTCTTAGCAGAAGTGATACAGAACTAGGCCTCCTTCCACTAACAGTGCTCAGAAATGTCTCTTTTATCTTCCTATTTGGGAACTTGAACTGCAATGGAGTTTGACAGGATTATTTTATTTACTCCATTTCCTACAGCAGAGCTATTTCTGGCTGGCTATTGCTACTGCTATTAAGCCTCTCTCATTTTGATTCCCATCCAATGTGCTTTGCTGCGGGAGCTCAAGGGAAGATGGCAACAGCAATAGCCCACAAGCCAGAGTTTACATTGCATCTTGATTGCAAGAGACACAAAAAAAGTGCAAGTGAAAGCTCAATGTGTTTCATGCAGTCACTGATCTTTTAGTGCTGTCAGAAAACACACAACACGGAGCCCCATCATGGGGGAACGGAAAGCACTGTTTGGTGCAGGAGCACTGTGAACCTTTCCCATTTCCCACTGCCCTTCCAGCCTAATGCCACAGCACTTGGGAATCTGGGGGATATCTGAACTGTCACCCCAAGCAGAAAAAAGGGATGCCCATCTACTACATGATGAGAACCTCAAGGATCCCCCGACATAGCAAGATACGATTGTAGGTAACAGTGTGTGGCCCAGGCCTGGATAGGAAATACTCTGTTTTTCAAACTTAAAGCACCTCTACGGCAAACCGATAAGAAAAGTAGAGCCCATGCCTTTAAGATACCATCTTTTAGCACCAACATCATCAAGGATTGACTTCATTTGTTAGTAACTACAGTTAACACAACGGAATATGTATTCTTTCCTGAACACAGACGTATGGTTAAGTCAAACCAAAGCTCACAAACACCACAATCTCACATTTTCAGCCAACTATATAAAGGGGGGAGATTGCAGAGCCTCCAGAAAGCAGGTCATGTTCAAAGTGGAGGGGAGTTTATATGGAAGTACATTAACTGCTGCTGAAAGCGGATTGCTGGATACTGGAGATCCTGCCATAGCCAATAGTGGATTGCTCAGGCACAGGCAACACTGTATTGGAGCAGCAGAAACATGGCAATTATTGGTAACATAGGACAGAGTCCTGCTGAAACCCTCCCAGGCCATCTGCCTGTATGGCTGGCAGAACAATCCCAATCCAGCACAAGCAGCAGAAACATGGATGGCTTTTGAGATTGTGCCTTGTCCTTAGGAAACACACACAGCAGCCAAAATGAAGCAGAGCTCCCTAGCACCGACACCAACAGTGCCACTAACCCCTTGGCCTAGAGGGTAAGCGCATCCCAGGCAGTTTCCACCACACAGAAACGATCTCATCATCTGCCAATATGAAGATTTGCTGAAGAGGGAGATTCCTTGGGATTCTCCACAAAGTTTTGATCAGACCCAGTGATGACACGAACCTGTTTGCATCCTGATCCCACCCCTGAGCTCCCCCAGCCTGCTGAGAAATGCCGAGCACTCCACTTACTCTGATGGCAGCAGAGATCCCAGCTCTGGTGCTCCTGGGAGCAGAGGAAGGCCCGACACTCCTCCAGAGCACAGCCTGGATGCTGCCTTATGAATCGGAAATTCGGGGTCACAGTCAAAGTTTAGGAGGTCAAGATTATAAAATTAAGCCCCGCTGCATATTTGCAGACTGATGCTGACAGCTCTCTGATTTCGTTATTGTTGCTGTTCTGCTTTTTTTTTTGTCACAGAGACGGGAGAGATGTACAAGGCACAACAACAGTGGGTGGAGGGAAATGCACACGTTCCAGAAGGCAAAATCTCAGTCAACCATGACTCAGGAGAAGAAGGTGCCACCCACTGAAGGCACAGGGCAGAGCTGCATGGCAGCGGGCAGCCGTGAGCTGAGTCAGGAGCCACCCACACCATCCCCGGCTTCCTGCAGCCACGGGCACTCCCCAGGGGCTGCGTGCCATGCAGGTCCATCAGCTCACTGAGCACACCCTGCGTGCCATGAACACAGCCCTGGGTGCATCTGCAGCCAGCCCAGGGAACTCCCTTTGCATTTTGTGGATCTGCAGCACAAATGGCCACGATGTGAGGGCTGCCAGCAGGGAGAGGCACCCAGAGCTGTGAGCTCTGTCACTTCATTCCAAACTGCTGTGATGGTAACGAGCTGGGATCACCTCGGTGGGACTGTGGCTGATCAGTGAGGCTGCTGCTGCCTGATACTCCAAAATACAGCTCATCTGTTGCTATCAGTGCTACATCACAGTAGTTCTTCACTCCCTTTCTCTTACCTTCACGGAGTGTTTCATGGCAGAGATGTCCTCTATAAACCAGCACAGCAGCTACATGAAGATGAGGCTTGAAATGTATTTCTCTGAGTGACACACGCACACCCTGTTACACACCGAGCTGCTGCCTGACAGTTCATCAACAGGCAGCAAGCATCATTTTAATGCAGTAATTGAGCTGCCTGTGCAAGTGCCAGGCTTCACAGTTCGTACAGAAATTCTAGGGCTACCTAATCCCAGATCATATGCTGCAGCCAAAACCCAAAAGTAGAAGTGAGGCAATGAGCCAAAACAAAGGGCACATGAGAAAAAGGCATGAAATGAACAAGGGGAGGCCAGATTTACTACCAGCATAAAAATCTCTCGGTCATGTTATACTTAGCACCCTATAATTCAGTAGCATGTAGCACTACCCATATCCTACCTGTCTGCACAGACAGCAAACAGCCACCTTGTCCTAAAAACCACTTTGGATTGGAAAGCCCATTCCCAGCATGTCCTCAGCAGTGCTGTTCACTGCCTGGATGTCCTTACCTTCTTGCAGAGAACCATCTGGTGATCAAAGAGGAAGAAAACACGCTGCTGGTTCCGTCCGTAGGGCTGGTAAATCCAGGACATCTCTCCCGTGTAGATCAGCTCTGAGCTGCGGTCCAAGATATCGTCTCCCTGGAGGGCACAGAGAATGAGGCCATGTGAACCAGCGCTCCCAGCAGGGCATGCTTCTCTTTGTAGGATGTGGAGAAACAATAATTAAATAAGATTTTGGTCTTTCTGCGGCTCTCAAGGCTGCAGTGCCTGACTTCAGGCCAGGAACTGGAGGTGGGGGATCATCCTGGAGGAAAGGAAATCAAGTAAGTGTGGACACTCAACACACAGTCATTGTGGCTCAGAGCGCAGCGAGCAAAGCAGCAGCAGAATGGTGGCTCCAGGACAGCCCCATCCCCACGCTGCACCCCCAGACCCAGCTCACACTGCAGTGCCCATCCCACGGGCACAACCAGCTACAACCCCTCAAGCCTGCAGCTCCCCTGGGCTCCACAGAGATGTCCCTTCAAGATGCCAGGCCAGCTCCTTGCATCACCCACCCTGGAGCTACCAACACTCCCCCCGATGCTGCCACCTCCATCCCCACACTTTCAGGTGATGACCACCCCTCTCCCACAGCATTCATGTTAAGAGCTCCTCAGCCCCAAAATCCCATCGAGTCGGCTGGCTGCCAGCATTCCCTCACCCTGTCTCAGCCTCTGGCCAACAGTTGTTTTCCTCTCCCTCTTTTTTTTTTAAGGATCTGTGAGCAGATGGTCTTGCAAACACAGCGCATTCTCTCCCACTCTCTGAGAGAACAAATGCAGTCACCCTCCACTAATTAGGATGAGCTGGACTTTTTAAAAAGTTAATTAAAATCTATTTATTAAAAATGGGTGAATTCACCACCACCTGCCCCGTGGGCACCTCAATGCCTCACTCCAAACACCACAGAAAGGAGCAGGATGACTTCAGCGCAAAGGTAAGGAGCAGGATGGGGGAGAAAGTGGGAGAAGATAATTCCTTTATTGTTTTTGGCTTTGAAACCAGCTCTGATGCCAAACTAGAGCCAATTCTATGACAAGAGCATCCCAAAATCTCAGCGAACAGCTTGTAAGGGCTCTGGATGCACCCAGGCACACACACTTTGCCGGTCCAACTTACAATGCGGGTGCCAGAGCAACCAAGAGCCCTCCCCAGCCCTTGCTTTTCAGCGAGGATTTCAGACTGCAGGTGAATATGTAATTAACCTCCTGGCATTGATTGGAAGCAACTGTCTGAGTCCCTGGGCCCTGTGACAACAGCAGCTTCATTAAGTGGCTGTGGCATCATGCAGCAGCAGGGACTTTTGGGTGGCCCCAGTGAGGTGCTCATCCCCCTCTCCATCTCGCTCTGTGGCTGTGCTGTCTGAGGGCCCTATCAAGGCAGCCTGCCCAGCACATGGGATCATTTTAGAGTGCCCCCAGCAGTGGGACCTCCTAAGGTAGGCAGCAAGGCCCAGGGATGCGCCAATCCTTCCTCGGAAGGAAACACACAGGCTCCAGAAACTGTGGGCTTCTTTGGCTAAACAGGAGCTTATCTGAAGCAGATTCACAAAGCCCACGGATGGGAGCTTTTCTGAGGGGGCAAGCCTAGGAAAGGCTGTCTGCTAAAAATAGAAGAGCAGCTTTGTCTTTTACTCCTGTGGTAGCATCTCAAGCCTGAGGACACACAGAGGGCTCTGTAAACACTTCGACTTGATTAGCGGGATCCAAACTGTGTAGTCCCTGCAAGCAATATAAAACAAAAAAATTCAGATCTGAAATGATAGGATTTGTATTGCGTTTTCTATGCTGTGAAAACAATTTTAACATACAATCTATAGGCTGGAAGCGGATGATTTCAAGTGCTGGGTTAGCACATTTGGAAATGTCATAGTGCAGACAGTTTGGGACCAGCCCTACAGCCCCAAGCAGCAACCCCGGCTAGTAATAAAAAGCCTCAGGCCAGCCTGGTTGGCACCAAATATCCAGCTGCAAACAGAGGGCAGGAAAGGAAGCTGCGTCCTCTGTTCTGTATGCAGTCATCAGCACTCCTGCATGCACAGGGAGCAGATGTGGGCTGGATGCATGCCCCCATGCTCTCTTGAGCACTGCAGAGTGATGCATTTGTCCTGGGGCTCATCCTGCCTCCTAAACAGAGGTCAGTGCTTCTGCTGCTATGGGAAGGCAGCAATCCCCAGCTCCCCAGCTGTGCTATAGAGCTCAGTCTTCTACAGGTAACCACTCTGCAATAGGCAGTCACCCTGCTATAGGTGACTGCTCTGCTATAGGTAAGTGTGCTGCTGCAGGGGACCACCCTGCTATAGGCAACCACTCTGCAACAAGGAGCTGGGAGGAACCGAAGGGTTTTTCTGATGTCACACAAGCAGTGCTGCTGGATGAACGCTCCTCACTGTTACTGCCGGGCACTAAATCCCCTCTCCTAGTTAACATTCAGCGAGCAGGGCTCTCTTCTGCCTGACACTGCTGTTCTTTAATTAGAGATTGACAGGCTGATTAGCACTCTGGGCTACAGAAAGATCAGGGAAAAAAAAAGGAAAGCGAGAGAAATGTTGTCTTTTTCATCAGGCTCCTTTTTTGATACCTTCTGTTGCTGGGAAAAAAATAAAATAAAGGAGGAAAAGAAAAAAGCAGAAGGATCCGTTTCAGTCCCTGTTGTGATTTTTCCCTGGGAGGATTTCTCATCAGGCTGTCCTCACTTTGAAAATAGCACATTGGTTGCATGCATCTTTTTTTCCCCCCCCGTGTCATTCTTGGATTCAATAACGTAATATTAGGCCAAAGCCAACTATTATGTATTACATAATTAAGGGCACCGAGTCTTGATTTAAAGGACCAGTAAATAATGAGAATGGGAAGAGATTTAGAAAGACAGTTTTCATTATATTTTGCAATTACATATCCTTTACCCTTCGTGTAAATTTAATACTCTTGCAACCTGCCAAAGTGGCAACCCACGGGAATCTCGGGTAGCAATATCTAGAAATCTGCATAAACCAAAGTAATCTGCTTAAATAGCAGGCTCAGGTTAATTGAGGCTGTGAGCGAGGCTCTGCCCTGCACCAAACACCCCACTGCTACCTTAGGATGGCTGATCCCTCCTGGGGATGGCAGTCATGGGACAAGCAGCCTGGCCACAGCTCCCCACTCCAAGCAGAGCCGGGCTGAAGGGAGCAGCACCATGGCCTGCCAAAGCACACATCTGCTTCCCATCAGCACGGCAGCTGCGGCGGGCACTCAGTGAGTGAGGGTGCACTCAGGGCTGTGCGGGGCACTGCAGGCACTGCCCAAGCAAATGGCAAGGTTGTAAATCATAGCATCACTGAATGATTGGTTTGGAAGGGACCTCAAAGCCTATCCAGTCCCAACCCCTGCTGCGGGCTGCCCGCCCACACCAGCTCAGGCTGCCCTGGGCCCCATTCAATGCCCACATCCACAGCTGCTTTGGGCAGCACTGCCATGACCTCACTGCCCTCTCAGTACAGAATTTCCTCTTCACATTTAACCTGCATCACCCCTCTTAGTTTTAAACCATTCCCCCTTGTCCCATCGTGGTCTGACAATGTAAAACATAGCTATCCACCTTTCCTTTAAGCTCCTTCCGGAGCAGCCCCACATCATGCTGTCACCGCAGCAGCTCTGCAGCATGTGGTGGGCTGGCATGGGCTGAAGGAGTACAGAGGCTGGCAGTGTGTGCTCCCTACAAGCTGTGTGGGCCTGAGCAGAGCAGGCAGAGGAAGGCAGGGCCATGCCACTCCTGCCACCTCCCTCCTGCTTCTTAGGCAACTATATAAGCAGCACTGCCCACACTGGGGGTGCAAGGACATAAGAAAGGTGATGGGATTTGAGGAACTGTTCTCCTTAGAGTGCCATTGTACACACATTGCTGGCTAACCTTTGAGATCTGTAGCCCAGGACAGGCTCTGTTCAGCACATTTCACAATGACCTAGAACAGACCTGGTACGCTGGTCCGAGCCCACTGCAGCTGTCTGCATGCCAGCGCTGCCTGCTGCCTTCACACATCCCTGCTCTGATCTGAAGGCACTGAACCACTGGTGGGGGGATGGCACCAAGCAAAGGGAAATAGAGGCTGAGCATCAGGAAGCACTTCATAACCACAAGAGCTCTCAGGCACTGAAAGATCTCAGCAGGAGGTGGCAGAAGCCCCATATTCCACTCCATTAACAACTGAAAGAACAAAAGGCACTAGAGCATTCCATGTAGGCAGGGCAGCATATCTCTAAGTCTGTGGATGCATCGGAAATCCAAAACAAGTGAATCACACACAGCAACAGTCCAATGCACGCTTGCTGGTCGAGACCACGCTCCTACAAATTACACAGGAACACATTTCAAAGTGACTGGGGACTGTTTCTAATTTACAGCAGTCAATGAGATCAGAATCTTCCCTCCTGATTTCGCTCAGTCACTCCACGTACAAAGCCAGCAGCGATTCCTCAGGCTTGGTGCCCTGGTGCTGCAGCACCAACCAGCTGCCCCACAGTAGGGCTGCCTATCTTGGTGCCATTTGCAATGCACATCAGCAGCCCCCACGTAAGAGGCAGCCTGAAAACAAGCCCTGGTTTTGGCAGCTGAAGGAATTCCACATTTTTCTATTGCTGATCCTGAAATTCACCTTAAAAAGCAATTTTGCATCAACACTGTTAGTACAGAGATGTTAAGGAAAAACAGAGACATTTTTCCAAAGGAGGGAATTTAACATTCAAACCACTTTACTCTTGGTTGCTGCTGAAATAATTCACAGAGTACAAAATACAGTAGCAACTGGGGATTATCTCTGCCTTGTGCATGGGATAAAGTTCTGGTAAGGGAGAGAAAACAAATGCTGGAGCTGCCCATTACTCTCCTTGTTCCTGCTTCTTTGTACCTGGGGTTTGGTTTCTTTCTGTTTGTCCCAAGCAAGACTGAGCTGTCCCCAGATCTATGCTCCACTGCTCGCTTGCACAGCCACGCCATCAGGAAGCCACTGGGACACACAAGGGGATGGGAAGGGAGTGCTTCTGAGTACTGAGGGTAATTAGAGGAGGATTAGAGTCACGGGAAGATGGAAGGGTAACCACTGTGGGTTCCTGCCTCTGTTTCAGTGAGAGTTTAACTTGGATAAGCACTTCCAGAAGCTCAAAGTTGACTTCAGGTCACCCTCAGCTGACTGTTCTCCTCCAAAGAAGAACTGAGAGTCACATTCTGCTCTCCAATCCAGATATGCAGTGTACCACCAACGACTAGAAGAGACTGGAGAGATGTACCAGGAAAGCCCCCTCTTACTAACAGCCCACCTGTATGGGAAGAGGGCTGAAAGCCCTGCAAGCTGGCAAGGAAATCCAGCCCTGATGGCCTGAAAGAGGTGCCCTACAGGCTGAGATCAATGCATGGGGTTTTAGAGATCAGCAGCCCAGGTATGCAGTGCCTACAGAGCAACTGTACAGATCAAGGACACATCTGAGCACCTGGCACTGCTTTTGATTTCTCCTGCTCTCTTCCTGATTACGCTATAGTTCACTTCTGTGTAGTTTGGGTTTGTTTTTGTGCATCCTCCTGGCCATTATGTGGGCATCTGTGCTGTGGGGTCTGATGGTTACTTCAGAGGAAAGAATCAAGCAAAGTCCTGTGCTGCATTTAGACCTCATCCTCTAGTGCTCCCATCCAAAATACAGTATAAGAACGGCATGAATGTTGTTTCTCTTTGAACAAGGGCATTAGCTGTATTCCCGCTGGATCCCCAAGTGGCAGCAACAGCAGGTTCTGTTGTATTAGGAGAAGCTGAAGGATGGTGCTGCAATATTGAGCTTAAAATCAAGAAGAGTAGTCAAAAAGTCCTTGGAAAAATGACCTGGCAAGTTCCTGACAATAGGATGGAGATAAAGAATAGGTACAACTAAGTAGGAGTGAATTATCGAGGATATAGCTAAATAAAAATGAATTATCAACTGAGCCAATGGAAGAGAAGAAGAAACTGCTGTTTCACAGATCCTATGTGGAGGTCACCTTGGCTTTCCACTTGCATATGAATATTCATTGACTTGGAACTGATCCATCCTTAATCTAGTTTTGTTTACAGTGAGGTTCGTAGCATTTCTTACAAACGACACAAATTAGCTCATGGCACTGAATATACTGCAGGCTGAAGATATATCTGATGGTCCTGTGCCTCCCTGCGAGCTATTTCCTAATGCTGAAAATGAGTCTGGGTGTCAGTATCAGGGAACTTTCTGCACAGCAAACAACAATAAAACAATCAAGCAAATCATCTGTATTCTCTGCTCTCACTGCCCACCAGAGTGTACGAACCAGCTGTGATTGCTGCACTTACATGTTTTATCAAGAGATCCAGGGCTGAATCTAACCTTTATTAACGCAGCGAAACTAACTCAGTCAAGGAAGACACACAGTCACAAGGTGATGCATCTGCATTTCTCTTCCTCTATTCCCTGCCTTACTCGATCATTTCCCAACAAATAAACTCTGTGACTTCCCCATATACTGTGATTGACATAGCATGATCCCAATGATTTGAATGCGAAGTTATTCTAAACCTTTGTGACTGTTAGGAAGAAGGGAGGCCACTCCATCACTTGCTGAATACACGGATCAGTAATTTATAACAGAGGGTGATTTACAAACACGCTTGTCTTTGCTCTGCTTAGAATCCCAACTCGCCAATTACATTTATACAAGGATTCAAAAAACTCAAGGATGAGGAAAAAATAGAGAACAAATGCTTTGTTTGGATTTGCCTTTACAAGCACATGGCAGAACATAGCAGAGCTGGTGAGGAATCCCTATGCTGACTGCCTTGCTTGTACATTGCAGCTCGTTCATTATACTGCAACTACTCATTGACTTGGCTCAGAAGTATCTTTAAGAAGATACTCATTTTAAGTGTGCAGACAGCATCTATAACTTCATGTCTTGGCTTCTAATAATATGACCAGCTTTTGCCATTTTTTTTTTAACCTGTCGCAACTTCTGGGGCTTTTTGATACCGCTTTCCCTATTTCTTCCCTAGTCACAAAGCACAGAGTCATAACACACCAAGTCTGACTCTAATCTTTCTGCCAGGACAACAACAGTTACTCTGGATTTGTGTCTATGAAATAGGAACCGAACCCTAGATTTTCTTCAAAATACCATTAATGTTTTAAAGCTTAAGTCCCACCTCCAAAGCCTGCAAATACATTTCCTCTGCCCACAGTTTAATCCCAGTTCTGAAGTCCTCCAACAAATACCCAGATCAGGCTGTGTGAAATGAGCTATGTGGTATAGGATAATTCCAACAGCTGCACGGAACAGCCTTCATCCAGGTTTATAGCCCCTAACATGGGTTGCATACCTCCCAGTCCAGAACGGACGCCTGCCACTGAGCTATCTTGTCAATGTTCTCCAGTCTCCGCTTCCGCTCATTGATCTGCAGAGTCACGTTCCTCATGACGGCGAGAGCAGCAGCCACATACCTGTAGTCACTGTGGAACACAGAAGAGAAGCCCGTGAAATGCAGCTCAATGTGCAGTGGAAATATACAGCAGTTTTACTGTCAGCTGCATAATCTCACCATCCTTCTAGCAAGAAATGGAGGTAGGATTTGCCACTCATTACTACGATGCTGTGTTTTTGCATTGTCTTTCTACATCATGGAAAAAGGGCAGCTAGGTTGCAAACAAAACAGTGTGTGTACAAGACATGAAGGCAGCAGCTTCTCAATTGCTCACATCTGGAAGCCCACTGAGTCTGGCCTCTGCCCACCTGATCTGCAGCAGCTGTGGATGTCATTCTTTAAAGCCCTAAGGTGCTCACTAAAGAGCATCCTAAGAGCAAGTCTGACCACTTTGATCAGCTCTGTCCCTGGGCTTGGATTTTTATGATCTTAGGATGAACATCTGAAAATCTTTCACTCAAGACAAGTTGGAGCCCCTTCCAACGCCAGAAGGTAACTCCAAGAGAGCCTCAGAGCACTATCCAGTGGCATTCACTCACATTGCAGGCTTCAGGTGAGCAAATCAAAACCATTCTCTCTTTTTCCCAGGCGTGCCTGTGAGTGTAATAACACGGAGTGCAAATAGCTTCCCACCAGGGCCAGCAAAGATGATGATCAGTCTTTTCAAAAAGTGATGCTGAAATCAATGCTATTGATTTCCACCCCGTGTCTTCCATTCCAGGGAACCTTAATGTTCATTTCAATCGGAAAGACAGACAAGGCCAGCTGCCGTAAGGCCACCATCATTTATTATTAACTTAAGGGCTGATATTGACTGCTGACTAATGAGAAAAACTGTGATCTTAGGCAGCTGCGGGGGGAATGGCTTCATTGATTATTGCTAAAGAATTGCTCTGGTGACAGCTATTTAGGGGTGAGTGCTGTGAATTAGAGAAAAGCTTTAGATTCATTTCGTTATTTGATCCAAACAGGATAAATACTAAGAAACAAGCACAGTACACTATGCCTTGGAATATTATCTGCTATTTTGCCACCCTTTTCTGGATACAATCTTGAGATCAGCTTCAATTTTTACTCAATTCTTACATCAAAATTCCAGCTGGGGTTAAAAAAAATTCCTACAAAATCCCAAAGCGTGGAGGCTGGTTCTTATGCAAAGCAAAGGAGGATAGAGGATGGGCTGCCTGATGTACACATCCCAGTGTACAACAAAGGATCTGTTGCACCTTCACTTCTGTAGCCATCTCTAGGAAGCAAAAGCCTCTTTGCACAAGGGGGAAACTGAGCTATGCCAATGAGACATGCCACTCTACTCTTCAAAATATCCATGAGCTCTTGCAGGGAAAAAGCTCAGTCACTATGGACAGAAAGGAACTGCAGAGACTGGGAAAGGTGCAGGGTATGGAGCTAGTCATTAATGAGCTCTATTAAAAACAAAAGGGGAGGTTGGTTTTAGTGCACCCATTTAGCAGAGTGTCCGTCACGTATTGTGTTCACATTCTCCTAATCTGAGCTCCAATCTGCAACAGGAGCGCTCAGGACACCAGCAAGCTGCACTTAGGATCTTCGTACATTTACTTCACATTAAGCTGGTGCAAACCTTTAGGAGGTGAACAGATGTGGCTTTGTGAAAAATTCAAATGAACCAGACTCAAAACAATGAGCAATTGAAGGGAGCCAGGCTTTGAAAACACCCCCATGCTTGCGCCTCTGTGCCCAGCGACCAGTGCCAATCAAGCTGGGTTTTTATCCCGGTAATGCTAATTCACTAATTCTAATGCTCCATTTGAGGAGAAAACTTCGTGCACATTCTTTCACCCAGTAGTGAAGAAAGAGTCATGCCTGAACTTTTTGGGCTCCCAGCCCACATCTGTGGCAGAGCTGGCAAAACTTAGAAGAAAAAAAATAACAGAAGCAAAGCATTTGGACAGTGAATTAATAACAGGGCAGCACTGACTATAACATTAAGGAAAATAAATAGTTTGTTGATTACTTTGGGAATGCAGTGACCTCTTACCAGGGGTCAACCAGGGTGCAATTCCAGACTCATGCTATTTGAGGGAGAGTGCTCAGGCTGCTGATTGCTGCTCTGCTGCCCTGAGCTGGCACAGGGAAAACACATAGCTCTATAAGCACTATATTAGTGAATAGGAGGCAGCAAAGAAAAAGAATTAAATCTGCTCCCACATGAACCTAAGATTTGCTTTCATAGGGACTCCCAGTCCTT
This sequence comes from Excalfactoria chinensis, assembly GCF_039878825.1. NCBI lineage: Eukaryota > Metazoa > Chordata > Aves > Galliformes > Phasianidae > Excalfactoria > Excalfactoria chinensis. The sequence continues at coordinate 74,438,126 of NC_092828.1, forward strand.
TCTCAGTTTTGCCTTACTCTGTAAATTGCTCAGCAGATTTAAACAGTGTTTCCTACATAGCAAAATTCCAGTCAGCGTGCCTAAGAGGTTCCCAACCCAGCCAGAAACGAGCCCAATTTCACTGTATTAGTCCACTGTAATTCTCTAGCTTCTGTTTCAGATTCACAGTCTAATTGTTAGCACCGTTAGACCACACATGCACAAGGGCAGCTCAGCACCTGGTCAGTGAGCCCAGCTGAAGCTCCCAGTCAGCTTCTCAGTTTCTATTGCTCTTAGCTGATGCTGACAGCATCCCAGCCTGCAGGTACCTGGCTTTTCCCCATGTCACAGAGTGATGCTCCCCCAGAATTACTGATTTGCCATTCTCAGACTCTGGTCTTCTTATCCCCAATCCCAAAGTCAGAGATTTTGGCAGCAGAAAACATTCTCATTTCAAGGAGGCATTTGGGGCAGCCTGGTTTCAGTTGAGTCCCAATGCAGAGGCACCCGATGCTGAGGGAGACATGCTCTGTGCCTCCCTTTCCCCAACCACGGCACAAGGGAGGTCTGGGACATGAGCTGGGCTGCCAGGAGAATTGGTTGCTCCCGGGCTGTTTGAACACTTGAATCATAGGACTGAGACCACAAGGGAGCATGGGGTAACCCACTGTATTTCTGTGTCATAAAGCCATCCACCAAGAGCGAGGCATGCCCACAATAACCAGTGTACAGCACGGCGCTGATGGAGGGCTCTCAGTCTGAGCAACCAACTGTTGCATAACCACAGGGAAGGTTTGAGTCTCACCAGAATGTGACTGTAGCTGATAGTTTAGCAACATGCTGATTTTAAATCATCACAAAGGAATATACTCAAAATAATTCACCCTTGTGTAACCACCTTGTCCACATCCTCTTTGGTATTACCACCAAATAACTCAGATTGGGTTGTTTTAAACACAGACCTCTCCTCTCTGGGGCTGCTTATGTCTCTCCACTGTGAAGTCACACATCTAAGCTCACCCTGTAAGTACTGTGGGGACATCACATGGCTGGTGAGCAAAACAAGCCACAACATTTGGGATCCTTGAGCTGGTTTCTGATACCCTAACATTCCCATGGGTCCACTCCAAGTTAGACTTGGTCTGGTAAGGAGAGGAAAAAGACAAATTGGATCTGGAGCTAAATGCATTTCCAAATAGGTGATTATCAGCCAAGCGTTCAGCAGGTTGGAAGCAATGGTAGTAGTGAACCTGCTCAGTGCAAATCAATGCATCCCTTTCCTCGTGTCACTTCTCTGTGCACTTCCAAGGCTGATTTGGGGGAAAATCAAAAAATCGAACCCTTGCAGAAGTTTCTGAAACTTCTGTAGTCTTTTTTTTTTACCTCTCAAACTACTTCCTTTTAAACAGGTTTTGGAAAGAAAGAATACTGGCAAGGCAGGGGAAAGTCTGTTTCCAGAGGGCTTTATTCTTCTTTCACCTATCACAACTGATATCACAGATATTACTCTTCATTCACACTAGGCCAGGTAGTCAGGTTGACGGCCCTCATCACAAACAAAATAAATCCTTAAAATTTGGAGGAAGAAATCAGACTGCCAGGTGCTTATCCGATCCTAAAAACCCAATGACAAAACCAGAGGCAGAAGCAGGCTGAAAAAGCAGAACAGGTTCTGAATTCCCCCAAAATCTGAGCATACTCAGGTTGGAGTTGTGGATCCCAGCCCTCCACCTGCTGTGTGCTGGGGTCCTCTCTAGGACAAAGAAATGAGCCTTTCTGACCACTGAATGCTAATTAAGTCATTTTTCTAGTGGAACTGGTAGCATCGTAAAGTACATCCAAGGGTAATTAGTTCACATGTCTGATTACAAGAGAGATGAGCTTGGCTCCGCTGAGAATCAGTGCTTTGAGAAGCTTTTTAACTATCTGCTGAACCTTTGCCCTGCTTCAATTTATACAAGATGTCATGAGATGCTGGACAGAAAAAGAAACACCAGCCCGTGTGCGTGCAGGCAAAGAAGAAGCACTGAGCAAAACTCGACTGTGTTTGAGGAGCACCCCCATACCTGTGATCCTGTGCGGTGTACTTGAGAAGCTCTGCGAGCTGCAGGGGGTATTTGCAGATCTTCTGCACTGGTGTCAGTAGGAAACCATCTATGGCAATATCGATCATCTGCTGCAACAGACGACACGCTTCGAAGAAATGCTGGTACCTGCTATCTTTCATCAGCTTGGAAAGCTCCATGCACGCATCCAAATGATTATTACAGTACTCTGAATAGATCCAGAAGCCATCTTGCTGTGAAAGGCAGGAGGGAAGGGATCACACGTCAGTCAATCACCAACATTATGACTAAAGAAAAAATGATGCCCCCGTAGGAGGAGGAAGGGTTGATCCTGAATTCTTTCCCTGCTCGAAAAGGTTGCTATGGGATTAAAGGAAGGAGAGAGAGCCCTTTGTGCTGACACACTGCTAAGGACTCTGCAAGCAGCAGGTGTGTTAAAGTGAACCCCTGTGCTGTGCTGGGGGTGTTCTCAATTACATATTCCTCTTTTCTCTATAAAAGGTAAAGGTAGAACCAAGCCACAACTCTGGCCTTCAGTAGTACAAGGCAATCTTGCTTTTTTTAGAGCTCTCTACCTGAAGGATCATGAAGCATCTGACAAGTGCTTGGGATCTGGGTAGTTCTGAACACCTCTCTACCAAAAGGGAACCCCGTGAACCAAACATTGTGGAGTTCCCTGTGGTCAGAGGTTCAGAAAACACCAAAGACTGGAAAACCAACCAACCAACCAAGAAACCCACTTGCACACTCACATGCCCAGCCACCCTTCGCTGGCTTTCAGCCTCCATGGAAATGAAGACAAGTGTCAGATATCGCTCTGAATAGCGGCAGTAGCTTTTACTATTGTTACTATAAACGAATTGACAGCACAGCCTTAGGACATGACATTTTAGCTACTGATTCTCACCAAGATTTCTCCCATCTTTTTTCCACAAGGGTACAATACGCTGCTGTTGTGGAAGCAAACATCAGAGATCGCAGGCTCTGATGAAAGTGAGCAACTTTAATGCTGCAATGCAATTTCTCAAAAATAAACTTGCCTTTTAATTAGAAGAGCAGTGATCCTTAAGAGATACCACAAGTCTTTTCAGGGACGCCCTGCTGAAGTTTTGTGAATTCCTATTGGAAATGTCCCTAGTACATGAACAGTCACTAGTTCAGCCCTGATGTAAGTAACACAGTACAGGACGCACATCCTGGGTCGCAGCACCTCAAGTGTAATCTCTGATACAGCCTTTCAACCTCCCTAAAAGAAAGCCCAAAGCTGCGGTACTGCAATTTCCTTGACACTTCCTGACATATTTAAAGCACTGGCCAATCTAACAGCTCCTGCAGCACGTGGCTTATATAACAGCATGACAGGCAGGGCCAAACCTCTGGGACTGCAACATCAGCTAAAATGTCCTCTTCAGTGCACACTTAGCGTGAGCTGCCACTTTGCTCCTGGCCCAGCCACCCTGCTGAGGGACACATTGAAGCTTCACAGGTTTTTCAGCCTTTGTAAATGCATCTCAGTGCCACGAGTGAGCATCCTGTCCGTTTGCACTCCTCTACTTTTCAATGCAATGCACAACTAAGGCTTCTTGTTACTCCTTTGGTCTTCCTTACCTAATCCAACCACCTGGTCATCCCTGATCTGATTGGGATGGCTTGTGAAAGGTTTTAAGTCATATTTTGAAGAGAAAAAGAAGGTGAAGATGATGTGAGAAACAGTGCGCCTATGTAATGTGAGAATAGATATGGAAGCATGCTGGGATTCAAATGCAGTGAGGGATTTATCCAACTATGTGCTTCACTTGGAGTCCTCCCAGCATTTGTACCTTACAAAGTGGATACAGTGGCTATGGAGTAGCCTGTGGTGTATCACTACTGGCAATAGAACAGAAGAGAACTGATGGATGGCAGTTAGATGCTGTGTGGTTCCTGCCTTCTGACTTTTTCTGCACCCCCCAAAAAAACAACACCCAGCTCCCCAAACAAAATTACCAGGTGAACTTACGTGTTCAAGGAAACATGGTCCAATCTCACTGAGATGGGGATCCTCATTGTTGTACTGTTTCTCCAAGTCCCGGACAAAACCCATCTGAAATCTATAGATATCTTCAATGTTCCCGAAGATGATCTTCAGCTGTTCATCACTGAACATATCCCTTCTCTTCCGGCACTGCTTCAAGTAGCCCTGTAAGAAGTAGGACAGAGCAATCCATAAAATAATCCAACCACTGAGGCTGCTTCCAGATTTTTCTTGAGTTTCTTTCAATTCCTCTCTACATTTAAACACACAATAGGCAAAACATACCTGGAAATGCCACAAGCCTTTTTCTGACAACTGAACATCTGATTAACCACCTGAGGCAAGCGATGAGTCAGCTGCAGGAGCACAGGTGAAGGCAATTCAGCTGTGCTACCAAAAGCGGTGGAACCTGGCTCCACCTCTCCTAGATCTCATTTAAGGGCTGACCACCACTAAAGCAGGATCTCTTTCTGGAGATTGCTCCTGTGTGGACTTTATTGTGAGCCTTCAACATTGGTGAGGATTTTCCCTTTATCCTTTTATCACAATAATCTCTCATATGAAACATCTTTATAACCTCTGTTTACCTATTGACTGTATGACTGTACATTGCATAAACCAGTTTTGCAAACAGAAAGTTCCCCAGAGATCTCAGCCAGCACAGCCCAAAGCTGCTCTGTCCCTACATGTGCTGCAGAGAACAGTAAAATACAGCTGATGGCTCCAAAGAGATGTGTTACCCAACCCATCAAATATAGTAATACCTGTTTACAGCAGCTCCTACAAACACTGCCATTCTCACATCCTCTTCAGTGGCACGTGGCAGTACACAGGAAGCCATGAGAGGCTGTTAGTCCCCTGTCTACTCTGATTTCTCCTTTTGGCCACAGTAATCAGGGCAAGGAAGTTGCCAGTTGTGCTGAGAAATACTCTGTCAATGTGTGGCAGTGTGCCCTTGCTCTGGGAGGAGGCTATGGATGCTGTATCCATCCTGAGGTACTTCAGCAACAAGCAAAATGCTGAAGGCAAACAGCCTTCCCTCGCTTGGCAGGCAATGTTTGTTCCCCTTCCACGAGACAAAAGCAGGAAGGCTGCAGTGCTGTGAGCACCACACAGCACTGAGGCAATGCAGGAGCTGGGGTGGGTGTTCCAGCTGGCCCCAGCCCCGAGCAGCACAAGCTGCTGATCAATGCCATCTAGAGGAAAGCAGCATCGTTTTAATTTTGGTTTCTTCTATACCAAATATGTTATTCCATACGGTACAAAACAGGCAGAAATTCTGCCCTGTTTTCTTAGCTGTCACTTTTTATTGTTTTTCTTGCTTTGTGTCCTGCACTGTACAAACATCAGACTCTCCCACTGAGTCTACAGCTGTGCAAGATAAATGGAAAAGGAGAGAAGAACAACTGGGATGCAGAGAATTTAGGGAAATTCCCCAAAATAAAAGGGAGTCTGCAGTAGAGTTGGCAACTGTTCAGATCTCCCACATCCTGGTCCAGTGGAAGAACAAAGCGCTCCTTATTACTTAGTCTTCATTTGTCCATGATGCACCGTGGTGCTGAACCCAACTTTAGCTGGGCATCACACATTGCTCCAAAGGCTTCCTGATATAAAAAAAATGGAGTGGATCAATATTCTAGCAAAAAATAATGTAACACACTGAGCTCTGCCTGCTTCCCTGCTTTGCTGAGCCTGCCTTGCCCACGAACTTGCCATCCTGGTTTCAGCTGAATCATGATGACTTCCAACAAGCTTGCCTGAAGCATATGTGGTCCAGGGGATGCAGTGACACACAGAGGCTTGCGATGCCTGGGCTGAATTTCTGACCCTGAACTGATCCATGTGACATTGAGCAAATCACTTCACCCCCCTGCACTTTGCCTGTCTGCATGATTTAGGCTACAAACCTTGCTAGGCCGAATAGCAAATGCTACGCTGGCCTTTTCGGGACTGTGGCCTCTTGGTTGAAAAGAGAATAATACAGGGGTCATCATGTGATGACTTTCCCTATGTTTATTATATAGGGAGAAAAAAAAAAAGAATGAAGAAGAAAAAATGCCAACAGCTCCAGTTGGATGGCTATATTTGGGAGCTCTAGATGCTTAGTCACACAGACGAAGTGCCAGCTGGTGACACACAGCTGCTGGTCCATAATGCAAGCCACTGGAATGCTATAATAAAGTGTCCTTCAGCCTCACCATGTGGTTCTGGGAGGGAGAACTTCAAACTGCAGAATGATAAATGCAACTTTGGCCGAGCTGGCAAAGAACCAGCCTCTGCAATGTCCAGCTCAGCTAGAAGGATGCCGTTACCCTGAACGTGCCCATTCTTACAGCCGGGAAGCTTGAGTTATGGAATACCTTCTCCATTGACTAAATCTAGGTCTCTCTTCTTCCTGCAGCTCCTTGATGACTCATTTCCCTGGGTTTCCCTGTCTCATTTTTCAAGGCCAGGAGGAATCAGAGCACGCTGGTTGCCATGATGCAGGACAGTTGAATGGCAAATGACATTTCAAACAATCAAAGAATAACGCAGAACATTTTCTATGCTCCTTTTCATGTTTACCTGCTTATCTCAGAACCGCTACAAAAAAACAACAGTAACTCATGGACCTGCCCACAAAGCCAGGGCCTTCCTTTTGGCCCCGGCTGCAGCGCTAGCAGTGCTGAACAGCTGCTGCAAGGCATTTGTGTCAGCACCTTTGCCCTGCTGCACGCTGCAGGCTGCCTGCAAGCCAGGCTCCCCTCATGCACACGCTGCTTTGTGAAATCAGTCCACGGATGATTTATATGAACATCTTTCAGCCCTGGGGTTGCTATTGGCTGCAGCTTCTGTCTTGAAAATCCCCTCTCTTCTTGCTGCTGGTTCATCTCTTTGCCAAGTCACGTGCTCCAGAGAAGCTGAAGCAGCACATTTCTGCACAGGCACCTACAGAACCATGGGGAGAATATGTGAATGCATGCAGCTCCCAGCCTTATCCTCTACCCAGCTTGTGCATGTGATGTTTGGATTCCAGCAAAGGGGAGGCTGAAGACTCCAACATAACATGCAGCAAGCACCAGCTAGAAGGATGCTGCATAATTTTTCCAGTAAATTTACTTCTGTTACATAAAACAATGTCATCTTCCTCCTGCTCATTCCATCAGGTTTGCTAAGAAGAGGGATAGCTGACTGACGAGCAGATGTTGAAGTGTGTTTTGCTCAATGAATACCTAAAAATAACCGTCAAACTGTCTCCCTTTAAAGTACATTTCCATGTAGTCCCTGAGGTATAGGCCAAAGTTAGAACGTATTTGCAGGAGGTTAAGTGCTAAGTTTTCTTCACCCCAAAGTGGGTTTAGAGACAGTCAGGAGAGGTGGACAATCCATCTGTCCTTCCTGTCCTGCTGAGAGTGAGGGGAGCACTTGCAGCAGGAAGGAGGAGGAGATGACAGCTGCTGCAGGCTGAGAGTAAATGGCAACTATGATAATCTGCTTTTCCTCCAGCTCTGAGCCAGACTGGGAGAGAAAATGTCCCGCAGGCTGCCCTCATTTTGGACAAGCACCATCTGAACTATCAAAACACTATTCAGCAGAGCAGTGCTCACACACCCAGGTGAACATCACGCCCGTATGTGCAAACCCAAGAGTAACCCAAGAACAAACCAGAGGCTGTTTGAATGAAAAAAGACACACTAGAGCTGTGCCTGCTCCCAGGTACTCTTCAGTCCTGCTTCCAGGACTCTGAAGCAGCAGGCAACAGAACTACTGCACATCAGGCACAGACCATGCACCAGTCTGGCTGCACTTCTTCCATTGGCACCCTGGATTGCCCTGGGAACCACCTACAGTGCGCAGCAAAATCCATTAGGAACACAAGCTGGCTCCTTCTCCAAAGGAGAAAAACAAGTTTTGCACAAGCAAGCAGCAGAAGGCAGCTGCAAGTCACATACTGGGGAATACATGTATGTATGTCCGTATGTATGTCCGTATGTATATCCTTATGAATCTAAGTAACTTTCTACAGAAACACCCTTCATTCTGCCAGCCACAGATGAGAAACTGGCCATAGAGAAGTGCCAGCAGTCCCCCTGACGTGGTCCTCTGGAGGTGCACCACACCACTACCATGAGGGTTTTATGCTGCTCATGAGGGTTTTATGCTGCTCATGTCCTACAACGCTGAGAATGAGTCAGGCTAATGCCACCCAGACCATGCAGAAGCTTGTCCCATCAGCTCTGCACAACAGACTCGGCTCCATGTGCTGAGATGCACTGCTGTTCAGCAATCAGAGCTGTCCAGGCACCAAAGCAAAACTTAGACGGGATCCAGGCAGTCTTATTAAAAAATAAAGTTGGAGTGATATGACTTGGGAAAGAGCAAAACTGCAGCAATGGAAGTTAGCTGGTGTTTTCCCCCTCCTGTCCCTTGGGGCTCACTGCTCCCATCAAGCTGCCACTGTCCCAATACCTCGGCTGCTCTGCTGGTGTCACTCCTGGTAGGGTTGTACCCTGTGCCTTCCCAGGCTCAGAGCCCCAATGCAGCAGCTGGCTGCTGCTACCCATTATAACAGCCTAGTTTTCAGTAGCTGATTATTTTTCTAAGCTCTAACTGCTAAGCCTGAAATTCCTATTGCTGGATATTTCCCTAAGGCAAGATTCTTTTTCCTTCCTTTCCCCTTGGTGATATTAAAGAATAACAATCCATCTGCACCGGAAAATGCAGCCCGGAGAAAGCTCAGCATTTTGCCCCTCATAAAAATCTTCAAAAATTGTTTCACCACACAGCAACCAGACCTTCACACAGAGCAAGGGCACAGCAGCAGCAATTCTCGGTGCTGTGTGGTTTGTTGAGAATGGGATTCCCCTCCAAGCCAGCTGCTTCGTGAAGCACAGGTAATTTTAATTCTGGTGCTGGCTAGCTTGTGAGCTCCTGACTTAGCAGGGCTGGTGCCATGGGTATTATGAATAATAACACGGTCTATAATAACAGAGTAGCAGGTTCTGGGAACACATCCTACAGCAGAAAAGAGCAATTGGAGGGCTCTTAATCACCTCACAGGGGCCAGAATCCTCTGACAGCAACCTCATATCTCAAGGTGTCTCACTGGCCCTAAGACTTCTTATTGTAATTCAGCAACGGGAGTATGACTACATGGCTGAGCTCAATGCTAGATCACGCTCAGCCTTTGCCACCCAGCCATCGCTCCTCTGCATTCCACCACTATGTCATATTGCAGCCGTTTGTCCTTGTGCCTTCAAATAAAAGAGCAGGAGGGAAAGGGGAGCTTGTCACTGCCACCAGCACTCCTGCATCTCATCATCAGATGTGTGGTATCTCCTCATTCCCTGGTAAAACATCACCTCTGTATAAACCTGTTTGGAGGAGCTCACGGCATCTCCAACCTTCTCTTAGGCACAAACAGGAACGCTCATGTCATGCTGTGCCAAAACACCAGCCATGGCTCAGCTGGCCCCGAGCCTTCTCCCGGCAAACTGATAGCCCTGGCTGCACTGAGCAAGTGACAGCCCATCACTCTGCAGACAAGAATGCCCACTTCAGTCCTCCATTTCTGAGTGAAGCAGCTGAGTCACTTCCTGGTGCTCTACCTGGCAGTCAGACTTATCCCTCAACACCATTTTGTATCGCACATCACTTTTACACATTGCGCGTGTCGTTACATGCTGCAAATCATTGTTACTCCACAGATGTCATAAAAGCTGTATCTACCTGCTCCTCCTGAGAACTTTATTTGGCAAAAGCATGGTGACATGGCCAGGAAATGCAAGTTCGGATTCATTCAGTTTTTCAATAGAAAAGTGCAAATGCAGGAAAAGAAGCACAAGGCAAAAAAGTTCCTGCAGCTTTTCCCTTCTTTAATGCAAAGCCCTCTGACTGAAATAGCACACTGAAATTAAGCTCATTTGTTTCCAAATTGAAATCCCAAGGCTCTTCCATATTCGAAAAGCATCACAGTTGCTTTTTTGGTTGGCTGCTTTGCCTTGTCAAAAGAAAAGTGGCAAGTATGAAGGAAGGAGGAAGACATTTTCTAAGTAGAATTTGCAAAGGGCTTTACCACACTGACTCTGGAAAAACTGGACCTGGGCTCATGGAATCCTAAACCTTGAGAGGGATGAGCAGAAAGCCCCAGACTGTGATTTTTGTGCCAACAAACTTTGCCCTCACTCTAAGACAGTGCCCAGGCTGTCCTGAAGTGCATTGAGGCACATCTGTGCATTCCCCTTCCCAAGCACCACAAGCACTACACTTCACGTGCAGCTCGTGGTACTAGGGCTGCAGGACACTAAGGAGTTGTGGGAGCTAGTTGTGCATAATGAAGAACCATGCTGAGGATGGGAGGGTGCCATCATAATTGTCCACTTGCTTGAAGTTTCCCTTACACTATGGAAATGCAATCCACTTCCCATGCTGAAAACATTTTGCTCTCAATCCCACTGTAAGAGAAACCATTCTGAGCAAGGGGAAGTTGCAAACTCAGTGTGAAAGACACAGATGAAATGGTTAACTGATAGATTTAATTATGACCTAATTTCCTTGGTCAACAGTTCAAAAGTAGATGGCAATAGGCTTTAATTAAGAGAAATGCTTGAATGATTTCAACCTCAACGTTTTTCAGTCAAAAAAAGTACCAAAAGAAGATCAGAAAATGTTCTTTTGGCTAATACAAACCAAAGCTAATTAGCAGATCCAGCAGAAAATACTCAGAAGTATCAATACTTATTGACAGGTGCTGCTCCTCTATTACACACACTACTCGTAAGCACACCACAACATCTTCCCCCATCACCCAGGAACAAACTCAGTCCTCAGCTCTCCACAGCCCATCACGTGTGCTGCTGCACCCCCCATGTCACAACCCCAAGTACCTCACAAATGTCCTTGAGGTGCTTGATGTAGTGGCGCTCCGTGCTCATGATCTCATTGATGACATTGGCTCTCATCTGATCTCGGTTCTGGACGGTTCTGCCAAGACAGAGGCAGTCGGCGCTTGGATCCAAGTGACCATTCTGCACTTCGCTGGTTCCCTCCTCCACTCCATCTTCTTGGTTCACCCATAGCTGTGAGGAGAAGAGGGAAGAACAAGGTTATTTGAAAGTGCATCAGGAAGCCAATGAATGAAGCCTGGGCTGAGGTCTGCACTGCACTGGGTGATACCGGATTGAGTCCCTCTTTATGTCAATGGTGATGCTAGCAGTGCAACCATGGCAGCCCAGAGAGCCCATTTTTATAACAGCATAACCACAGCCCCAGGTGGTTCCCTGCACACCACTTGGTTCCTCTTGTAAGCAAAGGGGCTGTGGGTTTTGATAGTTTTGATTCCAAATATAAAATCGTCGTATCAAGGCAACCAGACTGCTGGATGCTGCCAAGTGCTCTGAAATACAGCATGTTCATTTGTACAGCAGAGCGACCTGCAGAGCTTAGCAGCATAAAGCATTGCTTTCCCCAGCCTTCATCAGCTGGGGGCTGCTGTGACAGAAGGAAACCTCTGGTAGGAGGGAGGAGACCCCTACAGATGTCTGCTTTATGAAGATCGAGATATGCCTTCTTCAGGAATCTGAGCGGGTCTGACCATCCGCTCAAGCTAATTGGGTTATGGCTCTCAGGTTTCCTCTCCCTTCCCAGGCCAGCATTTGTGCATGAGCATTGATTTTCATTTCACAGCAGCTTTCCCCCATCATTTCACATGAGCCATTCTCATCCAGGCAAAAGCCCTTTCTCAGCATCCTGAGGTTACAATCCCTAAACTGCACTGGGATGAGACGAGGCCATTCCTTGACAGAACAAATTTTCCTGCCATTTGGAGATCAGAAGGTGGGTACCAAACACACCCTTGGCACTGGACATTTCAGACTGCAAGGAATTGCTGAAAGCAACAGTAAAGGATCTCTGCACCTCCAGCACCCTCCATTTTCATCATCAAATAAAAGCATGCATTGAACTTGTACATGTAAAGCTAATGCAGACTCCACACCTCTGTCTTTAAGCACAACATACGGACCTCCTTTTGTTACCTGTTCCCCAAAACGAAATCTGCTTAAAATAACCCTTAAAAATCCAAATTGGGCTCAGTGTAGTTTGTAAATGAACATTACATAAAGGTTAAAACACAGAAGCAGTGCTGTCGTGCAAATGTCATCTCAGATGTTACATAAACAAAGCAACTTCTCAGCATTTTAAGCCAAAAATACCGGAGACCTTGAAATGAAAGAATACCACGAAACTGTCCACACAGAGACATAAGGGAAACAAGCTGCGTAGCTAGCTTCATCTTTTATTCTTCTTTTTGCTCTTGGTAGTTTCCTGATATTCAGCTTATCTTCTGTTTTAAATGTCTTGATTGTAAGAGGCTCTGTTCCTGCAGATGAGTGAAGTGAAAAAAACGAAAGCTTCCCACACTCCTTCCCTGTTTTCCCATCCAATTATTATGTTTTGCTAAACCGCATCTCCTCTTATTACAGCTCCCACATTTTGCCTTCCTACAATGAGTGGCACAGGCCAAGAAGCCCAAGTGTTCGAAGAAAAAACACCTCTCGCAGAATGTTCACGATGCTGCAAAGTTAGGTTTAAAAAAAAAAGAGCCATAAAAAGCCTGACTTTTCACCCTGCTCACATCTGTGCCATGCCTGGGAGCACTCGGGGACTTTACATGAGGGTACATGAAGCTATGATGCCCATTTAAATGATGGGATGCCCTCTCTGTAGGATCCATGGGGCACTACATCTCTGCCAAGCATCTGGGGACACCTTCTGGGAGGGAAAGCCAGGTGACACAACCTTCCTGCTGGTCACACACCTCAGCACTGCTCCCGCTGCTGTTCCCAAAGCTTGAAGGCTTTGTACCTTTCCCCAGAACAGCACAGGCAAGAGTCAATTTGATGTCCTGTGTGACAGAGCAGAAGTGAAGCGCGGTGAGTGTGGCTGTCAGCTCTTGTTTCTATGCCCCGAGGCCCAGGGGAGGGCTGTGTCGGGACAGCAACAGCACCCAGCGCAGCTTGGCCATGGCTGCAGCAGGACAGATCTCCTAAAAGCAAGCAGCCCCAGTGCTGCAGGAAGGCTTATCAGTCAGTGCACCACTGGGGAGAAATGCCCACCTTCCCCAGGACCTTCCCAAGTGACAGGGCTCTCTGCTGTGGTACCTTCTGCAAAGATGGACTGGGGCATGCTTCTGAGTCGCCACCATGCCAACATCTACATCCAAACTACCAGAGGCAACTGATTAATACTGTATGCTGAGTTTGGGAGGTGTGAGTTTGATGTAAAATCCTTTGGAATCATCAGCAGGTATCCTCAGGGCAGCTTTATTGGTATTCCAGACCATATGTATGTTGATGTGCATCCAAGGGACGGAACTACGAGGACAGGCTGTCGGAGCTGAGGCTGTGCAGCCTGGAGAAGGGAAGGCTCTGGGAAAGCTGAGTGTGGCCTGTCAGTATGTAAAGTGGGACTACAAGAAAGGACAGGACAGACTCTTTAGCAGGGCCTGTTGCGATAGGACAAGGAGAAATGGTTTCAGGCTAAAAGAGAGGAGATTTACATTCGACATAGTCAGGCTGGATGGGGCTCTCTGCACCTGATGGAGCTGTGGGTGTCCCTGCTCATTGCAGGGGGATGGCCTTTAAGGCTCCTTTCCAACTCAGACGGTTCTATGACTCTATGATTCTAAGAAAATCAAGAACCAACGTAGGTATTAAACCCTCTACTACTTTCAGCTGAAGATGAATATGCCTTCTTGCCCTACCTTCCTGCTGCTATGATGAGGTATCTGCAGCTGTCCCAAGCCCAGCCAGAACAGCTTGTTGCCAAGCCTCAAGACATTCCTGCTAGTCTGGCAACGAAGCACATTTTTACAGCTCTACTTCCTGGAGCCAAGCAATCATGAGACAAACTTCATTTTCATTTAAAAAAAAAAATTACCAAAAAAAAATTGTCATAATACTAAGGAGGAAAAAAGCTTGAAAGCATGAATCCTAAAGGCTTTGATTCTCTAACGCAAACAGCAAGCTTGTAAATGTTTATGATTTCTGAATGCCTCAGAATTTGGCACACCTCTTGTGCACTGTAGCGGCATTCCCAGCTTCCACATCATGAAACTCAGGAGTCCTGCTTTCTTCTTTAATTAATTTTTTCCCTTTCCAGCTAGGATTCATGTTTCCAAAAGGAAAAAACTACAGCTGTAGTCTAGAGGACTCCTGCTTTAGATTAAAACAAATGCAACTGCTTTATCGGCAAGAGAGAAAGCCTTCTCCCTGTGCTCCCAAACATTCCAGCTTTGTATTTCCACATCCAAAGTTTTCTGCAGTTCAAGGACTTACCACTTTTTCAGGGGACTATCTGAAGTCCAGAGCATCACTCAAGGAAGAAGAGGAACATCCTCACCTTTGCTGCTGAACTTGGGCCAACCCCTTCAACTGGTCTAGGCTTTTCCCATCTATAATAGGGGGTAAGCTCCCATACCAGTGATACATTTCATGAATATTTTTGAGGTTTGCAAGCTTCATGTTGAATGAGGAACACAGGAAAGCTTTTGCATCGTTTGAATCATGGCCTTAAAAGCATCACTGTAGGCTTGCCCTGCTCTTGTTCTCATCTGCAAGCAATGACATGGCTAGCTGGGTGCTTGGTCTTATATAACACTGCTGTTTTTTTACAGCTTCAGCTTTGGGGGTTGTACAGCTCTCAGAATCCTCTAGTGCTTGTACTAAGCAGTAGCTGTGCTGTGCTTGGGCAAGGGGAAGTCACACTCAGGGTGTTGTGTCCACCATCTCCAGAGGGCAGATCCTCTCTGCTTCACTGTCCTCACTTGAACCTCGATGATGCTGCACTGCAGGCAACAGGCAGGTGGAAGAGGCAATCTGGGGGTGACACTAATCCTTCCCAGCACCTTACTGAATGTCATCTTTAGTTGATCTAGACAATGCTGCTAAGGGTCCTATTATTCATAGCCTAGTCCGTAGCCACCTGTGGGTAAGGAAGCCCTGTTCAGCGGGATCTAGCCATGTGCAGCTCTCCAAACAATGCTCTCCTGCCCAAACTACTTGGCCCCCCACTGCTGCAGTAATGGCTTAGATACCATTAGTGGAAATATGTCCCTCCCCTTCCTTAGATATCTTCCAACATGCACTGAACAGCAGTGCACAGATTTACCTCCCTCCTTGTGAAACTGCATCTATTTCACAAAAGGAATTTCAGACCTCTGTTTTCCTCCCAGCCTCACCTCACCTGCCCAGTCCTCCCCACTCCAGTTGGGTGGCTGCCACCCCTGCTAAGCTCCTGGAGGGCTTTCCACAGGAGGAGATGGGAATTCAACTTGGCATCTCTCACTTGGATTTCAAGAAGTCTCTCTGGGCTCCTGCTCTGTCCTCAGCAATTAGGGGCAATCTTGGAGCAGAAGTGTTGGGATACCAGCTTTAATTACTGCATCCAACACTATCTATATTTTTGGAGCAAATAAATAAAGACAAAAAAAGACAAAAATAATGGCTGTTCTTGAAATCATCAACAATCCTACAATAACAAATTAGCCTGCAGTGCCTTTTTAACACCTCTGCAATGCAAAAAAGCACAGGCTCGGAAATAATACAGTGCAACAACAGCCTCCCTCACACCACTGAAAAGGTCCAACATGGCAAAAAGAAAAGAAAGGAAGGAATGCTGCCATTAGAACCATTTCAAACTTCTAAATTAGGAACTAATTAAAAGGAACCAACAAAATGTACAGAAAAAAAATCAAGTTGCATAACACTGGTTCTAAGTGATATTTCACTTGGAAAGGCCACTCCACGCGTGCAGAACAGGCTTATCACAAGGCTCAAGGTCCCATTTGGAAACTCAACCCCGATTAGGAAGCCGTGACCAGCAGTAATTGGCAGAGGCAGATAAAATAGTCAAGAAAAGTCCCTTTTGCCTAAGGACCCAGTTCCAGGAGCCAGGGAGAGTTAATCACTTCATTGCACTAGTTAATATTATATGTGATTTATATAAAACCTGTAGAAATGTGATTTATCAATTTGCAGCTGTACCTAAATGGTGCATAAAATCACCAAACGGCACCATTCCAACATTAGCTGACCTGTAATTATTATATATTTAGACAGCTGAAAGCACACACTGTTATATAGGGACACGTTACTTGAATGGGCACTGTGGGCTGATAGTCTCATCATAATCAGAAAGCATGATAAAACAAACATTTTACCAGCCATCGAGATTATTCATCTCCTTCCACTGGAGATTCACAAGGACAAAACTAGCAGATAATGTGCCATCCTGGATCCTAGCTCACAATTAAGTAATGTGGCAGATTAACACAGGCAGATCCTTCCAGAGAGCTGCTGCCATTCTGCTCACCAGAGGCTTTTGTAACAAATACCAGTGCAGAGCTTTGCATAGGAACAACAGTCAACATCCATCTCAGAATGCCACTCCAGCACCTGGGCACCACAGACAGGGAATGTGCAGGCTGAACTGGGGTCCTTGAGCCCCATGGCTGAAGTCTTTCCCTCTCCTGCCTGCAGAAGAGGTGAGGGCCTGGCAGGTCTAGGTGCTGGGACGCTCTCACCCTCCCAGCAGCCCCAGCAAATCCACTTCCAGCTCTTCCTCTTCTTCCCCAAACTCCTCATTGCCAGCTTCAGCAGCTCCCTTTACCCAAGGTAAGAAGTATCCTTCACTCACTGCTGATAAAGGAGGAAACAAGGACTCCATAGGAACACCTTCACACTCTATATCTGTGAAAAAAAACCTCCAAGGAAGACATCTTGTGTTTTCACCCGATTTCCTCCACCAGTTCCTATGGGCACCAGGTAGTAAATGTTGCCTGGACACACAATACACCAGGTGTGCTATACTTTACCCTCACAGTACTGCATTTCAGCCCTCATTTCCTAAAATCCTAAATCATCAGTGCATAGAGGAGCTCTTGCAGTCCCTTACATCAGCCCAGCTTGCAAGGAAGCCACCCCTGCAACCAGCAGAGGCTGGGTCTTCCTTCACCACCAGCTTGGCAGAAAACAGGAAAGGGGCTCTGAAGATTTGTGCCCAATTCAAAGAACAGCCTCAAAACAGTATATTTGCACCCAGGAACCAGCCTGTAGGAGGAAGGGCCCAAGTGCCTGCATTTGAACCTTGGGGATCTGACAGATGCTGAGCTGAGTGGCATTCCCTGTCACGTTAATGACAGTTGCAATTAGCACAGGCAGTGTTTGGATGCTAAAATGCTGCTTGACTTTAAAAAAACCCCACAATTTGTCTGCAGTGCATCCTGTCACTGTAGAGTACTGCTCACGCTGTGCACGGTACCTCCACCAGAAGCTATTTTTGTGCTGGATTTGCCACAGGAGAATAAAATCTCCTTTAAAAGGCACTGATGCTGCAGCAGACACTGCAGCACACAACGTTTTATTTGTCCAACAGGTGAAGGCCATTCAGTGCCATCCTCTTCTCCCTGGGAAATCTCTCCTTGATGCCACGACAGTTGGTGCTACGGAGATACTAATGCAACAACTGCAGTGGACTGCATAGCGGGAGGACGTGCTGCTGTATGGAGGTAGCTACACATAGTGGGACTCTGGTTTCAATAGAGAAAAAAGGTGACAGGGCAGCAGGATGAGGCAGTAGCTTGGAGCAACACCTGCAACAGTGAGAAGAGCCCCAGCCCCTAGGAATAAAAGCCAAGACCAACACCAATGAAATGCTAAGCACCGTCAGAAGACTTGGGTGCAGCCTCCTAAGAAGTGTCTTAAAAGCTTCCACATACTGATCTAGCACTTCTCCTTTATCAGACCGAAGTAAAGTGGGTCAAAGGCAGCTTTTCAGCAGGAAAACCAACATGCAATTACAACACCTGAGTGACTTCAGCAATGATGAGTGTGAGGAAGGAGCAACACTGATCCATCCCTGTGTGTTCTGCTCTGGAAGGGGCACTGACCAGGGGGAATGTGAGCCATTATCATCATCATGTGAACCATGGGACATTACCCTCAGTTCTCCAGAACATCCCAGTGGTCACTGGTTGCTACAAGATGTTGTAGCAGAACCTCCCCAATCCTATGTGCTCTTGAGCTTAGCTTGGAAAATAGAGGGAAGAGTACCACTACTGAAGTTCCAGCACACAGTCTGCCTCTAGGTATCCAACAAAAGGAATCCCTTTCTTTGTCCAGGCTGGATGCATTCTGCAGTGCTTGTCTCTAGGGAAAGACTTCACAGCAATAAGCATCAGCAGGGGTTTGGTTTCACGTTTTACTTCCAGTGGAAAGGTGTCGGAGCCCGAGCAGGATGCCATCTAGCTGACAACCATTTTGGAGGTACAGTGCTGGGTCTGCAATCAAAGCCTTGTTTTGAGACTTTGTTTTATGAAAGAGACCCTGAGGCATGGCAACTGATGAATCCACGTGCAGTACTCAAGTATTACTGTGCTGTAAATTCCACTCTAGGAATACTAAGCTTATTTTTTTAAGCTCACATGCGGATGCTGGATGTTCTGGTATGCAAAAACTTATTTCCACCACATTATGTAAAGCCAGCCCAAGACAATACCATTTATAAAGAAGAGAAACAAATAATATGGCCACTACAAAATGCTGTTCAAAAATCCTCTGTTCTTCTTGGTTTACCTCCCCCATTCTCAGATCCTTACAGGGGACAGGACATTGAGAAACACTACCAGCAAATCAAAGGACTGACTTGTGTCCTGTTGTCATCCATCGTGCTCACCTGATAACATACACTAAAATACAAGGTAGTTCTGCCCAAAGCCCAGCTCCTTTTTCAGCCTTAAAGCTAGTTCTGAAGTCCTCATCCACCTTTCTTGGTTTCATGGCTTTCTCCCTGAATGTAAGAAACCACTCACCATTGCCTACTAAATTCCGTACCTTCTCTGCTTTGACTTTTCCCTGAAAAGTACTGCCTTATCATTCAGTCTACCTTTTAAAATTCCTGTGTTCCCAAAGCCTTATGGCTTTCCTCTATCCTCCTTCCTCCTAGCCAAGTCTCAAGCTAATAAGAAGATAACTGCAGGCCTTCTGCACAGAGATAATTCCCATGCATTCCTCAAATGCAGTATTTGTTTGCAACCCCCTGCCTCCAGAGCAGGCACGTAAGAGAGACCAAGGTAATAGGCAGGTTGCTGTTTTTCTCTGCACTTATAAATGGGAATTTTTCCTGCCACGAGGTTTTGTGAGTGCCAAATCCTCTGCCAAAGTCTTTCATGTGATCTGGCTGAAAAGCAAGAAGCGTCAGACATTTCACTGCAAACCATGTTTTCCAGCCCAGGTTTGTATGCAGAAGCGATCCGAACAACTTCAAGAAATATCTGACTTTGCAGTGATCTCCTGGTGCACCCTCTGTTAGCATCTAAAGGAGACCTGCAGTCAAAACATACTGAAATTAATCCTGTTTGGTTTTACACCCATTTGGTCTGGCCTGTCACCCCTTACTCTTAACTGCTTTTGATCCTCTTCTATGCCACGTGTTGTTCCCTCTTCCGCCTCTAATTGCATAAATGAAATATAGAAAAAGGAAAATATCTTTTCTTATGCATGTAAAACTAGAGCCATCCAGCCTAAATCGGGCAGCTTTCTGGTATGATGATCCTACTTGTAAAGTGGGAGGGGAGAAAAAGGAATCTGCAAGAATAGAAATGAATCATATAATAGAATCATAGAATGGTCTTGGTTGAAAAGGACCACAGTGCTCATTTAGTTTCAACCCCCCTACTATGTGCAGGGTCACCAACCACCAGACCAGGCTGCCCAGAGCCACATCCAGCCTGGCCTTGAATGCATCCAGGGATGGGGCATCCACAGCCTCCTTGGGTAACCGGTTCCAGTGCGTCACCACCCTTCTCTGGGTGAAAAACTTCCTCCTAATATCTAACCTAAACCTCCCCTGTCTCAGTTTAAGGCCATTCCCCCTTGTCCAATCACTGCCCACCCTCGTAAACAGCCAGTCCCTTTCCTGTTTATATTCTCCCTTCAAGGACTGGAAGGCCACAATCTCCCCAGAGCCTTCTCTTCTCCAAATGAAGAAGCAAGGAAGTGACGTATGCCAGCAGGAGAGCAGAACATGGCAGCCCAAATGGTATCTGCTTGCTCAGCGCACAACAGCCAGCAAGTGGGCAGCCTTGTGGCTGCAACCTGACAAGCACTGAGGGGAGAAGGCAGCTCAGGATTGGAAAGCTGAAGGGCCTATTTCAAACAAGTGACAAAATGGGCAAGAAATCTGATCCCAGCTGAGCCCCGAGATTCATCCCAGGTTGTTTTTCTGACATTCTGCTCTGTGTATCACAGTCTCAGATTGATGGACTCCTTTCCTTTGTTTTTAACAACTTCTAAAAACAGTCTCCCAGTGTCTGAAAAGCGTGGGGAGAGATGGAAAGTTCAGCCAGGCCAGACGATCCATGGGCTTGGGCCTTAGAGTAAATGGGCTTGTTTGGTTAAGTTGTTCCTCTGGTGTTTTTTCGGAGAAGAGTGCAGTGCAAAACAAGGCTGTTATTAAATCTAGCATGAACACTACGCTTACAACATTACACAAAAATGGGCATTAAATCTTTTCCCCTGAACCACAAACAAAACATCACTGGCAAATGTACTGAGAAGTTAAACTGGCCCGGAATACTTCATTCTCTGAATCAAACAAAAATAATGAGACAGATTTGTCTAAAGCAGCCTTCCCAGCTAGCAACACAGATGAGATGTGCTTGTGACACGGGTGAGAATATTTTCCCCAGTGAGATTATTGTCTTGATCGCACCTCATACAAATCCATTTACCAAGCTCATTATTTCTGCTGGGTGCAGGGTCAGCCTCACTGTGCCCTATTCAACAAAACACTGAACACTATCTTTTATTCTGGGATTTGTGTTAACATTTCCCACCTGGGGAGCTTAGTTACTCTCTCTCTCAGCACTGGCCAGACTCGGGAGAGACATCAGAGCAGCATAACAAGCACTAGAGAGGAAAACAAAATTGTGCACTGGGGATCAGAAGGATGCAGTAACACACAAGGGTCTGTGGGTTCCTTCATCAGTGGTCATTATACGCCACTAGGAAGCACAAGGTCATAATTTCTAAATCCCATTTTCCCAATCCCAATGGCTGCTTTCTGTATGGTGTGGTATAATTTAATAGAGATCTTGAGGATGCAGCATTGACCAAAAGAGGAAGGATTCGGAGGAGGGGTAAGGCAGGCGGAGAACCAAAGCTAACATGGTGTCTTTTTAAGATGCAGCATTGTCTTCACTGTGTGTTTCAGAAAGAAGTCTTCCCCTTGACCGCTGCAGAGTTGTCAAATTGCCCAGGAGGCTCAAAGCAGAGGGTCATCTTTCAGACAATTTCACATGGCAAAAGAAATCTTCATTTCTGAGCCAGATACCCTAAGCTTCTAAAGGAATTAAATCTCTGATTCTGCCTTTCATACCCTCGGCAGAAGGGAGTGGAGAAGGAAGCACACGAGGTCAACACCGATGTCTTGACTCCCTGAGGAAGGCT
Organism: Excalfactoria chinensis; assembly: GCF_039878825.1. NCBI lineage: Eukaryota > Metazoa > Chordata > Aves > Galliformes > Phasianidae > Excalfactoria > Excalfactoria chinensis. The sequence continues at coordinate 74,459,671 of NC_092828.1, forward strand.
CCAGAGGGCCCTAATAATGTGGCAGAAGCGATGGTAGCAAGAAGGGCATTTCCCTGTGCTTTCACTTTCTTCAGATGTACAGAGCAAAAATAAATAAATAAAAATAAATTAAGTGCTTGAATCCTTTTTATTTGGGAAAGGCCAGGCTGCCACTGGAGGCATCCAGGTACAACAAAACCTGCTTCAGCAAGGAAGGAACGACAAGTCAAATTGTTCCTGGCCCCCTTAAAAAAATAAACAGCACCCAAGTGCTGACTGCCTGTAGACCCCATTCCTTTATTGACAGCCTGCACGACACAACTGGTTTGCCATAAAGAAATGCTTCAGGAGAGAGACGACAGCAGGTTAAGAGACACGGCAAAGGCATTCCACATCCCAAGAGCCACAAAGCAATGCCTGGATCCTCTACCCAACTCCCATGTCTTTCAAAATCATTTTTCTTTCCTGTTTTTCACACAGAAAACAACATGCACAGTGGAAATAATCACCAATGACAACAAATGCAGTAAGTAGAACAGTTCATCAACCAACCCGAGCAGCAATGGCAGCGATTCACTGAAGCAGAAAAAACAAGAAGGTCACTCACCCTCACGAAGCTGGCGGGAAACCATCCTTCTTCGTCATCAATCTGACCCCACCACCAGTCCTTGTTGGAAGCATCCAGCACCTTGATAACGTCTCCTGCTTTAAACGCCAACTCCCGGTTGGCCATGGTGACGTGATCCCATACTGCCTCAGCACTTACAATAGAACCACCACTGATCAGCTTTGGAAACAGAAAACCAAGAGTCAATAAGAGCTGGTTTCCGTGACACAAACACAAGCACAGCAGCAGCAGCAGCACAGAAAGAAAGCGCTCAGCCAAAAGAAAACACATTTCTCCCATTCCAATCCATAACCATTTTGCCTTCACATGAAGTAATAACAAGATACAAATCAGCCTGCAGCCATTTCTCAGACTGCTGCTCTGCTCCTAACTGTGCCCCACATGCAAGTGGGTGTGTGGAGGTTCAGCATCCCCTGTCCTATGCATGGGGAAAGCAACACTCCCCTCACTGCCACGCCAACTGCAGGCATGGGCATGCACATCTGTTTGGGTCCATGCCAGCCAGCACAAGGCATAGCTGAGAGGTCCCAACAGGACCGGAAAATGGCATTCTGCAAAGGAATTTTAGTTTCAGTGCAAGTTTACTTGGTTAAAGACAGTCGCAGCTCAAGTCTCAGAAGGCAATCCATGCAAAGTCAAGCAAAGCTTTCAAACACATTAAGAAGAATGCTTTTTGCATAACTGTAAGCTTAGTATTCCTCTAATGCTAATGACATACTGACTGTTTTGAAATGCTCCCAGCAGGTGAGCAGGATACGAGAGCATCTGCTGACCTATCACAAGCCTATCCCTAAGAACTGCACCAAGGTCAGCCCGGTGCCCTGAGACCAACTGAGAATGGCCACTTTAGTGCTGGCCAGCAGCATGACAATGACCTCTGCGAGTCTCACTTCCATTTCAAGCCACCCAGTTTTATACAAATTCCTACCTAACACCTGCAAGAAGAACTCATGCAAACACTGGCACTCACACAACATCACACAAACCATCCACCTGTGCCCAGGACACCTGCTGCTCCTCACAACGAGTCATTTAGTTTTTAACAGAGTAATACATGTTTATGGAACAGTCAGAGTGTCTGAGTACATCTAGACATTACCCATGCATTTACTGGCTTGTCAGAGCCATCCCAAGTCATGTTCTTTAATTCTGGTGCCTGAGATGTGCTCAGTAAGCACTAGAGGGAAATTTCAACCCAAAAAGAGTGAGCTCAGCTTTGCAACCATTACAGCCCTTCCAAGACATTAACAGCCACAGATCTCTCTCAATTTAGGCAAGCAATACAAAGAGTAAAGGCAATAAACCCGTCACCACTGTGGGGTAAGGGGAGAAGCACTGGGAATGGTTAGAGAGTACTTAACAGCTCTGCTAGAAGTTTGGCTTACAAAAATGCCCATTAACAACTACCTGCACAGTAAGGACTTGCAGTAAACCTTCTGGCACTGCTGCAGGGTTCTCAGCATAAATGCGTAAGAGCATGTAAGTCCCTATGGGCAGTTCCATCAACAGATTAAAGGACCTAATGTACAGTTTCTCTTGAACTGACGTTCCTTTAAGAAATCTAGCGTCTCAGATTTGTGATAATTTCAGTTACAGCTTTGGCTCATCAGTTTTTAGGGTCAGCTTACATAACAAAAGCAGTATCTAAGAAAAGAAACATGCTTCTCCATATATTCTGTTAAGGCCTTTCTAATTACAAATCTTACAAGATCTCTGGATAAGAGGACAGAAAGTAAAAGCATGGGTTAATAATAAGCTTCCACTAAGAGTCAAGCAGTGGGCACGATGTGTTGAACTTACTGCAGAGGGCACCTAACAGATTGGTGTGGCTTTATCTTATACTCGGGCATTTGATGCAGGGGTGGCTGCAGGCAGGTAGCATAGAACCCTCAGCTCGCCCCAGCCCTGGGCAGCCCCCTTCCCCTGGTGTTTCAGCAGCCCTCCAGGCACCTGGACATTTTGGCTACAACATTCTTGAATACAGATGATCAGAACTGTAAATACTGTTTCCTAAGAGACCTTACCAGGGATGTGCAAAGCAGCATGAAATATTTCCCTTACAGCATCTCACTGAGACACTGCACCTCCACTTCCTCCCATGGCTGCCGCCCACCAGTGGCTCACTGAGATCTGGCACTCATCTAACGAGATGAGGGAGAGGGCCTTCTTTTTATCTAGAAAATCAGATGTCTTATCAAAAAAATAAATCGGGTTGGCCTGACACTCATTGCCTTTGTTAACGCCATTGGGTATTTCAGTCAGTTTTTTACTGATGATGAACCAGGAGCAGAGCTATTACACAGAAGCTGCGTTTCTGCTTTTTCTGCTTCAACTGACAGACTTTGCTGCTACTTCATACACAGGCTGATCTGAGTATGAGCTGCCACAAAAATGTCACCAAAACCAAGCTTCAGAGGGACTGCGCTTCAGAGCCTCCTAGCCCACTTTGTAGAAGCAAATTTCCAAGCCTGAGGCTCCAAAGCCCAGCTTTGAGGAGCACAGTTGGGCTGGTGGAGAGTGCAGAAGAGCAGGGATGTGTGCTCAGCCTTGTGCTTCCCAGTGTTGCTAGAGGGACATTCAGCTGGTCCTTTCCTCAGTCCAGCAAAGGGATCCACTTGCCAGGAAGCTGGCAACAAGCCTAACCCTTCCAGAGTACAAAAACAGCTCAGCCTGCATCCCAGTGGTGGGATGGCAGAATTTGAGTGCTGGGTCCACTGAGAAAATGTCAGCACCTGACACTGAATGGTGCAGCTTTTATTTTGGAAGGCATCTTGCTGCATCTGTGCAGCCGTCCGACTCATTCAGGACAGGGTTACAAAGACAGAACATGACGTCTGCAGCAGCAAGGGATGAGAACAAGAGAAAGGTCAGGATAAAGTACTGTGTATTTCCTGAGAAAATGCAACACAGGAGCTCTTCAATCCAGAAAGTTCACAGCCCTTGGTTTCAAGTCTGAGCATAAACACTGTGGTCAGGCATCCTCAGCCAAAGACTTGGAATGGAACTTATCTTCAGTGCTTTTGAAATGCCTCCCATATAGCATCTGAACCACTCATCAGGACTCCTTTATAATCAGCGAAGAGAAAGACACATCTGGAGTGTGATTCATCTCCACTATTTCAGTTACCTACCTCCAAGTGAGGTGCATTGTGCCCTAGAAATGACTATTTCTGTTCAACTGGGTGATGCAGAAGTTTACATTCTTGACATCTTAATATCCATGCTATAATCTGGTTGTGGCCAAAAAGGGGTAAGCAAAGATTGGATTAAATAACGGTAATCACCACAGTAATGGCCAAATAGTTAAATCACACTATCCCAGACACCAATTTCCTGGTTTGCAAGGGCTTTGTAAATAACGCTGTGTTCTCTGGGGCCATTGGGAGAATATCAGCCTTGTGAATTTATAATAATGAATATCTGGGGAAAAGATACTGCTTAGAAGGACATGGAGGCAACTAGAACAGACACATCAGCCAATAACATGCTTACGGGTCTGACAGACCCTACATACAGCATGTCGTCCAGGTGAAAGCCCTAGATCTATGACAATCGCCCTGAAGCAATCCCCCAGTTCAATTTTCACTACAGGTTTCCAAAGTGCTCTGCAAACCTCCAATAAAGAATTCAGGCACAAATCCTTGCTCTGAAGGTGCTTATTTAAGACGCCCCTAATACTCATGTACAACAGATGACTGCTTCGTGACAGCAAACAAAGTCACTGGAAAGTAATTCAGTAACACCCACATAAGGTCCATGTGGATTCTGCTTTCTCTTCTAGTCTGGTTTTATTTCAGGAAGGGAGTGTGGCCACTGGAAACACTGAACTACATTAGAGATGCTGCCAAAATGAAAAACAGTAGGCAAGTGGGTAAAAAAGTGCTTTCAGAAGACTCTGCAAGTCAGGAACTCTGATATCCGGCATGGGAGGGATACTGTAGGCAGCACCACAACAAATGTGGTGTGGTCCAATGTTGCAGAACATCTGCCGAGCTCACTTGCTGTGTCTTCCATCACCTTGCTTGCTCCCAGAGCCAAGACATACATTTCTGGCCAATCGTCATGGTTAACCGTGACACCAATGTCTGCCTGCAGTGAGGCAGCTGACTCTGAAACAGGTTTTAGAGAAATCACCTAATTCTACTAACTAGTAGTCAACTCTCAACTAGTCAGTGCTTACTGGCTTCTTAATGGTCAATTTGGAAAAAGAAATCAGGGATTTACCAGTCTCTGTAGACTGAAATGGGCACAAAGTAGCAGAAATTCTTCTAGTGTATGATTCAGTTGAAAGCTGAGGAACACAAACCTCTATTCCTAACTCTTCCAGGGATAAAAAATGGCCTTCAGCTCCCTAGATTGTGCACTGGCTTTTAAGCACAGAGGTTCTCAAGATCCAGACTTCACCTAAGGAACAGCCACCCCCAAAAACATCCACAGAAGTCCACCATCAGTTGCTGTCTCCTTAGAAAATTATGCACTTAAATAAGTGCAAAGTTTCCAAGACTGTGAGCTCTGGGTTTTACCCAGAGGTAATGAATAATCCCAGGGCAGGTATTTTGCCATCGGATCGTTTCCTAATGTGTTTAATTGAGTTATAAAAGTTAAAGAACAAAAACAAAAATCAACCAAAAGCCAAAGCTCTGGGTAGTTCCCATTTAAAATAGTCAGGTGAACTATGTACTCCACTACAGGATCAGGATGGCAGCCTGTGGAGGGGAGATGGAGAAAATCAGTGACACAATGCCCTTTGTTTAAATCATCCTTGTACAGACACATCCTGTATACAAACAGCATAAAGGTGCTCTAAAATAATGACGGCATTTCCTACTGTATTCAACAGGCTCCTTCCATAATGGCAGCAGCCAAAATACCTTTAAGCAAAAATACGCAGAGTGGTGTTTAGGGTGAAGAAACAGATCCCTGGGTAAGCCCAGCAGAATAGGAGACACTCTGCTTCCTATGTTCCCAGCAGAAAGACACCTCACGCTGCTTTACCCACTCACGTTTTAATTGCATTGCTCCCTCGAGTGCAGTAATGCTTACAGCACAGACTGTAGGGCAGTTTCTCATGGGACTATTTACAGTAATAGCAATGCCATCATCTTAAAGATGTCCCAAGGAACATGTGTGTGGCTGCTCTGCAATCCCTTTGTCCATCTCCATGTTTAAACAACAAACACCATGTGTCCATGTGTCACTGGCTTGGCCCAGTTCTGAGGCTACTGGTGTGGGGGAACTCACTGGTGTGGGTGAACTCACTGGTGTGGGTCCCTTTGATCATGTGTTTATTTTTAAACCCCTCATCAGAAGTTACACAAACCAAATGACACTGAATCGCTGTGCATTAGCCGCAGGGCTCACCCACCAAACACTAGGAGGGAATCTCCACTTGATTTGCATATTCTCTAAAGAGGTGCAATCGCATGAAGGTTAAGCATGAGGCAAAAAAACTTTCTCTTTCAGGCCCTTTGATGAATTTGACAAATGGCTGGACTGCAGCTGAGAAGTGCTGACTGGAGTGAGAGAGCCTCTGCTACCCGCCTGTTGGTTGGAAGCTATAAGTGTATATAAAGGTAGAGCATCAGTGCAAACCGAAAGGCTTATTAGGGCTGGGTTCTTCATTGATTTAAATTTTCTTGAAGACAGAGCACCTGGCACAAGTGAAATCACCTGGTCTAATCTAAGGCACAGTAGCAGACTCCAGGGTATGTTATTCTCCATGTCATTCCTACTAATTGTAACAGCCACAACACAGAGCCGCATACCACATCTGGAGATCTAAGATTGCCTATAAGATCAAGGCAGAAATGAAGAAAAGGGCTATGAAGGAGCTGGAGTTACCCCAGTAAAACTCTGCTCTTGTGGTTTTTAATTGGCTCCGGAGCAGCAGCAAGCCTGTGCTCCAGGGGTGCCCATTGCCATAACTACTTTCCAGTTCTTTCTGCATACGGAGCACATTCCCTTTGCCTGATGACATATCTTCTGTGTACAGTGATTACAAATAGCCAGTCACCATGATCTTTTAAATCATATGAATTATGGGACTGGTTCTGGTGATCAAGGTTTACATTACCCAGGAAAGCAAAATCTCTCTCCCAGTGAACCAGCTCCCAGCACCAGCACGGGCTGTCAGCATGAATCCTGCACTATGGCATGTGGAAAACAAAGGTCTAAATGCATATGGAGGTTTAAAGCTGTGTAAATCCCAGTCTTCTGACCAAAGAGGAGGACTCTCACATTCCTAAATGACAGCAGAAATGACCTTAAAGACCTGCAGACATATTGAAAATCCTTCCTGTGAGCAGAAGGCCACAGCCATGCCTTGCTTTATGCCCCATTTCATCTTACCCAGTTGACCCTGCACAGCACAGCGTGGTGAGGGAAGCTGGCAGGGTCTGCTACCAATGTTAATACACCCAGCCTGGCACCACCACTCACTGCTGCAGCAAACGTGGTGCCTAACATCGCCGCATTGGACACAGGCTGCTGCAGGACTCAGGGAAGATTGATACAGATCCTTTCCAGTTATCCAGGGTATAAAATGATGCAGATAAGCAAAACCACAGATATTACAAAACATGTATAAATTAGGCTCTGGGAATGTACAGCAAAGAGTGGAGCTGATGCAATTGAGATGCACAGCACTGAGTGCTCAGCCGCATGCAGAGTGTTCTGAGCATCCCTGTGCTGATCCACAGCCTCAGAAGCCGTTTGGGGATAACCAAGACTTGCCTGGAAGTGCCAGGAATGTCAAACCTAGATTCATGCTGCCCGAAAACCCAGGCCTTCCTCAAAAAGGAAAGTGGAAAGACTTCCTCCCATGGAGCAGACTGGCTGGCTGCAGGCAGAGTTAATCTGAGCAGCTCAATGGTTTTGCAGGGAGGGAAGGTGAAATTGTAACTTCTCTGAGGAAGGCAAAAGCACTTGATGATTTAAAGATTATTTCAAAATGAACATCACCTGTTCCTCCAGGGCACAGAAGTTTCCGAAGCAAAAAGAAATTAAAGAGCAAATTACACAAATTACTCCCAGTGGATTTCATTACTCCACACAACACAGCTCTGCACAATGGCACTCGGGGCTGCTTCTCCCAGACACAGAGTCTGCACCCCCAGAGCAGCTGCAGAACTGCAGCAGGCACCCGCAGCACAGAGCAGGTGACAAACACCAAAGTCGTCCCAGACCTACCCAACAGCATACAGCCACCAGCACACAATGCACATGGGCATCTACACTATGAGCACCAAGTACAGCAGTTTCACTATCTGGAATCAAACATCCATGGTAAAATGAAGTGACAGAACCAGAACTGATAAAAGCATAAGTAGATACATTGTTCTCTAAAAGCTGACACAGTTGGTCAGGGTCTAAAAGATCAGGAAAGGAAATTAACTCATATTTAAGTCCATTAATACAAAGCAGAAACATCACTCATGGATGGCCAAGCATAAAGAACGGGCAGCAAGAGTCCCTCTGTGATGTCAGTCCCTGCAATGTGTTTTAAATTACGTCACATTATCCATAGGCCATATGACATGTGCATCCTGCCATGTTACACCACAATGAACTAAAACACATCATCAGTTGCTATTGTAGAATGAGGTCAAAATAATAGCATTAAAGAAGAAAGGTTAAAAACAAACAAACAAAAAAACATATTTAGCAAAGCGATGAGAACCTACAACATAAGAAATAGAGGTCACTGGTATTGCCAGTCAGTGCTTGGGACAGACTTCAGTCCAGATGCATGTATTCCTCTGACAACAGTGCTGCCCAGGCTCCTCATGTGCTGCTCTGATCTCCTGATTTTTCGGTGTAGAGCACTGCAGCTCACATCTAATAAAACCAAGAAGGCTCATTCACAGATAGATACAACACAAAGAGGAGAATGCCATCTTCAAAATGTTTTGCAGACCCTGGCTTATGGCAGATCTTAATGAAAAGAAAGTACAAAGTGAGAGGTAGGTGGAGAAGCAACACGCAACCCCAGAAAGCACTCCTGGCTTCAGCTGGCCTTGCAGAAGCAGCAGCAACCCTGGCTGCATGATGTGCTGCCCCACTCCTGGGCTCCAAAAGCATTCAGCTTGCTCCAGCGTAAGCTCCATGATGAGCATCACTTTTTGGGTACTGACACACAGGGTGAGGAAGAGAAGGAGGGCAGCCCTGCAGGTGTACATCACAACAAAGGCTTTTGCTCCCTTGGTTTCAACAGATGGATGTCAGGCATTGGGCCTGACATTCTTATTTCCATCTAATTCACTCTGTATTACGGTCTATTTTCTTAGTAAAAAGCTCAATGGTCAATCCCGGATATAAGAGGTTATCTCACCAGTAAGGTAATAAAATAAATGTATGCAACTCCCCTGCAGATTGTCATCAAGCCCTATAAGCCTATTACAAGGATTGGCCAGATCAGCAATGGGATATGCGGCTTCCTCCCCTAAGCTGCTTTTCTCAATTCAGCTCAGGTTAGCAAAGAACAGAAGTCACTGTCTGGTGGCTCCTGTGCAAGCCGGCCCTTCCCATCCCTGCAGTCCTGCTGTGCAGGATGTGTGCCAGCCTGGCTCCCTGCATCCCACACCTCCAACTCACAGGGGCCACACTTGCTTCCTGGGGTGACAAAGCCATACCTGGATGGCACTGAATAAAGCAGCTACGTGGCGAGATAATTCCATTCAAAGTCTAGAGGGCAAAATTGTCACAGATGAAATATCACTGTCTATTATCTGTTGGCAAACGCAGCACATAATGGCAGCCACTCAACTTAATGGCTTACATTCCAGTTCCTTCAAACGAGCCCATCACCGCCGTATGTAATCACAGTATATATTTAAAAGTATAATTTCCATCCAAACAGAGTGTAGCTGGAGCATTATGACTCACAACTCCCTGTGCATCAGAAAGCATGTCACGCAGACCAGGAACTAGTGAGCCAACTCATGTGTCCAAGCAGACCATGAAGCGGACCATGAAGCGGACCATGCATGGCAACCTCACTCCGACACAGCTGGCAGCCCCCAGCTGCTGAGTGCCCCTCGCTGTGTGCCCAGGGAACAGACACAGCTCCTGAAGTACATGTTGGTGAGGGATACAGACACTGGACAAAAGCGCAACAGAATTAAAAGGCCTCTCTCCCCATATACTGGTCCCAGAGCTTAGCACCTGAATAGCTAGAGTTGCAAACTTGCTTTTATTTCTGCCATAATAAAATCAGCTCCACAGCATAACTGTGTGTTCGTGTTAAAATAGGCCCAAATGCACGAGGAAGAAGCATACAAATACAATTCGTTTTTTCCAGGCAACACGATGTTTTCCCTGGCTAATAGATTCAATTCATTAAGGAACAACAAGAGCCAAGCAAACTACTTGCAGCAAACATTTGCTGATTTTAGCAGCATTTCCTCCTTGGTGAATTATCCAAAAACAGATTGGCTTTCACATAATTATTTTTACCTGCTATGATTTGACAACCTTTTTCAGTCTAACTTCATTATGTACAAACTACATGTTCTGTAACTACTGCTTAAAACAGTGATAATCCCTAATTTCCTTAATGAATCAATTAAGTCTCCCGGCACTACTCTTGCTCTTGGATTCGATGACTACCACATTCACATACCATTTTCAAGATGGTCAGGATGAGCGTTCAGGTGAGCAGATATTTGCACTAGGATTTGCAACACTATCTTAAGGCAAACATCTGAGTTGTCTGAAGGGGTTTGGAATGAATACATTTTTGCATTATTCACCTACCTCTAGAAATAACGCTCCATCTGCTCACAGAATGGCTTTTTTTTTTTTTTTTTCCCTTTTCTTAACTTAGATAAATGAAGGTCATGCAACTGAAAGAGGAATTTGCACATCCCCAACCGTTCACACTGAGAAAACAAGCGTGTACCTGGTCAAGGTCATTAACCAGTCAGGGGAAGAAATACAGCTGTCAGGTTAGGGGGAGTGAGTAATCACCTAGTGTATCATTGCTGCGACAAGCACCCCGGGACACAGGCTGGAGTTGGAACATGTCCTTTGCAATTAATCAGGACGCATTACGACAAAGAAGTCCAAATGGCAACTCTAATGGTGAACCAAAAGACCTATGCTTAAAAAGACCTACTTTCAAAAGACCTATGCTTAAAAAATGTCAGCTCCCAGATCAAAGAGAAAAGGCAAATGGAGCATGATCAAACCCATCCCAGCCCCTGGATGGAAAACATTCAGCTCATCCTGGGATGTGATTCAGCCCAGCAGGAAAGGCAGCACAGCTGAGCTCTGAGCTTCGGGCACTGCACCAAAGATCCTTTTCTTTCCATGGCTTGTCCCAGGGCACTGCCCTACTGAGGTCCCAAATGAGCCCTGGTTACGTCATAAGAAAACAGTGGGACAGGGCCATGGGCAGCTCAGAAATGGTATTCAGAAGAACAGGATGATGGGCATCCAGGCTCAGACTGCAGAAAGGCAATCAGCTTTTCTTATTCCCCTGTAACACCATTCTTCCTCGCAATGTGCAGAACACAGAAAGCAGTTTGTGCTGTAGGCTCTGTCCTTATTCATGTGAATAGTGGAACCAAAGTCAATGGGAACATATGTAAGCCTATGCTCATCGAACGCATCAGATTCTTGCTTCAAGGAGTATCCAGCCCTAGTGTCTGATGTCTCAGCCAATAGATTTCAATGCTGCCTGCAGTTTGTAGCACGATTTTTTTAGAGCAAAACCAACACAAACTACAAATGGGTGTCTGGAGAGGTTGCTACACATGGGTAGAGCTGAGGGTGCCTGATGACAGCCCAACTTGAATTTGGACTGAAACTTGCCCAAGCTATCATGGTTGAGCTCGTTTGAGTATGTTATCCCAATTAAAGGATCTGCTCAGGAACAGCTTCAGCTATCATGTATTATTTGCCTGGTAAGCAATCTAGATGCAGTTGTAGCGTACATACTGTGTGCTGGGCAGCTCATGGCAATCATAGTTGTGGGTCGGGCAGGCATGGCAGAGTGATAACAGTGACTGATAGCCATGACTACCTACAGGAAAGATGGCTAAAACTGTGCCAACGCAATTACGCTTCTCCTGGAGAGGTGGTGAGCAATCAGAGGCAACACATGTGTAAATGCACATTAACTGATAGCGAAATAAGCCCAACACTCAGAAATAAAAACTTCTGCTACAGCTGTTTTGACTGGTTGCTGAAAACAAGTGCGTGTGTACCTGCCTGAAATGTAGCCCGTTCCATCACAGACATTCCCAGGGCTTTATGAATGCTATGGCAAACTCTGGCAGTACCAGTTATTTCTAGGTATCATTAAAAATTGATACTATTTGTCAAAAGCTTTCAAGATGCTCTCTTAGGGCAAGTGCTTGGCAAGTACCCTCCTGTAGACATCTCGTAATGAATTTTTACTACTGGCCTAGATATGCACTCCACCTGGAAGAACTAAGTGGCTCTAGTAAGCTTTCAGTCTAAGTAAATCCTCATTTAAACAAGCCCTGTGAAAACAGGGTAGGAGTTCAGATTGCCTCTTATTTTTCTTTCATGGTTCACCCAAAGAGAAAGACAGGCAGGATATAACCTGATCTCTCACACAGGTTTCCAATGTGGCTGCATACCTCTCACTGCTTTTCCTTCCCGCAGCTCTGGCACAGAAATAATACATTATCTTACCCCCACAAATTTTTCCATTACTTTTTATGGCCAGCATTTCTCATGATGACAGCTGCCTTCTTTCCAAACTGCACAGCTGGACCAGCCAGGACATTTATCCAAAGGGAAGGAGGGTAGAGAAGAGGAGCAGAATGTCTGCAGTGGTCAAGTACGTTGCTACAAAACCCTCCTTCCCTGCTACTGCCTCCATAACAGATGGAATCAGAGAAAACCCGGACATCTCAATACCACAGGGGACGTTTTTGGACAAGGAGAGATTTCGGGACCCTGCTCAGGTCCGGCCATTGAGGATCTTGGCTTTGAGGACATGGCTCAGCTGAAGATCTCTTGGGAGCACTGGATGGTTTGACAAAGCAGGCCTTGCTTTTTCAGACCAAATACTTGACAAAAGAGGCTGTCCAAAGTGTGCTACTGCCTCATAGGAGAGTGTGTGATTTCTACAGCAACATGATGGAAAAAAAGATAATTTCCCCTCCAGTTCAGTCACAGTCTTTGATAACCTGGACCACAGGTTGAGTTTGCTGTCACATAGACTTAGGGATCCTGCAATGCAGCACATAGCAAGAAAGAACAGCGCAAGAAACTAGAAACAGGACCCAACAATGACTGTTTGCTGCAGTCCTCATTACCTTTACACCTTTACTGCGATATGGAAGAGGTAGTATTCAATTACTTTCCCCAGTGGTATCTAATAGGGAAACCTTACAAATATCTCTGAGTACCAAGAAACAAAGTTAATAAATGGGAGAACAGCTCATTCCAGACCCGTATGGAATGGGGGAGATGCTCACAGGGCAAGGAAGCAGGGCAGTAAGAGCAGCAGGAAATTGGAGAGGAGTCTGAAAAGCACTGCAATGAGAGCAAGAGCTGTAGGAAGCAACAATCCCTCCTCCTCTGGCTTGTTCTGCACAAGACAGTTCATTTCAGACACATATTGATAGCGTGGGAGGGATTCGGAGAAAAGCAACAAATTTTATCAGAGGTTCTGGGGGAATTAATATCCAAAAAGAGATTAAACATGTTAAAAGCTCAGCTAAACCACCATTAAAGAGACTGCACTAATACAGCTTAAATAGCTCCAAGAAAGGTATTATTTATGTGCAAGGGCTGCTCCAAAAGTAATACCTCCTGGTAGGGATACACCGATAGACTACACTCCATCCTCACTGTTGCACACTGGGCTATGACAGTAAGAAGGTCTGTTATTACAGCCCAACTGCGGCACTCTAAGAGCAGAAATGTTTGTTCCCATACTGCAATTAAGGACACACTCTCTGAGCACATAGCTTTCTCCCAAATATGCCTGACTTTAACAAAGCCCCGTGTTCTCTTCCCAACTGCAGCACTTGGAGGGTGTCTCTCCCCTGGTCCCCAAGACAGATGTAGCTGTGGAGGCATCACCACAGCTCTCCCAGACAGCCCCATCTCTGTGCTGGAAGCAGCACAGCACTGCCAAAAGCTGTAGGCAAGGGGCAGCAGTGACTCCCTCCAATTCTTCCACCTCACTGTGCTGAGAAGCCTGGGGCTTTCTGGGTGTGCAACCTCACCTCTCCCGCTCTCCTGAGAATTTACTCATCCCAAAATGGCCATATCTGGACAAATGGCCTTTTCCTCCTTAAAAAGGCAAAAGTCATCTCGCTCCCAGCATTACCGGCACTCCTTGCAAACACAGATCCTCAAACAACTTTTAACAACTCAAGTCAGCAGCCAGTGAAGCCCAGAGGAGATTTGTGATGGCTGCAGAGCAGGTTATTTCAGTGCCCCAAACAGCCTTGAATAAATAAAAATATACATACACTCTACAGAACTCCTCCATAAAGGTGTCTGCACTACCACTGATGGCAACTTCCAGTGTTGTTTACATGGCTATAAAGCCCACAGCCACTCTATCTTTGGGTCACTCAGAGACAGAGGGGAGCCGTGAGTACTTTTTGCACTTACATTGATCTGGGGGAATTAAAACACAGATTGTGTGCTGGTAACAGGTTTTGGCACGTTTGTCTCCAGACAGCACTAGCTACCAAGGGAGTATGGAAAATGTTCCTTGGTGCAAGGTGCATGTTTCCCAGGGGCAATGGTGCAAAGAGAGAACAACCACGCTTCCTTTGCTGCAAGCTTTGGGCAATGAGAACACCTTTTCTGGAAGTTCATGCATCCGTGCAAAGCCATCAGAATAGCACCCATGGGTGCCAAACGGAGCCCTGTGTGCATCATCCTCCGTGCAAATGAGCAGGAGGTTGTTTTTCCCAGGGTAGCACAGATGTGTCACCAAGAAAGGCACAACCCCGCAGTGCTCAGAAGCTGACAGAGATCAGTAGAGGCTGAAATGTCATGAGAAATTCTCAGCTTGTCCTGCAGAATGAGGGGAAGGCAGATGCCTTCATCCTGCTTGGCACATCAGGACCTGATGTTGCTCAGTCTGCTGGCCCTGATCCATCAAATGGGGCATGCTGCACAGCAGCCCAAGCTGCATCTTCCCCACAAACGCTCCCATTGATAACCCCAGCAGCCGAGTGGCAACCCCAGTGCTCCATCAGACAGTTTCTCTGCCTTGAAGCCACGCACTCCAGGAAACCCTGGCTGCTTAATTGGTGCTTTAGAAACTACAGTAGGCAGTGGGCAGAGACCCTGGAACGTCTACAGAAGAACACATGGATGCTAACATGATGCCAGGTCATCCCCCAGCTCCCCTTTAGCTGGTGGTCCACAGAATGCAGAAGTTCTAACTAAAACTGGGGGAGGGGATGACTCCAGAGGACTGAGTACAATGATCCAGCGAAGAATTTAGCCAGGACACTGTGACATAATGCATTCTGTACAGAATGCTGCCAGGGCTTAGCTGCTGCCACTCATGGCACCTACACTTGCAACTCAGCCCTAACATGTTGGGAAGTTGCTGTTTTTCTCACTCCTGATTTACTGCTGATGTGCTCCAAAGGCCACAGCATCAGCAGTCAGAGCCACGCCGTGAAGTGGCAGTAGACTCTCTTCCAAACTACGAAATCAATCTGTGGTCTCATTTGGGCCCATCTCCTGGGAGCCACAGGGGACGTCCCATGGGTGCTGCAAGAAAGAGTAGCATGGACTGAAATACAGTTGCAGGCTGTGAGGAACTATGGTTTTTTGGACATAAAATAGTGTAAATTTTCCAATTCGTTCATGGACTCCTAAATTCACTTAATTTTTAATTAATCTTTTTAAACACCAAAATGTGACTCAAAATGCCTTACCAAAAAAGGACCAAACAAGCGCAGCAATTAAAGTTACATTCTGAGGTACCTTCCTCATGTACAGCTTTTGTACACTTCTCAGGATAATTAGTTCCCTCTCCAAATGCCAACCCTTTCCCAGTTGCTAGGAGGATTGCTGTTTGGATGCTGCAAGGACAGAACCACATTGACATGTCTTTTTTTCTCCCCATTATTCTCCTGAGAAGGAACAAACGTGCCCATATCCCTGCTCTACACCTTCAGAGTGCCTATTCAGAACTCTTCTTACCATAACGGTCTTGTCAAATTAATTCATCATTAAGGACAGATTTTTTTTTTCCCCTTGCCACTGTGCGTTAATTAGCAAAGGGGTTGCCATGGCAACTCAGCAACACTAGTTAGCACCACATAATTTACCATCTTGGCAAAATGTGGACTAGAGCTCTGCAACAGGTGAAACAGCAGGCACTGTGCCTGGTGCACACACTACAGCCAGGTTTGCTCTAGTCTGAAAAGGAAAGAAGGAAAGAAGGAAAGAAGGAAGGAAGGAAGGAAGGAAGGAAGGAAGGAAGGAAGGAAGGAAGGAAGGAAGGAAGGAAGGAAGGAAGGAAGGAAGGAAGGAAGGAAGGAAGGAAGGAAGGAAGGAAGGAAGGAAGGAAGGAAGGAAGGAAGGAAGGAAGGAAGGAAGGAAGGAAGGAAGGAAGGAAGGAAGGAAGGAAGGAAGGAAGGAAGGAAGGAAGGAAGGAAGGAAGGAAGGAAGGAAGGAAGGAAGGAAGGAAGGAAGGAAGGAAGGAAGGAAGGAAGGAAGGAAGGAAGGAAGGAAGGAAGGAAGGAAGGAAGGAAGGAAGGAAGGAAGGAAGGAAGGAAGGAAGGAAGGAAGGAAGGAAGGAAGGAAGGAAGGAAGGAAGGAAGGAAGGAAGGAAGGAAGGAAGGAAGGAAGGAAGGAAGGAAGGAAGGAAGGAAGGAAGGAAGGAAGGAAGGAAGGAAGGAAGGAAGGAAGGAAGGAAGGAAGGAAGGAAGGAAGGAAGGAAGGAAGGAAGGAAGGAAGGAAGGAAGGAAGGAAGGAAGGAAGGAAGGAAGGAAGGAAGGAAGGAAGGAAGGAAGGAAGGAAGGAAGGAAGGAAGGAAGGAAGGAAGGAAGGAAGGAAGGAAGGAAAAAGGGTTGCAAAAACTTCAAGACTTGGCCATTAGGACTAATGAGCCTGCAGGCAGGCTTCCATTCTGCAGAGGTTTTTGCTAATTCAGTTTGAGGACCCAGCTAGGAGCCCAAAGGAGGCTGCTCCAAACCTGTCTGATGTTCAGAAAGCATCTCCTGGCGCACTGCCCATATTTTCAGTGAGCACCCAGTACCTACTCATCCTTCTACCTTTTTGGCTGAAGAAGTTCTCCTCCCTACGGGTGTCTGTCCAGAGAGATCTTGTCAGCTTCCTGTCGCAGGCTGCTCCTCCATTCCCCTGACTGCCCTTGTCCCTGTTCCAGTTTGAATTCATTTTGCTGAATATTTGCAATCAAATGGGCTACTCCATTCCAAGTGAGGCTGAACCACTGTCTGGCACAGCGGCATTAATGTCTACTAGAAATTCATCTCCTAATACACCCTTGGATCGTACCTTGCTTTTTTATGGCCATCTCACACTGTTAGCTCATTGTCAGTCTTTGATCGCCCTGATACAGCTCAGGCTTCCTCCCGCCAGCACAACACAAGGCTGCAGCAGGAACTGCTCTCCCTGTGAGCCACACACCACTGTCTGCTGGTGTGTGCAGCTGCAACCCTCAGATCTCTTCTCTGGTTATTTGGTTACCCTGGTAATGCCCAGTAGCATCCTCTGCTAATGCAAGAAACAGAAAAACTCAAAAGCTGAAATAGCTTTAAATAGACAGAATTCATTATCTGGGTAAAATGGCCCAAATTGCAGCACCAAACTAAAAAAAAGTGTTTTGTTTTGTTTTGAAAGAGGGAAAAAAAATCACAGCATCCCCCAGCAAAGAAAACGTGAAATAAAAGCAAAAGGGATTTGTCTGCACCTCACTAAGTCAGCTCCTAAGGAATGCAAGACCAGGCACCTAGAAGCAGGTCATCTCAGCGTGTCAGACCAAGGCCATCTTCCCCTCCTGTGCTCTCTGGGAGAGAAGTCATTTTGGCTTTTACAACCTCTAAAACACCAGAGGCCAAATGCTCTGAGTTATCGCCCTGAATGCACCATGCAGAGTACAGCCACATCCACCACACACACGAGTGTTTTGTAGGGAAGGAGGTAGCCAGATACGGGTTATTTAGTTTTGGCTTGTTTTGTTGCTTTTCACTGTGAAGATGCACATCAATCCCACCTCCACACACCTCCTCCTGCTCCAGGCCAGGACTTGGTCTCCAAGCAATCCATCCACAGATCTTCCTTCTCATCTTACATAAACAGTTATTTTTGCACTTAGGGAAAGATGGAAACATTTTCCATATTTAAAAACTTTTTTCTACCATTCCCACCAAGTCCAAATCACTCCTGAACGTACTCTCCAAATAAGCATTTGTGGCTCATGCTAAAGGTATCAGAAATATTCTTTCTCAGGCTGATGTTTCTACACTGATTTGCTTTCCTGTTAAATAGCTCAGTAGCTCTGAAAGGCATAAACATGGCAAGGAGCAGAAATGCTAAACCAAGGTTGGTCTCCAAAGCCCTTGACAGCCTGAAATGAGAGAGACTTAGGATCTGGAGAGACAACCTTTTGTCAGAAGAGGCAGTCCATGGGATATCCCAATCCCCAGCACTGGCACACACCAGCCTGTCTCAGGTCACAAGAACATTGTGTGGTTAAAGCAGAGTGCCTTCCCCTAGCAGAGGACACTGAGCTGACTGTATATTAATGAAGGCTCAAGGTCAGTACGTCCCTATCAAGCTCAAACCGAAGCAGGTCAAAAGCTGCTTTCTGAATTAATGGTTACTGGTCCAGTTTCAAGCAGACAGGAATCCAGAAGTCACCATCAGAGTTAGGAAATCAATGCCAAAATGTTAGATTTCCCAATTTCCAGTAGGTTTATTTTTGGCTTATCCAAGTGTGAATGAGCCCAGAACTGAGTCTTCTAATCCCTGGGTAGGATTGGGTTACGTTCCTGCAGGATTTTTGCTAAGGGAAATGATACCAAGGGGAGACCAAGAATTAAGGGAAAAGAAGATGGCAACCACGCCATCCGAATTTGAGAAATGGTATACACTTACACCTAGAGAATCCCCAGACATTTCTGTGGCATCCATGCCAAATTTGATTCTTCTTTTACCCATAATAAAACAGGAGCCATGTGCAGTATTCCACACTGAAAAAGATACTAGCAGTAAATAATAAACACGCACACACCTCAGTGTACAGAGTTGCACCACAAACCTTACACACTGCTGTGCAAACAGACAAAGGTTAAAGCAGAGGAACAGAACCTGAAAAGGAAAGCAGAAGCTTGAGGGTCCTTCAATTGCAATTCAACAGTCATTTGGATCAAGTGATGTGACACAGGCACAGATTTCTAGCTTCCTGACCAGGATTTGAGGATCTGCATCCAAAGAGAAATCCTCTCTCCTTGCGTAACTCACCAAGGAGCTGTTATTGGATGAGCATTTCTGCTTTTAGATCAGTCTGGGCTACTGCAGACCTGGAATGCATTTAAATGGAGGAAAAAAAATGCTGCTTTCATTCTCTTCTAAAGGAATGGTTTTGCTCATGTGGCTAACCTAAAAACACTCAGTACTACCAATCCAACCAGCACATGGAGGTGAGGAACACACTAGGGGAGAGTGCACCAACACAGGTGAAGGTAACAGCACAGCAAAATCAGACACAAGCCCCAGATAACGTTACTTCAGCCCTCCCCAGCATCATCTTAAGGACTACTTCTGCCTTCTGTAGATTTGTGCCTATCAACCTTCAGATGCACACGCTGCACATCTCCTGGATGAAAGAGACAACACCCCCTGATCCTTCCACCAAGATTTATCCCTCTTTTCTCTGGCCAGACTGTGTTCTGTGCCTCTCTGTTCTGCCCCCATAACCCCCAGCGTAGAGAGGCAGAAGGAAAGCACAGACAGGATGCCCCCTAAACTCAGAGTCGAATATCAGCTGCATGCCAGCTCTGCAGCTCAGACATCTCCTTATCTCCTCTCTCTGCTCAGTGCACTTCCTACAAGCCTCTTCTCTAGCAGCTTTAATTTAAGCACTGCCTTGCATGCAGAAGATGTGGTACTCTTATTGACAGAGCTTTATTGGGAAGCACAGATTTATACTTGCATGCAAATCATTCAAGCATACAGAAACTTTGTTCAGAGGCAGCTGAGAGCTTGCCATGTAATGCTGCTCTGGAAATGTCTTTGCAAAGGATCTAAATCAACTAGCTCCAACCTCTCCACATTACTGGCACCAAGAACGTTTGTGCTATGCCAGTTTCATCTTGGTGCAAACACTCACAAAATAGCGTATCCACCCCAAAATCACACAGTCCAAAAGCAAAGGTGGGTTACAAGGCCACGTTGGCTCGTGTTTTTCTCCCTCTGGCCCTGATGACTTTCTGTTCTACTTGTTCAGAGTACAGTGGCTAGAAAAGGGCAGGAGAACATTCAGATGTTCTGCTGGGTGAACACTTCAAAGCTCTTAACAGCATCTCATCCTAAATTCCCTGCTTTGACCAGAATTCCTTTCCTTAATTTAACAGTATGAATCTATCTGGAGAAATTAAACTTATCACAATACAGCCTCCCCCAGCCCGAGATGCTGTATTCATACTGCAGATTCAGTACAGCAGGGCTTAGGAGCACAGGATGAGCCTAAGAAGGCTAAGGAAAACTAAAGAAATCAAAGAAACAACTGAAGAGAAATGAAAACAGGATTGCCTGCGCTGGGCAAAGAGGAAAGCAGTTACTGCCCATGGAGACAACTACTGAGCACATGCAAATCCTTCCACTGCAGCGCCCGAGGCAGTATTAATAACAGGGGTTTTAAATTACTGTTATCTCAGCCATCTCCTTTTTATTTTGTGCCTTGTACGATGGAGATTTCTTTGTCATTTTTCAATTCTGCCGCTTGATATCTTCAAGATGACAACCTGTGCAGACAAGGCGGCAGACCCACCAGCTGCAGGGCTGCTGTGCTGAGTTAGCCTCCACTTCCCAACCTCAGCACTGGAAATAAGAGCAGACCGAGCAGAGCCCAAGAGAGATGTTGCAGAGAAAACTGTGGGCAGCCAATACCTCAGGGTAATTCTTCAGCTGAAACTTGAAGGGAGTTTCCTCCTTCCTCCTTGTTTGGATTTTGGCTTTGGGTTTCACATCCAGACCCACCCTGTCACCCAGCTCCAATACCTCAGCTGCTTTCTCTCACTTCATTGAGGGCACCACACAGCAACGAGCTCCTTCTCTGCAGCAACCACAGATACCAGCCACGAGCCAGAAGTGGTGCACTGGTGCAGCCTGCTAACTGCATCAGCATGTTAATGAACCCAGAGCAAACCAAGCTCCAATGGAGGAGGAAGGACAAGGGCAGGAGATGTGGTGGTAGCCGGTTTGGTTGCCTGCCAGAGATGTCAGCATCACCATGGCTCTGCCATGAGCATGCAGCCGCCATGAGAGAGGAACACAGAGCATCTTCATTAGGGCTAATTGCAGTTTTGGTTTATTCTTTCCCACTCTCCATCATCACCCATGAGATG
Source organism: Excalfactoria chinensis (assembly GCF_039878825.1). Lineage (NCBI taxonomy): Eukaryota > Metazoa > Chordata > Aves > Galliformes > Phasianidae > Excalfactoria > Excalfactoria chinensis. The sequence goes on from NC_092828.1 coordinate 74,480,830, forward strand.
TCAGTGTGCTTTGCCACACTCCAAGGGGAAGAGCAACTCTCCTGCCTGCTTGACCTTCTTCACCCCAGAGCAATACAATAAGATTTTGCTTGGTAGTGTTTTGCTTTCCAATAGTGATAACCTCAGGTGCGTAGGAGCAGCCCACAGGGACAATCCAACATCCTGGGGTTGAGCTACTGCCTCTGGAGCACAAGAATAAATCCCAAGGCCAGTGTGGGTGAGTTAAACCTTTGGTATAGAAAGACAGTGGGTTTTCAATCGTGCCAGCATCCCCTTTTAGCCTGACAGCTCCTGCTCTCTCAAGAAAGCATTTCTACCCTAAACAAGTTTCAGAAAATCACTTATTTTGACTCTTATCTTCCCAACACCTTGACAAAAGGATCACAGCTGTCAGGAGAGGATATTACCTTAACATAGAGGTAATATGAGCAGTGCAGCTGTGTTTCCTAGCCATGCCCCTGTGCAGGCAGCCTCACAGTGTTACTGAGAACACTGCTGCCCAACCAAGAAGCTGCAACTATGGGATAACCATGTGCTAGATGTGATACTGCTCTCCCTTCTTACATGCATCAAGATATCTTAGGAGTTTCTTTGATTTAAACATGCTCCTGTCCCGAGCACTCAGTGCTGGGGGTTTAAGGCTGCATTTCCCCTGGCTTTTCAAGGGACTGGCCTCGGGATAGATGATCTGGGGGAAGAAAGCAATGCAGTAATTAATTCCTAGTCAGCTGACAGGCCTAACTCATCAATAAGAAAAGATTAAAAACAGGGAAGTGCTGTGTGCCCCCTAAAGAAACTCACCATCTGCACTCAGTAGCGAAGAATAATTCATCAGTAAGATAAATAAAAGACTGCGAACTCCCGTAACACACTGTTCTTTAGTTCCCTCTAAAACCGAGGTTCCCAGATGAGAAAAAACTGCAATGCTACAGAATTCTGATGGGCACAATTTCTTATCTTATCTTAACTGGAAGGACACACTGGTCCTTCCAATTTCAAAAACACAGCATTCAAAAATCCAGCTACATAGACACATCTCTGCTGCTGGGTTTCAGGTCTGCAGCTGAGATGCTGCGGGCTTGGATCTCCTCTCTAGCTCGAGCCTGAGCACACAGGTACCCCTGCACTGTCAGACACCACCACCTGGAGGGCTTCTCCTTCATCTGCAGGGTCTTGGTATTCCCTGAAAATCCCAAATAACAGCGTATCATGTTAGAATGGTCATAACTTTAAAACAGTGCAAAGCACGACAATTTCTGACTTTCAGAATCTTGTTGTTGTCAGAACGTTTTGCTTTATTATTCCAGCCATGGGCAAGTGGTTCTGATACAACATCTGTCTCAAACCAGTCCCTAATGCCCATGGACTAAACTCACCTTTTGTTAAGAACTAAAAGGTTCACTTAACACTATTACTGACTTCACTATAGACAGAAAAGAAATGGAAGAGCTGGAGCACCAAGAAGGCAGCTTTTCTTGTTAAACTGGCCTCAATTTCTCAAGTATCCTATTGAACATTATGGAGGTCACACCTCTATGCCGCTAAGAAAATGGAATAAGACTCTGAAATTTGAACAGTTTAATAAGGAGTGCTATATTCCCAAACTGCCTCAAATGCTTTACCAGAGTATTACGAGTTCCAGTTTTACAGGTCCAAACCACTAATTAAATAAAAAGTCTGATTCTTCCAGATTTTGAAGTCACAGTTTGTGGAAAGCCAGAACACAACAGCTGCTGTGAAGCAGCAAAGCCCTGCTACCAGCTTTGGTCCCAGACCCACCACCACCCTGCCAGCTGCCAGGCTTTGTGCTTCCCATGAGCAGCATTTCACTCCTTCCTGCACTAACTCTGCACCATCTTTTTTCTGCCTTCCTAAGTTATTCCTGTTCTTGAGGCACAACTCCTACCAAAAAGCAAAAAACAGCCCATCAAAAAGCTCTTCAGACTTAATGGTGCCAGACGACAGACCTTACCGTGACACATGATCACACTGTTCCCCCCACCCTCTTTCCTTTATATTTTCCATAGATCTCCTATGCACATGTAGGTTTGTATCTCCCACGGAGCATGCCTTGAACTGATTGAAATGGCTCATCCCTCTATGTTTCCCCCTCTTTCTGCCCATACAGACATGCCATTGTTTCACTGACAGATTTAAGCCCTGTAGCACATATTGAAGTACCAGAGCAGCAGCAGCACAAGGTTACACCACCTTGATAAACCAGGAGATGCAATGGGCAATCTCTTGGGCTCGAGACAGCTCAGTCCTTGGCCTTGACAACAGCATCTTCCAATAGGGATATGAGTTATGGCACTGTGCTGGTGGTGTGGGCTCTGTCGGGTGGATGAAGTAGCAGCATTACTTGGAGTCAAACAGCAGCACTTTCCAGACACCAGAAGCAGGATTGGATTTACACTCTTCATCTACTGTATATTAGGGCTGTAAAATTTCCTCTCTTTTCTTTCCCTGCTGTCCCTCCCTTACAGATTAATTTTATTAACAACTCTTTTCACTGGTGCTATAAAATCTCATTCCGCATTTGGGCCCTTTTTAAGAGGGCAAATTTCAACATAGATCTTGTTATCCCAGGGCAGCTCTCCAAGCACACCAAGCTCCCTTACAGCATCTTGCTGGGCATGCTGCCTCTCTTTGTGCCCCCAAAGGCAGGCGAGCCAAACACAGAACCAGCCAAGCCATCAAGCATCACAGCTGCTTTCCATAAGGTGCACGTATTGCACATTAGTACTCCTAAAATGTACTCAAGGATGTTGAGGACCCGGAGCTGCCAGGTCCCACAGCTTAGCTCACATCAGCCACGGACAGAACTAACCACATGCTGGCTTGTTTTTTATGATTTACACTTCACTTTTCCCACTCACGTTTCCACAAATAAAAATCAATGTCTTATTTTGCTCTGAATGACAGCACTACAGCTGAGCGAATTAACAAAACCCCTCACTGGCTCTGTATGTTCATTTCTCCCTCTCTTTTCAATGAAAGAAAATATCAGACCCTCAGGCCTTTGATTTGTACATCTCAGAAGCAGTCGGGCAGTTTAGGAGCAGTTTCTCCCACAAACCGGGTAGCTCTATACATGACCCTGATCTCATTTCCTATTCCATCATAGCTGCAATCCAAACTGCCAGGCTGACTCCCAGCACAGATTTCAAGCAACAAGGCCAAATCTCTGCTGCCTAGGATTGAAACTGCTCAACAGAGTGCTGTCAGATCCCCTGGGCCTGATCTTTATCGATGCCAAACCACAACGGCGTGCTGAGTCTAAGCCTGGGCAGTGAGCCCTGAGTCACCCGGTGCTACCGAGTGCCCAGCTAAGGGGCTTAGGAGGTATGAGCCACTGCAGTGTCACACACTGCATTTATTTAAGATAAAAGTGGTTACACAGGCCAGCTGCGAGCCCCAGCGCTGCTACCTGAGCACTCCTCTGTAACTATTTATTTCTCCACTGACAGTAAAAGCATCATGTATTTTTGCTTTCTTTGATCGCCTGCGCTATTCTGTTCCTCTCCTTCATGCTTGCTAGCAGGATGCACACAGCTGTATGTCTCTAACGGGACACATTAGTGACTTTGATGGAGCATTTGAAGGCTGCCGAGGCCAAGAGGATGCTTTACAGCACACAAGTGAGACCACATGGGTGGCATGGGGCTGCACAGCACAGCCCTCGTATGCAGGCAGCCTTGCCAGAGCCGTGCCAAGGAACAGGAGCCAGCAGCAGTCCTAATACAACTGCCTCCACCCCATGCCATAGCTCTGCCTGAGAAGCCCATCCCCTAGAGATAATTTTCTATGAATAAAATGCTTCTCTTCACGCTTTCCCAGTGCTCTGCTTGGCCAAGGCAATGCACGTTATCTCCAAATGAATACGTGCACACTGCTGAATGTTTTAGCATCTTACCCTCTCCTCCTCTCCCTCTGAATTTTTCCTACCCTGCCTCAGCCAATCATGGAGGGGGAAATTTTAGTCTGAGCCTCATTAGTATAGGGTATAAAAATAGAAGTACATAATCTCCTGTATTTCTCTTCATTGATTCATCAGCTGCATGAAGGTACAATAATTAAATGTTTGTCGAGTGAAAAAAAACAACAGGCACAGGAGAGACTGTTCTTTTCTTGAACCGGAGCAGAGATTGAGGGGCTCCTGTGACACACAGTCTGTGCCCTCCCCACTCTGCACCGCTATAAAAATGCCTGATGATGATACCTCCCTCTTTCCCTCCTCCTCAGTTCAAAAATAAACACATGATGGAGACTTCAGTTCAGGAGAAAGCTGGCAAAATGTCTCTGCTGCAACACACACACACTCAGCAAATCCCCCTCAAAACCTTTCCCCAGATCTCCCTGAATCCCGCCTGGCGCTTCTACCAGCATCTCCAAGAACTCTGCCAGAGCCCGCTGAGCCAGCGTGCATCTGCAAGGACCAAGGTCAGCATGGGAGATGCTCACAAAACATTAGTGAGTTGACTTGATCCTTCATCAAAATACTTTCTGCTTTTCCTTCCTAACACTTCACTGCCCACGACATGGCAGGCTGAGCCGATGTGACAAACTGTCGAAACACATCTTTTTTTAAAAGAAAAAAATTAAACCTAGACTTTAAAGGTAAAACTGGCCCCTCTGAGTCTCTCTATATCACACGTGACACTCCTGCTGGAAAAACCACGGGCTCCGAGAGCAGATTGTTGGGAAAAGGCTCTCGAACTGGTTAGAGCTGTAGTCTGCAGCAATAGGACTTGGTTGGGCTTGGCTTTGTCTCCTTTTAGCTCACATTAACTACAAGAAGTAACCACAGAGGTACCGAAGGACCTGGCCAGTTTGCAACACCCAGACACAAGCCCGTGGTGAAATGCTGTTCTTTGATTTCATGAAGTAATGAGCAAACCATACCTCAAACATTCTGCTGCACTGCCAACAATGCTGCCAAAGAAAAAGGACATCGACCACCACCATTCCTCAGTCTCTGCATTCATGCCTCGTACTTTATTACTGCTGTTGTATTAGTAATGACCTATTTACCACCAGGCGATTGAGGGTGTCAAATCCAAAGTGCCTCTGTGCTCCCTGGAGGAGTGTGAGATTGCTATTGATGAGTTTAGTGGTTTGATGTAACAGAAATGAGTTTAATGCTATTGGCGCTCCTTTTGTACAAAGGCTGGGGGTTTTTATAGAGTCTTCAAAGCAACAATAAAATACCACCGTCAGGCATCTCACTGTTAACCTGTAAGCAGCAAAGGTCTCTGTACGTGCAACAACCACAGACACAAGGAACTATATGAGATGATGTGTCCAAACTCCAAGGCAGTAATGTATCTAATATTTGGTTCTCTGAAGCTGCACAGATTCCTGGCAGATGGAAAGGGTCACCCATACACTGCTCTGTGTGTATGATTACATATCTGCACAACCATGATATTTTGTGCAGAAGTGTGCATATGATCGCCGATGTGTGGGGCTGTAAATCAAAGTCTTGTTGCACTTTAGTTGTGTTTGAGAGAATGCAACAGCCGATAACTATTCTGTATTATTTGCTTTTGACTACAACAGGTGGTAAAGAATAGGCTTTTCTTAGAGCTGAACAGGTAATGAGTCCACTTTACAAATGCCTTGGGAGTAGGCAAATGTCCAGCTGTATTCATTAATGCAAACTCCCACGAGATCACACCTTTATCTTCTTCTCTACAGGCTGGCTGCACACTTATTTTAAAATGATTATCCCAAAAGCATATAGGTTTAAGCTATTGATTTCTGATTTCAATATCTGATATCTAAGATGAAAACTTAAAATCTCTGATAGCAACAGATAGGAACGCTCAAAAGCTAAACCTTAGTCGACAGAGAATCTGGTTCATGGTTTCCATGGGCTTGGGCTCATTTCCAAGCTCCCAGGATTCCTTCCCAGTGTTCTTCCCCCATTAAGTCCATCAGGATTAGCAAGAATCCTGGGGTTTCAGCTCAGTTTAAAATGTTGCTATACATTAGTGTTACTGTAGGTAAAGAAAATAGGGGGGAAAGTCTGTCCAATATTTGTGGCAGGGAGAGTTTATGAACCAGTAACACCGGACAGGACAGAAATATCTAAGAATTAGGATGGTTATATAATATATATATATAATATATGTATGCGTGTGTGGTAGAATAAGAACCTGATGAATACAGTAGCCTTCTTTAAAACAAGAATCTGAGGCTGTTGGACAGAGACAAGCCTCCACAGCCCTGCCTCTCCAACACAGGTCAGCCAACCAAACACAGCTTGTGCTTTCTAAGGTCATCCATAAATCCAGAGGACTTCTGATTACACTGAAGAGATCAGGAAGGTTTGGAACAGGCTGTTGAGCTGCCAAGAAAAATCTTTTTCTTACAGCCAAATCAACCTCTATGAATCTTCCACAAGCGGTAATCAAAACACCGACTCCAGCTGATGAAATGTCTCACTTGTTTCTTGCTTTAGGTATGGTGCCAAAACCAAGACCTGTTCATGGCATTACCTCCTAGCACTTATATCCACCACCCACATTGGTTGAACCACCAAAGCAAAGCTTGGATTCTTCCTTAACCAGTCGTTTTGGGTTCACACAGCACTAGTGGACGCAGGACCACATAGTCACCAATGGATGGGACTGACGGGCACACACAAGCCTCCAGAGCTCAGCTTTCTAGCACTAACTGGCAAATCCCACCGTCTGCTGGAGCTTGAATCCACTCCAGGTAATAATAATAAAACACTCCTTTCATCTCTGCTCCAGTGTTAGCAGCGGCCCATTTCCAGAGCCCTTCTCCTCATGAATCCATCTGTCTTTGGGAGCTCTGCTGCTCCTCTCTGCAGTTATCATTAGAATTAACTTCATTTTGTGCAAATCCTGCTGGTGCTGCCCATTCATTAAGAAGTGCTGCCCAGAGCTGCCAGTATGCAATTCAGGGGGCTGTGTGGTCAGAAAACCGTATTTGAATCATCTGTTCTGCTTCAGGCCAACAGAAGATAGTCCCCTTGAGTAACTGTTCTCAGTATTTCCTCCAGCCTAATCACCCCTGTCCCATGTGAAACACATCAGTTATTTTCCAGAAACGTAAACCCATGCCCTAACGGATTCCATTTTCCACATATCCTAAATTCCCATTTCCAGCCCCAGCATTCACTGTGTAACACCATTCCACTGTAACCCCCTGCATCGTATCCTTCTTTTATCTGCACTTTCTCTATTTGCAAAAGCCTACACATCTTCTCTTGCCTCTCCTCCTACTCAGCTTGTGGGTGCTTTCTCTGTGCTGCCATCTCTCCAGATTGGCAGTGAAGCTACTGCAAACCTTCTCCCCATTTCTCTCCATTGCTCTGAGACAGTACTTACAACACAAATGCATAGGGGAGCCTGGGAAGGAAGAGAAGGAAGGCAGCAGCTCCTGGTAGTCCATGAGAAACAGGGTGCTCATGCTGGCTCCAGGGGAGCAGGATGCCCACCCTGCACAGCTGAGCTCTGCCCCAACACATCGCTGCCTTGATGCCTGCACAGCACTTGTCAACAACTGGATTCAATGCCCATCACCAAGGGCAGTCTGAATACTCAAAATGGATGAGGAACAAGGTAAAATCTCTTTAGGAATGCCACCATGCACAAGAGAAATGTCATGCACTGGCCTTTCAGGGGACTGCCGGGAATGACACTGCTGACATCTACTAAATTCATGGCTTAATAATGCCAAGACAAACGCACCACATCCTGCAGGCACCAGAAGCCTCTAACACTGAGACTTCTACTGAGATCTTAAGTAGACTGAGAATATATACAGTGAACAATAAATACCAGCAGTTTGTGCAGCCATAATACCTCCGCTGTATGACATGCCCCAGCGTATTTCAAGGAGGCAATCAGAACAAACAGCACTCGATGCCCCAGCTCTGCCACCCATAGGCAAACAGGAGCTCAGCCTGGCAGATGCAACATAGGATTATCCCATGCAAAGCTGAGGGCTTTCACCTTCTAAAGCCACTGTGCTCACCAGCACAGCCTCCTCTCGATGTTCCTTGAGACAAAACAAGAGGAGAAGCTCACAGGAGAAAGCCTTCGGGCAATGCACTTTCTAACCCACCTGCAACAAGGAGGAGCCTTTTCGAGCCCACTGCAAGAAGGGATTCAAATCATCTGCACGGCAGCTGAACACAGCAAGCCAGAAAGCCGTAAACATCTGGAAGTCCAATGCCTTCCTCTACAATTCTGAATCGATTTCTTGCCACAAATAGATTTCTAGATGGACTGCAATTACATTGAGTTATAAAATGCTGTAAAAACATTATTTGTTTCTGTTACAGATTTTATTTCTGTATCTCTCCTTTTTAGATCCTTTCACAATTCATCAGCCCCTCTTTGCAGTTCAGCTACCTTTTTCCTTTTCCAAACTGCCCCACAACCAACCATTTTTATGTTTTACTACTAGAAGGACGGTGCTGTTGGTAGCTTAGACAGCCTCATAGCATTCCCCTGTGAGTAGCTGGCCAGGGGTGCAAATACCCACTGTGGGCATTGACTACAGCTGCTGAGAAAACCCACAAACATCTGAGCACTGAGGCAACTGCTTGGTGAGCTGCCCCAGACCTTCAGGATGCCTTAGTCCTGTGCTTTCAGGACACAAACCTCCATGTACTGTCCTGATTCCTGCTAATAAATCGTAGGAAAGGAGGAAAACCATGAGGATGGACAATGTGAGAACAACTTTGTTCTTCACAAGAGCTTGTAAAGGAGTCCAATTGCCACTGAAAAGGGCAGGGCTGCTGTTACCTCACTCCAACCACTTGCCAGCCATTGCTGCCTAGGGATGGACATACAAATAAGATGATAATTCAAGGGATTTCCAGATAGGGCAGCAGTAGGAGTGTCAGCCACCAGGCACAGCTCTCAAAAGCATTGGGATTCACTTTTAGAGATGCATGTGGCCCTCACCAGTCCTTCTGTATTTATCCTCCACAACCTTGAGCCTATATCACTCCCATGGATAATACAGATAGTTGCAGGTAGTCCCAATGCTTTGATCCTCAGCTGACTGCTGAGGGTTTTCAGGCACCTATTTCCATAGTAAAATAGAAAAAGTACTCAAGTATTTGTTTAGCACAAAGGCTTCTAAGTAACCCAACTTCAGAAATCATTCTGAAGATTCTGGAATGAAGAATATCAAGCATTATTACTTGAATTTCAACATCAGCTGGGAAAAACAAACAAACAAACAAAAACAAAACAAAACATGAAGGTAAAATTGCCTGCAGTGGAAATGGGAAGGAAAAAAAAAGGAAAGCCAAAACCACTGCTAGTGGCAGCAAGGTGTTTTCAGCTGTGGGTGATCTGTTCAAAGGACCGAGTGGAAGTCTTTCATGACCATCTGAGATTAACCACTACAGACATCTCCTGCCATGTCTGACAAAACAGGAGGGAACACGCCCCAGGGAACAGCCTTCCTTTTGGGGAGAGGGTGGTCAGACACAAAAGCTCTAAAAGGAAAGATGGAGGAAGAAAGCCATGAGCCTGTGTCACTCAGGCAGAGAGGTCTGCTTGCAGGAGACAGCACTGGCAGGGGGATCCTGCCATCTAGAGCAGGACTGGGCAGCCTTGAGTGGCTTTTGTGCCATTCATTCATGCGCTGTGAGCCTTTCCTGTACCATATTACTGGCTCTGAGGAGAGGGTTGTTGGTTACTGTGAATGGTTCTGCCCTGGAGTTCACGCCACAAAAGGCTGTGAAGCTACAACTGCAAAGCAACTGTTTTTACTTTGGTATTTCTTGTCAGTGTAGCTTAATTTCCTCGCTGTACAGACATACAGAGAAACAGAAAAGCTTAATTTGGATCAATTAAAAAGAGGGAGGAATTGTGTTACTAATGAGTAATGATTGGAGGCTTTAAAGAGGTATCAAGACCTTACCTAACTGAATGCTTGTCAAAACAGTGGAAATAATAAGAACACAGCCTGATGTTGCATATGCAAAACATCTAAGCCCAAATTAATCTTTGGTGGAACACTCTGGCAGCTGATCCAGCCCTTCACATGGCATCGCTGTTAGGATCTCAGGTGGAATTCATGAGGTTGCTTTTAACTACCGATAACGGAAGGAAGGAGCAGCCTGGGCAGGACCCTGGGCTGCAGAAGCTCCCGAGGAGCCCACCTCCTTTTTGGCTCTTCTGGCAAAGAGAAGAGCAGGCTGACCTAGCAGTATTTTTTGGCAATCCTCACTTTGCTATAACCACATCTACCTTGGACACAGAGCTTTCCATCCTTGGCTGTCAAATCGTTTAACAAGAAAGGGCAATTTCCTTCCGCACGTTTTACAGAAGGAAAAACAAAGAATAAAGTGCAGAGCCCTAATGGAGGGGAACTGATGAGCACATCACCTCTGGCAAGCTCATGAGAATCTCCTGGTTACAGCGGAGGCTTTTGTGGTTTTACAGATACAAAAGATTCAAATTCTCATGTCTCAGAGTACCAGAAACCCCCAGCTAATAGGGGTGAAGACAGAGGGCTCTGGATAAACAGGTTATTCCATCATCATCAATTATGGTGTCTCTCACAATTTTCCCTGCAGCCTGTCTCTCAGACGCTATCCCAGACAGGGCACGGAGCTCCTTGCACTCCTGGTTCCAGCCAGCATGGCAATTTACTGCCTCCTTGGGAAGGCTTTGCTATTTCAAAACCACAACAGAGCGTTCCCCTGGCTTGAAAGGCGACCACCAGCTTAGCCACAGCAGAACTGTTGCAGCACCCCGGGAGATGAAAGCGGTTCAAAACCTTTGGTTTTATTGGACAAATAAAAAATAACCAAACAACTTCTTCCCTTTACTTCCTTTAATCTGCCACCGCCTATTCCCCTCCTGGGCTTTTGAACTGTCTTCAGAAATGCAGGAATTTGACTAGGCAGCCTGGAATAAAGCCCTGCATGAGAGATGGAAGAACAGTGGTACGGCACTGCCAGCAGGCAAAAGCTCCCAACACCCCGCTCCTCCCAGGGCACCTGGCCCCCATGGTCACTGCCCTCTGACTCAAGCTGGATCCATATCACTTGGTTTTTGTTGGTGCCATCCCTTTATATCATGGTGTACCACAACTGACAGGGCTCCTACAGCTGCAGGAGCCACTGCCATGAATCTCATCCCTCTCCAAATTCCAGCCAGCACACTCTGTGCAGCCCTGGGAGGGAGCTTGCAGGGAGCTGTGAGAGCAGGAGATGGAGGCTAAAAGTGGATATTGACTTCATCCCGTTGGTGTAGGCAGTGGAGGTGGGCGGCCACGAGCAGAGAGGAGGCGGAGGGGGCAACGTTTATTTCCAGCTGCACTCTTGTGCAATTTCTCTCAGCGCTGAGATTTTAGAGCAAACAGCGGGAGGTGGGGAGCAGGGGGAGCCAGAAAGGAAAAACAGAGAGTCCTTGCAGAAAAACAGGCTAAGGAAGAGATGTCATCCTCAACCCAGAGCTAAGATTCTGCTCGTAGCTGATTACTTTAAATATACAACAAAAGCCATGATGCTGGAACTCCATTTCTGAATCGGACACAGCTGCGTCCAATGGAAATAAGGCCACTTGATGGAGAGGCACACCCTGATGTGGGCTAACAGAACGATGCTAAGAAGTGCTGCTCGCAGCAAGCCTGCCTCCTAATAATTGCAAGGTTTTCTTCACTCCCAGAGATTATATAATATGTTCCTGCCTGCTGCTGACTCATATTTTTCAAAATATATCTGGGAAGGAAAACATATTCACATGTGTTTTAATATATTTGTTTCCCTGCATATGTAGAGATAAATATACACAAATACTCACAAATGCATACAGAAGCCTGCACATGTATGCTTATTGCTGCATGTGCCGTGTGTGAGGGAGGATGAGAGGGGACAGCCTGGCATCCACGCTGACAACACGTGCTGGAGATGGATTGAACCAGCACCATTTTCTGGGTCAAAACACAGCGACTGTTTAACACAGGGATTGGGGAAGGAGAACCAGAAATCAGAAAGCTCTGGGGGGGGGGAGAGGGGGAGCAAAATAAGAAGCACAGGGAACGCATTGCCTGCTACAACCTTCCACCAAATCTGGGCTCTGGGGGCTGGATACTGAGCTTAACATTGAGTAGGAAAAATGGGTGTGGGGCCATTGTGCCAATTTGCAAGTGGCAGCAGATGAGAACGTCATGTCATCTCAAAGGGAATGGCATCAGTACCTGAGTGCAGTGCAGGGAGCAAGCCAGCAGCTCCGGCAGACTGTGGGAGGAGAGTCCTGGTCCTGTTAACACATGTGGACACTCAGCTCTCCCCTAGGCATAAGAGGGGCCAGTCTCCCCTGGCCGAGGGCTCTCAAGGCAGTAGTTAGCCCTCCATGGGTCTGCAGCCAGCCTGCTGCTCTGTGAGACTGCATTTCTCTTCTCTGTGTCTCTGCGTACGGTCAATTCTTTAGAAGAGACTTGTGCAAAACCTTTGGTGTCCAGGAGATGGGATCGATCTGCTGCTAGGCATCAGATGAGAGATCCATCTACCCTGGGCCAGAGGAGACTGAAAATCCATCCAGGTGTCAGCTGCTGCCCACAAAGCCGCGGCAGACGCTCTCTGCGGATGGCAGCCAGCTCTCTGCCCTGCTCTCCTGGGATGGAGGAGTGCGTGGAGGCACCGAGCAGACACAGCACCTCCTCATCCTGCCCTGTACACGGGCACCATCAGCATTCCCTGCTTTATGCATCCGGCTTTGTGCGCTCTATGCAACAGTAATAGAATTCTCATTCAGCACCCCCATCTACATCACAACCAGCTCTCATTTGAAGGGCACTCATTCCTATTTTAAAGTATTTTATCTGGATTCGAAACCTGTTCTGTAATTGTTGCTTTTTAACATCATTCTTGGAGAACTTCACAAAACACCAAACGTGCCGCACGCCTCAAAGTCTCTGCAATAAACCTTAAAAACAAACATTAAAGATTGATCGTACTTTTCCAAGTTTACAATGAAACTGACTGAAGCTCAACTAGATAAGGAAAGAGGGTTGTATAAAATTAATCAGCACCTTATCAAGCTGAGGAGAAAGAATCTGAGATAGCAAGTCTTTACCAAATTTGGTATCAGAACAGAAACTTCAATGTAAAACCTATTAAGAAAATCTTGTCAGATATATTAAATATAATACAGGAGAGTGAAAGCATCAAAAGCAGCAAGCAGAATATGAAATTCCTTGGGGAAAAAAAAAAACCTGTCTTCTGCTAACGTTAACACGATCTTGCTGTTCTTTTCCAAATGAGACAAATTTTCTTTAGCAAACTTTTGCCCAGCAAATCAGCCCACTGCTTATCAGGGTGGAAGATGGGTCTTTAGGGTCTTCCTCTACATTCATATCTATCTCTGTGCAGCTGCAGCTACACTGTGTCTTTTCAATTCCAAGAAGCATTCCCCCCACACACAGAGGATCTCTAAGGTGCTCAGAGCCCTCAGAGCCAGCTGGTCGCTCCCCAGCACCTCTGCACCCAGAGCTGCCATCGCTCACTCAGCCACCCATCTCACCAGCATCAGCTCCAGCCCCCAGAAGTGGTGACAGAAGAAACTGATCCATTTAGAAACAGACGCTCTCAGGCAACTACCTTTCTGTTGAAAGGGGACTGATACAAAGAAAACAATGAGCAACAGTAAGAGAATTTTACTCGGGCACTTCTGAGGGTGAGGCAGCTCTTTGGGGCACGTTTTGAACATGCCAGTACATCCCTGCCCGTGTCCCACATCCCAAACCTGTTGACAATTACTGTCATCCTGGTACAGGCAGGACATGCCCCACAAACATAACCATGGGAAGCAGCAGGAGAGCAGGATGCTGCTTTCCCCATACACACAGCCCTGCAGCCCGTGACATGGCAGCATCGCACTGCAGCAGCTAAGCTCGAGAGGGAAGGCTGCTGGAGCACTCAGCAAGTGTAGCTCAGGGAGAGAAGCTAACAACGTAATCATCTAGAAATTAACATCACCTGTTATCCCACCCACCACAACAATAAGGGCTGGGATGCCTTACCCCATGCTGTGGCAAATGGGGCAATGCCACTTGCTGAGACCACATCACAGCTGTGGTCATGGTGCCGTCACCCCTGGGCTATAACTGTCACCCTGCGAGTCCTGCTCCTGTAGAGCACAGCTCCTGTAGAGGACAGCAATGGAGCTGCAGAAAGAGTTAATTACTCAGAGCGTTAGAGAAGATTGTAGAGAAAAGCAGCTTGCAGTGTACCCCCTGCTTTACTTAGCCAGAAATGCTGCCTAAAATAGCAACTCAATCCTTGCCAGTAGTCTACACATTATGTTACATGTGGCTCAGCTGATGCAAAAGAAGGGGCAGGCACCAACTTGTGGGCCCTTCCATAGGAGCACTGGCAGGTGCTTCTGTTCCTGGTGCCCGCTGTGCCCACAGCCCTGGAAACGATGCTCCACTGGAGCAAACTGCTTCCGCACAGCCCGCAGGCTGGGCCTGTCCCTGGGGCACTCTCAGGTGGCAGCAACCAGGAGCCATAACCACCTGCCCTGCACCACTGAGGATGAAGAGGAAGAAGCAGACATGCAGCTGCCACAGCTCCTGGCTCCGGCAGCAGCCCTGCCTCAGTTTACCCAGCTCTACCCTGGGAACAGCAGCAGCTCCCTAAGGGTAGCACAGCCCTACAGAGCCTTCCGTAGAACAACCCAGGCTAACTGTGAGCATGCTCCTTCATCACAGCCCTGCTGTGAGCCCTAGGACTGCCCAGCATCCCACACAGCACAGCACGGGGCTTCTTGCCCTCAGCCCAGGTGTGCCCTGTGCACACTGTCGGTGTGGAGCTTCCCACAGCACAAAGGCAATGCTCCACAAAAAATGCCTTTGGTTGAAAATCAGCATCCAAAGCAGCAGGGCGCTTTGCTGCTGAGGACGATGGCACAGTCAGAGGCAGCCCGGGTCCTTCAGATGAAGGCTTGCTTCCAACCAGGGTCACAAGGCATTCAACCATCACCAATTAGAAAAGAAATAAATCACGGTTCCTCCAGCAGCAGTTCCTCCAGGAGCCCCTATTTTTAGGCAGAATTATAAATCACTCCGGCTTGCCACCTCCCTCCACTCAAACACAGAGCCCCAATGCCCTGCCACTGCCCCAGCAACGCCATACAGCACGGGGACAGCACAGAGAAGAGACACAATGGGTGTGCTCAGTCCTGACTCTGCTGTGTTCCTTTGGGAAAGGGGACCACAAGGAAGTGCAGGAACATACCGAGGGCCGCACAGCAAACTAACGGCACAACCAGAGTCCTGACAGCAGCTCCTGTGCCACCGCTGCGACCAGCTAACAGACCTGTCCTCTTCATTACTAACAATGTAGTACATAACCATGGTTATTGCACGATCTCTAGGCAGTTTTCCTCACCCTTCCCAACATGTGCTCGTTGAGAATTCTTCAGTTAAAACTGGAATCAGCACGCTCGGTCGCAACAACAGCAGTAGCACTCAGTACCGGGTACGCACCGAGCACAGCTGTCACAGCCCCTTCAGGAAGGCACACATGGTAGGAGCAGAGCCGCCCCACAACAGATGCACAGAACCCCGCAGCACAGACAGCACAGGCAGCACAGGCAGGACACGGACATGCAGCAGGCACTGCACACACAGCGCCGTGGTTCCCACCACTGCCACCAGCACAGACAGAGACCAGCAGCAACACCAAATGGAATGGACAGCACACAAAAAACGGGTCCAGGCACAAACCAAAGCAAGCCAAACAAAACTTACATGGATTTTTGGCAATTTTCCTTCAGACATTATACACAGCAGTTGGGCTGTGTACTGAACACCTGATCCAAAAAGAAATATAACCACATTATGCAAACAGACAGGGGGCAGGAATCAGGTGAACATGCAGCGCTAACGACATTCATCTACAGGACGAGCAAGCACCTCCGCATCCCCACCGCAGGGCTCCACCGGGGCCAATCCTCACTCACTATGAAGCATAAGCAAGTGCCGTGCCGCTGCCATGGCGGGGGTCCGAATGGCAGGGCAGGGACAGGCCATCACGTCAGAGCCCTCCGAGATGTCCCGTCCCCCTCTAACTTGTCATGTGAGGTTTAACACAGAGCTGGGAAATAGCCAGGGAGGGAGGGGGGAGCCTTTAAAAACAAACAAAAAAATGAACGGAAGCTCTCTCGGAGCATTAACATCACAGTGATCGTGGGGCCAGCACCAACCACCCCGACACGGAGCATCCCAACACGGATGCTTTGTTCTGAAGCATCCAAAGAGGGAGAAACACTCCCTTCCCTGTGCTGAGAAGGGTGCCCGAATCCTGACGGCGGCGGATTGCCGCACAGGCGATGGACTTTTTATGGACTGTGGGATGCAGGGTTGCTATGATACAGTCAGAGGCATTTTCATGAATCCTGTGGCAAATAACATTGAATCCTGCCTAAGCAGACAAACAGCAAGTCAGCTCTCCCATCACCCGGCCTCAGAAACAACAGGAGCAATCACTGAAAGAGATTTTATGTGTTATACTTATCCCATCTGCATATAAATGCACCATTTTCTTGGGGACTGTGTTTTCTAGAGGGTCAGCACGGCTGATTTCTTTACAGGGACAACTGCTCTTCCCTCACCTCTGGGTTAGAGCATCCCTGTGAACAGGAGGAGCTCAATGCTGACAAATGGGGTTGAGCTATAGGGCCAGGACCGACCCCAACAGCCCCACTCAAAGCTCATGTCCTCCCACAGAGCTCAGGGGGAGGAAGGCTGTCCCCCATCTCCATCTGTTACAGCACACAGATTGCACCACGCACTGTGCAAAGCACGGCTGCTTATGAGCAGAAGGGTCTACTGCAAAGAACCAGAAACATGGTCACCCCAAAAAGCTGCCGAAGCAGACTGGCCTGGGTTGAGCTGCTTCTGAGGAGTACGGCAAGACAGAGCAGCTCACCTCACTAACTGCTCTGCTAACGGGGCTGTCTGAGGCTCAGCTGCAGGCTCAGGGAATGCCAAAATGCAGGCGCCAAAGTACCAAAACAGGGATGGAGCAGGTGGCTGAAGGCCCATTGGAAAAGGTGGACCCTGAGGAATACGGGTGGGAAAGACCTAACTAAACACAGTGAAAACCCCAGCCCTTGCTCACTTTCCATGCTAGTTTCCTCTCTTTCTTCCTAGAACCCAACAGGATGCCCAACACAGCACTGCTAAAACAACACTCAAAGTTTTTCTCT
The DNA here is from genome assembly GCF_039878825.1 of Excalfactoria chinensis. NCBI lineage: Eukaryota > Metazoa > Chordata > Aves > Galliformes > Phasianidae > Excalfactoria > Excalfactoria chinensis. Next base: position 74,498,049 of record NC_092828.1, read on the forward strand.
GCATTGAACTTCCAAGGTGCTCTGCACAAACCTTACTTTCTTTGATCCCACTAACCTTTGGGAGAGCAAAAACCCAGAAAGTATTACTAAATTTACACCAATCCCCTTTAAGCACGTTGCCTTATTGAAAAAATACACAAGTTTGCAGAAACCCCCTTCCTATGCCTGACATCTCTGTCCCTCCTGAAACCCCACAGTCCCCCAGTCCTACACAATGTCCTCACAGGGATTAGGAGGTCCATCACACCAGCACATATCATCCAACACTTGCACTGCCCGCCCTGCATCCAGGAATGCACCAACACAGACTGGAACACCCCAGCAGGCACTGAGCATTCCTCGTAGAAATCGTATTGAAAGGTAAACCTTGATGCCAAGGCTCCAGCAGCAAGGAAAATCAACATTCAGACACAGTTGCCTCTTATTTTTAACTCGATGGGTTTTTTTTGCTTTTCATTTTTCCACCCTTGCTCCCCCAAATTGTTTAAAACCATTTCACCACAAGGATTATTTTGGCTGCCATCTGGTTGATTCCCTCTCCTTGGTGATCTGTGCTCCTTCATGATATTTCCAAGAGGTTCTGCAACCTATAAAACTAATGGCATCGCATAGCTAACGGGAAAATGAAGCTGATTGGAGCTGTTTAACGGCCCAAACCATGTTCAACATCCAAATGACTTTTCATAGGGATGGTCACTCAGTCTATTGGGGAGTGAAGCCGATCCCTCTCCCCCAGGTAGCTCCCAGGGTGAGGATGCAGAGCCAGCAGGCACCAAGTGACCGTGCTGTGCCACTGGGTTTGGCATCGCTGGCCATTACACAGAGCTGCTGCCATCACGCTCCTCTGTCAGCTCAGCCAGCCAAATGTTACCACCTTGAGACCAGGGCAATTTTTTTTCCCCACTCTTATTTACAGCTAAAGGCAGTTTCAGAGCTGCAGACCTACAGCATTTCACTCAATGTCCGACCGTGCCACCAGCCAAAAACAACTCTGCTCCCAACTCAGCCTCTCTCTGCATACAATTTGCAGCACCACTCGCATGGGAATGGCTGGGAGCCCCTATCTGTAAGCCCCATCCGTGCCTTTATTAATCAATTACTTATTATTTTCTTCCCCCTGGATCGCTAGAGGACATCAGGTAAATAATACAGCTGGAGGGTTCATTATCAAAGCAAAATAATTCCACTGAAGGCTATCAAGAGATCCAAACATTTGCAAACTGTGATTTCTTAAGTTCTGGAGCAATTCTGATTTTTGAAAGGGGAAAATATATTTCTAATAAAGCTCAGCCAGATTTCTAACAGAACAGTACTGAAATACGGAGATGTATTTCCAAGAGGAGAACACATTGCTCTTTGCAGCCACCCCCCTTCATATCCTCACTGACTCGGTGCAACTGGAGCCCGCAGCTGCTTGCAGGCTGTAAACATTGCAATTTGGGACCAGCCATCTCCCAGCAGACAGACCTCTCGCTGGTGGACACCTATTCAGCAAGCCTATAATATGCAGCTCCGCACTTCATTTTCAAGAAAATCAATGTAAATAAAGTCATACAAAACAGCTCATCTCAAAATCTCATAATCCTTAGGGTAGGCAAACATTTTCCCTACATATATTGCCTAAAAACCATCAGTATAAATACACAGACATTAAAGAAAGCTAAGTAAGATTGCAAGAGAAACCAAAGCCAACCCATCCCCTCTGTGTCTGTTGCTTTAGCAAAGGAAAACAAAGCATGCATCCCTGGATATCTTTGAGTCCTCCTTCTCAATCTGCAAGATATAAAGCACATACAGACAGAAAAAGCCCAGCAGGTTACATTCAGTCTCTCTCACATCTCTTAAGAAAGGCACCAGGCTAAATCAGTGTGGACATGGAATTTGGAAGCTTTTGGGTTGAATATTGAGAAAGCAAGTCAGATCATCAAGGCAACAAAGGTAAATAAAGAAATCTGGGTTTTTCTCCCTCTTTTGTGGCTGAATGTTATTTTAGCAAAGATTTAATCCTTTAATAGGATTTCTCGTCCCCCCCACCCCCCTTAAAAATGTCCAGAGCTCAATCCAATTGCAGGCAGCACCTCTCACCTGGCAGCTACATGGTTACTGTCACAGATATTCACATTAACTGCTTGCTGGAAATTTCGAACAAAACATCTCGTTATTAACTCAAGTCGGTATTTTAAAGGAAGCACAATAACACAGCCCGTGCTGATTACAGACAGATATTTTCACTCTGCTTCTAACTACATACATACAGCTCTATCTCTCTAGCACAGAACGACACAGGAATGGATGATCGCTATTATTCATCACATTTAAAACCCAGGCAAAAGCAGCTACACTTACAGGCATACTTAAAGACAAGACATGACAAAAGATTTAGGGAGAGATAATATACCAACGTCATACATATCACAGCGAGGCCATGTTGAAGCTCAACGCGTTCCCCCCTCAGTAAGAATCTCTCTTTCTCTCTCTCTCTCTCTCCTTTCTCTCTCTCTCCCGCTCTTGCTCTCTTGTTGAATTGCTAGTGGTAGTAGTAGCCCCCAACAGCTCAGGAGAAAAAATCCATTTAACGAGTGCCCAGGAAGAACATGAGTATGACATTCACAAGCAATAGCACCACAATCACTGCAAAAACGACCACCGTTTGAACATCCAAGGTCATGGTGCAATGCAGAACACTGTAGTGTTCGAGATGTGGGGCTGGCAGATTTGGAGAAGTCAACCTCTGCTCTGTAAGACTGTCCATACATCCACCATGCTAGAATAAAGGAGAAAACTGTTCCCGGTTTGCTTTGCTCGGAACCGTTTGTGGTCTGCTTTCAGTTTATCCCCCTAGCTGCTGTCTCTAGCTCATTCTGGAGCCCGCTAAGTGAAGCATCATCACAACCGGGGAGCACTAGAGACGCAAAATCCTTCCTTTAGGAAAGCAAGCGAGCGCTGTCTGCAAGCTTCTCTCTCTCTTCCCCCCTCTCTCTCCCGGTCTCTCTCTCTCGCTGGCTGGCTTGCTTTTTAATTCGTCAAGCCAGTGCAGATAAGAAGCCTGTGTGAGTGTGACAGCTCTGCAAGCTGCTGTGGCTGCATCTCGGTGCGAGGCGGACCCTTGCGCATACAAATCAGCGCCGGTGACCAGGCAGCGAAGGGATCCTGGCTGTCAGTCAAACGCAAAAGGAAGCGCTGGCTCCATAAATACGCGCATCTTCCGCCCGCCGCGGCAACGAGCGCCGTGCCGGCACGCCTGTCTCTCCACCCGTCCGTCCGGCTGTGCGTCCGTCCGGCGCTTGGGGAAGCAGAGACGCGGTGGGATGGCAGCGCTGGGCTCCACGAAGGCGGCTCCGGGCTCTCTGCGCAGCGCAGATGCCGTTCCCCACCGTCGCGGTACGCGGGGACACCGCTGCCCGGCTGCAACGCCCGCGCCGTGCTTCGGGGGAAGAGAGGGAAGAGCAGCGCAGACAGGCAGCGCTGCCGAGAGCAGCCCGGGTTTGGGAGCGGGAGGGGAACGGGGGTGCCCAAGCAGCCGCAATAACAACGCGGCAGCCCCTCAGGACGTGGAGATTCACGGAGAGCCTCGGAGATGGGAATGGAGAGAATCACGTTTGAGCTCTGGACAATCCTATCATAAACACATTGTTTATGTGCTGTTTTCTCCACACTAAACACTATCATTGCATTCTACAGATAGAGCTGGAGCTGTGTAAAAAGAGAAGCAGAGTGTGTGGGGGGGGAGGGGGGGGATCTTTATTCCTCCTACAGCAGCCAGAAATGCCGATTCCTACATCAGCGTTTATGGCCCAGATGCCAGTTGTTATCCCAGAACTCAGATTCCCAGACCCAACAGTCACCTCAGAGCAGCATCACACGTGCATACACAAGGAGAAGTGCTCAGCTGGAAAAAGCAAATGATTTTACAGGCAAAGACAAATATAGAAACGTTGCCAATGCATATGCATTACACGCTGAGCTGCGCGGAGGCCGAGCAGCAGCACGATCCAGGAAAGCTGCTCTGCACAGCACACCCAGGGCGTGCAGGCAGGAGCCAGGCCAAGGCACACCACCGAGTGAGCCCCCAGTTCATGCTCCAGCAGCACGAGTGGAGGAGGACTTGGATGTTATAAACCCGAGCAGTCATTGCCTGGAGTTGGTGTACCGCAGTGCCATGCAGCATTTCTTCCCATCGCAGCACTCTTAGGTTAAACAGGGGGTTTCATCTCTTCCCTCCCCTTCTTTTTGTGAAACTTGAAAGCCAAAGGCTGTCCCACAGAGGCTGAAGCATCCTGCTGTGTTCTAATAGAGTATCTCTCATTCATGAGAACAGTTAAAGAAGATTTTTCACTCACATATTTACAAGCAGCAAGTTTAGAACCAGCCCAGGCATGCAGCTGCCCCATCAGCAAGCAAGTGCTGGGCTGGGCCCAGGTGAGGGATGCTCTGCAGCACCAAGCTCCAACATGCATTTCCTACTACGTCTGCATTGTTAGAAGTCTGCCTAGTGCAATTTTAGACTAATTGGAACAGCAGCCATATTGTAGACGTGGTGCATTTGTTGTAGCCACGATCCCTTCCCAAACCAATACTGGCAGTTTTACAAAGCACAAGTCTGAATCCCCATGAACGCAGGAAACCCCATCCCCTGCCTCGCCCTGTGCCATTTACATCTGCTCAACCCTGAGAACAGAGAGCAGCCGGTGGGGCTTCCAGACAGACCCCTGTGTGCCTCTGCATGCAGCCCGGAGGCAAGGAAACCAAAAATGGGGCAGGTAAAAGCAGCTGGGGCCTAGGAACCATCCAGAAAAACAGCGCAGCAGCCACCACACATGCTCAATAGCTACTTCCGTAACCAAAAAAAGAAGATTTCACGAGGAGCGATGCGCCCGGTAGGTCTCAGGCAGTCATTCCGCAAGCGCTGAGCCACTCACAGCAGAGGGGAGGGCGAACAGAGGCTGCGAGGCCAGCCCCCGCCTGCAGCCCAGCCAGCCGCAAGCAGGAGGGTCCCCTCCATCCCTCGCCCCGGCGGCCGCCCGTCCGTCACCGCAGCTGCGGAGCGCGGCAGCGACCGCGGAGCTCCCAGCGGTGCTGCCCAAGATGTCGCGCAGGGATGCGTCGGGTAGCACACGGTATGCAGTGTAAGTGCAGGGCTCTCGGGAGAATTGGGTATGTAACAGCAAGCAAGGCTGATCAGCACAAATAGATGTACTGCATACGGGCTCCCCGTTTAAATTATTCACAGTATTCCCAGTAGGTACGTGCTGCCTTATGTAATTTGCCATGCCTTCTGCGTGCACTAAATGTTAATTTTAATGGGGAAATGGATGATACTTTCTCTTGGAAGCCTTACTGAAAATAACACCTACACATCAGGGGTTTATATAAAACCACCCCAAAGTTTAACTTCATGTCATGATTTCTGGAAAGTTTGGTCTAATCTTCTGTATGGAATTAAACTGAGGAACAAGACGACAAGACATGGAGCAGTTATATAAAACACTGCCTTCCCTCACAGCGCAGCACATGTCCTGACATCAGAGCAGCTCTTGGGAGCACAGTTTGTAATGCAAGACCAGCGATGGCTTCTTCTGTATAAGAAAGCAGTTCTGAACTTCAGATGCCCCCAGCAGGCACATCCAGAAGGAAGGAAGCAGGGCTCCCACTAATACGTCACACATACAGGGACATGTACATACATCTGTATACACACATAGACAGAGTACTCTGGGCTCCCTTATAGCAGCCAAACCAGAAGGGCCATCCTCATAACGTTAATTACAGTAACAGTAATTTTGAGGTATGCCTCTGATGCAGGTGATGCCAAATCTTCATCCCTTATGTGCGTAATACTTGACTCAGCCATGTGACCATGACTCCCTCCAATGGATGTCTCCAGCAATTAGCACAACCCACTGTCAGCTAACCAAATGCAGCTGTAAATCAGGAGCAAGGATTTATTACCTGAATGCTTTAAGGTCCTATTATATTCACCACCCATTGATAGGTACACCATCTCCACATGAGCTGGCAGGATGGTCCAGGGATGGGCAGAAGCACAGAGTTTCAGCTTCAGATCCTGCTCTGCACAGATTAACAACCTACACTGCAGTCCTGGATGTGCAGAGGCACCTGTGCTTTGCTAACACATCAGCTCCATCTTCCACTAATTGCACAAGCAGAGCACTTACACCCACAACCCCAGCACAAATACAGTGAATTACACTGATGCAGCTGTAGGGAGGCAGTGGAGCTGAGAACCCCAGTTCTTCCAGGCAAGAACATGGTCAGCAGTCAGCCAAAGGAGATGATCCTTTCAGAGAACCCAGAATGTGTCAGAGTGGGAATGTCTGGAAAACAGCTGTCAGTGATCTCAGAATGTGAGCAGCTTCAGGTGTCCCTTCACGTTCATTTTTGTGAACAAATACCATCTCAGACCTACGTGGCGCAATGAAAGAAGTTTAAACCCAGCACTTGCATTACTAATACTGCCCATGAAGAGGAACAAGCAGTAGTAGGAACAGTAGTAGTGGGAACAAGGGATAAGTGGGCAGGAGAGGTGCAGCTGTTCCTCTGCTCTTCAGCCTCATCTGCTGGCACTTACCAGCTGCTGCCTACTGCATCCAGAACTGAGGTGGGGCCTGAGCTACCAGCTCTATTAGAGATTATAAGAGGACCGCTAAATCTAGTCAGGAAGTAAATTTAGAGTTTCAAAGATTAAAGGCTACTGGGATTATGATATGCTAAATTTCCAAAAAAAAGGAGGCTTTTCTTCAACTGGAAGCTGCCTCTTTTACCTCTCTTCACTGCAAGCAACAGGCATGGCCGAGGCAGAGCCCTCTTCACCATCCTTCAGTCAGAGGGGATGAGGGGGCTACACTAAAGGGAAGCTTATTCAAGAGACCCCATCATTTTTGTATTTTTATGGACTGACCTCGTTGGAAATCATCAAGCACTTAACGTTCCTTACCCAAAGTGAGCAGCACACAAATAACTGTATAACAATAACTGTAAAGTCGGGGCACAGGTTTTGGCAGTCAAATTTACCTTTTTCTACCCACTCATAGCTCCTTGCCTTTCCACTACTCCCATCTTGCGAATGCCAGAGTTCCCCACAGCCCACATGAAGTTGGGACTTTCTTCCAGTAACTTTCTCTACTTTCTTTTGCCATTCTTCCTCTTCCTTGCTTTACACATCTCCCTTAAAAGTTTCCACTTCACCTTGTCTTCTGATCCAGTCCTCCCTCCCTCAGCAGCCTGTGTCCTCAACCAGAGAGAAACAACAAAGCAAAGCAGCAGGTGACGGTGACAAGCTCAACCTCCTCCAGCATCTTCCCTGCTAACTGCATAACACGCTTTAGCAAATTCATAGCATAGCTAGACTAGCAAATGATTCATGTACAGAACCAATATAAAATACAATTACAGAAAGACAAAGGAGAAGGGAGGAGAGGTGGGCAAGGATGAGTTCATGATCCCAAAAGCTGCAGGGCATAAAATAGACTTCAGAAGAATTTCTGAAGTGGAGAAGGCTGAGATGAGAGCCCGCAAAGCACAGAGAAAGGAAAGAGAAGGCAGGTAGAGAACATGACAGAGCACGACCCATAAAGCAAGCAGCTCTCACAGCACAGCTAAGAGTGCTGGAAAAGAGAGTAAGTTAAGTTTTTAAGCCCACTTTGCAGTGTTTAGAGAATGCAGTGCAGTGCTGGAGGCTGAGCTGGCTGTGCTGCATAACCTGCTCGACCAACTGGCCAAGAGCATTACACAAAGCTCAGAAGGCTACAGGGACAGACTTGAGCATCTCTGGGTCACTGCTCTAAGTGTTCATGGCAACAAAACCCAAGAATTTCACCAAAGGATGAGAAGCACCACACTGATCTTCGGTGCTTGACCCTTGGTAGATGTATTACATACACAAACATACAAAGCTCAGGCAAGCTGCAGTAGATGAACTCTTTCCCATTCTTCACCAGCAGTAACTCCATCACATTAAACAAGAAATGCTATACAACACAATTATGTCCCCAGTCTAGAGGTCAATTTATTTTCAGCCATTTCAATTAACACTAAGAGACAGACAACAATCAAAGGTAGGCCAGGGTGGGTGTGAAGTACTTGTGCACCAGCCCTGGATAACTGTTCTCTTGAAATCTGTGTTCCAGATGAACAAGACTTAATCCTGTGAGCAGTGGGCAGAAGTGACGTGTCAGATACCAACCAAGGTTAGTTTTGGACCACATCTGGAGACACAGTGAAGAGCAGATTGTCCTCTTTTCTCTGTTAAAGAATTAAAGCACTTGCATCATGTTGGGAGGGAAAGATGGAGCCAAAGCCATGTATATCATGTAGTCTTGTAAGGGGCCCACATGTGCACATGTACAACTGCAAGGCTCTACCCCAGCAGTGGCAGTGCCACCACAGGGGGTGATGTGCTGATATCATCAGGTTTCAGAGCTTTTGTAATGCCATGCAAATCAAAGCTCAGATGGCACTGGGAGAGAGCCTGTCAGGGAAGCTGATCCCAATGGGCTTGTCTGGATTCCAGTGAGAAAGAGAAAACTATTTTTAAGATTATTTGAAGTTAAAGCATTAAGAAAGACTGAAATCTCATGCCTCTGGCAATCATATGGCAAGTGCTTTTGCTTCTACATACATCTGCTCCATATCCCAGCCTGTACTCTACAAGCATCTTCAGACTCACCATTTTAGGAAAAGAAAAAAAGAAAAAAAAACCTTTAAATCCAACAGAAATCAGGCAAGGTAATATCAGTTACCCTGGTCACAGAAATAGACTTTAGGGACTGAGAAAGCTCAGTTTAGAAGATGACCTGTCACATTCAGACTTTCGCTTTAACCTTATGTAAGCTCTCTTTCGTCTGAGAAACTGACCCAGAAAAATGCATACACATTTACTGCTACAGTTTACATCTCAGGCTTATGGGCTTGCAGTTGAGCTCAGAAATGAGACTAACAGGACCAAACTACAGAAAAACCCAGGACAAGCTCCTTCCTTCCACTGTTCCCTGCAAGCACTCTCACTCCAGCTCTCATTTCTGAAATTAAATTGCAGAGGTTTTCACATCAACACATCCCTGGACAAAGTGGAAAAAAAAGTCATCACCCACTAGCAACAACTACACTAATTCCAGGGTCAGCATCCTCACTGTGGCCCTTGAGAAGCATAGAAGTAGAGAAATCTCTTGCCCATGAAAATCAAAGGGTGTATTTCAGCTTTGACGCAACACAGGTGTCCCATGCAGCTACAAAGCAACTCTAACAGAGTATTCTCACCCACTCAAGTCTACAGAGATCCAGCAATTAGCAGTGCAAGAGAGAGACACTGGGCAGCATGGAAACAGCATGATCCATGAAGCACGTACCAAACAGCCACATCAGAAACTACACAGAGGATGGGGTTGAAACGTTTTCAGTTCTGCTTTGTGCCTTTATTGACTAGCCTTAACAAAAGAATGGAAAAAAATAAGGACTCTCCTGTATGAGGACTCCCCATTCTCTACCAATCATACCATAATCATAATCATCATAGTGCTACTTATGGGCATGGCCAAGTCAGACCCTGCCCCAGTGCACCATAAGGAATACAAGGCTCATGAACTTGAGAGTCCTGACACTGTACACTGCTTAGGACTTACTGCTCAACTTTTTACTGCTGCAAGTCATCCACAAGGTATGTATTAGGAAAGCAGAGCCTGGTCCCATGACTTTCTGAGCATCACAATCTAAGCATCAATGCTGTGGCAGCTGGGAGCAGAAGTCACGGCTCTGTTTCATGCAAGAAGGATGGGGACAGAAAGGAGTCACACTTCCAGCTCCTCATCTCCATTCTGCAACACTGTCAGCTTTAGCTGCCTCGGATAGTTCCTTGTCAAGATATTGAGAAAAGAAAAAAACACATCTGATTAAGAGGCTGACCCATGGGTCTCATGTTCTTCACGCAAATTAACCTCGAGCTTTAAAGGTATTGCATATGAAACATTTTCGCCCCCTCACTCTGCCTCCCAGACAGAAAAGAGAGGGAACAGCTTACTGAATCTGGCACTCGTGATGAAGAAAACAACAGAGAACAGCCAAATGAAGGCAGAATTCCAGCTGGGGATCAGTAGACGTATGAATAGAATATAAAACGCTCATTTTTATCTGCCGTAATATTAGCATTAAATTAAAAAATAAAGTTTACAGCTTTTTTTCTTTTTTAATTTTTAATTTTTCCAAGTCAGATAGATGAGTGGCAATGGGCTTTCAATTCCTCTTCCAGCCCAGCTCAGCAGGATCGCTTGCAGTGAGACCATGCAGGCTGCAGCCCTGTGGTGCTGCACAAAGCCCTCCAGGAGCGACCAGCCCTGCCTTGCTGCCCACTGCTCTTGACAAGGCATGACTGCGGTGAGCCAAAGGGATGCTCGCTGGGCAGGATCACACAGACAAACCCGCCTGCATAGAGGACATGGGGTTAGCACAACAGGCACACAAAGGAACTTGGCATTGCCTTGGCTTCTTCAACGAGCACAAATTTCACTCCTGATTTGCAGTGCCAGGAAAGCGATGAGGTTCCCTGTGCTACTCTAACCTGGTGTTCCAGGGGTTTTGAGTGCTTAAGTCTACAACCTGAAAATAATTACAGTAGAGAAGGTGCAGTTTAAATTGTTGGAAGGATGTGACTTTGGGTTAAACCCAAGGAATCCCCTAGTGTGATAGATATGGGAGAAAGACAATGAGATCCCATCTGAACAGATTTGCGTGCAAAAACAATGCTCTGGGTGCAGTGAGAGCTAACTGGCACTGCAGAATAACAACCGGACTTCTCACCCACTTACTGGAACAGCCATCAGGGACTTTGCAGCCTGAAACTGGCTCCTGGATACGGCACTCCTGCAGTTCTCTAACAACTCCTTCCCACATTACATAATAGGAAGAGTTATTTATTTTTTGATAAGATGCCTTTTCATAACAATAGAAACTATTGGAGACTGAGATAACTTGATGAATTTTTCCTATTATCTAAGAGCTTAGTCACTGAGGGAATTAGTCATGTTCAAAATAACAGCCAGGCTCAAAGAGATTCAGAGCAACCGTTCTGGAGCAGAAGCAGCTAATGTCATAAATACATTAAGATGTTAGCTTGAAGCATTTCAGAGATTTTTCAAGAAGACTTTAAAAAAGAAAAAAAAAAAAGAAAAAAAAGGAAAACTCTGTTGTATATAAGAAAATCAGGTTCTCAGCAGTTGAAAACCCACCGTAGCTTACAAAGCCTGCTATGCTCAAACACTGCAGTCCACAGGAGGGACAGATGGACACGGTGCCCACATGGCGCGTGTGGCTTTGCAGCCAGTGCAGCCTGTTCGGTGCTCTATGAAATACTGCTTCATATTTCCATGGCACTTCTGAGCAATGGCCTCACAGCATTTTCCAGACATCCCCAATGAATCACCAAGGTACCTCAGGAAGCAGAGAAGTTGGCATCACACCCACCATCCAGCAGGTAGCAAGCGGGGCACAGAGCCAGGGTGTGCACATGGGATCAGGCCTCCTCCTCGCCTTGGGACTGACACAAAGGCCAGCATGCATAGGGTGTTCTACAAATGGTTTTATTTAGTGAAGCATCCACTCTGTTCTAACTAGGATGTCCATTGTGCGCTCTTATGGTAGTGTCAGTGGAAGGCTACAACTGGAAGATTAAAGAAGCCCCAATCTGGAAGTGAAATGGAAAACAGAAACTGTGTAGGTGAGAAAAGATCACCCAGAGAGATGCATTTGCTAGTACTGACTTCGGGAACTAAATGACAGTGCAGCACATTCAAACTTCTACAGTGCATGTGAAGCTCTTTCAACCCAAATATCAGTGTTCAGTGACAACAGATCCCCGGAGGAATAGGAACAAACTTGCAAAAAAACCCACCGTTTTGTAGAAAAGGGCCTTCCTGGCTTAGGCTTCAAAGCACCAACCTCTGCACAACACCCAACCTGCCTGGTGGGACATGCAATTTCCCTGGGTGCACCTTTGCAAAGTGCATGACAGCTGCAGGCCGTGTACCCGCTGTTCCCTCCCATCTCTGTGGGAACACAGGGTGTCTCTGCAGTCCTGTTCTTCCTAAATGCCTGCAGACCATAAGACCCCTTTTCCATCTTACTCCTGCCTGCCTTCCACAGCTGCCGTTGTTTATCCTAGGATTAGACTACTTTCTCCTCCTTTTTTTCCTGACTTCATACTGAGCTTTCCAGGATTAAGCAGAAAGACTCTTTGCTCTACATAAAATATCCCTTGATCTGCAGGCTGACAAGCAGAGAAGAATTGGTGAGGAGAAACATAAGAAAGTTTCCTGGCTGCTGGACTGCCCCATTCACAAACATCTTCACAGCTTCCAGTATTTGGCACTTTAATGCACAGAATTCTTTCCCAAAGTATTTCAAGTTGTGGGGATTTGCAATAGCTTACATTTTGCTTATGATGGTGATGTAAAATATCAACAACAGATGGATTTTGAATGTTTGAATGACAACACACTGTAAAAATACAGCTGTAAAAAAAAAACAAAAGACCCTCTACCTACTGAAGCTGATGGCTGCACTCACCTTGGCTTCATTTACATCATTTACGTACAGATTTAGGCCCCATGTGAAGAAATAAGGATGAAGAAGCAAGTTCATATTTCCTTTTAGAAATACATACAAAGGCTTGGGGAAGAAACTCTGCCTTTTTCACATAAAAACCCAATCCAGAAAAGACTTATGGCGTGACTTAAACCAACTCATTTGATTACCACACCGAATCAGTACCCTGTGTGAAGAAGGCCCAACCAGAAAGAGAATCGTTGTACCAACAATGCTGATCAGATATGTAGATTTATTCTCCTCACTACCAATGACAATTAGTTTCATCTTTCAGGGTTAAAAACAGATACTAGCAGAGTTTAGCAACTTAGTACCAATGAAGCATGTAAAATACCCTCATGGGACGCTAGCATAATTGGCAAAAGATTAATTGTTTAAAAAATGGAAAGCAGCACATGCAAAGAAAACAGCTCCAACAGAGCAATGTTATGGAATAATAGCTAGGTTTCAGGCTCATTTAGAAGTAAAGAACCACCTGCCATGAGAACAAAAGGTACTATCACTTATAAAATATAGTGACATGCTTCTTAGAGATGACTAACTCTGAAAGGAGCAGGTATGATTCTTTAACCCCATCCAGCAATGAGAACGACAAAAAACAGCACTTCAATAAATCAGTGCAGAGCAGAACTTCTGATAAATCAGTCTAAAATCTACCTTAAAACCAATGAGCCTGAGCAGAACAAACTCCAGGGGTGCTATCCAAAAGACATTTCTATTGGTGCTCTTTAATAGATGCACATAAAATAATAAAGGGGAAAAAAAGACAGTCCAGAAAACAACGGGAGGCTCAGTGCTCATGGAAATTGGCCCAGTGTTGCTCTCGATGGAAGGGCAAGGTCCTCCTCCAGATGGCAGGCAGCCTAGTGTGCAAACGGACCAGCCAGCCGTCACCTAGGAGTAACTGCTGTAAACCTCACTCCATTTCTATGGCCCATTTTAGCCACTAGACTGAAATGATAATAACCACACTGACTCGGTGAATACAGCTACTTCTAGTGTGGAGTAACTCCTTTGTTTAGCAGAGCGCACCAATACGATGCAACAAAAAATTACTCTACAGATCTGAGTAACTTAGCACTGAGAAGATCGAGTAAAATCACAATTCGATGAACTATATCTGCATTGGCATCCAGCCGGGACATCTGGACCAACAATCCTCGCCTTGCAAAAAGAGCAGAATTTGTACATAACAGCACAGCCGCAGGAGCACTCCCAGCAGCCCGGATGGGCTCTTTGCCCGTCACAGCCCTCAGACCACAGCAACCCATGCACCAGGCTCCTCACCACAAGCCATTGCAGTGATGCCTACCAGATTAATCTTATCAGACTCGATTCTCATTTTCTGTTTTGTGATCATTTTTTACCTTATTCTTAGATGAAAGTCTGCAGAGATACACAAACAATCTTCAAATACTGCTGAGATGGTTAAACTTGTGCTGCAAACACAGACATCACAACCGTCCCTTTTATTCCTTTGCTATTAGATTGAGTAATATCGGGAAACACCTGGGTAGAATCTGCTTCAAAATCAATCACAAGCATTTTACTTCCCTCAAATATATACATATATACACATATATATTTAAATGTATATATATATATATGGTAGGCTATTTAGCAACCACTATAATTTCTGTCTAAGAGAAGACAAAGATTACTTTAATTGGAACAAAATAACAAAGCCTTTCTCATTGCCAACAGCAAGAAAGGGAGCTGGAAAGATAAGAGGGCAAGGAAGTGTCAAGCCTTGCACTGCGTCAATTAGAAACAGTTTGCCCAGCACCACCACGTCCCCCCCGTTCCACTGGAGCTCAGCAGTCACCCAGGAGGAAATGGAAAGGGATGAAAGATCCCCATCCCGCTTTCTTTCCATCACCACTTTTATTTCAGCATGGTAATCTCTGAAAATGTAAATCAGCGAGCGGGTGAGAGGCGATTTGTGTTGCTTAGACACCAGAGAAGAGGGGAAAAGTGCTACGCTAGCATGCATGTGGGGAAGTGCAGAGAGAGAGCAGCAGCACGGAACAAAAAGCCTGAATGCTTGGAGGGAGCAGCAAAGCCCCCGAACTACTGCTAGGTGGTAGACGAGCCTTAAATAGGACCCTAACAAATTTGCTGTCTGCTGCAGGCTGCTGTCAACACACCCACATTACACTCCCAGAGCTAGCATCAGATTCTTTGGGAAGCGCAAACCATTAAGCTCCTGTTTGTGCAAGTACCTCGGTGGGGACAGAGGGCTGGATGAGCCGCACAGGGGCACACAGCCAGCGGCCAGGTGGCAGCGGTCTGTGGGCTGCCTCCACCACCGTCTCTGCTGCCAGTACATGTGCCGGGTGCCCCTGGCATTGATGAAGCACATGAGGGGCTGAGCCGGGTGACGCCAGCCGCCTGCACGGCTGATGCCATGGCACAGCACGCAGGGCACTGAGCGCCCAGCAAAGGGCGAAACAATCAAAAAGCCCAGCAAACCCAGCCCGGTGCACAGAGGGGAAAGCAGAGGGAAATGCCATTGCAAAGCTGGGCTGTGTGAGCAGGGGGAGCTGGTGGGGAGGAGGAAGATCTCAATAACAATTCTATCTCTGCGCGGGGAAGTTTCTCAATGAGAAACGGAGACCCTTGCCAAGACGGAGGAATCTCCCCGCATTCCCTCCTGGCAGAGCCAGCCCCTCAGAGCTGCACTCGAGGCACAACGAGGACATCTGCAAATCGGCAACAAATATATATATGTAATAACCAAATCTGCTGCTGCTTAAACTGCTTTCCTACAGCCGCAGCTCTCTGGAGGAGCGCTGTGCAGCCCGAGGAAGCGGAGGCAGGGATGCTCCTGCTCGGCACACAGCCCGCCCCGCCGCAGCTCCCCATCCCCAGCAGGGCAGCCCTGATAGATCCCGGCGGCCGCCAGCAGCCCCCCTGCCCTTCTCTCTCCCCAGCTAACACAGCAGCACCTGCAGAGCCCTCCGTGCCCCCCCCAGACACTGCTCACATCCTGCCGAACCCACCCCCGGCCCCTGCCAAGCGCCTCTCCCCCCACCACGCCCCAACGGGGGCACCCCCTCCTCCCTTCCCTTCCATTACTCCTTCTGCTCGGCACTTTGATAACGCGGGGTCCATAAAATGGCTACAGAGTGATCAATGGTTTCAAGGACAGAGAGTAAAGGAGGAGACGGGAGATAGGACAGAGGCTTATTTCCCTTTCAAAGTACTGCAATAAGAGGAAAAGAGAAAGACATAGCTACCTGAACTCACCATTCCTGATCCATCCCTTAGCCACTGCATCTTGCTTCTGATGATGTCCTTATTATCAGGGAGGGGAAAAAAATCCCTACTGCCTGGCGAGAGCTGACAGAGAAAAAAGAAGCCCCCCGCCCCCACCCTGAAGCTCTCAGTCAGGCATCCTCAGCCTGGCAATCCCGTGCCTGTCAGGAGCACGCTGCGAGCAGCCTCCTCGCTACCTGGGCTCCCCGTTCTTTACTTCAACCACAGACCGAGGGATTTGAGGGGAGGGGGCCGTCCTTCTCCTGCCTCTCAGTGCTTTGGGAACTCTGCGGGAGGGGAAGGAGGGGAGAGCAGGGAAGGGCACCTATGGGACTCCGGGAGGGTTCCCGCAGCCCTGCCTGCCCCCGGGGCTCCCGACTTGCAGACCTGGGGCTGGGGTTTGGTGGCACCCACAGGGCAGCAGCTCTCAGCCCGCCCTCCATGTGCAGGGTGAATCCCCTTCCCACTGAAGCACCTTGCAGCCTGGAGAAATGCTGCACCTGCCCACAGCTGTCCTCTCCCAGCACCTGTGCTCAGCTCCCCTTCAGTTTTAGTCCTCTTTGCTCCTTCCCGACTCTCTGATCAGAGCCCCCTGCCCCATTAGCAGGATGCTCATTAAGCACTCATCCCCAGTACAGTTGCGATTGGTGAGATCAGCTTGGCACTGTTTAGAAGAGGTGGCAGTAGCACTTCGGACCAAATCCTCCCAACACTGCAGCCAGGACACACACATTGACATCGTTCTCCCCATTTTGCTGGTATGCATGGAGATGGAAACGAGCTCGATGCTGTCACCACAGCCCTGTGCCCATCACCCCAAAAGGGGCCACCTATCACAAGGACTAACATGCATCTGAGTGCCATAAAAACCACCCCAGCAATATTCCCCAAATCTCTCCAGCAGCTGAGGCAGGAGAGGGCAGATATAAACCATAGAGAGAGTTTGGAGATAGCTGGCTTCCCAGAGCCAGGACACAGGCATACTGGGCACACTGGGTGTCACTGGAACCACACACAACATACACTGCAAAACCTGTGAGAAGCTGCAGTTTCCTTTAGTGCATTTGAAGAGGATTTAGGATTGTTTGAAGGCTTTTCTCCCACATCCTCCTGCATCAAGGGCAGAAGGGCATTTGAATCTCCTGTTCCTGACCTCTAGAGGAGTCAATGTTTTTCCTGCAGCTGAAGGTTGAGTCAGGGAACACCAGGCAGCTCCTCGTGACTACTGCTTGCTGCTGGTTCTGCGCCACACAGCGGGAGGTATGAGAGACCTGAGAGTAGGTGTCTTCATTTGTTTATTTAAATAAGACAGAACACAAGCATCAGGTTGAGCAAAGGGATGCTGCCCAGCATCTCTGCATTACTTGGGCCCCATGCACCCTGTTCCAGTTACATCAAGCCATATTCCATCATCTTTTATACAGACACTGACAGCCGTCGTTATTCCCAGAGATGGACAACAAAAGAGTCAGGAGACAAACATTCAAATAAGCCCAAACTCCAGAATTGTGCCTAAGCTTCCTATGTTAAGTGACAGAAAATTCACATAAGTTATTTACACAAAGGAGGTTTTTGGTCTGAAAAACCCCATCTCTGAATCCCTCCTACATGGAACGTGGTGTCACAGCCTTGGTCCCTTCCCAACGAGGAGCCACCAGTTCCAAGCTGCCCAGAACAGCAAAGGGCATCCTCTACCTGCAGTGTCAGTCAGGTCTACTGCAGCTTCACCAGCTAATAGAAAAGCTGTAGGGGGTTGGAAAGAGCTGGGATGGAAGAACTGACAGATGCCCTGTGTGTGTGGGCATTGCTTCCTTCCAAAATAAAAGCAATGATGGGGTTAAGTGTTTCTCCTACAAGGAAGCACCAAATGAGATGCAGTACTGTCAAGTACACACACACATAACACAAGAAAGATCTCCTGAACAAAGGACCACTTAAAAACACACTGGATCGTACCAGTAACTGCACATACTTTAGTCAGAGATATACTCATCTTAACCCTGACAGTGCAAACGGAGGGAGGTGTTGTCTGGCACATCCCCTGTTGCTCTAATTGGTGAAGTGGATCTGGAGGAGGACAATTTTTGTTAAGGCTTGTTATGCACAAGCAGAAATTACACCAGTTTCTCTTCTCCCACTGTCGGCTGTTGATTTGGCTCATCGATAAGACTAACATTCTGCTGTTTCACTTCCTATCCCTTGTTTATGCTAAGCAGACTTCAGAACTAAATCAAAGGTTGCCAGGTTAAGTCTCAGTCCCTACAAAGGTGACAAGGGGAACAAGAAACAGAGCTCAGCCAAACCCCGTGTCAGCACCAGCCTGCTCCCAAATCCAGCCCTGCCCAGATCAGCAGGGCTGCAATCCTCTCTGCCACACAAACATCTCACAAGAACACAGCTGCATTTTCTCCACCAAGAAAGCACACCTGTTGCCTTGTGCTCTACAAAACACACTCTGCAGCCAAACAGCAGCAGGAGACCAAGCCCAGCACTTTTGCCAGAGCAGAGGGTGCAACAAGAAGAGCCATCTGCAAGCTCCTCTGCTGCAGCAAGCTCTCAGGGGAAGGCATCCTTGGGGAAAAGGCACCACGTCTTGGTTCCTCCAGGACTGTGAGCAGGGATGTTGCAACCAAGCACACATGAATGCACTGTGGGCAGCACTACCAGCACACGGGCTCTGGAGCTGCGAGCTACTACGGGGCAGTGCTAGAGACACTGTGCTGGTGGTAGAATCCAGATTGTCTAAGGGGAAGCAGAGGCAACCTTCAGCAGGTAGAGTTTAGGCACTGAAAGGTAGCACACACCATAGGTTCATACCCTGGGAAGTAATGGCTGATGTAAGTACTGTATTAGATTAATGCCACTTTTTCATTTATTTCTCTTCATTAATTGCTGCTGGAGAGATGGATCCAAAAGCAAAGCAAACAAGTACAAGCAGGGAGATGCTCACTGATCACATCACAGTGCTGAAAAAGCAAAAAGAAATCTCTGTCCTCATACCTCAACTAGTACAGTCAGAGCCATGCAGCTGACACACACAAATGTTAACACCATTGCATCACACTCTGCTCTCCATTCCCACCCTCTCCCATCGGGTTATTCACTGCTGTGCTGCATCATCACAGGGCAGCTTGTAGGAACAGACCCCTAGTTTGAGATAGATCCAAAAGACCACCGCAGGGATCCTGAGCCACCCAACCATTTCCTTGCAGCCTGTGAGAGCAGTGAAGGGAGGATGGCAGTGTTAAAGGATTTCACCTGCCTCTAATGTCATTTCTTCACTATACTGTACCATGCATCACCTGAAATCTCCAGTAGATTGTTCAAGGCTGATTCTTTAATCACACCACAAGAACATTGCTATAAACTGCTCACTGAATGTGGAAACTTCTCACTTTATCTAAGACGCTTCTTCCCTGTTTCTGCCACTTTTGCCCTCATAAGGGCACTTTCCTGCTGGCCTTTCCCTCCCCAGCTGCGATGCTCAGTGCCAGGGATGGCGTACATCCCCACAAACGCCTCCCATGGAGATTCCAGCCCTGAATCACCTCGTTCAAGAGAAGCCCCAACAGTGCTCTTTGGAGAGCCCTTCCACACAGTACTTATTTCATTGCTGCAGCTGGCAGATGTTCTTCATCACATATTAGAGAGCGCAAATATGTTCTTGTAGCCATTGTCTCTATTGAACTGCAAAGAAAAGGCACTAAATCCTACAGGTTAATTAATCAGTAGGGAGGGGGAATTTGTTTAACCTCTACTAGGAATTAGCCAGCATAGCTTTATAAACCAATCAGCCACGCTACACAACTATGAAGTATCTTCCTTCAGGAAAAAAACCAAACACATGGACCCTATGGAATACTTTCAGAATGGACCAGTGCCTCTCAGATTAGCACAGCAATAATGCAGTGCTCCAGGCTTTTGCTAAGTATTATTATTTCTGGTGCATTACAAGGTGGATTGTTTGTTCTTTGCTAAGAGATGACATATTCAGAAGCCCCCAAAATGTGTTCTTCTGAACCAACTCTGACTCAAAGACACTTTTAGCCATAAATTAAAGGATATGACCAAGTGCAACAAATAATTTGCTCTGATGTAATTGATCAGGATCTTGCAGCTTACCAAGAATAAGGATAAAGGTTATTATCTGCCCATTGCAGCTGCAAATGAGGTGCACAAGACGTTCCCCTGGCTTGCCCAAGGCCACTCACCGAGGCAGTGGTAGAGAGGGACAAGGGAGCCCAAACTTGTGCTTCTCTGCTCTGAAGCCGCTCCTCCAGATCAGACCAGCTACACACATGTACCCTCTATAAACCAGCACAATCTAGAGTTATTTCTAATTTAATTTCATTTGGTGTTATATTATGTATACTTGATACATTTACATTTAGGCTCCTAAGGTAATAGATGTAAATGGCCTCTATTTGGACACTGTCCTCCCAGTATTTGTTTCATTTCAGCAATAAAAAGATAGCTTCAGTTTTTGCAAGGATGGCCAGCGCGTGCCAGGAGCCCTGGCATTGCCCCCAAAGCCCCTTCCCTAAGCTCCCAGCCTGCACCCTGCTTACTCTGCCTTTTGCCGAGTCACTGACAAGACGACTCATGCCTCAGCCCATTTGATTTGCTAATGTCTTTCAGCTTTCTCCAACAGTGGCATTTTTAAAACTCCCACACCTGCTTTAATTAAGGCATGGCAGTCTGTTTCCAAGGAACGCTCTCTGTTGCTAAGGCCTCTGCTTTGGAGGTGAAAATTAATAACCTGCACTCAAATTAAAACCAGAGAGTGATGAGGAAAGCACCCCGCTGCAGATCCCCAAGCCTGTTAAAAGTCTCTCCAGCATCCAAGTCTTCTTTATGTCCATCTGCTTCTAGCACTGCCCTAGTTCTGCTTATTCGGGGAAAATCCTATGGAGATTAAAAACAAAAACAAAAGGAATAAAACTAAATTTGAAAAAGAAAGGGCTTTACAAGTAGCACAATGCACACATATAAATTCATTTAGCTTGTGTACTTAGAGAAAGATCTGCAGCCCAAAACGCTTTTTGATTATTTTTTTTAAAGCAAACGAAAGCTTAACATTACCACTCACAAGAAGATCTACAGGGAACCACCATCTCGGCACATGTTTTAAGGGGAGAAGGGTCTGGCAAAGCCATGTACCCTGCTCTGTGTTCCTCTCTCGTGCCAAGGCCCAGGGAAAGAGCATCCTGCACCCACAGCACATCCATGCCTCACAGCCCTTGGGTCCTCACAGCCCTCCTGGGTCTCAGCACAAAAGCTAGATTCACACCAAGCTCCTGTCTGTCCCCCTCTCCCTCACCCAAACCCAGCAGGGATCCCACTGGAGCCAGCTGCCTTTAGGCAACACATCCGGACCTGGTTCTACACCTACAACATAGAGTAGAATAGAATAAAATAGAACAGAATAGAAATGCTTTCCTCCCACTGAAATGTCTGCACCAGCAGAACATGCAGTGGTGAGATGGCACAGTGAGACCCAGCCGAGGGAGAGCGCTCTTGTTGATGTCCAGGGCAGTATCACTTGAATATTCATTCTGCAGCATGACTTTCTATAAATAAAGCCACTGCAGAAAGCAAGTAGATTGGTCTTTCAAGTCCTCACATCTCCATCAGGCAGGTGAAGGCTTAATGAGCAGGTCATATTTATAGAGTTATGGCCACAGTTCATCAAAATGCACAGAGTAATACAGAGAATCCTTTTGTATTCACTCGCTGCTTGTTAGCTCAATTATTTAACGCAAGCTGCAACCTGTGGCCCTGGATGCTGGCTTTGAGCAGCTCAGTTCAAGACAATGGTTTTATGGCTTTGGTTGGGCTGAGCACCAATTGCTTAGTGAAAGACCCTTACCTAAGGGAAGTACACAGAGAGAGCAACCACTGCTGAAGGAAGGGCTCATGGGGCCACCAAACCTCAGCCTTACAAGTGTGGGACATCCAGCAGCAACCAGCCAGGACAACAAGGAGCATTTTGAGCTATATCACTAGGACTATGTGTATTCAGTCCTTACATACATCTGTTTCTCTGTACCTAGGTCAGGTCAAACTCCAAGTTTCCAGTGCCTTTCTACACACTTCTCTGTCCGTTGTCTCGTGCCTGCCATCAGCTGCGTCAGCCAGGGAGCAGCTGGGCAAAGAAAACACACAGCAAAAGGAGCAGCTGGGACCAGCCCCAACATCACCAATAGAACTTCTTGTGCTAGAGCATCATCTGCAGCTCCGATCAGCATAAGGAAGCCTTGCTCAGTTTATTAACTATTGACTTTCAGAGTCTGGAAAATGACATGTACAGATGCTCTCCTTCAGTACTTCATATTGCTACAGCACCATGAAACTCCTTTTCTGAGAGCATTGTCTTGAATCACACACAGGAGTGATAAAAGGGAGGTAGAGAGATCCCCTTCCCCACCTGCCATCTGCAGAGGGATGTAAATTAACCTGATAGACGGTACTGCAGACTGAAGGCTGCAGCTCTTCAAACTCACTGAGCACACTGCTTTCATCTCAGGCTACATTCCAAGGCTCCTCATCAGCCTTTCAGTAATTCAGCTATCCACAGGTCTTCCCCACCAAGCTCAATCCACAAAGGAGCATTTTAATCTTGTTTCATTTTTAAAAGTATTCAAATTTCACTTTCCGGCACTCCCTTTCTTAAGGCTTCCTTCTCTCTTTCCCTCCCTAAACCTCCTTGCTGGCAACCTTTGAAATTGTTAAAACTCATCTGCCTACAACAATTACTAACGCGCTGGTTTAATTCTAAATGAGATGAGATCCCTCTCGGGCTTGTTTTTATTATTGCAGAGGAAACAAGCCAGAGGCTCAGAGAATCTCTGGCTTGCCAGGGAGAAAGCAGTAGGAAGGGGTATTGCTCTCCTGCTGTTCTCATGTCTTTCATTTCTGCATTGCCATGCTGTACGTTATGCAGTATCAGTGCAGCGGGGTGTGCAGTAATACGAGGAGACAGGCACATTCAGGAGGAGCCAAAGGTTTTCCCATGGAAGTTATTTCACAGCAGGGATGCTCAACAGCAAATACAGGGTGTAAAACATGGACAAGGATCATCTAACATCTTCCAGAGCATTTACAATTCTAGGTCACATACTAACAGAAATCTACAGAGGTCAAATCTCAGGAACAGTTACAAGACTGTGGTCAAATAAATAAAGGGGTGAAAAGCAGCTACAGTACTGCCTGCAAATCATTTCCATAGAAAAGCAATTCCTTTATTAAATGTACATCCCCATAAATATGTAACGTTCTCTCCCTCTAGTGGCTGGAGGCTTGGAAATAAAGAGGATGGAAAATGACCTTGCAATCCCAGGAAAAAAATGGAGTTGTCCCATTGTGTCTGTCCCTTGAGCCCCAGGGAGCCAGGCATCACCCCAGCAGGCACAAAGCCCGAGACCAAGTTAAGGCACTCCATCCTCTGCAGCAGTCATTGCCCATCAGCACTATGCAGAACTGAAATTTCAGTTCAGCTTCACTAGACACCTACAGGTTATCGTGCTAAAGTCACTTACGTCAATGCATTGCCTGCCTGTGTTTGTTTTTCTTCTCCACAGCATCCCACTTTGAGACTAGTACTTGTTAATGCACCTCAGCCAAGAGCATATAAGAGCTGCTCTGTGCTTATTCTCACCACATCAACCAGTTGGTCTGCCAGGTCTACTCACACCTAACAATGTCACTGTGCTTGTAGGAAAGCACGAAGCAGAAACAAGTCACCCTGAGATGCTCTGACAGCACAAAGAGCAGTAGTGAGGCAAACTAAGTTGAAATGATATAATGCAATGCATAAAGCTCTACCATAAACTGCTTCTGAATGCTCTCATCTTAGTATCGCTCGATAGTTTCAAAGATCACAAAATACTGAGCTTCATCCCACAGTTTGGGTCCCAAGATTTGGGTACAGAGCTGTGCTATTTGTGACTGCTGGGGTTTGTTTTCACATAAGTCTTTTACCCATCCTATAAGGATAACGAGTGCAGTACAACCTCGCTTTTAAATGAATGTAGCATTGTTTAGGAGGAGAGAATTGTTGGAAGACAGCATTGCAATACTGGTTCAAGACAGCTCCTTTCCTCCAGCTACAATGAAATTCTATCATTTCATTTATTTCAGCTAAAAGAAGTCACACAATAACAGACATTGTTACATCAGCACCAAATATATGTGTGGATATGAATGCTGGATGAATATTCTTGACAACAACAGCAAAAATGTTCTTATAAAAGGCTGGGGGAAAACAAAAAAGCACAGAAGAAAGAGGTGAGGGATGCTATCCAAAAGAGTTGGTGGTTTAGATTCAAAGATAACACTTGCAAATATTCTTTGCAGTTTTTCCAGCCCTGCATGCCAATCAAAAGCACATCAACATCCCTGGGAAAGCAGGGTGCGTTTGCAGTGGGAACATCTCAAGCACTGCACAGATTTGCACAGTAAGGGGAAAATATTCAGGAGATCCTGTTTTGAAATGGCTTGGGAAAGGTTAACAGTGGTCCCCCCCCCAACCTCTTTAGCCTCAGTCACTTCTCTCCCACTCTTGTTAAGGAGATGTACTGTGACACTCCCAGCAGGGGCTTTTGCAAGATGAGACTCACTTTATGACCATAACCATCTACACGTTATTTTTAAAGAACTGGATTACATACACCCTAGCAGATGCCTGTAACAATCAGTGAGGCAGACAGATGCTGAAAACACTGTTATGCCAAAATCCCATTCAACCACCCTGTGCTTTTCCTGCACTTCTGCCTCAGTTACTCTTGACTAAACAGTCAGGTCCATCACTTTCTGAACCTGTCCTTTGCCACTTGATTCTCAGACTGGCAGCAAGGCTTACAGCTGGGCCCCAAATGCTCCACGGCATCACTGCTGAGCACACGGGATCGCACAGAAGTAAAGACTTTAGGAGCACATGTGATGTGAAATCAGAACACCATCTACTGCCTTCTGGAGTGCTAAATATACCAGCGTTTTACTATGTACTTTCCTACTTAGCTATCTCGAGAGCAGTCTGTATCAGTCCCTAAAGGCGGCAGTTTGCTATTTATATATAACGTGCTTCGCAATTTTTGTCACTAAAGCTCCATAGATATCTTATGCACAGGGCTTTTTATCCTTATAAACTTCAACATGGGTAAAATCTATGCTATAAACTAATCTTCACAGGTTCTTAGAAAGGAACACTGTCAGGTGGGATGAGTGTCCTAACACCTCTGAGAGCATCATTCTTGTGAACCAAGGATTTTAGCAGTGCTTAGAACATGGCACAAGAAATAAGTTAGACAGGCAGTCATTGAAAATTGCCATATATTCCATCTGCAAGAATAGCAGATTTTTGTGTTTTACCCTAAATATTCACAAAATAAAGATATGCATACAGGTCCCTCAAGAAAGAGGTATCCAGGATTACTCGCAGGAGCCCAGTAAGATTACAAGATTATCTTTGCAAATTTCTCCCCAAATCTAATGCTTCTAGAAATACATCCAGCAGATACATTGACTCAAGCAGCAAAAGACCATCGCTGAGACTCTTCAAAATCAAATGCTGGGCACCTGGCCCTTGCTTGCTTAAACTCTCTGCCAGACAGAACCTATGATGGCATTTGAAATGCACGAAACGTGCAGGACAATTCAATCACGAGGGAACGGAGGCTATAAATGAAGCTAGAGAACACCTCTTCAGCATGATGAGCCAAGCAAAGCAGTCCCTTTGTAATTGACTTTTTTCCTTTTCTGAAAGAGGTGGATTTGAAATATACAGGATTGTTTATAAAATATGTATTTTTAATCAGGCCACGTTGTGAAAGCAAAAACGACCTTTAGGTGAATGCACACGTGGTGCAGAGGCATCCCAAATATATTTCTGAGCAGAGTGAAAAGGTATGAAATGCACATTCTTGAAAAGAAATGTGTGCCTTCTGTTTTAATCTGCTTCCTCTGCATAGCCATATGTTGGCTGCTGTGTTCTATTAATAAACTCAGAGCTTTGCCATTATCCCACTTAGCATCTGGATAAGCATGACCCGTGCCCAATTTTGGGTACATAAATACTTAATGCAGCTATCGTCAGTGATGGCGATGCCTGGATGCCAGCTTTGCCTCCTGCATTTTGATTAATCCTCCTGCAAAGCACGCATGTGCATACCCTGTCATTCATGAACAGGATAAAAGGGGAGGGCCTTCCTCTGCACCACCAAATGACTTCTTAACATTCATATCTCAGCCTTTTCATTGCAAGAACACAAAAAAAAAAAAACCAAAACCATACAGAATTTCCTTCAGCTTTGAAATGTGGGCACAGCTTGGATGGAACATGCCAACTGCAGACAGAACACAGCAAAACAAATGAAGAAAGTAACAGCGTGCCTGGAGGAGATGCTTAAAGCTGGCCAACAGCCACAGATGATTCTCATGTTAGGGACCACAAAACTGCTCAACCAATTTCTTTTTCCAGAGCACCATGCCCATGCTACACAGTAGCTCATTTCCTATTTTTCAGGGCAGCTGGGTAACCTTGGTTACACTGGTGGTACATCACAAACAGTGAAGCAATACTACACACAAAGTCAGAGCAGGCAAATAGGTTTTGCAAGATTTTCCTATCTCCCTTGGGACTAACTGCATTTAAAAGGTGTCTGAGGCAGAGACGGCTCAAACTCACCAACTGAGAAGTGGAGGTGCACCAGCAAGAAGTTGATACAAGGAAATGCCCATCACACACCTTCCTGGCTTAAACACAGCTCACGTGCATGCTGCTGGCCTGGGAAAGGCATTCTCCAAAAGCCTGTGTTGCTGGAGATACTATTAGCAAAGGGATATGAGAGATGTTCCACCTTTTCTTGGACTAAGTACATGAAATGACTCTGATTTTGATTTCTCTCTGTTCCCTTCAAAACAACAACACATTGATTCTCATAAGGACCAGCAAAGGTAGAATGCCGACATAAAATCTGTTACCCATTCCCCATGACCAAGTGATGTGACTTCACGCTAGACAAAAAGAAGTTGTTTTCTAGAAGGATATATATCTTTAAATCCAAAGAGGAGAGAGTGAATTAAGCCTTCGCAATGCATAATAAAGTAGACAATTCTTCAGCCATGTTCAGAGTACATCCGCAACTGCGACCAATACCCAAATTTATTTAGTTTCATTTCTTCCAAACTATTTCTGGGTTCTTTAAGCTGGTACAACTTTGTGAGAAAACAAATAAAAACTGCTTTTTTAGCAAGGATTCCCCAAGCTGCTGCTCATTAGAGAATCTCCTTGTTAATTATTTTATGTTGATACCTTCAGTTCTGGATGGAAACCACAGAAGTGTTCTGCTGGGAATTCTGTCAACAGGAAATTCCCAATTCTAGGAGGGACTCAGCGCTGATTATCCATCAGAAGTCTTATCTTTTTTCCAAAGCCCGCAATAGAAATCTAGATCGTTCCCCTCCAACTTTAAGGTTTTAAACAATGGGAAACCTCTTTCAAAAATGAATTCTACAAGAACAAAAAAAGGGAATAAGCACTTCTTGCCCTGTATGTGTCACACTCAGAATAGCAAGCCTGGATGTGACACATTCAGGCACTGCAGTGGATCTGCTCCATTTTTCTGCTTCCATTCATAGCATGCATTCTTTCCTTTTTCACTTGATACTCAGGCTCTATTTTCTGATGCTGCGTAAACCACCCAGTACCATTTTGGCCCTGGTAGATATGGAAACTACATGAAAAGGAAAAATGGATTATTATAGTCTTCTTGTTTTTTTCTCCCAGAATTCTTACGTTTTCTTTTTCTTCTTTAAGTTTCTGGTATTTCAGTGCTATTTTTAACACCTAATAACAGTTCTGGTTCCCATCCAGGATGGGGCCAACTTCGGTAATACACCAAGTGCTCCCTGCTCCCATTGACTTCAAGCCTACATAAAACAGATCAAGTGAGCTCTAGTGGCTCTTAAATGTTCACTCTTATTGTAACACTCTTAATGCCATATCTTCTAAGACCTCAAATCATTTTACACTCATTAGCAAGAATTATATACCATATTTGCTTTCCCTTTCACTCGAACAGTACTCGTTGGAGGCAGCCATTATTTGGCAGCCCACAGAAACACCATACAATAGATTAAGTCCCAAAGCAAAGAACACTCAGGTGCACAATGTACCATAGCCATCATGGAGCTGATCAGAAAATTGTGGCTTCTGCACAGAATGCTCACCGATATTAAAACAGGCTTTGTATTGCAGGGGTTTTGATACCTTCTGAAGAAACTTTTCAGTTTCAGCTAAAACCTGAAAGCTCTGAGTCGACAGAGATTACAGTTCAGAGAATGAAAACTTCCTGGTTTCTTATTGGAGCCTACATCCTTAGGAAGGCGGGAAAAACTTACAGACAGACAGGGAAATACAAAAATTGGTTGCAAATTTAGTTTTCTGGTCAAAAACCACAGTTTCAATGGAAAATATTCAGGCAGCCCTTAACCATTCCGCACAGGCCTGGGAGTATGTTGGCCCATCACAGCTGTGTCGCAGTGATGAATTAGGAGTAGAACATAAACATGAAAACATCCTATTGGGCTACTTGCTACAAACATCTTAATTCAAAACCTTTCCCCCATCAGAAGAACATCAGCACATCAGACTGAGAATAACAAAGTGCAGCAAATTTTACCAGCCCCGCAGTTTTCCTCACCAAGAGGCAGCCCCTCGCTCGAGCTTTGCCTGGAAAGCTCACAGGTTCTGGCAACACCTTCAACTCTCTCCAGAACACAACAATGACAAGACAAGCTGTGTGTGTATGCTGGTATGAACGACAGAACAATTCATCCTTGAGGAAATACATTTGTCCACTTGTTTCACTTGTTCCCTCAAGGAGTTCAGTGTTGTCTTAAGCTTAGGAAGACTACTGAACCCTGAAAAGCCAATGTACAGAAAGCTTGCTCAAAGCCTTTGCTGATATGTCTGTACAGTCCCCGACATTGATTACGTTGCATACAAAGTCTTCCGGTACATTAAATTGCTTCTCACTGAAAGCTGTTCTGTTGGGTCTGCTAATTTTTTCTACTTTCTAAAGTTATTGCTGAAGTCAGAGTTGGCTACAGACACTAGGTTAATAACCCACAGGACTCCAGAACAGGCAACAAAAGCCTCACTGCACCACTCACTGTGACTTGGAGAGACCACCTCCCTAAAAGGAAGGCATCAGTCTGTTCCTCACCTCCCTGACATTGCTAGAGAGTCAGGTCAGCTTCTGCCCCAAGGCAGGAGCTCACCCAGCACCTCACTGACACGAGTGCAGTGTTTTTGGCCATGAAGATGGGAACATCTAAGCCCCTGAAGCTCTTTTAGTAGCGTCTGCTCACAGCTGTCCCTACCTGGGCAATCGCATAGGGGACACAAACACTACCCCTCAAGGAAGAGTTGCCAAAGAGATGCAGTTCCCTGC
The DNA here is from genome assembly GCF_039878825.1 of Excalfactoria chinensis. Taxonomy (NCBI): domain Eukaryota; kingdom Metazoa; phylum Chordata; class Aves; order Galliformes; family Phasianidae; genus Excalfactoria; species Excalfactoria chinensis. The sequence goes on from NC_092828.1 coordinate 74,527,373, forward strand.
TGGGAAAGGTTTTCCCCTTACCAGCAAGCTGGGCAGGGCAGGCAGCAATGAACAATGAGCCTGTTTCTCAGCATGAGCCCCTTGAGCCATCTGTCCCACCCCCAACGCCCTCACTGAAGTTTCCCAGAAATAAATTGCTATTTCCTTACTCTTTCAGAAACACATTTTTCGTTCAACACACACCATTCCCACTCTGCCCAAGCTGCAGCACTCATGCTACACCAAGCTGGAAGCTGCTGCTTTGCTTTACTTTAGAGGGCACACTGGAAATACCCAGCTCCAACTCCTCACCCAGACCCCTCGCTCTCTCTACACAACCTTTCAGCAAAGCCTGAACATTTAGTGTCAAGCTTCATTCTTTACAGAAGGATTTTCAGAGTGAAAGTGCATCCCACCACATCACTTCCAGACTCTGAGCCAAGCTTTGGGAATCCCAAATCATCCCTGGGCTCTCACTGCTTCTCCCACTCTCATCTGTCTTTTTGAGCTACTCCTTCAGAAAGAAGATACATTGCTCCCTTTAGCAAGGCACATTCTAACAAGCCATGGTATACTCCTTCAGCAAGGCTCTTGCTCTTATTCCCAGACGTGCATTCGTGTGCATCCCACCTGCATTGGAAACCTCACTTGAAACCGCATACCAGAACATTTTTATGGACTGATGCTGTGGGAGGAAAAGAAGAACAAATAAAGCTGCCTGAATGCCTCTGAGATGATGAAATAACAGGACCAATCTCCTGTCTGCTATTTAAATTACACTGGTGGACCCCTGGAACAAGAGCACAGGTTTCTCCCACAGAGCTAAAAGTTGCGTGGCATTTAGCTGGATGGTGCTGCTATACACAGCATCGTGACCAATCCACTAAAGCAAACTTTAAAGTACTCAGCACATAAAATCAAACACGTACTTTTGAGCATTTGGGGTTTGGGGCCTGTGTAGTTAATGTAACGCTATTGCTGACAATACACTTCAATTACTGATATATTGCTAACATCAAGAGAACTGATACCAGCACAACAAGTGCAATAAAATAATTAGCGTTTAATATTTCATCAAAATGTTTAATTTTTAAACACTGAATTTGTCTTTTTTTCTTTCTTAATGTATTATCAGTTTCAGTTATTTAGCTGATTTAACAGCACCTTAAAGAATCTCTTGCAGTGCCTCAGCCACTCCAACACCAACTTCTCTCCAAGTGATGCTACGCGCACAGGTTTTCAAGATGGCTGCCATAAGCAAGCCCCTTAGAAAAGGCTTTTTAATGCAAAACTCTGGTCTTGACTGCCACTCACATTTCATTCATGAGAAGCATCTGCTATGAGACCAAGCCTGTCCCGAAGCAGCAGCATTGGACACCACTGGAGGGGAGATGGATGTGAACTGGCTGTCACAGACCCTCTGGAGTTGACATCTCTCTACACAGTGGTGGCAGTTAATGAAATATTCAATCACTGCTGCCTTCAAAGAAGTAACAACCAAAAATATCCCCTCCTTACTGACCTTATCCCCAGTCTGAGTGAGGGAACATACCTTGCCTATCTCCATCCCCTCCCTGATGCTCCTCTCTGATCCCTCAGCTACTCCTCGTGAAATTTGTTCTCCAGTCCCTTCACCAGCATTGCTGCTCTTCTCTGAACATGCTCCACAGCATTTATGTCTTCCTTGTAATGAGGGGCCCCAAACTGAACACAGTGCTCCTAGCACTCTGCCCACACCAGAGCTGAATGCAAGGTGATGATCACCTCCCTGTTTTGGCTGTTTGCACTATTTCTGATATAAGCCAGGATACCACTGACCTTCTTGGCCACCTGGGCACATTGGTAGCTCATGTTCAGCTGAGCATCAACCAACAGCCCCAGATCCTTTTCCTCTGCACAGTCTTCCAGCCCCAGCCTGAGGCTGTTATGGCCAAAGTTCATGACCTGGCACTTGGTCATGTTGAACTTCATCCCACTGGCCTCTGCCCAACAATCCAGCCTATCCAGATCCCTCTGTAGAGCCCTCCTACCCCCCAGGCAGATCAACACTTGCTTCCAAATTGGTATCATCTACAAACTTAGTAAGGGTCCATTCAATCTTCTCATCCAGGGCAATATTAAACAGTATGGGCCCCAATACCAGCTCCTGGGGAACACTACTTGTGATTGATTGCCAGCTGGATTTAATTCTGTTCACCACCACTCTCTGGGCCAGTCCCTCCTGCCAGTTTTTTACCCAGTGAAGAGTGTGCATATTCAAGCCAGCTTCTGCAGAATACCGTGTAAGGCACTGTCAAAGGCTTTGCCCAAGTCTAAGTAGACTACATCAACTGCCTTTCCCTCATCTACCAGGCTGGTCACCCAGTCATACAAAGGGATGACATTTGTCATACACAACCTGCCTTTCATAAACCCATGCTGGCTGGGTTGAATTGTCTGGTTGTTCCACACATGCCGTGTGATCTCCCTCAAAATAATCTGCCCCATAACCTTTCCCTGGCACTGACATGAGGTCTGCAGTTCTTCAGATCCTCCCATAAGACCCTTCTTGTAGATGAGAGTCATACTGGCAAGCCTGCAGTCCTCTGGCTGATCAGGAATGCTGATAGGTTGGCAATCACCTCCACCAGCTCTGTCAGGTGAATCCCATCCCATCAAATGGACTTTTGACAGATGAAATAGAGTAGAAGGTCTCTAACTACCTCCACCATGCCACAGCTGTGGGAGTTTATCTTGATCTATCTATCTCACAGGTGAAATTACCAGATAAAGGGTTATGTGGGTTTTTTGTTGTCTTTTTTCTTCCCTCCCCTCCAACCTGGTGCTGCTAAATGAAGAAGCATGCTGCCTGCCAGGTCCCTGGCAGAGCTGCAGCAGCACTTCGAAGCCATCAGGGCTGCACTGCTGCACAGGGAATAAACACAAGCCTCCACAATGCATTTGTACACTCGTGCCCATCTCTCACCTAGCCCTGAGCATCCTGAACACAGTGCAGAGGCAAAGCATTAGTACAAGACACACTGTTAACCCTGGACAAATACTCTACTGAAATACCATTTTTTAATCTATCATCTGTTGAAACCATTTCAGGACCGGCCTTTTAGCAGAGAAAAGGAGAAATCATGCTCTGTGACTATCTATATCATGCTCAGGTAAAGCATGGAAAATGACTCCAAACAGGCTGTTGCTAAGTTTAAATACATTGCTCCATATTTGTAAGCCCTCTCATGCTGTCACTTCCATAACCACCTACCTATTCCTGTGCCTCCCCGCACCAAGGGCTGGTGATACAAGCACACACGGGGGATTTCAGAGCCAACTGTACAGACCCAGTCACCACCTCACCTGGAAATGGGGACATTCAATTGGATTTTTGTTTTTCCAGCTTCTAAGAAATAGATAGGGGGGAGCTAATATTAGCTCTTCCAGGAATAGTTAGGTGGCTAAAAAGAGAACAAAGGTGATAAAATAGACTGTCTGCAGCAGCAGCAGAAGAGGTTTTATTGCTCTGGCCTGACTGCTGCTATCCTCAATAGCCCCTGCTTTTTCTTGTCACCTGACAGAAGACGTAGATGAAACCCTTGTGTCACTGCTGACATCCAGCCATCAGAAGGGGTGGGATTAAATACCCATCAGCTCCAGGTAGCCATACTGCTAGGCTAGGGCCTTCAGCAATATACTCAATAAGTCAATAAGGAAGGGAGAACCCCTGGGCAGCTCAAGCAGCTCTTCCCATCTGCTTTATTAAAGACCATACATCATTGCATGCCCAGGGTGAACAGTAACATGATACACTTTGCACTCCCACAAAATCCATCCCTGTAAAAGCCTGAGGTGTCTTAGAGAACTAAACACACAACTTGCTGATGGGAGCACGAAGGTGGCTCTGGCCCAAATTGCAGCAGCTCACATAGAGCTGGAGGGGGACCCTGAGCCCCAGCATCAGCTCCACACAAGCGGGGTATGTTCCCCTAATATGTTCATGATCCTCCCAACCCTTCTTCCTCATTCCCAAGCATCACTTCCCTGAGACCAAATGAACCTTTTTGAGCAGTGATATTCCCATTCTCTTTCAAATAAAATTCTTGCTTCTGAACTCCAATTTTTTTTTAGATGCTAATTTACCTGATGGTTAATTGTACACACTTTGGTCACCCTATAACCAGGTAAAAAAGACCCTACACTGCAACAAATGGAAGTGAAAAAATGGATTCACTTCTGCCCTGCTAAAGCCCTACTAAAACCAAGTTAGTGCATCAAAAACCACGAGTCCAATTTCCTCTGAGATGTCTTGCTTTCTGTGGGCTGGATAACAGTGGGGAACTGCATCATTTGTTTCCTTTTTCATGACTGCATTCTGCCTTCTTGGGCCACCAACATTTAATGGCTTGCAAATTATACACAAACAGTCAAACTGTACTGAAGTACCGAAAGACTTCCCCCCTTCCCAGGAACAAAGGCTTGACATGTTGTTGCCTTATTAAGCCTATTGTGAATGTGCGTGCTTGGATGATTATAATCACAGGAATTTAGCAGGATATTTTGTTTTGGTTTACATGCTTAAAAAAAAAAAAAAAAAAAAAAAAAAAAAAAAAAAACTTTAAAAAAAGAAGAGTTAGAGGAAATGGAAAAAAAGAACAATCACTGCACACAGACACAAAGAAGTTTTCCAGGAACCACATGAGGGTGCGTGAGGAATTGCTGTTTGCAGCAACAGAAGCTCTGGTTGGGTTTAGCAGCGCTAGACAGTCATTAAGCGAAGAACATTCGTGACAGGGCTATGGATAGCTGATGGGGAACCACTCCATATCCATATCAACAGCAACAGCCTCACCTGCATTTCACCCAGGGGAAGGTTCTGACAGTCCCCAGATGCAGACCCAGACCACGTGTGCCCTGGGCTCTAACACACCCAGAGCACAGTCTGCTCAGCAACACCCTCCAGTCCCACCAAATTGCATTCTCTCAGTGCTTCATGAGCCAAGAACCAACCTACCGAATCCAGTACTGCCATGATGAAAAGCAATCCGTAGATGATGGCAAGGGCTGAGCTGAATTTTTATTAGCGCTCCAGTGACTACTGTGCAAATCTCCATGCAAAGCTGTGCTTTGGGTCTGCACATCTTGGGCCGCGCAGGGCATGATCCATCCCAACTGCAGAGTGGTAACCCAGCCTGAAGGTGGACACACTCTGTCCTACCTTACACACATGCGCACACAGCATACCATGAGGGGAAGGTCTGCATTCATTCACGCAGCACAAAAGAAAGGCAGTAAAACAAAAGTGCTGGCAGCACTGTAAGCAAAGTGGACTTAGGGATAGCATAGACTAAATTTCCAAAGGTCCTCAGGGGACCTTCAACTGCTTCTCATTCACCCAAAAGCAACCAAGGAAGGCAACAACCCAGAGCAGAATGAGGATGTCATCTCACAAGAAAATACAGCAGTCACAGAAGCAGCTTTCAGTGCCTTGGCATTAGTTTACTCAGAACTCTCAGCTATGTGATGCAGTCCTGACATAGGTAGTAAGAAGAACAGAGAGGTTATAGCAAACAGACCTTGACATTTGGGGAAGGGCAGATTTGTCACACGAACAGCAGCTTGATTTTGCTCCTGTTTTTATTTCTGCAAACAGCACAATTCTGTGAAGGAAGCACGCGGATTTCCACAGATGAGTCCCAAAACTCAAAAGCTGGTTCCTGCCCCAATTTCTGCATAATCACCACATGAAGACCAGGAAAGTCTGCCCCCATGGATATAAAAGCTCATAGCTGTTACAAAAGAAAATGGCTCCTTGAGATACAATTTTTCCTTACTGATTTGGACAGCTGAGAGCAAATATGGCAGCGACAGCCCATTATTTAACTTGCAATGGGAGCAAGCATAGCAATTCTGCAAGGAACATGTAAATCTGATCCTTTGATGACAGTCTGTTTTGGATCAGCAACCAGCTAGGTACCCTGGTGCCCTGTGTGCATGTTGCTCCTCCAGACAAACCTCTGCATCTATTAGCAGCATCTGCTGCTAATAAACAGGGAGAAGCCAAGCTACCAGCTTGCAGCTATTTTTGGATTAGAAGCTTGTTTTGAAGGCAAAGAAAATTTGCAGCTTTCACAAAGGCCTTTAACCTTCTTTATGTGGGAAACTACCTACTGTATATTCCCACCAGACACACACTCACATACAGATTCTTTAAATTACCTGAGATATTATTAGCATAATTTCCAAATCAGAAACAAAAGCCTGCTGCCAGGAGAGAGAAAACAGGTTCTAAATTACTATTAGCCACAAATGTTAGAAACCCAATTCTACACTGCTTAGCTGATGAGAGATAGGTGTGATCTGAGAGCAGAGCAGCAGAGAAGTGCAGGGAGATCCCTTGCCTGTACCACTGGAGCTCCTCAGAGATGGGCTGCTTGCTCCATGAGATCTGGGCAAGGAGCATTTGCACAGCCCATGCCACTGACAGTCCTTTGGAAGCAACAAGGTCAGAAAAGAGGTAGTGTTCAGGACCTAATAATCTGGCATCTTATACTTCTACAACCAGATCTGCATGAAAACAACGGGTTCTCTTTCCAGTGCAAGATATCATCTTATTACACCTATCCCTGATACATTTCTCTGACTAATAATAAATATAACTCGGCCTCAAGCAAAACCACAGATGCTCAGTAACTCTTTGCCTCAATATTTTGACCTCAGTGTGGTTGCTCAAGCCCTTTGCTGGCACAAGGGGCTTCCAGCAAATGTCTACCAGCACTCAAAACGAGCATGGATCTTGAGGTTTTAAAGGGCTTTGAAGCCCATTTCCAGTCAGACGTCACCTAGAAGTCACAGATTCATCAACTGCTAACCAGCAGCTGCTTTGTGTCACGCACCAGCAACCAGCACACATCAACACAAGCAAAACTGGAAGCAGAGGGACAAAGGACTGAGAGACCCAAGCCAAATGAAACCCAACAGCTCCAGCTCAAGGGCCAGTTTACTGAAAAAGAGCCCAAAGCACATATACTCATTTTATCATAAGGATTATTTGTTCAAAACAAGGATGCAGTTTGTCCCACCAATGTTATAATTTGGGAATAGGTGGTGAGAACTGGCTCAGTCTGGCAGTGCTTGCTGGGACAGGGAAACCACCACTAAATGCCCCTTCTCTATGACCCCAAAGAACTACTGTAATTAGAGAACAGGCAGTAAGAGCAGCAAGGGACTGACCTAAAGGGATCCTTCCAGTGACACTGTGCTGCTTTCCCTCAAACACACAAACCTGATTCCTCCTCCCTGCCCCAATGCCCTCCGCTGCTCACTCCTCCCTGTGCCTCTGCAATACTGCGCACAAATCGGAGCCCTGAATATTCACGCTATTCCAAAACTATCTGGGCTCTTAGGGAACAAAATTTGCGTCACCGTATCTGCACATCAAAGACCTTGCAGCCACAGCATCTGCAGGGGCAGGAGAGGGAACAAACAGAAGAGAGGTGACAGTGGGGAAGACTTTTTCCTTTCCTTTTCTTTTTTCTTGCACAGAGGGAGCTCCCCATTGAGATTTGTATCAGAGTATTTGCAGATCTGGGAGATTGCAGTTCTTCTGAGCTTTCATAATTCCTGCTCAACACCAGCCAGGCTTCACCAGCCCTCTTCCCTCCCCCTTGCAACCCTTCCTAATATCCAAAGTGTCAGCTAAACACTGATGCCAAACTGAGAGCTGCTGGCACAAAGGTGCTGTTTTGATATATTTTTTTGTTTTTCTCCTCCAGTTCACATTATCCACAGCAACCTGAATATTCAGATAGCTCAGATAACAGAAACTGATGTTTCCAGTACGTTCTAAAAGACAACTGTCAGAAAAGCCAGCTCCTTTCAAACGCCTCGAGATGCTCAAATCTTTTTTGCCTTTCCTGAACAGCCACGTCCCTTCCTTTCCTCTTCTTTGATACAATTACAAAAAGTACTGGCTCAGATACTAATTCCATATCCAGGCCCTCTCAGTCTGAACAGACCCTTGCAGTCACCCTAAGCGCTTTAGTGCTGGAGTTGTCTCTTCCCTGATCCTGGTGAAATTCTCCCCAAAGCTCAAAGTTGCCGGAGGAGCGCAGCTGCTCATTTAATTTTGTCCAGATCGTTAGAGCTGATGGAGTGTTCCATACTGGCCATGCCTGAGCGGTCAGGTCACTTAAAGCACCTAACCTGGTGATATCCAGCCAAATTGGCTTGTAGAGCACTAACAAATTTCTGGGGAGAACAGCAAGGGGCAATAGATCACTCAAAGATGAATTTAAGCTGTCAGTTATTAGACTCACTTCTCTAGGGTTATTCTTCAGAGACTCATTCAGAGCAGCACATAGAGCACAGCTCAGAAAGCACTGCTTTAACTAATACATTCCAGACACCTGTTGCTCTGTTGTTAGGGCTCAGCAGGTTTCCACAGCCTGAGGGCTGCCGGGCAATCCCAAAGATCACTAGACAGACAACACGTGGATGGCAGAGAAAGACAACGTTTTAGGCTTCAACTTCTCTTTAAGATGAGACTTATTCCCAAGTCAGCTTATCGAGCGGTGTTCTGAACACCTAAGTGAAGAACTTCACTTCAAATGCAAGCAAAAGAGGCTCTTTCTTCTCTGCAAACCAGCACAGAATTTGCAAATTCTAAGATGCTGCAACTCTGCGATGAGCAATCAATCCCACCTTCTTTATACCTCTGCTGGAAACTTTCAACCGCTACTCTCAGCAGATCTGAGGGCACGGGGAATTCTGCAGCAGCAGTACAGACGGCAGGGTGCAGGGGGGTGATGGGATTGCCTCTGCCTTGCCCACGTAGCCAGCAGCAAGTCTCCAGCCTCCTAACCCTGCGCCAAAGCCTTCAAACCATGTCACAAGAGCGTGCTCTCTAATTAGATGACTTACATGACTAACCAACACAGTGCAAATTGTAAATGTCAGCAGTTTAAACTACGGTACAAACTTCCCTTTGGGAGAATCCTCCTGCTTCAGAGATTGATATTTATTTTTTAATGAACACAGGGCTGAGGGTATTCATGTGGATACAGGAACAGATCGGGGGAGGAGCGTGCACGTACCTTAATCGTTACTTCAGCCTGGTTTCTAGTGTTTCATAATTTTTCCTATCCATTATACAGCTCCAATAAAAAATAACCCATTAGCTGAACTCAAGAATAAATCCCAACAGTTTCAAGCTGTAAATAATCAAGTCAGATATACTGGATTCTGCAGAACTCCTGTTTTCACCATGCAATGGCAAGAAAAGAGGAAAAGAAAAGGGTACAGTTAGAGTCACCTTCATCTTTTCTTGTTACATTGCTCTAACATGAGATAATGGTTACAGACAAACGCTAAACCTAACACTGGTGAACTGCAGGACCATAAAACACTGGCTGAGCCTGTTTGTACACCTCTAACCAAACCATTGCTATGGGACTGATGAAGGTATGAGCTTGAGGCTTGCAGCAGGAAAACCACAGCACACGTGGAGCAGCGTGATAAGCAGCTTGACCCTGACATTAAAAGGGCCTCATTTCCTCCAGCCACCTTCTTCAGGGCTTAAAGAGGTGGGTTGTGAAAGCACAAAGCACTACGATTGGAGCAACAGCAGAGAAGGGAGGATAGAGAGGACATTTTGAAAGAAAATCCCTGCACTGTAACGCTGACACGATTGCTTGTCTCCAAAAGCCCCAGAATGAAGTGCCCAACTGAGTTTGATAGGGAGATCTGGACTAACATAAGAGGATTACTCCCTCTCCACCCAAATTCTGCCTTTCTCATAGGCCAGCAAAGCCCTTGAGTCAGTGACAGCAGGCAGCACACAGCTGCACTGCACCAGTCCACGCCCTGGGGAAGAGCTCATGGAAGCCTCTTGTAGACATTTAGGCAACCCCTTCTCAGGGAAAAATTTCTATGACTGCTAAGGCACCCAGACAAAGCGAGTTTTTGGATGCTGAGGATGTCCCAGAGGTCGGTGATGCTCAGCACCTCCAGCCTGGCAAGCTCCAGTACCAGCATTGGAGCAGTAGTTCTCAGTGTCAAAACAGTCAGAATCCCTAAAGGAAAAGCAAAACAAAACACGCTGCACCCTTCTTTCTTTCACTTCACTCCACCTTATCCTTAACAAGAGCTTGCAAAACTTGTTTGTTTTTTTTTTTTTTTAAGCTGATGGTTCTCATCATATTCAGGCATAACTATTTTTATTTAGGAATGTAGCAAAAAAATAGTATAAATTATGCTTAAGAAAACCCTTTGGCATTTTAACAGGCATTGGAAAGAACCAGTTTCAGAACAGTGCCTTATAATGGATGTCTCCATGGATACGTCTTTGTCAGCACCTCATTAGATAAGAGATGTATATGAGTACCTTCCCTTCTGCATTTCAGAAGGTACCTGAAAAACACTAATTATGCAAATCTCTATCCTCTGACTGATGGATGCTGGTGAGTTCAGGTGACAAAACAGATGAGCTGAGCCATGCTAGGAAGGCAGGACAAGGGATTTCATTTAGACCTTCCCTGCAACTGCTGACACTTCAACAATTACCAGAGACCGGGGAACTCCTTTAGGCCATGAAGGAATTTTTTTTCTCCCCCCTTTTCATTTTTAATGGAAAAGAGGAAACAGACTGAAAGGAAGAGCACAGTGCAGAGGCAGAATTCAAAGAAAGCAGAAGAATGCATGGCAGGTCTAGTCAGGGCCTTGGAGTTGGAGACACAGCCCAGAGGAGCTCTTTCTAGATGCTCCACAAACTGGTGACTAATTAGTCTGGTCTGATCAGACAAATAGACCAATTAAAACAAAAATTCAGCTCTGGAACCACACTGGAATCACAAAAGTAACTTGGCTTTCAGAACAGCATCTAAAAAGGCAAAGACGAGATTGAGGGACCCACGCTACCTGTAAGCCAGCCAGAGTTAACAAAGATCTCAGAAACAAGGTGAATTGTGGGAGACCAGCCCCACAGGGACTTTCAATTTCTCCTTCCACTGCTGAGCACAGCAAAGGTTCTAATATGCTGCAGTCTCCTACTCCTGAAGCAGCTGGGAGCACCCTCAGATCCTGGCATGGATCAAAGCCACCACAGGGAAAGGCTGTTATCTATCCCCAAGAAGCCATTGTAAGTCAGTCTAATTCACAGGAGAAATTCTTTGGACTGCTCTCAGTTACGCTGATACGCCACAGCCCCATGGGGCTATCTACCTGCTGGGGATCACAGCATGCTTCTTCCTGGCTGTACTGCCTTCCTTGCCTCACAGGTGGGAGCAGAGAAACATCAATTCCTGCCCCTTGACAAGGAAACCCTCCCACCAGATGTAGGCAAGGCGTCCGAGCCCCTTGCTATGGCACCACAACAAGGCTGAGCACTGAGCCCACAGCAACAATCTCCCAGTGAAACTAAATCGTACTGAATCCTCAGACATGCAACCTGAGATGAGAGCTGCCTGGTGGAAGCAGTTCTTAACAGAGACCATCCTGTGTGGTGTTCCTATTTTGGGTGTGCTACTTTGAAACCTCGGGAACAAAGTGGAGCTGTGCCACGTTTCTCACATCCAAAGCAAAGATAGCTCACCTGACAAGCTGCAATGCATCATCCAGAAACCAGTGTCCAGCCCTAGCACCAGGAGGCTTGCATCAGACAGAAGGGTCAGACTCTGGGAGTGCTGCTCAGACCCAACATAAAACTAGGGTCAGACTAAGAAAGGTGGATAGAAACATCGTGACCAAACAAAATGCTGTCTGCAGTGGAGGTTGATGGATACTGGGACTGACTGCTAAATTGAAAAGCATCACTTTGCTGCCTGCTCGCACGCAGGCAAGGCTTTCTCTCACCCTTCTTTAAAGTTCCTACCAAGTCCAGCTTACATACCTCAGCTTAAAAATGAAAGGTCACTTCTGAGTGCCCTCAATGGTGAGGAAATTGGCGCTTCACCACCCCACAGGAAAGGTGTGGCATCCTGGACCAGGCAGACGGTAGAAGACACTGTGCACACATTATGTCACTGGCTTTTCACACTTTGACCTTTGATGGCTTGTTCATCAGACCTCCTGTGCTGCTCATTTGCAAAAGCCTTCTGCAGTCCCTGGGAGATTCAGAGTGCCAGCGGGAGAAGGGATGCACCAAAGCAGGTTGGTCTGCATGTTTTCTCCAGTCGGACAACACCTAGCTGAAGTCATCCTCAGCTCCTACTGCACCCAGTGCTGAGCAGAGCAATCGCAACTGTTTCTTTCCCTCTCTGTCACATCATTTTGGAATAAGCAGCAACTATGCCACGACCAAGCAAGCCAAATATTTCTGTTTCATCTATCATACAAACAACACCGGATTTGGATATGTGAGAACCAGCTCCCTGGTGGCTCATCTCCATAATTAGTCCTTTACCTGAGGCTGTGCGAGCAGAAATATTTTGCAATACTTCTGATGACAATTATTTGCACTCATATAGCACCTGTCATTCCAGAAAACCCCACCGCACTGTAAACAAGAGCAAGCACTTGTCCCTGAAACACAACAACCTTGGCAATGCCATGTAGCAGTGCCATGTGGCAGCTCTTTAACAGACACAATGAAAGGAAGATTCTCCCAGCTGTGACAAGGCAGAACAATACCTTCACACCGTGAACTTCTGAGCACTGAGAGCTGTAGCAAAATCCTACCAAACCCAGCAGTCCCAATGGGGCCCTGCCACATGGACACAGGGCTAGTTCTTCAGATGGACACAGAGTACAGAAACATTTGTGCTCTGAACCCATTGAAAATAGATTATTTCTTTTATGGCCTGACTCTCAGGCCATAAAGAGTGCTGTCTGACACACAGTGACATGAGTCAGGTAAAGTAAACACCTGCAGCCCGCGCTGAGCTCAGGGGAGATACAGGCACTTCTCAGACACAAGAAGAGAATGGTGTCATGTATGTACTGTGCACGAGTGCACGTCAAAGTCTCAAATTTCACTCATTTTTAAAGGGCAGACTTATGCAAACCAGAATTTTCCTCACTTTTTTTCCCTCCAAATATTTTCTTTAGGAATCCCTTTCGTGGAACAAAGCCTTGTGCTGTGCATGGAAAGAAGATCCAACCATTCCCTGTGTGAGCAAAATCCACTAAAGCCATCCCAGCTCCCACTTTCACTCCACAGTCTCAAGAGTGACAAACCAGAGCTCCCAGCTACCAATCAAACACCCTTAAGGGATTTCCTGAAGACTTAATTGGAGTAATTACTGTGTTCATGACAGATGTGGTAGCAATTTTAATCTTAAGTATCTTTTTTGCAGTGGATGTGATAAAAGCAAGTAGCTGCAATTAACCAAAGCTAAGTTCTTTATACTGAATACAACACTAAGAAGCGAAGAAAAAGGACCGTAAGACAGACAGAGACCTGGAAGCCAAGAGCAGTTAGTCTAGTTTCACCACAGCTGTCCTCCAGCACCTGTAGGACATCACATGCCTTTCTCAGTTTCATTTGCCTATTCAGCCACATAGGAATGAGAGCTCAGAGCTGCTGCGGTGCTGGGAGGAAATCACTAGGACAGCAGATGTGCCTGCCTGCTACTTTCCATGTGTACTTCTGGGATGTGACATTCTTTTTGTCAGAGAACAACTTCTTTTTACTCCTCGTGAATTTCCTCAATAACTACAGCTTTCAGAATACGTTTTAAGACAAAGGCTTGATTGAATATTAATGCTATCAAAAAATAATGGGAGTATGTCCTCGATCACGTCTAGACAGAACCTGATATAATAAATTTCCAGTATCTAGGTAGTAGATATAAATAGATTAACATTACTCATACAGACCTGAAACAGCTTTCTCTGTGCATTATCCACAGGAGTGATCGTGCAGCACAAGCCCTTCCAGAAGATCTGTTGCCTACCAAGGATGTGCTGCTCCGCTCCTGACTTGCTATCGGCAAAGCACTTGGAGAAAAATGGTCAGGGGGTGCTGAGGAATTGCTCAGTTAACATTTGTGGTAGCTAACAGGAATCCTCACACAGAGCTGGCTGTGGAGGAGCAGAAGCACACGTGTCCGTATTTCAGACAGGCCCTTCTCCCATTATGTCCACAAATCGGTCTCCCCAAAAGCAGCACAGAAATGCTCACTTGGACCCACAGCTGGTTTAGCAAAAGCAGAGTGCTGGAATAAGAAGACCCACACTCGGCCAAGAGTTCATCAGCACAAAGATGCTTGTCAGGGAAGGGGGGGTAAAAAAACAAGCAGCAAAAGATCAGGAATGGGTTCATCTATGAGCTAAGGCTCTTTGAGGTGTAAGCCTGGGGGAATTAACTTTAACACTCCATTTCAGCTTTTTTTTCCTCTTTTCTCTTTTGCACAAACTTGCATCTCTTTGCTGTCAGACTTTGATGGTTTTATGTAACTGTTTAAAAATTGAACAGGCTTCTTAACTTAGGTTTAGCAGAACACACTTTTTTGCCTTTCTCTTTCTCGAATGCGCATTAAGAATAAAGATTTCCGGAGAAAACAAGACCTTTCCATCCTCTGACATCAGCCACGGTAGTACACAAAGTCACGTCCTTGAGGACTCTATTTTTTGTACGTACTGTTCCAGCAGAAGCCGACGCATCTGCAACCCCCGTGGGCTTTACAACTGGTAGCTGGAAAGAAAGATTCATCCCAGAGAAAATACATGAGTTAACTGCAGCAACAGCACCCACAGGGCAACTCTTCGACAAGAGGGCAGTGACAACGAAACCCAAACACCTTGGCAATAAAGTACAGCAGCAAAAGCCTCAGAGTGGCAGGCAGGGGTTTACTCTGTACTATGGCCTGAGAAACAGTGTATGACCTGCTGCTGTCACGAGAATTATTTTCCTCTTTTTTTTCTAATACAAGCTTCTGCTCTGGGTAACCAGATGAAAAAGCTCAAGAAGAGGCTCCCTCAAGGCTCAAAAAGCAAAGGCAAATAGCCTCCACCCTTTACTGTGTGTTTATATTTCTTAATTACATTTGTTTCTAAGTCAGAATCATATTTGCTGATGCTTCGGATTGGCAAAGTCGGTGGTAGAGACGTTCGGGAAACCTGGTAAAAAGATTCAACAGCAAAATCTGTAATTAAAGCCCTTCTCCGCTCCCACTTTGTCTATTCAAAAGTGTCTGCCTGTATTTGCTCTGGGAGCTCTTCAGGGCAAACACTGCTTCTTACTGTTTGCACAAGCTCAGAACAACGGGCTTGGTCTCAACTAAGGGCCACAAGGTACATTGAGCAACAAACACAGCACAGGCATCTCTTGCTCCAGCTACTCTGTTCCCAGCTTGGAGCTAATCCATCAGGCTGGCAGCAGTCAGCTAGGGCTGCAAAAGGTGCCAGCTGCAGGCTTTGCACAGCTCAGGTTTTGGGAGACCATGAGAGAAGCACACCTGGTTCTGAACTGGCGCACGGTGTTCGTGCACCCCTCCCAGGCTGCCCACCCTGTGGCTGCCTCTTCCTGCTCATCTCCAGGCACAGCAATCCCAGTTGCACACCGCATCACCTTCCCAATGCCACAGTGCCATAGTCATGAATCACAAAAATTCCCAAGAAGGGACATAACCACACCAAGGACTGCAATCCCAGCAGTATAAAAACAAACATTTGATACCCACAGAGTCCTACGCCTGAAGAACCAACAGTCTCCCTTTGCTGCATGGATGCTGTTATGCTGCCCCTTGGAGGGAAGGAACGCTGGCAGACAACAAACCTAGGAGTCTTCCAGCATCACACTGAGTCAGAAAAATGATATGCAAAAATAGCACAGCTGACCATGATTATCTGCTAATTATCTCATGGCTCTATCATTTGCTCTGGAGACTCTCCAGGCACAGAACAGAAAGTTCAACCAACATATAGACCCAAAGCTTACACTGCAGGCTTGACGTGTGTGTCTAAAAACTCAACAGATGAGCCACCAGATCATGGTCCAGGAAACAGAGCAGCGACCCAAGGAAATTCTGCATGTTTTTAGAGCCCTGACAAAATGACTGCAGCTTGATGAGGTTTCTGAACGCAGCCTGCTTATGCATCTGCATTGTGCATCCAGAGTTCAGCACAGAAGGCATGCAGATGTAACCAGACAGCAAAAGCATCAGCAAAAGGAGCTGCTAATGCAGTTTTGCAGAACAGTGTCATGCATTTGCACCAGGCAAAAAAAAGCAAATAATGAGATAATAGGAAGACCCTGAATGTACCTGAGAGGCTGCAGAGGCATTGCTGCCTCACACAAGGCTGTGCCTTCATAGCACAAGCAAGGGGCTGATGGGGTGTGAAGGGAGCACACATTCCCTGTGCGGCCTGAGGCTCTCACCCTTGTCAGGATTGCAGCTGCAAAACGAAGTGTGATGCCTGCCTTTCTGACCAGATCCTAAAATTGCATTAATCCTGCCTCAAATCCAGGCTGTACTGCTCACAGACAACCCCCGTTTCCTTACCCTTTTTGTGCAAAGCTGCAGGGGATCGCTGCCTGCCCTTGCAACTCCCGCAGAGTTGCTGCACCGTGCTCCAGGCCACAGAAGCAGCTCAGACCCACACCAGCCTACGTGCAGCATGTTATGTAAGCAACATGGCAGGCATCTCCTCTCGCACCACTACCAGCTACTCAGTTAACCCCAAATCTGCAGCAGGACCATGGCTGCCTACAACAGCAGCGTTCCACTCAATTGCTCAGTGTCAAGCAAGAGTTATCCACCGCCAAACTTCTGACCTACTTCTGTGTTGTGTTTCTCCCCCTCCCTGCTCCTGCCCTCAGTCCCCAATTAAATCTGTGTGAGATTTCCTCAATTATCCTCTTCCTGCTAATAGATGTGGAAAGAGGATGCCATAACAATGTATTCCCCTGGCAATGGTTCAAAATAAATCTCCGAATTAATGTTGAAGAGTGCAGGATGTATGAATATTTTAATTAAACATAAATGTATAGGAAGAAAGCCGTTACATTCAAGAAGCTGATATTTTGCTGTCACCACAATACTTCACCTCTCAGACATGCACTGAGAATCCTCGTGCTCTCATTTAATTGACAAGCCAATAAATCAGTGCTAACATCCCCTCTCTGCGTATTTGTGCCAGTTGTCACTTGGGATGTGCTACTTCAGAACACCACAACATTCACCTGGCACAGCCTGAAGAGCAACACGCACAGGCATCCTGATTGAAGAACACTCAGGTCTGGATGAAGCAAATTATCTTAACACCTGAAAGACTCATTGTGTTACCAAAGCCTTCGTTTCTTGGACACATGCACAAAATATGACAAAACTGGAGGTGGGGGAACCCAAATGATAAAAACCTCCATTTGGGGATATCTTTAGGAGAAAACATTGATATATAGCTTTGGAAAAAACCAGAGCAGAAATATAGAACTCCTATTTGATCACATTAAATAAGATATTCTGGGTAAGCACTCACAATTCTGGATGAGTACAAATGAAATAATTTCCATTTGAGGTCTGTGAGGAATAGGTAGTAAACAGTGCTGGGGAGATGCCTCACTCATTACAGGAGCTGGCAAGCATTTGCTCGACTTTATAGGCCCCTTTTCACTCATCCAGAGAAGTACTTCAAGATAAGAAATTGCAAGTCTTCATTAAAAAAAAAACAACAACAAAAAGACTTCAATCCAATGGAAACTACATCAACACACTGACAAGCAGGAGATTTTTCCATACTGGAGTTACTATTTTATCTCCTTTATTTACTCAAAACTATATCTTTTTTTGGCAAGAAATGCTATGTGATTTCCTAACAGCCATATACAGCAATAGAACACATAACTGCAAAGGGAGAACAGCGTGGTAATACTATTGGATAAAGGAAAAAAAAGGTTATTTTAAGCCTGGTGAAAGGTACCATGCAGCATATAAAAGGATGCCAGACCACATCCCTGCTGCAAATGCTCAGTAAAATTAGAAGACAGTGAGTTCACACAGCTAATAGCTAGTAGGGTGGTCTCAAAATTGTTTGGGGCATTGCATTGATGAAGCTGAAATGGAAACAGACTTAAGTAGCAAAGGAAAGCTCCACTATGAGATGTGAACGCCTCCCCTAGAGAGGAGCAGACAGGCACAATTTTGAACTATCCTCCAGTATTTCTATGTGCTCTTTGTGGATATTAAAAATGATTAACACCTCTGGGAACAAAGTGTCATCTCTCAAAACCTGAGCTCTCTTTCTGTGTAGGAAAGGCAGTAACTCCCATCCTGAAACTGTGAGCAGTAATACTCGGCTCCTCTCTGGAAAACACACTTTCTCTAAACGTCTCCTGAGAGACTCTAAACAAAAAGCTGCAGCTTCCCCTCTCGCCTCCCTCCCATCACTGTTTGCTCTATGTACATCAAGGGCCTTCGTTTCCACCTTACTGCACATGTACTGAAGCTATTTTTGGCCAAGAGTGACGTGGCCACTTTGTTTGCATAACTAGGTTCCCACCTCATGATCTGCCGCTCTAATAGTTTGCAAAATAATAGCTGGAAAACGTCTGACTCCTAAGAAGTGCTTGTAAAGTTCAGTTTGCCTTTATTCTGAGGCCAAAAAGAAAGAAGACGACGGTAGGAAATAAGTATATCTTTCTGCAGTAGAGTTTGTAAAACGCTTCAGTAAAACAAACCAAATTCTTTAGTAATGACTGTCTGGGATGTGGGGGTTTCATTCTGCTCTGTTTTGTCTGAAAGAGTATCAAAACAGAGAAAAGACCCAAATTGGCTAAGGCAGACAACCATTTTACACAATGCAATCTTCA
This sequence comes from Excalfactoria chinensis, assembly GCF_039878825.1. Lineage (NCBI taxonomy): Eukaryota > Metazoa > Chordata > Aves > Galliformes > Phasianidae > Excalfactoria > Excalfactoria chinensis. Next base: position 74,546,082 of record NC_092828.1, read on the forward strand.
ACACGGCCCGATCTACTGTGGACCTGATTTGTAACAACCCACATCCATCCCAAATCCCATCCACGGGAAATGCAAACTTACCGCTGGTAGCTGAGAACAACAGCACAGCTCAAAATAGCAGCGTTTCAGATTGTCAGTTGGACGGTTCTCAGCTGTTAAAACTGAGCTGTAATCACAGACCACTCTGGAGGAATATCTGGTATTTGTCAAGTGTTAGAAATCAAAGTAAGGTACCTTAGAAGAGAAGATGATGGCGCTAATAAGGAAGGCAAGGAACTAAAGCATGCGTACAAGCTGATCTAATGGTCGGCAGTTCTCCATAGCCATCCTGCAACTACCAGGGAAAGCAGTACTTCAGCACATTCCCAGAACAACTCTGTCTGCAAAACACTGCGCAGGTGGGGCTGAACGACTTCCTGACCTGCACAGCTGATTTTCATGATGTAAAGCACTGCCCCTTCAGGGTCTTACTTCACACTGAGCCAAAGCCTTGCCCTGCTCCTGTGTTGCCTGAGTGCGAGCTTCGTATTTGGGCAGGATCATTGCTCTCTTTGGTGCTGAAACACTTCACTTGCTCTCCATCCCTGTGCCCAGCATTAAGGGGGTTTGAGGCACGTCACTGTACATACCCATCAGCTCTAGTGGAGTCACACAGATAAACCTGTAAGATAAGAACACAGATGGCTCGATCCCTGACAAAACCCTACTGCAGTAAAGAGAAGAGACAGAGATCAGAGTGGGGGCTCTCCCTCCGCATCTCCAAGTGGGAATTTCTTACCCCAAAACGCTGAGCCAGAGGTGGGAAAAGATTCAGGAAACATCACCCTTACACTGCACCATAACACTGCACCTGGGCCGCTTCGCATTTGGTGGTGGCTGCCCAGTTGTGCTTTATTTCAGCACATTTCAGCACAGGGAATCACGCAGCAAGCACCACACAGTGGAAAATGCCTGGCAGTATACTGTTCAGTAGGCTTGAGAGAGACAAAAAGAAAGCCAAACAACCATATGCATTTGCAAAAGACTGCACGAGCTGCTTCACGATTTCATGGAGTCACTGTGAACCAGAAACCTCGCTGTGCTGAGCCCAGCCCTGTCTGCAGCCAGCAGCAGCCCACATCTGAACAGCTGGGAGGCATCACCAACAAGAGAAAGGAATCCCACAGAACAGCTTCTGGCAGTTACCCTGTGCAATTCCAAAAATGCAGGCAGCATTGCCATGGGACCTGAATGCATCATGGCTACAGAAAAGTCTTGAGAAGAAGAAAAATGAAAGCTTTTCCTTTGCTTTCCCACTTCCTAGGGCCAGTAGAGGTTATCATCCAACTGCAGTCCACGCAAAGGGCAACTGCAGCAAGGCAGCACTTTCACTGCCTGGCAACATGCTGCTCGCAGCTCAGCTCAATCCCTTCGCCAGCACTGTGCTGACACTGATTGGATAATAGGTCAAAATCTCCCACATCTAGACATCAGAGCAACACTGAGAACCCTACAGCATAGCAAACCTCCTCTAAAAGACAGTTAACAGTTTCTGCCTGGCTCCGGGGAGACTTACTTGTTTCTTCAGGCAAAGTTGAACTCACCTAAAAATTTGGAAGCATGTCAAGAGGCAGAGCTGAGGAGCACCCATCATACAAAGAACAACGGTGGAGGCACTTCTGCTTTTAGATATGCTAAGTTCTTGCGTGAGGAGGAATGCAAAGGGGAATCATTCAGTACTGACTCATCTCTCCCTGAGCAATCTGCTTCTCAGGCATCCCTCTCCAGCTGTGCTTGGCATCAGGTCTTTTCTGGCTTGCAGCAGTTATTTTTTGTTTTCCTCATTGTCATTTACTAAATCACACATAACATCACTGAGGAGACACCCTATATTTGACACCACCACACAAAGCAACAGCAGACAAACAGAATGGCAAAAGACCACAGCTTCCCATACCCTTCAGAGGACACTGCAAAGCACCCTGCTGTTGCAGGTATCTTGGTATTGTGACAGAAAACAGCGCTTAATACTGACAAAAGCCACTGTGCAACCAGCTATGATTCCATCTATTACTCCAATTGCATAGGAGTGCAACCACTGACCCCATCACACCAGATGGAGCTAACATTAAATTCTTGTTCAGATAAGACTGATCTCTCAAGGTTTTGAGACAACAGGATAATAAATTTCCTTACGTATTACATATAGAAAGAGATTTATTAGGGGGATCAATACCTATATTCTGTATAGTCCATTAAGAGATGACGTTTTCCCTGACTCATCGAGAAGCTCATTGCAGGCCACGTGATTTCACTGGGATAACACCCATGTTCCTATGCAGCTTCTCACCCTATGAATGTTATACTCCTCGTTCCCCAAGTACCAGCAGAGTGCCAATGCATCTCCACCAAAGTACACAATTATAATCTGACTGGAAAAGATGGGGGAAATGAGCTGCGAGGATAATCACAGATCTCCCTTCCAGAGTTTCAACTGAAGCAAATCAACAGCTGAGGACGCAGCACTGTGTCACACAGCTTACAACAGCACAGAAGCAGGATAGCCCTGCCACCTCCATGATGTAGATCTCCACAGAATCCAAGGGAATAGCTCTGCAAAGGAACAGCCCTCGGGTCAGTGAAGTGCTTCAGACCTCATGCCTTACTAGGACCATATGAGGTCTGTTATGCACCAAAACCATTTCCCCATCAACTTTCAGTGAGTTTCTGGATGTGCTCCCCTACCCATTGTGCACTTTGGTGTGAATAATGCATGTAAGAATTATGTCTCAGAAGAGGTTGTGAAGCTATGACTGCTTTCACCTCTCCTTCCCAAATTTAGCTCCTTTTCAGCTACATACTGGCAGCACTGCAGCGGCCTTGAATCACAAATGCAGCCAGAGCTTAGGAAGCACTACAGAAGCATTTATTCCAATATTTACTCAGAGATTTTTTATGCTACACCTACCACAGACTTTGGTTTATTAGGAACATAGTGCACTGGGGAAGGGCAAACCACACAGAGCTGCCAAGCAGAATGTTATTAAGGTTTTAGCAACGCAACGCAAATTGAGTTTATATTAAAGCCTCTTTTGTATAAGCCATATCTAAAGTGAAACACAGTGACTGAGCTGAGTATTGAGGTGAAGCAGAGAAATCAAGGTAGAACTATGGGGCAATAGGGAAAAGAATCCATTCCAAGTCAGTATTTCAGAGGAGAGCTTAATCTGCACTACAGAAGAGGTGATTATGTACAGTCACCATTCCACTCGCATTTAATACCACGTAGGATGCAGCACCTACCATCTGTAGTTGCACAGAAAACTTCCCAAGGTTTAATTACGCTATAAAGACCATCATGAACTGGAAGATTCTTAACATAGGCTTACATCTAACCTTGAAACAGCCGAGAACCTCTTCTAAGTCTGGAACTTCAAATCTCTCTTACTATCTAGAAGAGAAACTCATCTCTCCAAGCTCAGTGTTTCTTCACATCAAGCTTCTCCTTCCTCTAAGGATCCCTGCTCACTAAAAACCTGTTTGTCTCCAGGTGTGGTGGAGAAACTGCTAGTGTAAGACCCAACTAACCAAAGCTTATGTTCCCCCGCCACTGCTCTGTACAGAACACAGCAGCATTAAATGCTATTTCTAAAGCATGACAAAATAACCACAGCTCTGTTCAGTTCTGCTACTAGGAATCCTAAAGTGTGTTTTGCACTGCTATTCCAACACAGTCACTAGGGAGAGAGCTCAAAGACTGGACCACTCATGCGAAATGGATGCAGATGGGTTTAGGGATGACCTAAAGTTCACTGCAGACTATACACATGCATTCAATGTGCTCTGACCAGTTCATAAACAAAATCATATTAGACACATCAGACCTCAGGTGCTTAAAAGGCTCCTACTGCTGCAAATCCCACTCACCCAGAGATCCTTGCTGTGCACTCTTCACACAAACATACAGGAAGCATTTGCCAGCACTGGAGTCACAAGGCTCCACAACAGGGTCATTGGGATCAGTCAAGTTGGACTGAACTGCTGTTTCCACAATGAATGAGCAGGTCTTTTTTTCCCCCTTTTCTGTTTTCTTTTTCCTTTAAACAAGATAGCACACAAACATTTACAAATGCCCATGAGTGACTATGAGGAAATGGAAAGAGCTACACAAAGATTTCAGAGCACTCATAAGATTGCAATGCAATGGGTTTATCAAGATACAAAATAAACCTCAGAAGACGCACAGATGAAATGCATGGAGACAGCAGAAGAGCTAAACGTTCAAAATGAAGGAAGAGAGATTAAAAGACGACGCATTTTTCTGGCAGCCCTCTTCATGTGCATATAACACTCTCATCAATGTTAATTTAAATATTGGTGATATTTAAATTAATTAGCACCTGGAAAGCCACAGGACAGCGCTTTTCTATCAGCTTATTCATGTGGATAGAAGAGCTAAAAAATGACTATGATTACACACAGCTCACGTATCAGAATGCAGCAGTCTGCAATCCCTTCCACATCCCCTTCCTCCCCAAAGTCGCAAGCCAAGAGAAACACGGTCCAGGACACGTTTCAAACAGGAAAAAAATAACCCCACTAAACAAAATGCGAACTCAGCATTATGCTAGGTGACAAAAATAGCAAGCAAAAGAGCTGGTACAGAATACCAACCAGCATTCCCTATTCATCTCAGCACAGCGTGAGGGAACCCAAATCAGCTTTCCCTTCACTCCTCTTTCTTGCAGGCTGCAGTTTGCTTGAAAATCCTATTCCTTACAAACGCGTCAGTGGGGAATTAGCTTTGGGTAGCAAAGGCAGCTGAAAGCAGCTTCTGAACATAGCTTGTGGTTTGGGAAGAAGAGCAAGAACAGGTTGGGTTGGTGGGGTTTCACAAACATTCAACACCTCTGCACAGCAGGCCTACTGATTGTTAATACAGAACATGTTGAAGATGCTAGCGTTAATGCAAAGTTTCCATTCAAAGTAGTTCAGCTGTGGCCTTCATCCAGCACATAAAGTAAGGCTTTAGTCCTTTGTGCAAGATCATGCAACTGGGGAAAGCAACAGAGAACATGAATGTTTGCCATCATCATTGCTATGTTAAAAACTAAAAATTAAAGCTGTCCAACGCTCATTAAGTGGATGGTCCTAATTCCAGAATGGGTTGAATCTCCTTCTGGAGTATCTCCCATCAGCTACTCTGACCAATAAAACATCTCCCAGAATAGCTCTGGGGCTGGAAAAAGTAACTCACTTCTTCCCTTGTCCGTTGTCCAAAGGGCTCAGCCACATACCAGTAAATCACAGAAGTAAATCAGATGCCAAGAGCTCTGTCAGAGCTACTGCAGCCTTTTGGAAGTTTCTTTTGGCATTTCAGTTCCTTGCTGCAGCACAGCCTGCAGAGTTGGGCACCTGCCAGTCCCATGCAAGTTTGTCTTAATTGCACCAAATTGCTCCCATCAAAGTAAAGGCTTCAAGCAACCACAGTGCCAAAATGAAACGCTTTGCATATGAAGTGTTTCAGTATAGAGTTTTCTCCAGGCTGAGAAGTGTGCTTAAAATACTGAAAACTTTCACAGGACAACTCAGTTTGATACCATTTCCTTTTTTTCCTTCATGAAATTAAGAGAGAAATGAATAATTACTGCTGTATGGCTCTCCTTATACCACCCTGTGGTGCTTCACTTTCCTCATTCCCTCCCACTAAGTGTGGGTAATAAACCTCAGCTGTCCCATAGGAAATTTCTGAGGCTTGTGTCCAGACTGACTGGTGTAAACACATTAAAACAGCTTGGGGTAGGACTGATAGAAGAAAGCTGTGACTAGTAGGGGAAAAAAAAACCAAAACACACAGGTGTGTGTATGCATGCTGAGGTGAGGAGTGGAGGTGGAGCACAGGATTATATACTCATCTTTCTCTCCTGTCCTGCTACCACCACTTGCTTTTCCAACTGCATTTTGCTCTTCTTTCCAGCTCCCAGGTGTTAACAGAAAATCACCAAGCAGGGAGATGGCATGTCTGCTACCAGCAGCTGTCCCCAGTATCTGGACAGATGCACTAAGATACAGCCTGCTGGAAAGTGGTGGTGATGGTAAATCAGATACGACAACCAACGGTCTTGATGAAAAAGGGATTCTTTCATAAAATGATCAACAGCTCTGCATTTTTGCATAACATGTAGCAATGCCAATACTCTTTTTACACAACAGCCCGCATCTCTCCAAGGACCAAGATGGCACTGACACCTCCAAGACAAGCCTAATGCTTTGTCAGTTTCCTTTTGCTCTCTCTCCACCCCAGGCATTTCCATTCAAGACAGAAATCAAGCAGTTTCTTTGGAAACCTAGCATCTGGTTTGGAAGTATAAATCACTGCTTTCTGTACTAGTTCTGTACCTGTCAATGAACACACCTGACAAGAGATACCCAAGTTCACAAATCTTATCTCAAATTTATAAATCTTGCCAATGAAGAAATTTCTTTCTGGCAAACAGATGATTTAGAGACCCATATATCTTCACTCAGCTTGGGGCAGAGGCAGCAGATGAATTTTCCAGCACTGCTATTGTGAGCCACATTTATATATCTGCTCTGGTGGTGCTCACCACAATAACTCTGATTTATAGACTCCAGCACAGGTTTCACACCTGCTCATTCACTGTAATTCGGGCTGAGCAACAAGCTGCCTAATGGCAATGCCAAACAAGTCTCCAATATCAGCTTGTTCAGCACCCCAAACCAATCCTGTGCCCCAGTGACACACAGGTCTTTGGCACATCTGTGTCTGAGCCAAGCATCACATACCCATCTATTTGCACACAAAGACCTCATTTCCCTTTTCAGTTTCACATCCTCCTTATATTTCTCCACTGGAGAAAGAAAATTTCCTAGCTATCATTTCCCAAACTTCAGCAGTATTTCTGGTTTGCTGAAGCTTTAATTCTCAGCTGCCTTTGTAAGGGTACTCTCATGTTAAGCTCTATTCTCAATCAGAAACAAGTCTAGCTTTTTGAGTTGACTCAGGACACAAACCATTCTGTTTTTTGTGTATTTTCTAGCAAAATTATGCAAGAACAGAATAACATGTTGACTTCTGAGCAGAGCTGGAAGGACATCTATGAAGGCTGAGAAACATACATTTCCTATTAGCAGATTAAGAAAGCGTTAGATTTGCTACGCAGACCAAACATACCTATGTACTAGTTAACACTAGATTCCAAACACGGAAATGTTTCTGACACACCTGATGAGATTCTTTTATAGAGCTTGCAGCATGTCTCATTGCTGTAACACTGCTGTAACAATCCTTGCTGGATCCTCTATAGGGATATTATTGTTGCATTTATTCTGTCCCAGAAAGCAAACAGCTGTACTGAATTTTGATCATTTTATCTTCCAGAAGCTTAGATGTTCAGCATCCCTGTAACTAGAACAGCTGTTTCAAGGTGAACGCAGCACTTATTTTTGAGAAATAGGGTAGGATCCAAATGGAGGTGAGAGAAAAGGAAAGGTTGAACTGCTCTGCTTGTTCACTGCCCTCTATCTTATATCTCAGCTCACTAAAATCAGGGGAGAGAACTGGAGGCAGACCAGAAAGCCACTAAAAAGATAGCAGTGGTCTATCCCTGTATGTATCTCTTGGAAGCCAAGAAACACCCAACACAAGCAGGCCACAGAAGACTGCCTCACTACCTACTTACTGCTTCTACAGTGGAAAAACGTGCACAAAGGCTTTCCTCCTTGAAAATCACATTTTGGGAAGGCAGCTCATCAGATATCAAAGGGAAAAGATATGCAATCAAGGACTGGCAAGGAAGGACAGTAACTGAGAGAAGAACTGCAGAGACACAACCTCAGGAGGCCAGTTTCCTCCTGTCAATTCCAGCAGGGAAATTCCTGGCTCCCAGATCATCCTTTGTTTGTCTGCCCTAGAGGAACAACAAAGGCTAAACCTCTTCTGGCCCAGTCACTAGAAAACTTTCCTTGCATCATGGTAGACGCCAGCTAGCAAATCTATTGTGTTTTGTACTATTCAGTTTTAGGTGTCGGCTACCAGTGAAGCCAGACTCACAAATGATACAAATGCCAAACAAGATCACAGAACACCCAAGGTCTTCAGACTTCAAACGCACAGCATGGCACAGACAGAAAGCAACCCCACACAAAAACAAGGAAGCACATCAGACAGATGTAACAACTATTTGCTATCTTTCCTGATTATTTTTTTCAGCTTACAGAGAAAGACAGGGAAATCCCAAGGCCCACAACAGCTTTTTCTTCCCCAGCTAGTAGCAACATTCACAAATAAAAAGAACAAAATAGATAGTGTCTATATTTGCAAAACTCTTCTGGAAAGAATCAGTTCTGTGAATCTGCCACAGAGATGGCACTGGTAGCACTAACAAACCCAATGGACACATGGTAAGAAAGGAATGGGGGGTGAGGTGGAAGTGCATCATCAAAACCACTGAGCAAATCTATAGGCTATTTGAAACATTGCTGTTCCTCTACGTGCAAGGATCGCTCAGCCAAAGGAATGGGAGGTCCTGTGCCTCCATCAGACTACAAAGCCTCCGCTATGCACCCGAGGAAAATTAATCCAATGGGAAAGGTTAGCGCACCTATCATCACTATAAAACAATTCTAATAACAAAAGAATAACTCTCATCCGTGGCTGAAGGAACCGCAGATTCAGGAAGCCATTAGTAAAGCCGGTTGTTAGTTTCCAAGGCTAAACATGTGGTAGGTAAACAACAACCCTGAAGCAGGCAAAGGCATATTTCAAACACCACCTTACCCTACTGATTTGCAGCTTCTCAGCTCCAGGCTTGAGGAGGTTCCATTTACGTCCGCCGTTCCTGCGCACCTTCAGAGTCTTTGAAGCCACTTCGTTCTCAGCTGCCAGTTTAAAATCCAACAGAGAAATAAAGAAGGAAGAAAAAAAAATAAATAAAAAAGAAGGAATGACAAAAGCTAAATGCTGTGCTTTAGCTCAGGCTGGGGGTGGAGGCTGTTCTTTTAAATGAAAGGAAGAAAATTGTTTGCAAGAGACTCATTCAACCCCTTCTTTAGAAAAAGAGAGCAGAGAGGATATTTAGGTGCTTTATTTGGTGCTCTCGGGATACAAGTAAAGCAGTGCAGCTCGGATACTACAGAAAGGCAGGCACAAACAAGGAGCCGAGAGCCAAATTAAGAGGTGGTCTGTGCAGGTGAGGTCAGACAGGCTGGGTGTGAAGCCAGAGTGCTCTCCTAGACGCACCAGGTAGCAGAAGAGCCTCATCAACATTGACCAATAATAAAAGTACAATAGCTCCTTGGGTCATAACTGCTAACTGTACCTCTGCAGAAATCCCAGCCTTATAACTGTTGCAGTTTGCATGATGCAATTCCTTGAAAAAGAAACAGCTTCCCAAATTTATGCAGAAAACAACAATGGGAAAGCCCACAAAAGATGTTTGTCAAAGCAGTGGCTATTTCTCATCCCAAGCATTTCAGACCAATGCAATTCTTATCTGGCTTTAAGTTATTCTGTTCACACCAGCTCTCAGCTTGGCTGTACAGATTGTATAAACCCAAGCGCAAGACTGTAAAGAAGAGGCAAATGGTGAGGAAGGGCTGGTAATCCACCTTCCAAAATTGTTTTCCTAACCGTCCCAAATGTTAAGTTCCTTATACTATCCCCTTCTCTTAGGGGGGTTAAGCTGTCACTTTGTGCAAGACTGGGTTTTCCCCTCCCACAACTAGCCAAGTTAGATGTTAACCCCTTTGCCCAGCTTGGGCTCCTTTCAGAGGGCAAACATAGCCCAGGCAGCACGTGGAACTCATGTCTGTGCCTGTGTGTGTATACACATCTAGGGCCATTCACAGCCCACAGAGCTTTGTCACCCCTCTCATGGAGAAAGGCACCCAGAGAAAACACATCCCAGAACTCTTGTCCTATAGAAGACTGTAATGCTATAATGCAGTGGAAAGCACAGTAATAACAACAGGACAGCAAAATTCCAGGCTGCAGCAAGTAAGGATAAGCCCAAATGCAGCAGCTGTACACACAGAAACAAAGGAGGAAAAAAAAAAAAAACAAAAAACAACCAACTGCTGACCCTTGGAAGGCCTCAAGTAGGCAGGAACCTCCAACAAAATACCCCTACCTCCACTGCCAACCCTTAAATGAGGTCTGGGAAGGGGTGGATCCTGGCTCCACCCCTTCTGGTCACTCAGGTACATTGCATGCACCTGAGCTCCCCTGGGTTGGCCCTGCCTTCCCACCAGGTGCTCAATCACTGTTTCTAGCCATGATGATTTAGCATTTCCACTACAAAGACCAAGCCTAATTTTCTTCTTCCAGATGAATCTCTAACCCCTGTTTGGGTTTCAGATTCTGTCAGTCTCAAGGGCTTTGAAACCAGACAAAGGATGAAAGGTCTGAAGCTTTGAGAGACAGGGACACACACACTCCAGGATCTGCGTTCCTGGTGTTTAGGTCACCTTTACTTACATAGCCAAAGTACATGTCCCTGCCTGCTTACTGCAGGCTCCCTGCTCCCACATCAAATAGCTGGGGACTCCCTGCTGCCCAAGACAACAGCACAGAGCACAGCAGAGCTGGTACCCTGCCCCAGCCCTGGGTGGGCAGCAATCCTGATTTTCTTCCAGCGTTGCTGGGAGAGAGATTGCAGTGAGACCCATTTCCTAAACGCGTTGCTGACGTAGGCACCCTGCTGTTATTTTTAGCAGCACGCATTTCACTTTCTAGACTCGTAGAAAATCAAGCTGCATTGCAAGTGCCGATTATAGCAAGAGGCTGCTACCAGGCTCCAGAGGAAATGTGCCAATATAGTAGCACTCGGGAGCAATGTGCAAACGCAGTAATGCTCACATTTTGAGAGATGCTTTTGCTAAAAGCATGTGCGCCCCTACAGAAGAGCTATCAATTAAAGAGGCAGCCGCTATGCCTTTTCCCTTCCGATTCTTCTTAATCCTTAATGTGCTGCTGCCATCCATTAACTGCTCAGATCCCCAGTGTGCTCCCAAGCAGTGCCAATGCAGTCTGGCGGCATTCCCATACTTGCCCATCGCTAAATCAAGGCATCCTTAGTGCTAGCACTACCCCCTCCAAGAAACGATTTTCTTACAGCAATTATCAATCTTTTTAATTAGAGGTCCACAAAATCATGTTGCCCATTCAAACATCTGCTTATTTACCTGCCAACACAAGACCATTCCAGCAAATATACTCTGTCGTGCTTTCTCCAGCATCGTTTTGAGCAGGACAAATTACAATTACATTAATCAAGTGCTGCAGAGGATAGCTCACCACAGGCTTTGACTCACAGGGTTCTCTATCTGTTCAGGAAGAGCACCCAGAAAAAAAACAACTCACATCTTGCTCTTTTCCAAACAAACATTGGAGCTGAGTTATGATCTCAGAATCCATCACTCAACACCTCCAAATGCCAAGCACTCACAACAAAAACAGGTAAGAAGACAGAAAGCCAAGAGGAAACTACCAAATTACAACTCCCACAAACGCTGCTGAACAGCTTTTACTCTTTGTGCACCTATCTGTTCATCTTCTCACAGCCAAATTACAGGGATTGCATTCAGAGACATAAAAGTTACAAGAAAGAAAAACTCTTTAGCATGAGGCTATCAAAGGCCTCCTCACCTGGCTCCAGGGTTATAACACGAGTGGATACAAGACACATTTGTGGTTTTTTAGCCCATGTTAGCAAGACCAAAAGACAAAGATTTAGGGGGAAAACCACTGCAAAGCTACTCACCGCGTCTTCGGAGCAGGTGCTGCATGCGCCCACCCACTTGGTCCAGCCCCATCGGGGTGCTCTGGGAGAGCGGCACAGAGCGACATCTCTCCACAAGCACCTTGAAGGGAGGTGCTCGTGGGGATGGCTGAGAAGGATGAGACATTGTCTGGAAAGAAAAGAGTCAGAGAAGAAATTTAACAACACACATTGAACCTGAAACAAAGAACACCTTTCTTTCTTCCCAAGAAGGTACAGCACACCTTATAGCTCCTCACTTCAATTTGCACCCTCTTCATTTTATTTCTTGCTGAAAGACTACGTTTTGCTGACCTTTTTTCTGGCATGCCCTAACTTTCTCTGTATGGGGCTCCCTGCTGTGAGCACAGCTCATGGTGCGAGTGTCCTAGCAACTTCTGATGGCACTTTCAAGGGTAAGATGTGGTGAAGACATTTGTGTTCTGCACTGCATTTTGTCAATGCCAGTGTCACCAAGCCCCAGCAGGAACACAAGCAGGAAGTGAATCAGCGGGTGCTGAGGGCCCAAAGTCCGCTTGAACCTCAGCCTTGGAAACTGAGCACCTAGGGCTGAATTTAAATGAACGCTTGGGATAATGAGTGTAGTCCCCCAGTTAAGGGTACTAAGGGTCGTTAAGGCCAATTAGTGCACTCAAAGCATATTATGGACAGACAGCTGAAAGATCTGCTTCAGCTGGCACTCCTGAACTGAATTAGCAGATGCACACTTTGGTGGCCTAAGAAAATGACTGTTCCTGTCTGGACTTTTAGCCTACAGCTATTTACACCTCATCAACTACCACAGATCTACGAGCATGGCCATGCTCAAGAGACATTTAAGAAGTGGTAGAAATACCTCCAGCACTTAAAGCATGCAGTAGCAGAACAATGCAACAGTGAGGTTTAGGAGAACAATCTGCTCATCTCTGTGCCTATCCAGAAGAACAGCAGTAGGATCTGCCCATCCTACTATAGAAATAAGCATTTCAAGTTTTCAGAATAAAGCCATGATACACAGCAAGAACAATTCCTGCAAAACTCGAGAGTCTTGCTGACAATAATACCTATGCAAGAGTGAACTGAATTAGTAACAGGATGTCACTCTCTTAATTCCCAAAAATCTTAACAAGACACTCCCTTCCAGGCATTTCCAAAGGTCACCCAAGGTCTTTTTCCAATTCCATGAACAGAAGCCCACAGATGGTCTGTGAAGAGGACAGGAGGTGAATAAACCTAACAGCAATGTTGTTATTGCTGCGCTGTTGGAGTCATCGGGAGGATACAAGGAGCTTTCTGGAGAGAGAAAGGGCTTCACATATAGACGGAATTGAATGGCTTTAGTAGTAACAGTAGTTTCTCTGAAAGATGATTGATAACAACTGCGAACAAGACAAGTCCTCTATATCAGTAGCCTAGGAATTATTATTACAGACACTGGCATTTGATTGCAGCACCTATAAAGCAGTCAAATATCCCCAGGTATACCCTAAGATAACATTAACCCAAATGAGAAACTAGCATTTATAGCTTAGTGGAGAAAAACGTTGGTGTTTCTCTTGCTCCTGAGTAAACCCAACTTTCATCCTCCTCTTGCAGGAGGAAATGATCCTGACAGAGACAACAGCAAGAATTGTGGAATGGCTTTCTCTTTCTGAAAATCATGGTTCAAAATCCTGCTTTTCATTCTCTTCTCTGTGACACGTGATGATGTGGGAGTCTTGTCTGTAATCCTGGAGCTAAGACATCAGCAGAAAATTCAGTTTAAAAAGGTCAGGAGAAGAAAAGATGAGGGCTCTTCACTGGGAGGCTTTTAGCCTCAGTTTGAGACAGATTTGTCACATTTCCATGGCCCTGCTAATAACTGGGTGCCTCTGATGGTTCAAGTCCACAAGCACCGTCAGCTTTCACTGATGCACTATTATCTTTATTTACAAATGAAGAACAAAGCAGACAGGCTATAATTACCCTAAAGTCATAGTGGGAGGCTGTGGATGATGTAAGGATCCATCTCCCATTCTCTGTACCATACCCAGTGCTCCAGCACACTCCCCTTAATCGGGGAACAAGCAGGAGGAGGAAAAAGCCAAAGCAAACCTCTCAGGCAGAGAAGTTCTGGACACACAGTCCTCCAGCTCAGGGGCTGGAAGAACCTACAGAAGTCCCTGTTCATATCACTGCTCTGATGGTACTAAGGGAGGTAGGAGAAGCCAAGGCTGTGAACTAGAGAAAGGCAAGGCTCAACATGGAAATCTGAAATCCCCAGGTGTTTGGTGCCTATCAGCCCAGCAGATGCAACCTGCCTTTCCCTCACAGTGCTGAAAACGTTTCCAAAGGAAGAAAAAGAAAAAAAAAGAAAGCTAGCCCAGTATAGATAGCACTAAATATAGGATTTAATTCAAGATTTTGATAAAACTTCACGGTTACTAAGAAAATCTGAACAGCTTAGAGAGGTTTTGTCTCTTCTAAAAATAAGATGATTGTCAGACATAACCGTATTAAATGCCATAAATATACAGGATCTTCATTCTGTAACTAAATCATAGCTCGCTACAGACAGAAATGCTGTGCTCCTTTGGCAGCAGGAGGACTGAGAAAGTAAAGCAATATTTCTTCACTTGTGCTTCCTTCGTAAGCGCAATAGGTGGAGACAACCCAGCCAACTGGCAACAAGCAGGAGATAAAGCTCTGAAGATCAGCTCTCAGAAATGCACATTTCCTGATTAGTGCCACTGAGCAGAGCAAGGAGGGGAAAGCCAGCTCAGCAATCACACTCCTGCAGCAGCCCCCAACATGTTCTGTGGCACAGAGACAATCAAACAATCTCAAGTTAAAAGGTCACCACGGGATCCTGTTGCAAACTGCTCACAGTTTCTCATCAGAGAAAGTTTTTCCATCTTCCTCTCATGAAAAGACATCTGCAGCAGCTGCTCTAAAGCACAACTCCAAACCCGTGGGAGGATCTGAGATCTCCTGGGTTTGCCTCCAGTGCCCCGGCTCTGTCAGAAGGCGTATCTGCCAGCGCATCTTCTGGCACGTGCACGCACAGGTAGATCAGCAATCCGGTGCTTCCAGTCAGACCTACCATGCAGGATGAGCCTCTGATTTTCCCACGTATGCAGCACAGTGTGCATAGAAATCACAAACCCCAGTAATGTCGTAAAAGCACTGGTGACCACTGGTATGGGGCACTATCAGCATTTATACACTGAGCAGTGAGCACCTAAACGGCACCCAGAACAGTTAGCCCCATAAGCATGGAGCACAGAGCCCCCAGCTGTCCAAAGGAAACACTCTCCCTCGTGTGCTATGAGGCTGAGAAGTGTGGATGACCTGAGAAAGAAACTGCAAACTATCAGGGAGACATGCAGGATCCATCAGCCAGCCTGGCACCTTATCCTGCAAGGCAGACACTTTCTGTCCAGGCACACAAGACTGGAGAAAACTCATTTTCATGCTTCTGGCAACTGTAAATCCCCCAGAACCAACTGTTTTCTATGTGTGGGGAAAAAAACAACAACTAGACAGCAGCAAGATGCAGATGATAAACCATTTACAGATAAAATTCAAAATCCTGCAGATAAAGCACACTCTTCCTTATAAATCCTTGTTTCACCAATAGCCAGCAGAGGGCAGAGAAAGACCACAGTGAAAAGATTTTGCGCCTTAACTACATTTTAACTGCAGAAGCCAAAATATGATGGAGCTGCTCAGTAGCGCTCAGTACCTGCTGATCACCTCTGCGAGCCCTGAGGTGACCCAGAAGGACCTCGGTGATGGCAATGAGCCTATATCAGGTATCTGAGAACTATGAGATTCTACCAACTGGAAACTGAAGTGTGAGGTAGTCCGTCAGAGGTGTATTTTGCAACTGTTACTCATGCTATGCTCAAAGTAAGCATCAACCCCCCTGCCCCCAACCCAAATTCTGTCCAAGGACACATGGGGTGGTTTGAAACCCTGATGGCAATGCCTGGCTGCAGGGTAGCTGATGTGGTTCCACAGCTTCCTCCCAGTGCAGCATCAAGTCAAGCTCCTGGAAGCAGACAAATTCAGTTTGTGGGGCTGTGCCTAATTCCATGGAAAAGAGAAACCTTTATGGTTTGCAAGTGAAGGCCATCAGTTGACCAGAACCTTAGAGAAAATCTGTCATCTTTAAGCTCCTTTCCTATATCTCTATCTGAAAATAAGGAAGGCCTTTCAATTCCCAACTTGCAGCAGTGTGAATCCACAGCTCATTTGCCACTGACGACTCATTTGGACTGCTACTGTCCTTTCAATCCATCAACACGTTTATATCTATGCTGATCAATAGTTCCCTGAACAAGTGAGAATTTGGGATCCAAAAGCAGCTAGGCAGGGGAGCAGTTTGAGGAGTAAGCGGTTTTATACCCGCTGCTCTTCTTACTAAATGTTGTTGCAGTGCTGTTTTCTGTACAGCAGTAAGATCAAACACTGTTGAGCTGTTACTTGCCCACGCTGTCAGTAAGCTGCTGCCAGAAAACATGAAATTTTAAAAGGCAAGGTAAGGAGAACAAGAAATGGAGGTGTTAGTTTTAGAAGAGCACAGCTAAGCAGAAGATTTGCCGTATAACTAGAACCAGTGCCCAGGTCTCCCACATCTCACTCCACCACCCTCTGCACTACATCATCCTCCATCTCTTACCATCTATCTCCTGGCAGGCTGGGGCAGGGAACCTCAGTGAGAACCAGCATTTTTCTGCTTTTTGTGGGAAAACATGTAGGTTGTTTTGAAAACAGTTGCTGAAGCTATTTCTGTTTCACACAACGAACGCACTTCAAAGGCTGCAGGAGTACTTGCTTACAGCACCCTGTCCTGGAAGCACCCTTTCACTACTTTTGATGGAGCGTTTCACTTGCAATCTAAATCCCTCAGTTACTGCAGAGCAGGAGTATGGGGGCCAACAACTGTCCCAAGGAACAGGTGCCAGTAAGGAGGTGAATTCAGCCCTAAAACAATAAGAGGCCTGAGTTTGCTGCTAGTGTCGTGCTCAGGCTGAAGTTATTCCTCTTATGTGTTTATTTTTGGTAGACTGTTTCCGAGTGCCACTCCCTGATGAGAGATAGGCAAGTAAATCCCTTGGGTGTCTCAGAACATTTGTTACTGGAGCTGCTGATGGACTCTCTAAGTCCATTCCCATCCCCAAGTTTCCTTCCTTTGCACAGGACTCGGTGCTGCCCTTAGATCACTGGGCATCTCTAGTCCAAGTTTCTGGGATCCAGAGGTGTTTACAAACTAGGTTGAGCTATGTGCTTTCCCTTCCAGCTTTGTCATTGCTTCTGCCCAGTGAGGCGGCAGGCATGGACCCAGGAGGCTGGAAGCCACCATAATGCAGGGGTCATATTGTTATCACCACCCTCAACAGGAACTCGGGGGAGGTTTCCTGTCGTTATCTTCAGTACCATCTTTAAGTTTCTCTGTAAAGTCTGTAAGCTGCAACAGCTGAGATGGGACTCATCCCACCTCTGTTCACACAGCTGACCTGGGAAACTGCTCACATTTTGCCCTCAAAGAATGAGAGAATGGCTTAGGTTGGAAGGGACTTTAAGGACCATCTAGTTTCAGCTGCTCTGCCATGGGCAGGGTTGCAAGAACTCTGAGATTAGACACACAGCCATAGCCCTCAGCTACCACAAATGCAGCTGCTCTGGGAAAAAGATTGCCAATACCTCCCTTGTTCCACTCAGTCCTTACATGCCTCTGTTATCTTGCTCCTGCTCAGCATACTTACAGCTTAGTGCCTGTGAAAGTATATCAAACCACGGTCCGCTCCTTCAAGCCACTCCTAAAAACATTTTGTCCAGGAGGCCAAAAGTGACTAACCACTACTTGTCCCACTTCGTAAGTCTCTGGAATTACACAGTGAACTGTCTTCATATTTTTGAATAACAAAAAAAGAAAAGTCATCATTTCAGCTTTAGCCAACAGGAACCCAAAAGAAAACAGCTGGACTTCATGCTGGGCAATACAGATTTGTAATTCTCAGAACCACCGTTTCCCATCTTCCATTTTGGGCTAGGACTGGCGTTCCAGATGCTGTGGTGTAACAAGCATCACCTAATAAAAATCAACTGCCACTACGACTAAATGCAGAGAGGAAGAAAAATTAAAGTTAGTGCATGGAAATACACCAATCTCTGTTACAGCCCTCTTCTAACGGCACTGATAATGACGTAGCCAAAGGGTCGTATGAGGAGCACACTGAAAATTTGCACTAACAGCCCAAGGATACGTCAGTCAACTGGTTCCTCGTAGACTGATATAAAAGCTACATTTACAGCCAATATTTGTATGATTAAGTAAAAATTCCAAAGAGGAATATAAAATAAATGATTTCAAGTGCAAGCCGTCTTTATAAGAGGTGTAACAACAATACAGCCTTATTGGAAGTTGCACAGTAAAGCTTACTCATACCTTCCCGTTGTTAAGTAGTCCAGAGGAGACAATTCTAGAGATGGTCACGTGGAACGGACGGCACTCATCATCACAGTTGAAGTGCACTCCTCTGCCAAGTAACTCCACAGGGTTCTGCTCCACAGGCGAACTAGTTCTGTGCTTTCTGAAGCATCCATCAGTCTGCTCAAACACCACCCCTTCAACTGTGGCACATTTCAAAGAAGTCGCTGC
This sequence comes from Excalfactoria chinensis, assembly GCF_039878825.1. NCBI lineage: Eukaryota > Metazoa > Chordata > Aves > Galliformes > Phasianidae > Excalfactoria > Excalfactoria chinensis. Next base: position 74,564,487 of record NC_092828.1, read on the forward strand.
AGAAAAGTCCCCGTTAGCAGCTGGGGAAATGTTCAGCTCTGCAGTATCCAGATTTTTCTCCGGAAGATGTTGAGAACATGGCAGGTCCCCGCCTATGACCTGTGCCTTCTCTGGAGTATTGCTTGAGTCTGGAAACTCTGGGTCATCTCTAGATAAGTCTTGTAAAGGCAACTCAGGATTTCTCAGGTCCTTCATATCCAGTTCAGTCTTTGACAGCTCCAGAGCCGCTGCTAGAGACATACTCATGTCATTAGTAACTACTGAAGCACAAGCCACATCCTGAGGTTCGAGTTCATGCAGAGTCATCTTTAGTGGATGGTGGATCAGAGCCACAGTCACTACAGGAAAGTCACTATTAGCAGCTGGAGAACTGCCCAGTTCAGAAGTACCCAGATTTTTCCCAGGAAGATCTTCCAAATGTGGCAGGTCCCTGCCCACAGCCTGTGCCTTCTCTGGCATACTGTCCACGTCCTGAATCTGTTCGGTCAGAGCTGTCTGCGGAAAGTGGACCGCAGTCTCAGAGGGTTCTTCTGAATTTATCACAGTGACAACAGAGTCATCTGAAAGCTCTGGCCCAGAGGGAGAAAGTGGTATTTCACTAAAGCTATCATTCTTGCTGCTCAGGGCAGGGAAACCAATGTCTTGTGACACCTCTGTAGTTCTACAGCCCTGTGTGGTCTCCTTCCCCGCTGAACTCTCAAAGCTTGGATTATCCCACACGCCTGAATCTGGGGACTGCAGACATGCTCCCACCGTGCAGAAAGCATTGGCAGTCTCATTCTCGATAACCAGGCTCACTTTGCGGGAGATGACATCCTGCCTCCAGCTTCGGGAGCTCCGCTGAGGCCTTTTCTCATCAGGTGAAAATGCCTTTGAGGAGCCTCGCAGCCGCCGAGCTGCCTCGGCTACACTGGTGAAGAACCGCACAAAACCCGCAAAGTGAGTGGCTTTGGTTGCACTGTTTGATTTTTTCTGCTGGCTGAGATTCTCCTCACATCTCTCATCAAAGTCCAAATCAGAAGTGGAATGATCAGTTATATTTTCTAAGTTCTGGAAATTGGTTTCAGCCCTTTCATCTAGAAGCTTTGAATGATCTTTGCTAGTTAATGAAATTCCTTTCAGATAGCTCCAGACATCAGAGCTTCTTCCTCTTTTGCCCTCCTGTGGGAGCACGGTACACTTCTTTTGATTGTCCCCTTCCGTAACTGCAGGACTCTTAAAGTTTTCTAAATTCAAAGACTCGCTCTTCCTAACCGGTATTTTCTGGCAGTTACTATCATTATCTTCACTGTGTAGTCTGATACTAATATCCCTGAGACACTTACTTTCATTGGCGTCGATTTCAGGAACGCTGATATTCAGCTCAATGTCTTCAAAAGAGGAATCTAAATCTTCAATGTGCCCCCCATATGAATGGCGGTAGGGCCTCTGGCTGTCACCCAGTTTCCTAACCCTGTAGACTGCTCCTTGCCCACTAGAAAGATGGTCTTCCTCAGGGACACAAGTAACCTGCACTGCAGATCCTCTGAAATCTACATCCTTAGGCAACTTAGAGGTTCTTAGCTTTTTTAAGGGCATTACTCTGTCCATGAAGGATGGCTTTTTTTCATCGGAGGCGTCATAGGTATCTCCCAATACGATCATGGACCGGGGTCTTCTTTTATTCATAGAGGATCCTTTCCTTCGCCAAACAAAATTCCAGATCCGGTTGCCCCTGGTCGACTTCTTATACCTGGGTGCTTCTTCCTGTTCATTCGGGACTGCATCACTGGAGGTGCCGTGCTCAGCACAACAGCCCTCTGATGCGTCAGCACTCCTATCCTCCATGTTTGCTTGGAAAATCCTGTTTGCATATCCATTTGAAATGATCACAGGGTCAGTATGCCGGCAGCCATCTATAACTTCCATTGCTCCGGCTCAAAAGCTGGTACCAGGGGTCAAAGACACATTGTCTTCAGATTGTTTTCTTCACAAGACTTGAGGGAAAAAAAATTGCAAAGGAACAAGATTAGGAGAAGAAAACATTTTCAGAAGACACATTTGCTAATGCAACACCAATCAAATCCTATTCCAGTGACAGTAATGCCACTGATTTCAGTGAGACCAAGATTTTGCTATACAACAAACTATACAACATTCGAAGCAACTTAAGTCTGATTTAAGTTACTGAAGATTTATAAGCTTTTTGTATCAATGAAGTTACCCCCAAGTGCACACAGAATACCATAAATCACATATTGGTCTTGCAGATTGCTAGACCTCTCTCAATACATCAGAGTACAGATGTATATGACAGAGAGGAAAAGAGGAAATTGCAGTAAAGGGTCCCTGTACATGTCATTGTCATCCTCACCAGCTTCATCTGCCAGGAACTGACAACGCACTCCAATGAGTTCCATCTCTTCAGGCAGGCATTCAAAGAAAAGCCAGGATGGGCCTTTTCCTGGAAACAATGCAATTCTGAAATAACTTCAATACCAAAAACCTCACAGAATATTCAAGCCACGTTTTCCTACAACATCTATGGCACCAGCGCAGGAATCCCTCACTGGAACTGAACTGCTAAATGAAAGATGCTTGGCCACCACTCAGTGCTACACAAGAACACATGTTCCCCCTCAAGTGAGTTCCAGCCTAAGTGAACAGGATTCAAACTATGGATACCCCACACATAAAAGCAACTGAATCCACTGCCAAGCCTTTGTTAGAATTTGAACTTCTACACATGCAGATCCTAAGCCTTTCCTTCCACTGGTATATACCTGCCGTGCCCTGACTCACTGCTACAGCTTCATAATGTGGTCCTGGGTTTGCTGTCTGTCTGTTCTGTGCAACGTACAGAACCACCAGCCAGACCCCAATCCCAGCCCTCCTCACAGGACGAAGAAGAGAGGAAAAGTAGGGACAAGAAAGGGCACAGCCTCAGCAACACGGGATTGCCAACACAAAAACCTGCTCCTGTGCAGGTGCTGCATGGGCCGTGGCTCCTGCCCACGAGCTCCCACCAGAGGTACTGGTAGGGAAGAGGTCCTCATCCGACACTCCCTCTTCCTTCACTGACCTCATAATGCTCATAATGTTCATAATGCTGTTCCTCGCCCCTTGCCACAGAACAAGGCCAAACCGTGACACCTGCTTTGTTTGTTAACTCCTCCTACGGTCCTTTCCAGCATTTTTGCCCTTAACCACGTTTTCACAGAGAGGCTGCCAGCATCACTAACAGGCACCACTGCAGCCTGCAGTGCTGCCATTCCATGCCAGTCCTGTCTTCTCCCAGCAGCTTCCCTGCAGCACCCCAGTACCAATGCCTTGAAAAACACATCCCATAGAGCAGCACAGCCTAATTTCATAGCTGTTTCTTTCCCACACACCTCTGCTTTGGCGCTATGTTTACTCAGCCCACTGCCTTCTGTGCTCTGTGTGGTGGAGATCTTGCAAGAAACTCTCCTTCCTCATGCAAAAGTCACTGTTCTAGGGCTGGGGCAGGGACAGCCATTACTCAAACCCTACAGCACAAACTCACATGGGACCTGCCTACCACAGAAAGCTTCTGTTAAACAAAATGTTATAAAAGACACCACAGCTGGGGCTTGAGGATAAATGAGAAGGGAGAAGTGGCAACAGCAGAACAACAGACATAGAGAAGGGTGAGGTACTCAAGTTCTAAGGCTTCCCACATCTCTCACAGCCCTGAAACTCTAGACAGTGGTCGGGGTGCAAAATCCCTTCCACTGTAACAGCGAGACCCCCTCATGAGACTGAATGTGTACAAGTCTATAGGGCCCAAAGACAGGCATCCCAGGGTCTTGAGGGAACTGGGAACTGGCTGATGTGGTTGCCAAGCCATATTCCATCATATTTGAAAAGTCACGTGTGTCAGGTGAAGTCCCCAGCGATTGGAGAAGGGGGAGCATCACTCCCATTTTTAAGAAAAGGAGAAAGAAGGACCTAGGGAACTACAGGCCGGTGAGCCTGACGCCTGTGCATGGGAAGATCACAGAGCAGATCCTCCTGGAAGCCATGTCAACATACATGTGAGATGAGGAGGTGATTGGAGACAGCCAGCATGGCAGGGGGTTGGAAATAGATGATCTTTAAGGTCGCCCCCAACCCATGCCATTCTATGCGGAGAGCATCTCATCCACAGTTGTCACAACGGTCTGTGGGTTGTCCTCTGCTGCAATTTAAAGAATAACATATTTGAATGCATCAGATGGAGTGGAAAAAGTGCATTTGAGGAGTTTCAAGCTGTGCAGCCAACACGCATGTGGCAGCAGAAGACCAAAAATCAGAAAGCTCCCTATTTTTTCTCTTTCCAGTTTTATATTTTATTGTTTTTGGCTGGGTGGATCCTGCATGGGAAGATTCAAAGGAAACAGACTTCCCTACAAAGTCTTTGGAGGGATGCTAGCAAAGAGGAGACATAATCTGTTTCTCATGTAAGAATCTTTTACAGCACACAGACCCTGCACAGCCCTTCCCCAGAAAGGCAGCCCAACACAGAAAGGCAGGGCACAAGGGTGGCTTCAAATTTAAATATATATATATATATTAATTTGAAAAAAGCAGCTTTAAACCAGCTGTAAACCACAGCTGCCACTATAAAGTCAGACCCACACACGCTAGGCAGATACAGCACCAGAGCTTGGGTAGCTCCTCTCCACTTCCCCCTCCACAGCCTCACCTGGGGCTCTCACAAGCTTTGAAGCTGTCCCTGAAAAGTCTCATGGTTTCAGTGGATGAACAGAATAGTAGACCACACGTCCAGCATTCAAAAAGCCTTTTGAGCAGCTACCGACAAAGAAAGGCGCCTTATTTTTGCCTTATTTACACACTAAGTAAGCCTGCAGGACTCTGCATGTGCTGAAATCACAGGCTGACCAGATGGCAAGAGCCAATTTCACAGCAGCACTACTTTGTTAGTGCCTGTGGTCATCACTGCAGTGGCTGCAGGGCCACACCAGGCTCACCAGCTGTACTGGACAAGGCTTGAACCCCAGCATGACCTCAACCAAAGCCTCCCCACACCCAGGCACACCACATTTGAACAACTGGCAATCAGCTTCACTCAGGCTTCCCTGACTGGGTGTCACAATCTGCTATGCTCTCTCATTTGATACAGCCACCGAAACCAGTGTCTGCAGCTGTGCAAACGCACAACAGCAGCAGGCTCATGGGAAACTGATGCTTCAAATCAGCCAAATAGAGAAAAAGCGGCCTTATCATAGAATCACAGAATCACCAAGGTTGGAAAAGACCTATTATCAACCAAACCATGCAGGCCTGGGGGCATTATCACCCTTAACAACAGCAAAATTTGAGTATGGGGAATGGCTGCAGGAGTACTCAATTATTTGGCCATTACCCATCTTGCTGGGGCACAGGAAAAGGTGGACCAGAGACAACACTTTGGATATATTTTTAAGGACATCTGCTAGATGCAAAACTGAAGCGGGAAGTCAGCCCCCACTTAGTTTCCCTCTCCTAGGGCTGGAGGCTCAGCTGCAGATGTCACGTTGCAGCAGGTTACCACCCAGCAACTACGCTGCAGCAACCATCACTGTGCGAGACTTGAACCACAGCAAGCAGGAGGAAACGCCATGACCTTACAGCACCCACTGAATTACCTCCAGCCGAACAGGGCGGAACAGCGGGGCGGTTGCGGCTGGTCTACAAAGCACACAACTCCTCATCCAGCAAGGAATGTGGTTTTAAAAACCACAGCAATCAGACACCAAAAACTGCTCAAACATACAGGAGCTCTGCGGGTTTGTCACAAGCCCTGCCCTCTGCACGAGGCTCTGCTGCTGCTGCTCTCACCACAAAAACAGCGGCCCTTCATTCCTCCAGTTCTCCTTCCTTCTGCAAAGTAACCAAGGCTGACAAATTGGTCAGCACAAAACCTCATGCAAATGATGCCAGGTGTGTTGCACAAAGCATCCATATCTATGGCCGTGACACTCCTCCAAATTCTTCTCTCTTTCTTTTTTTTATGTTATCCAGATCTCAAAATCTAGGTGCTTTATACCTCATTCACAGTTGCATAACATTTCCTTGGCAACAGGGTTTTTCTTGCCTGATACAGGTGGGAGTAATAGCAATCTAGCAGGGGGATACAGGAGCTAAAATAACTCCAAGGACCCAGGTAATATCCACTGAAGCTGACAGCGAGGTCAGGGAGCCATGTCCCCCCTTGTGTTCGCCTCCCCTCATGCCATTGGGAGCATTTCTGGGCATGAGCTGAGCCAAGGGGTTGGAAACAACCAAACAAGAAACACTGGCTTTAGTTTTCAGCCAAAGAAGCACAAGAACACACACAAGCCATGTGACAGGAGGAAGGAGCTGGGGTGGGCAGAAATACCTCCATCCCCAGCAATTAGATTTTTGCTGGACTAAGTAGCGGGATAATCTCAGACCAATTCTCCAACCAAGATGTGCTTGCTTTGTTCCACCCCAGCTTTCTGCAGGGAGCTTCTTCATTAGTGGTTTTTACAGTTGTTACAGACCACGAGCATCTCCAATTATATCTTACAATTCCAGTTTTATGCAGCCACTTTTCTTTCTCATACAACCACTTATAATCAAGGGTCTGACCCAAACGGGTTTGTTTTTGTTCCTTTAGTTAACATCTTGATGCTTCCAGGGCTGCTGAAGCTGGGCTCTGAACATCACCACCAATAAGCCCATCCATCTCTTTTATTTGCTTTTGCCATGGAGTAATCATAGAATCATAGAATTACCCAGGTTGGAAAAGACCTTGAAGATCAAGTCCAACCGCAGCCTAACCATAGTACCCTAACTCTAACAACCCTCTGCTAAATCATATCCCTGAGCACCACATCCAAACGGCTCTTAAACACATCCAGGGATGGCGATTCAACCACCTCTCTGAGGCCCTCAGGTGCTCTCTCACCTTCCAGCAATGCTAAGTTTGCTTCAAAACTGATTGGCAACCCGCAGCATCACATGGCACCACTGATTCATCCTATAGGGCTGGGGACCGCATGGAAGAGGCACGGGCAGCCCAGCAAGGCAGCAGCCAGAGCTGGAATGTGCTGAGGGCCCCTGGGGACACGAGCTTCCACTCGGCTCTTCCTCTGCGGGATGTAAAATAACAAACAAGAAGGAGCCTTTGGCCATTGTTTGTTGGGGAAGGGGGGTGATGGGGAGAGGGCACGAGGCGCAGGCTGCCAGAAGGCATGGTGGAGCTAAGGAAGTCCTGCCTGGGCTTCAGTGTATCCGCTCCTCTCCAGGAGGGGGGCGGGGGTAGGCAGGAAGGAGAGAAAATAGAGAACAAATGATCATATAACCCTTGAGAGAAACCCGTCTGCTCTCGGAGAGTGTATATAGCCACAGCGTGCAGCGCCTTTGCTATACAAAAGAAAAAGAGGAAAGAAAACCCCGCCAGTTCTTCCGTTACCATGTTCTACCACCGAAAAAAAAAATCAGAGGAAACAGATGTTAAGCTCTCCAGCATCAGGAAATTATCTCTTTCATGAGAGTACAGTTACTTCAGTGTAATTAGGTCAAAGAAATAGCAAGAGAATCGTGACTTCTCCCCCTTTCTGTTTGCGTCTCTGCTGACATTTCAGCCCTGCGGTGCTGCTCCAAAGGACCAACTGCAAAGCAGTGCTCACGTTCCAGCAGCACGTACCCACACACAGGAGCTTGCTGTGCTCAGGGTTCTGCCCACCCAGCCCCAACTGCTGCAGCTCGTTGACGTTCAGCATCTTCTGCACATAGGACAAGGCACATGCTGTGCCACTCTCATGTGGGTGGGTGCTGTGGTACTAAGGCTTACATTTATTTATTTATTTTTAAATAGAATCATAGAATCACAAGGTTGGAAAGGACCTATAAGATCATCTAGTCCAACCGTCCTCCCTTTACCATACCTACAGAAAACCCCTAGACCATATCTCCTAGATCCCTAGAGGTCAAAGGAGCAAGGAGAAGGGACTTGGGTGAATCATCTGCTAAAGGGATGTCCAACCTTCTGGCACTGGTCTCCCAGAGGAGCGCTGAGCAAGTGCCTATAGGAAGTGACTATAGAATTTAAACAGCATTTTACATGCTCTGCAAAATGTATTACATGGGAAGTTAAACTCCTGATTACGAGGCAGGAGGAGGGCAGGAGATTGGTTCATATCCCACTCCAGGCAGGAGTGGGTGGCTCCTACTGAAACATCAAGTCCCTGTGCAGTAGCAGAAAGGAATCTGCAGCAAAGGTCTCACTCTGTTACTGGGGATGACCTACCAGGCAAGGCAACACTGAGCAAACACACCGCTTTCCCCATGGCAGTATGCAACTACCCTGCATGGCTTTTACTGGTTTAAGCCAAAGCTTTTACAGTACTGGAACTGCATTTGTGTTTCTGTTAATTCAGTATTCACCAGGCAGACGGATGGATGCGCAGGAGCTCCATCCCTGTATTCATAAGGACAGAACTCAAAGCTTCGGTTCGAGTAAATCAGTTCACTCATGCATAATTTAAACATTACTTCCTTCCTATTTCAGGGAGCTTTAGAGTTTGTGCGATGGCTAAACACAATGAAATTAGAGCGGGAGACTCGTTTCACCCACAGCCGAGGGACAGAGCTGCTCAACTGCATCTGTCAGATAAACTGGACTTGTGCCTGTGCTGCCAAGGAAGGGACCAGCTGGCTCCATGCATGAGGAGCTCCACACTTGGGGCTCAAAGGGCCTGACGGCACAGTGTGGTAGTGCAGAGAACGTATCTGAAAGGATACTTTTGCTATTGACAGCCAGGATATGTAGGAACCTAAAACAGAATGAGGGAGCCAGAAAACACAGTTATCTTCTCAACGAAGGTTATGTTTTGATGATGGCTCTTTTCCCCAAATCTTCTTGAGTATTTGGCACTGGCTTCAGCAAGCACAGTATAGAAATAATTGCCATATCATGTGGATTGTTTAAGCTGTTTGGTAGTCACGTCAAAGTAGTTAATTACATATAAGAACATTTAATTACTATCCAGTGGCAAATGCAGGCATTCTAATGACACAGCTGTAAGCTGAAATGCAGAAGTGCAGGCAGATTCGGGGGTCTACACCCACCCACACCATTGTGTGGAAGGGAACTGCAAGAAGCATCAAGTCTATGCAGGACTATCTGAAACTTAAACTGCATGCCTGCAGGCATCGTCCAAACACTTCTGGAACTCCAGCAGGCCGAGTGCTGTGCCCACTGCCCTGGAACAAGTCATCGTTGGAAGAAGCTAAACAACATCAGGCCACTGGCTGCGTCCTTCGTGAGGATGCTGGGAGGCAGTGACTTCACGATGCTCATTGCACAACTGGGCATTCCCAATTAGTCAATTTAGTAGAGATGCCTCTGAAACTTCCCAGCTGCGATATTATTCCAAAGTGAACCCCTTACAAATATTTTCCCACTCTAAAAATCCTCCAAAAAAACACCCATAGCTGTCTACAGTCACAACATAAGAGCAGAAATCAGTAACCAGCATTTAATTGTTTTTATCTTGGGACAAAGATAGTGTCCAAATAATTGTCTATTGTATCTCAAAGACGGTACAGGAAAGCTCTTCCCCTCACAGGGAGCCTGCAGGTCACACATGCTTCTGCCATAACATCTGCTATAAATAACCTTCTGTTGAGCAAAGGTTTGTGCTAGTTACAAAGCAGAGTAAGGCAGGCACTGTGCTCCTATCGGTTTCAGCCATTAGCTCTCCCTAGAGAACGCATATCCTACCCTATTGTTCCTGCTCAAATGTTTGAAAGAATTATTTTTTCCTTGCTACTTTTGTCTGGGGAGTTTATTTATATTTCCTCTTTGACATGGAATTACTATTAGAAAAAATAGGTGCCATCGTACAAGGCAGCTCACTGATACCAGTATTGAAATTGGGCATGGAGGGACACATTTGTACATATATTTCCATTGTTACTTACCATGCAGTCTGTTTTAACATATGTTCAGTGTGTTCAGTTCAGGATTGGAAACAAAGAGTTCAGTGACTTATTATGGTCCCAAATTCACACGCAGAGACCAGGGCTTGTAGCAACTAGTCCTGCTCAAACACTTGAAATAATTATTACAGTGGATTACTCACCCACTTCTTTACATTGCCCTGTGATGTCAATGGGCATTAAAATATACTTAATGCCTCGCTCTAAATCCTATGTCTACCTCTGGGCAGCTATCAAGCAACCTACTCAATTTAGGCAGCTTTGGGAGCAGGATTTCCCCTGTCTATCAGAAGAGCAAGACCAAGGAGTGCATCCCAACATCCTGAAAGAAATGGCTGGTGTGACTGTCAGACATGGATCTGAAGGGTGGTTTACTTGATAGATAAAGCAAGGGTTGGAAGGTCACTGCCAGAGGCTTGAGGTCAACAGCTCTATGTCCCAGTGGAGGTCAGTCACTCGTGGCATCCGCCAGGGGTCAGTCTTGGGACTGGTGCTCTTCAATATAGAATGGTTTGACTTGAAAGGGACCTATAAATGTCTAGTCCAACTCCTCTGCAATGACCAGGGACGCACCCCAGCTCCATCAGCTGCTCAGAGTCCCATGAGGTCTGTTCTTGAGTGTCTCCAGGGATGGGGCACCCACAACCTCCCTGGGCAACCTGTGCTTCACCACCCTGACCTTCTTCCTTATGTCCAATCTAAACCTCCCATCTTTTATTCTGAAGCCATTTCTCCTTGTCCTATCACAACAGTCCCTGCTAAAGAGTCCCTCACCCTGCTAATCATATTACTCTTGATGCAGCCCAGGATATGGTTGGCACTCTGGGCTGTGAGGACACACTGCTGGTTCATGTCCAGCTGCCATCCACCAGTTCACTCGGGTCCTTTTTCTCAGGCTGTGCTCTACCCTTATACCCCCCACTTTGTACTGATAGTGGGGATTGCCCAAGATGACACACTTGGATTCGTTGAACTTCATGAGGTTCTTTTAGGTCCATTGCTTGAATCTGTCCGGGTCTGTCTTCATCAATAATCTAGACAGCGGGATCAGGTGCACCCTCAGGATGTTTGTGATGGCACCAAGCTGGAGCACCTCTCTCCTGGAAAGAAAAGCTGAGGAAGCTGGAGCTGTTCAGGAAAAGACTCCAGGAGAACTTCACTGCAGCCTATCAGTACTTGAGGGGAGCCTATAAACAGCAGGGAGACCAACTTTTTACATGGTCTGACAGTGTTAAGACAAGAGAAATGGCTCTAAGCTAAAAGTAGGGAAAACTAGGTTAGATGTTAAGCAGAAATTCTTTACTCAGAGAGCTGTGGTTGCCCCTGCCAGTGCACAAAGCCAGGTGGGATGGGGTTCTGGGCAGCCTGAGCTGGTGGGGGATAGCCAGCCTGTGGCAGGGAGTTGGGCCTAGTAAATCTTGAAGGTCCCTTCCAACCCAAGCCATTCTGAGATTCTGTTATTTCTATAGGCATTATCCTGCTTATTATCCTCACCAGAGCTGATCCCATAAGAAACACCTCACAATCCCAGCCTCAAAAACCTTAGCTTCTCAATGTGAGCTTGCCCTGCTGACCCGATACTGATGCTAAACCAAACAAGCAGCTTTGAAGCAGGTACCATGAGAGCATCCCGTCTGGACCACTGCACTGTCTCACCCACATGGCTTTTCCCAGCAAAGGGGGCTGTCAGCTCACATTCCTCACGCACCGGGGCCTCGCTCAAGCCAGTTACGTTCTGCTGCGAGACGGCAGCAGCAGCCACGTCTGAGCACAGGGAAGCGACATCCGATTCAATTAGCATCATTACCAATGAACTTTTTCATCTCAGCGGTGTCTCTGCCGCTGGGGTGGGGCCATACACACACCAGCAGCCACGCAGAGCAGAGCTGCTCAGGGCACCCAGCAGGGAAAGCACAGCGAGAGGCAGCTGTCCCCCCTCTGCCCTCCTGCCCTGACCTCATCAAAGACACCCTAATCCCATTTTTAGAGCTGAAACACCACAGCCGAGCAGGAGTAACTCAAGGGTCTCTTTTTCACCACTTGTGGAACAAAGTCTGACCCTGGTTGGTTTGGGTTGTTTTTTTTTGCAAGCAGCTGGGGATTGCGGTCCAAGCATTGGGCATCTTTTTATTTCACCTTTTTCTATATCCTGTGAGGCCACAGCTCTGCGCCTTCCCAGCAGCAAGCCAGAGGCAAGCTGCGCATCACGCTGCGACTACAGCACCTCGAGGAAGCAATGCTTCTGCACCGACAAGCACCCTTTGGAGACAGAGGACCAGCCTGCAGCCAACGAGCCGCACCAACTCCTGCTTTCTCCATGATTACATTCAAATCCTGCTCGGCTGGCACAAAAGCTGATGAAACTCCCACGCTTTGCTCGGCGTGCCGGCACACGCAGCTCAGGGCCGGCCCCGGCTCAGCTGCACCGCCAGCACGGTTTGCAAAATGTGCTGAGTTTTCTGGGTGTTATCCCAGCGCCGTGCCTTCTCGGCTGGTACCAAAGTAAAACCACCTCGGCTTAGGGACCACGTGCTAGGCCTGTGCTATGCGCCAATGCCTTCCTTCCTGGATCCAAATGACTCACTCTTCCCATTTGAGCACCGAATCGCTCCCTTGGCATAAAAATTCCTTGAGGAGCTGATCTTTCCTGTCCGTCTCACTTCGGAAGCATCAGCAGAGCTCTCCTCGGGCTGCTGTAGTGCCTGACTGTGCAGCACCTGGCCTGCAAAGTGCCTGGGGACACTGGGATAAAGGTAGTAAATATTTTCAAGGATTCCTGTCCCGGTGATTGCACCTTCCCAAAACACCCCGTGATTCATCGGCCACGTCAGCAGAGTGGAAAAAGTGACCCCTTCTTCCCCTAGAGGAGAGAAAAAGTGCTTAAGGAAAAGTGTTTAAGAACACAGGCTTGCCCAGCAGGAAGCCTACACAAAACTCAAAGCTTCCATTGGCTTTGGGAGCTTCTGAGCTTTCTCTGCCTTTCCCCAAAGGCTCACTCCCTCTCTGCAGCAGCACAGGGATGAGATCAGTGTCCCCAGCTGACGGCACAGGAGCCATCGCAGGTACCAGCAAACAGCCACTACATCACAACCACCAGCAGCAAGAAAATCTAGAAATGCCACACAGTGTGACAGATGTCATCTCCCAGCAGGACAGCAATAGGGAAGGGCTGCAAAGAGCCCATCCCAGCACAGGGACCTGAAGCATGGGCTGAGGGCGTGGATGCAATGGGCAGCAACGTGCCCGCCCTGAGCAGGTGATGAAAATAGGCACAGGGAGCAAGGAAGCTGGCAGCCAAGGCAGCATACAGACAATTAAAGGCAATCCTTGCATCAAAGGCACACGCCCGTGTTTGACTTGGTTTTATCAAAAGGAGGCTGCGCTGAACTTCCCTGCTCACCCTATAGGGAGGAGCGGGACAGGCTCTCAGGTTCCCTGATCTCAAAGCAGTTGGATAAGGGGCAAAGATAGGACACATGAGTGAAGCAGCTCCATTGGGAGCTGGGTTATGTGCTGATGTTCTGGTCCATCTCTATGGATGCACGGCCTCAGCATCAAACTAGGCTGGGACTGATCCAGCCCAGAGCGAGGTCTCGTCATACCCAATGGCTAGAAGAAACCACACAAAGATGAACCCGAGTGTATTACCAACAGCGGAAAGAAACACCAGATTAACAACAGGCTCTTTGCAGAACTTGTCCCACATTGCTCCTCCTCTGGAAATCCTCCTGCACATCGCAGGCAGCACCCCAGCCCACCCGCAGCGCTCATCCCGCCCCACCTCCTGCATGGGTGCCAGAGAGCATCTCATGCTCAGACACGCACTTAGGATAAACTCAAACTAGTGATCTCAATACTCATCCTAGCAACGTGTCTGCTCTCACAGCAGAGGGGATATAAAGACATGAGGAAATGCAGCAGGGGGGCATTTCTCCGACATCCCTGCTCATGCAGACCAAGTCTCCAATACCAGTAGCTCAACCAGATCCACTCCCAGCAAACTCCCACCTGCACTCAGGACAGCATTAGGACCAAGTTGAAGGCAGTTTCGCTTCTCCAAAGAGAACAGAGCAGCTGGGTTGGTGCACCCTGAACATCCACACAGCCCTAAAGCTGCTGCCCACAAAGCCTCTCTTCTCAGCTCTGCCTTCTTAAGCACGTTTATGCTGCAACTGTAAATAAAAGCAGAGCTTTCCAAGAAATCGAAGCAAGAAAAGATTACAAGAAAGACTGTAGACTAATTATCACCCTTGAAACTTCAAGCCTAAAACCATAAGGACAGACTCCTAATATTTATTACGGACAGGTTTACATGGCACTGCCCCAATTCTTCCTGGGTGCAAAAGTGCTTACAGTCAGAGGAGTACAGACTTGCTGGTCTGCATCACATGGGGCTCCCATACAACCCAGCACTTCCTCTGTGCTCCAGACAAAGGTAAATGCACCAGAGGAAGGGGAAAGGACTTCAGAGATCGCAGAATGATCTCTGCCTTGGGAAAAACTGCTTCCAGCTCTGTCAGACATGGCTCTGCTTTGCCATGAAACGCATATCCATCCTATATGAACGTTTCTATCTAGTGCAACTTACTCTTATCAGAGAAGTGTATTAGTGTATTACAACCTCAGCTTTGGCTTATGACAGCAAGAAGTGACATCACCTTGCCCTAGCAACTGTGACTTTTTTCCTGTTTTTCCTTCCTCTTCCAGCCCACTCCTAGGGATGGGAGCAGAGCAACGTGGCCTCATTGTTACCCACTAGTGCGAACCCTACAGCACCCATGCTTTATTAGTGGGCAGAAAGACCCACACTGTTTCTTCACTGCCTGCAATCATTGCTGCCCCGCAGCCATTCACACTTTCTCTTGCTCAGACACTGCCCTCAGGGCCAGGAGATGAACCCATGCAGCAGCAGCCCCAGCGGTGGGTGCCTCAACACAGAGCATCTTCCCTGGCACCCTGAGTACTGCACAGCTGGGATCCCAGCTCAGCTCATGATGGGTGTTCGCACTTGTGGCGCTGCTTGTACAAAAAGCCACAAGCCCTGCTTGCTAACTGGGTGAGCTCATTCCCTGGACCAGCTGAAAGCCGTAGAGCACAACAATAACAGGAAGAAATTGTTTGTGCGGGACTCACACCGTGCCACGTAAACTCCCTGGCTGCTGTGGGACAGAACCTGGCTGGTGAGCACAGCCGCACCGCAGGGCTGTGGCACTCAGGGCCCAGCAGTGTCCTGTGTTGTGTCACACACACAATGGGTGTTTTTAATGAGCATGACTGAAATGACGAAGCTTTAAACTCACTAATAGCTCTCCTTGGCTCTAGTTGGCCCCAGTGCAGCATCCTGAGACATAAGACACGCTCCCCAGCTCGCACCCAGCACCAGCACTGCTCCGTTCCACCACCTTACGGCTGGACAAGATGATCTTAATTACTTTAATGACTCTGTGATTCCACTCATCACTGTGCAAAGCACTTCAGAGAAGAGTAACCAAGCACCACACTCATGTCACAAGCAGGAGAGAATCCAGCAACAGGGAGGGGAAGGGCCTGAAGAGGTGACAGGATGAGCATCCCCACTGCAGAGCTCCCCAGCCCTCCTGCTGCCGTGGCATACGAGTGGTACCCAAACATCAGATGTCAGCTGCAAAACACAGGGTGAGGAAAAAGGGTTTTGCAACTTGAGTACTGTGGTTATCACCGCCAGCATCTAAACCACGGGGGGAAAAAAAGAACCAAAAACAGGGAGTGCAGATTTCTGCACTGCTTGGATGGAGAGCAGAGGCACAGAGAGGTTTAGGTGTCTGCCCTCAGTATTACAGTGCAGGCAGGCACTGGGCTGCACTCACACGGTGCCATCCCAAGCACTGTGTTTTGACATCCCAGCAGCAGGGCTGGACATGTCCCCATGCACCCCCACGTGGCACCACACCCCAACTCTCTGCCTTCACTCTGAGCTCCTTCACCCCGAGGATTCCCAGGAACAATCCAAGCAGTGACACAGGGGTCACGGCTCAAAGCGCTGCCGGCAGCAAACCCTGAGCACCCCACAACATCCTCTTAAAGCTCATTTTAGGATGTGAGCAAAGGCGAGCCCTTCTCTTGCCCCAAACAATAGCTCTGCAGTAATGGTACAACCAGAATTTCCTGTGCTGCGGTGCGCGCCAGCTCCGGGCAGCAAACACCATGGGAAGAACTGCCACAAGAAAGGCACTCTGCAGCACCAGGCAACATCCCCGCAGCTCCTGGGGATGCTTTTTGCTACAACAGATTCCAGAGCAGCATCACAGCCGGGCCGGAAAGCAAGCAGACTGCAGCAAGGGCTGGCAGCCTGGGAATGGCTGTGGCTAATGAATTACTGCACACAGCCCTTTGCCACGTGTGGACGTGGCTTCCTCTCTCATGGATATTTTGCTACAACAACCTTTATAAAAACATCCCCCCAGAATGGGATGGGTTTACGCACAGGGCTTTGCTCAGCAGGCACAAACCCAGCGTGGGATGTAGTGGGGGATCCAAGTGGATCACAAGCAAAAAGCAATCACACAGCTCTGTTGGCTTCAAGGATTTGAAAAGAAGCAGAACTACCAGCCAAACAATGATGGACCAAACCAGCACCTCCAACACAGGTGCAGCCAGACCCTGCTCCAGGTGTGGGAGCTTCCCATCCGTCCATCCCACAGCACTACACATGCAGGTCTCACCCAGGGCACATTTGCATCACAGGGACAGGAGCACAGGCACCCAGCACTGCCCTGCCAACTGTGCCTCCCCAGCCCCACCTATAGCACTTTCCATCAACTACTGGCATCCTTTCTTTCTCTATATGTGAGGGGGCAGAAACCATTTCTTTCACACTTGAGGCCCCAAAGTTCCTTCTATGGCTGAAACTACCCAAAGCAAACACACAAAACACAGACGTCACCTCCTGTGCCAGCAGCACCACCCTCGCACCACACATTGGTGCCCTCCCAGCCAATGCAGTTGGGCAACTCTTATTCCAATGACAGCTCCCTGAGCTGAGGGCTGTGCTAAGAGAAGCAGACCAGCACACAGCCCTCCATAACTCTTGCCACAGGTGCACAGGGCCCTGTAGCTACAGCACATGTGCAGCCAGCAGTGGGATGGAGCTCTGCCCATGCCTCTGCTGCAGGGGGCAATTTCACAGCGCTCATCCCACATGCAGCCAAAATTCCTCACCGTGTCCTCAAAGTGCCCCATCTGGGGACTGCAGATCAGGTTGGTGTTGTAATGCACAGATACAGCCTTCACAACTCTGTCACTTGATGGAAAATTAATGCTGTCAGCACCAAGCAAGTAAGCAAGCCTCTGCTCTGCAGACAGATACAATAGGTTTGACTACAGAAGGCCAAATACAATAAACCTGAAATGAAAACACCTCATGCAAGTGGGAGCCAGCAGTGCTGCTGCCTTATGACATCACACAAGGCCCTGGTGCTGCCCCCTCTGCCTGCACGTGACCCCCACTACTGAGGGGGACCCTTCTTCAGGCAGGACACAGCATCACCCCTTGTGGCAGCCCGCTGGGATGTATTGAGCTGGCAGCAGGTCCAGACCCAGTTCAGAGCCCCCCAGGAGTCTCCCACCAGCACCCTCCAAAACACAACCCTACCACACACTGCTGCTCCCCCACACGCAGCAGCAGCATCTCCCATCCACCCTCAGCCCCACAGCACAGAAGGGCCCACAAATGGGGCTGTATTACTCCCAGCCCCACGTTCCCCCTTGCAGCAGAAAATGGGCATCTTTAGGGCTCAGATCAACCCCACTGGGCTCCCCAGCTCAGCACTTGTTATGGAGTCACAGGATTGTCTGAAAGTGGAAGGGACCCTTTAAGGCCATTCCTCCAGCCTGCAGCGTGCAAGGACACCTCTACAGCTCCATCAGGTGCTCAGAGCACCATCCAGCCTGACCCTGAATGTCACCACCACCTCTCTGGGCAACCTGTGTCAGCGCCTCATCACCCTTGTTGTAAAAACAACTTCTTCCTTACATCCAATTTAAATCTCCCTCGTTCACTTTGAAACCATTTCCCCTCATCCCGTCACAACAGACCCCGCTGAAGAGTCTGTCCCCTCCTTTCTTACGGCCCCCTCCGGTATCCCAGGGCTTCGGAGCCGGGGCAGCGAGTAGTTCTGGGCTGGGGGAGCTACGGGCATGGGGCGCAGCTCTGGGCAGCACCAGGAGGGGCACAGCGCTGACCCCGGGCTTTGAGCGGCTGGGAGCTGTGGGCACAGCGCTGCGCCCCAACACATCTGGGACGGGTGGCGGTGAGTCATGACCCAGTTCCCACGCAGCTCCCGCAGGATAGAGCTCACCCAAGGCTGAGCTCCACCAAACACGACCCCAGGATGCCCGTGGGGTCCCCTTCGTGGCACCTCCGTTCAGTGTCCGCGGCTCAAAACCGCCTCAACTTGGTGGCGATAAAAGAAACGCTCACGATTCCCACTCCCTCACCCCACCACCACCCACAAAGGACCACCTCGTTACGAACCCCCCCGCTTACCTCAGCGCACGGCCCCGCCGCGGCACGGTGCCGGCCCGCGACCCGCCGGAACCGGGAATTGAAAAGGATGAAGGTGAAATTAATACGAAAAAAAAAAAAAAAAAGGAAAAAAAGAAAAAAAGGGGGAATAAAATAAAACGACAAGAGACGCGGTAGCGCTACTTAACGCGAGCAACAATAAAAAACTACCAAAAGAAAACAGTCGGACGAAGTGGGGTTCCCGTGCCATACACGCGGGCCGCCCCCCCCCGGACCGCCTCCCGCCGCCGTTGCCCGGCGCTCCCCGCAGCGCTCCGGGACCGGCCCGGGACCCCCCCGGCCCCAGCACCGGCCCCGCGGGCGGAGCGCTCAGGGAGCGGCGCGGTGCGGCCCGGAGGGGCCGAGGGAGGCCCCGTGGGGCGGTGGGCGCCCGCGGGCAGCGGGGCGCGGGGGACGCCCGGCGTGGCCCGGAGAGGGCCGCGGAGCTCCGCCGCCTCCGCGCATCCCCCGCTGCCCCGTCCCGTCGGGGCCCGCCCGGCGCCGGCTGCTGCCGCTCAGAGGGAGAAAATAAAAATGAAAAGGAAAAGCAACTAAATGATAATAGTAATAATAAGTTAAACTCAAAGTAACTCAAAGAAATCGAATCGTTTCAAAAGTCCCGAGTTGGAAGCCAACGGGAGCCCAGACGGAAACTTCCCGCGGCGGTGCGGTGCGGCCACCCGGCTCTTCCTCCTCTTCCTCCTCCTCCTCCTCCTCTCCGCCGCCCGCAGTGTGCGCGGCGCCGCCCGGCCCGGGGGAAGCGCGGGGGAGGCTCCGCACCGCCCCGCGCCCGGGGCTCTGCCGGCGGGGTCCGGCCGGGACAATCGGAGGAAGCGCGGCCGCCCCCGGGACGCTGGGGCGCTTCCCACGTGCGGGAGCGAGCGGTGCTACAGTGCCCGGCACCGGGCTGCGAGATCCGTCGGGTTTAGCCGGGATCCACCGCGGGGCTGCCCTCACCGACGGCTCTCTGTCATCTCTTCCTCCTCACCCTCCCTGCACGGCCTCTGTGCGGCTCCGAGCGCAGCTGGGATAAGCGCAGTCCCTGGGTTCGGCCGCGTGCACGGAGCCGCTCGTTAGGAACGCACCTGTAGCAGCCCGCCATCCTGCCGTCCCAACCCCATCCCAGCCCCACCGGGCTCCCGCTGACCACCCCAGAGAGCCCCCGGGCAGCACGGGCCGAACACGCCGGGCACTTCCTGAGGTCACAACTGAGCTCCATAAGCGCAGCTCTGCTCTCAGTCAGTGCCTGGCAATGAGCCGACGTGGATGAGCACAACTGTCCCATCAGCCCGTGCACCTCACAGAGCAGCACTCACACCAGGTGCTCCCTCCCGGCTGCTGAACCAACCCCTGCCAACAGCTGCATTAAATGAGCCACAGGTGCAGCTCGCTGAGCAATTCATTTGCTGCCCCTCCTTCCCCATAACTGGTTGCAGGGGGTGCTGCGGTCAGGGCTGCTGAGTGGGAGCAGAAGGACTTCAAGTGCTTCTGTGCTGTAGTTGGAGTATTTCGAGGTCTCTAGGAGCCATCGGGGATTCAGGCCCAGCTCCCCTGGCCGTGTGGTTTTGTGTAGGGACCTCAGCAGCCCTTTGCTCTCCATTTGCCACACCTGGAAACCCACACTGTGCTACAGCACGTTCCAGAGCGGACCATCCTGCAGCCCCAGCAGCACCACGGGATGGGGGCAGGGCAGGGCCCAGCCACACGGAGCAGGGACACGGGGACACACTTCCAGCTATTGGCTCCATTTCCTCCGCTTCCTCCGGCCCCGGGTGTTATTAATAACTCCTCACAGCCGCAGAACGCACCCAGCAGCACCGCGAGCATCTCGGAGGGGTTTGGTTTGTCTTATACAAAAAGCAGCTCAGGAACAACTCCCCGAGTGAGGCTGGTGCCAACACAACTCCCGGCTCCCCTCACACTGGGGGCTGCAGCCTCCTCCCTCCTGGACGTGGGGCTCCCAGTGCCCCCAGACTGGGGCTGGTGGCTGGGAGCTCTTTTTTGTCTGGTTCCCTGTTGTTCTTTCTTAAAGGAACAATGGAGTCAGCATCCCGCCTCCCTCCCAGCCTTGGTGCAGCTCCAGATTTTGCTTTTTTCAGGCTTCACACCATGAAGCACTTTATTATTGGAAACAAACTAGTTACCCAAGAAGAAATAGGACCAAACAGAGCATCACCGCACCCCTCGGTACCCGCACATAGCACACAGCCCCGCAGCAAGAGGGGTTGCTCTGGGCACATTCCCATTCCCACCTTTGGAGCTCTGGCTGCTCTCCGTTCCTGGAAACCTTCCTGCACACTTCCTGAGCCCAGGGATAGCAGGGAGCCTTCATCAGACAGCTCTTGGAGCAAGAACAAAAGCCACCGGCCTTGTGTGGTTCTATAAAGGATGGTTTTATTTCTATACAGGGCATCCTGTGTAGAACATCCCTTCCCCAGACACAAAGCTCTCTGCCTGGCCCCACAGCACCCATCCATTTGTTTGCATTGGGTGGCCCAAAGGCTGGGAACAACTGCAAGGCTGGCAATGCACTCAGAGCGGCCAGGAGTGGGCTGTGCCTGGGGGGAACCAGTACAGCAGCTGGGATTGAATGGGCTCCAGAGCCCACAGGGGTGGGTGTGGGACACAGGTGGGGCTGCTCAGGGCCATTAAGGGCCATCAGTCCTTGAAGCTGTGATGACCTGGCTTCAATGCTATCCTGCTTGATAGTGGGCACGTAGGGATGGGTTGATGGTTGGACTTGGTGATCTTAGAGATCTTTTCCAACCTTAATGATTCCGTAATTCTAAATCCCAGCCCTCACTGTGGTCCTCTATGGGGATGGCACCGGAGGAGCACAAACCCTGCTCTGCCCTTGGAGGCCAAAGCCGTGCACGGTGCCCATGGAGCAGTGAGTGAAGCCCAAGCGTGGGGAGAAAAAGAAATGATTTGGAGAAAGAAAGGACTGCAGGGATCCAAGCTTGCCCCGTCCCACACAAGTGGGGATGGTGGAGGAGCCTGACCCCAGGCTGCAGAACTGACCTGCTGGGACCAGGGCCGCACAGGCTCCAGCACAGCAGTTTGCTGCAGGCTCCATTCATTGCAGTAATAAAACACATACCCCCCAAAAACCCCACAACATTCATAAACAACATCTGTGAGGTCTGGGCTCCATCAGATTCAGTCTCTGTTACTTTCCTTCTTGCACACCACACTGATCAAGCAAGGAAATCCCCGTGTTTATCTCTCCTAAGGTTTGTTTCCTCAAGTCCTGTTTTTCAAAGTCAGCCTTAATCACTTTTTAATCATATCTGATGCCTCTTTGCCTTTGGCATTCCATATACCTGGAGATGCTCTCCGTAGCACAGCCGTGTCTGCCACCCCCAGCCCCAGGTCCCATTAAACCAATGCATCCTTCATGCTGGCAGCTGCTCCGGCCCCAGGAGACAGCAGAGAAACCCAGCATGGCTGCTGCCACTCAAAAGCCAAAGCAGTGCTCGGAGGAGGGCAAAGTGGGGCTTCCCTCACTCAGTCATCCTTCCCCCTGCAGGCTGGTAGCCAGTGCAGCTTCATGAGGAACCCAGACTCACATTCATCAGGTCTCTGTCTCTCAGGACAAAAATCTGCCTAAAACTGGGCCTTATTTGATGAATGGCAACCCGTGGGCATCTGATCACCCTTCTTTCATCTTCCACCCAGGGAACCACACCTCACAGTCCCGTACCTATTACTTCTTATGTGCAGTCCCAACACTGTGTTGTGGTTCCTTGGCTTTTGTGCATTGCCACATCTCTGCAGGCAGCTGCTCTGCCATGGAAGAGCCATGGAGGTGCAGGGGCTCCTTGGAACACGTGCTAAGGGGAGTTTTGATCTCCTCCATCTCTCTGGTCTGCATCCAGAGGACAAGGTGTCACTGGAAAGAATGGAGCATCCCATCCCATCCCATCCCATCCCATCCCATGCCATCCCATGCCATCCCACCCTCTTGCTTTGGGATATTTTTACTATTATTTTTAGTATTACCCCTGTCAGGCTGCAACCTCTGTCCTTCTGTTCATGTGTCAGCTGCAGTTCATTGTCACCTGCACCCCAGGGTGACCAGACCCCACTCTATTCAGCCCTGAACCCACCCCGCAGGGACCCAATATGGCTCCTGAGGGGAATACTGAGGAAAGCTGCTTGGTTTTCCCTCTTCTGGAGCTTCCTAGAATGATCATGGAGGCTCATTCTGTTGGTCTCCGGGATGTCCTCTCCATACATACCCCAGGGAGCAGATTGTAGGGAGTGACACGGCCAGGGGGTGCCTGACCCAAGGGTTGGAGCCAAGGGGATGTTGTTCTGAAGCCCTGGATCCTGAGCTCGTGCTGTGAGCAGGTCTGCTGGGAGCACAGAATAGGATGTCTTCTGCTTTAAGCCTCTGTAGAACGAAAACGAAGCCGAATGTTACATGGGATGGATATCTGAAGCAATAACATTGTGTATGCGGTGCTGCTGCGTGGATGGCTTTGGGAAATGGGACACGTTTTCAGGTTGCAGAGAAGACCCAAAGCTCTCAGAGCCCCGGAGCACAGCGGGTCCCCGGTGCCCTCTGCTGCTGAAGCACAACGCAGCGTTGGCATCATGGGATGACATGGGAGGTTATTCTCCCCAGGACGGACCTTCGCTCCAGCTGCAGAGATGCAGAGATGTGTGCACGCAAACCGCGCTGTTTTGGTTCCTTCCACCCCTGGGTGCGCCTACGCAGGGGCACGGCTCTGGGGCCGCGTCTATAGGGCCGCATCTATAGGGCCAGACGCGCACCGCGCGATCCGGAGCGACGCTCTCCGGGAAGCGCTGGGAGCACCGCTGAGCGCAGCAGTGCAATAACGGAGCTCTCCCTTAGAGGT
Organism: Excalfactoria chinensis; assembly: GCF_039878825.1. Taxonomy (NCBI): domain Eukaryota; kingdom Metazoa; phylum Chordata; class Aves; order Galliformes; family Phasianidae; genus Excalfactoria; species Excalfactoria chinensis. The sequence continues at coordinate 74,587,845 of NC_092828.1, forward strand.
CAGCCCAGCACCAAAACTGCTCCGAAAGAATCCACGCAAAGAGATGGACGGGGAGGGACGGGGATGCTCCGGGAGCCCTCATTGCCTGCAGAAGGGCACTGCCAGCAGCCGGGCTCCGCTGTGCGCCGCCAGCTCCTTCCTGCTGGGACGGAGCGGCTCCGGTCCCAGCACTGGGGGCCTGGGGTGCCGGTTCCGCTCCCCGCCGCGCTGCCGTGCTGAAGCAGGAGGCACCGGGAAGGACGGCGGCTCCAAGAGGCGCTGAAGCCCGGTGGGATTTCTTTCCCAGCACAAAACAGAGCTCAGCCTCGTACTAAAAATAGTGGGATTAAAAAATAAATCTCCGTGGCTTTTTTGGGTGCCCTGCTTTGTCAGATGTAATTCACGGCCACAGAGCCCTCAGGTTGGATATGAAGGATCACTTATTCTCTGAACGAGCCGTGAGGTGGTGGCACAGGCTGCCCAGGGAGGTGGGGGAGCCACTGACCTTGGAGGTGCTCTGAGCATGTTTGCTCGGCACCCAGGCTCAGCTGCAGTGAGGGAGCTGTGTTTAGCAGCAGGTGATCAGCACTGACCTGAGAGCTCCCCGCTGGGAGGGACACCCCGGGCTCCATCCCCGCCGGCTGAGGTCATGCTCGTGTATCCCGTGTGGTTTGCTGTCACCGTTTGTTCTCTTCCAGGCTCCTGCCCATGGTTAACATGCAGCGAAGCACCGGAGCTCATCCATCAGTGACACCGGGCTGCCCCGCTCTGTCCCTGCTTTGTGCTGCCCAGGGAGTTTTTGCCTCCCTAAATTCAATTAGATGCCATAAGGGGTCAACCCCATTATAGCCATGGCTCCTTTGGGATCGGCAGGGGGCTGTAGCCTCTCCCTCCTATAGGATCAGAACACAGCCCTATAAATAGTAATTAAATGTTAAAAGGAGCAGCTTTGAGGGACGCGATCGCACCAGTCAGTCCCAGCTGCCTCCCATTAGAGGCAGCAGTGTGAATACAGCCCCCTGGGGCAGCTGAGGCCCCAGAGCATTCAATAGGCTGGGAGCACTTCTGGGCAGGCACACAGAGCAGCTGTGGGACTGCAGACTTCACCACCAAGAGCATTGCACTGGGGGTACATCAGTGACAGCGTAGGCCAACACACTGCTTGGTTTGCTCTAAATGAGAATGCTGAAGGTTTGGGGCATGGAAAGCTCTCCAAAGCAGGGCAGTGTGAAGCATGAGCAGTGCAGAAGGGTGCGATGATGCTCCTCTGCAGCCTGGGGACCCAGGCTCTCCCCATCACGTGCTTCCATTGCTTTGGAGTTAATTACAACAGAGCTGAGGAGCAGGGGAAGATGCAGCTCCCATCAGCCGAGGGGGAAAAAGCAGCACCAAGCCTCAGGAAACCCAGAAGGAACCCACACCAGTAGGTAATGCTGTGCAGTTCCATCGGAGGGAGCCTGGATTGCTCCTTGTGAGGACAAATACCCGTGTGTCTGCACTCAGCAACAGCAGAGATAAAGAGGGGAAAGCTGGGCTCAGGGCAGAGCCTCAAGGAGGGTGGTGCTGCAGAGTGCAGTCGGATCACAGCTTGGACAAGGCATGCACATGGCAGACAGCAGCTCACTGCGCTCTGAAGCGCGTCTCTGCAACCTGCTCTCAGTGTAAGGGGAGAAGTGGGAAAAGAGAGAGATGGAATCGAGCACAAGTAAGCCCGATACACAAAGCAGGAGTGAAATCGGGCCTTCTCTAAAAATCTGAAGTTTATTCATTAGAATTCAGTGAAAGGAACATTCAGTTTAAAACACAGTCAGTACATTAAAAAGTCGAGAGGATGAGTAGCAACGAGACCAGAACAAAACAGAACAGCCCCGAACCTGGCACCTGGCAGGGCACAGGGCAACACACAACCGGGCCAGATGGGGCTCCCTGCACAGCCACAATGGGGACAGAGGGACAGAGCTGGGGCTGTGCAGCTTCCTTAGAGCTCGTGGGCTCCCCTCAGTTCCTATGTGCTGCGTGCACTGTGGGCCCCGGGATCAGCTACCAGGAGAGCTGCAATCCCATCCCCGCTCCATCCGAAGGAACCCCAACAGTGCCTGTTTGTTAAGAGCCGCTGAATTAAAAGACACAACAGAGCCCAGCATTTCAGCCTGGAACTGCCACCTCTGCTGGTGTTGGCTCAGGGGGGGGTTGAGGGAAGAAAGGACAAATCTGCTTTCAGCTTTTCAGCATTTCTTTTTGCACACAAGTGCTGGGCATTGTTCTCTGCTCAGCTCATCATCACGACCTTCTGCAGTTATGTCAGCCCTTGCACCCCACACAGGGCTGCAAACCCTGCGGGGGCACCGAGTCAGGCCAACAAAGCAGCACATTCATTTCATTTAACATAAAAATAGTAATAAAGGTCCACATTAACTAGTGTTGGCTCTGAGCATACCCAGAGCTCTCCTTTTGGTTGCGACCCCTAAATTCAAGGCAATGTTGTTCCACTCGTTCCCACATCGCCCCACAGCAGCCAGCAGCACCTCCTGCCCTGTAACGGCTGAAGGGGACTGAGGAGAGCCCGGTTTGGGACAACATAATTGAAGCACACAGAAGGAAAAGCCCCAGCTGAAATCCACACGGGTTGGGTGTTCATTTAAAGACAACCAACAATACTTTGAGGGGGAAAAAAAAATCACCACGGTGCACAAATCCAGATTGAAAACAAAGCTAAGAAACGGGTGACAAGAGTGACAAACCAGTATCAAAACAGACGTCCTGGCGGTGTCCACACAGAGCGTGCAGTGGCAGTGGATTGGCTTCTTGTTTCCAGAGCTGCTCCTTCAGATGACGCTGAACAGCACTCTGCACGGGGCTGTGGGGAGCAACGTGGGTCTCTTGCATTGCACAGGCAGTGGCAGCAGCAGTGACAGCAATAAACTGCTGTTTCTCCATCAGAACTGTAAACCGCACCGTTTGGAAACGCGTAACGTACGTAAGTAAAAGAACAGTCCGTAAAATTTCCCCGTGAATATAAAATGCAAAACTATACAAAAATAGATAAAATCGACCGTTTTCTTATGCGTATATAAAAACAAACAAACAAACAAAGTCCCCAAAACGCAATACAGAGCTACTTGGTAGGCTGACCTGGTCAGGGGTTGATCGGCAGCAAACAGCCCCGACCCACCTCTCCAAGGCTTTGCCTGGATGCACTGAGCTCCATGAGGTTTGGGGGGGTTCCTCCGTACCTGCTCACCCCGAGCTGTGTGCCTCATTTCTGTCTCCGCAGACCTCCTTAGCACAGGAATTACTGCTCTCAAGCTCAGGTTCCTTGGGTAAGTCTCTATATTACCAGGTTAGAAGACAATGGCGTGAGGCAGAAATGAGAAGCTGCAGCCCTCAGTGAGCGGTCTGACTGCATCTAGCTCCAACGTGGTCCAAGGACTCAGGTGGGAAATTCCTCCATCACATTTTTAGGAAAATCATGCTCTTTATGAGGTCAGCATTGGTCAAAGAGCTCCAAGAGCTCACAGCCCATAAGGGTGTCCTCCCAGGCCCCCGCCCCATACCACAGAGCAGCCATGGGGTCCCATTCAGTGGGACAATAACTTGCTCTAAGCACTCCCTATGACACCAAATCCTCTTCTGTTTGGCTTCAACAAAGACTGGCCACTAAGCATTCCCAGTCATCAATAAACAGCCTGGTAAGTCAGAGAAAGGACGGAGGACCCCCCCTTAAAGCTTATCCTTTCATTTCAGGATGCACTGCTTCTGAAAACAGGTTAACACCACACGAGGAAGAGTATTTCCCCACTAGTGATGATGTGTTAATTTGGACTATGCAGTGAGAAATCTCTCCCAAAGCCATAGAGGGACAAGATCAAGATCCAGGAGCTTCTATTTGCACTCGAATTGTAGTCCTTTTGTAACTCCCTACTAGAAAAGCATGGCAGGAAGATCAGGTCCTACCTATTCCATAGCAGGCAGGTACTATAGAAGCAGGAATATGTTAGGTACTGAAGTCCAATCTATGGCAGTGACAATTTACAGACTAGGTAAGTATATAGAAAATTCTTATTTCTTTGGGTTAATGGGGCAGAATACTCCAATAAATTGTTTTCAAAATGCTTTTAGAAACCTCATTTTAAATCAACAGATACTTGATTCGTTTAGTTCAAATCAAATTAAGAGGAGAAACCTTTGGTATAAAGTCAGATTATCAAGTCTTGGCTGTATTGCTTTCACATATCAGAGTCTAGGAACTGTTGTCCAATAAGTCTTCCCACTACGTACCTACAACCAAAATAATTACTACAGACATGCATTTGCAACTGAACATTCATTTTAGCACTGAGACACTTTCATCCTTCACCAGAACTTTGGCAAAGGCCGCATCATTTACAAACAAAACACTGCGCAAAACCCCTTTGAGCCACAAGATGCCTTTGGTGACACGCTAAAACGAGATCATGGTTAGAAATTACTGTCAGAGGCCACTGTGGAGGCCAAGCGATTCCAGTGAGCACCTATTTGTGTTGTGACATCTCTGGTGTTGCTAGTGATAACTACGGGATCCTTTCTTTGGGATCAGCACTGAATTGCAGCAGAGCTTGACTGGGATGCTGGGATCCAAAGCTGAGCTCACTCTGAGCAAGAGGGAGTTAGGAGCATTTGTTAGGGGATGCTCATGGCATAAACACTGAAAAACGAAGGCTTAATCCCAAGGACACACAGATGGGTCTGCTTAAGCCTCAGGAATCTGTTCAGGAAACAAACAACAACATACATATAAGTGGAGCTGCCAATAAGGAATTCTGGCTTTGCCTTTCCCTGTTCCTTCACAGACATACAAGGACTGGACAGCAAAAAAGCCTCATCTCAACAAGAAATAATAAGACCCATTTTGCTTACAAAAACAAAACAGAAAAGCTCTTCATGCCTCGGTACCCTACAACTACAGCAACACCAGGGAGCTGCCCACGTTTCCAACCGCAGCCACACGTGTACCTGGGCCGCAGGTGTGGGCAGCAGGCAGTGAGCTGCTCTGGGGCAGGACTCAGCTCCAAACCAGCACCAAACTGAGCCCTGCCATCCCCACAGCATGCCAGGCTTTGGAGAAGGGCATCATTGCACTATTTCCAGTTTGTGATTTATTTAACCTTACAGCCTTCGCTGCAAAGAGAAGCAGAAAATAGGCAACTCGGGTAAAAGAACACCTAATTCATCGGGAATGAAATTACAATCAGTTGGACAGAAGTAGGAAGAAGTTTTGTAAACCACAGAAAGGGACTCATAGAATATCCCAAGTCAGAAGGGACCACTACAGATCATCAAATCAGACTCCTGGCTCCACAAAGGACCACCCAAAACATCAGACCTGTGTCTCAGAGCACTGCCCAGACACTTGTTGAACTCCTGCAGCTCTCAGCCTTGCCCACCGCCTTCTTGGTGCCCTGCCTATGTTTCCTGAGGAGTCTGTAACCTCCCACCACAGCACACCAGACACAGGACTCTTCCCACCAGGTTTTGCTTACACCAATGATGTAGCAGCTCTGGGACCGAGCCAAGGCTTCTAGCTCTTCTTGCTTGTCCCTTACATGGAGTGTGTTGGTGCAGAAGCATTTCAGATGCGCTTCATCAAAACCAGCACCTCATGGAAAGAAGGATCTCAGTGGCATGCAGCCCCTCCAATTGGGCTTCTCCCCTCAACTTCAACACTGCCAGCTTGCACTACCAGAAGAGGGTAATAACCAGAGGGCTGTACCAGACCAGAGAGTCCATGACCCAGGCCCCAGGTTGGCAGCAGACTTCCTTGTGGGAAAGGGTCTGGTCAGCATGCTGGGCCCTCGGTTCCACTCAGAACAGAGTCCCCTGTGACAGTCATCCTTCTGCTGTTCCTGGCAAAGGAAGTTTTGGTGTTTGTGGGTGACAGACTCACTCTACAGAACCTCCTGGATGGATGTTCACCAACGTCCTCACCTGCCTCTCTTAAGTTCCAAAGCTGCAAACCTATTATGCAGCAGCACCTGGGAAGGTGGGGGAGTTGCCAGACACCCTGTGCAGAGACCTGTTTCCATTCCTCCCTGTCTCTTAGGTCCTCTCCTGCCCCATGGCGAGAAGCTATGACTCTACGAAAGGTCCCCTGCCACAAGCCTCTGCTCTGGAGCTGATCAGCTCAAGGGAAGGTTTGGTTTAGAGATTAACGTGCTGCAGATCAACAAGGACACTGAGAACACCTTCAGGAAAGATGCCGGCTCTGCTCTGCTATCCTCAAACAGGTGTTTCCAAGAGCTCTGACAACCTCAGAACATCGGTTTCCTACGCTTGTGTTCCTTCTCCACCTTTGTTCAAAAGAGGAATTAAAAAAAAGAAAATCAAAAGCCTGCAGCAATCTTCGGCATTTTTGTTCCCTCCAGTTAGAAGGAAGAAGTTGTGAAGCCTAATTTAGGCTGCGCTACATCCTGTATTCCAATTAATAGAATACTTTCCTCGTATGAGTTTATGTAAAGAAAATCAACACAAAATGTAAAACAAAAAACAACACAGCAACTTTACAGCTACAGGCCCAATGCAAATTTAGCTTATTTCACAGAAGTCGTACGCTTGCCCTTGGCCTGGGAGAAGCTGGGGATGAGGCACGAAACATAGGAGAGGCTTCAGCTGGAAATTACACACCATGAAGAGAGACCATGATAGAAAAAAAGGGACTGACGCTTTGTTCTTGAAAGGGAATCCATCAATACAACATCTCTCTGCATGCTGTATTCTTGAGCAAATTAAAGCTAGAACTGGAAAACGTTATCAGCACGCACACAAAAACTCCTACTTCCCTTTTGGGCAGGAAAAAAAAGTTACAGCGAAGTTCCCCTTGCAGCTGAATTGCCTCCTGTCCTTGCTCTCAAAATAACCCGCGTCCTTCCTCTGCGGCTCCCCAGATTAAGGACAAGATGGAAGATGTTAAAAGTTCGTCCAAAAAAAGAAAGAGAAAAACCCCAAGCATTTCACAAAGAAGAAACCCAACTTCTTTTGAAAGCTTCCCCAAGACGTGTTCCCCTGACTGCAGCCCTGGAGACTCCAGGAACTCAGCCCGGCCCTATGCTGAGAAACCCCAATGTGGGAGAAGCAACCGCTCACAGCCAACTGGCACAGCAAGATGGGTCACAGCACGGCAATGCTCCTCGCTCCTTCACATCTGCCAATTGCTCAGCTTCTTTTTTTAAAGGTGATGGTGCCCCTTCATCTGCAGAGAACAAACCTGCCGTACTAGAAATGGGTCCATTTCCAGGTTTTATTCTAGCAGCAGTGGGGTTGTGCACTGGGGCTGCTACCACATTTTGCATCGTGTGTTGTGTTCGAGAGTGGTGGATAGCACTGGAAAAAAAAAACAAAAGTGCCTCAGAGTTAATCTATGAACCTAGGAGGCTGCTCTGCACCAAACCAGAGTACCCACAGCAGTGCAGAACAGCAGCAGCATGGAGAATATGAACTGCAGCTGCAAGAGGTGTTCATCTTTGTTGGCCTGGTTTGACATAAGCCACTCATTAGTGTTCACTTTCTCTCTCCCCCTCCCCTCCCTTTCCAACCCTTTCCCCACCTCCCAGCCACCCAGGAGGAGCTATTTGGCTCCCATTACATTCACTGCAGTGCTCAGGCAGGTGCCAGGTAGTGCGTTCCCAGGCGCAGCTCTCGCTTTCAGCAGCTCCTTGCCGGCATTCCCGTAGCGCTCCGCGAAGCTTTTTAAGGTTTCAGTGTCATTGCTGTCGTGGAACTGGGGCATTCCTTGGGTGACGCCAACAGGTTTGCACTTGGCTGGTTTCTCTGGGGACTGGGCAAAGCTGATGCTCTGCGGCAGCTCCGGTTCCCCCAGCGGGAGCACACGTGCGAGCTTTTTGGCCGGGGCTTCTCCGTGATACCTGCGTGACCCAGACGCCTCCTGGGGCAGCCTCGGGTCAGGCTGCAGAGGTAAGTTGGATGGCCTGACCAGGAGCCTGTTTGGCTCCAGATCTTGGGGCTGCCTCTCCAGAGTTTCTCTGGCACCGCTCCTTGAAAGGGGCAAAAAGGGGGGGTCTGCATCTGACTGTTCAGACGGTTCCCAGCTGCTCTGCATCCCAGCAGCTGAAGCAAACCCCCAATGTTTGATACCCCCAGGAGCCAGCATCCTGGGGGGATCAGCATCGTACTGGAGGTGCTGCAAGCCTGGCCAGCTCAGCACACCATTGGCCTCCCCACCTTCAGGAGCTGACAGTTCTGCCTCCTCTTTGCTCCTGCTCCTTCTCGCTCCATCTGAGTACTTTTTGTCCCATTTTGACCACAGCTGGCAAGGCTTAAGGCCGTTCTTGGAAACCTGCAAGTCTGCAAGTTCAAACTCCAGGCTCTCCGTGTCGAGCGACCTGCTTCTTCTGTTAAGGGAGAGTGGTGCTGGCATGGCAGGGCTGAGCCCATGCAGACGCAGGTGCCGGGGCAGGCTGGCAACCCCCCAGTTGCAGCTCTGGAAGGAGGCCTGGGGGTACCCCAGGAACATTCTCTCGTCACATTCAGCAAATGACTCCTTCTGCACGTAGCTCTCATCAAAGGCCTCAAAGGACGCAGCCATGTCCTCATCAGCATTCATCTCAAGGTGCTGTTCACATTCACCTTCCCCTTCCTGCTCGACATCGACAATGTCAAACGTGACCATGGTGGGGAGGACGGGGAGATTCTGAGTGAAGGAAGAGCCAGAGTCAGAGCTGCCCAGGCTTTCCGACAAGCTGGAGAAGAGGGTCCCACTGCTGGTAAACTCCACCAGAGCTTGTGAGAAGCTCATGGCGTGCTCAGGTTCACACTCACGGTCAGCCTGGGGCTCTCTGCCGGCAGCCTCCACGCCACTGTAGTGCTCGGTCTGCGAGCAGCCCTCATGCTCCAGGGGTCTGTGGCTGGGGAACATCCCCGGTTTGGCTGAGGCTGCACTGCCATGGAGGGACCCCCCAAACAATGCACAGTCTGGGTCAGAATCAAACCCTGGGTTGTTCTTCATGAGCTGAATAAGGCAACTTCCTTGGGCTTTTTGGCTGTTGTAACAGTTCTCTGGACACAAAGGCCCAGGAAAATCATTCCACTCTGGATTTTCAGCTCTAGCCACCAAAACCCCACCATTCACACTTCTGTTCAGAGCTTGAGAGGCAATCTGCTCACTACCAAGGCAACTCTGATTTTTGCCAATCAAGTTGGCCGCTTTAGTTTTACATTCAACATGCTGCTTTTCCCTGGGACACTTCTCTTTGCTGGGAACATCAAGTCGTTTCAAGGCTGGCTCCCTCTGCAGCTCCCAAAACAGCAGCTCTTTCTGAATGGCAGCTAGCCGCTCTTCTTCTGTTTCCATAACTCCCCTCTTCTGATCCATCATCTGGATCAAGCCCTTCTCAGCAGGGAGGCAGAAGTCCAAGAAGTAGCTGAAGATCTCTGGGTGAGAGACTTTGCTCTCAAACAGGGATTGTTCCCCATGAGAGGGGCTCATTAGTGTGTCATCGGGCTCGTAAAACTCATAAAGTGCATCGCCGCTGTAGCTGTCTCTGGGAAGACGGTCCTTCTTGATCTCACAAAGTCCATCCCCAGACTCATCCTCTGGTCCTGGTGTGGTGGAGTCGTAATATCCCTCATCGCTATTAGGCGCGGACTCTTGCTGGTCGCTCTGTGGTGTCAGGAGCTCGACCCCATCCATTGCCCCACTAGCATAGGGGTGGACCTCCCCCTCACGCAAACCACGCGTCTCCAACTTGCTACTCACTGCCTGCAGTTCAGGACTGCTCACAGCTGGAGGCAGTGGGGCTTCGTAGCTCCTGCCCTCTTCAGCAGTGCTGTCCCATATCTGCTGGAGGTACTCCTCCTCAGACATGGCCATCTCCTCCCCACCTCCCTGGTAGGTGACGAGGCATGGACTCCTTTTAGCAGTGTCTCGGCTGCGCTCCACAGAGATCGTGCTCTCAGCAATGCTGAGGATGTCAGGCTCAGCAATGATGTCTCCACACCCTGTGAGGGAATCAAAGCTCTTCAGGGATGTGACGTCTCCAAAGAGGAGACTCAGCTGGTCTCCAGAATGCAATGAGGGAGGGTCGTTGTCTGCTAAGTCTGGATGAAGAGCCACAGGGAGATGGCAGTAGTTGGACTCCGTGTAGACAACAGCATCTACTTCTGATTTTGCATCCAGATCATCCTTGCCCCCAGGCACTGCCACCACACCGTCCTCACAGCTGCCCTTATCAGCATGGAGCCAGTCTGGCTCAGCAGCCTCCCCAGAGTCAGCTGCTGTGTGCACCAAGCAGTTATCCGCTGAGCTCCCTGGGCAGGCTGCAGCAAGTGGGACAGATCCAGGTCCTCTTTCCTCCACAGCTCCAGGGGTTTCCACTTTCACGCCCTGAGCTTTGCTGGTCTCCTCCGAATCCCCAGGCCACTCGGAGAGCTCTGTTTTCTCACACTCAGCAACCTTGCTCTTACGGTGACGCCGGATGCTGTTCAGAAGCCCCTTGAGGCCTTTTTTTGGTCTGGGGAAGGATGACTTGTCTCCATTGGGCTTCTTCTCATAGCCCTCGATACTCCCTGGCGGAGAGCCATCCTGCCTGCCAAAATCAAACTTGACGCTGGTGTCTATGGCCACGTGAACGCTTTGAGAGCTTGGCAGCAGGCAAGGATGAGAATCCCTGCTTCCATCGGAAGGGCTTTCCAACTGCACCCCACTGCCCTCATCATATGCAGTGCCGCTGATCCCATCGTGGGTCTTACTTTTACTAAGCCCCTTTTTAGAAGCTCCTTTCCCCTGGCCTTTGTTTCTGCTGCTGAAGAAACTCGGCAGTGTACATATACTCCTTTTCCCTCCGAACAGCTTGAAAGCAGTTTTCTTCAGTTTGCCGGAGGGTGCCTGGGGCTGCTGCTGCTCTGCAGCCATGGCTGAGGCATCGCCCTGCTGGGACAGGTGCTCAGTGTTCTCCTCTGGCTGCTGCTCAACGCCCTTGCACTGCCTGCATGCTGCAGACTGCGACCAGGTCCTGGCAGCCTCCTCTGTGCAGCCTGTTTCCATGGCAGCTGCTCGGTTCGCGTGTTTCTAGCTGGAAACAATGGTGGCAGAGTCTTCTTGCAGGCACAGGGACCAAAGCATCGTGGCTGATCTAAAGCAAAAAGAAAGGAGAGAGAGATGAGGAGATGGCAGTGGGTGTCCCATACGTGTAACAAGGCACAGAGCAACATCATCACCTGCAGCTACAGCTGTTTGAACCCCACACACAGACGTCATGGTACCAAATCTTCTGGAAGCCACCTGTAACCATTTGGCAATAGCACCACATCACAGGGACAGGTAGACCTGAGTCCCAAGCCATCTTAATCAGCCTCTGACCTTTATCAAAGAGACAGCAGGGTTCCGCTCTGTTAACAACTGCCCTTCAGTACAGAAAACACGGGCACCTCCAAAAGGTAGAGGGACCGACACACGACAAGCTCTGCTTGCAGCCCTCCCAAACAGCACAAAACAACAGGAAGCATCTGGACAGTCAAGCTTTATGGTAACTGTGCATCCAGCAAAAGCAGCCATTTACCATATTGTGTTTTCTTCACTAGATTTCCATTGTTTGCAACATCATCTGTCAAGCCAGATAAAACTGCATTAAAAATACTTCTTATAAATCACCCTGATCAGATTATCTCAGAAGCAGAGAGAGGTAGGTTTTCAATTCCATCCTGGATTGATGTTAATAGCAGGAGAAATAAAATAGTGATATTTCTTTTCCAGAACTGAGAATGGAGAAAATAAATCCAGTGAGAATTGTAATGCACTGCTGAGCTGCAATACCTGAGGCTTAGCTCTGACCAGTCCAAGGCCAGGAAAGCTTCCCACAGAGCTTGCCCAGCGATCTCAATGAAAAACACACCCAAATGATGGCCTTCCGCTCCTACCACTCATGATGCGAGGTTCGCTCTCAAGCCTTGGGAACCTGTGCAAGAGTAGCACAGCATTTATTTGCCTCTATAATTAATGATAACCCTGGTGTTCACCCTCCTCGCTAAAATAAGCAGCTTGGGAAAACAGATGGGGAAGGATGCAACTGTGCTCTGAATGCTGCATGCTGACCTGCCCTCCTGCCTGCAGTGGGGGCACAAAGCCCCAGCGCAGCCGGATCCCAGCTCGCTGCTCCCAGGGGCTGTGCCCATGCCTGATGTTTCTGTTGGCTGCTCGAGCCCTGCGGGTACAGAGCCAGCTGGAGGTAACGGAGAGCAAGGCGTAAGTGGAATTCAGGCCTGCTGAATATAACCGTGCTGTGGGTGTGTGTCTGACACAATTCCCTGACAGCAGCCAGCAGGATGCACAGCTGGGACCTCGCTGCATGACCCTGAGCATGGAACAGCTCCAGCACTTACCTGGGAGGCTGAAGACAAGGGGATGTATTTACAGCCATCACTGACAGAGGTGGATTTAACCATGTCACACAGCCCTGACAGTACAGTCTGCCCTTTCTCTGAGGCTTCCAGGGCCTCCCCAGGGGCCAAACAGTGCTTCTCAAGCTCTAACAAACAGCACTTCTGCACACCCAAAGCCTTTCTGGGGTGACTCCAGGATTCTTCTGGATCCTCCCCAGAGAGAACCATTTAGATAGGACCAATAGAAAATAGTACGCAAACATTATATACGTGAATTGCTAAAGTAGTAGAAAAATGAAACAGGAACAAGACTTCAATTTGAAAATTGAATCCCTCTGGCTCCACATCAGCACTGGCATCAGTAGATGCTCACTGCTGTGACCACACAGCTATTTATGGATGCCAGAACAATACAGTCACCAAGGGCAAACACCAGTATTGATGGAAAAAACGGGGTCAGAAACAAACCTACAAATCACAACAGTAAAACACAGCTCTTCACCTGTGCCCAGCTCCCTGAGGCAGCCAGGGGGGATGAGGTAGATCTGGCTATATTTGGGGTGACGCAGCTCGCAGCTTTCTGCTCTAGCTATAGGTAGAAGAAGGGCATGTCTAAAACTGCAGCCGGTGCCAACAGGCTGACCTGGGCCAGAGCTTGGGGCTCTGTTAGTGTACAACCATGACAAAGCACCTCTGCCAACATGCTGCTCTACTGGGATGCTATGATTCTATACTAGGGACAACTTCCATCCTCCCCAGCACCAGCTGAAGTAGAGGCCTGCTTTGTCCTCAGCTGGGATCTCAAGACTTTTAAGAGCATCCATGAAAAGGCATAACTACCTCAGCATTCAACAGAAATAGAAATGAGGTGGAGGATGAGAATCTGCACCTAAAAGACCTGGGAAAACGTCCCTGCTTTATCCCCTAAACCGACCACAGGCCTTAGGCAGCTCATCAAGCCTTTCTCCTTCATGCAGACTGACACTGCCTATGGTAAGCAGACTGCTAAATCCCTTCTTTGTGCTGCACCAGAGATTAGCTGGTGTGAGTGACCGACGGCCAGCAATGGACTCACCCAACTCTTCCTTGGCTGCGTGACTTACAGCAGGGCCAGAGCCTCCCAGAATCCCCCCATGGCCCCTAATGCAGAGCACAGCACATCACTACCCTCATCCCTGGTGGGGGCAGCTCCACAGAACACACCCATTCCCTGCTCTACAGAGGAGCTGCACAGCTGGGCTCTGCACAAATCCTCTCAGACCCTGACGACTGCCATGAAAACGTCTGACTGCACAGAAACACCACAACATCAGGTAGCATTCATCCAGACTCTGCTTTCTCTTCCTCTACATCAGAACAGAGACCTTACAGAAGAGCCAGAAGCACTGAAACCTTGTGCAACAAAACAATACCCTCTCCTGCAGCTCACACGTGGACAGGTGGGAGCACACGGGCAGTACAGCTGTCGGAATGGGAGGCGGACACTCGAGCGTGATCAATTAATTCTCACAGGCATCAGCAAAGACAAGCTACGATCAATTAATTCTCATCAAGGAACCAGGCATGTCATCCTGATGTTACAAACGGGAGACTGGGCATTAAATTAAGGGACTTACCCAACTCACAGGGGAGCTTGTGTCTTGTCACCAGGATTAGGATGCAGAAGCAGTCACAGCAAGAGCACGGATTTCTGTAACCCAGGATAACTGCCCAAACGCTGCTTGGAGGGCTGGTGGCAGATGAAGCATCCCCTCCCTCTAACTCACAGGTTGCTCTTGTCTTTAAACCACTTTCCCCAGCAGCAGTCTGGGAAGCACCGGGAGTGTGAGCTGCTGACAGCGGCCTCCTCCAGCAGGCCACTTGCCATACACCACAACACCAGGGTTCTTTCTCCCTTCTCTCTGAGGAACATGGCACGGTTACCCCATGCTGGAAATGCAAAGATGTGCAGAGCAAAGCTGGCTGCAGTGTCACAAGGGCTGCGTCCCGCAGGACACCCAGAATAGCTGCACGCCTCACTAACAGCAGGCAACACCGGCCGGGTCCCAGCTCTGAATGGGAACAAGCCCCATCTGTTTCACTGCCCATACAATGGTGCAGAGTGATGGAGACAAAGGCACAGAGAAGCACACGAAGCCCCGTGCAGCAGGAGGCATCTGACACCAGTCAGAACAGTGGGTGGAAGAACCAGAGCGAGCCACGGCTGACACAGCGCAGCAGCATGGCAGGATGCACGCCTGCTCCCGACATCTTCAGGTAACATGGAGTGTCCCAGCAGCATTTCACCACATCCTGAACTCACATACAGACAAAAGAGATCCACCATCCTCAGAAGGGTCTCAGCTGAGGCGCAGGGAACTCGCTGTGACCCTGCAGTGGGATGGGTACATCCGCAGGGACCCAGTCTCCCTCCTGCTGCAGCTGCGCAATGCCTCCCCACTGACCCCACTAACCACATGGGAGTGTCCCCCCAGAGCACTCTGAGCCTGTCCCAGAAGTCAAAAGCCCCGAGAATCGGAAACCATCTTCCATTTTCCAGAGTAGTTTAATCCGTGGCCATTTTACACATCCTTTATCTTACATGTTGCTGCTTTTTCCTTCTGCAGCTTTCAACCCACTGCATCCTCATCCCTCCATCCCCACATGCAGTTCTTGTTCCCTAGGCCGAGCGAACCCTCCAAACTCTCCCTATACAACACGCTCTGAGCTCCCTGAGCCATCTCACAGTGTTTCCCCGTGCAACAACAGAAATCAAAGCCTTTGCAAACAGAGGCAACAAGAAGTGCACGTGCTGTCCCGTAGCCCCAAGCACGCAGAGCGCAGCCCTGCACCACCAGGACAGCACGGCCAGGCTCCTTCCATGAGCCACCCATGGAAACTCCGCTCCATCTCATTCCTCCAAGCTTTGCTTACAAACAAGCAGCAGCCCTTTCCAGGACACTCCTGCATATTCATGCCATTAATTCCTCAGTTTACAGAGGGATGTTATTGCAGCTGTCAATACCGACAGGCACGGAACTGCTAAAACGTGCTGCCTCTATCCTCAAATAAACTGTAGTGCTAACCATTTTTGTTACAGTACAAACAGCGTGCGACAGAAAGCGTTTTGTCGGGAAGCCACGTATTAATGTCATTCTGTCTCAGAAACAAAGACAACCCGAGCACTTCAAAGTTTCCATCCCGAGGCCCGATTTAGCAGAAGCTTTCTAGTTGTAAGACTCCTTTACTCAGAGCTGTGATTTTCTTCAGTTGTTTTTCACTGCAATAATTACAGCGACACGCAGCACCACGTGGGCACGTATCTGTGTGCCTGGAGCCAGCGCTGCGTGTCCCCTCCTGGTGTGACCACATCCACAGCAGGACGTGCTGACCCTCACCCCCAGCAGGGTGTAATTAGCGTGCTGTATTTACATACTTCCTTGTGACAGGCTGGGTCCTCTGCTGGCCAAAACGTTACAGCTTAGGTGGACACAATGAACTTATGTGTGCAGCAAGGCCTCGTTTTTAAGGAGAGAGATGGGCCGCGTGCCATTCACCACCAACCTCAGCTTTCCCCCATTTAGAGTTTCCATCTCTCCTGTAAGAGAAAATCACCTTGCGTTTTGTTATGTGCTGCCACCAGGCCATTGGGTTTGGAGCACAGTGACAGGTACAGAGAGAGACGTGCTGGCGGGCAAATGTTGCTGAACACCTCTCTGCACCAGCACCAAGGGAGCAAGAAGACAACAGCTGTGCAGCACCCAAACACCTGAGAACACATCAGAGATGCTACCAAAGCAGCAGCCCCCTCAGCTCACTACGACCTCACCTTGCTGCAGGACTTCAGCTTGACCAAAGCAGACCCACAGTACCACAGCAACGGAGGCGCAGAGCTTGGGATGAGCTGGGAGCGCAGTGCCTTCCCCTCACACAGCCTCCACCGAGATCACAGCCGCCACAACTGCGAGTAGTAACCACATGAAAAACAACACGCAAGTGAATGCTTTTACAAGATGAGTGTAAGTTTAACAGCTCCGCCTGAGGAGCGCACAACGCCTCCATTTAGGCTGCTATTGAATTAGAAGGCAGAGCCCTCCCACGGAGGCATTCCTGCGCCTCTCTCCAGCTCCAGCCCAGCTGTCTGGTTGCCTGGCTCTGCACACGCTTCTGTCCCTGCTGTTCTCCATCACCTCGTGGCACACAGCCTTCAGCTTCTGGATGTGGAAGACGGAAGCCTGGCGAGAAAGACGATGACAAACACAAGAGACGCACCCAAGAAAAAAAGCAAAGCCACCCAGTTTTGGTGGGAAGGCCTTTGGCTTCGGGGGTTCGTTGTTAACTGAACACCAGCGCTGCTCAGCAGCTCCAACAGAAACCAGCCCTAAAATGCAATTATTTCAGCCTTACAAGACGCCACGTGACAAGTCCGATTTCTATCTGAAGATACCTGGATTATCCAAGGTAGGGCACCAGCACTGCATCCACTGGGACACGCTGGATGGGGAGGTGAAAGACAGCTGAGAACGCAGGCCCACATCTGACAACACAACGCACCCTGCTGCTAAGCCCTTGTCCAAAGTCTGTCTGAGGACCTCAGAAAACCCATGGGGTCATCCATCCCTGTCAGCAGGAAACCCCACCGCCGTTCCTCGATGTGCTGCCACCTCTGGGAGCCTCGCTCGGCTCTGCAGGAGGATGGAAAGATGGAAGCACGGGGGCACGCTTTGCCCTGGAGAAGCCGGGCCTGTTGTGCCGCCTTCTCCGCGAGCCGCCCGTGGAAATGGTCAGAGGAAAGGCTTGGACGGGAGCACGGCAGCTCCCAGCGGGGCTCGGCGAGCCCAGCAGCAGCACGGCCCGGTCCAGCCCCGCTCCCAGAAGCGGACCCCGGCGCAGCCCCACCTCAGTCCCCCTCCCACGGACACGCCGCCCCCACGCACCCGGGACGGCACCGCCCGCTCCGCAGCCCCGGCCCGAGCAGCTCCGAGTCCCACCACCACGCCGGGCTGCAGCCAGGCCCCGGGCGCCGCGCTGCGGGAAGCGCTGTGGAGCGGACCGGCGGGGCGGAACGCCGAGCACGGAGAGGGGAGAAGGCGGAGCGGCTCCGTTCGCCGTTAACCCCAGGGGCCGCGCCGAGGCGCTGCGGCCTGCCCGCCGCCACAAAGGCCGCCTCGCCGCGCTCCGGCCGCACTTACCGACGCGCTGGGCCGCGGTCGGAGCTCGGCGGAGGCACGGCGCGGTGCTGGACGGCCCTGCCCGCCGCCGGGAGGGACGGGGCGGCGCCAACGAGAGCGGCGGGGCCGAGCCGGGCGTGGCGGCGGGGCCGGGCCGTGACGGGGCGGGCGGACTCTGTGACACGGCGGGGGCGGGGAGAAAGGCCGCTTACCCCCAGACAGCCGAGCTTCGTGCCGGCCGCGGCTCCGGGGGCTCCTCGCCCTCAGCTGAGCGAACCAGAACCACAAGGAGATGCCTCAGAAAGGCAGAGCGAGCGGGTGGAGCCGCTGATGCGGTGCCTGATGTTCGCAGCACCGCAGGCTCCAGCCCCGCTCCTGATCACAAAAGGTCCGGTAATTAATAAAGATGTGCAGCTGGCACAAGGGCCACCAGCTGGTACTTGTTTGGTGTGATTACTGTGAAAATTGCGTTTTTCGCCCATTCAAATACTCAGTTTTATTCCGGATGAGTGGGGCACCCATTATGACACTCATTATCTGCCTGCGCCTGGACAGGGTGGGAATGGTGTGCCCCATCTTCCCAGCCCCACAGACCACAGGCACAGCTCGCCTGCTGTGGAAACCCTACAGCAAAGGCTCAGCTGTGCTCCCCTTCCTACAGCCCAAAAACAGAGAACTTCCTTCTCCTGGATAGAGCTTGAAGATCACACAGCCCTATCAGCCTTTGCACAAGAAACTAACTTACTCTTCTAACACTGGAGATGAATTAGTGCTGGACAAGCCCCTGGGGGGTTCGCACACAGTACAAGCTGACCTCAGACCCTTCAGAAGAAGGCCTGGTGCTGCTCAGGGCAGCCTACAGCCTGGAGAATCACCCCATGAAGTCCCCATATTACACCTCCCAGGATGTCAGGGCATTGCAGAGTGAAGTAACAGAGTTCACAGCACCAGCTGAGTGCCCAACGCAGTACATACAGTAGAACAGAGAGCTACAGAACTACTGCCTTGGAGGTGGAGAGTATCTGGCATGAGCATCCTGCTGCTGGGGCACTCGTGTGAGCAGGCTGGTAGAGCAATGACTTCTTGTGGTGTTAAATCCTGCCATGGGAAGAGGCTGCTTTATGTTGACTGGAGGAGAGGAAGACCCATCAGATGAGGCAGCTCCATTCCATGCACGCAACATGCAATCACTCCCAACACCACAGACCGATTTCCAAAGCATTGTTCAGCTAATCTGAAGAATGCCAAGCTTTAGGGACTTGGATGCTCCCCCTGAGAGACTTCCTGCAGCCTAATGGACACTAATGAATAGATTCCGCATCCTTTGAAATGCAGGATGTACCTGTGTTTTGCAGACAGACACCTGTGCAGAGCTGATGCCACGCTGACGTTTTGCAGGAGCTTAATAGTGAGCAGGAGTCTGAAGCAAAGCAAATGGCCCCACTCTGACAAGGGTGTTTGGAAATACACACTCTTCCCTTTGCCTCCATTTCAACAGCAACACTGGAGTAAAAGAACTAGCAGTTAGCAGAATATATCCCCAATGAAGGCAGCCCAGGCTTAACAGTCACTTCCAGATGACATGGGCTCAGCTTCTAGTCTCTTCCATGATCAGTCTAACAATATGTTACCCAACAGATCACAATAGTTCAATCAAAACGTTAGCATGCACTTTTAATTACCAAATCCTGCACGATCGCAGGCACTCAGCCAGGTGAGATGCTTCAGCCCTCTGCAGTAACACGTCTCACTTTTAGTAAGAATAAAATGATATTTAATGATACTCCTTGAGCAGAGAAATGGGGTTTGGGACTTCAGGGGTTTTTGCCTGGGAACACGAACTGCAGCCTCCGCCCGAGTCACCTACAAGCACTGCCACTGGGGAACAGCGATTGTGTTTACCCAGCGTCAGGGCATGGCACAGGGCTGCAGGGGAAGTGATAGCCGCACCTAGGTGGCGTTAGGGCACTTGAATGTGGCTGGAACAGCCTCCTGCTGCTCTCACCAGGCTGCACAACCAAGGAAGTACCTTAAAAAGAACCTCTCATGGCAGCAGGTCTCACACACAGCTGAAGCTATGCTGTGAGGAACAACCTCCAGCTCTGCTCAGATCCTGCTCTGCCATCACTTTGATATGCCTGATGCATAGCAGGAGCTGAAGACTCCTGGTTTTCTCTCCTCCTTCTCTTACCATCTTTCCATACAGGTTTCAGAGACACTCTGGAAGCAAATAAAAATCCAAAGAAACTGTTTTTTAAACCACAAATTCGTATCTCTTTTGTGCTGTGCAACAGCAGCATCAGAGCTTTTAATTCAGGCACTCGGCATATCTCTTGGGGTAGGCATCTTCCATGGCGTGTCCCTGCTAAGGCTGATGTTGGAGGTAGCTCACCAGCACTGGTGGAATGTCCAGCTCTCTGAGGGTGTGTGCACAGCCAGCCTGCTTCAGGATGTGCCTCACCACCAGCCTAGACTGAGACATCAGGGATTTGGGATGAGCTGTGGAAAGAAAAGGAAGGAAAAACATGAGCGTCGCTGCAGACCTTCAGGACGCACAACCCAACCCCGCTTCTCCTCCAGCTTGTGCGGTGTCAGCAAAGGGAGAACTGATGCACCTAAAATCAAGTGTCTTTGCTGGGGTTGGTCACGCTCACAGTTGGCCACAGGGCATTTTTGTGGGAGTTGGATATAAAGAAATGTTTCTGATTTATACTGAAATAAGTGCAGTTTTCCCAGACTTATCCAGCACAGAAAGATGATGGTAAGTAAGCATCAGAAAGGAGAGGAATAGAGCAAAGCAGTACTTGTATGTTATGTTAAACAGGTAAACCAGCCTGTAGAGATACCCACGTGCCCCAGATCAGCACCAGTGGCAGTAAGAACACTCATTTAAAGTAGCTTCGTGAAATTGCTCTAAGCAGCAGTGAGGTGAATCCAGCTGGGAGGAACTGCACAAACATAATCAGCCACTGCACCCCAAAGACCTTCAGTAAGGCAGCCCGTCTCCAACAACAGCCAGCAGTACAAACTGATGATCTTTGGCAGATATTATAAACAAGTCCTTCCATGACATTCCCTCCTAAATTCCAGCAATTTCTTTTGGGGGTTTTGTGAGGCAACATGCATCTGAGCTATCACGTTTCATTACTAGAGGTGGACCTGTCCTCTGTAAATTCGTTACATCCTCATTCTTAGCATGCTCCCTATTGGAGCCTTTTATTGCTGTTACTGTGAAAACCACAATCACTGGGGGGAGGTAGGAATAAGTGCTCAGAGAAAAAGAATGATAATATTCAAGAGTTTAAGACCAGAGAGACTCATTCTCTCAACTAAAGCTGCAAAGAGGGTCAAAGCTTGCAAGAAAATCTTGCTTAGGCTGATCTCTCCCCTCTCTAAGGGGAAACAAAAATAAAGTGAGGGGTGATCTGAAGCAACTTGCCCCCAAATAAGCCTTGGGGCCACACACACAGGTTACCTCTTGCCTGCAACAGCAGATCTAGGCCCTCGCTACCAGGTGCTATCTTCTTGATGTTTGGCAAGTACACATTGGCTCCGAAGTCAAGAAGCAGCTTGATGAACTCACGCCGGCAGCTGTGCCTCAGGCAGATCTCCAGCAGAGTCTTGGGCTCCTTGATGCGTGCAATCATCCTCTCATCCGTGCAGTTGTAGTTGGGATCGGCACCATGGAGCAGCAGCAACCTAAAGCATTCCAAGTGCCCATAGACAGCTGCGAGGTAAAGCGGACCGGAGCAAGCAGTGGAGTTGGCAGCCCACTCAGGCACCCTTGCTTGGACATTGGTCTCAGCACCATGTTCCAGGAGCTGCTGCAGGATCTCAACGTTCCCATCCCTAGCTGCGGTCAGCAGCGGTGAGCAATTGTTGTAGATGCTGCCAGAGGGACCAGCTCCTGCCTCCAGCAGTGCTTTCACACACCCCAAGTGGCCATTGCTGACTGCTGTGAAAAGCGGGGTTTGTGCCTTCACATCCAGGCTGTCCACCTCTGCCCCATGAGACAGGAGGACCTCCAGGCTCCTGAGGTGGCCCTTAGAGGCAGCCAGGCGAAGTGGGGTGCTGGGAACGCCCCAGCCACTCCTGCTGTTGATGACTCTCTTGTACCTGTCTTGGTGCAAGAGCTTGTCAAGAGTTTGGTAATCGTCTTCAGACACCGCTCGGTTCAGCTCCTCACTTTCTCCGTTATCTTCATCTTCTCTGGGCTGGAGCATGGAGAAAATCTTATTGATGTCCATTAAGCTCATTTTTTTTGTCTGTCTTCTGAGCACCACTTTCATTGTAAGCAGTAAAACCTGATGTCTACGGGACAACAACAAAGGTGAGAACCAGTTCCCTCTGTTACCACCCTCACCTTTCCATTATTATTTCTTACACATTTAAGGGAGATTCTGAAAGAAACCTTCTGACACGCATACCCTGCTGCCTCCACAGTGATAAAATCCACGCTGGTGAAGCATTAAGACTGAAGACATCTCTGTAGCACTCAAGTGGGCCACCTCCCTCTGAAACGTTGCGATCAACAATGTGCCAAAATAGATGAATTTGGCGCTGAAGTTCAAAGGCTGCATGGGCAAACTCGGTTCTCTTCATTTAAGCCACTCAGCACTTCAGATTACAGCATTACTGCTGCCCCCAGAGGTGGTAAAGGGTATTGGGGCCGCTCATGGGGAACTCAAACCCAGATCTCAGGAAGGCTTCTGAACGGCCACAGACTTTTGTGAGCATTCTGCACCCGGATGGTAAATAAAACTACCCATTTTCCCTCAGAAACCTCCCCACCCAGCTGTGCCCCCATCAGTGCTTGAGGAAAGACCACGTGGAACAACAGAATTTATTCTGCTTCATATTGAGCAGCACTGCAAACAGCTTCACCTGTAGCTGCATTTCTGAATATCCCGATATCTATGGAGTACTGAGATGATCCAGGAGCTGACAGCTTTACTGGATGTTGCTCAACACACACATACAAGCACTCAACTTTTTACACCCAGTTGAGTTTTAAAGGAATTGAATTTCAAAGTAGAAGGACCGAGGGTTTTCCATCAGCCATGCGAGAAGAATGGAGGGGGCACCTGAGAGTGCTACACCCAAGCCAGGCCCAAAGCCTGGGGATTTGCAAGGCCCAGCCCTGTGGCAGGGTGGCACCAGCACAGAAGGATGCAATGGAAATGCTGCCTGCCAAGGACAAAAGAATTTCTGGTAGCATTGCAACCCTGCAGTAGCTGAGGTTTCCCCACAGGAGAGGCTCCATCTCCCCCACCCTGATACAGCAGAGAGCTGCACTGAGCAATTAGCTCTGTTCTGCAAATGTGCTTCTGCTGGTAGCAAGGAAAAGCCACAGGAGATGTGTCCCACATCAGCCTTGGATGGAGAGGAGCTGTGAGCTCGGAGAGCTCCCCAGTGCCAAGTCACCTCAGCAGCTCTATTTTTGGGTTAAGTAGAGCAAGTTGGACAGCAGCTGATGAAGGCAAAGCTCTGTTGTACTTCCACCTGTTATATTAACCCAATCCATTTCTGTAGAAATAAGTAGAAATATACTGATATTCATTAGACACATTAATACCAAGCACTGGGGCTTTGAATCACCCGACCAACGCTTCTAATAGTGTGTGGGGAGGGGGAGTTTGAGGACCTGAGGCATTAGGGTTATTAGTCCTGATCCAAAGAGACAAAACCAGAGCTGTCACCTCCTGAGCTAAAGGAAATCATTCACCACCTGTGGACCCAGAAAAGAGGCTACGGCTAGAGCTGAAAGGGACAGAAATTACAGAGTTCATACTCACACTGTTAAAGTTCTGGCTATCAAATTACCTCCAATTACCCCAAGCTGCCCATGCACTGTTACGCTATTGCCTTACCTCTGTGGGAGAAGTGATGCTCACACCCAAGACAGGCAAAGCAGACGTGGTCCCATGGAGAATTCTTTCTTGGTTTAAGTAAAAAAAGGGGAGGGGGAAGAGAAAGAGGCTCTTGCTCTGTCAGGGATGGACATCCACTCTGTGGAGCTGGAAGGGCGCAGGCTGTCAAGCTCACAGCTGAAATGCCACCACAGGGAGCAGGGCCAGGGAACCTGGGCTAAATTTAGCCCCCAGAGGCATTTATCTTCCCACTTCCATTCTTGGAAAGTTCCCACTGGGTAAATATAGAGAGGGGCAGCAAGGGGGAGTGGGGGGTGATTCAGACAGGTGCAGGTTGCTTGATGAGGGGTATTTGCTCTAACCAGGCCCGAACTTAATTTACTTCACTGTTTTCTTGCTGAAATTGCAGGGAACTGCTCCATTTTGAGTCCCTGCTGTGACCCAGCCCACCAGGCAGCACCTTGCCAGGACAGCCCACTGTAGCACTGGCTTCCACAGAGCACACTCTCCTCCTCACACCATACCTGAGTGCGTTTTCCACTTTCAGAGCAGTAAGATGACCGAGCTCCCCTCTCATCCAAATCTGCGAAGACAAGTCACTTATTTGGTTCTATAAAATGATGCAGTATAAATGCATAGAAATGCAGAAAACTTCGTGGGGGCAAACAAAACAAGGGGGAAGGAGCGTGCAGGCTGTCTTATCAAAAGCTGTCAGCTGGTGAGTGTCATTTTATCCAGTTCCCCCTCAACCTTTGCTAAACTTCTCGGCAGTGGAGCAGGAGCGGCCTGATGGTTTGAAGCAGCACTATCAGCAGTACTAGATAAGAAAGAAACCAAACTACCCAGCAGAGAAATCTCCACTACCGCAAGAACTAAAACCAGGGCACTCGGGAGAATATTTTCCAAGTCCTCTCCAGCACTCTGGTGAGTTTGTAGCTGCACTGTAGAAAGTGTGAAGAGCAAAGAAAATGTTAAATAATAATAAGGTTTCAACTTTCGGCTTACTTGTAGTTTCCCTCTCTCCAAATTCACTTAATACATACCGTAACTTCAATAAAGGTTCCTTCTCCTGAAGTCAAAACTGAATGAAATTGAGAAGAAATGCTGATAAACATCATGAGAAAGGCTGGGAGTTAAGGATTCATTAAACATCAAGAAGTCGCAATCACAACCAGGATTCTGCAGTCAGAAAAGCCAACCCTGACTCTAAAGCCAGTCAAGAAAACATGGAAATAGAGGCAGTAAGTAAAAAGGCAGAGATTATAAAGGAGGGGGAAAAAAAGATACAGATAAGAAAATCAATATACCTTGAAAAGTATGAAACGTGGGGCATTGTAAGGGAATTTAGACATGAAAGGAAAACTCTTCAATGGAAGAAATTAGCGATAAATTGCATATTCTTTTGTTGCTGCTGCTTTCAACCAAGAAATCTTAGAAACAAGACCAACTTTTTCAGTGATAAATAAACCCAGCGCTAACAAAGCAAAGAGCTCAAAGTACTTGCTGAATAAATCCACCATTCAACTGGACAAGAGCAAACTGAAATATTCATTACGCTCCCTTAACAGCTGAAGAGCCATGTTAAATAGAAACTTGCATGAATATTTCAACCAGTAGCTTCAGATAAGCACCAAACGGGAGCTTGTGGAGAGGTGACTGATAAGTCAGACCTGTTCCTGTTAAGCTTCCTAACACTTCAAACTCTGGGGAAGGTTGAGAAGCCAGGTCACGAAGGACTCTCCTATCTGGACACCAAGGGGGCTCCCCCCAGGCTGTGTCACCTGACACGTGCTCCAGGAAAAGACATTCCTTCGTCAGCTGTTCATTAATTAGGGAAGAATTAAAGGACAGGTGTACGTTTAACATCAATCAAAGAGGCTGCGTGGAGGATCAATCCCGTTCAATGAAGTTGCTCTCAGAAAGATTATAGTTATTAACATAGCTGAAAAAAAGTTAATGAGCTTTCTGACTTAACACTGCAAAGCATTCTGATTTTAAATTTTAGCACTAAATCGTACCAAATAAATAACTTCATGGGGATTAGGGATTTACTAGCAGCCCTCGAGGTTTGAAATGAGCTTTTATTGTGCGGGGATATTTTTGACTGCTCTCTTGCACTGTAAACCACTGCAAAACAGAAAACAAGAGCCAATTCAAACTTGGGGTTTACTCCTGTGCCCATTAAAATACCTGCTTGCAGCTTCCTGGCACTTGCAGCTGTCTGCTCTGCAGGTCACTCCCTTAGAAGCGGCTCTGGTCACAGTCCCCAGCAGCAGCGAGATTCAGATTTTAGCCACGAGAGGGCATGAACACCTGCACACATCCTGCTCCGCTCCTACCCGCATGGCGACAGCTGCCGGTGAGATCTTCGACATTTAGAGCCGAAGGCTGCATTAACATACAAGATGTGTAGTTTGTAACTACATCGAGAGCTCAGATGAGCTCACTAAACCGAAGGAGGGACCATGAAACTCGTTACTCTTCCTCCATGAGCTATAATCCTTTAAAGAACTTGAGCCACAGAAGTCTGGTGGCGCTGACAGCTGCTCCCTGCTTTCCTTTCTTTTCCAGGCTTTTTTCCCCTTCCAGACACCCGGTTCTTTAAAATCCACCGAAGCCAGCAGCTATTAACTGGTGGCAGAACATGAACCTCAGGAAAGCTCTGTCAATATCTCGTCTGTTTAGCTGCTGTTAGCACCTCACCAGTGAGGATGACTGAGGCAAGAGCAGCACCCGCTGGCTTTGGATCTACATAGTGAACTATTCCCCCTTCCCAAATTAGCGCTATCTATACAATATTAAAAATCAGTTCCTACTCACGCTGTATTCCTTGCTCCTCTCTCCCATGGCTGAGCGAGCTCCCAAATCTATTTTGTTATTGTGGGGAGGAAAGGAGCACGTTTCAGTAAATAACATCCGCTTCCCCCCCAAGCCACTGCAATAGATACACAAGAAGCACCGTTCTGATCTGACTTACGGTTTCTTATTTATCACTCCTAAGGCTACTTTGGTTTTTTTCCCCAAGTGAAAGAAAACACAAATTAGAGAACGCTGGAACTGAAAGTAGATTGCACATGATAGAAACTGTAACCAACACACCTTCCACTTGTCATGAGGAAACATTTAGAACAGAACTTCACTTTAAAGAGACGAGCTTATTACTTCCAACACTTCCACATTAACTGATCAGCGCAGACCCGCACATTGCATGCATTTCCTATCACTACTGAATAACTAAGGTGATGATCCAGTCCTGTTAATGTAGTTTGTTATCAGACGAATTTGTCCTTTTACGCACAGGCACGAAGCTTTAACACCAGCAGTTACTGCCAGCACCATTAACTGCGAGGCAGCTGAAATGGAGAGAAAAGAGTACAAAGTTAAATTGCTATCAAAGAAACAGAGCACTACTGCTCCAGTGCAGAACTGAAACCAATCGAACATGAAGATCTTTGGTATGTATGAACCTGAATCTCACCAAGACAGCACGCTAAATGTTTCTTCTTTCTTAACAGCACATTTATCTTCAGATGTAGCTCCAGTTAAGTTTACTGATCAGTATTTTCATTCCGTGAAAGGTATTCCCAGTGTATTGAAACCCAGAGCTGTTAAATCCACAAGCCTTTAGCAATACAGCTACAATGCTACACGGAATCCACCCCCTCAGAGCTTAAGTTAGTTTAAACTGGGAAGTTTTAAATCATTCTCAGCAAAGGTGCTCATAGACAGTAAGTTCCCCAGAAATCCAAGTTACATCTTTCTTTCATTCATACCATACTCACTCCATGCTAACAATCCAATTAGATTTCTCTAGCACCCAATTGAATAAAATTTCACTGACAGCCTTAGGAATATTTAACATTAGCAAAAAAACTTAAAAACTTCAAACATGTGAGGAATGAATACAACCAACTGCCAGGCGTATTTTTGGCATTTATTCACAGAAAACAAATATCCACTTCTAGGATGCACAGTGCAGTGGAAAGCACTCACCAGCTGGCTAACAGGTGTTGGTTTGGAGCCCATTCCTGGTGTTCAGGGGCTTACTGCCCTCTTCCTGACTGATGATGAAGAGCGAGCAGCTATTACTATGCAAGCCTCAGTGCTCTTGGTGCTAAACTGACCCAGTCCCTCCATCTCTGCTGCAGAAGAACACACAGAAGGTCAGCAAGTCACAGCCCCATGACTTGATGTGTTCCCCCACTCCCTCTCCCGCATCTCTCGCACAGTAAAAGTCTCCAAACACGTCTTTTAAGATTAACTACTAGAACAGCCCGCACTGCTCTGCCAGGCGGATTCCAACTGTTCACAGTCTTACCCATCAGCGAGGGACAGTCTTCCAGGAAAAGAACTCTGGGAAAAAAATATTAGTTTTTAATAGAAAAAAGTGGTCTGAGACGGCGCAACAAAACGTACAGAAATATATTAAGATTCAATACCTCTTCATTAGCATCGTCATTAAAAAAGAAAGGTAAAGACACCAAGCAGTGCTGAGCTTGGTGAGAGACAACCCAACAGGCCCTCCTAAAACCAAGGGATGTCACCTACCTCCTATTCTGATAAAAAAAGGGAAATCACACTCAGCCTGAGATAAACTTGCTACTTAAGAGCCTTTAGATGAATTTCATTAAGATGCGAAGTTCTGCGTTGAATTTAATGAACAAACAGACCAATCACCACCTTTAAAAAGGCAAGGTATCGATGTTTTCTCTTTAAGAAATAAAAATCAACTGAAATACAAATGTAACTCCAAATCCATTTAGAGAACGGACACAGTGCTCCTCTTAACGCGGTACAATGTTTTTAAGCAGTGCATTAACTAAAAACGCCTTCCATGTGCACAGCCATCGCAGCACATTCAAGAATATGGGATTTAATCATACACAGTTTTATACAACTGTCCCGCAACAATTACAGTAAGGACAAAAAATAGCAACTCACAGAAACAGCAAGTACAGTTAACGTTTTCAGCTGAGTACTACACACAAGCAAAGGCGAGTTCCTACAAAGATCACTTTGTGAGGATGAGAAAAGTACATATTTGTGCTCCAGTACATATGATTAGATCCAGTGCTATGAGTTACACCAGTAGTATGCTGCTACATTAAATACAGAGGCATATACACACAGGTCAACACGATGAGAAGAAATTAGGTTAACCATTTTAACCTACCCTCCTTCTGCATTGCGTCTGTAGTCCACGAGATGCTAAAAGGACACGGCACCGCATGTTTAAACACTTACACTAGCAAATTACAGGCTGCAACTGGCACCAACCTGGCTGCTTTTAGTGCTGAAGATACTTACAAGAACATGCACTTCAACAGGACCTGCTGCACATTAATTAAAACAAAACTATTACATTCAGAACAGATCATTTCCTCCTGGCCTGGATTTCAGGCATGGGAAATGCTTCTATGTGCAAGAGGGACAGCATGTAAACAAGGAATTGCCCCAGCTTCTAATAATAGCTTGACTCACACACACGTACAAAAAGGATTCCAGGTGGCAAAGGGGAGAAGAGAAACAACAGTCATTTGTTTTGGTCACTCACTAATAATCATCGCTAAGTAGTGCCAAGGAACTGTCCCACTGGGGAGTAAGCATCAGGCACGGGAGTTACCAAAGGCCAGCTTTACCAGGGACGGATACAAAGCAGCACCTGGCAGAAGAGCTTATAAATACTTCCCCTCACGTTACAAGTTGCCATTTGCAAGGGTACTTTGCATTTAGAGATCATGATCTGTGTATGCAATGGAAACAACAGACACTGGGTCCTCTACCAATTTGGTTATTTCTACCTACAGCCCACCAAAATCTAACTCCAGGCCATGATCCCACAAACCTCTGCACTCCTTTAGCTGCCAGCAATGCCTCTCACTAGGCCTTGAAGACTACATAGAGGAATTCAACCATGATACCAGAGAATCTCAAAGCAAGAAGCACTCCAAAAAAAAGGAAATGTTTTGCATAAGCAGAAAGCACCCACAGCAAAAAGGACCCCGCTTTCATCACTGGAAGAGGGATCCAAACAGAAAGCAGCAAGTTCCACTGTTAACAGCAAACAGAAAAGCACTCATTGACTTTATAACACGCAGATAGATGCTCCACTAGGAATAAATAAGTTACAGTAACTTCTCACCTGTACAGTGCTCAAATGAGGAGGTTCCTATCTAACAGCTTTTATATTTCCCTTTAACGCTTCCAGGGAACACACACTGAAGTCCCTCACTACTGTCAGCAGGGCACTAGGATCTACAACACAAGCTTTGTGCAAGACTCCAGGAAGCCAACCCTAGCTGGCCAGAGACCTGAGAACACACTGCAGTGCTTTGAACAGCTGTTCATTTTTTGGTCTTAAAACAAAGTCATCTTCAAAACACCAAAAAACCCTCACAGCTAAGCTAATGGATTTTCAAACAAATAACCTTATGGAATTCCAAGAAACCCTGGAATGTATTTCAGCCCCCTTAATTTACAGCACCAGCACTAATGATTTTTATTTTGTTGTAACTTTGGCCAAGTCCATATATATATATAAACTCCAAAAGCTGAAAGACTACAGCTCGTTACCCTCCTTTCAGCTGGGTTTTGCATTTCCAAGTATAGAGTCACACACTGATTGCTAACAGCTTGTAAGCACTTTCAGTGCATAAAGTATTCTTTTCAGGGATGTAGGCTCCTAAATATCGCCTTCCAGAAGGATCTGTGGAGATGCCGGTGTCCTTATTTTAGGGATAAGCAAACATTATTACACTTGGGGGGAAAAAGATAATCTGCGTTAATTCAAAAGACAAGGCAGTGTGTAAACATAGAAACCTTCTGCAAAATATTTCTATCTATATAACGATTAACATAGGACATATCTAAATTCCTCAGTAGTCAAAGTTTGTCTACAGTGATCCCGTTTTCATTACAAAAAGCACAGAACCTGTTGACATCTAAAATAACTGGTGCTAAGAACTGCCTACCTTGGTCTCATTTACCATTTAGTTACCTATTTCAGAAGCTATGCATACCATTCACTATCCTCCACTACCTAGAAGGAGGGGTGAATCTATTAACTTGTTTGAACAAAGCTCCGAACTGCTAAGCACACACATGAAATGAGCTTTTAGACTATGAAGAGACACAAATTACTTTCCGGTGAAAGCCTATGGCAGAATTTCAAATCCTGTGCATTTAGAGAAGTGAGAGTAAGACATGGATGCAACCTCTCTGCCTGATGAATACATGAGTATTGCAAACAAGGGCTGGCAGACTATCTAGCTTAATGCTGAGCATGATTAGATTAACGTTAATCAGATCTTTTTAATAGTAAAAGACAAAAGAACAGATAACCTTGAGATTAAAAAAAAAAGTATTTGGAAATGAGCATCCTTCAAAACAAATGCAGCTGCCTCCATCATGCAGAACATAGATGTGATGCTCAGAATTTGTTGTGTGGGTACATTTGCTTAAGGGTATCCAGGTTCAGTACTTAACGCACTTAGTTTTTAAATCAAGCGTACACTCACACCTTAAAAACAATTGATTTTTAAAACAGACCTAAACGTGACTTGTTTGAACACTTAAAAACCTGTAACATTAGAAAAAGTAGAAAAAAGTTTTTCCTTGTCACTGGAGACACTAAAGAAACTTCCCTCCGACATTACCCTTGTTACCTGAGTCTTTGGGTATGCTTAATATGCTTAATATGCTTAATAAAGCACTTTCTTACCCAAAGGGATATACACAGAGGAGTTTTCTTCTCTTCCTGGAGGTGTTTGAAAGCATTCATCTTGAACTCTGGAACTACCCCAGTCACCTCACCGTATGTTGCATGCACACCAACAACGGCTATGGTGATGCTGCAATGGAATCATTGAATGTTTCTACTCCTTATTTTAGATTGGGAGGGTCAATTTTGAAACCAAATATTTTAAAGTTTTATCATGGAGTTTCTGATTTAAACGTTTACCTGATGGCAACATCTGATTTAAACAACATAGCCCAAAGGAGAGTAAAAAAAGAAAAGCATACTGAATTAAGCTTCACTAAGAGGAGTCTTTGTGCAACATAAACACATCCATAGGCTAAATCTGTCCAGAGCAAGTATTGTGGAATAGCTTTTCTGGGCCATCCATTTCCCCAGGGAGGTGAACTTTTGGAACTGAGTAAATGGAATACATTTCTCCTTTAAACCACTGACTTCAACCAGCATCTCCACTGCAGATTAAAGCAACCAAGCACTGAAGTGAGTCCAAGATGGAACCACAATAACAACTCAAGATGTTCTTGATCCAATAGTGGGTTACATCCCAATTTATAAATTCACGTTTTGTCACCAGCTCCACAAAATTACACAGTTCAATGCTCTGAGAGAAGCTTTTCTTTCCCTCAGGTCTTGACAATGCAGGTAGGTCACACCTAAGGTTTCACCTGATCTTAGCATTCACTATAATCACTCAATTGGTGATCAGACGTAATCATTTTATGTCTCATTTCTACAAGAGAATGAATACACCTCATCTATAATTGTAGCCTTATTGAAGGATCTGAAGAAAGCACATCAGTCCCAACACAGAACGAGTTACTCTCTTGCTTCAGTTTATCCAACACCAATTAAGAGAGGAGGAAGATTCCACATGAATTTGAGTATTTCTCTTACGTTGCCTTATTTCTAACCCTCCTGTCAAAAACTCACGTGCTATAGGCTCTGTGGCTTGCTACACTCTCACAGATAAGTAAATGAAGTCCAGAAAAGCTTACTCTTTATCAAAGGTCAGCTTAGAAAGAAGCTGCTCAACTTGGGACCAGCACAGATCCAGGGGAATGTGGTAGCAGATAAAAAAACAACTTTGTTTAAAAATACTGACTACAAAGACGGCCAAATACTACACTCTACACTAAAATGCTACTACTACATTGCACAGCTAGATATAAAAATGGTCTCCATAGAAAGGCACAGTTTTTTGTTTAACAAATGTGCATAGGAAACAAAAAAAAATGTATCAGTTTTTCTGTATCCGTTTTCATTAGGTGAGGGTCCATGCAGAGATTCATCCATAGCCAAGAGACTTTTCACTTTTAGATGAACTGAAAGGGCATCTACAACCCCGCACCACCACTGACAATAAATGCATTGTATCTCCTACTCCCCTCATGAATACTGCATCAACTCCTAAACCCCATGTTAATTGGCCATGATGTCTTCCAGCTTAAAACAGCAGTACTGCCAGACAAATCTAAGCCTTAAAACAAACATCATACCTCCACTTAAAAATAAGGTTTATACTGTAACTCAGGATAGCCTTCTCAGCAGCTCTGTATGCATCTTCATCATTTTAGCCCCAAAGTGATGCAAACCAAACCAAACGTGGACTGCACTCCCTACAGCGAGAGCACAGCTCCCTGCAAACATACATAGTAACACTTAGCAGGAAGTGGCTAGGTGGTCTACACCTTGCAGGGTCATAGGATCCTTTATGCCTCACAAGCACCTGCTTCATTGAACTCAATTCTCAAAGCTGATCAATGGTGCTGAGGCTTTCCATCCTTTGCTTTGGAGTTTAAAACATCAACGTTGTCATTAAGATGGAGGTCTCGGTGGTTAACCAGGTTCTCTTTGTTTTTCTGGTCCACATCTGACGTAACATTTATATCTCCAACTGAAATACCGTTGGTCAACACAGGAGGTGGTTCCCCTTCATAATCCTGGGGAGTGTTCAGCACTGGTGTTCTCGAAGCAGCGCATCCTACTTTAGATAAGAAGCAAGCTTCACTGGGTAACGGACCATCAAGGAAAGGAAGTTTCTAGAAAAATAGAAATACATTATAAAAAAAACAATGAAAGCCGATATTCCCAGATGTCAGGGGTATAAAACAAACCTAACGGCCCCATGTCGATGCCTCTTTTTCTGTTCTCTAATTGGGAATTAAAGTAACACATGCAAGAATCTATCCTAGATCATTTTGGGTTTTTGCATATAAACATTTAATCACCTAACCAGTAAAACTACAGGTTTAAGCCTTCACATTAAGCTAGCAAAGGACATTAACAGGTCTTCTCACTGACATTTTTAGATGACTGTCCCACTACTGTAATTTTGAAGCACACAGAAAGAATATTGCAAGTAGAGTCTTAAACATAAAGAAAAGATACACTTCTCTTTTCAGGCAATTGTTCATAGAAACTAAGGAGAAAAAATATAATCCATAGCACTTCAAAATATCTACCCTTTTTGCTCCCCTTCCTCTCACCTTCCCTCTTACTCTGCCAAGACAGTTATCGATATCTTCGCATAAAGACAGATCTCTAGGGAATCTGATCAGTGCCGACCAAGCTTCTGTGCAGTGCATTGCTGCTTACTTCATTTTGTGGTTTAAAGGAGAGAAGTTGGTTACTCTGGACACAATTTGTGCCCTCCAACGCCACCACAGAAGTGGTAAATGCACAAGCCTTCCCTGCATTAACAGTGCACTTCAGCTCCAAGACTGTTACTTCCAGAAAACAATTCAGCATACATGACCCAGTTAAATTTCAGCCATTACACGAAAGCCAACTTTCATTTCAATTCCACTGTTCTAATAACTGGCTGAAGCCAGTTTTTCCAGTGCCATGTAAATCAGAAGACAAAGGAAAACTGGGAGGATAAGCTGTAAATATGTTCATAGTTTTCATGGGTGGTGGTGGGGAAATAAGAGTCCTTTCTTTTTCTCCCTAGCAACTCCCTGAAGTTTGCTGCAAATCAATCCAGACTTACTTTAATACCCATTTTGTTAAGATCATTTGATTTCTTTAGAAAATTAAAGAACTGCTTGAGGGTAGCCCTACTGAGAAGGACTTAAGTCTTTCATCAACCAAGGCCCTTAACAGGAACCAGCAAAGTGCACTTCTGGCCTGGATGGTCAATGGCATCCTGAGTTCCATCAGAAGAGGGGTGGCAGTAGGGCAAGGGAGGTGACTGTCCCCCTCTACTCTGCCCTTGTGAGCCCCAGCTGGAGTACTGCATCCTGGTCTGGGGCCCTCAACACAGGAAAGACATGAAGCTTCGGGAGAGGGTTCAGAGAGCCACAAAGATGATCCAAGGGCTGGAACACTTCCATGAAGATAGGTTGAAGGAACTGGGTTTGTTTGCCCTGGAAAAGAAAAGGCTGAGGAAAGACCTCATAGCAGCCTTCCAGTATTTAAAGGGTGTTTATAGACATGAGGGAAATCGACTTTTTAAATGGGTAGACAGTGACAGGACAAAGGGGAAAGGTTTTAAACTAAAGGAAAGAAGGCTTAGATTTGATATCAGTGGAAGTTTTTTACTGAGAGAGCAGTAAAGTGCATCAACAGTCTGCCCAGAGAGGCTGTGGAAGCCCCATCCCTGGAGGTGTTTAAAGTCAGGCTGGATGGGGCCCCTGATCTAGATGGGGCTGCTTGATCTAGTAGCTAGCAACACTGTCTGCAGTACTGGGCTTGTAACTTGATGATCCTTGAGGTCCTTTTCAAGCCAAGACATCCTATGATTCTATGAATTCTAACACCTTAGAGCCTGCACCATCATTTGACCAAACTACTTTAGCAGATGAAGGTTCTGAGTCAAAGAAGCTATTTATTACAGTAACATAATTTAACTTCTCATTTTATCCTGCTCTGCACAGAACATTGAAGCTATTTTTTTTTTAGAGACCATGTTTAATCCCAATTGCATCTGCCAAAACCATCACACGACAAAGTACTACTGACACTCAGGACTCACATTTTCCAATTCAGATGCATTGTCCTCTAGTTTTATCTTCTGGTTCATGCAGCTCAGCAGATGATCCAATACACACTGTTTGGGATGCATTCCTTTGTCAAAGCGATTGTACATCCCACACCAAAACCTTAAGAATATGGCAAGAAAGGAGAATTAGGCAGGAAATTTTACACTCCTGGTCATAAAAAATAAAAAAAATAAATAAAAAAAAGATGGCATTTAAGGAAAAAAGTGTTTCAACAAACAGATCAGGAATGGATGTTAAACAAACACCGTAGTCTTTAACTCCAAACTTCAACATCAATCAACAAGCTTTCTTAAAGCTTTAACAAAGTTCAAGAACAACTTTCGAGGGGTTAAGTATTTCTTCCCTGTGATACAAATGAGATGGTAGTAGGCATTAAAATAAGACAAAAATACACTTTGTTCTGCAGTAGACTCAAGGGCTGGGCAGTTCACCTCAGTTTGTTCTACTTCCCTACTTCAGTGAAAATCCTCCACCTTCCACATGTGCATCCCTCTCTCAGCAGGGAACAGAAGTGAGAAGAAACAAAGCAAAATCACCCACTCCAGCTGTGGGACCCAGGGAGGCAAATACACGATGCAACAAGAAACCCCTTCTTGTGAAAGCCATCCTCACTGCAAAAGTCTGGGTGTGACTGAACACTGAAATTAACATTCAAAAGATTTCCTTAATATATGTTAGAAAGGAGGAAAGGAGAAACTTTAACAACTGTTTACCCTCTCAATTAGACCTATCAGAGCAACAAGTCAGAAGTGGGAATGGGTGCACAGGTTAATCTACAGATCTAAAATTCATCCTCTTTCCGTTCCTCATCCTTTTTATTAATACCAAAAAAATTACCTTTCTGTACCTGCATTTCTTCAGAAGAATTGCCTATATACTACTGCCACTTTATGGACGAGGAATGGATTGGAAAGAAACCAGCCACTCTAACCAGTGAAAAAGCATTTTAGTAAAATTGAATTAAACTTCTGTTACAATGAAACAAGTGCCCCCATTCCTCCCTTCTTGAATAGGTAACTTACTGAAAACAAAAAGGTAGCGTGTTGGGTTGAAGCTCTTTGTAAGCTGTAAATCCTCTGTACAAAGGATTTCTCAATTCCTGCTTCTTCTGTAAGAGGAAAGGCCACAGGGAATGGGTCTTCTCAAAGATTCTGTCAATCAGAAGGAAGATTTTTAGTTTTAGTTATTAGATCAAGTTAAGTAAACTAATAACATTGACTGTTCCGAGTAGAATTAGACTGAGGACGTTAAGAACTACTTTTACATAGTAACTGATCAATGTCTTAAACACAAAATCCATCACTGAGGAGCACATATAATCATTTTAAATGGATAATACCCAGTCCTAAAGCTGTATCTGCAAGTTATTGTTATATTCCAGAATAAAACACCTGACCACAGCAGAGATAATTCATCTGCAGTTCCTTCTCACACTGAAGAAGTTATCTGTGGAGACATTACCCTTTACAGATTCACGATTACAATAAAAACAAGCACACACTGCTCTTTTTCTGACATTTGAAGTGACTTTTAGTCTCCTGGCTTCATAAAATGCTAACTCACTTCAGATCTTCACGCTCCTTATGGCAGGTGCCAAGGAAGTTTCCAAACTGGCAGGAATAGACATGATCGTGGATCTCCAGAAGGAAATGTTCATTAAACTCAAATGCACAAGGGAACTGTTGCATGAGCTGCCAGACACACTCAATGAACTGAGTGAAGACAGGGGATACTTCTTTTGGGTCGCCATCCAAATGGCCACACCTAGACAGACGCAAACAAAACAGGGTTAAATCCTGTGTCACCCACAAAAAAAAAGCTGCCTTACCCACTAAACAACTAAGAAATGCTCTAGTAGTGAGGAACAAGAAAATATCACGCCCAGCCAAAAAAATATATAGTTTATCCTACAACTGCACATTAAGGTGTGCCCCTCCTCATGGGATTGAGCTCTTAAAACTAAGCCTTTGCACACACAGGAGAGTTCTGATCAACAGCAAATTTCACAGTGCTTTTAGACCTCACGTTTTGCACACGGGGATTAATAAAATCCCAGCAACAGTCCTTTCATCAGCACAGAATCCAAAGACTGCAGAAGCCACAGCAGCAGAGGAAAAGGCTGATATCAAAGGACCGATATCAAAAGGTAGTGTCACTGAGCAGCCTGCCCGCCTTGCTCTAGTGCTAACCCATGCACTAACAGGATACCACAGACACACCCTAGGCTGCACAGCACCCTCTGGACCACAGAATCACAGTGTTCAACTGAACCTCAGCTCACCAAGGCAATAACTATACTCCAAAATCACTCAGTACGAGGCCAGCATTCTCATAAATTATTATAAACTATCAGAGAAGAAAAATATAACCATAAAGAATAAGAAAATCCACAGTACTTTTGGAAGGTAACCAACCCCCTGTTGTACTACATTGCCTGTTCTTAACAGGAAAAACTTGAGGATATAATCTGGAAATCCAGGGAAATAAACAAGGCCCACATAGCTGTTTACCTTGAAATAGCTCCTTCTAAAGTATTAAGGGGCACACATTACTCATATTCCCATATAAAGGAAACAATTTGTCGTACTATTAAATGGATAATTCTGTTCCACCTTGAAAACAAAGTCTCCATTCTTAGCAATTTAGTATCACTGAACAGACCGTTCCCAGCATTCATTTGGATCCCCTCAATTTCTAGCAGCATAGGGCACCATAAGCATCCCAAGGCAATACTCCTAGAAGGCAGCTAACAATTACAGCAGTGTAATTCCTTAATCTGCCTAGAGAATGCAAATCATAATTGATTTTAGCACTATAATGGGATGAAGTTTCTGTACCAAATATGGGGGAAGTCCCAAAAAAAACCATCAGCTGCAACTTTCTTGCAGAAGATGATTGCAGAAGAGCATTCCTTGCTCTTCTCATATAACATGGATGCTATTTTACAAGCAGGAAAACATACAAAATTCAAACAGCTTATTCAAAACCTTATATTTCAAAGTAATGAAAAAAAGACTACACTCAAAATAGTGCTGGTAAAATAACCCCACTCTATACTGGCTGCAGTTCACCAGCTCCAGCGGTATCAGAGTCTCTTCACCAATAGTTTTAGAGGGAGCACACAAGCCTGAGAACACTGATTCAGTTTCACCATCTAGCCTTCACCCCAGCCACTACACCCAGTGTAGCAACCTCTTACCTGTGTGAAAACTTATGGCCCATTGCAATCCACTCCTTCTCTATAAGAACCTTCATTTTCAAAACAGAGGTTGGGGAAAAAAAGAAGCATTACTTATTTAGAAAAAGCAAGGTGAAGCCTTCGATGGTAATTCCATACAGCTCAAACCAAGGCTACCTGCTGACAGTACTACTTCAAGCATAACCACATAAGACAATGAAAAAACTAATAGCGATTTACACATGCAGTGTCATCCAGAAGCAAAAAATCGTAATTAAAAAACAGCATGTAATGAAAGGAGCACATCTAGCAGTGCAATGCAGCGAGGGAGGCAAACTCTGCATTGTTCTGATCTCAGGGTTTCTTTTAAGGATCTCTGAGAAAGAGCAGCAACCTGTCTTTTGGGTATACTAACAAAATGAGACGACTGGGAAGATCCCAGATCCGTCTGTATTTATGTAGTGATGGCTTCATATAAGAAAAGCCTCACTGCAGAAGCAAAAGGCCAAATTCTTGTGTAATGGCTTTAAAATAGATCTTATGCATTTCCCTGTGCTCTTTAGACTTCAGAATCCTAGAAGAGGTCTTCACTGTAACATTGACAAACTTCTTCACCACTTTCTCTGTGGATTGCTACCAGAGTCCCATCCTTTGCTCACTCCTATCTTGCTGAAAGGATCTCGTGGACTTTCAAGGAAACAAAGATTTGGGAATTGTAAATCAACTACCACTTTTGTGCCTACAGTGTTCAGAGTAATTAATGCTCGTTGAAAGAATCAAAGCTGCTCTTATATAGGTCATCTACTGTTTGTTCCAGGAAACGGCCTGAAACATTTAATGAAGCCTTGTTTACATTTCAAACCCAAAGAGTATTTTTTTATTTTTGAAATT
This sequence comes from Excalfactoria chinensis, assembly GCF_039878825.1. Classification (NCBI taxonomy): domain Eukaryota; kingdom Metazoa; phylum Chordata; class Aves; order Galliformes; family Phasianidae; genus Excalfactoria; species Excalfactoria chinensis. The sequence goes on from NC_092828.1 coordinate 74,627,039, forward strand.
CCAGCATCTGCGTTCTTACCATGAAGCCTTTGAAAGTCCTATAAAATGGATCTAAGAGGAGGCTAGCCAGGGAGCAGACCTGTGCTGTGCGGTCCCACCCATCAGAGCAGTGGACCAACACGCTGGCCTTTTCATCTTTCACAGCCTGTGAAGGAGAGCAGAAAGAACAGTTTAGCAGCCTTCTAGCTTGGTTACTGTAATTAAATGCTATCACTTCATCTGCATTTACCAGATTGTTCTCAAACCCAAGGGAAAGATTCGTCATTTCTAATCTGAACCATAGAAAAAAACACCATTTCCGGGCATATAGCCATCAGCCCCAACTAGAATAAAATGCTGTAGCATGCCTTGTCAGCAACAGAGATTGTCAAGAAACAAAGATCCTCTGATGTGAAAACACTTCATCTTTTGAAATGCCACGAATCTTCAGTCCTTTCTTCTGAGGGAGGATTTGGTAGAGGAGTAAAGAATAACCAGAAGCTTCAAGAAAAACAAAATAGATGAGGCTCAATAGAACTTCCTCTCATAAGGATCACCTTCTTTCCATGTCTGTATTGCTGGCAGAAAATAGCTTTTTGTTTGCTACATTTTAAGAGAAAAGACAACATTTACTGAAGTGATACTCTCAGCACTTGTTGTCTTCATTCCCTTTACTATTACTATTCATTCCCTTTACTATTACTGATGAGCAACCTGCTCTATAGACTTTTCTCTCTTTCCCAACCTGCAAAGTCACACTCTTCAAAAAAAATCCTCAGAAATGAGGACTGAACTGAAAAATATAGGTCTGTGATTCCTGCATCTCAGCAGGTGGTTCAGACAATCCCCCAGTTCAACGATTAGCAAGCATGTTGCATTAAGAGCATAAGGTGATAAATTGTTTGCAGTACTGAACATGCTATAGGGTACAGAGGCATTTATAAATGTCACTTATCCACATTCTGTGATTCTACTCATTTCAAGTGAGTTTTAAGGAAGTCAAAGAATCATAGAATGGCCTGGGTTATAAAGGGCCTCAAAGATCATCTAGTTTCAACCCCTGCTGTGGGAGGGGTTGCCAAGAAGTCCAGATAGTCCTAGCGACTGCATTACTACAAATGGTTATTGCTCAGTCCCAGTGGTACTTCCTCTATTCTCATGAGGAAACCCAGGAGTGAGCTGGGCTACTGACTTGCTGTGCTCCAACCACAGGTTTTCCAGCTGAAGCTTGGAAATATATATTTACCTTTGCGAGAAAGACACTTGCATCCATCACAGCCTTTATGTGCCGTAACCAGCCTGAGTTCTCCAGCCCAGTAAGGAAGTCACTCATCGATGGAGACTTCGTTTCACACACTAAGAACACAAACAAAATAATTAGCTGAGACTCCATTAGCAACATTCTTTTCTTTCCCCATCATCACCTCTTCACAGCAGCAGAGCTTGGTAGGTTTTTAAAGCCGATTGTTTCTGACTTAAGTGTCTGCCTCAAGAAAACAACTGGTTGCATATCTGAGCACACAATCCAGAAATATTTTATAGTTACAGGAGAACTTGAGGATATAAAAGTATCTTAAAACTGTAATACTATTTATTCAGCTGAGCTTCCTCTGTTAAAATCTAGTATTTAGTGGCACTCAACACCAGTAACCCTCACGCAGACACCTAACAACCACAAGCACGCTGTCACTTTCAAAGGTTAAAAGAAAGGAGAGTTCTAACTTGTAACACATAACCTTCAAGGCACTCAGATTTTAACGTGCATGTTGAAAATCAGAAAGAAAATACAGTAATGCAGATCAGCAGTCCCTAAGCATCACTGAGAGAGGTCTGTACCGCTGTTGAAGTTTGGTGGTTAGAAATATGAAGGTAAAAAAGTATTTATTCCGCCTCCTCCACCAGCACAAAATACATCTGCCAGCTATAGCCAATTGAGGACTGACACTTGTGTGAAGGCCAATCTCATTGTTGTGTGAATAGCCTGCAGAGTTACCTGGCCAGGCAATTAGTAGCATCAGTTATTCAGCTACTTGAGGGTAGATGAGCACTATGCTGACTACCAAAACATTAAACTTGTATTTTGAATGACAGCATTTGTGCTATAACTAAAACTAAACTCATGGATAAAGGGGAATGATTTACAGCACCTACTCTGATGCATTTTTCATCTTTGTCAGCACTGGGAAGTTAACAGCGCTGGAAACAAACTAGCAGAGTTGCTTGATTGATCCAAGGTAATCTTATCACCTTCGGTGTAACTTCTCCAAGATTACACCAGTGCAACTATAGGCATCATTCAACACCAAAGCCCACACCTACTTGTACACATAGGACATACCATATATAGGTCAAAATGAGATAGAAGCAATAGAGAGGCCACTCATACACACAGTACCAACCTTCCAGGAGTTTCTGCAAGCTGTTCCGCATCACATGGATGTTTTCGATGCCAATAAATTTAAAGCGAATGTTATCATAATTGTCTTCATTCTCATAACCCTTCCCAGCAGCTCGGTTGGCCATGGCATTTAACTGTCAAATTCAAAGGAAGAGGATGGAAAAGAGAGAAAATGACAACAAACAACACACAAAATAAGCGAGTCTGCTTCCCAAGGCTTCTTGCCTGTTAGATTTTCATCTCCCAGAACACACACTCAACAAAAGCTGCTGCTCAGGTGTCCCTTCGCACCTCCCCACACGTTACTGTCAGATTTAACTAAATGTATGTCAGCGTCTCCAGTCCAGCAGTCACATGCAGAGATTCAATAAGACCTTGGCTAGCACTTCTCAGGCCAGGCAGAACCAAAGCCCGACCCAACAGCAAAAGACTGCTGTCAGCAAGGAAGGTAAAGAGACGGCCTGTCTTTACTGTGAGGCTACATCAAAAAGACTGGAATGGAAGTCAGCAAAGTAAAACTAGGAATGCCACTTTATGAATAACATACATACATGGTAGTATAGAACTACTTAGAGAATTCCAAAGCTTTTCACAGACATACATGCACAGATGGAATAAAACCACCTGAGGGAAACAGAGACATTGAAAGTGAGCAAAAAGAATACAGCAATTGAGTGGAAGCACAGAAGAGAAGTTGAAAAGCTGCCAGTTGTGTTAATAATTATCACCCCAAGATGCTCAAGAGCCACCCTACCAATCTGTAGTGGGGACAAGAAAAAGAGCACCTCAACCCCCCACAGAATGATCTGCTAACACAAAAAGGAGAGAAGAAAAAACAGGACGTCTGTGGAACATCTCTGATCCTAGAAGCTGTGGTACCAAGAAAACATGCAATGATTGCTACAAACAGACCGTTCTGTAACTGAATGGAGATCTCTTACGGAACATCATACTATAAAAAGGCAAAATGCATCTTGAAACAATGGGTGAAGCATTCTCTGCTTTCCCCAAAAGGGCTTTTCCCTCCACAGCTTAACTACTACATTTGTAGCTCCTCTAAAGTAACTCTAAAATCTGAGCATGCAGCAGGTCTCACTAGAGCAAAATGAGAGCATTGATTAAATGTAAAAATGTAACATGTGCTATGCAAATCCTTATGTCCTAATTTGTTTATATCTACATTCCCAATCAATATGATTACAGGGCAATCATTTGATTTAGTTTTTAAAGCCAGTTCTTCAAGAGCAGGATCATTACAGACTGCAGTTTGTCTGTTTCTTCAATAACCTCTTATGTGAAGACCACAACAAAGTTCTAGCTCCAGAGAGTGGCTACCAACCAAATAGCTGATTGTACTGAATTCCAAGCTGCACATCCAAAGATCATTAGTGTTTGTTTGTTTGTTTTTACTGAGGCAGAAATTGCCTCAATCGTTATCAGATTCCATACAGATCCACTTCTGCCACACAGGGAGGCAGATAAAAGCGCTTCAGCCTTGCAGAACTGACTCTGAAAGCTGCTCTCCAACCCAATGTTTTAAGAGCACATCTTGAGAACAGCTCACGTCTCAGCCAGCTTCGAGACTGATGGTCACTTCAGGTCATCTCTAATGCAAACCTCAACCTAGAGCACTCCCAGCGTACAAGCGTTTTTAACAACACTTAACATTACAGTTTTGCTATTTGCAAGCATTCACCATATCAGGAGACAGAACAAGGAGCCTGATTCTGAATTCATCGCTTCAGACTTAATTTAACCTAAAGCTACATGAGAAAGCATTAGCAGAGTTGTGAAAATTAATTGGAAACAGCCTTGCTAGCACAGATGCAAGCTCTAGAAGCAACCACAAACCACATGAAGATACCTTTGGCCTTGTGTCTACAACATACATGAAGGGACTCCCAGGGTTGGCTTCTCTGATTGCCTGTAACATTTGTTCATCCTCCAGACAACGAGCACTGAACCCAGAGAGGGGCTGGCTACAACGACATATGGCAGCCTGCAATACACAACAGCTCACACTTTAGGGCAATGCAGCAGAAACAATCTGAAAGCAGGAAAGAGCATCACATCATTGGTTTTATATCTCACATACTCAGTTTCTCTGAAAAACAGCTTCTTAGATGGACACACAGAATTGCCATTGGAATATTCCACAAACCTAGGACTCTGAGAACCTCAAGAAACAGATTAAGGAGTCCTTTATTGTCCCGCTCTCAAATCCACTATGCTCTGATTGATAAGCACTATACCACACTGTATTTCAGTTTGGCACAGTAGTTGTTGTTACCATTCCACACAGAGCTCTGCTGGGCACACTGCAGGAAAAGCTCAGCTGTTGCCAACACAACCCCACAGGCGCCCAGGTCAAGGCACGCTTCCTCAGGAAAACAACAACTTGACTGAGACAGCATTTTCCTACCATCTGCATCTAAAACATTGCTGAAACAGCAGAGTTAAAAATTTACATTGCGGTCTTCAGTGAAGGGAAAAAAACAACAAAACTGAAACCTTCACTTATTGCGAGTTAAGAAGAGTTATTTCAGGGCGGTTCTTCCTCTTCCTGAGAAAGAAAATTTAGCTGAGTTAACGTGCATCTTGTCAAGCACGCACCTTGTTAAACATCATTCACTATAGCTACACAGTACATTAAAATAACCACACACAGAAAAAAGCACAACAGACATTTCTGAAAGCTGATAAGAAACTTCCAGACAGGAAGCTTGAAGAGCTTGTGCTTTTTACACAGCACTGTTATGTCTTTGGTATCTAGCTTATTCTTTGACTCAAACCAATTCTAGAGCCCTTACGAGAAGAATGGTTACACAAGAAGTTAAAGCACTTGAACAATTATCTCTTCCTTTCACTGGAAGGGGAACCCTTGCTCTCCAGCCCCACCCCACCCAAGACAGCAGACAGTTGAACTACTAACATTGTTTTCTTTATACAAGTAAGAAAGCACTGGAATCCGCCCCCTGCTTCTGAACCTTGAGCTTCCAATCACCGTTGCTTTACTTGCAGCTTTAGGCACCACGATTTCTGGAGGGTACGTGTTGCAAACCTGAAGTGAGAAGAAAGAATTTAGATTTTACTGTTTATCAATTCAAGATACAGGACAAATTCATTTTTAGTAAATGATGTCATGTTTATAAGTAACACTGTTCACCACAGTGCATCAAAACAAACTGTATCAACTTTACAGATTAGACATCATCCAAGTCTTTACTTGAGGATTGACAAGTTTAAAACGCAAACTGGAAACCCGGAGGAAATTGCAAAACGTTGGCAACTGAAAGTTACATACTAGCAAGTAAAGCTTCAAAACCATCAATGTTTTAGATGCTCACATTCTGATGCCCTGATGGGAAACACACTTCCCACGTCATCTCAATTCAAGCATCCAAAGGCAGCTGTTTAAAACTCCAGTCACTTCTGACAGCAAGGCATATACTACTTCAACCCAAAGCGTAACAATAAAAACTGATGGGGAGAGAATTAAGAGCACAGAGGAAGGATTCAAGACAACATACTGGTATCTTCCTCACTCAGGAGTTCAGTGTCTTTTAGATAGAAAGTCTGTGCATAATACCAGAGGAAACAGAAAGGGAAACTATACAAAGCTGGAGTTTGATTAAGCTTGTTGAGTAATGCTTCCATTTAATGTTGTTTACACTTAACCTGACCTTAAAGAGGGAAACAGCAGAAGCCTGTTAGAACTGAAACAAAGTCTTTCCTTAGCATGAGATCTAAACAAGCAAGAAATAGAAAGCATCTTCCGTTTCAGTTTTTCCCTTCCTTACTCCAGTCCCTTTTCCACTCTGCCTTGTTCCTCATCAAGCCAAGCCACTCCCATGTATTTCTCCTCTAAATATCCCTCATTACAGCTCAGGAGCACAGTTTGGAAACACCTAAAGAACCTCCGGATACGTCACGTTTTCATAGCACATGGTTTGACATTTCTCTAGAAAATTTTGCCAGAGGAATCCAAGCAAACCAAGGTGACTCTGAAGCTCTGTTCCTTCTTAGCATCATAACCCACACCTTCACATTAAGAAGCCACTGCTTCGATTAAAACCAACTGAGCTCATTTTTCCCCATAGGCAACACTTATGCAGCAGCAGGATTGCTGAATGTCATTAACAAAAAGAAAGAGATATTGCACCAACCAGCTACTTCGGACAAGAATTACCTCGTAGTCTTTATTAAGATCTGTTATTTCCCAATAGTCATTTGGGATTCCCATACGCTGGTAATCTACTTTCAAATCAATCACTTTCCATCCAATCTCCCGGTTATCTTTAGACATTTTAGGATTGTAAGAGAAAGCATAAAGTTCTTCAGCTTTCACTAGGAAGAAGAAAAAAAAAATAGTTATATTACAATATAGAAAGGTCAACATTTCTTAATAAGGCTTTTGTTCTGGCTAACAGCGTACAAACCACTGAGTTACAACAACTGAAACAAGGATTAAAATATTATTCAGCTGAGAACAATCAGAAAACTCAAGTGCTTTTTTCCCCCCCACACACAAAAGCCAAGGGCTGCGTGACTGTTGTACTCCACAGTTGCCTATATTGCAGTAACAGCTATTTTATTGATGCCCCTGCATTAAAGATCACTCTGTAAACTTTTCTCATCTAATCAAACTATTCAGACTGGTTTTGATGCCTTAGAAAAACACTGAGTACTATAACAGAACAGTACGGATATTTGGAATTTCTCAGTAGTTCATCAAAAACTTCCCTAACTTCATCGAGCCAAACAGGGCTCACAGATGAAGGAATTGCAAGAAGCAAGCAGGTTTCAGCTGCAATGCAATGTTCCTCGTGTTTACAGGGTTTCACTCCAGGTAACACCAAGTGCCAACAGTGCAGTTTCCAGTACTGCTTTCCCCACAGGGAAACGCGCTGCAGTATTTTCTTACAATTAAAACTGTAAAACATTCTGAAATAAATTACTGAATTTCCTACAATACGTGTGCTCTAAGAGACTGACATTGCAAGAACTGATGCAGAAATAGAAACATTTGGAGACCTTTTCTGTGAAGAGTTCATAAAGTTCTTGCAAACCTTCAAGTTCATTGCTCAACAGTGAATTCTGAGCTGCATGGAAAGCATCTGCATGGAAAGCATAACAGGGGCACTGAATATTACTGGTAGCCCAAGAAAAGCTTCAGGCTGTACCCAACAAATGATAATGTCTTCCTCCCTCTGTCTCTACCTTCCCAATTTCCTTCATTCTCCTCAGGAAATACAAATCCCACCAATAACTCATTTGGTTGACTCCCAAAGCAGCAAGCTCTCCATAGAGCACACCTGCCAGTGTGCTATAACACAGCCAGGTTACCAGACAGGTAACCCATTACTGTCAGTCACACACGTCCAAACGATAAATTATTTGATGCTTTGACAAATAATATGAAAGCATACAAAAAAAAGTTAAACCAAATGAGTGCAAAAATCCATAAATAGAACATAAGAAAGAGATACAAAACGTTACACCAAAGAACACAAAAGCAACTGACTGATGTGATCTCCCGCAGTGACAGCTCCCATGCTTCCAGCTGCTACATAAGCATCTCATTTTCAAAACTGAAAGAACAGTGACAGCTTTTAAACACGACAGCAGAATTCTGACAGAAACAGCCCTAAAATTAGAGCTTCGTAACTAAGAAAACTCCATAGCTCGGGACACAAGGGAAATGATGGGAACTGACAACGAGCTTTCATTTCCACAGGTGGCTCAAAGCCAAACTCAGCAAAACATTTCAACTACGGTACTTCTAATTAATTCCTACGTGATGAAGCAGACTGATGCTATTGACTCTCCTATAATAATGCAAGACGTCAAATATTGGTTCAGTAAGGGAAAGAGAAGCTGCTGAAGATGGAAGCCAGGTGGAAAACCCTGTGGAATGCTGTCCTGCAAGGAGAACAAACAGCCTGAAGGTTCATCCTTAAACTAAACAGCTGAGGCCTGAACAGACCACAGGCTCCTGAGGATGTTTTGCATCTACTTAGTGAGATTCCAAGACAGGACACCAGGGTGAGGCACAGGGTTACACATCCAAAAGATCAACACTACAGAGTTACCTAAATGTGCTACTGGGAAACAACAATAAGATTTACAGCTCTGTGGGATCTGGAATTCTATGGATATCCGGCTCAAATTGGCAAGAGCAGAGCAATGCACAGCTAAATCACAGAAATGACTGGCAACAACCAGCACTGAAGTGACACTTGGCACGTGTGCTACACTCTGGCCAGTCAACACTGCACAGGTCTTCAGAAGATTCCTCATTTCCATTGTCAGAAGATGAGTGCTTACTTTACAAGCAAATAGCCTGAGACGCACAGGATAGCAATCTACTGCACCCATCCACACAAACCACCTTTGACAGTGCAAGTACATTCTGATTTCACACCCTCCTCTCCTGCATTGATACAATAAAATCAAGTGTGACAGGCAAAGCTCAGATGAGCCTCTGAGCTTACTGCAATTCAATAGTTTGAGAAACAGACCGTCCCAAATACCTGGTTGTGAAAGTTTGAGCAAGGAGGTATACACTTCATGACAATCACGTTCCTGCCCAATAACAAAGTGAGCCACGTGGAAGTTCTTGCAGTGAATAAGGAGTGGGCACCCAGCTGTGGTTAGAGGCAATTTTTCTACAGTTGCAATATGATGATGCAGAATCTAAAGAAAACAGGAGATAATCAAAATCTTTCAGATACCACTAATAAGGCCATAAGATGTACATGCAGACTGGAGAGCTTTGCAATACACTTATCAGCAGAAAATGAGTTGATTTATGATATTTATCAAGCAAACATAATAAACATCCAGACTGCATACCCAAAGGCTATTTAACAACGAGCCAGACTGAAAGAACACAGACGTATAACAAAGTATTTCTAGAGACTGATATGTAATTGGGTTTAGCTGGTTCTACAAGAAACAAGATCATCTTCCTCTTGCTTCTTTTCCACCCACAAACACAACGTATTAATTATAAAATGGGACTGATGAAATAACAAAGGTTGCTAATTTCAGTGCTAGTTTTACACTTCTAAGCCCTGTAAGTTCAAGTTTGGCAGCTTTGTACATTGAGCTTGAGGTCAGAAATGAGACAGGTTTTTGTTCCTGGAACTATTGGGTCACTTCACCATTGTGTTCATTTCCTCCCAAAAGGAGGATTTCTGTTCAACGTGTGATATTTAAGCACTATAAAAAACTACGACTTCAGAATCTGTGAGACTATTCATATTGGATACGAGATACGTAATATTCTAAAACATGTATTTAAACAAGTATCACACATACCCATGTTTCTTTTCTGACTTCAGCAGAAGCATCTACATAGATGAGATGGGTAGCTGTCAGGTATAAAGTCCCGCTTGCTGCCTTCCTATTTGTATAGCGATCTAGTAACTTCACGTTTTCCACCTGCAGTAAGAGCAAAGGGTTACAAAGGAAATTTAGCTCTGATCAAAGAGCTTCTAAACAACTGGGGAGCCACAATCATGTCACAGCTACGAGCCTCCCACAGCACCAAACCAGCTGTACAGTATATATCAAGGGCTGGGAAGATGATTTGAAAGTTGAAAAGGTTAAATGAGCTGTCAAGATCCAGCAGCAGAAGGAAGAAAAGGATCACTTCGTTAAAGTTTATTGCTGTGCCACCTGCAGAACTAAGGAGACAACACAGAATTACAGCAGACAAGGCTGCCCACGTTTAGTACCATCAAAGCACTGCTGGGAAAGAAACAAGCCCTCCACTCTGAGTGCCACCCACTCAGCCCTCATAGGAGGCACTGGTACCTACCTGCGCTTACATATAAAGCACATCACAGCATCTCATAACCCACACTAAGCCAACCAAAAACACATTTTAAGAGGCAACGGCACAGACACAAATGTTAGTTTAAAGAATATCTACTTCTGTGGGTTGTTTTTTTTCCCCTGGCCTATTTGTTTGTCAGTCATAGAATTTCTCTTCCGTTCTAAAGCAAAAACCAAAGATTACGGGGGGGAAGAAAAGGAAGGACACGAACATCTTCCGAGCCTTATCTGCCCTCAAGGAAAGTTCTCAGGTTTATGACCACAGAGCACACAGCGGATCCGTTTAACAAGCGCTTGTAACGCCGCCCGCTCCCCAGGACAAGCGGCGGCCGCCCCGCTTACCTCTGACACAACGCAGCGCCCGGCCTGCGGCTCCGCCAGCGCGGCCCTCCGCACAGGGCAGCGGCCACCGGTCCCCTCACCCACCCCCAGCCCCAAAATCCAGCATTCTAGACGGAGCCGAGCCGAGCCGAGCAAGGAAGGGATGCAACCCGCGGATCGCAAGGCGGCAGCCGCTTACCTTCGGCGTGGTGATGTGCTCCATGATGGCACCGCCCGCTCCTCAGCTCGCCCGCGCAGCCAGGCCTCCGCCCCGCCATTTGCAGCGGGCAGCTCCCGCCCCGCCGCAAGTCTCGCGAGATGCTGGCGGGGCGGAGCGGAGAGGCTCCACGGCCGCCATTGTGAGAGAGTGGCCCGTAGCGAGGCTGCTTCATCTCGGTGCGTTCGGGCTCGCTGGGGAGTGTTCTGAGTGAGAATAAAAGGTGCTGACTTTTACCAGGGAGAGCTTCTCAATAGATGGAGCTATGGCAAAAAGTGCGGAGCAGAACTGAGCTGCCGAGGTTGGTGAGCCACCAGTTGAGACACATACTGCTGAGATCCTGGAATAGGACTGATGAGAGAGGCAGCCTCATTTAACAGGCGTTAAAAGGAGAATGGTGCCAAAACTAAAGCGAGGTGACGGGTTCAGATGTGATTAAAGGACCCGTTCCAGACACCGAGCACACAGCCCTACCCAGATGGTGGATTTTATCACTGAAAAGAGATAGCGTGATGTACGTGCTGGGGACAAGTCCACGGGGTGCTGATGCTAATGGGCAGTTACGTGGCACCAGACGTGAATCTGGCCTTCGGTGTTCTTTTCCCTCTCTTTAATGACACTCAGAAAGTCACTGGCACAAGAAATAACTTCAGGGAACACAGATTTTCCCTCTATTATAGAAGTTTGACTGTCGGAAACTGCTTCTGAAGCATCTTCCTGGGGAAAAAGAACTTGCACGTAGCTTATTTCTGGGAATATAAGCTGCTGGATTTGGTACAGATTCCTACAAACCTCATTGAAACCTTTGGAACTCCCTTTATCTAATAACTACCTTATATCTAATGGGCTCTTCAGGGGAATTTTTTTGAGTTTTGATGCCATGAGGTGGTTTCAGGCTCTTCATGTGATGAGCTGCAGCATGATTGTAACGATGACACCTGAATTAGGAGACACAAGAGTGTGCAATCAATGGATTTCCCCTGACTACCTGGAAAATTCCCCATGGAAAAGATCTGTGCCATTTTGTACAGCTTTTTCTGCTGACGTTCCCTGACAGCGATGACCTCCACAGTGCCATCTGAGTGGGTCAGATACAGCGGTCCCTGATACATGGGTGCAGATGCTGTAGTGCAGTTGTCTTTGATGCCACAGAACATCAAGAGATACGCCTGCAAAAACACAATGAGCTCATCTCTTGTTACTACCAAAGGAGTCACAAGACTAAGCACAACATGTGCTGCTGATGTTACATCACTAAAGTAGTTCAGAAATCCAGCCCAGCCCCTGACAGCCCTTTCAAAAGGTTTTACATCTCGGAATAAGTTGCAACCACAAACAGGCACCAACAACCTGCACGCAGGGACCCTCTCTGTCAGGTTCAGAGCAATCGAACCTGGCAGCTCAGGCATCCCCACTTGTCTTGTTTTGATTTAGACTAATAATCCGCTACCCATGCAGCGATGGGGCTGTGGGAAAGCACCTCCACTCTGCTTCAAGACAGAAAGGGTTGTACTGTTTTTTTTTAGTTAATTAAAGCATAACTTGCAGGGGTGGAAAATCACCGCTGAGATGAGAGGTAAGGAAATGTCGAGTGGGTGGGCTTTTTTGTTTCCCTCCCAGTTGCTGTGGCTAGGTGTTTTTAATGGAAAGAAAACGGTATGTCATCATAACAACCCTTGATGAAATTGCCTGACACTTATGCCCACTTCCAGCAGAGCTAAGGTAGCTAACTGAAGAACGTGTATTTCTGATCTGGTTTGTTGTTCTTGGAGATGAACTGAAATAGTTTTGTACCAAATAGATCACACGGCAAAGTTCTTTCCCTTTTCTCTTGAATAGCTGGGAGCAGACTGTGATTTTTCTCATGTGCATTGTTTCTACACAATTATTTTATGAGATTCTTCCCGCTTACTGCCTTGCAGCGTGAGCTGCCCTTCTTGTTTCTGAATGGTCTAATCACTAAATGGTGTTGCCATCCTTCTCGGAGAAAACAGAACACGTTCTTATAAAGTTTCCTCGCTGCACGAACTTGACAAAGTGAATCTAAATCAGGCTTTTGCAAAGAACTCACTTGAATGAGCATTCATTGAATGGGACCACAAGAGAACTCCGAGCAAAGCCAAAGCAGACATTCTTTTGCAGTCTCAAACAAACCTGTAGGTACTGTTTTGCAACATGTCTATCACTGTCTGTGAAGAATAAAGGCCCTCAGGCCCACAGATCTTGGGCTTCCCCAAGAACACAGAGCTATTCTCCCTGCTGTCAAGTAGAAAAGAAAGAAAACAGTTGTTTCCTGGAATTTGTTTTAACACAGCTTCCAGTGCACATCGGGCTCCTATTTGTAATAAAGATCTGCATGAACATCTCGATGGCTGAGGGCTGGGATGGCCGTCTTCCCCCTGGCGTTTCACTAAGCTAGCTAAAGGCTGAATGTGGCTGTCTGTTTTACTACATCTGGAAATATACAGGGGAAAAAAAGCACTGAGACCTCTTACATAGTAGAAGTAGAGGATACTGAATTAAAACTAAAGCAGGGCAGGTACTTTACAGGTAACTGGAAGGTACTGGTAATTGACATGGTCTGAGAAAATAAATGATCCTGTGTATTCAAGTATGCATAGCAGAGAAGCTGAGTGGAATACTCCTCACAGTACTAACCAGTTTCAGGGTCTTAAACCCTCTGTTCCAATACACAAAGCTGTGACCCAGCCAAGCTTGTTAGCAGCGGCAAATTTATTCCTGTTTTTCTCTGATGGAATGGAGTTGTTCTTTTTTCGAGACAGGACTCAATCCATAGTGACAAAGGGTGGATTATCTGCTTCTCAGCAAGCGATTGAAACCTATCAAAGTGAGCTTGGAAGTGGCTTTAGAAAAGCTATTGAAAACATGCCAAGAGCCGTATAATACATGGAAGGAGCGCAGGGATGGTACTTCAATGCAGTATGATATTAGGATGTTGGCAGCATCTGGAGGACAGAGATGGTGTTTGGCAAATGATAGAAGTGGATATAATTCAGGACTGGAGCCAAACTCGAGCTTTACTTGACTGCTGACAGAATCTCCTCGGGGATTTCACCCTGTCATACTTAGAAAATTGTTTTCTCCTATTTGTAATGAAGCTCAAACTTCAGCATCTCTATATGCGCTATGGATGGAATGTCTTCCGAGGTGGAAAAATTAGCCAGATCTTTTCCTGTGTCCCAGCTTTTAGGTGTAAACAGAAGGGCTTCTGGAGATATCTTCCTGTTAAAGAGAAATTAAGGAGGGTTGTTCCTTGGGCTTACAGAGGAAAAAGCACTTCAGAATTGTTCTACCTTGTTTCCCTGGCAGCTCCTTCTTCATCTTGTGCCTATCTGTGGATTTGATCCTGTTGTTTAATTACAGTTCTAATTACCTTACTCATGCTTCATTCCCCATTGTCAATAAAAGGAATTTTAGGCAGCACTTTGCTCTTTTCTTCCAAGTGGCTGCATAAATTTGAACTATTTTTTTTTTAAGTGACTGATTATTTTATTGTGAAATCGTGCGTTCGGCCAGTCAACATTACTGAGTTGAGTCATCCCATTGTCAGAGAAAGCACCCTGGGGAGCAGAGATGAACAATTGCAGGCTATTTGTCATCAACAGCGCGTGGTGGTGCTTAAGCACACTGAGTGACAGCAAGATGACTTTATACTTATGCATGTTAAGTGCAGTGGAGTCTGGTGAACTCTTTGGTGGTTTAACTATGGGAAGACAAGTGAGTATAATGCCGTTAAACTACAAGACAGTAGATTCAGGTTTGATATTTAGAATAAATCATTTACTCAGAGGATGGCGAGGCACTCGTATGTGCTGCCCAGAGATGTTGTGGATGCCCCAACCCTGGAGGTTTTCATTTCATCTCTTCAGTGTCCTGTTGGATAATGTCATCCAATGATGACATCCTGCCTAGCGCTGACTATTAGAGCTGGTGTGTAGGCAAATGAAACATGAATGTTTCCCTAAAATGAACTGGTGTGGGGCAAAAGGAAAGCAACTGTAGTGCCTTCTACTGGGATATAAGAACTATGGGGCAATAGAAAACAACAAAGAAAAATGGGCTCACCCCTTTCTGACAACCACTGCCAGCTCAAGAGGAGTGCAGTCTCTGGAGAGTTGCAATTCCCATGCAACTGGAAAAATAATATGTGGCTGTCTACTAAACTACTTCAAGGGCACTCTAAAAGCAAACTTTACAGAGGGCAGTTTGTCTGGAAACATTTTAGGCTCTTGACTACCAGCAAGTAGAAATATTAAGTCCATCACGTAAAGAAGCACAGGTCTCATTTGTGCCCATTGATAAGACAACATGTATGGTGAAGAACACAACAGCCAGATGGCTTTGTCACTGGAAACTGTAGAGCAAAAAGTGTTTATCAAATATGGGTCAGCACTGTTATCTGTGAACCTGTCACATTTACTCATCCACTGCTAGTCCGGTGCTATCATCCTCAACTTAAGACAGCAAATTAACATGAAAAGCCTACTGTATCGCTTGCCCACAAGCAGAACCTCGTGGCCCTTGGATAATGCCATTCCAGTTCATAAGAACTGGTTTATATTTACACTCCCTGAAAACTTATTAACAATATCCCTTTCTCGCTTCTCCCACAGTTTCTCTTTAATAATAAATAGCCCTGATGAAAATTCAGAATGGAAACACAATAGATACCCAGATGGTTTCACATAGGGAACTTTGGCATATGTATTCTGCTATTTACTATTTCCATACTGAGCAGGCAGGAGTGCTGGTAACTTCCCATGGTAAAAACATGAGAAGGTAGGTGCATGTTCACATCAGTGATTGCTATGTTAGCAGCGGGATGAATGCGTTAGATACCTGCCTGGGAAAACAGAATGTGGAGAGTAAGTTAGAAAAGTGAGTCCTTACTTTCTTACTTTAACTAGATACGTACCATAACATTTAGCCTTGATACTTATGGGTAGAATTCTTCCTTTTTAGACCTCATATAATTTGTGCAACTGCTATTTTATTGTGCTAACGACACCATACACCTTCTAGAAGATGGTGGCAGCTATCATGTCGTAATACATATAAACAAAGCATGGCTAGTTCAGGACTGAACTAGCCTTGACAGACCAGCAGAACAAAGTCGACCCAACACTGCAAACCTAGTTCTTTCCACTTTGTTTCCAGCAGAAATTTCACCTCTTTCCTTTTACTCTTGCTGAATCTCTGCTAGATCTTGGGAAGACCACAGCAATTCAATTGCTCATCAGCAGAGCAAGCTTAGGACTACAACACTTACTTAATGTTCTTGGACTCAGTACTAAAAAGCAGAGAAAAATGGCCTTTTAGCCCATGGATGGAGTTTTTAACTGGAGAACAAAGTCAGTTTTACTTAGACTGACTTACAAAGTCAGTTTTTCCCACAGTGGGAAAAATCCAATTAAGTTTCTTTCCAAGGTGATTAATAGCAGTTTTTGATTTTCCTTGATACCTGTTTCACTTAACATTTCTACAGCAAAGGGCTTGCACTAAGTCATAGTATCACAGTATCGTGTGAGTTGGAAGGGACCTTAGAGATCATCGAGTCCAACTCCCAGGTTTCGAGCCCCCTGTGTAGCGAAGCGGCACTTCTACCCCCTGCGCCACAGGGGGGATTCGAACCCGGGCCCTTCAGTGCCGCAAGCAGCACTTTATAACACTGCGCCACCGGGGGCACACAAGTCAATCTGTTGGTAGTTTCTTATTAGCGCACAGTAGGATACACCATGATCTGTGCCACACGACTTTAGTGAATGAAGCTCAGGAGCATCATAGAGAAGGAACACGACCGTTTCAGAAACAAAACTTAATCTGTCCCAAGTAGAAAAAAACCCATAAATTTTAAATCCTGATACTAAGATACTCAAATTGATGAGACTACGACATTGCTGCTCCTTTTTTCTTTGTTCATCGATCCCTGCCTTTCACAAGATCATACACGTACAAGAC
This sequence comes from Excalfactoria chinensis, assembly GCF_039878825.1. Taxonomy (NCBI): domain Eukaryota; kingdom Metazoa; phylum Chordata; class Aves; order Galliformes; family Phasianidae; genus Excalfactoria; species Excalfactoria chinensis. The sequence continues at coordinate 74,643,775 of NC_092828.1, forward strand.
AGAGAACCAATCAGTTTGTGTGTTAGCTGCCAGCATCACATCTCCCCACATTTTATAGCTGCCCCCTAAATATCCCAGAGCTCAATATTCCTCAGCTGTGGGACAGAATCTACCTCTCTGTGGCTTTGAGAGCTATTTTTGGCCCTACTTGTTCCTATGAAATCCTCTTGCAGAGAAAACTTAAAGTTTCTCATTGCAGAAAACAATTCACTCCAGTGAGAAACATTTTGGTTTACATCTATTGGAAGCATCCCAGCACAGCGATAACTGAGTCTAAAAATATATATGCAAATATATTTATACCAATATGTACAGTACAAATATCTAATGTTATATTGAGTTATCATTAAACTGTAGATGTTTGCTTAGTCAAGATCTCATTCCATGCCATTCTTTTCCAAATGGAAGACTGAAGTTGTTCTTTTGCCTACATAAATGCTGTCCTCATATAATCACAAAAAATTAATTATGGATATATTTCAGATGTCATTGTTTTCATTGAGAGTCTCCTGATGAAACCGTGTATACATCACTTAGAACTGTATGGCCATTTCTCCTGATGGAATTATACCTCTGGGAATTCTGAAGTCCTTTCTCCCTTCTTCAGCTTTTCTTTATTCTAAAAAATGTTTATGTAGTGAATTGTATTGCTTTTTTTCTAGTCAGCTTTCTGAGTCATTTAAATCCTCTTAAGGAAATACAAGAATTTAGTAAGCAAAGTAACCAGTTACCTGAATTTTTCCCATTAAATCAGTTGGCCAGGCCTGTATCTCCAGTTCTGCCAGTTAAGGTAGATTGCTTAGCAATATGCAGGCAGACTTCTTTCTCCAGACACCAGCCACTCACGTTCACTCATCCATGTAAACAGAATGAGCACCTAATTTCATGTTTCTTCTTCGTGGTCACAAATGGAGCACATTCCCCTTGGTGGTTCAACTATTTCCCTTAACGTGAGTAGTTTCTTACCCTCCTTGTACTCTCCAATTACATCATTATTTTCTAATAAGCATGCTTGCGGATTTTATCTGTTGGTTGCTTTTGCCTGGAAGAACTCAAACCAGAGTTATTTTAAGACCAAGAGGAAGAACATCGGTTCTTAAAAAGATGGCACAGCAATCCATCAGTGTGCTACACTGACAATTTAATATGCATGATCAGTATGCTGAGCTGCCATCCTTCCTATAAAGCCATTAGCTATGTTTTCACAGGGAGAATCAGGTTGGACAATGCAAAGTTTACCAATAACTAAGATTATGTTGCCATTTGGAAGTCAATAAACATCGCTGTTGTACTGACTGCTGATATTCTGACAACCAGCAATTTTTCAGTCGCTGTGCATGTCATACTTTATCTATCATACTTCAGATTACTAGCAGAGCACTAAGCAACATGCCATGAGAAACATCAGTGTGCTGGAAAGACGTTCCATCTTTTGTTTGTAGTTAGCTGGATTTAAGACAATTTTGTTTTCTTTTCTTGAACCCTCTCTCTTACAACGCGGCCGAGGAAGGATGTGCTCAGAGGATCCTGATCCTGTGCATCCACTGCTGAAGTCATTTCAGTTACCTGCAGGAGTGCCGCCCCCCAGAGAAATGCACACATCTCCACCAGGACCACTGTGTCAGCTCTGAAATGGATGGATGCTTTTCTGCTTCCGGCTGCTCTGGCTTCAGGGCTTCAGTATGAAGAGAATAAAGGAAATCTCTAAGGTCCACTCTGAGTTTCCACTGGGAGACAAACTATCAATTATATGTTTCAATTAATGAAACTAAAAGGCTTGAGTTCAGTTTAACCACCTAAATTGAAAGAAAACTTGACAGAACCTAAGATTTACGCACCAGCTATTTGTGTCAGAAATGACATCAACATCTTTTAGTAATGCATTCAGGACGTGCTCTGTGTCAGAAGCAAAAGACAAACTGCCCTCACACCGTTCTGCAAACTGAATCCTGAATTGCACCAACCCTTATTTCAGTCTCAAAGCTCAGAACCTGCAGTGCAGTCCTGACCTAACTTACTGGCAACCTGCTCTTCTGGGGAGAGTGCCAGTCACAACAGCCCTTCCATGTGGCGACATTTCTGCACCTGGGAAAATGTCAGCTGAGTCTTAAATATTAATTCATATATGACATGTCTCACCTGAGCTGCTGGTTCTTTAGTCCTACAGTCCCACTTGTCCCTGCCATGCCTTCCAATTCCATGTCCCACCAGACTGGTTATTTCTGACTAATAGCACAGTAGATCTCATTACTTTATTGCCATACTAAAGTGGAATTACGCTCTGAAAAGTGCCTTTGTAAGATAAACAAATAAAATCTCATAGAGTATTACATTCACTAAGGGTCAGCGAGACAATGTGATCCTTGCTTAGGTAACAAGGGATGAACTCACCCCACACTGTGTGGCTCATTTTGCACGCTCAGCCCAGATAAGGGGAATGAAGACAAATAGTCTGTTTGCTACACGTGGAACTTTGTTGCATTTAAGTGTGACTCTAAGGACATGACCGGTGGCCTGATCTGAATACATGGGGATTGTCCCGCTGGTTTTGCAGTTGAAATTCACGCAATACACATGCAGATATAATGCAAGACAAAATAAGCTGCAGCTTAGTGTTGCCTGGCTTTGTTCTTTCCAGATGGCTGCAGCTTCGTGGTCAGCAGTGCTGAACTCCACCAACACGCAGTATTTCTCCTTCCAGTGAGGGAACTGAAAATGAAAGCAAATTGCCCAGCTGTGTGTATTCTGCTCTTTCACTCACTCGGTGATGCTGGGAGCACGGATCTCCGGAAGCTCGCAATCTGCTAAGGCCGGTGGTTTGTCAACCGCTGGCACCCTCTGGTGGAAGAGAATGGGGAGAAGATGTTATTGCTTAAGACACCTGATCAGGATTATCTTCTCCGAGATAAACAAAGCGTTTCTTTTTCAGGATTCTGCCATGTCGTTGCTGTCTATTCACAGGAACACAAGGAGCCTCTGCTTGTAGCTGGTTAGGTTGAAATTCTACTGGAAGTTAATGGCAGGAGGCAGTGAAGGGATGTTCAGCCAAGCATGTCAGTAGCTGAAATGAAACGAGCTCAGGACCAGGACAGCTCATCCTCAGCGAGCTCTGCACCCAGAAGCATTTTGCTGTGTGTGGCAGTGGCTAAAAGCAGCGAGGTCAGGCCTGTGTTACAAACCTTTGCTGATGTGGCCACACTTGCTGCAACTGAAGTGCAATACGGGGTTGCAACTGCTATGCAGCAAAATGAACAAACTCATCTTGCTCTTAATTAGGGCAGAAGGATCACCAGTGAGGTATCTTGGCAAAGGTGCAGTTTTGTAATCCACAACCATTTCCTTGCGCATCCTAACAGTACTCTCCAATGCAACATACGAGCTGCTGCAGATCTGGCCTGAGTTAACCTAGCAGGACTGACATGTCTCTAGTGGCTGGAACAGAGAAGGGCAGCCACCTAGAACATGGGCTGAACTTCAAAGCCACGCTTTAAATTGTCCCCTTTTTCTCCTTGCTGATAATTTTGCATTGTATCTGAGATCAATCAGGGAGAAGAAAAAGACTTTGAGCAAGAGACTAAAGAGACTAAGAGTTCTGTATGACACAACTGCTCAACATTTTATGTCTGGGGGATTTAGTCCCTTATCTCAGATGCCAGCTGAGGGGAATGAAAGACTTTCCTTGGAATGATGAAAATTAAAACATCATATTACAAGAAGTAAAGTTCAGACTGAAAGAGGTTTAGAGTTTCACCTTGAGGTTTGGTTTCAATTAAGTACTCAGAAATGCCAGCACCTCTTTAAATGATCTAAACCTCGTGGTAATGAATGGGTGGGAGGGTACCCATTTTCTCCTGCATTTTCTGCAGTCCACTGGGCATGGAAACTTAACTCAAAGCAGCCATTTAGCCTTAGTTTGTACTCAGAAATCTTTCTGAGAGTCTCTTATTTTAGTGGTCACGGAGCACTAAAGTAAAAGAGTAGAAATACTAAGTGAGTTGAACTTTCCTAAATGTCTAGAATGGTTTGTGTTCTATGATGGTAATGGCTTCGTGTACCATCTCATTTCTTTAAACATCCCCTCTTACCTAAATTCCAAGTGATGGCTGTACAGTACGCAGCACTGCTTGTGGCTCACTGCACTTCCCAGCTACTTTCTCTCCTCAATCCGACTGTGTTCTTCCCTTTGCTGTGCAGAGCCCACTGCTTTGTGTTTCTTCAGGGGCTGTCGAGACATTTTAGAGTTCAAGAGCCAAATTAGTGCTTGTCATTAAAAGAAATAAAGAGAATGACATCAGGAAAAGATTTGACCCCTCTTGTACCGCAAGGTTTTGTATCCCACTGAGTTCTGCTTTATTACAGTCCTTGTGGCAGAGCTGTAATCCGAAACAACAAACATCATTCAGCTTCACAGTGTTTACACACACGTCATTCTGGGGTAAATCTCAGCAAATAGTCCAGGGTTAGGAGTTCTGCAGCCCATTCTTGTGGTGCATCTCTGGTGTCTTCCGTGGTCTCAGTTTATCAGAGACATCCACACCAGTTATTGCAGGCTACCCCAGCGCTAAGATGAGATGAACTGTGCCAGCTCAATCATGAAAAAAAGAGGATTAAAAAGAGAGATTGTGACAGGTGGTCCCCAGACCACAGGCTGGTGAAGATTAAGGCAATTCGGCAGCAGTTGTATGAGTGGCACATGGTCCGCCTGCAAATTCAAAGCAGAGATAAGTGACTGATGGCATATAAGGTTTCTCTCAAGCGTCAGAGCAATTGCAGAACTGCCAAGCAGATCACAACTTGTGTCTGCAGAATGCAAGACAGTGTCAGGAGAGATGATCACAAGAGACATCAAAGCAATTTCAAGAAAGAAACAAGCAGTAACCAGAAAGCACTATGAGGAGACAGAAAGAATGAGTCTTGCAATGGACATCTAAATCACTGCTTAATTTAACCCCCAGTAAGAGTATCTAACAGCCCGAGTGCAGCACTGGGGCTGACCTGGTTAAGGTCAGTCAACCAGCACCTTAATTCTCTCCTGAAAACTCCTGAGTGATGTGACATTCTTCATAGGGTGGTCTCTTGGCTGTTGTGCATATCGGCTGTATGTCTGTCTGCCCTTCTGTGGGTCGGAATGAAATCTGGAATCTACAATTATTGGGTCCCAAACCTCTATTCTCTACATCAAATTTCTCCTATAGAAAAAAAGGCATCTACCTTTTCCCATCTTCTTTTCTCAGTGTAACTATGAAGGTTGAGTTCCTGCATGAAATTGTCTAATAATTTGCTTGCCCTTATTTTCAGTGCTTAAAGCAGTCTAAGAGAAGCATTGCTGGACTTACAGCATATTGTTATAGTTACTACCTTGATGAATATAACCCTGTTCTGTCTGCTCACTCTTCTCTTCAAGTATTCCCTGCTGACTCCTTATTGACTTTCCTACCAGACATAAGTTTCTTTATTTTCTGTACCTTCACAGCTTTTCCCTCCGCAGGTCTCCAAAACCTTCACAACCAGTCTTCACTTCTACCATCTCTTTATCACCATGAAAATGCTCCTTCCTATTCCAGTTCCCCATCAGTCCATGGAAAGCTTCCATGTTGTTGAAACAAGTGAAACTCCTATGGTTTGGTATTTACTTTTTTTCCTCTTTCTATTTTTATGTTTGAGAGGAGGTCCTTGTAACTAACAACTCAAAGCCAGCTTCACTTCTAAGACACTCTGTGCTATAAATCCACAGCTGTATATCCAAAGGAAGCTGAACTCACTGGTGGACAGTAGGAACACTCTCACCGTGCTTCCATCGATCAGAACCCATAACACAAAACCTATTAACAATTCAGGACAGAAACTATATCTGCATTATTTCATTACCTAGTATGTTCCTTGACTTCCAGTTAGGTAATGCACACAGAAATACAAGTGCAAATACCACAACCTAACAGACACCCTGTCAGGATGCATTCCCGACCATGCTCTGGTGAAGCAAACACCCGTGAAGACCTTCAGTTAAGCTCACGAAGCATGATTCAGGCTGTCATGGTACTTCTCAGTGCCTTCAGTTCAGACAGCAGTGCCAAGCCTGTCAGTCGTCTGTTAGACTTAGCTGGAAAAATCCTGCTGCAGAAATGTTCAACGGAAAATAATAAGAGCCCAAGTGGTCAGATATTCATCCAATTCAGAGCAGGAGATTTTAAGAGCAAATCTTCCTGTGAGATTCCCAGCATTTCAGGCTTCTAATCCCTTTGTGAACCCTGAAGCAGCTGGATCCAAAACAGAAAGAAAAACTTACAACAGACTGCATAAAAAAATTCAGACCTGTTTGAACTCCAGACACATTGTGATTTGAGTTGGCAGTGAAAGTTTGGCTAAAGCCTTCCTGTGTTTACTCTGCAGGCTCAGCGCCGCCTGGGCCCGATCTTAACACAGATGGAGCTCCTGCAGGCTTCCAGTGAATCATGAGGACTGGTCCCCACTTGAAAATCAGCTCTATTGTACAGGAACAATCAGGAGCATTCAGGCTGAACAGCAGATCAAAAAGCACACCTCCACAAATCACCACCTCCATTTGTTCTGCCATGCTCTCTTCTAGTAACTGCCTCTAATAGGTGCCTTGTGTTTTAAGGCGGTGAGGGCCATTGGACTGCCTGGCCTTTTTTTGGGGGGTGGGACTCAGACAAGAGGGCACAGCCCAGCGGGGAATGCATACAGGAATGCCACATTTCCTCCCTCAAAAGATTTCTTTTGTGATAGAAAAGTGCAGAATTTAGGCCGACTCTTCTGGAAGGAGAAAACAGATCGTCACTGGGAGAAGGAAAGAAGGAAAATCACCAGGAGCAGAAGGGCTCGGGAGGTCTAACAGAAGGAAGATGTAGGACCTGGATAGGTGCTGCCTGAAGTCTGATCAAAACGGTCGGTACTGGCAGAAACTAATGCCCGTCAAAAGACTAACAGTGTTATATCTCCTGACACGAGCCATCTCTGGCCTTCTCTCTGTGCTGAGGAGGAAGAACAGCATGGGTTGTTTTTAATATTTCCCGGCTTTGTTTTTAAAGAGACGAAAATGAGAATGTTAAAAATAGGCTCCAATTAGCTTATTGTGGCCAAGCAAGCCATCACATGTGGATCACCAAGCAGCCCACTTGGGTCTGTATCAGCTACACAAAACAACTGTTCCTACTGTACATACAGATCAAAGACAGGATTGTCTTCTCCTTTAGACACCTCTGGAAACAGAATGTTAAGATGCCTGTTGCCTTTTCTTTATTTAGCTTGTGGAAGCTCTGTGTACATTCCTGAAATCGAAGCCCGATTAAATTTGCAGCTCGCTTTAAAGGGAGAAAACAAACAACCCTAAACTGACTGCGAAAAACAAATACATAAATGGGAGAGCCCTGCAGCCCTAAGGAGAACAAGTCATTCCTACCTGCACCCTTTGCTCCCAATGCCTGCTCTGATTCCCTTCCCTGCACTCTCTTTAGCAGGATGCTGCCCACACAGGATACACAACACTAAAGCCTACCAACAGGCTTCTACTGAGCACTAATAAAACATGCAATGATTGTGCGTCCCTTTTTAAACTAATAAATAAATGTACAGGTCTGATCCTTTCCTTTGGTAGAGGCAAGATACGTTTTTGCAGATCCTAACACTGTGAATTCCTTAGTCTGCTTTCATCTAAAATCTGTCCAAGGAACATACAGAAAAGACAAAGTCATGCAAGCCCATGGATTACAGAGAGCTATTTTCTTGATGAGAAACTGTATGATCTTCAGAAAGCAGCTGATGCTGTGGCTTTCTGTTCATCATTGCATCAGCTTCTTCTGCAGCTTCCTCGTTACAAAGGCGGAGTCCACTTTGCTAAAGGTGCACCTGCAGCACGACCCTGTCCTGGGATGACATCCCTCCATTAATCACCCCTCAGTGTTGTGCAGAGAGATGTGTGCTTACCAACCACCTCAGCATGTGGGCCTCCCGCCTCTATCCTGATTTCATTTCTTTAACATTTTCCTGCATTCTTCACTTCCTTTAATTACAACACAATAAAGAAATACCTCCACCATTACTAATCTGCTAAAGGACAAATCTCCAGGTAGCAAGCAAATGCTGCAGGGAGGTTCCTGTCTGCTTTACATGGTGCCATAAATAGGGAACTGCTGTATGTGACAGGAGCAGCTCCACAGAGTTTCGCTGATGTGAAAAGAGAATCGGGGCTCAGCAGCTTGGTGAAAGCAGAACTGCTCAGCAGTGCGATAGCAGACAGCTTCACCTTTCAGTCCTCAGAGGCTCAGCTTCAGGTCTGGTTCCCTGCCTGCCCTCACCCTGATCTCACTCCTTGCTGAGACAGGCCTGGTTCTTGTTTCATCACCTTCAAATCTCCCTCAAGCAGATGTTACCGCTCAACTCGCTCCTCCTCTTTGGTATTCATCTTTCTGTGTGCATTAGAGCAATGGGGACAGCAGGCAGAAGGAGGCTGTCATACGGTTAAGCAGCAACCTTCATTCTCCAAGGCTCTCTGGCCAGCTCCTTACATATCCTTTCCACGCTCCCTCCCCTGTGGGTCAGGACATCCCAGTGAATAACAGACTGCAGAGCAGGTCCTACCCTGCAGTGAACAGCTGGAAGCAGCTGGCACTGGCTGCGCACACCAATCATGGCAATAAAAGTATGTGGAGACAAAGTAACACATCACACTGTGTTCCCAGCTATTAACCATAGCATATTTGCATAATTCCTCATAGGCAGCATTGACAAGTGCCACAGTTGTGAAATGCTAGAAGTACGTTACTGCAGAGCATCAAAGACACTTCCCAAGGACTGAGGGCAGGGAGATATTCATCTTCACGGAGGGCTTTAATGGGCATGCTGGCTTGGTGCTGTGGGACAGCTGCCAATAGGGAATGTCCTTAGTGCGCCTCCTGTATTTCACCACACTTTATCAAGGGACCAGTCCAGGCAGTGCCAGCAGCCGGTGCTGGAGGGAAGTGGCCTTCAGAGCACGAGGACAGGACTGATCAGCAGCTCATAGCATCAAACTGCCACACTGCAGGCTCCCATGAGCCACCAGGGATGGCTTTTCCCCTTGTTTCCTGTTCTGAGCGTTCACTTGGCATTAAGAAATGGCAAGAATAGAGCTGAAATATCAACAACGAAGCAGATTACAAAACACGCTGAACAATGGGAAGGCAAAGCAGCTGCAAATTAGGAAGTTTCCAGCATGTACTTTCTGCTCAGAATGACAGGAGTTTTTCATCAGCCGGCTGCCCACATAAAATCCACAAGAAAAATGTACATTTCTCAAACAACCATCACATGGGAGAAGACAGACTTTTCTCTAAGAGCTATTTCCATGGTAACTTCTAAATTCAAAGCTCAAGCTCTTTTGGCTGCAGGGATACTTAGAAAAGGTAACAAAATTGTTTGCTGCTCTTAATAATGGCAAACCATCATTGCCGGCCTCTCATGCAAATTAAGCTGGAAGTTTCTGCTTAAAGCACGCCCAAATCTGGCTAAAAACAAGCAGGGAAAATGTCACCCTCGGTGACAACATAAGGAATTAGAATAGGAACATATTGATGCTTTTACCATTGTAGTTTACAACCAGCAGCTAATCGTGCTTCTTACCCTGTCAAAATTCAAAGCGGGTCACATATTATGTTATATAAGCATATCCAAATTTTATGCACAGATAAATTAATCTACAGCTACAGCAGTTCGGTGGACACCACAGCACAGAACAGTCTATGACCGACTGAAGGCGAGGGATCTTAAATCGGGAAACAAATGCTCCCTGGAATACACACAAACCACAAGCCTTGATAGAGCCCGGCATTTCATTTGCAAGAGTTTATCCCTGTTAAGTGAGGTAATACAACCCATGCAGGAAGAAGTCATAGATGGCCGTGTTGTTAAAGATTGTATACGCAGAGAGGAAACGATGCACTAGGAACTTTCATTCAATGGGCTAATGCAATAGACAAGATTAGGCATTTCTTAGCATGTGAATGCCGGAGTTAGCAGCTGTCATTACACTGTTTTAATGAGGAAGATGGGAGGAAATCATTGCATTCAGTTGTCTTAGTGAAATACTTCCCATTATGATGAACTCTGCAAAGCACTAAGTGCGCATTCAAAGCCCTCCTGAGGTCATTTTCTCCTCCAACAACAAATAATAAAGTTAGGAGTTAGTTTTGCCGAGGTCACATGGGTGAATAAATCAGAATCTGCCTTAAGCCACACACAGCTTTTGGCTTTAAGTATCACTTCAATACTTCAAAAGCCCATTCCACAGCAGCACATCGCTCACTGGCTGTCTTCATAGGGTGTCGGGGCCGCTTGGAATGGTGTAGATTGCGCCCATGGATTTACAGGATTGGGTCCAATGCAAATCAGCGCACTTTACGTTTGCAGAGGTGAAAGGCAGCAGAGTAAAATGGATATCTCAATTCACTGAGCAGCATTTGGAAAAGTCTCTAGTTCTAAATAGAGACTCCATTAAACATCTCTGAAAACAGGGATCGCTCCAACCATGGCTGCCAAAAAGCCTATTAGAAAGTGCTGCATGGAAGGCAGCTCGCAGTCAAAAGTGCTGATACCTTTGGCAGATTAAAACTCAACTGAAACTATGAAATCACTGATAAAGCACAAATGTGGAAGCTCCTATCTAACATTAAACCATAAATTATCAGAAGGAGGTTAATTTTGAGCAACTATTTCTAAAAACCTGCATCGTTGTCGGCCTCTCCTACAGTCCATGGCAGGACTCCAAAACCCTACAGGAACCAGCTTTTGTGGGCATTCACGAATGCCCGTTTTGGAGCCTTTAGCAAATTGCAGGAAGTGCTACAGATTATCAGCCTGGTGGCCCAAAAGACACCGTATTGACTCACTGCTTTTCAAAGCGGTCAGTTAGCAACTGTTTTCATCCTCACTGCTTACCTTGCTTCAGACACGGATCCTGTCTGTAGAACAAGTAGTTAGAAAGCAAGCAAACAAATAAACCACCCAAACCATAGAATCACAGCATGGCTTAGATTGGAAGGGACATTAAAGTTCTTCCAATGCCTTGTCGTGGGCTGGTTGCCACCCACCAGATCAGGCTGTCCTGGGCTGTGTCTGACTGGCTTTAGATGCCTCCAGGTTTGGGGCATAAATAATTTCTGTGGCTCTCAAGAGGCATCACCTTCTTTCTCGTCCAAAGATGAAGAGGTCGCTGCCATTTCTGAGCTGCTGTGAAGTCTTGGTAAAGCAGTAGATCTGATCAACCTCCACCAATATGCAGCAGTTAGATATCAGAGCCCCCCGCAAGTGGTCCCTGTAACTTCTTTCTGCTTCTGCAATCCAATTTCTCACTGTAATTGTGTATCATCTCCAGCTTAGTCCCTCTTCTTCCACCTCCGGCTATTCAGACACCCCACAGGGGTGAAGCTTTGGTAACAGGACAGTCCAGGACTTATTGCGCTCTGCTCTCCTTGGCCTTGCTGAGCACTGTTTTCAGTGCAAAATCCTGGTGGGGGATGTGCACCTCCGGCCGGAACAGCGGCTGATCCCCACAGGAATGAAGGATGGATGTGATGAAGGTGGAGCTGGAGTAGCTGCGAAAGGCTTTCAGTTAGTGGCTCCTTATTTGTTGCTGCAGGAAGCGGGGATTGGAGGCGGGCCACGGGCCGGGAAATAAAACCTCCTGGAACGGGACTTCGGCTGGTTGTGAGTACTGTGCTCTAGCTGCTGAGTGCCTCGCCGTAAAATAAATAAACAAATAAATAAATAAAAGCAAGACAGCGTGAGCCAAGCGGACAGAGCAGGCCCTAGGTTACCCACCATGGCCAGGGGGCTGCTCTGCATCCTGCTGCTGGTCCTGTGGGGCGGCCCCGGCCGGGCGGCGGAATACTGCCACGGCTGGGCGGACGGCACACAGCGCTGGCACCGCGGCTTCCAGTGCCCGGAGCGCTACGACGGCCCCGAAGCCGCCCTGTGCTGCGGGACCTGCAGCCTGCGATACTGCTGTTCGGCCCCGGAGGCGCGCCTGGACCAGAGCCTGTGCCCGGGAGAGCAGCAGCCCAGCACCAGGCCACCAGCACCGGGTAAGCAGCTGTGCTCCGGAAGGGTGGAGGGGGTCTCCTATTTGAGTCAGCTCTGCTCTTAGAGAAGTTTCCAAAGCTGCTGACAGAGTAAACCAGTAACACCTGTGCTGTTTTTACTGTAGCAAAGCACGTGTGCTGTTGAAGTGTTTTGACAGTTAGTGAATGCGGGTGCCTCTAACTAACGGGTTAAGCTCAATTTCTGTGTTGTAAGAGTACCCATAGCCCTCAGACTGAAATTCCATAGGCAACCCAACAGCAGCTTGTTCATATATGAAAAATGTACAGTGATAGGTCTAGATTTTAACTCAGTTGATCACGCTCAAGTGAACAGTAGCTGTGGCATTTGAATATTGACTCCTATGAATGCTGCCTATTGAAACAGTATTTCCATGGGTATAAATGGCCAATGGTTGGTATATGGATGCTAGGGTGAGTGTCTTGAGTAACCAACAATAGAGTATAACCTAGAATATCCCTTTAGTGAACAGCTGACTAACACCACTCTTCATTTTCAGTGCCTGTGTACCTGCCGTTCCTTCTTGTCGGGTCTGTGTTTGTGGCATTTGTTGTTGGTGGTGCCTGCGTTGGAATTTGCTGCTGCAAGTGCTTAAAATCTCAGGATGATGAGCAGCAAAATGGACTTGCACCTGGTCAGACATGGCTACTAGAACCCAATCTTCCTCCTCACCTCCCCAGCTCTGCTGCTGCTGGTTCTGCTACCAGAAGCTCACTGAGAAGTGATCCTCAGCCCAGAAACTTCTGCATGGCTCTGACTCCAGCTCTTCCCATTGCTGGGCTGTCAGATGAAACTCAGTTCTTAAGTTCTTCACCTACTAGGGGCCAACTCCTGCACCCCTTACAGGCCAGCCACAGAATGCCCCCTGATCATATCACACTAATGGCTCCAGCAGCTTTCCTTAAAAGACCGTATGGACACAGCACTAACGTATGTCCTGTTGGTGTAATGCAGGACAACCAAATGTTGTACTCAGGAGTTCATAGCTGAGTTAAAAAGACACATCAGAATACAGCCTGGACTGCATTCTGCTTCACTACAAGAAGTCATTCGGAACCTAAATGAGAACTTGCAAGCATTTGAATGCATCAGTAAGTGCATCCATTTTGACTTTTTCTATTTCTGAAGATTCTGGTTCTTGGTTTTTGTATTATTTTAATATTATCGACAAGGGTGAGATTCTGAAGATTTCAGACCTGCTCAAGGAGTAACTAAAGCTGTAGAAATGTTTCACCCTTTCCGTGTCCTTTCAAACTGCCATGCCATGCCCTGGGGGATAGATTAGAGGGCTTGGTTTCAATTTCCATGCATGACACTTCTCCTGTGGACAAAGAAAGGCTGTACTTAACTTTGCGTTTTTATCGGCAATAAGATAAAACTCTGCCAGTGGCTTCACCTGCCCCCAGCGAGCTGGGAGCAACTTCTAATCCTACCTTCAGTGAAAAGCATGTTTAGTACAGATAGTGGGGAAGGTAATAAAACAGTATTTTTTTCAGTGGCTTGGTAGTCTTTTTTTCCCCCTTTCTTTACCACATTGGACACTTCATGTGTATGAAGAATTTCAGGGAAAGGTGAAAACAAAATGCGATGTAAAACGTGACTCCAGTGGGTCAGGGTTTTCAGTTCTCTGTAACCATGCTGGAAGAGCTCTCCGCTGCTTGGCCTCTTTGTTAAGATGCTCGCTGCCTGACCGCAGCCATCCCCTTCACAGCAGGACACCGATAGGAAGAAGTTGTCAGAATACACTGCTCACTGCTGGAGCATTTTAACACTTCCTCGCAGCACGGAAACCTACGTGATTACACTGTGAAGGCATGCTAAAAGGCCTCCACAGGTGTCACCAGGAAGAGCAGGGACCAAGGTTTAACAATCTTATGTGCGTAAGGGGTAAACTAACAGCCTTGCCTGCATCAGTACTACGAAGGCTGCTACAGCAAAGGTACTTGGAGACCTCACCTGTTAATCAACAGAACTGCTCTTTGCAAGCAAATGGGTGACCTTAGATTGCTTTATCTGTATTTTACTGAGAACCTTGCTCTGGTGAGTGGTACGCCCTGCCTAATGCAGGCACTAAGCATGTATGTATCCTGCTGCCCAAGTTTGTAGGGGCAAGCTGACACAGCTGAAGGACTTCCTGACATTTTCCTGGGTGTGAATCAGAAATCTCACATCTTAGCTGACCCAGGGGTACGACTGAATGCTTGCTTAACCAGTTCCTATTATGGAACAGTGAAAACAAAATATCCTGCAAATAAAAGCTTCCCAAAAACAGTGAGATCCAAGTGTCACACACCTGGTTCACTTCTAGGAAACAAACAAACCAAGCAAAAAAACCAACAGCAACCAAGTAAGGCTTCTGGAATGGTGCTCCTGGACTTAACAAATATGATATTCCCTTCACAGTAAGGGAAACGTTACTGGGATTCATTGATACCTACACCAACACAGCACTGCGGGAGGACTGCTGGTTTTTAAAGCTAGGTTTCAAACTTGTGCTGCTGGAAGCAACCTTTTTTTTATCAGGTACCTCTTGTTTGCCTTTGGCTTCGAACAGTCTGTCGTGGAATGGAGTATTTGAGCTGGTTATCACCCAGTTTTGCTATCAGGCTGATAAAAACTCCAGTCAGTTCAGAGACAAATGAACAGAAGATCCCCTCTGTTGAACAGCCCTATGCACTAAAACACAGAGGAATTTGTGTAGCATTGATACGCTGGACAATACATGTTATGCTTGGTAGACTTAAGAATTAGAAATAGGTGAGCTTATCAGCCCTTCTCTCCTTTTCTGAATCATGGTTGTTCTAGCACAGACTTTTCTGAACTAGAAAGGTAAAGGAATGTTGAGCTGGCAGTCAGGGCACCTAAACCACAACCTGCAGTGTGTACCGACCTCCTACCAACAACGAGAATCTCCAGGAGGCTGCTGGAGAAGGCTTTAAATCAGATAAGGGAGCAGAGAACCTGCTTTCCTGATAGCATTAGACAGAAAAAGGGTCAAGAACTCATATGTAGCCATAAAGAATTAAAGAGAAAGAAAGCTGATAAGAACAGAAGAGCAGAAAAGCTGGACTGCTCAATGATAGCTGCCTTTGCTGCTTCTTGGCTGGGATTTGCAGCAAAACATTTCTCTCCCCCACCTTTCCCTGCACCTGAAGCACAAAGCAAAGGGGCTTAACCCAGCAGAGCGCAGAGGCAGCACAGGGATGCAGGTTTCTCTGGATCCCCTTCCCAGCGTTTTCTGTAACGTTAGGGTTAAAGCTCATTGCAGCCACACCAGGTCAAATGCTTCAGGTGTGTGATATTTTCCAAGACTACAGCTTGGGAAAAGAGAAAACAAGAAGCATCCAACTTGCTGCACCCCGAGGGCTGCGGAGACGTTTTACAATGAGAGCCTGTTGGCGCTGAGCGGGGGCTGCGAAAAAGGCGCAGAGCATCCTTTACGTAAACGTTACCACTTTCCTGATCGGAGGGGCCTCGCTCCCGAGGTTAGCACGTCTTTAGGTGGATGGGGTATGTCCATATTAATTCCTCTTTTTTCCCTAAGCTGAATAGCTTTTCCTGCTTCAAGCCAAAGAAGTACTTAACAGCGGCTAATAGTCCGTTTAGCACCCATTGTACCGGAGCTCGGCTTGCTTTGCTTAACGATGCTCCAGCGCCATTGCCCTCAACTTCTAATTAAGAAATGATTTATTCTCTTTAATCCTCAGTAACAACACAGATGATCTGCATTGTTCTCACTGTATTCTCCCCGGATTTAGGAAGAAAGAACTTCAGAAGAAGGAATTGAAAAGGTGAGGATTACAGCTTTAGCTCCCGAGGCTTTGTAACGCCTCGCTCAATGGTGTCCAGCTGCTTTCCTAGGGCTTTGTCTGCATTTGTCATTGCCTTTGTTTGAACAGTGATCTTCATTTCATTTAACTTAATGTGTCCCTAATGGATCTGAGATAATCCAGAATGTAGTTTTTCGTTCAGGTATTCGGACAGACTTAACCAAGCCAGTTTAGAATAGGCCAGATCTGAATGTTGCACTGATTTGCGTCTCCATAATGTTCCTGGTGGGTTTTTCTTTCTGCATCGGTTTGCTTGTTAGCTTTTTGCAGCACGGATTCAATATACAGCGCTGATCAACGCACCCTGTGCTACTAGAAACCAAGAGGAATGCAGCTTAAAGAGCTTTTATTTCTAGTGCTGCAAACCCCTGATTTTCCCAGTGCTGAATAAGAAGCAGCCCCCCTGTCTGACTAGGTCTGCCCAGCGCACCTTGAGGAAGACAAGGGTACAAAGGAGCTGTACGGGGTCTGTCGCTGTTCAACCCTTTCAAGGCCACACAGTGTACTGGCAGAACTCCGAATGCGTTCTGGCAATCGTGGTCCTATAGCTTAGACAAGTCTCTTACTGCTGTTTAAAACTTGGCATTTCTTTGGTTAAGAATGAAGATCAATACTTGCCTTGCATTAAGAGACGACTTTGCTTTAACAGCACAGTTGCAGTTTCTCTAAAAAAGTGTAAAAATTGAGTTAACATTACTGGTGCTGTATCCTTTTCCATGTTTATGCCAAGAGCTTTGCCAAGATCTGCAGCAGTTCATTCCAGCCAAATACATTCAACTGAGCTGAAAAAAGAACCCCCCATCTAACCTTCTAGCAGAGCTACACCAGTTCATTGTGCTTCATTATCAGGAACTCTGGCAAAAAGATAGAAAACTGTCAATGTGCAAAAGCACTCTGAGCCTACAGACATCTGTGAGATCTCAAACCAGGGAGGTTTCCTCTTACAGTTGTTGTATTATTTCCTTAGCACCTTCATTTAAGTTTAGTTAATTATAATGCAAGTCCAAAGTTGAAAACATATATATACACTTATAAGACAGAGGAAATTTGTATATATCTATTGCTCCGAAACCATTTGGGTTGTCCTTACATCACCACTCTATATTGTACAGTGCCTAGTCATTAATAAGGTAGAATGGACAGTATCCATCAGAGCTGCACATACTAGGAAGTGCCTATTAGAGTCCCAGCAGCTTAATACAAGTGCATGAGGGGTGAAGGAGGCTCACAGGACAAAACGAGATTGGATGTTTTTAATGCAACAAGCCAGGCCACTGAGGAACACACAGACCTCCACAGACTGGGTGCACGTGGCTGCACAGCATCTGATGTGGCAGTGAAGGTGGTGCTGCACCAGATCTCACAAACACAAAGGGGGGAAGGCTGCAGTCTCTTTTTCCTACCGAATCTATGCCTGCCTAGGGAAAAAAACAAGCATCCTTACATGCTCCCTTTTCCTTCTAGGGCCTGTGAGATGCAAAGCATATCTGTAAACAGGCAGTCTTGCTGGCGCACTTTGTTTGTCCTCTAAATTAAATAAGCTCCCTTGAGCAGGAGCACCATGGGAGGTTTCAGCCTGCAGAAAATGTGCTGCCAGCTTGCTTCTTCCCCTGCAATGCATGATGGCTGGCACAGCAGCCCAGCTGCTGACTTCAAGCCTCATCCCTGCTTCTGTGACATCAGGCAGAGATTGCTTAGCCAGGGTTAGAGAGTAGCTGCACAGCAGTCCTGATTTCAGATGAATGAAACTGGAAACATTCTTCTCTTCCTTGGAAACACAGCACGGAGCTGCACATACTAGCCTGCCCACCTGCCTGATGCCTGTCTGCGAGCTTTCATGTTGATCTGCACATGAACTTTGCTGGAACAACTCCTTTCTTCAGATTTTAATGGCTAGTATTCTACTAACAAAAGATTTCCAAGTAGTTCTTGTGAAATAGGACTGCCATCTCCTGTTTATGAGGAATAGGAATAGGTTTTATGGGGGACAAGGGGATATCTATCCCTTTTTGTGCTAGAGACTAATACTTGTTCCCTGATACGGGTCTATCAATGTCAGAGTCCACCTCACAGGTATTTATAGTTATCTTTCTTATGTTTCAACTGCTGATTATTGCAATCTCTTCTTGTTGAGAGCAGCATGTCTATTATTTTTATAGATGAATAAGTGAAGTCTCAATATGAGACTTTTTCATGTAGAGATGAAAATGCGGTGTTTTAATTTGCCATGCAACATTTCCAAAGATAAGGCAACAAATCAGGGGAGGACAATAGAAGCTGAAGTTCAATTCATGTTTACTCTACTAGACCCTAAGAAAACTTGATTCTGGATCCAGAACCTCGCTGTGGTTGGCACAGGACCAGGTTCTTGTCCACAGCTGCTCAGACAATATCAGTGCCAGCAACATTTTACACATACAGCCACACTGCGTCTTTGAGGCAATGAAGTGCTTCTCGTATAGACGCAGTTGTATTGATAGACATACATTTTGTACCAGTAAAATTACTTCCAAGAACAAATCAAGCTCTAGAATAGCCACACAGGATATTTTCTTATTCTATCTCTATAAGGGAATAGAATTGCTTGATAACATGCTTAGATACTGCCATGATTTTTACTAACACAGAAACGTCAATAAGAGTCTTTAGTGCAGACAGGGAGAGATATATGTCTGTTCATTACTTTAATGGACTGAAGCTGATTTGCTTAATTGCTGTGGTTTCTTCAGTCAAAGGGATATGTAACCCAAGAGCACTTTGAGGTTTGGATAAAGAGAGATTCAATTCCACACTTAGCAGAATATATGATGCAGACAACTTGCAGTGTAGCTTGCACACTTTGGATTTCTCTACACCATATCTTCGAGTTCTGCTTATTAAAAGCAGTCACAAGGGCCACATATAGATAGCATCACCCCTCTAATGGAGATCTTATTTTAAATCTTTCTTTGGCTTCTGCACACCAGCCTTTAAGGATGCAAGTCTTTGGTCATGAATATGTGGGAGAAACGTAAAGTTTCTACCCTGAATATAAGAAATCCACTGGTAAGTAGTTCTGTCAGCAACAGAAATTAATGAAGCTTGGCTTCCTGTGGAGTTGCCTTGTGTTTACATGGTCTGATGCTTAATAAGGTGAAAAATGAGTGAAGCTTTTCTAAGGCTTCCCTACTCATTACGACTCACTTTCCTGTGGTCTCTTGTACTGGGTGAGTCCTACACATTACCTCTCTCTGTGAGTGTTACCTTTGCCTCTTCCACCTGCCTCCATTAGAGTTGTGAAACCTTCTAATCTTTGAGGTTTCAACTCTAGTATCACATATTTGCAATTTGATCAATGGATTCCAAACATGCAGGGGAAGATTAAAAAGGAAGACTTGCCTAGTAAGCAATATGTCAATCTCATCTCTCAACATGTGGTGTCCTCAAGTCTCCAACAAGAAGTCTCACGAACTAAATTTTGTGATTGTTCACTCCTCATCCCCCACTTCCTGAATTTGAGTATCACACATTAAGGATCTTGAGCTAGCTACCATATATGAGCTATGCATACATTTATTTCCACTAGAAGAATGCAAGGCTTTCCTCTATTAAAGGTAGGAGAAACTAAAGTTGTAAACAGCAATCTTTTGCAACTGGTAAATTGTTTACAGTATTTTTATTACCAGCTAACAGATGAGATCCAGCCAGAACTGATTCCCCTAGAGCCATCCTCTAATACCTGAGCATTTTGATTACGAGGTATCTGCTGTTTCTTGAACTGAACTTAATTTCATCAGTCTGTGGCACAAGTGGGAGCAGGAGGTGTTCTAGTCTTCTCAGACAGCCCATCTCAACACATGTTGCAGAACCTCCTAAATCAGATATTGCTTAAGAAACTTGAGCAGCCTTTATTGGTAGTTTCAGCAACAGTTCCTCTGTTTAGGCAATTTCAAGTAGTCATAGAGGCCGTGGTTTGATTTTAATGTCGGATATATGAAATCCCAGGCATCCTGACAGTGTAACTTTGAGCGAGGCAGAACAATATGATCACACACCTCATCAGGTTAGCCAGGGCATATGCTACAGTGCCCATGCGGCCTTTGTGGTTTATGTTGGCTTTTGATCAGCTCTGTGAAGATCGATGATACCTGGTGTGTCATAAAATGTGCCGAGACAAATTTATTACACACCATTTTAAAAACAGACTCGAATCAAACGGTTTGTATGAGTTCAATGCTCCACTCCACATGTCATCAGGGCTTTTGATTCGGTACAACAAGCCAAAAAACAGATTTTGCATGTGGCAGAATTTCACGCTTAAGTTACCAAATGAAGGCGTGCCCTACAAGAGAGACCTTGCACAACACTTGACAAACTACACTCTTATTTTAGTAAAAATAAATCTGATCATCGTGAGAATTTTTCAAAGTACTGTAATCAAACTCAATTTATATTGCAGTTTGGGACGCAATGGCAACAGTCACAGCTGGAACTTATGAAACCTCAAGCTTCCACCCAAGCTTTTCCAATGTCAACGAGTTTCAGCAGGGGATTAACTGAATAAATTGTATAAGGGACTCACACAGCGAGCAAGAGAAACTGAACTTGTGGGAGTTCACTTTCCTTGCATTCATTAATGAGCAATGAACAGATTTCTGAAAGCAAAAGTGCTGCAGCTCAAACGGCACAGATAACTTACATACTAACATTGCACCAGGGGGTAATAGTAAATGTGAGAGAGCACAGGTGACCCTGCTTCAAGAGTGGGCTTTAAACCCTCAAGAACCTTCAGTAGAACACCCTGGGGAATCATTGCCTGACTTAACACATTTATCGAATCCTGGGAGTTGGACTCGATGATCTCTAAGGTCCCTTCCAACTCACACAATACTATGATACTATGCTTCAATTTCACTAAAGGAGCCATTTCTGTCAAGACCCTAATTTTTGAAGGGAAACTTCTTACAGTTTCTTCAGACATTTTCACATGGCTTACCTGTACTAGAATTTGGTGAAGGTAAATAGTTATGGGAAACTATGACCTAAGGAGTTCATTCACAAGTAGACGTCCTCTGGAGAACATTTTGAGCAAGGACTTCTCTACATGGCATTTGGAAGAATGCGAGTCGTATACAACTCTATGTTTTCTGTTAGGGAGGCTGGACAGGGAACTGGGGTCTAACCAGAGCAGGGTTCTTTTTTTACATTAATAGTAAAATCTTCTAGGAACAGTAAGCAAATTCTTACCTGTCTTAGAGGCAGGTGCAGTACTTCAGGATGGCTATATAAAGTAGAATAGGATCTGCAACAGGAACATGAGTGGTCAAGACTTTATTTTAAAGATACCATCTTAGCTATCACAACACCTCTAAACAATGCAGCGATTCAGCATTAGTAGTCAAGGAATCCAAAGCATAAGTAATAAATGCTAAAGAAAAAGAGAGCTGCTGAAAAACTGCAGGGAAGAAGACTATCTTATGGGCATTCCTATTAAAGTACTGGTCACCTTATAAACCTGCTGTGCTCTAAGCAGCAGAGATAGGATTCCCAATGAAGAACTAGCTGAACCTCAGCCAGAGATGGTAAATCAGATAAAGATAGTGAGTGCTTTCACAGTTGTTCTGCTTTTTAACCAGCTGTGACACAGTAATTCCCATGCTTTACTTCTATTGATAAAATTCATGAATTTAATGAACTTGGGCCACCTTGCAGATTATAATTTCCACAGGAGTCGAAATAGGGTATTGTTACTTGAAAGTGTATATCCATACATCCAGGAACAGACAAGGCACTCTAGAGACAGCTGTCAAGGAGAAAGGGAGGAACAGGATATGCAGCACCTCTCCTGTCACACTACAGGACAGTATTTGCTATGCCAGGCAGTAGCTTTACACAGATTGCAGCGTATTTGTAGATCTCCATCACTCAAATCAACATGCTGTTTTCAAAGTGTCTAAATTTTGAGATGATAGTACTTCAGTTTGCAGCATGGTATAGCTCTTGGAATTCCAGGCTTTTCGGATCCCATTCTCTGAATCACTTGCCCTGAACTTGACATCAACACAAAAAGAGAATCCATACGCATAGACTGGAAACTATTAAACAGATGGAGGATTTTGGTTCCCTCCAGAAGAGAACAGATGTGCTTGCAAACACAAACATACGCATTCACCCAAATTAAACATAATAGTCATTTTATGTTTATCTCATAGTTTATCTCATATACATAAATTAAACATTCTATTAACTTCTTATGTGCTGCAGGTTTGAACGTTTTTGGCTGCCAGGCTGACTTCTGCAATAACAAAGTTAATATAAAACAGCACCCAGAAAATGAGTGCGTTTCATCTGTCATTGTTTAGACAAAGCTGACTCAAACCAAAGAAAAAAAAGCAAACAAAATTAAGATCTGACAATGAGGTATTTTCAGTATAAACAATTATCTGTGTGCAACTTCAGTTGGAGTGGTGCTTCAGAAAGGTGCTTGACAGACAACATCCCTGGGATTTTCATGTAATGAAAGCAGTGAGGATAGTACCTTGATAGCACCAACATCACTTGTTGGCTCTTTCTTTTCTCAGCATAGATATGCAAGTGTAGTTACCAATCCATGTTGGAAGAATCCCATGCATCAAAAACACGAGTTGGTGAAAATACACATTCAGAGAAAAGCTATAGTTTCCAATGCCTACATTAAACCAGCCTAATTCAGACAGGGATTACATAATTCATTACCATTTAGTTTCACACATACAATTCATGCGAGGGTTGTTTTGTGTCTCCTGATAACCTGTATCTTTTTCTCTGAAGACAGCAGTGGTTTTTCAGTTCAGAGAGTAGCTCCTTGGCTACGTATGAATGACACGTGTCCCTCTTGCTAAGATAGTTCTACGATTGTTGGTACTGTGATCTGCTGTGTGTTTATGCTGTTGCTGCAAGTTATTGCGATTCTAAATCTTTGCCACACTAGATAATACCAAAAATATTAACTACGTCTACTACTGGCACAGTAATATTATTCTCACATCCTTCAGATTTATTTCTCTGTCCCAGGGGATTGTTCATCGCTGCTGGGTGATCTCTGGGATTTTGCTCCCACTCATTTTCTTTCTCCAGCTTCGTTCCCCTGGCTCTGCTTGAGTGAACCCCCTTCTCAGCCTTGCTTCTGCACTGTTTAGACAACAGTCTAAATCTAATCTCAGGACTGGACATGTCTCCCTTTCTCCCCCAGAGTACTCCACCAAATTCAAGAGTCAGCATTACTGCAATCCCAGTGTTGGGCCCGGATGAAAAGCCTTGTATCAGTTTTAAAATATTCACACCCAAGTTCTGCATTTTAATGTAACTGTTTGAAAATTATCACCTATTATTGATCCACAAATCGCTGCAGTCAGGTTACAGATTGTGGCTACTAGAATCCAACAAGAGCCTTCCAGTGACTTAATGACCCAATACAGGATGAAATGTAAGAGCAGGCTCTGCAAAGCTCCCTTTAAAATAGCCACAGAACTTTCCAGAGGAATGTGAATCTCGGTGTCACAAGCAAACTTTGGATAGAGACAACCTGCCTCTATACTCCTATAGACTCTATACTGTTCTATACACTCTGTACTGTTCACTGTTCTGCACCTGTCTCCTTCCAGTTTAAACAGTGACTTCTTAATATATGTATTTTTTTCTGCTGCTCCAGAGGGTGCTTAACTACAATGACAAGTGAAACGAATCATTTCTGCTCAGATGCCATGCTGAAGGATGTCATGGTAGAATCAAAGATACACCATACAGAGCTATCTTCTCATTTGCAAAGTGATGGGGATGCATTTAACAGTAAGAGATCACGTCAGTGTCTGCTTAATAATATAGACTGCTGGTTTTATGCAGCTATATTTACAGTAGCAATCACAGGAGAATGCAGAATTCATTCAGTAGACCTCAATCCTGGGGCTGATCACTGCTCATAAATGGAAATCCTTACAGATTTTATGCCAACCTCCTTTCAGACGCACAAAGCTATTTCTACAGGTGCTGGTATAAATGATTTAATTTAACCACATATTACTCTCTTCCTCTAAGCTTGCTCTAGAGGAAAAAAAAAAAGTCAGTGCACCACAACAGACCAAACCACACATCAGCTTGCTGTGACTGAAAGATTTAAAGAAAAGGGAAACCAGAAGGTAGTACCAACCCTTACCAGAAGGTAGTACCTACCATAGGTACCCCCACAGCTGGAGGAAGGTTGTCTCAGTGCTGCAGCATGCAGTTAGATGGGTGGCATCTGTCACTCAGGGAGAAGTCATACACGGTTACTCATGGTTACAATCTCAGAATAATTCAGGAGGAAAGACATCCAGCAACACTGATAGGTGACATCAATACAGTTGGCTGTTATAAAGGCAAACATTTCCGTATGACAGCCACAGAAAATAACAGCCGAGATCCTGCATATACAAATATACCCTGCGTATACATATACCCTTTTGCCAAACAGGCTGTGATATACCTCCTGAGCCATAGGGCATTTTCCCATCATTGGTTCCCCTGTTTCTTTTGTTAGGTAAACAGTCCCAACTGATTTCCCTACCCCAGAAGAACAAGGAAATCATTTTTTCATCTATTTTCCCTATGCCTAGGAGGACATTTTGCTTTTCTATTAAAAGATGGTTGCATGGGAATACCAGTCAACAGCCTATAAAATGAGAGAAAGAGATAAACTTTTCATTGATAATTCAGGTAAAGATTTACCCACAACCATTCTGGGTTTATCCTCTCGGTAACTGTCACTTCACAAAACACAGAAGCAGCAACGTCATTCTTGCTTGAGTGTGTATGTGCAGAACTTCTTTCTACTGGAAACAAAGTCATTCATCCGTGTGTCAAAATGCCTACAGTGGCATCATCTAATGGAAATGTATCCCTTGTTTATTTGCAAAGTATCCTCATTTTAGGAAGGACAGGGCTGCTTTCTCACTGTGGGGATCTGTCTGCTGAGGCTAGTCACAGCACTGACATCTGTGAAATTTACCAATTTATTTCAACATAATCCATCCCTTCGACAAAGAAAACAGAATGGTGTGATGCCAGGCATATTTGGGTAACATCCAAAAGACACTGAGCCACGTTCCAGCTTGCTCCCAAAAAGAGCTTGGCTGGCACAAGTGAGGCAGAGCAGGGCTAGGAAGAAGCAGCTAGGCATGAGAAAACAGAACTGTTTAAGCAGGCAGAGCCAACAACACCAGTGCAATGGTGAATGACTTCCGGGAGATCTTCAATCTCCGTTGGTTCTGTCTAGAGTGTGTGCAAAGAAAGAGAAACCTTTAGAAGGTTATTTAAGACATATAAATTATGTTTTACTGCATGTGCCCTCAGAGATTTGCATACTCTCTGAATACCTCAGAAGATTAGCCTGATATTTCCTTAAGTCAGGCACTTAAGGTAAGCCTAAAGATAAAGCTAAAGATGAACCTCTTCCTCCATACTTTGTAGCATATGTAACCTTTGCACAGTGCTGAGAGTGGAAAGGTCCAGCTCCCATTTGTCTCCAGTGTTAAGAAATAAGTATACATAAGGCAGAACTCAAATCTTCAGAGTAAAGACAATTCATTCTGAGCTCACATGACTCCCAGCTGGTTAGCAACATACTTTGATAGGAAACAGGTATCCAAAAGCATTTAGGTATTTGAGGTATGATCTTTCAAGATAAAAAGGGAACATGCCAGAAAGAACTAAACAGTCACATCTTGAAAAACAAGGGCTGTTTAAAAATGTCTCTTGTTAGCAACCTAGAGGTACCCACAAAATTCACTGCTGCAAGAGATCTCTCTGCTTATGGAGAAATCTCTCTGATGGCAACAGTTATGGGATTTCTACCTTGCTTGTACTGGTGGTGAATTTATAAGCAGATGCAGGCAGCACTATGGGCCTTCTCTTTTCATCCTACCTATTCTTATTCATATTATTGTCTAATCCTTATCTGAGACTCCCTAAGCTGCCCACCTCAACAATGTAAGTTTTATTCATACTCTGGGGTTTGAAGAAACACAGCACAACATTCCTGCAAGAAAAATCCAAATGATGTTTCTTTGTGGCTGCAATTTAATCTATTCTAAGTGGTGTCTCTGTTCCCCAGTGCTTTGCTTAGCAGAGGTTAGCTCTCTAGTGATGAAAACAGAAGATATTTTAGCATTTACGTGCAAGCGCATGCATGTAGGAATGCAAATTTGTAAAAGCTCCAGAGTTCATCAAAATATCAATGGAATTACAGAGCTCCCAATATAGGGCTTCCAAACCGAAGGACACAGGTGTTCATTGCTCCTTCTGAAGCCTAAAAATTAAAGTGTACCTATAGCTGTATCTCACTCCACTGGTCAGCAGAATGGTCTTCACTTTCTATGCCATTACACAAGGAGAGTGGCCTTGAATTTTATTGTGAGGATGTTGCTTATGTTCTTCATCTCTAAAGGAGTTCCTTCTTAATGCAGTGGGAGTCGTTCTCTGAACGCATTTTGAATGCGTATTTCTGCTCAGGTAAAATTTTACATTCAATTTGCCAGTTAGAGCATCCTTCTGCACACAGAAAGGTGAGGTACAAAAATCTTCATCTCTCTCAGGAATACTGCAGGGAACAGAAATAAAACCAGGAGAAATCTGCAGTAGCTTCCATGGAAATAGAACATGCTACAGCAATAGCAAGCTGCAGGACCAGAACAAGGTGCCCAGGAACAGTTATGGAGGAGGAATTCTTCAGAATAGAACTGCAAGCTTTTGTTTTTGAACGTGCAATTCTGTAGCCGTGGCATCCCAAGGGTTACTAACTAGCCCAAGCATCGTGCATCCTTGTGCGCACACAGTATTTGTATAACATCAAGTAATGAATTGCTTCTGTTCAAACACTGCCCGAAAAGCAATTGGATTTACAGCAAGCTAATTTGACAGAGTTCCCCTCCTCAGCATCCCTAAATGACACATTCTTTATTTGCATGGTGCAACAGGAGCACACTGCCTGAAGTCTGACAATCCAGTTTCTGCTTCTACTACTGTCTGTGAGCAGGAGTTTTATCTGCATCTACTTCTAACCAGGAAAATGACCACAGAATGTAGTTCACAGAAGGATCCTGGAAGGCACACTAAGAACTGAAAAGCATCTTTACCCAGTAACAGTCTGAGGTGAATTGTGGATCCTTCATGAGGCTCCAGCCACATAATTGCAAATACTGAATATTTTATCTGATCCTCATAACTCTAACTTGCAACGATTCAAATGAAATTCCCATTTCAGATATGCAGGAACGAAAGTCTTAATAACAACCACTAAATCTCAAAATCACATTCAGCCCCTTTATTAACCTGTTTATAGAAAAAAAACAAACCACCAACCTGCAATCACATTACCAGCCAGCCAAAGAGCTGAATTCTCCCAAGGGGAAACACTGGATTAGAGAGAAATTTTGCTTAAAAATGAAGCTTATATGATCAGGATGCAAAGTCTCGATCAAATAAGCAACAATATGCTGTAAAACCTAACCACCACAATGAATAACAACTTTTTGTTATGCCTCTTTATAGGTGAACAGCTTACATTTAAGTTACCTAACAGTGGAAAAAACTGCTACAGATTCACCCCTCCTACATGGAGGTCCAGTACATGATTACAAAAGTCACTTCAAGCAGATCATGATGGGCCTAGAATTCTTCCATTGTGGCAAGCGCCACTAACCAACATCAAGCTCTTTGTTGTGTAAGTCATACTAGTAAATAAAAACAATCTCAAATATTAACATGAAAGCAATGCTGTGGAGTGCCTCATGTCTGCACACAACCATCATCCAAACAGCACTTATCATCTGAATGAGCCAGGGTGCATTTTCTTCTTTAATAAATCAGAGAAAGAAACCAAATGTTGCAGCCGATCTTCTGCTGAATGTTTTCAGGAGGCTGAACAGAACCCTCACAGCATGGTGAAACGTCCACAATAAAATAGAAGCAGGCTCAGTTTCACATGGCTAACAGCATCACTTGAGCTTCCATTTCTTCTGTCAAGACAAAGCTCCTTTAGAAGAACTGCAGCAATGCTACTTATTGCAAGCAGATTGCAGAGGCTAGCATTTCTGGTAGCAGCTTTGGTCAGAAGAGGTTAACTCAGTGGTTCAGAGACAAGTTGGATTCAGGGAGGGTGACAAACAAGAACCTCAGTGTAGGAACAGGTGAGAAGGGAAAGGCATTGTCAGAGTATAAAACAGGGCACTACTTATCCTCTTTTGTGTCCCCAAATGTCACAGCTGTATGCTGCTGCTCCAGGCAGAGGGCAGTCAGCCTTAATGCTCTTGGTTGGGAAGCTCTTAAGGCTTATGAAGTATTCTCCAGTATCCCTAGTTTTCTTCACACAAGAGCGCACCAACAGTGGAAAGGATGTTTACAATTAAACAACTCTGCTAATACGTTGTACATAATAATACACATGCATTAAAGCCACAACATTACAATTTAGATATGATAAAATATAGGGTTGCTTAGAGCTGGAGTTTTACTCCAACACCTTGAAAAAATCTGACCAAAACTGATGCTGGCTCTCAAGCACCCTAAAACACAGAATGTCTTGTGCATACATGAATAAATTACTAGAGATGCAGGGATGTCCTGTCAGCAGAGTACAGTGTGCAGGGCTGCAAATCATGTACTGGCACGGGCATTTATTGATGAAGGAAAATTTGCTTAATCTCCCTAGCTCAGTCCATTGTTCTGTAAATCAGGTCACTTTAGATGTGCTACTATTCAAGACCTTGCACTACAACATTAATCTGCTTAGGCTGCTGCTTACCCCCAAGACTTAAGTCACTTGTCTTTCTGTAACCTTAAGACTGACCCCTGCAATTTAGTACAGCCTCTACTCCTGCACCTGTCTTGCGATTAGTAACCAAAGTAGTTAGCTTAAACCTCTACTGTGTATTTTCACATGAGAAATTGGAGTAGCACAGATGTAAGATGTGACAGAGCATTGTTGTTGCCAGTGTTGAAGGTGCATCACCATTATTAGTTGTTGAACAATATCCAAGTTTCCAAAGCACCTACCTGATAGGACTGAGTCCACCTGAGTTATAATACTCAGCCTTTTATCACTGATAATTAGCATTTTTGTTTCAGTGCAAACACTAAAGCTAGAATATCTCCTGACAGTTTTATTTTCCATTTCTTACAATACTATTTTATTATAGACTTGTCTCTGAAACTCATTATGTTAAAGCCCAAATGTTATCTGATCCTCAGTGCAGACAAGTGTTACAAAGGAATGGCAAATTGCTTTAGGAGATTAATAATGCAGTCCAAAATAACTTTTGCATCATCCAAGGTGCGTAGACTTTCCCATCTCATTCTCCCCCTGTACAGAGATTAATACTTAGCCTAATATATGCAGT
Organism: Excalfactoria chinensis; assembly: GCF_039878825.1. NCBI lineage: Eukaryota > Metazoa > Chordata > Aves > Galliformes > Phasianidae > Excalfactoria > Excalfactoria chinensis. The sequence continues at coordinate 74,673,086 of NC_092828.1, forward strand.
GTAGTAATAACAAGAAACAATGCTCTAGGTTCCATTCACTATTGGGAAAAGAGATGACTTTGGCAAGAGCTGAAAAACACTACCAAAAGGTTAAAAAAAATAAAGGGTATCTGAGACTACCCAGCAAAAAAAAGGAAACTTATTCTATGCCGACAGATAATTTGACAGCATAGAAGCAAAGGAATCCATGGCAGAGCCTGAGGAACTCTATCTGCAGCTAAGAAGATTTTTGCATTGTCCCTTTGTTAAAATGACCTGCCTCTGCATGCTGTGCTGGTGGAATCTGAAGGGGCTGAAAGCTTCACCCTCAGAACTGACACGTTCTAAAAGTTGCATGGTCAGTATAGCAGAACTCTCTGCAATCCCACAGTACTTCAATGGATAGTAACCCTCATGTTCCGTTCACAAACAATAGTATTCCAACCTGACAGGAGCTCATGGTGCACTATAAAGAAAGTCCCTACTTCTTTTTTATAACAATGTCATGGTTTTGTAATTTTTCTATTGTTATTCCACATCATAACATCATGTGGAACATAAAGAAGAAGAACTACAAGTCCCAGAGGACCTCACAGTCAGGGAAATACATCATGGATGCAACGCTGGCTCTCTCTCACTGCCTGGCAGCAGGTGTGGGTGTGCTTCCAGGCCATGGCACCTTCAGTTTCAAAGTAGGCTTCTCGGTCTTCCAAAACCTCTCTCTCTTATTTTCCTTGTTTTATTAGCCTCAATTTTAATTAGATTGTATTATATTGTGTAATCTTGCATTCCAATATCATAGTTAGTGAAATAAGTTTTTTCCTCCTTAGATCATTGTCGCTGCTCTGTTTGTTTCCTTGAGTCCAGCTCCCATCTCCCTCCCCCCCCAAATACAGACAGATCAATCTAAATAACTCCATAACAAACTATGGAGCTAATCCCTTCTGCTTTCACAAGACCTGCCAAATACTCTCTTGCAAGAGATGTTGCCTGAATGTCAGCCTTGAACTTTAACACCCTTCCACATCCAAAATTAAGACTTTCCAAAATCTAGCTTGTGCTCAGTCTGTATTGAGAGATTTTAGCTAACATCAGTCACTTCATATTGTATGTGTGATACTGGCACTTTCGGTACCACACAGATAATGAACACCAGTCCACACCTAGGTTGACTTGGCTGGAGCATGCTACAAAGTCCCTCATACAAGCAATGGAAGCACATAAGCTACAGCCCTCCTGATTTCCAAGCACACACCTGAAAACACATGTACCCAAGGAATAAAGTGAGTTACCTGTATGGCAGCTCTGTAGTAAAAATAACTGCATAGTCAAATTGTCCTAACAAGTAATACGATTATTAATTTACAATCAATAAAGTTATTCATTACTTCTCAATGATATTCATTAAGTTATTTTCTTGTCTATTCAGAACCTAAAAATGACAAGAGAAATTTTATGCTAATGAAGATGAAATCATCATTCCAAGGATAGTTGTTATATTTGTTGTTATAACCAAAAGATACTACTGGTCATATATATAAAGCCCTACCTGCCAAATTGTAGAACAGTATGCAAACTTAATTCAAAGATTGCTGAAGCTATGGGTATCTCTACCCAGTCTGTCACGTGCCATGACACAGTCAAGGTCTTTCCATTTATAACTAACAGATACTGAAATGTGTTTGTTTTTTTTTCCTCCATAGTAGTGACACTGACTACATTATCTTAGTGGTGGTAAAAGGTGTAGGAGAGCTGCTGGGCCTGATAGGCTTACGTACATGAGGAATGATTTTGAAGCAAAGCATTCTAGAGATGGCTGCAGTGTTTGTAATTGCCAGTAACAGCAGTGGTGTAGAAACATCTGCCCAGGCCTGTCAATCAGTCAGTGAACCAGCAAAACAGCTTAACTCACACGGGCACTGCAGTCATAAGTAGTAGCTGTAACTGCAATAAGAAGGGTTCCTTAGTCAAACATTCCGTGTCCTTTCTGGGCAAAGATCCCTGCACTGACAAAAGAGAAAGATCTTACATTCTTGAATTATTTCCATCTGTACACCAAGTAGAAAGCCACTTGGCAAAAAATAGCTCTTTTAAAAAGAAAAAGGTGAGGTTGAGCTAATGCTGGAAGTTGCTGGCAATGCTGGGGACACTCAGCAAATTCTGCACTTGTCATTAAAGCCAGGAGCGGGAAACAGCTCTGCCAGGCCCCACTATTTGCAATCTTCTACGACTACTCTTTGACCCCAGTGTTATCTAGTGCCTGAAAGGAGCAAACCAGCGCTGTCATACTGTGCGGAAACATGCCACAAGGAAGCCAGTTGATGTTTGCCTCCATAACACAAACCCCGTAGGATACCCTGTTGCAATACAAGTTTTTTCTTCAAGGACAATTCTGCAACAGCCCAGGTCTTGCTGTAGTTATCAGCAGTTACAGCCTTTCCATACATTCACTACATTAATTCATGAGCTGAATTAATCACCTGCATCTGCCTAGGAGGTGCAGCACTCACAACACTAAATTGCTTAACTGCTTTCACTGATCCATTATTGCTTTGCAGTGATTTAAATCAATACTGCTACAAATAACAGTTGAGCCAGCAACTACTATCCAAAACTGTGCTTCACTTCACGTAGAGCTGCAGCAAGAGATAGTATAGGAAGGCAGAAATCAGAGAGGTACCCTCCAATCCTTATCATCCTGACCTGGAAATTAGGATTTGTCTTGTGATCTGAAATCCAGGAAGAAAACTCTCTAACTCCAATGAGGTGTTAGAAAATGGCATTCCTTTTTTTCCTTATGTGAACACAGGGCAACTTGACAAGCAAGTGCACCCTCCCAGAGTTCAGTTTCTACATTTGAACACTTAAGACATGCACATGCATTATGCTGACATACATATCTTTCAAGGTCTCATAGATATGTGCTAATGCCCCCCTGGGCACACTCAGAGGTATCTAGGCAAAATCATTGACATAGACAGAAGTATTCTATTATGGCGCTAGTACCAAACTGAGGAAAAACAAGGCTGCTCACCACTAAAGCTGAAGTTTTCAGAACTATCACTTCTGGATTCTTTGTGCTAAACTAATATATTGGTTCTTAAACTAATGCACTAATCCCTATTGCTAAACAAACCAGCCTTTAAAATAGTCTAGTCACAGAAGCAATTTGTAAGAGAACCAAATTTCACTAACAGCCTATTCTATCAGGTAGATCAGGATACATGCACAACTAAAGGTAAACATCAGAACAGTCCAGGTGGAAAACAGCTTTAGGCCCATCTTTCTGTGAGCTCTGTCAGCCAGTAACTCAAGCCTATTGGTGAGTGTAGACTCAGCCAGGAAGGCAGCTGGTGATAGAGATCAGCTTCTCCAGCTGGCAATCACACCATTTTGTCAATAAAGGCATCCTGTCAATATTTCACTTACTTGAGGAAGGAAGAAAATACTGTTTAAATAACAGCCTTGCTCTGAACTCCTAAAATAATAATAATAATCTCAAGAACTTCAGGGATACATCAGCCGAGATCAAGGTCACCTTTCTCATTTTCATCCCAAAGACACAAATCTACTCTTTGTTTAAAGTTCCCTGAGGCTACAAAGGACCAAAATGATAATGCCACAACGTTGTAAGGACAAGCAATTGTATTTGGGCAGAGTACATTTGAACACACATAACAGCTTCTGTTACAGGCTAATGGTGCCACAGTTTCATCGTTTCATCGCACTCTGTCAACTTTGTAGCTGAATTATAGCTTTAATATCTTCTCTCTGTTCTGACTATGATTTGTTCTTTGTTGTTTTTCTGATCTGCACTTTACAATAGTACTTTGTTAGAGACACTGAGCATCTCTTCACTGCTATTCACACAAATTACGTATGGATGTGTCTATGTGATCTACACACATTCTGAAAGACAAGTACTGAACATCCGAGTACAAATTCCTGATAGAATATCCTTCTTTATTTTTATTTGTTGTTGTTAAACCAGCAGCATGTTCTAGTATAATACCTTCCCCACTTTGCATACTTACATCACAAGCTCCATTTAAAACACATCTTTCACCCGTATGGCCATTTTGCTTTAAATGTTTAATGATTGATATGCAAAACATAACATTGGGTTAATGTAGCCCTTATTCCGTATATAATCCCCATGAGACTACACAGATGCATAGAGCTTAATACATCACTATGCAGCAGGTCAGCCTGCACTATTAGTCTATATTCCTAGCAGAGGATTATAAATGCACATTACTCTTCAAAATTCAGGATCAATCTTGCAGATTCTTTTTAAGCTGAGCTATTACCAGAGTCAGCAAGTGTTCTATGAATAAAGGGTTTGAAAGCAGAGGGCCTCATAGCTCATACTATGATGATTTACAAAAGTAAATAGGTACAAAAAGCCATAGTGCATATTTCCATTTGATGCAGAACAATGGAAGGGCAAATGGAGGAATGTTCTTAATGAAAAGACTGAAATCTGACAAGACGCTGTCAGATTCCAAAGACCCTTCAGTTCTCCGGAGCAGCTAACTTCCCCCAGCTGAGTAATGTGCTAATGCATTGTACAGATCACAGTGGGACAAATAATTGCCTTCCACTGAATCACGTTCAACAATTCTTCCAACATATCTACGTAGAAATAACATGTCCTGAATTCTTTTCCATATATTCAACCTGCATCAGTCTTACCAGGTTACACCACTCTGGTCTTCCACAAAGATCTTGATAATGAACAGTGGGTTACAACAGTTCAGGAGACTCATTTTCTAGCAGGGTGAGATTTGCAAGTAAAGTCTGAAATGCTCTAAAGTCCACAGTTCAGAATGCACTGCAGTGTGAAGATAACTAATCGAGTTCTAGTCTAGCAGTGGACAGCTAAATCCTTAGAAGTTTAAAGGGAAAATAACTAAGACCACATGTTTTATAGCTCTGCAGTTATCCATAACTTTCAAAAGCACGTGGAGTTCAGGTAACCAAGCTAGAACTTTAATGACACTTAGCCCCCTAGGTTATTGGGGAGATCAATCCTTTTGTTTCAGTTGCTTTTTAATGATCTTCTTAGGAGTAGTTTTGGTTTCATACTGGTGTACATAAATATTCATAAACATTCATACTGTTTAATTTCTTTAAAGATTTTGTTTGCCTGATTCTTGAGAACCTCCAGGTGTTTAAACCAGCAATGAAATAAGTTCTTCGAACAAAATGGAATCAATTCAGACTATATATTAACTTTTTGAATGCTCATTTCCTTCCTCCAGAAATTCCCAGTTACCAATCTCAGGGAAGATATCCTGACATTTTTAACCATATATATATACATATATATATACACCATAACTTTGAAATACCATAACTTTATACACCTTAACTTTGAAATACTTAGAGGCTTCCCATTGCTGCTTAAGATTCAACAGAGAATACAGTGTAAATGGGGCTTTAATACACATAGTTCTATTATTCCAGTCAACCGGGGCAACAACTGCTACCATGAAAGTAAAGTTACTGCCATTAATCAATAATCCAATTAGAATCAGATCACCAGGTTCATTTTCTTCTGGAAAATGGTCTGTTGGCACGTGGTAAAATAATTTACTGAAGAGTAAACATGAGTCAAGTCAAGCCTGTAGTCTTAAGTATATTTCTTATATTCAAGCTACCTGAAAAAAGCCCAGTAACTGAAGAATGTTCATGGGCACTACTTCAGGTAACTGGAGATGGACTAGCAACTCCCACCGGTAAGACAACTGGGACTTCCACATAGATGTGGAAGTCTCAATTTACGCCTATGTATGGAGTGAGAATGAATCAAACCAATTTTCCTCTGCAGTCTAAGATGACATGGAGCCTTCAGATGACTGCACCAAATACAAAAATACTATCTTTGCTTTTTGCTCTTTTCACTACACAGTGCCCCATCCATAAACACTGATAGCAAAGATCAATATGATAGCAAGTTGATAAGATTACGATCTGCCTATGCTCAAGTTTCTTAAAAAATAAAAAAATAAAATAAAAAAAAAGAAAGAATAAGTCTCCCCACCTGCCATAGCAAGATACTAACTGCATTTGATAGTGATGAGATACTATTTAGTTATGCTGAAAACCCTATTTCACACACAGACACTGGAAATCCCCATCTGCACATCATCATTTCACCTGCCTGCCAAACTCAGTGTCAGCTTCCTACTATTTATCCCCTCCTCCTGTGGCTGCTTCATCAATTCAAAAGGTGCTTGATTATTTCAGAAATATCCACAGAGTTTAACTTGGGAAAGAGGCATGAGATATCTTAAAGTTCTGATTCCGTGCTTATTTAAGAAGGCCATGATGTGGTGATTCACTCCAAATGATAACATATTAGTAAGCTTTTCATTATTAAAGGATAAGAATTAAGGAGAAAAGAATAACAGGATGTATCTTGTCATAGCAAGAAGATTCAGTATAAGAATATCGAAGTCTTGGCAGCCATTTTGTCTGACCTTGAAGGAGTCATTCTTTGTGCCTTTGTTTTGTCACTTATAGTGTTATACTACTAGTCCTTCAAGTGTGTCTTTTGAAAGTAAACAATTTTTTAATGCACTTTGCAATTACATGGGTCAGTGCAAAATGTACTCCTATACATTTACTTTAATACTTTAAAAACCTTAAAAGACTTCTAGGTACATGCATGCTTACGCACCTAATATTCTCTGTCTATAATAACTGGTGATCAACCAGAAAAATCCTGAAGTTCACATATGTGAAGTTTCTTCAGTTAATGAGACCTCAAAGTTAACAAATTCACAGTTTATCTTCTTTATAATCAACACATGCTGGAGAGAAAGATAAATTCACCTAAAAGTTGCAGTGATATTAAACAGACAACCTAGTGGAATGTTATGAAACAGACCTGGAAGCATTAAGCTATTTGTCTGATTGCCTCCAGATACCTATCCCTATGGGAACTAGAAAAATCAGTTATCCTCCAAGTAAGCCATACTGGTATGAGAATGACAGCTTCACCAATACAATGACTATCAGTATTTGAGTTTCCAGAGCTTATACTTAATGAGAAGGTCTTCAGACTAAGATACTGACATTCTTAAACATTTACACAACACTTACACACATACAGCATTAACTGGTTGTTAAATTAGTGTCTCCTTTTGAGCTCTGAAGCATCCCAAAAAAATTGAGAAAAGTCTTTCTCCAAAGATGCAGCCACCTGAAACAAATCACTTCCTTACAACCAAGGAAAAGCTCAGTAGCAACACTAGCGTTGCTCTTTCAAGATAATGAGATTTACAGAAATAAAAGCATCTTTGGAAGAAATTATGATCATCTCAAAGCACTGTATTCTGAACAAACCACTAAAGCCTTCCTCCTTCTCCAATAGAAATAACATTCCAGATGGAAGGTGGAATGATACAAAGACGGTAACAGACATTCAAAAGGTTATTTATAAGGAAAGACTCACCAATATGGATGTCTTAGCTAGGAAATGCTGGGGCAAACTCCACTAGGGAGCAATCTCTAAGAGATGCTGCCTTAATAGTGGTCAGCCCTTAAATGAAGTCTCAGAGGAGGTGGAGTCGAGCTCCACCCCTTCCGGGAGCACAGCTACATTACTCTCACCTGTGCTCCCGCAGCTGATCCCACACTTGCCTCAGCTGATTAATCAGAGGTTCAGGCTGTGATTACCAATTTCCCATACAGCTGTGTTGTTACAAAAGACAGATGAATACGTGATGGTTTAACAGAGTGTTGATAGGAAATGCTATGATTTCTAAATGAAGGTATTCACTGAGGTGTCAAAATGACTCATCAGCTTGAAATATATACTGAAGGAGTCCTAAGAGCCAGCTTATTACTGAGGAAAACAGATTGATAAGTCTAATATCAATCTATCCTTAGAGCATGATGAGTTCACCTTTCCTTTAGAAATTTCTTTCCACAACACCGGGAATTCTTCAGAATAGTGCACATTAAATTCATTAAGCAATCTTAACAAAAAGAGAAAAAGGAAATGAAGAAAGTCTCGAACATTTACTGTAAGAGTTCCTGAGATTTCTTCTAATACATTAATTAATTTCATGTTCAGAAATGACCCCAACCTGTCCATCTAAAGGAACGCATTATTCTTGAGAATGACAGTTCTAAATCATGGGTTTGAATTGTTCTGCTATTCAAAGACTTGAGAGCACCTACAGTAACTCTGCAGGAGGAAAACAAAATAAGCAGATGCAAAGAGGTATATAAGGATGCAGAATGTGTTAACAAACTACACCTTTGTTTATTTTAGAAAGCAGTGGAATCATACAAAGGAAAAATTATGCTCAAGTTACTGTTACATCCAGGCCAAGAAGAAAGTCAAGTCTTTTAGGAAAGATGTGATTTTGACATTCAGTCCCAACCCACACAACTGTAAGGTTCAGATCACCAAACAAACAATTCCTAGTGAAGTACTTCAAGGTATCAAAGATGCATACAATTCTACCTCTTGTCCTTTACTAGTCTTACCTCCTGTAACACGATAGAAAGAACAGCAATAAGAGCACGGCAGCAAAGTCTTTAGCTACAACAAATAATAACAAGCCTAAACACAACACTTCCACTATAAGGAACTACTGTCAAATACCAGCTCAGCTTCCTTCCTGCTCTTCGGGTAGAGGACTTCCCATAGCCCTGCCTGTTCCTAAACAGGCCTTTATGTTTCTGGTGAGGAGTTTGTATGTTTATGCGTGTATATACATGCATGTACATGAGTAGACATTTTGTAATGCTGGCTAATTGAACTTTTTTGTATTTCCAGATGTTTTCCTATATGGTTACCGTAATTTGTTGCAGTTATTGCAATTTTAAGGAGAAAAGTCTCATATGACAATCTGCAGTCTATGTATGCAGTCTGCACTGCAATGCACCCAAATATGGGAAAGTGGATGTTGCTATTTAATAGCACATTCAGACACACAGTGAGTAAGAGTAATTATCCATCTTAAAGTACAAAGCAAAATTAGGAAGACAGAGTGTAATTATGCTAATTGAAATCTAGCCCATGCACCAATAGCAAACATTGGAAATACAACTGGGGCTTCTTTGCAGTCAGAAGTGTTACTTGTTGTTTGGGTATTCCACTGGAATACAATGCTGTATAGCAACTCAGAGAACCAATGTGTACAAAAACTTGGCAAGAACAGACACTTGTCACACTCTTCACAACCTGGCAGTTCATAACATACTCCTCCCCGAGGTGGTTACCAGGTCTGACACAGATGAAATTATACCTGCTTGCAGAGATGCTGTGAGTAAGGACAAGACTGTTAGAGAGTTTATCTTTGTTTCATAAGACTTTCAGTCCTCTTTTCTCTACCTGGAAGGCTCGTGAAAATACAGCTGATCATGGTTTCCTACTACGATGCAGAGCATAAACAATAAGAGCTATGGATAAAATCAGATCTGAAATACTTTTTTGTTCTGCCTATAGAACACAGCTCACAGTTTTCATTTAACTCATTTAAACTTATACAACAGCAGTCACTAATAACACGTCATTTGTATGCACACTTTTGATCTGACATGGACATCAGCCAGTCACTAGCAACTTTAAGCAAGAGATCAATCCATTTCCTAATTAGAGATGTGAATTAATGGGAACTGAAATGGCCATTTTAAAAGCAGCAGGACCTAGACAATGATTTCTTTAGATGCCCTGTGCCCCTAAAGTTTTTTGTTTGTAATATTTTCAAACGATTCATTCTCATCAATGATTTATGGCGTCTAGGTGCTACTTGGCAGCGCTTTCAATGTCTGTGCTGATAAAGGAAAAAACCTGCACTGTATCGTGAACCGCCAACAACTTGCTTTGGAAAATTTTAGAAGAGTTCTTGCATTTGTCCTTCATATTTACACAGTCTAAGCAAGACCCTCAAAGTACCTGCATTTTTGTGAAGAGTAAGGCTTTAGAAGCATCTCATTAATGACTCACATCAGCTTTACCCACCAGCAGAATATGCTTAATTCTATTGGCCTCGCACCATAATTCTCCAACTGGGTACTGAAGCTCACTGTGACAGCCCAATTAGTTCTGCTGGCAACATTAATGAGATTCTTATTATGTGAGAAACACACCTAGCAAGTATGAATTCTTATGCAACCCTCCGGTTAAAAGTATTATTACAACTTTCATAGAAGAAGGCATCAAAGCCCACACAAAGAAATGCAATTGTGTTTAAATTTAATATAACATACGATAAAGAGAAGAGCTGGAGTAAAGTCCTGTCACTGCTTCTCACACAATGTTATTTTATGGCTCTATATAGGACCAACACCATTACGTTAGCCGTCGGAACTCTTAATACTTTCTGACACAACTGGTTTGGTCCATCTATTTTCACCTACAAATCCTTTAAAAACAAATGCTGGTTCAAATAACGGTGCTGTTCAACATATTAACTTCCCAGACACCAACGAGAGGAACAGCAGTGATGAAGTGCCCTGTTTTAGGGAAGATGAGTTAAAAGATTTATTTGTATCCTGGGCTTCAAATCAAATGCCTTTAATATTAGGATCACACTTTCCACTGAATAAATGTCAAGGAAATAAACTTGATAGGACAATATATTTTCCATGCTCTAAAATTATGAATTTTAAAAAGGACTGAGAAAATGAAACTACAAAGTCTTTAACCTCTAGGGAATAAATTCAAATATCAACCAGGTCAGTAATAATCTAATGTCAACTGTTACCATAAAAAGTGGAGAATGATAAATAATGGAGTATCGAGCTGACAGGGAGGCAGTTAGAGGGAACTGTGAGGATCTGTGTTATTCTGTGATATTCTCTGTGTATCTTGATTAGAATTTCAAGGAAAAGGTAATGTTCCTCCCTATGCTATTTCACAATCATTTACAACCCAGAGCATGAAAACTGCCAGCCTACCTCTTTAGATTCTCACAGAAAGTGTTCTTACTCAGTTCGGGTGCTTGCTGGCCTGTTTGCAACATTACTTTCCTGAGAAGAAAGATGTAACATAAAGCAATCAATAAAAGGTGAATCTTTAGGTCGGAAGGGTTTAGTACATAATGCAGATTTTGCTTATCTAAAGAGCTGGTATTTTCTTGATTACATTTTTCTCCTTCTTTACATTGACAGACTAAATAAATAGCTGTTTAATGCAAATCTCTGCTCCGACTGGTATTCAGCTGACTCCCACGTCCCACAGGGTGGGTAATTGCCCCTTCCATTCCCAGCTGATCACTACTCTAATTTGTATTGATAGGGAATATGAAATTATTTTTGTTTCTTGAAAAGGACCAGCATCAAGCAGCGAAACACTGAATGCTATAACATTTAAACAACATGATCTGTTCATTCCTCTTACACTCACTGCATCTGCATGCGCTTCCCTCCTTATGCTGGCCAAATTGTTTCTTTACGTTCTAAGAGCAGCATATAGAAGTCTCTCTTTCAAGAGAATCCACATCACTTGAGCTGCTGCACATAATGAAACCTGACAGAAGACAAGATTTATGTCCCAGATATCTCAAAGTCAAGCTAAGACCTTAGCTAGGCCAGCCCAATTCCTTCCAGGACCTAAACGGGGCTATAGGAAAGAAGCCAACAGACTCTTTAGCAGCGTCGGTTGTGACAGAACAAGGGGAAGTGGTTTCCAACCAAAAGAGGGGGAATTTAGATTGGATATCGGGAAGGTTCTTACAATCAGGGTGCCGAGGCACTGGCACAGGTTGCCCAGAGAGGTGGTGGGCGGCCTCATTTTTCACAGATGATCGCTGCCTGAGGAACAGGGAGGGTGAGAACAGCGGCGGCAAGACCAGCCGCCTGCAGCAATAGCGCCCCTCAGCCTGCCCCGCGGCCGGGCGGGGCGGGGCGGGGCGGGACGCCGCCGGAGCTGGGCCTCGTGCCGTGCCCTGCTGGGCCGGAGGAGGCGGGGGAAGGGAAGGCTGCATACGTAAGTACAGCGCTTGGGCCCAGTGGCCCGCAGTCTGGTTGTGAGGGAATGTCCCAGTGTGTGATTATTGCATTCTGAAGGGGATTTGGTCCTTTAAGATTTAGATTAATAACTGAAGGAAAAACCGCGTCTGCCGCGGTGGGGCTTTAACCGGTAAACGGACGCAGAAGGCTTTCTCGTTGGCTGCTATTTGCTGTAGTAGGTTTCTCACATTTCTGCCTCCTGAGAGCAGTTGGAGCTTTCACCCCTCGGGTTTTCTCCCTGCTCTGACTCTCCACACACCTCCGCCCTGAGTCTGAGCTGGAGGCCTTGTTGGGAAAGCGCCTCAGGCCCGTCAGTGCGATCTGCTTGTCGTTCTGCTTGTCGTTCGGTCGCTGTGGTGCTCTGCAGCCCCGTGAGGTACCGGCCTCGTGGAGCTGCTGCAGGAGCGCTCCGTGAACGTGCTTTCTTTACTATTTACCGCTTTACTAATGCACCGAAAGTTGGTTTGTGTTTTGTCTGTTAATGTTGGAACTGCTCGGTGTAAAGATCAGGTCGTGTCAGTCATGTCTGATGGTGTGAAGTGTTTCTGCTTCAGCCAGCCTTGCTCTTTGCTGTGGGAGTAATCTGCCTAGACTGGAGCAAAGCCTTGGATGCTGCCTCCCACAATGTTCTGCAGAAGCTAGCAGCCCGTGGCTTGGACATGTGCACTCTTCATTGGGTAAAAAGTGGGCCCCGTGGAATTAAATCCAGCTGGTGACCAGTCACCAGTGGTGTTCTCAGGGCTTGGCCCTGCTTTATATCTTTACTGATGATATGGACGAGGGGATTGAGTGCACTCTCAATAAGGTTGCTGATGACACCAAGCTGGGAGGAAGCATCCATCTACCTGAATGTGGGAAGGCCCTACTGAGGGAGCTCTGGATCACTGGGCTGAAGTCAGTTGTACGAGCTTCAAAGAGACAAAGTGCCAAGTTTTGGTCACAACAACCCCTAGCAGTGCTGCAGGCTTGGGGCAGAGTGACTAGAAACAGGTCTAAGGGTGTTAGTTGACAGCTGAACAGGAGACAGAAATGTGCCCAGGTAAACAAGAAGGCCAGCAGCATTCTAGCTTGCATCAGGAATAGTGTAGCCAGCAGGAACAGGGAGGTAACTGTCTCTGTGTACTCAGCTATAGTGTATGGGAACTGTTGGGTCACAGCCTGAACCAGTGATTGATTGAACACGTGGTGAAGGGGCTTGGCCAACCCTGGGAGCACAGATGCAAGCAGTTCACCTGTGCTGCTGGAAAGGGTGGACCCCTAATCCCTTGTAAGGGCTAGCAGCTGAAGGGAAAGCATCTCTGCTTAGAGATTGTCTCTTTTAGGAGTTTTTCAGTGAGCCTTTATCCTTGGAAAGGAGTAAGCTATTTCTTTTTATTACTGAATTGTGACTAGTATCTTTCTTGGGTGATCTGATAACTTGTCACTGGCAGCTGCATCCTCTGCCTTATACAATACATTTGGTGAGGCTGTACTTTGAGTACTGTGTTCAGTTTTTGGACCCTCCCTAAAAGGAAAGTCATTGGAGCCCCTGTGTCTATCCAGAGGAGGGCTGAAGGAACTGGAATTCCTCAATCTGGAGAAGAGGAAGCTTGGGGGGTATCCTTACTGTTCTCTGTGACTCTGAAAGGAGGTCATGGCAAGGTCGGGGTCAGCTTCTTTTCCTTGGTAACTGCTGCAGGACAAGAGGTGATGGGCTCTAGTTGTGCCAGGAGAGGTTCAGGTTGGATTTTAGAAGGAATCTCAGGAAGAGCAGTGGGGTGTTGGAACAGGCTGCCCATGGAGATGGTGAAGTCACTATCTCTGGACGTTTTCAAGAGATGTGTAGATGTGGCACTGAGGAATATGGTTACTGGCATGGTAGGGATGGGTTGACGGCATCCTCTTCTGTCTGTGCAGCTGCAGCTCCTTGCATTGGCTGTGGCTGGAGCACTGACTCAATTTGTAGCTCCTATTCTTTTTCTCTGTTGGGTCTTATCTAATTAACAAGTCTGAATTAATGTTGGCGTAGTGAACAAAAAAAGACAAAGTGTTAATATTTAAAGCTTAGATCAGAACTATTATTTAACTTGTGGCACATGTTAAAACAAAAATTAAACTTTTGGTCTTAGATATGTAATGTTACAAATTGCTTTTGGAATTCAGCTGTTGGGGAAAAGCCCTGAACTTCAGGGGTATGCAGTCTGTACATAGTGCACCAAAGGAGCTTGGTAGCAACAAGGTATGCAGAACAGACAGCAGGGCGCTTCCAGGAGAGAAACAGCTAAGGTCAGCACCTTCAAAACTGAGTTCATAAAATGGCCTTGGTTGAAAAGGACCACAATGCTCATGTAGCTTCAACCCCCCTTCTACGTGCAGTGTCACCAACCACCAGACCAGGCTGCCCAGAGCCACGTCCAGCCTGGCCTTGAATGCATCCAGGCATGGGGCATCCACAACCTCCTTGGGCAACCTGTTCCTGTGCATCACCACCCTCTGTGTGAAAACCTTCCTCCTAATATCTAACCTAAACCTCCCCTGTGTCAATTTGAAACCATTCCTCCGTCTATCACTATCCACCCTTGTAAACGGATGTACCTCTTCCTGTTTGTATACTCCCTTCTAATATTGGAAGCCCACAGTGAGGCCTTCCTGAAGCCTTCTTTTGACTAAGCTAAACAGTTAATGAACTCCAAAGTACAGTGGCGTAGCTGAACTTCAGGGTGACAGTTCCTTTGTTTACACGCTGCTGTAAGCATCTTTCCAAAGGGATACCACCCATTCATTTATTCTCCTTGCAAGGGCAGGATAAGAAATGGGGTGAAATTATTTAGGAGAGCTGTTGGATTCAAAGGGAGAATGGGTAGTATATCATTCTAATAAAAACAAGAAAAGTATAAAGCTTTAAAGCTTGTCAGTCACATGGATAGCTACATGTCTGAGGTCTGTTTTATTCCTCAAACTTTGTTATGGAGACCTTTTGGTTTTCCTACATTGTGAGCATCATTGTCTTCATTTCAAGAATAGTAGCAGGCTTGTGCTTATGTTATTTTTTAATATTTGAGACAAAATGTAATTAAATAATTGAGAGGCGGGAGGTTTAATCTGAGAAAAACAAAATCAGTTTTTAAAAATCACTTTGTTTTCATGAATGACTTAATCCAAGTGTTACCTGTAATTTATTACATTTAAACTCAAAAGGAATGCTCATCCAAATTCATTGGCAGTGCTCGATGGTAATTGTTACTGTGTGCTTACCCAGCAGATTTCAATGATACATGACTTTGATCAGCAGTAGTGCTTTCAAGGGTGTTGCTCTGATGTAACACGTTAAGTAGTTATTTCATCTACTTGTTTTGGTGGCTAAATAGGATTTGAGCTGAGTTGTAATATTTGTCCATATGTCCCCCATAGCTATAAGTAATTCAGTTGCTCTTCCTGTGTAACTGAACCTGCAATATGCTTTTATTCTGTTTTTATTTGTAGTGTCGCATGATGTCTACTACCTCATCAGATGGCTCCGGTGACTATGAAAAGCAGCAGAAGGAATTGAGCCAGAGTTATGGTAGCTCTGTTCTTGACTATTCAGAAGACACTTGGGATTCCTCCAGTGAAGAAGAAGTCACCTGCTGCCGGCGTGAGAGCAAATCCTCTGAACTGCGTTGTTCCACAGAAGATACAGAACGCTGTGCTGTGTTGGACCCATGGGAAAGCACATTGTGGTTGGCAGGCCAAAGTCACGCAGGTATGGAGAGCTTACCGTACTTCAGACCTATCTCTTACAGCTTTAGATCTGTGCAGTAGAGACTCGAATTCACAAAAAATGTGACAACTGCATGGAGTGGAGATCGGTGCTTAAAAACATTGAAAAAAGATTATTATTGCTCTGGTGTCTTATTCATGCTACATTTGTGTAATTGAACAGTGTCTAAATGGATTAGATTGAACAGTTTGGCTTGTAATACTTGGTTTTTACAAATGATGGGTTTTATTTTGAAATCAGTCCATGTCTAACCATTGAAATCCTTGTTTTTGCCATCCAGAAGCATGCATTAGGAGGAACTGTTTTAGTTTGTAGAGATGCTTTGAATTTTTATGAGGTCAATATTCCATAAAATTTGTCTGTTAAATGAAAAACCACATAATAACGCATAGAAAAAATATTTTGGGAAGCTTTCTGCATTTGATACCTTATAGAGAACAGCATATATAAATAACTATGTAAAACCTATTACGCTGATGTCCCCTTATCTTCCTCTATAGGCCTACTGAATTTGCTATTGCTATACTGAAAACAGATTAGAGAAGACAGATAATGTCTGGAAGCATGTCGTAATTACCTTTCTGTCAGTGGCACTGAGTTTTCAGACCTCTTAAGTCTTTCGTCTTTTCCAAGTTCAGTTCACCTATGCTCCCATGAGTATTTGTATTGCCACAAATGAAGAGCCTATGCAGGCCTTGATCGAGGTTAAGTTAGCACTGTGGACAAAATGGAATGTGCGAGTCTCTTCTTTCCAGCTTATCCTATAATCTCTCAGTAGAGGGATTAGAAATGAGCAGTGATATTTCTATAGGGCAGAAACTTCCTTGGCATTTCAACCTGAATTTGTTGATATCAATTATAAAGTCCATGGCTTGAGGCTTCTTTTTCTGCACTATGGAAAACTCAGCCATGTTCAAGTGGAGAATTTGCCTCTTGGTTTAGCAGTGTTGATTTATTATTTTATTTATTTATTTTTACAATATGTGTTCAAATATAACTTTCTTTTTTTTTTTTCTCATTGTAGAAGAGCAGTCTGAAGTAGTTGATTCTGCAGCTGCAGAAAGAGATTTCGTTGGAAAATATATTGGTGTCCTAAAAAATAAGGAAGCAGGCATTAAACAAGAAAGATTCATCCTCAAAACTCATGCTGGTGAGTTCACTAACTTAGGTAGAGTTGATAGTTCTCCTTTTGACAGAGGGGGATCAGAATTCTGAACTAGACTAAAATTTCATGTACAAGCTGTTAAGGATAAGCCAGGTAATTAAGCAGACTTAATTAGCTGGGTATATAGAGCTTCTCTTTTCTGCTTTCCTGGAAGAAAACAGTTGGTCTGCTGTAACACATAGGTTTGCTGCTCCTGATGCAGAGACATTTTACTGCTCACGTGTTATTACAAGGTGTGGATAAATCTGCAGAAATTTAAAGTGGGGACAACTTTCCTTTAACTGTAAAATCTCAGTTTTACTGGGCTGCCCGTTATTTTCTCTCCAGCTGTACTGGGGGGGTGTTTTCTCCTTAAAAATAAAGATGCTTTCAGAACACGTGAAATGTTTTCACCCTGCAGATCATTTGTGTTAATTATTGAATCAGTTGTTTGCTGTTTTACATAAGTTGCTCCTAAAGTAATGCCTCCTATTTATTTCTATGGAAATGACAACAGATACAAAGAGCACAACAACACTGTCTAATAGAGCCAATTTTCAGCTACCACACAGTTTTTCAGCATAGTCACCAGCATTAGTCAATTCATGCAGGTGAGCTAATTGTGCTGCTCATTGCTTAACAGTGTCACTATTAGGTGTGACTGTTCAGAACATGGTTTGTCTATATGTTGCTACTGCTGAAATGTAACATCTACTGCCTCACTGTATTAACTTCCTCTAGTTGGTCTCTGTAAATGTTCAGCAGGCATCAGTGAATGTCAGTGAGTGCTGCTTTTTCCACAGAGGAATTCAGTGACACACCTTGGCTTCATCTGTACTTCCATGTCAGATGCCATTCTGTCAGACTGCCCCTCTGCTGCTATCTGTCACATGGCAACAAAATGTGATGGCATATTGATGGAGAGGTTCAAACCTCTATTGCCATACCACCGAGATTTGCCTCTTGACGTTCTGGGCCAATGTAATAAAAGAGACAGCATTACTCATAAAGCAGCCCTCAATGTTCCTTTTCTAAGCTGCAGGAGGCAGCAGGGCACCAACTTTGGCAAAAACAATGGACCAACTTTAACCAACACAATGATGTGTGTGGAGGAGGAGTGGGGAAGAGAGGAAGGGAGGCTTTTTGCATGCACTGGTTATGCAAGGAAATGTGAGAGCAGATGGTGGGATGGAAGTACTGCTCATATCTTTCTACAAAGTGGGTCAGAGATACTATTTTTAATTAAAAAAAAAAAAAGAGCAAGGAAGTTGTTAAGCAAGAAAAATAATTGAAGCAAGAGGAGTATCTTCCTCTGTATGTACATAGGGGAAAATGTCAAAAGTTTTGTAGGTCTGCTCTAAGACTGATAAACAAGGTCCAGGTACTTTGTGGCATTACACTTTCATAGAAGCATCCTGAAACTCCTCACAGACCACAAGGGGATGTGCCCTAAGATCATTCTTACGCTTCTCTTAATTGCGTAGCTCATTCACAACGCTGGTGAGTCAGTGTTATGAGTTTCTAAGTCATCTTCAGCTTTCATCTTTCTATTATTGGGTTTCTTCATGGAGTCAAATGTGAAGACAAGTAATGCACGTTATTTTTAGTAGTGATGCCTCTCCTGGTGAGCTATGCTGAGATAATCTTCCTAAAATACATCAGAGTCTCATGATCATTTGATTGATAGCAAAATTGTAGAGGACCTGCTGAACTCGGATTCATTTAACAAATTATAAACAGCAGCGTAGCATTAAGAAAGTTTTAGATCTCTACAGCGTTTTCCTTGAAAATTAGTTGGCAAGACTTTATCCTCTGAATTCTGTGTAAAGAACCATTCTCTCTGGCTTATGGGCTGTGGGTAGGTATAGGCAGGCTGGTCACTGTCTCTTAGCTCAAGGTGATGTGTAAAATGATGCATTGCTCTCTATCTGTCCTATCCCTGGACATCTAAGTAGGTAAGCGCTCTTTGGGTACAGCGTGCTTCTTAACTCTGTCAATAAGAAGGTTCATGCTTAGGCTTCATTCATGTGAAATCATAGTGCTGGCATGTGGTGGACAGGTTATCCCCAAATTCTTCATCATCATCCTTGTTGTTTAGCAGTCTACTTTTATTATAAAAAAAAAACAAAAAAACAGTATGGAGCTAACATACATATAGTATAAACACAGCAGTTTTTGTGTGCTGAGACCTATGAATATCTCCTCTTCTTTGACTTAGTTCAGCACTAAGTAGGCTCTGAGCCCCTTATTATTTTATCAACTTGATATCATTTAAAGCATAATAGAAAACAAGATCTCCTAGAGCGAGGCTGCTGCAGAGCCAATTCCCCTCTGTAAATTTAGCAAAATGAATGATGTACGCACTGGATATGCATGTTACTTTTGAATTCATCTATGGCTAATAAAGCAAGAGTTTTTATATCTCACTACTGATACAGTGAAATGAGAAAAATCTTGTTTTGCCTATAGGAATGTCCTGGCACACGAGTCTTGTTTTTTGCTAGATTTATTTGTGGCTTAAAAGAAGATAAATGTTGATGCTTGCATTCAGAGAAGTGAGGAAGGTTTTATCGTAACTGTTGCTTTCTCTTCTTCCTTGCACCTTTACCTCAGCAGTGCACCTGCTGGTTGTTAGAAAAACACATCACAAGAAAACCTATTCTATGAAGTCTCCAACTCTGAGTTATTCCAAATGCAGTTAATCTTTGAAATTTACTACAGGAAACCACTGTTCTTTGGTTCATGTATGTCTGAAAGTTCAGCTGGGGCTTTCTAGCAGTCCGGCTTGTGCTCCTATTGAGAGATTCACACTTAAATTAGCTTGTAAGGTGTTTGTGTTAAGTGCTTTGCTGGTTGTTTGCTTGTTTTTTAATGCAGTGTTAGCCACTGTACTGTTGCCAGATAAAGAAAAACTTTTGGTTGTTAGTGCATGTTGTTTAGAGGTACAGAAATGTTTGAGCAGAATTAGACAACTCTGTGGCTGAAACACTGAAATACAGGATGTCAGTCCATTTTGACAACTTAAACTACTGTGCTTATTATGGTAGCGGTGTCAACACGGGGGAATCTAAAAGTAAGAAAGTCTAGTGTAGATAAAGATGCCTGCAGTTTGTGGTGTTCAGATGAAAGGTGCTGCCATGTGTATATAGGTGAGTGCACTGAGGGAAGCATAAGGATTTGTTTTTTCTGTATTAATTTGTTTCCAGATTCCCAGCATATTTCTTTGAGTAGATCTAGTTTGTATGTGCTTCATGAATAAGTTTTCATGTGTCCTGGGCTTTAAATTGGCCCCAGCAAATAGGAGTTTACTAAAAGAATTTATTAAAGTAGTAGTAGTTGTCTATATAAAAATTGAGAAAACTCTTAACTATTCTGTTTGCAGGAGGGAGCAGGTACCCATTAGTCTTTGCTGGCTTTTTCTTATTCCTGAGTGCCTTGTTGGCACTTAATCTTCCTGCTTGGTAATATGCACTTGGTGTGGGATTCCAGCAGCCTTAGGCCCTGGGGTTTCAGAGTTCTATCTTTTCATCCACCCATCTGTTAGAAAGCTTTACTGTAAAATAGCATTGATACAGGCCAAGTGGGGAAATTCCAAGCAGCAGCATCCATGTGGGAACTGGGAAAGAGTTTCTCCTAAAAATATGAATTCTGTGCGATTCTTTCTGTTGTCTCTTCTAAGGACTGTTGAGTGGAAACTGAGGATATCCTGCACTGTGCTGGAGAACATGGTTGGCTTTGAATTCATATTTCTGTTAAATGGCATGATTTTTCAGAAGGCTTATTATCAGTGTTATGCTATCTAAACAGATCTTTTGAAGCTTATGTTTGCTGATTGGGCCATCAGTGTGTTAATCTGAATTGCTGTACACAATTGTATGAATGCAATTTAGATCATTATGAAAATGTTATCTTGTCAATCTTTCTGAGTCGTAATCAGCTACTGATTTCACAATTATCCCTCCTTTACCCATTCCACAGTTTTTCTTCTTAAAGTAGAAGATGGTAGGCATTTATTATTATAGTTATGCCCTGAGTTTTTTCTGTTTAATCCAAATTAGACATCAGAGTGAAAGGAAATGCAGGAAAGCAGTAATTTCCTTCTTTTGTTTTTTTCTTTTTCTTTCCTCCATTGCTTCTGTAGATTCGAAATCTTCCTCTTAAAAATGTACTCGCACACAGAAATTAAAATCTATGTAGGTCACTTAATTATAAGGCACACACCAGGTTTCATAACGTAGGTGCAGAGATTATTTTATCCCCAGTGGTGAGATACTGACTGCTTCTTTTATCAGAGCAGCTTGTTGGTTCAGTTTGTGCTTTACTTTCTAAGCAGCCTGTGCTTTGTTAGCCCGTGTCTTTGTGATACATGGTTCTCATCTGATGTCTGTTCTGGTGTCTGGTTTTGTTCTTCTTGTCACCTGTCCTTTCCTAATTCTCCAAGGAAGAAGGTATGGAATGCACGACTTGGGGCAATGAAGCATCAGCAAAGCATGCTTCTGGAACTGTAATTGGCACTGGCAGGTATACTCTACAGACCAACATACACTGACAGTTAAATCTGCCACCACAAATGGAGACTGAGCATTTAGCATATCTAGTCCAAAGATGGAAAAGAGAAAACATATGAGAGACAAGAAATGGAACTGAAAACCAACATAGTTTCAATGTAGATCCTGTTGTATAAATCTCACTTCCTTCAATGGAAGGACAGGCAAGCCTCTTACCTAGAAGAAAATCTGAAAGTCTAAAATAGTTATTAAGCAGTTAAAATACTCTTTTGTTTTTCTCCCTGGATTTAACTGTGTGTTGACTTCTCTTATCACCTTTGGTTCTTATTTCTGTAAAGTTATAGTCCTAAATCTTTGGATGCTTCTGTTCTTTTGGAGCTTATGTACTGAGAAAGTTGAAAACTTTCTGTTCTCTCTGGAAGCATCTCCTCTAATGTCTGTAGGTGTCTGTGAGCAAATGGGTGGATGCCTGGTGGCACACAATTAATGTGTGCATTATTAGAAACTAGTTCTTCATTCAGATGCGCTTTGATATGTCAGGAGAAACTTAAGTGAATGAATTAGTCTGGTATTATATTGTCACAAAGTATCCAGCAGACCCCGTGTATTTTACTTGTGCATTAAAGTTCTCACCTTAGTATTTTTAATTGATTTGGTTTCTTTCTTAACCACCAGCAACGCTTTCATTTTTTTTTTTTTATTCAATCTGTGTGCAACAGGTGAATACGTATCTATTTATTGTTTGTGTGGTTAAATATTGGTGCATGTCTTACTTGGTTTTTCAAGGGAAATGATCTGATGGTGTTTACCTGTGCAGTCTTTCACAATCCATCCCAAGGAAAAAAGTCTTAAATTGCATTTTACAGTACTGGTAATTCTTATTCATCCTCCTATGAAGTATGGCCAAGTCTTTAGTGAATTCAATACACCAGCTTGTAAAGAGGAATAAATTGCTATATGATGATTCTTTTTGGCTGTCAGAGTGCATCTCTGAAAAGGGAGTACTGCGTTAGATACGTGCAGGGGCATCCATCAGACATCTAGTAATGACTACTGCATCATTTGCTTTCCTTGCTTCTCGTTTCATTATAGACAGTCAAGTGCTTCACTGGGCTTCAGGAGATGCTAAAAAACAAAATTAGTGTTATAAAGGTGGAGAAACAGAATCCCCTATTTGAATAGTTGAAAACAGTGGTATCTCTTAAGACCATGTAATACAGCCCAGCATCATTACATGTTTAAGATCATGAAATAATGAAATTGCAATATCAAAAAGCTTACTCATGTTGATTATCTGCATTGATTGGCTGTTTAAATAAGTGGAAAATCTCCCTCAGAGCACTGTGTGAAGTTTTAAATCCATCCTTGGGTGCCCATCTGAAATGTAATCTCTGTTTAAGTTTATTGTTACCTGTCATTGGCAAGGGAGGAAATAAGAGTGTAAGATCTTGTTTAAACAAGGTCGTATAAAAGTTTCTTAAAGGATTGTTGAAGCCTGAGAGGAAAATGTTTTTAAAGTAATTACATTTCCTCAGGAAAAAAAACCAAAACCAACAACAAAAAGCCCCACACAACTATGGGTTGTTTGAATTGTTTTTCAGAGTTACTGCAATAGCCTCTGATTCGGTGCTTGTAAAGTAGTACTAGATTTACTAATAAATTTATGCAGTATCATTAAGTGGAATAACTCTTTATGGTTCTTATTATCTTTTCTCTTTGGAGACTATTCAAAGAGGCATCTGTTATGTAAGTGCCTGCAGTTGTTATCCAGATTCTGGTTTAAATTGTATATTACAGTTATTACAGTCATTGCTTCCAGGCTTGACATTGGGCTTGGTTTTTATTAAATAGATAATATGAGGTTGCACAGATAGAAGACCAGTAATTCTCTTCCGCTGTTGTAATAATTGACACTTTGTTTTGTTGACAGAAATTACTGAGTTATCAGGGGAAGAACTGGATGCTCTCCAGTCTTTTTGCATCACTAAGATAAGAAGGGTGCAGCAGGAGCTGATCTCTAAGCAGGCAAGTGGTGGCAAGTCAAAAAAGCAGCAGCGTGGATTCACATCAAGGGCATCAGAAGCAAGTGACCTGAACTGCATTGTTCCCAATTGGCTCATGAACAGAATCCGTCTGAAAAACTTCCAGGAGACCTTTAAGCAGGTACTGTGCGTGGTGATAACAGTGGTGGTGATTTATGGCATCAACTGAGACTGGGACAGTCAGTTACTGCAGTTCACAGTATGCCCCAGAAGCCTTGTTTTCTGGTTACATTTGCACCTGTTATTTATAGAAGTATTCTGTACATTGCTAGATTATGTAGTCTTGTTAACTCTAGTATTAAAAGAATTTCAAGGCACAAGCCAACCCCTGCCCTCAGCGTTCTTCCCGTTAGACATTAGTAATATTGAAAATCAAAGCATGTCCAATAGAATCTTGGTTTCCTCAGTTTCTTTGTACGATCTGATGTGCTTTTCTTTTTCACCAGCCCATTATATTTTCCCCCTTGTCAGGCAGGCATTCTGACACAACTCCAACTCTGCATCTGTCCAGAAGGTTAAGGCTGGTTGAGTATTTTGGCCAGCGATACTTACATTCTCACCTTGTGCGTGTAGATGGATTGGGATATCTGCTTATAGAGTCATCACCTACAGATGCCTTTACTCATAAATCTGAGCTTTGGCAAATGCCTGTGCCTTGCTTGAAGTTGGTACAGAACGTCTGTATTTGCCAAAGTGTTTCTGATTAAAAAAAAAAAACAAAAACAAAAAAGAAACCCCAAGGTTTGAATAGTAATTATGGTCATTTATTTTACTCTCACTCTACTATATGTGCTGGTTTTTATCTGTTGCCATATAACATAGCAGAAGTGACTGACATATTTCTCTGTTAGCTGGGTGAGCAGGTTGGAACACTTTTAAGTCAGTTCTGGCATAATGATTCTTTGAGGCTACCAGCTGAAATCTCAACCATATAAATAAGCAACCTGTGTTTTTTTATTCTACCCAACCCATCATTCTGTAGAATATGTGTTGCCTTTTCATTTGTATTGGAGTGTAAGAATACATTTTCTAAGAAAAATAAATTTAATCGCTGTTTCTGCTTCTGTGTTTGCCACCACATAATAACATCTTTATGCAGAGGAGGAATCAAGAGTAAGAATACAGAGGCTTCAGACATGGCTTTCTGGAACTGATTCCACTGCTCTTGTAGTAATGTATTAGGCCTATATAACAAGATGGAATCTGTATAAATAAAATCAGATAAAAATTATTGATAATTCCTAAACATATTGGGATTTGTGTAGTGTTATTAAATACACTCAAGGTTTCATGAAGAATAAACTAACAAATTAGTTCTGTTTATTTTTACAAAGAAAACTGCTAATAGAATTTTGTTTGTCTTCTGCTTTAGAGCTGCATGTAGTTGTTTGAACCAATTGCTTCAGAATTTATTTTCCTCTGAAAATTTGTAAAGATAATTGTAACCTCTATGGCTTGTACTTGACGCCTTATGTATATTATCAACATAGGTACTCAACAACAGCTTCATTACAGACAGGCTGTTGTATGTGGTGGAATTATTGCTGATTAACAGTTGCTGTTACTCAGTTGTGCTGATCAAGTCTTTGTACTCTCTTAGCTTGCTGGAATCATGGGATAAAACACATTCATTTAACTTAATTGAGCCTTCAAGAATCAATATATTAGCTGTTGTGGAAGACTGGATATCATGCACAGAGTAGCTCTCTGGAACATTAATTACTCATCAGGCAGGAGTAACTAATGGCTGATGGTATTTGCCACTAACAAAGTGTGCAGAAATTACACGGGTGAAATTGAAATTTATCATGAGCATCCACCCATGAGTTACACTACTTCAAGTGTTTTGTTGGCTGATGTAACTGCTCACAGATGTGTTAATTTGCAATCATACAACTTTTTTTGACTATTATAGTTAAGGTAGAAGAAATTAGTACTTTGTACACAGCCTCAAGTGTCAGGGAAACTTTGCCTGTTACAGGAAGAACTAGTGCAGCACTGTTCAGTACTACGGCTCTGAGATACAGGTCATTTTAAATGAAGCTGTCTATGTTATCAGGGCTGGATAGGGCAATGCATAAAGAAAAGCAAATATATTTAGGGTGGAGGAATTCAGACAGACTTATCAAGATGATGTGGTGACAAAGACTGTGAAATTATTTACAGCCTACAAAAGAAAATATTTCTCTTTAGATGCTGTCTATGTCTGTATTTTTATTGATTATTTTTATTGAGTAGCCATCTTGCTGGGACAGACACTGCTCATTGCATCACAGTCTCATCCTTCAGGTGACAGAAGCTCAAGTGCACAGATCTTCCCTGTGCCCTGACTGTAAGAAGAAGAAGGCAGAGCTAGCCAAAGTTGCCTTTCTCAGACAGAAGAAGATACTAATGGAAAGAGCTCTACTCCAGGAAAAACTGGAAGAACAAATTTACTCCAGAGTAAGCAGGCGTATCAGTATTTTGTTTAATAACACTTTTATACTTGCTATAACTAAAGAATTCTTAAGCCAGATTTTGCCCTAATGTATAGTAATGTAATCAAATTGATCTGAATGCACTACAGTTCAGCATGGAACTTGGCTCCATGTTGTAATGAAGCCATGAGACTCACATGCTGATCAAGTAATTTAAGCTTGCTTGACTTATGTAAGCTGAAGATCTTTTTCATGATGTCCTGGAACTGTTTTAGGTACCTTTTGATTAGTTCCCTGCAGTTTTTCTGATGGACTGTCTGTCCTAAACAAAATGGTGAATAACAGGATGACATAGGAGTTAGCTCTTCTCATTCTGGTCTTTTTCCAAATCCTTTGCCTTAAGAATTGCTGAATAAGATACTGCAACATGCAATGGATTTTATGGCAGCTGAGGCAGCTTGCTGCTTAGAGTCCCTTTCTAAGGCTTTTTCTTAACTGTGACAGGGATGTGATTTTATTTGGTCACTTGAATGTGACAACACTGGGAAAGTGACTTCTGGAAGAGAATTTGACTTTCACCAAAGATAGCATGTTGTTTCTGGTTATACATTTTGAATGCCAAAGTTTTCCTGTTCATAGAAACATAGGTGTACTTTGTGTATTCCCAAGTGTATACTGCTCTAAGGTGCAGTGATACCAGCTTTAGAGTAGAGCTTTTGCTTTTGCACATGACTGTGCATGTTATTTTTTTTTTTTTCTTTCTGGTAGTGTATGTCTTTGTTTTTTCCTCAAAATTGACTAAATTTTGCCAGGTGATTATCACTTCTTTCTAACTGAATATGGTAAAGTAAGGCCTAATGAAAAAATTGTGGGAGCTAAGAGAGGAGCAGGGGAAAAGTAGCTTTGCAGCAAGTCTTTTGTCATCTCTTCACGCACGGTGTTAGAACCACCGCTTGCAACACTGGAGGCCCGGGTTCGAATCCCCCCTGTGGCGCAAGTGGTAGAACTGCCGCTCTGCTACACTAGAGGGCTTGAATCCCGGGAGTTGGACTCAGTGCTCTCTAAGGTCCCTTCCAACTCGCACGATACTATGATACTATGATGATGATATACTTTGTGTAACATGTCGCAGTCACATACCTCCAAGAGTTCTGTTTCTGCATAATCTATGACAGAGTCTGGAAATGACTGATCTCTGCTGTTCTCAACAGATATGGTGAAACTTCCTTACAGGATTGTCTTCTCAGTGCTAACATAGGTTCATGCTTTACAGTTACACAATCTATTCTAGAAGGATTTTCTGTAATGTAAGCTGGAATTTATGGAATTCCCTGCCTGTTCTGTGGCTATTCTTCAGGACAGTGTTTCTCAAGGAAGAGTTCAACCACTTTTGATACAGAGTGAGACTGAAACAGGTTGTTTCTGAGCAGTGTATAGAAATGGCTCTCTGAAGCTCCAAAACTTCTGTCTATGAGCAGATTGGGACTTAGTGGACTGTACCACACATCCCATTTTTTCCTAGTAATGCTGGATTTCTGGGGTTTTTTTGCATCCATTTTATCTGTAGTTGAAATTTGAGAACTTCAGTCTCAAGTCAGGCTTCATTTTTCTCGCTTTTTTTCCTTCTCTGAAAAGGGCAGCAGATTTTTTTCCTTTATACACCTAGGGAAGAAACCATTGGGGAGCAGCCACTGTAGTGTATGAGCTGCACATTGCTATCGAGCTCTTTGTCATCTATGTTGGCAGCCATCCACAGAAGGTAGAAGTGATGTGTGGTCCCTAGTGACCAGCATAGCTTTCTGCTTGCATGCTGTATGGGCCAGATCACTGGCAACATTGTTCAACAAAGTTTTAAAACAAGATGCCTTAAAAATCTAGCAGAATTGTGATGATGGATACAGCCCTACCTAGTTGCACTTGAGGGACTGGATATATCTTCCAGTGGCAGACCTATGATACAAGTACATGACAAATGGCTGGAATCCAAAACCTAATAATATTCATGTCTCCTATTTATTTCAGGATGTGCTCACGCTTATAGGAGAAACACTCAGAGGTTTTCCTAAACTTTCAGAGGATCCCAGGAACTTATGGCAAAAGCTGAAAGGCAAAGGTCAGAAAACGTAAAGCCTGGAAGTAGTAAACAAAACTCAAAGACATAAAGTACTTGAAAAGTCTTCTGTGGGCAGCCATGTACTGAATGCTAGCTGTTGTGGATGTAACTTGTCAGTGATGAATTGGGTGGAGGTTTAATATTCTTGCAGGTGGAACCAGATATACCCAGTGTGCTGAAGTCTGGGTTATGATTCAGCTTTACACTTCCTCAGATGCAAATGTTGTATTGTAATCCGGCTGGGTTGGCTTTTCAAACTATGAAATCTGGCATTTTCTGTTATTAGTCTGACAAGTGATGAGGTTTTTTTGTTGTTTTATTATTACAATTTTTTTTTTTTTAAGGTTGCTTGTGGGATATCAGAACAGCTTCCGTCCATAAGAAAAATGATTTTGTTTTCTAGAGCAGGGAGGTGTAATTATTGGGTTTCAGCTCTATCTTTGCCCACTGTCTTGTGTTAAACTGGAAGTGAGAGTCCCAAGTGAAGGGGAAAAAGCAGGTTGCAAGTAACTATTGAAGGAAGTAAAATGAAATGGGTTATTTATAGAGCTGAAATAATGCGGCTAAAACAGAAATGAATCTGTAACACCGAGGATGCCAACAAGACAAATGATAATTAATTAATCATAGAACCTGTCTGGGTGAGGTGTCTAGGAGGAGAAAATGTAAGTTTATCATGGGATAAGGTGTTAAATAATATTTTTGGCAGTTTTTTAATGTACTTTGGAATTTGTTGTAATTTTACAGTGGTTTTCAAGATGGCAAAGACTATCTTTCAAAGAACATACCTGGATGAAAGCTGAGTATTCGGTGTGCATCCAAAGGAAATGGCTGGGGAGCTCAATGGGCTAGACAACAAAATCATTATTTTCGTTGTAGCCTAAAAAGATACTCGCTATTCTTTGGGCAGGAGTGCATCTCAGCTTTTTGATTATTGCTGACAGCAAGAGCTCGTTGCATTGCTCATGCGGTGACCTTGTGGCTATTGGACTTTCATGAGTCACAGTTACTGACTCTCATTAGTCTCTGGTTTCCTGGTTTCTGTGCACTTAGATCTCTGGAAGGCTGTGGAAATCTTGAAGGAATATTCTTATCTGTGAACTGAGTGCATAAAGGATGTTGCTGCTTAATAGTTCTGTTGCTTAATGAGAAAAATAGGATAACATTTCAATTTTTTAAAAAACTATTTTGGGGCATGAGTACGTACTGTTGCAGTTGATTTTGTATTTTATATCCTTTCAATTATTGTCTTAAATATGTTTATATTGTTTTTAAGAGCGCTGTGCAGCCTCTAGTTTTCATTTCCCACAAACCAGTGAAGAGCCTGAAAAGAAATGCTGGGATAAGGCTAGATATACCCACCTGTATTAGCAGGTACCTACCTTCTGGTGCTTATAAACCTACCTTGAATGAATTGATCCTAAGCAGATTGAACCCCAAGTGAAAATGTCATGCAACTCTAAGTTCTTCAAAGCTAGTGCTCTTCATTGCTTCCTTTGTGGTTTGTTGTGGGTTCTTGTAGGCCAGTGGGTTTTGCAGCCCATCGAATATTCCCTGAAAGGTGTCTTTAATTGTTAAATTGTCACTGCAGGTTATATAACTGTGTATGTAATGAGCAAGTTCCTGCTTGATTTTTCACATTACTCTCTTAGAAATGTCTGAATCCCATAAATCTCCTTCTAACCTTTTAAGCCTATTCATTTTATATATACCATCTCTGCTCCTTATTTAGCTTTGGACTACACTCCTTGTTTTTCTTGAGTCTTTTAAAGTCTCTAGTGATCTGCATATGGAAAGACAAGCAGCGTACCACAGTAATCTGTGTAGATTCTCATGAGGGCTGTCACATATATAGAACTGGTAATGAGGAATAATGATTTGAAAATGTGATTTTTTGTTGTTGTTGCCAGTGAATTCTTCTTTCAGCCCTTAGAAAAAGAACTTTGAGGCTCTTAAAGATGGGCTGATTATTTCCATAAGGGAAAAAAGACATTTTGGTGTTTTGCTTTCAGTGTATAGATCTTTTCATGGGAATACCAAAGTATTTCTGTCCAACTCTTTCCTCAAACCTTTATGTGAATGCATTGTTACGTGAGTTATATATTAGTTATTTGGGCTAGGTGTCTGACGGTATTTGTGTCTGTAAAATAGTGCTCATGTTCCCATCTCACAGAGGCTGTACAATTCCCTGTTTGCATAAGTGTCACAATGGCAACTCAAGTAGCTTCTCTGAAAAAGTCGAAGCCTGTATTGCTTATGCCTTTTGCTTGCCTTTTCTTACTGCTCACTGCAGTTGTTTCCTTTGACTCAGGTATCTGAATGCTTGTCTTGTGTTTTCCTGTAGCAGCTACTAAGGACATGAAATGGAATGAATGATCTGGATGTCTCAATTTAGTTCAGAATCCTGTAGCATCTGGGATTAGTGATCCAAAAACTGACATGGTGGCCAAGAGAAAACAACAACAACAAAAGCAAATGGTTTCTTTCTGTTTATAGAAGCTTCCCCTCTTGCACCATCCTCAGCAGTAGATTTTTGTTCTGATACAAAGAAACTCTGTAAAACTATGTTCAAGAAATATTTATTAACATGTAATATAAAATATCCCTTGTTTGTGCTTGCTGGCGTGTAAGAGGAGTAATGTTACCTCAAGGGTAATTCATGTGTTAAACAGCAGTATTACTGCAAGATCTGACTGTTGCTAGAAGTTCTGGGACTTCTGTTTTCTATACATATAACTGTTATGTAATCTAAGAATTTACTGGTCATGTAGAATAGATTATTTCTCTGAACTTTGCACTAACTTGGAAGGGTTTTTCATCTATGCATTGTTTTGTTACATATATGCTGGTAACTGATCTCATGTTGTTATACTTTATTATTGTATGCTTGGATAAAATTATGTTCCTCAAATTACCACTGAAGTCAGTTTCTTGTGGACTTGGCAGTATGATTTCCCCTCTCACTCTCCTCGTTTCTCTGTAGGAAAGCTGAATCTGACATCTAAGCTCAGTCATTCTGTGGTCATGTTCCCACCCATCTGTTGGAGCATGGGACTTTATCTTTGGGGAGAAACAAGTATAAACTGCCACATCACTTGCAATAGTTGACTGGCACTCATTGAATAGAAATGAATCTTCATTGTAATTAACTTGCCTGGGTATGGATTTCCAGATAACTTTGTGCTTTAGTCACCTGCCAGGTGAAACCACAGTGCTGTGAAATACATAGTCACTGAAAGTTTGAAGCTAGGAGGTCATCTTATCCCTTCTTGGGCAGGGCTATGTGAAGTAGGTGGGACCTGGTCCCACAGCTCCTGTAATCCTTATATTAATCTTGCATCTTTCAAACTATATTAGAAAATGAAATGCTTCAGGCTCCTTAGGGGCCACTGCCTTTTCCTAAACCCATCTCAGTCATAATTCTGTTGCATGACAAGAATTGCTTTAAGAATTTCTTGTTTTTTAAGCACAACCGGTTTGATCAGGTTCCAAGAAGAGGATCTGAAGCCCTTTTGTTCCTGCTAGGAGCTTGACAAAGCTTTGAGCTTTGATCTGGTGCCATTGAGGACAAGTTGCAGTTGGAAGGGTTCACGTCTCATTACGATGCTGCAAGGTGACACAGTGCCCAAATTCTTCTTCAGGAAAAATCTGAACTATCACTTTCTGTGCAGTTACTCTAAATCATATATGCAGATGTCAGGACTAGAAAGAATGCTTACAGCTATGCGTATTTAAAGCTTTTTGAAATATATGCGTGCTCTCCAAATTGTGATTTATTACTATTCATTATGATTTTCAGAAAATGACTTTTATTGTTTTCACTCAGTAAAAACTAACGTCACTGTAATACGTGCAAATTGTAACTGCATGCAACAGTGTTCTAAATGCTACTGTTTAGAAAAACTATAAATAAATTTGGGAGTATATATAAATCCTACAGATATTAAGTTAGCTGTGTCTTTATGCAACCAGCTAACTGTTCCTTTTTGCCATGCAACTGATTCTGGAGCTCTCTGCCTGCACCAGCAGCAGCATGATCTGTGTGGGGAGAGGCTGGGAAACGAGGGGGAGTGTTTCCTTCTGTCAGTGAGGTACCAGCTCCTGTCATTGGAGGGGTCCGTAGAATTGGTCAAAATACCTTTTGAATAAAAATAAATATATATATATATCCAGCTGATGGGCATGGATACCCTTTGCTTATTTATTCATTTATTTTGTAATAAAATAGCACTGTTTGTTCTCACATAGACTAGTGCGTGATCCATAAATACGTTTTAAAGTATATCTGTAGCATGTAACAGATCCCTTTAGAATATTCTGTGAAAATTCATATCTTTAGTTGATAGCACTTCAAGAACATTTACATCCTTCATCTTGACATTTTTAAATAGAACATTTTTTTGCCCACAGAAGTTTACAGCATCATCACAGTATTATAGCTTGTTTAAAAATACATACAGCATCAATGGTAATTGCAAGCAAGCTGTATACTTGAGCACGGATTTTGTTTGTAATTGTACATGTTTTATGCTTGTTAAAACAATTACATCTATTAGTATTACATCCACCACTTTGTTAGAAAATATTACTTATATGCTACTCACAATAGAGCTGTCATTTTTCTGAGACATATTACAGGCTATGAAAATAGAAACACGCCATTGTATAATTGGTTTAAAAATAATTACAAGCCCAATTGGAAAAGGAAAAAAAAAGTTATGTTAGGCTTGCTCTTGATAAGATATGTTCCGCTGACACTGGATGTCCTTAATCCACTTGTGGTTGGAATGCCACTAGCACCTCTCAGCACTGAATGATCAATGAAGGAAAACACTGACTGACCACTTGCAAGCAAACTCAGGGCTTGAGCCTGCGTGCGTCTGTCGCCGAAGGCAAAGTTCTTCAGTTATAGGCCTGCGGGGCCAGGCTGTTGCTTGCTGAATATCTGAATCTAATTTACTTAAGGTTGCGACTGGATTTCAGAATCTTCAGGTGGATGATTAGATGAGTGCAAGGTAACACAGCTCCATTGGTTTGTATCAGCTGTGTTGCTGGCATTAACCAAAGTCTGACCTTTTGCCTTCCGTGGGCAGGTGGATTTTTGCAAAGGCAGGAGTAACACAGTTCAACTTTCTGTATTAGTAATACAGCAGAGATTAAAAATACACGTCTGTGTTGGTTTTACTTTGCACAAATGAGACTAAATATATAAATATATATAATAAAGCTGTAGGAAATCTCCGAACTGCTAACAACTCTTATAAATGAGATAAAACAAGGATATATTTGCTTGGAAATTTCATAGTTTCCATTCCTTTTATTATTTCTAGGTAATGCAACAATATTTTGCTGGATCCTTTTTTCTTTTTCTTTTTTCTATGAAACGAGTCCAGGCGTGCTTTGAAAAATGCTCCTTTCGTGGTCTTTCTGATATTCCTCCTGTGCTTTCTGCAGTTTTTTGTCTCTGAGTTTCCACTTGTGAAAACAGTAGGTTACTAGGGATGTCATTATCAAAGAGAAAATAATAATCAGCACTACTATCAGTGCAATAGTGGATGAGAGGGACCCCTCTAGCTGCTTATTTTCAGTGTCTCTCGTTGTGTTTAATTTAGCAAAGTTCTCATATTCTGTTGAGGCCAAAAGTGTGGGTACAGGAACTTCTTTGAACTTGGGCCTCATTGGGATTCAGTAGCTTTTCTCACTCAGTCCAGATTTCTGAAGAAGCAAGATCTTTGGTTCCCTCGTCACCTGTGACGTTCATAAGACTGTTTTCTCCTCGGGTTCTCCAGTTGTAGATGAGGCTCAGAAGTTTTGTTTGTTTTGGAAGCCAGATAGCGTGAGAATAACAGTAAGTGCCACAAAGCTGACAGCACAGGTCATCTATATCCAGAGTGCTAAAGTCAGAAACCTTTGTGCAGTGCTCTCTACTTTATTGAGGGGTGAGGGGAAGCTGCTTGCTTGACTGCCCGTTTGTGATCCTTTATCTTTTAAATCAGA
This sequence comes from Excalfactoria chinensis, assembly GCF_039878825.1. Taxonomy (NCBI): domain Eukaryota; kingdom Metazoa; phylum Chordata; class Aves; order Galliformes; family Phasianidae; genus Excalfactoria; species Excalfactoria chinensis. The sequence continues at coordinate 74,707,001 of NC_092828.1, forward strand.
TAATTGAAGAAAATGAATCAGTTTTCCAGCAACGTTGTGGTGGCACAGCTTATACTCAGGCTTAAAGAAAACCAACAACCCACAAGGTCTGCAGCAAGTGTAGTTTGTTTCTTGCACGTTTGTTCAGTGAGGTTTTTCTTTCTTTCCCCAAATATTCCTAAGAGTGTGTGAAATCAAAGGCAGATGCTTTTGTTGAGGGGCAGGTTTGGTTCTGCTAACATCACAGACATTAACAAAATCAGCTACAAAACAGCACTGATGTTAATGAACAGGGTTTTTTTATTTTTCCCTCTTTGATACTTGCTCTCACACCTGGCTTGTCCAGAGAGGATTCTGGTTTAGGAAGTTTGTCCTTTGTACACTGGAGTTTAGGAGATGTCCTCACTGATTGCAAATCTGGAATCTAGAAAAATGACCTAGGTAAAAGAAATAGCATAGGATTACTAAAGAGGTAAACTCCCTTACAGGCACTGAATTAATAATTCTGATACAATTTCATATAAGTTGGTTGGCTTTGATGCATGCTGTGTGTGACAGATCCTGAAATATGTGTTCGTCTGAGCACTTCTGAAGTTAGAAGAGCTGGTACGAGGAGGGGTTTGCATTGTCTGCCCTCTGCACCTCACTGTAGTTTTCAAAGCTAAACCTGACAGGGAGTGAGGCTGGCCCATTCTTCCTGGTTTCTGCTTCTGCTCGGGACAGTGGGATTTAGCCGAGGTTATTTTAATTTGAGGAGCTGTAAGCACTTTCAGAGCTATTTATTTCAAATAACAGATTGTTCTAAACCTCCTCCACCCCACTCCCAAATGCTTTCAGGCCAAAATTAGGTTTCAAAGATCTTGCAGCATAACTGTTTGTTCGGAGATGCTCTGTTGCATAGAATGCAATTGTAATTCATCCTCTTCATCAAAAATCCGTGGCGCATCCCACTCAGGCTAGCAGAGAACTGAGGGTCTCTTTTACTAATTAGCAGTGTTTTCAGCAGCACATTCTTGTTAGTAATAAAGACTGTTTACTATAAATTAGTATTCTGTTGATGTTAAAAGATGTAAATGAGCAGTTCTTGCCAGTTTGGAACAATATGTTCACATAGTCAAAAATAAATGCTGATTTTAAAGAGGGTTTAACAGCCAGATTTTACTGTTGTTTAGGACAAAAAATACGTGTTTGTAAAGCTCATTGAAAGTTTTTCATTTAGGAAGACAAGTGTTCCATGAGTTTAATGAATGTCTACATGTTGGATTACTGGCAAGGAATATATAAGGAGATTATGAACAACAGAATATTTTAGTGCCACCTTGTTATGTATTCAGCAACTTTCTTGGGTAGCCTGAAGAAATAGCAAGAAAATAACTTAAGAAACTGAGTGAATGCCCTTGTGTTTTATGAAGTAGCTGTGTCCACCACCCACGTGGATGGAAGTCCAGCAGGGCAGAATGTCTCAGCACTGATGAAAATCAAATGATTATGTACTTGCCTGAACCTGTGTTTCATCTCATCTGTATCCACAGCTATCAGATTCCTACAGGGAAGAAGTAAAGTCATTAAGCGTCAGGTACTGCTCAGTACTGTTCCAGATATGAGACTGGATGTTACCTTAATTCCATTTTACAATCAGTTTAGATACACATCTTCAACAACAAAGCAAAAATGCTTTGATTTTTAAGGTCTGCAAAATATTACTTGGGATTAACCTGCGTTTGGGGAGAAGGAGGCTGCTTTGATGGACAAAACACTGCCCGTTAGAACAGATTGACTGAGGGTTCTGTTTGTGGTGGTTCTGTGCACTATGAGTGACTGTGACCAAACCAATCAGTATCTGCCAGTAATACCGAATCATTAAGGTTTGAAAAGACCTCTAAGATCATCTAATCCAACATTCCCACTAACTCTGTCCCTTGGTGCCGTATCTACATGTTTCTTGAAAACTTCTGCCAATAGTGGCTCTACTGCTTCCCTAGGCAGCCTGTTCCTGTGCTTCTCCTTCTGAGAATTTTCCTGATACCCAACCTGAACCTCCCCTGGTGCAATTTGAGACCATTACCTCTTGTTCTATCACTAGTTACCCAAGAAAAGAAGCTGACCCTCTCCACCCCCACAACCTCCTTTTAGGAAGTTGTGGAGAGTGATAAGGTCTCCCCTGAGCCTTCTCTTCTCCAGACTAAACAATCCTAGTTCCCTTAGCTACTACTCATAATGCTTGTGCTCCTGACCCTCCACAGCCTCGTTGCTCTCTCTGGACATGCTCCAGGGCCTCAATGGTTTTCTTATAGTGAGGGGCCCGTTACTGAACACAGTACTTGAGATGTGGCCTCATCAGAGCTGAGTACAAGGATGCAGTTACCTCCATGCTCCTGCTGGTTCCACTGTTTAATACAAGCAGGAATGCCATTCGAATTCTTGGTCACTTAGTTGCACTTCTGGCTCCTGTTCATACGGCTTTCAGCTAACAGCCCAGATCCTTTTGCTCCTTGCAGTTTGCCAGCCACTCTGCCCCATGTGGTCATGAAAGTAGGGTGGTCAAGCAGGAACTGCCTTTCATGATTCCATGCTAGCTAGGCCTGATTTTCTGGATAACACATGCTTTGTGATCTCATTCAAGATATCTGCTCCATGACCTTCCCCAGTACTGAGGTCAGGCTGACAGATCTGTAGTTTCTCCTTCCAATGATTTATGTAGACAGGCATCACATTGGCCTAGTTTTCTGGACCTCCCCAGTTGATCAGGACTGCTGATAAATGCTGGAGAGTGTCTTGGAAACCACTTCGTCCAGCTACTTCAGCACCCTTGAATGGATCCCATCTGGCCCTATGGACTTCTGGCAGTCCATAGTTAGCAGGTTGCTAACTGTTTCCTCTAGAATTATGAGGGGTTTATTTTGCTCCCCATCTCTATCTTCCAGTTCAGAGGGTAGAATTATGGCAATGGTAACTCTCCATTTTCATTTATTTTGCTTTTAAACTTCTTGTGGGGCAAAGATTGCTTTATCTTTTGCATTACACTGCAGTAATGTTGTGCTGTATCTGAAGCAGAAAAAAATAGAGGGATGAAAAACTGAGCTTTTTTAATCCATTGTGGTACTTTCCATCGTGCATGCAAGAACTGCAAAGTGGTGGAAAGTGGGATTTCTTTAGAGCCAGCACACTGCTCAGACTAGCTATTGCAGTGCTGTCATCTGGTTTGAATGATGATTGAATAACATGATGGTTGGTATGCCTGGTATAACTTCTTCAATATCTTGCAGATGTAAGAGGAGTCTTAATCTTCACTTGTACTGGCTAAAGGCCTCCTCCCTCTGCTAATCGAATTGGAAGGGTCCTGAACTAGTAAGGGCTAGAGAGCTGTGAAGACTGGGGCATGGTGAGGCTGGAGAAATGGGTAGAGGGGAAATAACACAAAGTTTAACAAGGGGAAATGCAAAGACATGATCCTGGAGTGGAATAACCTTATGCAAAGTGTGCGTTGATGGCCACCCAGCTAGGAAGAAGTTTTGCAAAGCAGGACCTGGGGTTCTGGAGGACGCCTAGCTAAATGTGAGCCAGCTGCATGCTCAGTGGCACCCTGAGATGCATTATAAAGAACATCTCCAGCAACTTGAGAAGGTGATTATTCACTTGTACACAGCAGTGGAGAGACCACAGTAGCAGCAGTGCTAAATGTTGTAGCATAGCTCATATTACAACGTTCTACTGACATTTTGGTTTCTGAAAAAGAGTCAAACCTCTAGTATTATGCTTAAGTTTAGAGAGGACTGTTGACATTATCTGTTATTGTTGTATTAAGTACACACACACTGAATGTATGTTTCAAGTTTCCATCTACTGAAGACTCATCTGCATGTTCTCTCGAGGAAACTTTCCATTTAAAAAAATACCCCAAACATTCTTCAGTATCTATGCTCTGATTTAATTCAAACAGAGAATAAATTGTTCTTACATTGTTGGGTTGTTTGCATGTGTGAGTCATAAGTCTACAGTGTGTTTTGTCTGAGAATTATAAATATGCAAACTAGTATCTCAGGAATTTCCATTAACATTTAATAGCATATATTAGAATGGCTCAGGTGTGTACACAAGAAAAAAAAAAGTGATTTTTGTCCTGGAACAAACAGTGAACTGGATTTGTTTGAACAAACTTTTAATGCTTTTAATGAAAATGTGTTAAAATATCTATAAGCTAAATACATGGTATGTGCCCTTACCTACACATGGGCTTTGTTACCATGGCTCATGTTTTCATACCTTTGTGTTTTAGCAAGTTAATGTGTGAAGGGAGGACAAAACGTGCTCCTGATTTTGTAATGTCCTTGAGACAGCTGTTGTCTTTTGTTTGGTTTTCCAAGTTTGGTTTCTGAAAGTATCATGCAACATACAAGGGAGAAACAAAGGGCATTAGTGACAAATCAGTCTCAAATGTGATTTCGGTTATTGGTGTCTGTCAGATGCTGAATTATGGAAAGAAGTAAGAATGTCGATCATCAGCTTTCTTTTTTTTTTTTTTATTTCACTGAGACTAATTGTCATTTTATGAGGGCAAAACTTACCTCTCTGTTTGATAGTGATTTGGTAATGAATAATGTTTCTAATAAAAAGAATAATGAGAATTTATGCTGAATCCTTAAGAGCACATAAAATCAGAATGTTCATTTGGAGGCCAGACTTGCACTTGTATGGAGGTTTAGTTTCCTGTTTTGTTTTGTTTTTTTCCTGTTAGGTTAACTTTGTTTTCTGTTTCTTTGTTTCAGCTGAAGGAATGACCACATTCCGTGAACGTCTGAAATCTTCAGCTTCATTGAAAGAATGAGGACCAGAAATTTTAAGTGAGGTACTGCAGATTTGTTGTTTTAATAGGAAGCCGATTGTTAACCTTTAGCTTAACTCACATTTCTTTCCTGTGACTTTTTGGTTTTATTCACGAGGAAGAAAGGTTGATAAGCACATGTAAACCACTAGAAAGTGAGGCAATTTTATGATACATTTCTCAAGTGAACACAAAAGCATCTTTTCAAAGATCACTGACCTGAAACTATAAACCCACAACTTGTGAAGTAATATCAAAAATCTCTTTGATTACTGGAGGAGGAGAATCTTTGGTTTCTATCCTGTGTGTCTCTTTCATGTGCTGAAGCACACACAGCATTTTCAAATCAAATGCTGAATTCCTTCTAGCATTTCTATCATCTTTAATAAGTATTGGCTTTTTAATGTAGTTTCGGGCTTGCTTTCTTTCTGCCTTCAACTTGTATAAATTTTCTGCTGCCTTTCAAATCGTATCTTCTGTTTTTATTGCATTACAGACGATTGTGCTTCCTCTCTCTGTATTTGCATCTTTTTGATGTGAAAACATTTGTATGAAATGTATCCGTCATGTACTAAACCTGTTATGTAAATGATTCTTTTCTCCTCCTTCAGAGCTAGTGAAGCAAGACATCTACTAATACACTTGTGCACAAAATTGCAGATGAAAGCTGGAGTGAGAGTGAGAGCAAATGAAAGCAGAGATGAGAGAGGGGGAATGGGAGAAGAGCAGACGGGAGGAGGGACTTCAGAAAGTGAGATGTAGCAATGAGGAAGGACTTCAGAAAGTGAGGTGTAGCAGTAAGTTGCTACTTATTTTTCATTGCATCATCTGTAAACTTTTATATAAAAAGAAGGGATGGATTTGATGGGTATTTTAAATGCGTACATAAGAACACTGTAGACATTTGATGATTTTCACACTGTATAATTGGACAAGAGGAATGACTTAGAAGTAAAAGAGGGGAAATTTAGGTAAGATGTTAGGGAGAAGCTTATTCAGAAGGTGGTGAAGCACTGGCACTGCTGCCCAGGGAAGCTGTGGGTGCCCTATGTCTGGAGGCATTCAAGACTGGGCTGGATGTGGCCCTGGGCAGACTGGTACGGTGGGTGGCAATCCTGCCTGTGGCAGGGGGTATGAACTAGGTAACCTTCAGGGTCCCCTCCAACCTGAGCCATTCTATGACTCATTGATTTTCAAAATGCTTATACATACTAGTACAGATCTGTCTTTATCTTTGGATGTTTAAAATACATTTGGAAATGTTGAGGTTTCAAGTCTGATCAGGTTTCAGCTAAGAGCCAGGTTTCAGAATTCCCAGTAGGTTCTGTGTACTTTGAGGATATGGAATTAAATAATAAACATTGGGTTGCTACAGCACAGCAGCATACTTCAGGTGTGTTTATAACAATATCGTTGGATTTGTAAGTGTTAAGTGCCATAGATTTATTGTTTTGTTTCAGGATCACTACAACCTTTTTTATTATTTGTTTGTCTTCCTTGTAAATCTAAAAACAAAATCCAGAATTGATCTATGTGAGATTTTTACACTGAATCATTCCTCAGAAACTTAACTTGCCTGATACCCTTGCTATTATGTGCAGTGATATAACAAGCAACTTCAATGCAAATTTAAACAAGTCAGTTTTGTAATTAAGGGTATAAACTTGTGCCTCTGTTTCTTACAATGCTTTACGCAATTTTTATGCCAGTGAGCAAGAAAACTCTGCTTTTAACATTCGTTCAGCCTGCTCTGTCTTCATTATACTTTGGAATTCAGTGTAAGTTTTCTTGAATGTCTTACGGTTTTGTGTTGAAGTTTCCTCTTCACCCATGCAAGAGGAGGGAAAGACTGCAAGTTTTGGAAGCACTTGCATTACCTCATTCCAGCATTGGTCAGATCTGTAAATCAACAGAAAGTTTAATCTCATTCCTGTAAAAGGAGTGATGTCTGTTGGGATTCTGACTCTCCCTTAAGCTGGAAAAGGCTTCAATAACTTTGAGGGACAGGCTGTGTATGACAAAAACAACTTCAGTGCAGATCCTGATACCATCTTACCTCTGCATTGAGAGATGCTGAGCAAAACAGCCTCTGTTGATTGGGATGGGAGCTGCAGGCTGTAAGCTCTGCTTAGGATGTTTGCTTTTTAGTTACTCCAAAACACCTGACGTGGGCAGGTGTCTATGCTTAACGTGGACTGTAAATATAACGTACTGTTTTCCTGGGTATTTATTTCATAAGAACCCATATGAAGCTACTTCTGCTTTTTTTTTTTTTTTTTTTAAGGTTTTAATTTTAATTAAGTAATTGCTGAAGAGTGGGGCAATTAAAGCAACAGACTCATGAGACTTAAGTTCTCTTTGAAATTGATACTTATCCCATGGTTTGATTAGTGACTCCTTGTGATGGCGTAACACACTCATTTAGTATAGCTATGATTTGATAAATGCCGGTATCTTTTCAGGTGTGATCACAGCCTTCTCATAACTGCATGTTTTTGCAAATACTGCTTTTTGTGCCTGCAAAATTCAAACCCTTGTGGAAGCAGCCGATGCCTGTTACCATTAAGAAACTGCAACTAATTCATGCTTGACAAATTCCCATCTCAGATCAGTGCTAGCAAAATATACCTGCTTTGTCTGTTTGGTGCTGTAAAGAAAGTTTATCATCCTGATCGATGAAATCTTAGTATAATATTTTTAGGGTAGCTTTGAAACTGAGTATTAAAAGCTCCCAATTGGCATGCTGGCTGAGGCTTATGAATGCTGCAATAAAACATGTTGGGAAGAGACATACATGGTCTCTTAGCCCTTTCAAGTGCTCATATCTGGGGAAGGGGTTGGAGTGTATTTTTTTGTTTTGAATTGAAAAACAGCGCTGCATCATAGTGCTGTTCTCTGAGCAGTTGAGCAGATCTGCTCCTTTGTGTGATGCTCATTTAGAAATAGTTTTTTAAAATGCAGTGAATCCTACATTGAGGTTTCTTTTCTCCAGACAGCACACAGCATCCCTCTTCTCAGAGGATGGATTTGCCAGATAAGCCACCCTCTGGTTTTCCTTATAAAGGAGCAATCTTCTATTGCCAGCTGTAAAATGTACCCTATAAAAAACACACGCTTTTTTTTTTCCTTTTGAGATTTTTTTTCTGTGGTTACTTTTTTTTTCTAATTTAGTTGGTATTCATTTCTTTTTCACAACGTTCTTCCCTGTTCTTCCCACACACCCTCAAAACTAGGGGCAATTACAGCCTGTACTTGGAGAGGCAGCCTGTAAATTCTTCCTTTAGTCTGTATTTCAAATGCTTTTTCTGTGAAGAAACAAATCCTGAAGTACAGACGATTCCTTAGTCCACGCTGATGCTTCAGCTCTGTGATTTTTCCACTTGTCTGTTTCTAGGATCAGTTTGTTCTTAGGCTCTCATTTACATTCTTTTGAGTCAGAGCAAATACTCACCAGTCGAGGTCCAAGTTGAATCCCAGGGTAAGTGAAAACTTGAAATCAGTTTAGAGTTGAATTCAAATGAACAAAATCCTAAGAAGCTTTGTAAAATAGGATTTGAAGGCAATCAGTCGCCTTTTCATTACAGTCTCATTTCCTTTGCAGGTGAAGAAAGATTCTGATTCTGAGCTAATTGGTTGTGAAAAGAAGATGAACAAATGAGATGTGTTTATTTTTTATCCCCCTCTTGCCTCCTTTTTAAATTGTTCTTCTCTTTTTTGTGTGCTTCCCTACTGCTGGTAAGGAATGCAATTATGGATGGGACACTTCACAGCCTTTCTATAAAACCTGCCAAGATTGAAACTCCCGCAGGGATAGCATTTTTTTAAATGTACTGAAGAGCAAGAGATTGTTTGAACATTCAGATGTTCATCCAACTCATTTAGAAAGAAAACTCTTCTCCTTCCATCCGGTGTGCCTGTTCTTGATGGATAGCTCCAGTCTAGGAATACAACATATTCGGGACTCTGGGGATTTTATCTTTGAAATTGTGCAAGAGAAATACCAAGTTAAAGGGTAGGAGGAAGCAGAGGGGGATGGAGGGGGTGTGATGAATGTCATTTGTGATGCAGCTACCTTGTACATTTCTGGAATAAGATCACATTTATTTCCCCATTACATGGTCTGGGACAGTCTCTGTGAAACAGAGAGTTCTAGGCAAGCAGTGAGCACCCTTCTCTGCTGCCCTCTTCTCTCCTGTCCCATAATTAAAGTACAGGTGCTTTGTCTTTTGGGCAAAAAGAGCCAGCGTGTGGTCAGCTGGTCCCTCCTCTGAGCCTGAAGAAGTAGGCAGTTGGGGAAAATGGAGTAAAGACTTCCTTTAGGCACTCGGTGCTTATTAGTGCAGACTTTTGTTTTAGCTTGAAATCACATCCCAAACTGGGGGCAAGTTATGTGAAATGCATTTGAGGTAACACATTAGAGGCAGTGAGTGCAGCGCTTTAGCTGTGAGTGGGAGGGGATGCAGGGCACTGAGGGGAACCCCTTTGTGTGGGTTGCGGGGTTTGGTCTGCATGCACAGCAAGATGTACTGACCCGGTGTGGGCATGGAGGGCAAGGAGTGGGCACGTCTTGGCAGTGAGCAAAGGGCTGGGGAGCCCTGAGCTATAGGTGAGCAAAGGGCTGGGCTCCTGGGGCAGTAGGTGAACAAAGGCTGGAGGTCCTGAGCTGTGTGCCTGCAGCCCTGGATGCTGTGCTGCACAGTGCTGTGCCATGCCAGCTCCGCATGCTGGTACCGCGGGGCTGTGCCATGCCAACCCTTCACGCTTGGGTACCGGCCATGGCACCGGTTACCGCACCGTGCCGGCCCCACGTGCCAGCCACCGCACCGTGCTGTCCGGTGGGAGGCTGCGGAGGGCTGAGCTGGATGCAGCTGCTCTCCAAGGCACCTGTCTGCCCAGCCAGGCAAGAAGCATGTCTGCAGCGGGCAGTTTCATCGCTCAGGTTTTTTTTGCTGCCGTGTTTTGCACCACATAATGGGAAAATCAGCTTTATCGGGAAAACGGCTCATTACGTCGATTCCCTCTGAAAGAGGCTCACACGCCTTCTGCATAATGGGGAAGGAAGGGAGGCTTTTGACTTTGCTCATTTTAAAAAAGATTGCAACCCCTGCCCCCTCCTCCCTCCTCTTTCTAACGAGACTCCGGTTCCGCACAAAGGATTCATCATAGCCATGCAGCACTCACCTTCTCTGGCCACATCTTCCTCAGCCTGGTGGGCTACTTTGAGACGGGGAGCGCGAGCAGCGGCATGAAGCTGGAGCCTGGCTGTGGAGCTTCCCAAGCCCCCGACGCCTGGGTGCTCTCGTGCCCCTCGTTCCTTACAGCAGAGCAGCTGAACAGGCGCCGTACTTGTGCTGCAGCTGCGGGGAGGGTGGAACCACTCCACACACCCTCAGCAGCGCTCGCTGAGCGCAGCCAAATTTTTCAACTTTATTTAGGGGGAAGAATAGATCACATGGGAAGCTTCACCGAACGGGGAGGAGCGTGTTAGTGCAGAATCAGGTCACTAACATAAAAACCCAGGAGTTAGTCACAGACACAAAGATTAACGGTGCCAGCATAATCCAGGCATGAAAAGCAGGCTGAGACAAAGGCGAGAGATGCTTATGGGAATTGAGTGCTTCTGTTCGCCTCCCTTATCTGTGTCATTAAATGGGGTAATCTTTTGTTCCTTTTATCAGGTGAGTTTTCCTAATTGAGTTAAGAAATAGAGTGGAACGTAGAAGAAATGTTTTCAGCTTCCAGCTAATTTTGAGCACGGTCCCCTCAGCTGTCAATTTGGCTTTTCCACTGGCTTTTTTTTCTTATAGTATCTCAAATGCTTGGTTTGTCCTTTTTCTGCTGTGTTGCATCAACTGGGTCCCAGATAGATGCTACAGACTCATTCCAAAACGGACGCATGCCCACATAAAACAGCCTGGGTTGGATAATGGTCTCCGACTCCAAGCTTTTATTTCTTGCTCAGACAAAGGCAGGAAGGCTGCTGGCTGATCCCATATCGTCCCACTGGCTGACAATTAAGTTTCAGACACGTTTTTCTCTGATCTGTCATTCCTGAGGAGATAGTAAAGCTCCTATGAGGAGCATACGTAAAGCAGGTGTCCCTGTGTGCCAAGGACTGCAGCAGGATTCCTACTACTTCTAATATGTGTTTTAATTTATCATCAGTGATGCATTCAAAAAGCTTCTGATGTATTTAGGTTATTTAGAAACCCAAACTCAAATGTAGATTCCTAAATGTGGTTACCAAAATGCACATCTATCTTGTGAAGAAGTGGGCCTGACTTTGATAGGTGCTAAGCAACTGTTTTGCATTTCCGTCTGCTTTTACGTCACATCCCACCTTCTGCCTCCTTCCTCCCGTCCACATTTGTAAGAAGAAATAACCTTGGGAAAGTAGGCAGTCTTCTTTGCTTACAGAATCATCCTGCCCCAAAGAACCCAAATGCATGATTCCAGACAAAGGGGAAATTAGGAATGCAGCGGCTTGCCGCTACAAAAGGCAAGAGGCTCCATTTGTATGGTTTGTATAAAGCTGCAGGACAGCTTGTGCACTGTGTGCCCCAGAATTACTCAGTCATCTTAACAGTTGCACCTGTCTACAGAGTAATTGTGCCTCCTTCAGCCTGCAGACAAATCAGCCAGCTGTGGCAGTTAAAGGCTGAAACAAAGTGTTGATTCCCAGCAACTTGCTAACGAAGGGCTCAGGTTAGTTTGTAGGGTCCTCTGGGTTGGGAGTCGTGTTAGTCGAGCTACCAAACCAAGAAAAACAACCTCCCTGTCAGTATAAATCAAAATATGTAGCTCTGAATTCTCTGGAGGTATATCTGAATACCTTAGGCTTATTGCTCTTGTTTCCCCAAGCCTTGGCTCTAATGGGGCAGCCTGTGCCTGTTGTGGGCTGCCTGCTGGCTGTGGTCTCCTATAGGAATGGAGGAGTACAGCTACTCAGAGTGGAGCAGAGAATAGCAGTTGGTTTCTTTATAAAGCAAATCAGCAAAGTGTAGAAAAAAAGCGCTTTGCATCTTTGCTACAATACGGATGTACTGAAAACACAGTTTGAAGCTGTCCCTGTGCTTTAAATTAAAAAATGATGCATTTCTGAGCTAGTCTTGCAGGGAACCTGTTGGTTTTTGACCTGGAAATTGACCTCTGTATGTAGCTTTCATTCTAGGTGAACAGATACCTGATTTTCAGCGAGGTGTATGAGTTCTTAGAGATACTTTCTGTAGTTTTAATTTTTAGGTGTATGCATATGTTTTTACATGCAAAGTTCAGGCAATACAAATTTCTACAAGTGTGTGTTAGTTTAAAGATATTCTTTTTCCTCCCTTTTTAGTTATATTTAACTTTCTCCGATATTTTTGCTTCTGAACTTCTAAGTAAGCCAATATGGAACATCTGAAAACGGTCCAACGTGTTTCTATGCTACACTGAGTCTTTTTTTTTCCTGATACTTGTCCTTAATATCCAGTGTGTCTAAGAAACTGAAATTTCTCCCGCTATCAGATTTAGCACTTTGTGAATCCAAGGCTTGTAAGTGGTCAAAAGCTGTCAGGCGTTATGAAGCTTGTGGCCATGTTGGAGGGTTAATGACAAACTAAACCAATCTCTGTGTAGTATGGCACTGTCTCCTCCAGGAAATCACCTGTTTTCCAGGACATCAGTGGTTCAGTAAATACTTTATGTCATGGTTAAGCCCACGGATCTAAGTCAGCAGTGATATATGAAAGCCCTGCAGATTTGAATGGGACTTTCACAAGCACAAAAATACCTTGGTCTATCTCTTGACAGTGAATGCTATTGGAATTTCATTGGAGCCATTAGAAAGGCCACAAGATGTTCTAATGGTAATTGAAGAGATAGGAGAAAAATGAGCATTTGTAACTCCTTGAGAAGTTCTTCAAGCTTTGAAAAATCGCCCAAAGCTTTTCTGCCAGCCTGCAGTGAAGTGCTCCTTATTCATCACTGCAGAAATCGCTGATGACCCAGTCAGATTGTTGACGCTTCCATTACTGCTTCTATTTTAGATGTTGTAATTAGTAATTTTTCATGTTTCAGTCCTTTCTCTTACAAATTTAAACTACAGTGTCGAATTAATGCACATCGTTTACTGATGATACTGATCAAATAGTGCAGGTACCTGGTACAAAGGGATTATTCCAAGCTAATGTGTTTTATTTTCCTGCCTTCAGCGTTGTCAAAGTGTTATCTCATTGTGTAAAGACTGAGCTAAGACATTACACATAATAGGTCAGCATTTCACCTTGGTGCAGTGAGAAAGGAGCATGGCCTTACTTGTGTAGAATAGAGGAGGCATACATTAAAAAAGAATTATTACGAGCAAGGTTTCTTATCAGAGCCAGGCCATCAAATTCCTCTTCTTCTGATAAAGTTAAAAATACTGACTCTAGTGGAAGAGTAAAATTTATCACCAAGCATAACGAAATGAATATGCATTATGCAGAAAGTTTCAATGCTTCTGTATTGTTCTTCCCTTCAATCCTGAGGAGGAAGTTTGATTTTATGAGTAGAGATAAAATTTATTTAAAAAACCACAAATCAGTTAACAGTGCATTTCTTGGATAAGCACATAAAGTCTGATTGGCTTACTGTAGTATTGCTGGTATTGTCAGGATCACTAATTTCAATTGAGTGCAACCTGATCATAGAACAAGGAATGAGTGTCAAGATTTCTAAAGGTACCTTTGGTTGGATTAGCAGACTGGAGTTGAACTCTATGATCTGTGTGGGTCCCTTCCAACTTGGGGCATTCTAAGATTCTATGGCTCTTCTGCTCCTGCTGTACATGAGTAGCTCTGAAATGGCTCCTGAAGGTGACAGACAGTCCCTGAATTCTTTATTCCAGAAGAGAGGAAAGCAGGAGATGATACGGTAGGAGAATAGAAGATAAATAAAGCTGAGGAAGTAAATCAAGAGTTCCTGATTTATCACTGCAATTTTTTTTGAGAGTAGGGAGAAACGCAGTGACATTGAAAAGTTTTAGAGATCCTGTTAATGGATGGAAATACTTCTGTGTGTAGCATGTTGTTTTCTTGTACAATTCATTGGTGCAGTCAATTCCACTAAGGCTGAAAGCTTTGCAGGATTTCAGTAGAAGTGTCAATGCAGAAATGAAAGCATCCATAATTACAGGCAGCACACTTTTACTGTGGCTTCCAGTCGTAAGATGAGTGCAACTTTGCAAATGCAAAGAGAAAATGCCCTTTGGGGCAGGTTTTCTGTTTCAAGTTTCTTCTGTATGAGTAAGAGCGTGAAACAGTTCAGGACTGTCCTTATTGCATTATGCCTCTACGAGGTGAGGAATTAATTCTGGTTAGACAACAACAGTATAAATCATAGAATCATGGAATGGCCTGGCTTGAAAAGGACCGTAAAGACCATCTAGTTTCATCCCCCCTGCCAACCTCTAAGCCAGGCTGCCCAGAGCCACATCCAGCCTGGCCTTGATCTAGAATTCTCCAATGAGGTTAACTCTGGTGTATAGGTGCGTAAAATTCTAGTGCTAGCACTAATGAGTAGTGAGCCAGTGTGTGTCTTTCACAGGATCAAAACTCTCCTGGAAACAGCTTGAAGCAAATAATAAATTTGCCAGAAGTAGGAAATACAGTAAGAGTGTTCTAATGCACACAGTGTAGGTACATCTTGTCTCACACTGCTGCACTGCAAAGGTCAAAACTGCTAAAGAAGCTGTCATGCTCTTTGAAATGACATGGAGTAATCCCAGAATAGATCTCTACCAGCGCCAGCCTTGTCACTTCTTGGATTTTCTTTTGTTGCTTGTCTGGCCTTACGTAGAGTGCTGGCTGAATTTAAACGTGCCGCTGGACAGTATGTCTCATTCATGTAACAGCTGGTTACTCACGTATGTGGACTTCCATATTCTATCCGTACCCTCTTGTGTTTTGTTTCTTCTCCATCTCTGCCTTTCTTTTAAAATGGAAATACAGAAGCTTTCAGAGCATGAGTAAACTGTATGCAACAGTTGGCAGATCTACAGTTAACAGTCTCTCATTTTGTCTCACTAGGAGAAAGACAACGGCTGCCTTGCTGCACAGATTGCCTGGAAGCCCAGCCCAGAGGCCCTGCTAGGTGGGCTCTTCTGCGGAGCTGCTCCCTGGGATGGGGCTGCAGGAAAATGGAGTTCTGGTCAGCTGCTCGCTGTGAACCCCACTTCTCCATCTTCTAATCTCACTTCTACCCTCACATCCACGTATTGGGACACAGAGTGGGATTAGCATTTTGGATTATTTTACAGAGGAGGAGCTTGTTAAATGCCTGGGATAGTCTCTTGCAGTCTCTGGTGGTACCTACTCTATGCTGGTGTGCATTGTTTTTGTGGTCGTGCTGATTGCTCTAGCCTGACAGGAGCTTGGATTTAAGAGGATGCAAAGAGGGCTCAAGCTGCTTAAATTCTCTTAGGCTTCTGGAGAGCCTGTATTCTGAAGGCACTTGCTTCATTTCTTTTGAAGACTGAACTAGCTGTACCTGCTAGATGCTGCTGCCCACGATAATCTGTGCCACCCTCCCAGCACATTCTCTCTCATATTCCAGGGGCAGTCTGCACTGTTATCCTGTGCATCCATCTCTGTTCTGTCTTCCCTTGCCAAGAGATCTGTATGTCTCTTTTTTGCACTTAACTCTCCTTCCCACTAAATCAGTGCCCCCGATAAGCCAAACCACAGGCATCTGTGTATCTTGCACTGTACCCTGCTGGTTCCTTTTTTTCCTGCCAGGAATGATATAGTTCTTTACAAGGATGCCTGGAGGCAGAAGGACAAACAGAAAAACATCAGTTTGAGTGCATGGTATCTTATCTCTTAGTATGGACTAATGGTCATCAGTTAATTGTTCTGTTCCTGAGTTTTCCTCAAGCTTTTTGCTTAGGCTCTGTTTTTCAATTGAATTGTTTGGAACAATTTGCCAAACATGTCGCGCTGTCAACTGTCTGTGTCTGTCTTTTTTTGGTCTTTTCTTCTGAGGCCAAGTTATATGTGCTAGTACTGTACAGACTACAAGTTAACTAGCCCGTGAAGATAAACGTGCTGGTCTCCTACAAATGGCAGCAAACATGGTCTCCTTCAGAGAGCATTCAGAGGGAGAAGACGAATTTTAGTGACTAAATTGACCTTAGAGGAATCTTATCTCTCTCTATGGGCAAGGAAGCTCGGGAAACTGTTTTCTAGAGCACTGCTGGAGCCCTGTGACAGCTTAAGCCCAAGCTTTCATCTGCAGTGCTTCTTATCTTCATAAGCACATCACTAGGTCTCATTATTAACGCAGTTAAATGTGCTCTTGGAAAACTTGATTTAATTTCTAACTTTACTACCAAGATTCTAATGCCAAGTTGCTGAAAATGAAACCTTTGTGAAGTGTTCATTAACTAAATGTTCCTCATTTTCTGGATACTCAATTTGAGATGATATCTGATTTGCAGCAGCTCTGTATACTTAGAGCTGCAGCTGGAAGTGAGTTTTCAGCATTTAAAGCACCATATAATACTAAGCATGCTACAAAAAGAATGCTGTCATTTTCTAAATTGGATATCCCAAATTAATGAATACTTTTATAACTCAGAAACTTTCTAATCATTTCTTCAACAGTCTATCCAGATAAAAGGGAAATGTTGGGACAATAAATTTGCCAAAAATGTATTCCTAATGTGTACCTTAGAAAAGCTATGAATAAATTAATCATATGCTCTCCGAGTAGAGCTCGAGTTTGGTGAAGCAAAGTGGGTTAAACTAAGCAGAGATGAAATGAGCTTGTTCTGTAATAAGCATTCAATCAAGGAGTTGTTCAACTGTTTCTGAGTAACCCCCCGTGGAGGCAAGCCATCAGAAATGGGCTGCACGCTAAACAGCAAGGAGAAAACATATTTTGAATAGCTGCTCATTAACTGAGAGTCATACATCCTCTACACTGGTTGAGGCAAGGGTCCTGCGAAACAAATTGTATTTGATCATGTAAGTGAAGGCGGCAGCACACTGTGTGACATGAAAGATTCAAATTAAGGTTGAATAGGCAATTTGAATTCTGTCATTTCTTAATTTTTGACTTAGCATTCTCAATAACGTTCTTTTAACTTGGAATGTTGTGTGTAATGTATATATAAATGTTGTTTTTAAATAAAACTGGTTTGTCTCCAAGTCATGTCATCTTCACACTGCCTGCTGTTACCATTTCTAAAGGAGAAGCAGCTGGTGTGCTAAAAGGAGTTATGGACTTTGAAATCCTGCAAGGTTAGGAACTGAGTGGTTGAAGGGAGATATTTGCAGAAGATGCCATCTTTTCTGGCATGCTAAATTACTCCCACTGTTTTCCACACTGTATTTAATGTTTCCCCACTGTATTTAATGGAGCAAAGTATAAACATTTGCTTTGAGGTTTTTTGTGGCTGTAGTCTGCAAGTAACCCTAAGAGTAACTTAATGGGGCTCCATGGTTGGGGATTCTCAGTGCTTTCTCTGCCCACTTCATAAAAGGGAAGCGTTCTTCATAATAGGCAGCTGCAAGCTTGGCATGGGATCTGAGAGTCAAACTGAGCTCAACTGGCTCAGCTGTTACCAGCAGGAAAGGTTCTGTAATCCAAATTCAGTTAGCTGCTCTGTTCATTGTGTTTAGACCGAACAGGATCAAGCTCCCACTCTGATAGCTCTTGCAGGCTCCGTTGTGCTGAAGAAGGGCAAAATACTCCAAATAGGTGATAATCACACGAGTGAGCAGGTGCATGTTTGACCGCCAGAGCAGAGCTGGTAAGGAACAATGTGTGGTTTTTTGTCTATTTTCTTTGAAACAAATTCATTTTTAAAGCATCTCTTTAATCATTATGGAAACTGTAGTCTTGTTTCGTTTTGTGCAATTCAGCATTACATAGAGCATATATGAGAACTGACAAGTTTCTCTTGTTCTTCCCCATAATACTGACACAAAAAAGGGCAATTAGTAACTCCTTACAGAGGACCCCTAGATACAGTACTGTAGTAAGGCATAAAAATCATTCCAGTTCTTTTAAGGGATCTCCTGTTTAATGGTTATTGGGTGTTCACTGTGTGCCATGGTCAAAGAGTTCATTCGAACTGTTCCTAGGAGTGGAACACAAATTGATCAGGAGAACCAGGGAGAATGTTTTGTCCAGCACACTGCATTAGCTGAAAGGTTTGTCTTCCTTTACTATGAGTTTCATCATGTTCAACAGCATATCATGGAAATGTAACCAGCTTTTAGACCAAGATATAGTGACATTATTGAGACAGTCTTTATTAGAATAGGACTTAGTAGTCACCACAGAACTTGGTCTGTAATGTGTAACAAGCTCTATGTATATATACTTTCAAAGGTATTCTCTGACTGATTCAGATGTTCCCTGTGCTTATGCTGAAGGGAATGTTCTGCCTTTGGAGCTGGGATCCTGGAAGTCAGTATGAGATTGCTGCAGAAGACTCGGTGCTTAGCTTGTATCCTGGGGCACAAATCATAGCTGGAAAGATGAGAAAATATAGCTCCAGAGATGAGATTTGGAAAGTCACAAATTGCATGTGCTACCTTGTTATGATATATGTGCATATATATCAGAAAGAAAATGACTCTGTGTAGGAAGAGATGGAACTCAGTGCTCTGGGTATTTAAAAGAATCAGGCATGCTTATAAATTACCAGGGAAGGTTTCTGAATGGGAACTGCGTGCTTTGGGTTCTGGCAGCAGCAGTCAAACTCAGCAGTTCTTAACAATCGTTCTTCTGTTTTGGCTCAGTTCTAGGCACAAGTGGCTTCAATGCTGAATTGGCCGCTGCAGAAGTAGCTGTGGGTTAGAGCTCCAAACAAGACTTTGGATGCAGATTTAAAGTACCCAATGAGATCATACTGCTGTTACTAGGTTCTGTTAGCAGTGCTGTGTTGATATTCAAGTCCACTGAAGATGCAGTACAGTCTTACACCACATTTCTGTTGACTTTTGTTTAGGCCAGGGGTGCATTTTCATCTCTCTCACATGTGAATCATTAGTGTAGAGCAAATGAGCTAACAGTCTGTTCTCCCAGTCAAGGTGCTCCTTGCTGTAAGAGGTTGCTCTAAGGAGAATTACTGTTTCTTTGCTCTATTCAGCCTCTTGTTTTCATGAAATGTGATTTTCCCTGAACTCTTCTAAAACTGGATTTAATTGTCCAATGGCTTTGGAAGTTCTTATTGGCATGACAGCTCTAGGTGGACATACGCAGATGATCACCAGAGGAGCCCAGACTGCAGGGCGCTGGGACTAAGCCTGGATTACTGCCGCAGTAGTGAGCCCAGCTTTAGTTCCACAGCAGTTTCTCTCTCTCTGTGAAACATGATAAATGTGACAAGGTTTTGATCTGTTTCTATTTTGTTCTTTGTCTTCTTTTCCCAACAGTTGGTCTGAAGCTGTTCAGGTATGGAGCTTTATTAGATGTTTATACCCATGTGCTAGATGTGCCACATATCTACGTAAGCCATTGAATTTATGTGTGCATGTGTCTTGGTCTTTGTATTCACAGTTGTGTTTCCTCTTCACAATGGGGGAAGAAAAAGTAACTTGAAACCTGTGCTAACTTGTGAAATGTGTTGTTGGCTCATTTGCACATCTATCACTTGTTAGATTTCACAAGCCCTAGTGCTTCTCCCCCTTTCAGATTTATTCTGAAGAGCTTTGTTCTCCCTGCTCCACACACCAGATGCTACTGTATTTTCTGGATGTCTGAACTCTCCACTCAAAGCCTGTCAATGTCTTTTGTACAGCTATTACGTGTAGCTAACTTGAAAGTGGTATTTGTGTAACATGTTGCTCCGTGGTATGATTTTTCTTTCTTTTAATTTTGCCAGTAGAAATTCCCATCGCAGCTGCATTTGTGCTAGAACAACATCATTTATACTGGGATAGCTAATGTCAGATTTTGGTTACTGTCATTCAAGAATATGAGAAGATGTGTGATGCAGAAGCCCATGTGTCAGCAAATGTAGCCTTTTTGTGGCATTTGTTTTCCTCGAGCAGGTAGTTCTGTTATATTATACAAAGTACAATATTACTGGTGCGGTTTCATTCACTTTGGAGCTCTTAAGCAGCAAGGGAGGCCTTATGAGGATGCCACAGCCTATGCGTTGTTAAACCTGAAAAATAAGAAATGAATCTGTACTGGAGAGGTTTGCTGACTTTAATATTGCCAAGCTGCAGATTTCTGCTGAAGATGAAATTAATAGCAGCAAAAGAAGCCATCTGACTGCTGGGAAATTGGCTTAAGAGAACCACACAAGGACATACTGGCTGCTATGAGTGTTGCCTCCCAGAAAGGGTGTGAGGTGTAACTAATAGGTGGCTGTTAATAGGTAATATATTGCTTTGTTCGTAAGGATATTTTCTACTGGTAAGAATCAATACCACAGGAGATGTAAATAATAAGGTATAATTTACCCTGAAGTAAAACTTTTCCAAGGCTTTGCCTATTAAAAGCCAGAGAGCTATGGGTGCTGCATCCCTGCAGGTGCTCCAGGCTGGGCTGGATGGTGCCCTGGGCAGCCTAATCTGATGGGGGAATATCTGTGCCCCCCATACAGGGTCTGGACCTGGATGGGACTTAAATCCTCTCCAACCCAAGCCGTTCTGTGATACTGCAATAACATACCTGGAGTAGACAAGTCTGGATACCTATTTTACAGAACGTTTTTGAAATAATGAGTGGCACTGCGAATTTTTGCATTAAGCTTTGGTGTGTTGAGATGCAGATTCAGGACTTCGCAAGGAGAGCTCCAGCAAACAAATATCAGTGGTTAAATAAAACCCTACCAGAATGCTGCTTCTCAGTAGACTGCCTTCTTTTGTAGTGGTGAAAAGAGCTAAGTCAGGCTTCATCATGATAGAGCCGCTTAAGCTGGCATTTCACATGCACGGCCCATGTCTCAGCATCTGTGGAGCACCCAGAGCACATGATCCAAAAGTACGCCTCTCTGAACTGCAAGCAGCAGACTTTCTGAGCAGCAAGAGGTACAAGCCTTTAAGCAGTTTAAACTGCTGCTTCCTACTGGCCTCCTTGGAATTAAATCACTTGACTCAGTAATTGGCATGTCCTCGCTGCCTGGAGCCTTAATACTTTTAATGATGTCCAAACAAATTAGCTATTAAACATGTTATGAAGAAGCTCAGTGGGAACTGACTTGAGTAAGCTGAGGATCAAAGCATGGAGCTGTAAAATGAGTCCTGAAGTGCTAATAACTTCTAATAACTTTTAAAGAGAGAGAATTAGATTGTGGGAAGAGCAGCTGTGTTGTATGCTGGTGTCTGGAAGAGCAGCACGGTTGGGATGTACTGCTGTTTGTATTCTGACTGGAGAAACTAGTGAGAAAGCATGAAACTAGTATGGGCGGTTTTAAGAAGCTCCAGACTAAAGATGAAAGAAGCAGCGGGCAGGATGATCTGCTCTCAGTGCACCGGGCATGTCTGCATAGCCCCCTGAGAGATGATGAAATGCATCGTGCTGGTTTTTTTAATTCCTTCTTGCCCTCAAGATGCAGCAGCAGGAGAATGATGTTGGTCTGGCCTGTCCTGAAGAGCAGGTGAACCCAGGCAAAGCCATTGTCAGAAGTGTGTCACCTGATTGAATGGGGGCTGTTCGACCTGCACAGCTTGAATCCTTACCAGTATATGCGAGATGAGAATCCAGTATATGCAAAAGGAGAACCCAGATGGTTCCCTTCTGTCATACATGCTTTGAAAGGAACACCCTCTTTCTGTATACTCAGTGGACTCGATACAATGCTCAAGGCTCGAGGCACAAAACCTTCCTTTCCCTTCCCCTCCTGCTCAGGGCTATCTCAGAAACTGGCATGGCTTTTGCCTTCCTGCCTTTATTCCTCTTCATCTTCTTTCTTGTCTTTGCTCCCTCTAGTGTTCCCACGTTGGTGCTGTTTTGCTCTCCTGCCCTAGGCCAGGAGATTCAGTATTAAGCTCTCCGGTGTGTTTTCCCTGCACTTTGCACAGTGCAGAAATGACATCAGCCACCTGTCGTACCCTTCAAAAAGAGAAAATAGCACTAAGCCTCTGCAGCCTTACTTCACCTCCTTGTATCACCATAGCAGCGTGCCAGTGCCAGCCTTTCGCAAACCTTGAGGCCAAAATAAAATTTATTAGATTTTCAGACATCAGCCTGAATCTTTTTGGCACTTTCCAAGCATTTACTCAATTTGCGGTTTGTGGTTTGCGGATTGCTTTTGACATTTTCTTTACTAATTTGAGGAGCTGGGAAATTAGGAATATTATAGGATATAGCATTTGGGAATAGAGCCACAAGATCTGGTAACATTGCAACAGCATCCCAAATGTGCCACTTCACTCCTGACTTGCGCTGCCTTTAGCAGCAAGAGCTGTCTTAGTGTTGAGATATTCCATCCTGCTTATTAGATGGAAATGAGAAAATACGAAAGGGATCTGAGATCTCTGTGTGTCAGTGGGTCACTACAGCAGAGAGAACGTATAATTAAGGGCAAAGGCTCTTCTTACTCCACATTAAAAGGTTCCTTACAAATTTTATTTACTGAAACTTAACTATTTTATGTGCTGTAAAAATGTGTGGTACTTTCATGCGTATTCCACGTACATGAGAGTGCCTGCATATTTCTTTGTGCACAAACATATTTAAAAGACGAGAAAATACACTGAGTTCTCCCTTTTTATCAAGCAATCCAGATCTAGATTGCAGAGACTACGGTCTTTCAAATGGAGGGATTTACAGTAGGTGGTTAAGAAATAAATTTGAACATTTCAAACAGCCCTCTTTAAAAGCAGTCTTCATTCATCACTGAAAATGAGCTGACGTTTCTGATGTTAAAAAAGAGGACCATGGCTAAATAAGAGCAAAAACTGAGCTTCTGCCTTTTATTTTAGGAATGATTGATTCCTCAGCTATGCTGCGTAAGATAAGCAAGACAAAGAAGAGAGCTTTAGTTACTGCAACTGTGTAGGCTATGAATGTATGGTACCATAATGGCAAATGTTTGGGTCAGACTGGCGTTAGATGGCATGATGCTAACTTCTTGTGAACCACTCTGTGCCCTCATGCTGAATTCTGACCTGCTCTTTGGTTGTCATTCAGGTTTGTGACTATGAGGAAGAATCCCGCTGGGCGCATGGTAGATTTGGAGCTGGTTGGCTGCAGACACGAGTCCTCTACTTTGACAGGAACATAGAAGCAGAAGAGTTTCCATCGCAGATGCCCATTGAATGGAGAGATGCTATCTCCAAGAGGCAGGAATTTCTTCCTCATGGGTGAGTGACAGTTGAACACAGAGTCCATTGTGAGCCATGTATCGGTTACTACCTTCCTCCACTCACCTTTTCAGCAAGCTACTTTCTGCAATCTGTTCCAGGGATTTCTGTTGCTCGCTCACTCAGTTTTTGTCCTGCGGTGATGCAGTACCCCATCATGACCAAACAGACCATTCTACAGGGGTATCTGGGCATGTTACTTTTTACTCAATGGAGTGATGTTACTTCATGGTAGACATTTCTCACACACATTAAAAAAAGGAAAAAGAAACAATGCTTTTGCTAAAAGCACAGAATATTGCCATATAGCATGTGGCACCCCAGGATGAGTAAACTTACAACATCCAATTGTATCTGACTTAGTGTGGTATTCACTGTGTTGCTTTGAGATTTGTAGTGTAGAGATGCAGCTGCTCCGAGGTAGTGAATGTGTTTTATAACCCACTTGTGGATAGGTGGTATTTAGGGCATTTGGGAGCAGGCTTTGGAAAGGAGACAGTCTGAACTGAGCTGAGGACAGTGTCGCAAGCCAGAGTGCACAGCATGCATGGGTTTATGCAGGAGCTGAAATAAGTAGCGTTTTGCTGGTAATAGTCAGTGACCTCTCTGCTTCCCAATAGCTGGCTTACAGAGAGAAGCACATGGTGAAATGGCACCTGCTGAAGCACAGAATGGCAGTCATAATCCAGGAGTGTCTCATTATCTGATCAGCATTAATGTGTGTTTTCCTCTCAGTGCTGCACCCTTTGTAGAACACGGCTAAATACAAGGTGCCTGAAGAGTTCGGGGGGCCATTTTCAACTGTGCTAATGGTGCCAGCAAATTGACATTATTGAGATATGATTGAAGAATCCTGGTAACGGGAATGAACGGCTTAGAAGTGCTGCTGTTCCTGTTCTAACCAATCACTGGCCGTGTTAATGATACCTTCAGTGAAACGTGCCAGTAGGAAATGAGTGTCTTTCTTCAGCATATGCATTCCTAGATCACTTTTTCCAATGGGACTATAGGGGGTTGACACAAATTACGGTACTGCTAGCACAGCTGTCCTACATAATTTATTGTTGCATAAAGTTATAATTAACGATTGTACAAGTACCAAGGCAGGCACATTAGGAATCTGCACTACAGAGCCTCAGGTTCCATAATCAAGCACATCTGTTATACACAGTTATATCTGTTAGATACAGCTTATTGAGCATGAGCGCTAAGCTCACGACCCCTTGCATAGAGATCTGAATGGGACTGAGCCTGCTTCTACAGCTGGCAGAGGGTTTTGTGGCTTTTGCAGTGCACTGCCTGCATCAGTTTATCCATTGTGGAACATACTGGTGTTGGATAAGGAGTCAAAGTTAGTGTTGTGTTGTAGCAGTAGTTGGTCAGAAGGGCAGTTGCTGGCTTTATGATAGTACCTGGGAGGAAAGGTGTATCCTCAGCTTCCTTACAGCACCTAAAGGATGCCAGGAGCATGTGGGAAGAATAAGTCTGAACCAGCATAACTGGAACTCTAACTGGAAGCTGTGAGTGAGTGATGGCAGTCAGTGGATCCATAAATCAAGCGGTTCCATCTGGAAAGGAGGACACTTTGCCCTTTATTCACTGATTTCTTGAAAAATATTTTTCACTGAGATGAATTTTCTGAGCTCTGTGGATTTTTAGGATCACATCCAGAATAAGCCTGTCAGGCCTGTTAACACACAGCTTGAGCTCTGAAAATCTATAGGAGGTTGCAGGGAAGTACAGAAATGGCAGTTAAAACAATATTTATATTTTCTGCTCTGATCTTCTTATTAAAATAGCACAGAAGAAAGGAGATGCATACAGGGAAGCTCCATGATGTTAAATTTTATATGAACTTAATGTTTCCCATTGCAGGGTCTATTAAATACCAGCTCTTCACAGAAAAAAAAAAAAGGGAAATCAGACTTGTTTAAAATGGTTTTATTCTTCTTTAAACAGAGGAAAATAACAATCCTATTAGTTTGGCATTGTTTTCCACATCTGGACTTTACTAGGCCACAGAGAAACAGCAGCAAAAACTTTATTGATTTGGAGTTGAGGCCAACATTCTGTGAATCATAACTCAGAAGGGAACGGAGAGGAACAGGTTACTTACATTCAAGGTACAATCTTGGGGTTTGCAGAACTTGTGTCTAAGACAACTGAGCATAATATTCTCATTTTTGTAAGTCTTGCTGCTGTTGTTGCTAATTAATCTTGGAGTTGCTGAGCAGATTGATGTAATGAGTAGAAATTCTGAATGCGGATGTTCAGAACAGCAAACTTTTTGCTCTCCAGAGCCCTTAAATGTGATCCCATATGAAAAACATCTTTCTGTAGTCAACAGGAATGTGGCCTTTGACACCTCTTGCTACAGATCTGCTGCAATCCCTTGAATTGGGTGGAGTGAGAATAGTACCTGGTTCCAGGCAGATCACTGTGAGTCCATGTTATGGCCTCATGTTCTGTAAGCAGTGTAAGCCCCTAATGCTCTCCATTGCCTCTGTGGGAGGGGATGAGACAGAAATGTCAAACAGTAGCAAGTTATTGCTCAGAGGAAGAAGAGGCAGAAATCTGAGCTTGTGAAACATTCCAAAGTTCCTTGGAAAAGTATTCCACTGAGTCTCACTGCAAACTGGCCATTAGCAGGCTTACATCTTTATATCCACAGAGCAAATAAGTGGAACTGAAAGCAGTGGTTTCAGAGGAAGGAGAATCACTCCCTGAACGGTTTTAGATGTTAGCAGCAGCAAGACACAAACAATGCAAGCACACCGAGAAGTAAGTTAAAAGCCTTTTGGTTCACCTGTGAGCACTTTCTTGTAGGGGAAAACCAGCACGGTATCAAAATGTGACTTTCTTCAGAAGTTGTTTACTCAAGTGGTGCAAAGCAGGAACTCGGCCTGGTAATGTCAGATGTGCAGAACATTTTCATTTTTCATCTGTTCCCTTTTATCAGAGACAATAACATACCATTCTCTGGTTCTTCCAATCTTTATGCAAAGCAATTTAGTGGTCAGTGCATTGAAGTAGGCTTCTTGGTGGAGCAGGGAGGCCTTAGCCCCACTGTTGCACTGACTCAGCACACATCCTTAGCTGTCCTGTAGTAACAGAACTTTTCTCCGTATGGTTGCCAGAGAAGGGCAGAAAGCACACCCAAGGCAGGCTAATACAATAAGCAACCTAAAAGATCTACCTGTCTCCTTTGTTATATAGCCTCTTTTTAAAGGGTAAATTAATGGAAATATCCAAGGGAATAGGTGGTTCATTATGCATCAGTTCATGGATGGATGATAAGTCCTACTGGAAATGGTGCAGAATTGTGGTATACCCCAAACTCAGATCTGCTCATTACATTTCTTTGGTAGCATGAAAACCATTTACTGCATCCCCTCAGCCTTACAAGCAGCAATTATCTGCCATCCACAGAAAGAATGTTAAGTGGCAGCAGATGTTGAAAGGTCAGATCTGTTGGTCGCTGTTGCTGACATCTTTTACACTTAGAGACATGCTATAGGATCACACTATTAACTGATGCTCCTTCAAATAACCTATTTTCCCCATCCTTCTAACCTCCTGCTTTGCAGAAAAGACTTCTGTTATCAGGACCAACATCCTGTTTTTCCACAGATGGTTGCAGAGAGGAGGCACCTGGCATTCTCTGGGTCTCTTTGCATTGCTCAGATGATATTAATTACAGCTCCAAGGGAAGCAGCCACCTGCTAACCTTCGCCTTGATGTTGTTTGTATTATGAATGGCATGGAACACAATTCTTTCTCCACAGACAAGTGGTTTACCCTGCTGAGTGTAATTCATTGCCACTTTCCAGGTTTCCGGATACTCCATTAGTGTTTGTAAGGCTGGAGAAAGGGGCACTCTGGCTGATTACAGCACAGGGTGAATGTTGTGGCTTGTGACTGCTCTCCATTGCTTTGCTCCTAGCCTGATGTGCTTGCCTTCTCAAAGGTGCATCTGTAGCAGGGTACATTTACTCAATGTGTTAGTGATGTTAGACCACCCAAGGACTTATTCTAGTGAGTGCAAATCAAGTTAAGGCTTAACTCGGGTTATTTTCTCCTCAGAATCTAGTTGCAAGATCAAAAAATACTTTGCCTTTCTTATTCCTCCATAGTCAGATTGTTTCTTAGGCAGAAGGAAAATACAGAGTGACTCACTAATGTGCAAGACATAGATGGAGACTTTCTAATGACAATTCTGGATCTGAGGGAGAGCTGTGTGCTTCAGAACTGTGTTAGTAGACTTGAAAAGGTCTGGAAATTGGTTGCCTGCTCAGTTTTTGTTGCATGGGGCTGTGGAACAGAAGTTGTTTATGTCTCCAGGCCAGCGGTGTCCTCTTGGAAGTCAGTAGGTGATCTCTCTTTGGCTCCAATAGGACTTATGAGCTCACTTCAGTTATTCTCTTTTGTAACCAAAGAAGGGCTTTTGTTTCACAGGGGCCCATGAAATGCTAGCTGCCCTGTTTGATGTCCAGCCTCCCTCCAGTTCCGCAGCAATATCAGTGTGCCACTTCTGGCAGCTCTTGGACGGATGGGCTTTGGGGGCTCAGTGCCACACCAGTACTGCTCTTTAGAACTTGCACAACTGCTTTCATAGTCTCCTAGCCCTCATGCCAGCTCCACTAAGAAAGTTGCTTCAATTATGAAATTACTTCAAATCCTGGGAAGGAAACCAGCTTTCCTGGTGCTCTTGGTCTCTCTGAAGGGATAGCTGTTCTGGAGTCATCTTTCTTCCTTCATTCTTCTTCTATTGAAAAACAGTTCAATGCCCATTGTGCCGTCCTTGATTCTTCTTTGGGAATATGATCTTTGTGTTGGATTTGGTTGAAAGATTTCTGCCAAGCTGTTTTCCTGTAGAAAGTGTTCACTCAGCCACATCAAATCACTTCACAGGAGCATCTGCTCTTACAAAACTTTGTAGCAAACAAACATTCAGACATTCAAAAACTCTTTGTGCTGTGGGCATCCGTGTTTCTCACTGGCAAAGCTGAAGGCTTGTTTTTTCATTTCTCGTGTCTAAACGTGATACTTCTCAGAATGCTGGAACTAAATGCTTCCCACCTAGCAAAGTAAAGCAGTTCCGTGGTCCCACCTTCAGATCACCATTCTGAATGCATTTGTTTCTTGAGAGGTTTCAAAACTTCGGTTTGCTGTTCTGGCTTGGGGTAGGAGAAAGTTGGTGGAGCAAATATTGGAAGTTCTGTCATTTCTCAGTTCTAGATTTTAAATATATTGTATTTAAATGAAAACAACAACAGATCCAGAGAAATGTATATAAAGCTCTTCATGCTCTTTCACTGTTGCATCCCTGTCCTCCCATACACTCTTTTCCATCATCTTTCCTTGCTGCGCTCTAATTATAGGTGCCCTGAGGCAGAGACCTGCCAGTGTTTCTGTCAGTAAAGTGCCAAGCACATCTATGATGCTTTACAGATAATCAGAGCAAATGCATATGTTGTGAAATATTTTTTTCTCCTGTCTTTTAAAGGGTTTACGTATACCCTATTGGGAAGGATTACATTTGGATGCCATCCTTCCTTCAGTCAGATGTCTAGCATCCTTTTCCTCTATTGTTTTGCTGCTGGCAAATAAGAGACTAAGGCCATTCTCCCATCTTCCCTCATCTAAGAATTTTATTTCAAACCCTATCAGTCCTATTCCTGGCAAAACAATCGGAATGTCTGAGTTGTATAAGGGACAATCACCTCCAATATTCTTTAGCTACCTCTGTAATCTTCATGTTTACTAAACTTCAAGTCATTACTGCACACAGTAGGACAAAATAAGGGGCACAGTGTTTAATAAGAGGCCATATAGCTGTTCCTGTCTCTACCTAGAAGTGCTCAGAGCCAGCACATCCAGCACCTTGCCAAGGGTAACTGTCTGGCAGATCATAATCTGTGCTCATAGAAGCCTGGTTTCCAAAGCCAAAGCACTTCACAGGTTGCCAGGTGCCGCTCCTACAAAATCCGTCATCTCAACTTTCACTCATTTCCCAGAACAGGTTATTCCTCATTAAGAGCCAACAGACACACAGCACTTGAGAGGCCTGCTTCTGTTTTCCACATTGCTGGGCCTTCCTTTCTGCTGTCTGACAGAGTATCTGCAGAAGTGTGCACTCTCCCTCTTGCAGTCCTGTTTGTAGTGATGTTGGCCTTGCTGGCAGTCGCATCAGTAGTGATCTGTGCCCATCGTGTTGCTAAATATGTGTTATGCAGGCTCGACAGCTGAGATTTAAATTGCTTCTTGTCACTGTTCACTTAAGCCTGAATGCAGATGTTGCTATTTACCATAATGAGGTTTTAACTTTTTCCTTATTCACTTTCTCCCATCTTGTGCCTTGTATAGTTTCTTTTGCACCTATGACACATTCCCACAGTGAAATGACATGTCACAGGGAAACAAATGGAAGGAAAGACTGGATGATCTCAAATCAAGTGAGAAACCCAGCAATGATAAAAGCTTCCCACAATCTCGGAGCTTACGCATTTGTGTGTGTGGGTGGGCATATAAGAAAGGAAAAATCTCTTTAGTTTTGAAGTCTCAGATCCTTTGCAACAAGGTAATGATTTCAGGCTGAAAGCAGCATTTGACTGATCTTCTAATGGAATTCTTGTACAGAAAAGATCTATTCAGAGAGGTAGAAATTAGAGATAGCTGATAACAACACTGACCCTGTGTTGCATTACACTGAAGATAAGCCTTTGTGGACACAGTTCTTTTTCAGAATACTGATTACTGTTTTTCTGGTTGCAAATCTAAATGTAGTTCCAAATTCTCTCCATAAAAAGAGAAGAAACGTTTATGGACTTTCTCTCTCTCTCTCTTTCTTTTTCTTTTCTTTTAACATTGCTCTGCATGAGTTTGCCTTTCTTCATCTGTCAAGAGACTTTCTAGAAACTAGATAATTTATTCAGGATGAGGGAAATGGTTTTAAATGGAAGAAGGTAGATCTAGACTAGATATCAGTTAGAAATTCTTTTCTGTGAGGGTGGGGAGACACTGGAACAGGTTTCCCCAAGAGGCTGTGGATGCCCCCTCCCTGGAAGCATTCAAAACCAGTCTGGATAGAGCTTTGAGCAACCTGGTCTAGAGGGAGGTGTGCCTGCCTATAGGGAGGGTTTTGGAACTAGGTCATCTTAAAGGTTCCTTTCAACCCAAACCGTTCTGTGATTCTGTGATTCCTCTTTCCCCAGTAAGGATTTGGGAATAAGTAGTTTATAAGTAAGCTTTATTGGTTCAGTAGTTTCGTATTAGTACAACTGTGTTACAAATTACATTATACCTTAACTTGCAGAAGGAACTTTAAACGGATTGTGATTCCCTTTGTTGCTGTCACAAGTGTTTCTGTGGATATTCCTAGATCTGCAAAGTTTGACTCTCCAGCTCAAAGTGATCCAGGATAATGACATTAGGAAATCAAAGTAAGGAAAAAAGTCCATGTGGAAATCAATGCTATTGATTGCTTTTATAAAAATAATCAATTAATCCCATGGTGTGTCACCAATGAGCCCTTGTCTCCCTAACTGTTAGGATATGTAGCTATTAGTTGCCCAGAAGTCCAGCCTGTTGGTTAACCATGTCTGCTGCTGATCAGTAGTCTTGCTACAGCGCTCAGTATCCACAAGGGTTCATCTGAATTTAGTGCCATGTAGTGCTCCTCCATGTGGTACACAGTGTCTGTAAGTGCTAAAGATTTGGTGGCCTGGGTGTTATTCTGTGGAGAGAAATGAGATGGCTCTTAAATAAGGCAGCAAAATAGAAAGATGTGGTGAAAGGTGATGGTGATCACAGCAGAAAGCATGCAGTATCCCTGCAGAACAGCCTTCTCCAGCGGCAGACACGTGGTGATTGTTCCTTGTTACGACTTAGACATTACTCCTCTTCATGTGCTGATTATTCCAAAGCTGCTGAATTCCCAAGCATCTGTACCTCTGCAGCAATCTCCATTGCTGGAGACAGAGTGCTTGAGACAGGCATCTGGACAGAATGCTGGAGATGAGCTTTGAGCACATCTACGGAATCCTTTCCTATAACTCTTTCTTCAGTTAGACACTTGCTTTTCCCAAGGTGAAGCTGACATATTTTCCAAGCAGAAGCCTTTCATAAACAGTTTTGACCCATGGGATCCAAGACTATGAAATATTAATATGATGTCTTGAACTTCTGAAAGTGGCCGAGAACAAAGAAAAGTGTTGGACAAAGCATCTCTAAAAAACCTCCTCTGTCATCCATCTTACTAATATTTTATCTTATGCTCTTCCTGGGAAACCTAAATCTTGCTGTGATATGACTTTTGCCAGAATTGTCACATGAGACTAGTGGAATTGTTGAATAATGTTATCAGAGTTGTGCTTGTTATGATTTACATCATGACAGACTCCAAAAGGTTGTGTGCCTAAAGGCCATTTAAGGCAGAAGAAATGAGCTTAGATGAGAAGAGTGCCATTGAATGGTAACTAAGAGAAGTTGCAGTCCAAACATCCTGAACAGGAGAAGCCATTCTACTCGAGAAAATGGAAAGATGTGCCAGCTGAAGAATGTAAATGTTTGGGAATGCCGTTTTGAACAAAAGAAAGGAGAAAAACTGAGCAGGTTTCTTTTTCTGTGGAGGTGTCCAGTCTCACAGACATTAAGGTCTTTCTCTTAAGAGTACCCAGGTTCTATCTGCAGTTTGCAAATCGTGCCTGGACTTCATATGGCTGGCACAAACCTCAAGGATTTGAGATGTCAGCTGGGAAAGAAATTTGATGCTAAAATTGCATTTTTGTTTATGTTTTTCTTTTTGTAATTTTCTTTCCCATTAAATAATTAAGATCTGAGCCTTTTCCTTTGCTAGAATTGAGTCGTATACTTTCACGTTTAATCTGCTTGATGTTGAGCAAATTGAACTGAAGCCAGCAGACACGAAGCAGACTTGCTCTCCAGCGAAAATGTAACTGTTTAGAACAGTAAATGGAGGAAATCTCTTGATGTGTATCTGCTATTTGAGTTGAACCTGACAATTGAAAGCGTTTCCTACTCTTCAGGAGTGAATTTGAAGACTGGCATTACCAGTTGTGGAGTGCTAGAACAAGTCTCTCTGTCAGTGGAGATCAACAACTCACTCATAAGTAGGTATTGTTCAGTCACCATAGTGAGCTGCAGAATTTCAAAGATAATTGCTAAGAATATGAAATTGATTAAAATTAGTCATGTATTTTGACAAAATATTTTGATGCTACACAAATAGCTGTACAGCCAACAAGGTTTTTCCCGTGCATGCCTTATTCAGCATCTCTTCATAGTGGTTTTCCATTAAAACCCCAGTAATTAGATTCCACTTCACTAGGGCTGTATGCTCTGCTTGTCTTCAAACAAGCAAGCAATAAACAAGACCTTCCTGCTGATTATAGCATGACACGTTGCTAACATCCTAATAAAACCATCCAGACAGAATAAAGGTTAGTAAAAGGATTTCAGAGTCCTAGGATGTGTATGGGGTCTGTCTGCAGCCTCATTAGAGTGGCAGCAAGTGGAGGGAGAAATTGTCTCCCCCTTATTATGCTGTGTCTTCCTAAACCTGAAAAATCTCTGAGCAAAGGTGTGTCCCCAAGAAAAGAAATACGTAGGTGTTGTAATTTCAGTGGGATAAAAATTTAATTCTGTGTATTTGTGTGCTAATAAAGAAGATGAAATCTGTACTGCTAAATGTGATGCAGTTTCAAGGGAAATGGAAGCTGGAAGATGCAAGTTAAGACCTCAAACTACAAAAATAGCTATAGAAGCAAATACGTAATGTGACATTACACAAAAGGATTAGTGGGAGTGAGAGTAATGTTAAACTTTGCTCTTTAATAGGCAGTGTGAGACACAGTCACGCTCAAAAGAACCAGATTCAGACATAATCATTGCATCTTCATCTAACTGATGGACCTCGATCTTGTAGTTGAGCAGAATGGCTCACCTCTGAGTAGGGAAAAATTACATTCGTCAGGTTGGCAGTCAGAACACAGAACTGGATTAAAAATGCCCTTACAGCTTGAAGACACTGAGAAAAGCTGCAGTGACCTACTGATAATATTAGCTTAGAGCAACTACCAGCTATTTCTTTCTTTATGCAAAGAGGAAAACACGGGTATTTGAACAATGATCTCTGGAGGTAAGAGATGAGAACTTTCAGGCTGTAAAGAGGCAAGCCAAGCAAGGAATCAGCTGTCATCCCTGAAGGCAGGACACGGTGGGGTGACATTCAGCTGCCTCATCAAACGGAGGAGTGCCTTACCGCCCAGCTGGAAAGTGTTCATTCAGCAGCTAACCCACTGCCTGCCTTTGATTAGACAAGGACTGTCCCATAGAAACAGCACTGCCCTCCTGCTAACTATTTCAGGGAAATTGCACTCGACATATCGTTGGAGAGAAGGGGCTTCATGATGTAAATGCATGGCAGTAACAGGCATCCCTCATCTGAGCAGATGGAGAACCTGTACTGATGGCTGGAAGCACAGAAGCGGCCACTCGGGAGATTCAGACTACATCCCAAAGGGGCAAGGCTGACTCAGACACACTGGCTGTCATATCACAACAGCTTAACAGTTAAAGGCAGAGAAGCAAGAGCTTGTTAATTGTTATTCTCCTTTACCAGGGAGTAGAGATCTGCCCCTTCTGCAGAATCCCTCTTCCTCCATGTCCAGTATGAATTTCCAGCTGTGGTTTGTTTGGAGACAGAAGCTACAGACAAAATATTCAGACCTGTGTCCTCAGAGCAGTGCAGTGTGTGTGAATACACAGCACGTTCCTGCAAGTTAAATTTGTTTCTAATTCTGTATTTGAAAATGAGCTTAAATGCCAGTGGTGATGTAATGTTCATTTACATTTAGATTCTGTTTCTATTTATTTAAATTCCTATTAACTGGATCTAGATTCTAACAGTGTGGGCTTTTTTATCCATCCAGGCTCTCTTTGATACGAACAGCTCATTTTTTTCTTATAGGCTGCCAAATTTCATGCCTTATTGATTCAATAAAGGAAGAAGAATGACAGGTAGAAGGGGAAATGGATGTTTCCTCCCCAAGGGGAGATTTACAAATTTCATATGAACTGTTCCTGTAGGAAATGTTTTCTCTGACTGCCACAGAAATGGCTGTGGAAGGAGGTTAGAAGGTATGGTTCACTTCAGATTTGTCCAGGATATGCATAGCTGAAGATGGGCTTTGGCTTTATGATAACTCCTGCACCATATTCCATAAACATGAACTGCCTGC
Source organism: Excalfactoria chinensis (assembly GCF_039878825.1). Lineage (NCBI taxonomy): Eukaryota > Metazoa > Chordata > Aves > Galliformes > Phasianidae > Excalfactoria > Excalfactoria chinensis. The sequence continues at coordinate 74,741,350 of NC_092828.1, forward strand.
ATGTGATAGATGGCTTAAAAATAACTGGAAATCTCTCATCTGCAGCCTCTCTGCAGTTCTTTCCTCTTGGTGCTGCCGAGTGCTTTGACACTCCAGAGAAGGATGCTGGAGGTAGGAGATGCCAAAGGACACTGCAAGTAGCTGTGCCCCCCTCTACAAACAGGAACACTGTTTGAACCTGCATTTAGCAGGAGCTCAAGCAGTTTCTCAGTCCCTTAATAGCCACAAAGCTAAGGCAAGGACAGAGGAGCCAGGGCATAAATTAACAGCTGGCACGTGGAAATCCAGACTCCGAAGATCATTCTAGGGGATCAAGGCAAGGCCTAAAGTGCTTCTGAGCACCGGGTTCATTTATTCACCCAGGAAGAAAAAGGAGATTTATCTTCAGAAGAAGCAGAAGTAATAACAAGATCATCAGCGAGATTTCTCCAAGTACTTACTCCCATAAATATCCACAGGGATGACAGAGTTCTCTAGTGGGATGCTGTTGAAAGAGTTGCCAGAATAATTAGTTTTCTATTAGGATACACAAGGCATTTGATATCTTTCAAAACTGTTGTCTGGGTCTCTCTACAGGCACAAATACAGAGGTTATTCTGGATTTGTCTACTTACGGTTTTCTTCAGAGCAGAGAGGTTTACAAGAGCCCTATTTTTAATTTAAGATCCTGAGATAATTACATGACTTCAGTAGGCAAGAGACTCATTGTACTGTGACTCAATCCAGGCAGGCATGCAAGTAAGAGACCAGACAAGGCACAGCTAATAAGAAAGCTCTTTTTCGTACACAAAAAGTCGCATTAAACTCATATTAAAAAGGCTGGAAATTGAAGAACTTGATAATCAGAAAACAGCAGAATGGAGGTTGATTTTACAAATGTTAATTAGCCCTTTTGCCCATTTACATTATTATATACCCCTTAATTACCTGATCAGATCTTTTTCCAGAGGACTCCTGTTTTGAGGTTAGGTATCATTGCCAGCTTTTTCTATCACTAGCTTACTGTTTGGTAGAGAACACAAACTGAATGTAGCAATTGCTTTCCATTAATTGTTCTGTTTTATGGTGAGCTTTTCTTACAGCACAGGGCTGCAGGGAACACCAGAGAGCACACCCCACACAAAGAACCCTACCCTACAGCTTTCTGCAAGTCTGGCAGACAGCGACTTTCTGTAACTCACTTGTGAGAGTTTGTGATGCTGGTTGTCCCAGAAAGATTGGTCTCAAGTAACCAGCTTTGCTCATAGTAAGGAAAGCTGCTGCTCACGGGGGAAGGTCTTCAAAAATACCTTGTGTAGTAAGCTTCCTTATCAGAAATCCCTCCATATCCACCATGCATGCTGCTCAGATGAGCATGTGAACAGGACAGCCACAATACTGAGACCCACCGTTTGAGATGTGACTGGGAGTTTTGTTCACTACGTACTGGCTTGAGACTGGCCACGTACATCCTTGTGCCTCTAAGTAGACAGTGAGTCCTCTAAATAGCTGATACCCTGCCCTGCTCTTTGTGTCATATATACCAGTCTTAAGCCATGGAGCCAGACATCAGCCTTCACAGAGCCTTGCTCCCTCCTGATCTCAGCCCCCTTGCTACTGTTGGACAGCACGGCTCCCAGCTGAGGGGTAGGTGCAGAAGTCAAAGCAACGTTTCATCCAAGGATTGGCTTCTTTTTCTCTGCTTCCTACACCAGCTTGAGAAAATCAGCTGTCTCCCTTAGATCCTTCCAGACACCCTGTCTGAAGGAACCTTGTCTTTCATTTGATCATTTTTTTGCAGAGAAAGAAAAGAAATGGACTGTGTCTTTGCCAAATGCAAATAGAGCAACATGCATACATATGAGGAAAGGCCATGTATGTGGACCTATAAAGTCAATGGTAAACAAGGACATCTAATTTACCAAAGTGTCCCCGGGACTGCTTCCCTTCTCTTTCCCAGCCCTGCTCTTTTAGAACGAGGCCCTCTGTTTTAGCCTGATAACGAGTCTGGAATGTAGTGCTAGAACTGCCAGACAACAGACCTTAAAGTTTTGTCAGCCTTTTAGCAGACACAACAGACTTCCAGCCCTTTTGCCTGAAGCTTTGATTAAACTCTTACTAAAGTTTCCCTTTGTTGATATATTCCCTTTCAGGCAAAGGTGAAGAGTAGGGAGAAAAACAGCCTATGTCTGAGCATGTCAGCTCCCATCCCTGTGCCTAATAATGTCATAGAGATCTAAGCCACTTGTTGCCTTTCCCTGCTCCATGTCTTGTCTGGCTGGGTCGTGTGGCTTATGAAGTGCTTTGCTTAGTGAGGGCACTGGCTGAGATGATTGACAGCTTTTCTGTGTCAGAAGACCAAACTGCTCAGTCCACGGCAGGGAACTTTAAAGCCTTTAGAAAGAGCAGAATCTCCACTGCTGGCAGGAGGCCATTAGTGACTGTCTGCTTTCGAATCTAAGTTTAGGATGTACCATTAGGATCCCAGATAACCTTATCAGAGATGTTAAAGGGAGTTAGCAAGAAACTCTTCCTGTTTGATTCTCATCGGACCACAGGAGCAAAAAAAATAAATAAAAAAGAAAAGATGCAGATAGAGGGGAAAACACCAGCACACAGAGGGCTCTGACATGCATTAGTAGGTACTGGATGGCAATATGTTAATAACAGAGTGTCACTCTGTTTATCAGGCACCGAGTGGTAGATGAAAAATCAGATCACGGTGCTGACAGTGAGTTCAAGAGACATGTTTTCAATTGGCTGCAGACTGTAATTAGCTTTTTGCCTTGCCCAGTGTTTATTATCTTTCCTCCTCCCATTCTGATATGTCACTCACACATCTTCTCCTGTCAGGACTCAGGGGTGACGCGGAGCCATTTCTGATCTTTCACCATGAATAGTCATCCCCGAATCTCGTTAACATTGTCAGATCCTATCAGGAAAGTGACACAGATGTCTGCATCAGCCCTCTGCCTGCCTGTGTCTGCTGCCACATAGAAATGTGGGGACAGAAGGCTGTGGCACCTCTGCCTGTTATCTTTTGGTAGCAAAAGTCATGGCAGAAAAGGCATGTTAAACTTTTCTCATGTATAATTCTTGCAGAACTTACATGGTGCTCTATCATCACAGAAAGAGGAAAAGTAACTTCTTAATTTCTTTGCAATTAAAGTATTCTCCTTTGAGGTAGCCATCAGTGTAAGATGCAATTGCTGCTCCACTGCAGTCTGCCATAACTTAACACAGATGGAGTGCTGCTTGGCTGCAGTCATAATGCAGTGAGAATGCTGCTAGCATTTAATCCCAATTACCTTACATGGTGTTATTACATCATGTTAACCTCACTGAAATGTATAACAAAGGAGTATTTCCATTGAGCTCTGAAGAAGGATTAGGCTCTGTAGGTGAGGCAAAAAGTGGGTTCTCAAACTAAGTCTCTACTCGCTTTTATTCTTTTATTCTTTTCCACCTGAGTCTCCTTCTCTTCAAACTAATTCAAGACCTTTAGTATTAGTTCTGAAGTGTATAAGAGGTTTCAGCGGCAGGATCTGGGCTTGTGAGTCTTGGCTACCCATCACTTTGCTTACAAGATGAGATAGCTCCCACTTCTTACCTCCTGTCCATGTGTGTGGATGTTTTAATGATCCAGGAGATATACTGGAATGTATCTGGATAATTAAGGAAGATGAAGATACAAATGAAGGTTGGGAATGTGTATGCAAAAGCCTCCAGGATAGCTTATTCCTCTATCTGCATAGTAGGGTATTTAGACTTCCAAGCTCCTGGGCTGCACCAGGCTCCTTTTATCTCAGTATTTCACTGACCACATTAGGGCAATGTCTTACACCTGAGAGGGGCTCCCAGGTATACTTGTGAGGGAATCCAATAATGAAAATAGAGAGTTCCATCAGAAGGCAGAGAAAAACATGAAATCCGGAATTCATGCAGGCTGCATGAATCTAAAACATGATGAATTGCTGGTACTTGCTCACAAAGCAGAAAGCCTTGTTCATACTGCTTTAGTCTGAGTGTCAGTCAGTGAAAGAACACCTGATTTTCCTGCAGTTCCCTACTATGACTGTGATATTTTGAGGGGGGGGGCAGAAGCTGAGGAGATGGGTGTTCTTTCACGCTGTGCTGAAACACGTAATGAAAGCATTGAAGATGGTTCTACAGAACTTTGCTTCTTCTGCCTCTGAAAACAGCGATAACATAACTACACCTTGACATCTTATCTGCCTATAAGGAAGCAGATACCAGTGATTGAAATGTCTGCACAGAGCGAAGGCAGCCTGAGAGATTTTACAGGTTTGAGGAGTATAATATCAGTGCCCTGGCTGACCAACCTTGGGATGCTGTGCTTGGGAAAGGAGAAGGATTACTCACTATTAGCTGTGAAGTTTACTATAAGGGACAAGGGGTGTGTGAAGTGGTAGGGATGCTGCCTCCGAACAAAGCATATGAAATAACTGATTTCTACTTAAGCAGCGCTCTGCAGAGAAGCTGTCTGCCTCCATTTTCTTCTTAACGTCTCACTCCTTATTATTCATTTTGTCTCTTTGTCAGTAGAAGCAACGCGCTGCAATGCAAGAACATGTTCTGTCTACCCATGGTGCATGGCACTGTTAGCTAAGAAATGAGATGCTCAGAGAGGCATACTAACATTACATTTCTTTTAGAGGACAGCAAGCTTGTATACACCAGATTTCTTCCCCTTGAACAGAAAGCAAAATATCAGTCTTCCCTTCAAAAAAGGATTTAAATTATGAGACAAATGAACATGAATGCCTCCCTCTGTTTCGTTTTAGGAAAAAAGGCTGACTAGGAAACCAATTAAGTGGTTGGTTAACTTTATGCATATAAGTAGCTTCATTTGATTTTAGGTTAAGTTGCTGCAGCTTCCTATTTGAAAGCATGAGCAGAAAGGCAGGCAACTAAATCTCTGTAAAAGTGCTATTAATCTTGAGAAGACCTTGAATGGCTCCTGCATTCCCCACTGGGGCCTTTCCTGCTATTTTCTTTACACAGTCTCAGTGCTGCTTTGCGCTTTTGCTGGCGTGCCGGTAAAAGTGCAGTAATTTGAGAAGAACCATAAACCTTCCTTGAAATGATAATCTGCAGCTCCTGTTGAATAGAAATAGAGCTGAGAAGCATGTTATGAATGTGATGTTGGCTCAGCAGCTCTGCAGGTAATATGGACAGTACCAGCCAGTAGCTTGAATGAGATGCCTGTCAGATTCCTTCAGTGTATGCTGGGTAAATTTTGGAGCAATGATCCATCATGGGAGATTGCTGTAGTTCTACAGGAAAGTTGTGCAGCGTCCTTCATCACTAGCATCTTTTTGTGCAGGAAGACACAACCTTGTGCTTATTCGTAATAAATGAAGACAAGAAGCTTTCTGTGTGTTCACTTAGGTTCGTATCAGGGACAACAGGTCAATCTATACTATGTAGGATGCTCCAAAAGTAATGCCTCCTATTTATTTCCATGGAAACTACAACAGATCCAGGGCACAATAACTGTTTGATAGGGCAGATTCTCAATTACCAAACCCTGTTTTCATATAGTCACCACCATTAGCTGTGAATTTTCACCAGTGATGAACAAGAGCCATTGTTTCAGTGTTTCACCACCCACTGCCTCACTGTGCTCACATCCCCTGTTGGTATCCATAAACATTCAGCATGTGTCAATGAATGTCAGTGGGTGCCATTTTTTCCACACTGAGGAATTAAGACACACCTTTGCTTCAAACACTCTTCGATGTCAGCCACCATTTGTTTCAGGCTGCCCCTCTGCTGCCATCTGTTGCATGGCAGCAAAATGTATCAGAATATTGATGGGAAGGTTTCTGGTCAGCACGACCTTCTCATCTGCCCTACAGTGGTGTCACACAGCTCAAGCCATGGGCTAAACAAGCGTGGGGGTTATGATTGGATTTTCAAACAAAATGCAAAATGCTTTAGATTTGCATCCAGTCAGGATGATATGCTACAACACTGAGCAAATCACTCAGCTCTCTTTCGTGTCCTGTCTTGCACAATTCAAGCTTTCTGGGCAGAGATACCCAGAATGTTGTGCCGATCTTGTAGGACTTGTCACTCTGAGATGTCACTCACTTGCAGCTGTGTGGGTGGCTGCTTGTGTAGGGCAGGCAGAGAGAATGTGGAGCCACAGGTGTGAATCCAACGATCTGTAATCACCAAAGCAGAAAAGTTAGCAGAAGGCAGACACTGAGCCAGAAGGAGCAACAATGCAAAAGTATATTCAGAGAGGGCGACAGCAAAAGGAGAGGCGGAAAGAAGATGGGTTGGATGAAACAGCGAAGGTAGCAGTGGTGATGGCTCCTCCTGGTGTGCCCAGCAGGACCAGCCATGAACACACCTTTACCTCTCTGTACCATGACCATGACCAAAAACGCCACTGACATTACCAATTCATTGAGCTTTCAGAAGGATCTAGGATGGAAAAGTGCACTCATTCCCACAAGCCCCCTCTGGTACCGGCTGTCGCTGGCAATGGGTGAGCTGCTAGTCATTTGTTTGGTTTGCCTGCTGCTTGCGCTCAGTGGAGGTTTTCTGGCTTCTAAAGAAATGCAGCTACTGTTTTGGAGGCAGTAAAGAGGTAAGGTTCTATTGCAGTGCCTGGAATGTCATCTCCTGTTTTGTTCTAATCCCGGGCAGCGCCATAACGTGGGATGGCAAAGACTGAAGAAGAGGGTGATACACTTACTTTAAGAATAGCTGTATGATTACCTGCATAGTGTTACCTGCTTCCAAGTGCTGTCTAAACCTGTATTTCTTTGAGTACTCTTCACACTGTTTGTGTGACTGAAGCTGTCCCTGAGAACAGTATGGAAGGAATCAGGCAGCCTTTTCCTCCCTGTTCTATTTCTGCAAGGTTTTGTTAAGGTCAGCTGGGGAGCAATTAGGGAGTTGCATCTCCCCCGGGAAGTCCTGTTACGGTAAGGCTCAGTTTTTGGTCTGACTTTTCTATTCATGTACTTAATCGTAGGAGCTGCAAGGTGCCAGGCTCTCAAGTGGCACTTTGCCAGCGTTTGAGATGGGCACAGCATTTCAGCCACTTGTCTGACTAGACTTTTTGGGTAATTCTGCAGGCTAGAACAGGCTGCTAGAGGAGGTTGGCCAGTGACAGAGAAATCACTCCTGCACTGGTACAGGTGGTACATTACTTATTACACGCTTAGGAAAACAAGCCAAGTTTACCAGTCCACACCAGACCAGTAGCACTGTTGGCTGACAGGTAGCAATCTTTATTTCTTGCAGCAGCCATCTTTACTGGGAGGAGCTGGTGCTGTCAGCTTGCGCTGGCAGTCAAAATGCTGATGTTTCAAAAAGAGCAGGTGATCACGTGGCATGGTTCTAAAGGTATTTTAAGTCCAGGGCCTTGGCCTCTTGTCAGTGTGTTGATACACTGAACCATTCAGCTTCATTTTTAATATATTTTTCTCATGTCATTGCCTCTTTCAGGCTGCTACATGTAGGCTGCAGGTGTCTGCCCTCTGTGAAGTGGATGGAAATCAGAGGATGCAGGCTGGGGTCTGGATGCTGATGCACTGTCACTCCAGGTAGGGGCAGCATGTGTGTGGCTGCCGTGGGTCTGAGACCAGGCAGGAGGAGCAGCCTGAGCCTGCAGAGAGCTGGGAGCAGGGCAATGGGCTGGAGGGCTGGCACTGGTCTGTACTGCCTGCTGAGAAGGAAATTCATCTGCAAAGTGAGTTTTGATGAGACCCAGGAATGGTGGCATCACCTGATTATGGGGTAGACACACTTATAAATGAAATCAGTGGTACACCATGGCTTTAAATTATTTTACCTTATGAGCGTGTATGCACATGGTGGGGAGAAAATGAGGAGATACTCCATTTTCTACAAACAGTTGTATGCAACTGCAACTTACTGTTATTTTAAGCTTACTTTATCTCCGGTATTTGCTGGCACAGAAATCTTAAGAAACACATCTGCTCGTTCAGCGTATCGCCAGTTGTTTTCAGGACACGTGGATGTGTGGCACTGATGTCAGTTGCGTGCTCCTGAATTAAAACGTCCTTATTCACTGAACTCCTTGCTCATTATAGTCCTGAGCCACAGGAGAGTTTGAAGCTCATCTGTTTGTCAAATGTGTTTTATTAGTTAATTCCTCTGTCGGCATTTACTGTGGATTTGTATCCACTGGTAACAGCCCAGGAACTGCCATTTTACTCAGAAATGGATCCTTTAACTTGCCCATGCTGTCAAAGATTATGTAAATAAATAAACACAAACTTGAGCTGCTAGGCTAGGAACAGTAAGTCCAGTGTCACCCCTGTGTTAACAACCAGCATCACTGATTTATATTCCTTGCAGATGGATGCTCATTATGAAATGTGTCGCTTTGTTCTGTTGGGTTTCTTTTAGTTAGCAGCTACTACCATACTGAACAGCTGGACTGTTTTCAAACTGACACCTACTTAGGACCCAGAACAATTTACCTTCTGAAATAAAGAAAGGCAAGAAGTTTCTCTTCCTAGAATCTCTCCAAGATTTTTGATGTCTCCCATGCTGAGGTAGGATGAAAAGTCAGATATCATTAAAACTTTAGCAGAGCAGAAGTCTGTAGAAAAAGACTCATTTGCTGTTCTAGTTTTTATAGGCCTTCCTTTATCAGTGCGCTTACATGTAGGCTTAATTTTCTGATTCTTTGAGTCCGGTCATATGCTTAGGCTTTCACTGAGTCACACATTAATGAGATGTCTGGGAGTCTGGTCTTGGAATGCCAGGAGAATAAACTTGAAAAATGGAGAAATACAACACACTTTCCAAGACTTCAATAAGGCTGCGAACCTGTGTCTCTATCTCCTCTACACTGAGCGATAAATGATGGAAGAATCTGTCTCTTACAAAGTGATGGCCCTGTAGAAATTAAACTGCACTGAGAAAAGCAACATAGCTGCTTGAGATTTGCAGGGTGGCTGGTTGCAACATCTGGAAATGGATCTCTTGTTCAGTCCTTTGTGAATCTGCTGCTGCCTGCAGTTACTGGCCTTCAAGATAAACAAAGGAACCAAACATTTTTTTGCTGTCGTTTTTGATAGTTTCTTTTCCAGAACCTCTCCTTCCCCTTCCCATAATCTCAGCTCTCCCCTCCTGTGCCTGTAAAATAACGGCTGTATTACAGAGCAGCAAACTTGGATGCAGATTTTGGATGCTTTTTGATTCCTTCTGTCAATGTCAACTGGGATTTTATTCCCATTTTAATCCCACAGCTGTGTCTGGCAGCTTGTAAATCACAAATGCGCGTCACTGGGAAGGAGTGGATTGCTTCTGTCTTAATCTGCAGCCTCTTGCTTTTATGACTCCTTTGTATCATCAGTCTTTATTTCCATCACTAGGAAAAAATGTCCTCCCCCAGCAGTGCTTCTGGATGAATGTGTTTTATTCTCAGCAGGATCGGAGGAATGCGATTTACAAGGGTTCTGGGCACTCGGAACGCACGAGCATCGGTACTTCTGAAACATGCCTTTTCTATGATGGATGGGGCATATTATCTAAATGCTAATAAATACTGAGCCACAAATTGGCTCCATTTTTCTTCATTCCTTCACTGCCGGTGGTTGCTGAATGATGCTAAATCCAGCCTCAGACACATTGCAATACTAATTAGTTCCGATTTCTTTCTTTGTTCTTTCTGATAGGGCAATATGGATGTGCTGCCTCTGGGCATATTTATGTTCCAGCCTCCCTGGCTCATCTCCACAGGGTGTGTATAGTCGGTGTGAGAGGGACCGTGAATGAAGGTGGTATAAATCTCATCTGGCACAGAACACTCGGGTATCATTTAAAAGGGTCAGCTGGATTATATCTCTTAATAAACTCTATGGGACTTTCCCGTAAGGCTGAGGCCCTCTGATCACACACAGATGATACCGTGAACTCTGGCAGATGAATACCCGCCACAGCAACTCTCAGTTGCTCTCTGTAGCCTTCTAGATTTTATATTCTTAAAGATAAGCTGATGAGTATTAGTTTTATTGCTTCTACATTTGTGAAGCAGAGTTCACTTACAACTCTCTGTATTGAAGATGTTCTCAGTAAGAGCACCTGTCTGGTTTTGGCCAGAAGACAAATAAACAAACCACTTCGCACTGACATTATATGGGCATCCTGCAAGCCTTGCGTGTTGTTCCAAACTAAATTAGAACGTAAGATGAAATTGTCTCATAGGCAGCCCCTCAAAAGGTCCTCTGACACCTTCTCTGAACTTGTGGCACCAGTGCTGGTTTTGTAGCAGCCGACTACTTGGAATAACCTGGCACTTCAGTACTGGGAAACAATCTGTTCTTTCTTAAAGACCAAGTTATTAAAGATTGAGAGTCTTTTCAGCCCTCTGTGAGATCACTAGCAATTTTCCATCTCAGAGAATTCAGATGTTTGCCTGGTAATTGTGGAAGTGCTTTGCAATTCAGTGTAGTGGGAATAGCCTTTCTAAAGCAAAGGCAAAACGAACAAATACATATTTAAAATATCTGTGGCTGTCAGACATTTATTCTGTGAAATACAGCAGCAAACTTTTCCTTTGGGTGGTCTTTCGTCTTCTGCCAAGAGACTCCAGAAACTGAATGTACTGAACATGGCCAACAGAGGTCATGGGTGACTTGAAGACAGCGCACGCAAGGAGACAAAACTTGATTCACTCTTCAGTGTGGCAGACAAAAGCATGCAACAAGCTGATCTGAAGCAAGGCTAGAGGTGGGTTTTTGTTTTTAATTGTGCCAGTGGTTAATTACAGGAAACCTTGTCCAGGCATTGCAATTACTTCTTACAACTATTGTTTTCGTTTGGGCTTGCCCTCTATTCTGTAACTCAAATGAGAGCTTTCATCAAGGATGTAGGTTGTGGTCTCATCAAGGATGTAGGTTGTGGTCTTTGTTACAAATGAAATGAAACGATTCAAATGGTTTGTCCTGTAGGGTGGGAAAAAAAGAGGTATGCTTTTATCCTGCGGAGTGGATGATGGGCATTCTAAAAGGGAAGCATAAAATGCTGGAGGGGAAAAGACTGGTGCCCATGCTGTAGTGTCCTACCATCTCCTGTGGTCCTTGTCTGAAATATGCTTTTAATTTAATATTTCTCTCATTTACAGAGCAGATAAGGGAAGAGATTTCACGCTCTTCTCAATTTAGGCATTTCAATAGCTCAAGAGGGTTGGTCAGTACTGTATTAATTGTACAGTCTGGCTGTGGTCCCTTGCAAAACCATCTCTGAATGGAGATGCAGGCTCACATGGCATGCATCTGCCAGCTGTGCTTCTTTTACTTCTGTGCTCCGTGTTTGTTTGTTTAGAACCACCTCTGGGCTCACCTGGTGTCACTGATTTCTGGAGGATCAAGCACAGCTCCTAGTGTCTGGATTCGGGGCTTTTATTCCTTGCTCATCTCATCTAGGGAAGGCTGATAAAAAGTAATTCAAAGGTGCCCAGGGGGTGCAGAGCTACAATAAGCTGATGCTGTCTGCAAGCAGTGATGAGACGACCTCGGCGGTCCCGCAGTATGATCATACTCATCCAAATACATAGATGAGACAATCTTGTTAAATAATTGAAGTGGTATTAAGTTCAGGCCTCTCACATTTAGTACTTTTCAACTCTCCTGCCACTTATTTCATTGCTCTTTGCAGAGAAATTACACTTTTCTAGTTTTAGCATTTGTTCTGCTCTGTGCCACCGGCTCCCAGCAGCTCCTGCAGACCTCCCGACCTCCCTCTTTCAGCCTCTAATATCATGACTTGTTTCCATGGAGACCAGAGTAAAGCGATAAATAAATGTGGCTGGGAATAGCAAGCTTCCACCTTCTGCAACTGGGATAAAACCTGGGGAGTCATTGCTTGGCTGTGTGTTACACAGAGCACAGAGGAGCCCTGGTGGCCTCCTCTCAGTGGCTTGCAAGCAGGGTTGGCACGGTATGGCTCAGCACCCCAAATATTCAGGGTACACTGATCTTCATGGCTGAAGAGCGTTTACTGAGCAATGTTACCTTCAGGTTGTGTGAGTGAAAATAGCGCTGGTGCTTCTCTTGGATCCGGCTGATGGAGGTGTAGCCCGGGAGCCAGAAACATTTGGGTTTGGGTCCCAGTTGTGCTGGAAGAACATTTCTTATTCACTTCCTGTGCTTTATCCATGAGGCCATAATACTTTTGGAGCAGGAATCGTAGAAATGTTAAGATTGGAAAGACCACTAAGATCATCCAGTCCAACCATCAACTACCATGGCCACTAACCATGTCCCTCAGTGCCACATCGACCCTTTTCAGGGATGGTGACTCCCTGGGCAGCCTGTTCCTATACCTCACCACTCCTTCTGAGAAGAAATCCTTCCTAACATCCAACCTGGGAGGAAATTCCTTTCTAGGGGTGATTTATGTGCTGCCTGTCTCAGGGATGACTTTGACACAGTTCAATTTTTTATGTAATTTAATATTTGAAAATTAAAAAAGTAATAATGAGGAATGCTTCCCAGTGCCAATACTGTGTTTCATTCTCCCACGCACTGGCATCTGGATGCAGGTCCTGCAGGAATTGCTAGGGGATACTAATGACCATGGGGCTTGTGAAGCTGCCCCATTAATTAACACAGAAAACTGGTCCTGGATCACACTGCCTGGCTTCAGCTAGAATCTTCCTCTGATTCTCTGCTTAGAGAGAGGCTGTTCTCAGCATAAATGGCTTTTCTTTTTGGAGGGTTCAATTTAATCCAGTCCCACCGTGAATATTTTCTCACACGGTGGAGCAGGTGAGTTTTGTCAGGCTGAATGCTGTCTGAAGTTGTGGTCGGCTCTGTCCGAATTACTCTGACCCCGAGTCCTCTTTGCCTCTGGTGAAATTAAAAGCTGAACTCACATCTGAATGCTCAGGTGGTTCATTTTAAAATAAATGAAATAAGATTTGGGACTTCCAAAGTGGGATTGGAAACTTTAAATCTTATTAGATCCGAACTGTCACCCGTTCGTGCTCTTTTTACCATCAGCTCCTTTCTGTCTTGCCACACTCATTAATTCTTGCCAATATCACATTTGTCCATGATCAGGCAGGCTTTCCTAGGCCTTTTTATTACTCATTACTTGAATCGCTCTCTCTTTATCTTGTCTGATTCTGCTGGGACATCCAGAGAATTTTCCAAGCTGTGAGCACAGGATTGTGCAGAAACCACTGTCTGCCACTGATGCTTCATTTGAAGATGCTCTCTTGTGATTTACCAATAAACTGGCACGGCACATCGCTGCTAGCAGCCTTATACTGCTGAAAATTGTTTTTCAGGTGAGATGGTAAATTGTGGTCTCTCGCTTCTTGTAGACATAGCTGCTTAATACATCTAGGTTTGGTGTCTGATGTAGTCGCACTGGTGGTCCCTAGTGTTCTCTTCCCTTATGTTAATATAACAGTTGTTTTGTGCTGCTCTTCCCAGAAGGAGCTGCATTTCATTAGAGTTTCAACTTGCAGTATGGATTGAGGAAGGAAGACTGACATGGCAAGAAATACCTTCTTTCTTTTCTCCTTTCAAAGGCATTCCATTGATGTGCTGCACTCTGGGTTTATGTATGTGTCTGTTCTTATATGCTCCAGTCTAGAATCATAGAATCGTTTGAGTTGGAAGGGACCTTTAAATGTAATCTAGTCCAGTTCCTGAGATTTATGCTGCCAGTGGGATACTCTTATAGCTGAAATGATGCTGGAGGGAACTGCTTTCTGTAGCTGTTTGGCCCTTTGAGGGGTACCCTGTGGAACTACCTTATTTATTGTGGCCCCCTGGTTTGGTTATCTGAACAGCTGTGTTAGTGGTTTACTGCAGGTGAATGCTTTTTTCTCTCCTCTCTCCAGTTCCTTCCTGTAATGTTTGTTAACTTAAAGACTCCTCCTAACTGTAAATTCTGAAATATGCTTCTGATTAACTATCACCTATAAATGCTACTTAAAATACCAGAATTGTCCTTGAACTCCTAATTGTTCATTTCCAGCTCCAGTGGGACTAAATTAACCAGTTACAATGAAATACAGAAAATGCATCAGGAATGCATCAGGAATGCATCAGGAATACAGAAATGCATCAGGAACCGCATGTCCTTTCTAGAATCCTCTTTGACAGCCTGATTATCCTCAAGAAAAAAGAACCATCCAGGTACAGTCCCGGAGGAGAAGGATTAACAACTCTGGAAGCAATGAAAGAAGATTCACACTGATGTGAAGAAGACAGATGTGTGTGTAGTTCAAGTTCATCTTGGCGGAGTCATGCTGAAAATGCCAATCCGACAATTTTAATGCTGGCAGGAAAAGGGAGTTATGAGGGGGCTGGGTAAGTGATAGCTGGTTCCAGTGCAATGTGAGATCCAGCGGCGAGGCTGTGTGCACTAATAAACCCTGTGCCCAGGGTGGCTTCTCTCTGTGAGTGCACATCAAGGTGACAAAGTACACTAGCCGATATGATCACTCAGCTTGGGCTGCGGCAGCCCAGCGGTGAGAGATGTGAGCTGAGATGTTTTTGCCTTGGGTGACAGGGTGTATCTGCAAGGAAGATCTGTGGCTATACCTGAATTTGCTGTGACTTTCTAGCACAGATTCTGATAGTAAGGTGGCTGCAGAAATGTAGAGCTCAGTGCAGACCTCTCACTGCACTTAAGAAGGTAGGTGCATATAGCAGGCTCTCTGCACTGAGAAATTGGAAAATGCATTATTCTCAGTTATCAAAACGAGCCTTCTTCAAACATGCACCTCCCGGGAATTTGGTCATCGCTTTGGTCTTCGTGGTCACAGAAGTGGTACAAATGTTTGTCCTCTTTCCCTTTCTTCAGCTGTGTGCATCAGTGGAGCACAGCACCTCAGACTTACCATCACACAGGGCTCCTGGGACATCCTGCCATCAGGGCAACACTGTGTGTTATTACAGAATGAGCAGGCTTTGTTAGTGCTGGAGCATTTGCATGTAGTCTCAGTAGAAGTTCCTCTGGGGCCTCAACGTCTGTCAGTCCAGAATGCTGAGCAGGATTTCAGAAGGGATAAAGGCTTGTGGGAAAGTGCCAGTATTTCATTTTAGAAACAGCTGAGGCAAGGAAAGTATTGCTGGCTATGACTGTGTTAGGCTTTAATAACTGGTACACTCTGATCTCGTTACAAGGTGGAAGGAGCTAAAACCTGAGCAAAAGATGGGATAGCTTGCTTTTAATTCAGGGCAGGGGTACTGGATACCTACAGGGTACAGCATGCTTGGAAAGGAAGGTGCTTTTGTAAATAAAGTTTCTATGCTGATGGTACAAGAGAGGAAATGGCCTGGGTGAGGCTCCATGGTTCTGCATTTGTGACCTCCATCTGGATTGTTTTTCTGTGTAAAGTGTCCATCTGGGCACTTAATAGCAAAACCACTTTGATTGGATAAAAGCAGGCAACCATCTGCTGGCTGGAAAACACGGCAAGCACACTATGTGTGTAGATACCTGCTTGGGGGACACGCTGCCACTGGTAGGATGTTTGAAATCCCAGTTAGTCTGCTGAGCCTGATGGAAAGATGGTTTGCATCAGCGGGAGAGGCGGGAGGAAAAGGAGAATATCCAAAAGAGGAAGGCTTGTAAGGCAGTAGGTTAGACTATTATCTACTGTACTGTCTGCATTTCATCAGTGGAAATTGCTTCTTGTTTGTGAAACAGCTGTCATATTTCACTCCAGAGGTGGTGAGTTGTTGTAAGTGTACACACATAATCATGGGCTTTGATTTCCGCAAATAAAATCCTGTCCTGGCTCTGAAATGTAAGCACTGTGGATGCTAAGTGAAAACAACCTTGTTCCTTTGTGGCAAAGAAGAACGGCAGACCTTTTCCACCGTAACTTTCTGAAGATGGAAGATGTTTCCTTTTCCTCTCCTTCTGTTTTGCCATGAATACACAAGCACCCAAAAAGTCATCCTCATCTGCTTGGCACAAAAAGTTCCCAACAACGTGAGCCTGAAGGGCTGCTCAGGTGGGAAAAAATCTTCCTCGATGTTATTGTAATTTCTTTAGTTTGATTGTGGAAACCCAACCTGCTTTACAAGCTCTGCACAAAACAGCAGAGCCTGTTTTCCTTACCCTGTCATAACGGTATGTTTTTTTCTCCTGCTTTATGCAAGTTGCATACAAGTGGCTTTTGCAAAGCTAACTTTCCAATCTAGCTGGCAAATAATTTTTCATTACAGCTCCTCAATTTTTCACACATCATGGACCTTACGGGGAAATCAATGGGAATGCAGCACCTCTGTTAGGCAAGCTCTGCCTTAAAGGCACTGCAAAGCATAATAAGTATGATTAATATTTCTGTTCCTCAAAACCTTCTTGTTAAGCTACTGATCTTTTCTAATCTCTCATGTGGCTCCTTAACACGGGTTTGTCTGCATCGATTTCCTTCTGCAGATCATTTTAGCTCTCACACAGTTTCAGCTCATCTTGTGTTCTTGACACAGTTTGTTGCCTCTGGATATATTGCAGGACGGAGTGAGCTGGTGAGTCTCTTCAGCCAGTTTGTTTTGGTTTTGCATTTGAACTTCCCAGGTTTCCTCTTATTGTGAGACAGACAGGCACGGGTAGCTTCTAGCTGAGATGTCTTCTAACTTCTTACTCGTTTCTGCACATAATGAAGCAGCTGTATACAGATCACTGCTTGGATGTGCAGCTGGTCTGGGTTGTAGATGTCGACTAAAGATCTATCCATAGAGAGCTGAATTTGAATTGAAGCTGTGGGTCCTCTCCATTCTCAAATATAAATCTAAATTTGCTGATATATTAAGATGTATTTTTACTATCATCAGCAGAGCTGCAGGAAATTATGCTAATCTGTAGTACTGGGTTATACTTAATGTGGGAGATTTGCCTTGGATTTGAGGTCACCTGTTACTGCTTAGCATATAGGATGTCAGAACTGTGCAGAGATTGCTGGTAACTGGCAATCTGTGCAGTATGGGAGCTGTGTTGAAAGCACAGGACAGAAGGAACCTTCCTGCCCGCCTTGAAAGGAATGTAGAGGTGGAAGGAATCACTATTGCAGGCTGGGTCTGCTCCCGTGGGCTGTCTGCAGTAGGAACTGGAGAAGTGATAGGATGTCCCCTGGTCTCCTTCACTCTGTATTGCAGCAAGGTTGGAATCACAGTGTTCACATTCGGGTTGCCTCCATGCCACAGTGATAGTTAAGAGAGAACAAAAGGAGCTGGAAGAACCAAGTTGGAGAGAAGACTGTAATTGCTAAACATGCATCATTTGCCTGAAGGTTAAGCTGGGAAGATAGGAAGATGAGGTAAAGAATTTGGAGGACATGTACACAAAGGGAGACAGGATGTCCATGGGAGCCATGGAGCAGCCACTACAGAGTGAATAAAATTAAACAGCAGGAAAGTAGGCAAGGTATGTTCTGTTCCTGGCACTGAAACTGATCTCTGGAATGATCTCGGACAAGGTACCTGATTTACTTGGCTGTTGCTTTTCTTGTACAGTACTGGAAACTTCATTTGCTGTTGCTGCTGAATGGTTTTTAGGTGGAGCCGTGCTCATGGGGAGCACACACACAGCTGGGTGCCTGCTGCTGGATGTCTCCTGAGAGTCTGGTATAAGAAATGGAGTCGTTTATCTGTGTACCCTCTCTGCTGAAAAACAAATTGTAACAGTGATAATAAATCTGCGAGATGCTCAGAATTCGGTGTGTATACAAGTATTAATATATGCTAACGTCATGTTTTCAATTTACTTGAATGTTCAAAGTACAGTGTGAGACGGTCATTATACACTTGGTTACTGTGGAAAGCTGCGTGTTTAGATACACTGCTGTTAAATGGAAGAGAAGCTCTTGCTGGAGTTACATGGCTAGCAGTTACAGGAAGGGGTCGTGGGTCAGCAAAATATTGCCGGTTGAATATAAGGTGAAAGCGGTGATGTTTGAGATCCTGCAAACAGGGATTTTCTCCCTGATAAGGTGCTGATGCTTGACAGCGGCGATCAGTGCACTTGAGGCTACAATGGTAGGAGCAAGCTTTTGGTATGCAATGGCATAGGAAATGAAGTGAATCATTTCCTGTTCAGTAGTTCAGGCTCTTGGTAAGGCCCAAAGAAGGACAGCAAATGCAGAAGATCTTCCCCTCCCTCTCAGACCCGCACTTCAGTGCACAGCACATGGACTTGTTGAACTTTGTCTTTTTGGCATCTCCATGCCTTTCAGTAGACAGAGAGGGAATACAGAAGTATGTGCATAGCATAATCCATTACAGTTATCACAGAGCATTCAGAAGAAGCCTCAAGAATATCCCAGAGTACTGCTAAGGTTAATTGACTGCTTGAAGGCGTCACTACACACTTTCCAGAAAATAATCATTTTTGGACTGAAATCGACAGCTCTGCATTCAGTGTCTGTGACTCTCAGATAAGCACTGTCCTGTCTCGAAGCTGAATTATCTGAGGTAGCTGAAATGGTGCAGAACTGGTGAAGGTAGGTGTTTGCAGCAGGTATCTCTGGGACCAACCCATTGCTTAAGATGCCTTAAAGCAAAGTACTGCAATACCTGATATTTTTTGGCAGCAGGCAGATTCGAGGCCTTTCCCGTCAATGCAGACAGACAGAGCAGTCACGGTTATATCAAAATACTAAATATCTAAAGATGTTGTATTCAGATAGGGCTCAGAGCCATAGTTGACAAGAAATACACAAGTAAGAATCCCAGATACTATTGTGCTGTTAATCAAATGCCATCACTGCAGAGCCAGCTGAGTTCTGATGCATGAGACATCGGCATGTTTTGCACCATGTGTAACTGCTGTGTTGGACACCCAGGGGCACATCTGTGGTAGTATTTGTTATCTGAGTTTCATAACAGGATGATGAGGTTAAGCTTGAGTATAAGGGGAAGAGATGAAGGAATGAGAAGATACCAGCTTGAATCTTTCAAGCTGGTAGTTACTGAGATGGTTTGCAGTCTCAGGTGTTGCCTGAAGTCTCTGCTCTGAAAGTCATTGCTGTTGTGATTACTGTTCTCTATGAACAGCTGGATACATATCTGAACAGTATGTTCAGCTGAGGCTCCCACTGAAAAACCAGCACTGGCGAGGCTTACCAGCTCCAGCAGTGATGTACTCCCCTGCAGGTTGGCAGATGTGTGCATATATGTGTGCGTCTATCTCTGTATAAATATCAGCCGTGTAGGTGAGGCTGTCTCTCTGCACACCAAAGAATGTCTTTTAGCTGCAGGGTTTTCCTTGTTCCCAGTTCTTCAAATGACCACATTAATCCTGTTCACAGCAACCTCAGTACAAACTGTTTTCTGGGAGAGTTTCTGCTTTCAGGACAAATGCATATCATTGAAGCAAGTGAGTACATGTAGTGCATTTCTTATTGCTGGATGATCGTTCTGTATACTCCATATGCTTCAGCACTGTCTGTACAAACAGTAAATCAAGTATTGAGAGCCTTCAGAGGGATCTGCACTTTCTGAAGAGCTCCGGGACTTTTCCTATCTCTGAAACTTACCTCAGGACTGAACCCAGAGACCTTCAGCACCGTGGTGTGAAGTACTTGAGCAGATACCGATCAAATGACTTTGTGGTGCTGCTTTCCTGGGAACCGGTGCCTTCTCAAGAATATCTCTGTCTGGCAGACTAATGCCTCACTGCCTCTTTGCCAGCAAAACAAAACAACCCGTAGTTTAAGGAAACCTGTCAACATTTTTTAGGTACCCCTCAGTGTCAAATCCCACGTGCTACTGACTGTGACCAGGTTTATCTATGTACACATCTCATTGCCAATTGCCTGCTTTTAAAGGTATTTAAGACAACAAATTGTGCAGCCAACTTGTAGTGCTACCGAGGGATTGATCAGCACCGTCAGAAAACCAGCCATGTGCTGAGGCCAGGAAAAGGCTTAATTTTTGTTTCTTTTTGCCCAGATGAATAGTTCAAGTAATTAGTTTAAGGAGACTAGATCAATTACTGGTTAAATGAGTGGTTTGATTCAAAAAAGCCTCAGGTTTGACCCCGTCTGAGAAAGTTTTAGCAGTTTGGCTGGGCTTGGTGATGCTGTTTGTTTGTATGAGGTTGGTTGTTGTGTTTGTTTGTTTTACCTCTGTTTGTTTAGCATGACTTTCCTTGTTTAGTACACGAGTAGAAAAATAGCAACTGCAGAAGAAATTCTCCTCTTGGGCACGTTGCTTAAGGATATCCATATCGAGAGGACGGCTGACTGCAGGGGATTTAAGAGAGAGTATTGAGATTTTCTGTAGTACCTTGAACTCAACCAATCCATCAGTGCTTGGTAACTATCTGATCCACACAGAATAGCAAGTTATAATGCACATCAAAGAGCCTGTCTGTACCTGCTGCTCATTGCTGTTTCCTCCTTAGCTGTCAGGCCCTGCAGAGTGCTGGAGCAGCTTGCCTAAGGCTACAGATATCATCTGTTACAGGGTTGTAATTAGGAGCATCAGCCTGATGGTCATTCTTTTGATTTCTCTTGTCTTGTTATTTTTCCTGACTAAGAGCCCCCCTGAGGCACTCTACAGAAAACACGGGTCAAATGTTTCAGCTCTTAGGAGTGTTAGTATATCTGGCCCCAGATTCAGTATTCAAATCCATCTCTTCTCACACTGACACCACACTATGACCATTCGAGAACTGAGACACGACAGAGGTTCTGATAGTCCTCTCAGCTTAACAAATATCCTTCTGAGTCCTTCACTGAATGTTTTACATTTCCATTTGGCCTATATTGAAACCTGTTCCATAGCAAGATATGTAACTGCTCCTTTAGTTTAGCATTCTGAGGCTTGTCACTTCTTAGGTATTCATGGAAAACAGCA
Organism: Excalfactoria chinensis; assembly: GCF_039878825.1. NCBI lineage: Eukaryota > Metazoa > Chordata > Aves > Galliformes > Phasianidae > Excalfactoria > Excalfactoria chinensis. The sequence goes on from NC_092828.1 coordinate 74,762,172, forward strand.
TTTCAAGAAAAGAGTGTTACTTTTCTAGGGTAGAAAGCTAAAATCTCATTCATGGGAATCTTCCATGAGCTTCTTGTGGGGCAAGAAAATACTGTATGGATCTTAACTTGTTTGTGATTTTATGCTCCTTAGTTCTTTATGGAAGGTTGGAAGATGTTAGATACATTATTTCTTGTAATTCTACCTTCCAACTTCAAGTAATATTCCACGTACACACTTGCCTTATCTTCTTTGTGCTGTTTTAAGGGGATGCAGTGTGCCTCCACTCTTGACTTCCCTGAATCAGTCTTTTTGCCTTTTTAAGGTACCTGGAGCTGGCAGCAGTTCTGCTTTGTGATGCTGATGCATGCAACTTGGCAAGTCTGCCTGTTCTTGCAGAGCAGATGAGTATAGAGGAGGCAGGAAGAACAGGTAGCAGATGTAGAATGCTTCTTACATACTTCACTCTGATTCATATGGGCTGCAGGAGAAAGTGCTGCAAAGATTCAGGTCTAGGAGGTGAAAAGGAGAGGGAAAACACATTTCAAAACAACTCAAGCCAGTGTGACCTACTGCGTATTTACTTACTGCTGAACATAGGGAGAGTGAAAATAGAAGCCTGTATTTCCAGAAAGGACTTTTCATCTAAAGAAAGGCTGTTTTTTTGGTCTGCTCAGCATCGCAAGCACGGGTCTGTCAGCCCAAGCAAAGATGCTTATGATAACAAGCAGACCAATGCCGGCGTGGACTTTCAGAGCCAGACACACACACCACTAGTTTGTGTTTGTAAGTGCAGAAATATGCTCTCTGTGCAGGTTTTATGACAGAGCTTTGTTGTGTGAGGCTGGAGAGAGAGATTTGAAAACAAAATACACCCCAGGGGATCCTGTGCTGCTGAACCATTGGAGATGATTTGGCAGCGCACCAGCCCCTAGAATAACGAGATTGAAAATGAGCTCTGACAGGTTAGATGTAATACTGCAGGGCCAGCTGTGCCAGGCACCAGCCTCCCCATTGGCATGCCAAGGAGTTTCAGCTGCAATGGCGTGTGCAGGGAGAACTCATTCCACTGCAGAATAGAAGCATTGACCTCCTTCTGAACTGGGACAGCTTTGAAGGCTGAATCCAAGAGAACACATTGTCATGGAGCAGGGATTGGCAGCTCGTACCTCTACTGAGTCTGATCCTATGAATGGGCACAGAGCAGCTCAGGAGTGTGATGGAGCCCCAGAGTTTCACTTCAAGTTGGAGATGTATCTCATTTGGGAAATGCCATTCTAGCTTCAGTTCCTAAATGGTGCCCAAAGGATATGTTTGGTTTTCTGTGTGCAAGACTTTTGGTCCTGGAATAAAATGCACAGTGTAAAAAGGAGCTAAAATGAAACTTCTGAGCTCTTGGATGGCTCAGGGTGAACATTCAAACACAGCAGTGGGTGTGGATGGGAGCACACAGCCCATTGAGTATTTGGACAGAGGATTACAGTATAGCTGCTGTTGTGAATTTGGATCGGGTGTGTTAGCAGAGCTGTGTCTGACAGGAGCCCCGTGTTCAACACAATAAAAGAGAATTGGAAGGAAATGCTTCTGCCTGTAAGCGACTGTGACAGACCTGTGCAATGAGAACTATCTGTCAGCATGTTCCTATACACAAGATATGTGTCTTTAAATGAGAAGTTTGCTAGCAAATTTTTAACAAGCCCACTCTAGTGGCAAACTCAGCCCTAATTCATTTATTTCTCTCTCTGGACTTAAGAAAACGAAGGAGAAGAATTTATTTATTTATTTATTCCTCCCTCTCAGCTCAACTCTCTTCCAAAATGGAGAAGAATTTGCATATGTGGCCTGAATGCAGTTTGGTTCCGTGCAAAGCACTGGTAACACAGCCCGCTGTGCTGTCTGTATCTGCAATGCTAAAACGTGCTCAGATGGGAGAGTAAAATGCTGCTTTATGTGTCCAGTGTGACGGTGCTCTCAGAGACGGTGCAGGGGATGCAGAGCTGAAGAAATCCTGTCATTGCCTTTTCTGAAGAGTTCTGCCTGCGTGCAACTGGAGATAGAAATGAAAGACTGGGGTTGGGACTGCACAGGAGTCCCTGCTGGCTGATGTACATGGGAACATGCCACAGGTGACTTGACTGCGCTCCCAATGGGGACATATAGGATGTGAGAAAGATAACCAGCTGCTATATTGCTATACTTCTGCAGCACCAGTGTAGCTTGTAGCCCAAGTCTTGGTATATTAAAATCCAGATAAAGATGAGGAACCTTATGTTTAATGGCTTCTACTCCGAATTCTGACAACCACCCTGAATTTGAGCTTCATGAGACGTTTCCCAAGATAAATCCATCTCTTCTAAGTCAGCTAATCTTCTGTCAGAGGCCAGGTAAAATATTTCAGGGACATCAGTGTTTAATCTCACATTGACACTTCTAATGGGGGAAAAGGGAGCTGTGGTTCCTCCCCATGCTGTGAATGTCAAGCCTGCTCTGCTGCCCAGGTGAAATACCAGCTTCACAGAACCTCTTGCATTCCTCACCACCGGGTTCACACCGAAAACAATGCTGCAGGTAATCCTGGAATTAGTCTCCCAGCCTTTCTGTCACCCACGATGGAAGTGAAATAAGGACCGGTTGGTTTGCAGGACATCCGATGCCCCAGCTGTCTTTCAAGAGCAGATAAAAGCTGCAAGCTAAACATTCATATGGACTTTGTTTTTAAAAAGCAAAATCCTTGAAAATGAATACAGCAATCTGAAACTCTTTTCTGCCCAGGGCTTTCTTGGCAGCTTTAAGCACGCTTTGCAGCCTGTTCTAATGTCTAGTCAGGTTTTCAGCTGGAGGAAATTCTGTTCTCCTTATGGACATACAGAGATTTTTCTGGCTTTTCCAAGCTGTTTTTTTTCTAAGCAGATATATTCACTTATCTATCTATCTTCCCGCAGATGGAGTCAATGTATTTTATGTGATTTTGTTCTTTAAAGGATCCTTGTGGTGCTGTGTGAAAAAGAACCGATTCTTATCTTGGAAATTGAGAATTGGACATAGAAGTAATAAAAGTCAAAATGATTTACCAGAACTAATGAAGAAATTCAGTGATGGAGTTGAGATTCAAATCTAAATCTGTTTCCTTCTCTCTACCTTATTTGAGATTTAGGTCAGCTCTTTCTGGGCTGCAATTGGGATCACTGAAAGCAATGCAAAGCCTTCCAGGAACCTCAAATGGAGCAAATATCTTGCCCAAGTATATCTGAAATAGCACCATAAGAAATGTATAGTGCTCCAGAACTCTTGTACGCTGTATTTCTGTCTTGTCTTTTGATCTTGAAATGTGCTTTAGTTTCTCTGTTGGCAGTGCCAATGAACAGGCACTGGTAATCATGTAATACCAATCAATAAGAAAAAAAGTTGATGCTGCAAAGCCATCCAACTGTTTCTATATCTGAGCCAGATAATTTGCTGCAGCTGTTTTGAAGCTCTCAACTGATGCTACCTAAGCATCAAAACTGCAAAAAATAAAGACTATTTTCCCCTCTTACCTGTACTACAGCAACCTTTGTATGAAGGCAGCACAATTTAACATCCAACATTTCTTCACAGAGTTGATGAGCTTTGGCCTAGAGGCAGAAGAAGACCGAGGTAGGACAAGGGGAAATGGTTTTAAACTAAAAGAGGGATAATTTAGGTTACATGTTAGAAAAACATAGTTTACGCAGAGGGCAGTGAGGCCCTGGCACTGCTGCCAGAGAGCTGTGGGGGCCCCATCCCCAGAGGTGCCCAAGGCCAGGTGGGATGGGGCTGTGGGCGGCCTGAGCTGGTGGGGGCGGCCAGTCCATGGCTGGGTGGTGTTTGAGGTCCCTTCCAACTCGAGCCGCTTTATGATCTGATGATACCAATAACAAAAGAGTTAATAGCACTTGGTGCAACGCTTGCGCTGCCACTGACCTCTTACAGGCCCCTCATAGCAATACCTCTGCTGTGTCCAGGTCAGTCATTAAAATACACAGAAAATTCCAGTTCAGCCTCCAACAAGTCATTCTGCTTCTCTGTGTTTTCTCTTCTGGCTCTGAATCCTTCAGGGAGACCAGAGGGCAGCAAAGGGCTTAAGAAACTTCTTTTTTTTTCTCTTTCTTTTATTTTTCAGCTTCCCCCTCGTTGCAATACGTCCTCTCTCCCTGCATAAGTCTGAAGCCTCATTTAGCAGAAGAAACTTTGTTTTTAATCCATGGGCCTATTAGGGACGCAGCACAGCAGGAAACTAGTTAGACTGTTGAGTAGCAAATAGACTTGGAACAAACCCCTCATTCTCACTGCAGTTCTAAACAGTTTTTGTTTTAATAAATAGAAGTTGTTGATATTTTGGATGACACCATTTTTCCCCCCTTAAATTAATACCTTGCAGTGTGGTTCAAAGGCAAGAAAACAAGGCATTTCAGACAGAACTTCTTGGGTGTAACCCATCCCTTTGCTTGATGCATATAAGCACAAGGAAAACAAAGACTTTTTCTGTATGTGTGTCTTTGTTGTCTGGTATGTCTTGGCATGGCATAAATAAAAAGAGGACAAGGCCCTGGAGACTCCTCTTCACTCATTGTTTCCTCCTTTCATCTCACCAGGCCTTGTTTTAGTACATGTCTGTCTAGAGCCGAATTTCGGTTTGTTCCTATTGTTTTTTGCAGGCCTGCTTCTATGATTGCATCTCGGTGGTTATTTGTGTTTCCCCTAGGAACTGAGAAGTAGCAGCTGGGTGACAATGGCTCCACAGTCGCCGCGGAAGGGCTGGGGGTGACACCGAGGAACGCTGTATGGAGCCTTCTGTTAGATGCAACATCAAAGCAAGGTGCTACAAGAAATGGGAAGAGTCATCACATGTGATCAAAGGTAAAAGATTAGATGAGGCTACTGAATTTATAAGTAACCCCTCAGGTGAGTTCACAGTGACCTGCACCAGGGCACTGATAAACCTTCACCTTGGGTTCCCTGACCCAAGGACCCCGTCCCAGCTCAGCCCAGGGCATACTGTCCTTGATAGGGCTGTGTTACTGAGTCACTGGGCTGACCTTAGACCTGACTGCTCTTATTACCTACTTCAACTACATGTATTTGGCAATTTGTCATTGGACTAAACAGAACAGTAGTTTTGCAAAGGAAGAGCATTTGTGTAACTGTTATTGTATCTTGGCATGGCCCTCTGAATAGAACAGATTTTACTTTGTAGACAGCTGTGTGGCTTAAAGAAGCTTCTGAATCAGCTGCAAGCATCAATAGTTTGGGAGTCATCGTGACCAGATACGTTCCTTACTGTATTACCACTTTTATTTCCTTTTAACATGAAAGCCTGTCTCTGTGTTACGTTTTGGAAATGACATCAAAGAACACCGTGTGGTTATGTTTTGTTTTAACTGGAAAGAAGGAGCATGGAAGCTCAGATCAGTGTAAGAGCAATGGCTCCATTTCTTTAGATGGCAGTATAGTTATGGACACATAACAAGAATAAAACATTACCAATGAACAGGCATGTGGGACTGGAATACCTACAGTCAGAATGGTGGGCGTGTTGGAGGCACATCTAGAAACTGCTCGTGTTCCCTCAAATAGTATCTTATGAAAATTCATTGGCTTCTTTTGATACCAGTCAGTATTTATTAGTCTCAATAATGACACCGATTCTAATAGCAATCACTGTCTGACATGGTTGTCACATGAGCCATGATAGATATTTTTCTTCATTTTGTGCCGTTAACCAAATACTTCAGAAACGTGCTACTAAAGGACGTTCTGCTTTCTTTTCTGCTACTTGAAAATCAGATCCAGTGTAAGGACAAAGAGCTTGCATGCATTTACAGCGATTAAAAGGGTAAATCTTGGTTTTGCTGGGATTTATTTCTTTCCTTCGATTTCACAGTTTTAAAATCAATTTCACATTTCCCCATTCCATTCACAGAACTTAAAGAGAGATGGTACTGGCAAACATGGGGCCTTTTGGCTGGCAAAAAGATCAATTTGCTGGCCAGTTTTGCACATATATACCAACAATGGGACTACAGACAGAGATGTGGAACATTTCCCTCCGATAGCTCTGGCTGCAGGAAGGCAACAGCAAGAGCTGCAGGGGACTGTAGCAAGAGCCACATCTCCTCCTTTTCTCCCATCTCTGCCAGCAGCCACCTGCTTTGTGAGGACCTTTGTAAAGAAGTTATGGAGGTTCTTGCCTGAAGGGAAAGCTTGCGGGTGTCCTGACACAGACCACGTTCTTGCATATCTTTTTTCCTGTTCATATAACTGGAGACGTTCCCCCCGAGGTGAATTGTCAATGTCAGCTGTCATTGCTCCAGTAGCTTTGGGGGAGCTGACAACAAATCTGTCTGAGAGCCATGCCGCACTCTGCAAGTCTGCTTCTGAAATGCGCTCTGCTTTCCAGCTCTTGTTCGGCTTTCAGTCCACACACCGCAAGCCTTCATCAGCACAAGAGCCAGAGGCGACTGGTTGTGAAGTACTCCCAAAATTAGGGGTGAGCTGAGCCATCAGTGTTCTTTATCTTCTGTGGGACTTGGCTGCCACTACTACACCAAATACAAACCTGGGTAATTATTTAGATGGCATCTCATGATAAAATAATAAAGAGTTTTTAAGCTTCTTGGTGGCCTGATATGGCTGGTCTCAACCTGTTGACATTTCAAGGAATGTTTTGCTGATGGATAAGTTCAAATGCTTCCAGAACTGGCTTATTCTTAGGGGAAAAATATGTGTGAAGTTCCTGTATCACCTGGTAGAAGTGAAGGGCCTGTAACTTCTTTCTCATTTATTTTCAGACAGTTTTTCTGCTTGAGTCGCAGCTGGATTTATTTCCTCAGGGTTAGGGCTTCTTTAAGGCCCTCTTATTCATGCTGTCTTTCCTCTAAAATCAGCTGATTTTCTGGGTGATAGAAAAGAGGCCACTTAAATTGCAACTCTTTTCAGAAGCCTTGTATTGTGTTGTGTTTGCAATTATTGTCATTGCTAATTTGATTAACTTCTCTTCTTCCCTGGAAGACACGACTCTGAAGTACTCATCTCCACAGATACAAACAGTAAGAGCAATAAATCCATTGGCCTCTGTGCAGTGTCTCTATTTTGCTTAGTTGCTCTCTGTGTTTTTGCTTATCTGTGGAGTGAATCACTCCTTGAGCTCTGAGCACACCATACAAAGAACCGAAGCATTGGGCCCAGGTGGGTTTTTCTTGATTGGGTCATCTGTCTTGTAAAAGACATCATCTTCTCTTTCCTGCTACTCTGAGCACGCTGCTGGCAAGTTGGTATTCATAGAAACGGGCATGAGTCTTAACTTCAGTCCTTAGGAGAATTATCTCTTCACAGTATAAGCAGCCCCAAATTTCTCTTGAAATCCAGGGATGTGGCTGCTTAGGTTAAAGAATGTGAAATTCCAGAGAAAATGAGCACTCTTTTGTACTGCTAAAAGTGACTTCATCACTGGTGATCAGTAATAAATGGTGCTACTTGTTGGGCAGGGTCTGACTTTGAGGGCATTGCAAAGAAGACTTTGGCAATGGAAAGATGGAGACAACTACATTTGTGTAATTTAGGAGAGAAATTTCTCCGAGGAGACATAACTGGGGCTTTGTCTTCAAGGTCACCTCGTGCGTCTTCCTTACCTTGTTAATTCCTTTCCTGGAGGACGGCATAAATCCATTTCATACGGGATAGGGCAGAGAGTGATGACCTGAAGCTGAGGCAGCAAGAACTGAGGCTAGACATCAGTAACATTATTCATGAGCTCTCACAGTTAGCATCAAGAACAGATCAAATGGTGTAGATCGGAAGCAACATTCCTTAAGGGAATAAAAACTATCAGCAATTAGCGGTGACATACAAAGCAGTGTTATTGGGAAGAAAATTAATGTACTGGAGAAAGCATTGGTGGTACGCAGGGTGCTGGGTCTCTCTCAAGTGTCTGTGGTGAAAGAGTTTAATCTTCATTAGCGGTGTCGGTAGGACCATATGCAGCCGAGGAACAGAGGGTTTGGATTTGCCTAGACAACATTTTTATCACTGCAGCAAACGTCGCCAAGATTAGCATTATTTTGATTGCCATTAAATGAATGGGAGGGCGTTGGAAGGGAGACAAATTCCCAAAGCTTCGGTTTTCTTCCCTTTCTGGAAACGAAACCAGGTACAGAACAGACTTGATTTCCTAAAGTAAATAAACTTCAGAGTGAATTTACTTAATTGCCATCCAACAAAAGAGCCTACCAGATGAAAATTATTCCTAGGTCGGTGGCAAGATCTGTGCGAGGAATGTAAAAGAAGTGCTCATACTTCCTGGGCAGGAATTCAGAGATTAGGAGACAGCAGCATGTCCATTGCTCAGAAATATTGCTTTGTTGAATATGTACAACAGAGTACGTGATTGCAGGCTTATGCCAACAGTGGATTTCAGTCTGTTTCAGCCTTGGTTGATCCCAGCTGGGATCAGGAGTGACTGGCATCAATAAAGCACCCTTAGCCTAGAAGTACCGATGGCCAAAACATTTCCTTCTGTGCAAGTTCCCCACTTGGGCACTGCTGCTGAAGCTGGGCAGAAGTGACTGCTAACATTTTTAAGGCCAGCTCGTGCGTATCCTATTGGTAATATCTGTCTCTTGGGTTGCAAGGCGGGATGCTGGTCTCTGTGTTCCCTGCTTTTTCCAGTCACTTCAGTTTCCAGGCTCAGTTGTGCTGATTCAGCCCTGGGGGTTCTCCTCCAATCTGGGCAGCGCTCACGTTTTGTTGTCATATTCTGAAAAGCTTCTTTTGCATTAAGCTTATTTCCAAAGACCCAAATAATTCGGTATCGCTGCTCTAAGCTGTATGTCATCGCACGTGTTGCTGACTGCAAGGATTAAAGCGCACTGTTAAAGCCTGTCTGTCTGAATGCACGAATGACCAAAGGGTGGCTGCCAGAGGGGCCGTGAGGATTGTTTCCATGGGCATAAGTCCTTTGGAAATGTCAGCTATCTGCAGCTCACCCAGTGCTCCCCCTGCTCATAGGACTGCAGACAAATTGCTCAGCACCGTATTTAGGGGTCTGCTTAGCAATGAGCATCCTGATGTCAGGATAAGCCCTGGTCTGTCCTGGATTCCTGTCCTGAAACTACTTTGCTCTGAGTAAATCCCGGATCATACAGCATGCCTGACTAAACAACGGCCCAGTGACTCACATCAGAGGAACATCTTCACTTCAGTGGAAGGTTAAAATCATGCAGGTCAAATGTAGCTCTCCTGTCCTGGAGCTAGGACAGTGTGCCAGCTCAGGAGCTGTGTCTGAAGGCTGTGCTTGCACACATGGCTGACTGCGGGACGGGGCTCCACTCACTGCTGATGGAGCTGGAAGCAGGCCAGGCTTCGGCCTGTTTTTGTTTACAGCGTGGGTTGAAAGGGATTGGCAGGTGAAGCACAGCAGGCTGTCCCAGACCGGATCTGAGAAGCGAGGCGGGCTATAAATACAAAGGCAAACTAAGCCGGTATGTTTGTATGTGATCAAAACAAAGCGGTTTATCAAATTACCGTCTGATAGCTGAGCTGCAGTAACGCTCTGCTTGCACCCCAGCAGTGAGATGAAATCCATTTCACACATGCAATTGGCTGAGGGCGAGTATGCGCTTACTTACACACGGCAGCAGGCAGGTGGCAATTGGCAGTAATGTGTGCACTTTCAGCCCTGTGCTTTGGGATGATGAATGGCTACAAAGTGCAAATCAACCACCGTTAAGGAGGAAGGAGAGCCAGGATACCGGGTGTGGGCTTTTATCCCGTAGGTTTAATGCGGGTCAGGCCCAGCTGGTACAGACCCACCCTGTGGTGTTGAGCAGCAGGAGCAGGGAAGATGCAGAAACATCCCTGAGCACACAGCGGGTGTGTGCCGTTATTAAAGACATCCGCCTGTCCCCACAGACACCCCCAAAGGGCAGCGGCTGTTCTGGAGACCTTGGGCTGGCCGTGAGCCCAGCTGATTCCCTCAGGGGACAAAATGAACACGCTGCAAACCCGGGTCTCCCTGTTTCACTTAATAAGGCCCTATGAGCTTGTAAGACATTGCTTTTGTGAGACATTGCTTTTGTGAGACATTGCTTTTGTGAGACATTGCTTTTGTGAGACATTGCGTTTGTCTGCTTGGGAGCCATACTCGGCGTAGCCTGCCCTAATGACCACGGCTGCACAGCGCCCAGCTCTCCAGTAACGCGGCACTAACAACACCGCGCTCCGTTCTGTCACTGGAGCTTCTGGTTTCTTGTCAGCGCCGCGCATGCGCGGAGCCCCGCGGTGGAAAGCGTGAGGAGTGCGCAGGCGCGGAGGTGCCGGCCGAGAGAGGGGGCAGTGCGCATGCGCGCGGTTTCGTGCCCCCAGCAGAGGGCGGTGTGCAACCGTACCGTCTCGCCGCGGCGGTTGGCGCTTGTGGGCATGCGCGCTGTCGCGCGACGTGAGAGAAGAGCGCACGCGCGCCGCCACGCCGTAGGAGGCGGGACAGCGCATGCGTGGCGTCGCGCCGTACGGTAACGTAACCCTGCGCCTGCCTCGCGCAAGGACCTGCTGGGCGCGCTGCGTACGGCACATGCGCAGTACAGCACACGCAGGATGCGCATGCGCCACGCCCCGCACCGTCCTCTGTCGCTCGGAGTTTGCGCCGTGCGGCACGCGCCGGCCGGGCTGCGGACATGCGCAGTGCTGCGTGCCCGGCGGCAGCTGGCGGCCGTTGTGTGCTGAGCTGCCGCCCGCCTGTCAGCAGCGCCGGTAAAGACACCGCCAGGCGGGCCGGGCTTTCCTGCGGGCCTCCCCTCGCCTTTGCTAAGCGCTCGTAGCGTACGGAGCGGTGCCGCCCGCACACGCACATGCCGCACGGCGCTTCATCCCGCTGCTCGCTGCCGTGGGGGCGCAGCGCAGCGCCGCCCGCATCCCGCGCCCCGGGGTGTCGCAGAGGGGCGCAAACGGCGGCCGCGCGGTGCCGCCAACCGGGACCCGCCATGGCCGTCAACCGCTGGCACTTCTGGGCGGCCCCGGTCGCCAGGTTGGTTGCCGTCTGAACGGCTCCAAAACGACGGGGAGCAAAAGTGGAGTCCTTCCCATACCGGGAGTCGAACCCGGGCCGCCTGGGTGAAAACCAGGAATCCTAACCGCTAGACCATATGGGAGGCGCTGCTGAGGCTACTCCCAGCCCGCCCCAAGACGTTCGCTGTCCGCCATCGTCACAGCCCGCCCAGCGCTGCGTTGTACCGAAGCCTGTCGGGCCGCCCAGTAAACACCGCGGGGCCGTATCGACTCTGCCGCCTACAGACCGTGCCCGCCAGCACGGCCGCCCCCGCAGCACACAGCGCCAGCAGCAGGACGGCCGCCCGCACCCGGCACGGCACCCGCAGCGCAGCTCCCGCCCTTCCCTCCCTCCGCCCCGCCCCTGTTGGCGGCGCCCGATCACGTGATTTTGGAGGCGTGGCGGGAGCGGCGCTCACGTGACCGGCGGAGGCCGCCGAGCTCCGAGTCTCGTGAGCGCTGCGGGGGGGGCGGCCGGAGCAGGCGGGACTCGAGCGGCGCGCCGGGCTGACGCGAGGCCGTGGCTTTGAGGCCTGCCCCGGAGCGCGGGGCGCTCACACCCGCTCAGCGCTGCGGGCGGCCCGGCGACGCGCCCCCGCGGCTCCCGCCGCCCGCGGGCATCGCCGAACCGGCCTGGGAGGTGCCCGGCGCGGATAGAGGTAGCGGGGCGCGGCGGGACGCGGGCCGTGCGGAGCTCTGCGGATCCGCGGGGCGCTGCGGGTGCGGCTCTCGGGGCTGGGACAGGCCGAGGCCCCGCTGCTCCGGGTGGCTGCGGCCCGGCTGCGCGGGAGCGGGGCGGGAGGTTCCTCTTTGCACGGCGCTGGTGGGAGCTGGGGGCCGGTGGGAGCTTGAGGCTTGTAAGCAGGAGCCGGAGCGGTGTAACAGTGCTGTTGTCTCTGCAGGGAGGTGATGCCGAGCACAGCCATGAAGAAAAAGGTGAGCGGTTCGATTTCCATTCCCTGTCTGCGTTTGCTGTCGTGGCTCCATGTTTTCATCTGCATCCCGGGGTGTGCTGTGGCTGTCAGCTGCCTCCTGAGGCTCTTGTAGCGTATGCTTAACGTGCTGGGAAACAGCATCAAATTAGAGGCTGTTTGCTGGCGATAGGGCAGGCCGGCAGCAGAACTGCACGTCCCCAGTAACGGCCATGTGAGTATATTTGGCGTGTGTTGTGCAAACCCTCTGCTGACTGTGGGCTTCCTGCTGTGTCAGGGAAGAGGATGTGCCCCAACCTGCTCTGCCGGCCTGGGGAGACCCTCTGGGTGTTGCACAACCTGGTGTGGGCAGCTCCTCACTGCTCTCAGGGCTTCTGGCAGGGTGAGACAGCAGCGCTGTGCCTCGTGTGTCCCAGCAGTGAGCACATTCAGGTCAGCTCAGGCAGCGATGTGAGGGGCGCTCAGCTTTTGTGCCGTGTTGGGCGAGGATTGAGTTTCCTCTCTGTCCCTACATGCTGGTGTTTGACCTCCCTGAAAGGCCACTGTAGCCCGATGCTTGGGAGTTAGGTTCCCTTGTAGGTTGGCTTGTGCTGCATCTTGGAGCCACGCTGAATTTCTGAAGCTGATGTAAAGTAGGAGATGCTGCTGTTCTTGTTGTGTGCTGCATGGAGGTTTCTGGAGTCTGGCTTCATTCTAGGCTGCTGGGTGTAACCTGAGTGGCCAACTGCTTTGAGGAAAGCCGCTGTCACAAAACCATCAGGGCTCTTCCAAGCAAAGTGGGGGACAAAGTGACTGTCCTGACTGCATGGTCAGCTCCTTGTGGAAGGGGCCTTTGCCTCTGCTATGATGCTGCGGTTGCTCCCAGAAGAGCCCCTTGTTCTACAGGGTGCTGCTGCCCGTGTTACTCTGAGGCACTTGCAGTAAGGTCAGGACTGAGCGAGCTCCTTCCCAGCCACCCCCTGGTGCTGGGTAATGCACCAGTGCTGCTTGTACTCTCCTTAAGCTGATCCTTGACGATAGATTTTCAGAGCTGTTGCCAAAGGCTGGATTTGACTTTGTAACTGGAACTTGTTTCACAGCTGTTTTGGTGAGCAAGTCCACGTTGGCTGCCACCAGTGTAGCGTTTATTTTTAGATCACGATGTGGAGTCTTGCCCGTGTGATCGTTTCCCCCTCTTTGCTGCTCTGCCATCCCATAGTTTTCTGCTGCCAAAGGTGCTGCTTCTCTTTTGGCCTGAGGATCTGCAGACTAGATTCTGGGATGGAGACTGTTTTCCCTGCATGGCAGATTGGTGTACCCGAGCTGGGCTGTCCCATATGCTTTTAGCTTTCTTCTGGGGTTCTGACACCTGAAACTCAACATGGAAACTTGTATTTCACCGCTATCAGGGGAGAGAAACTAAGCTGTGTTATGAAAAAGGAAAGAGCAAGATTAGGAGAGAAGTAATGAGTGGAGAATGCCAGTGCTGAGTAGGCAAGTGATTCCTTTCAGCGTGGTTTTAATGGCTTGAGAATAAAACCGGTCCCTTGCTCTCACTGAAAGCATCAAGCCTTCATCACTGGTGACAGTGCATTTGGCAAACATTGCAGCCCGTGAAGGGCTGGTGGAAGAGGAGACTGGCAATGGGTTGTCTTCCACTGTGTGTAGGAAAGAGGGTTATGGGCGGCAGTGGCTGCAGGCTGGCTGAACTTCACGTGTTACACACCATGCTGAAAGGAATGAAGGGCAGCGAGTCCTGAGAGAGCAAAATAGAAGGTAGGCATGGTGCTGAGAATGCAAACAGTGGAAAGGATTGTAGGATGTGAAGCGAGGAGGTGATGCCATCTGCATCCTGCTTCCTGGGTATAGTTCTTTACTGATGCCATTTCAGTCTGTAGTACCAGAGTCCTGTTAGTAGGTTTTCTATGCAGCAAGACATGGAGCCATGGAGAAGGCGGTGCTCTGTGGTAGCTAATTCTGTGTTTCTCATCTCTGCAGGTGTTGCTGATGGGTAAAAGCGGGTCTGGGAAGACCAGCATGAGGTCCATCATCTTTGCAAACTACATTGCCAGAGACACACGACGCCTGGGTGCCACAAGTAAGGCTTGTATTGTGCGAGCTGGGAATTCTCAGGGCTCCAGTGTTGTCCACATGGAGGGCTGAGGCTGTTCCTCCAGCCGGCCTTACCTTGCCTTCCCCCTCACAGGAGCAGGGGGTGCCTGCTGATCATCACCTTGCCCAGCGGTTCAGCTGAGGTCAGGTGGAGGCTGAAGTGAAAGAGAAAGGAATGCTGTATCCAGTCTTGCTGCTTTGTGGTTGGACTTTCATCCTTCCTTTTGTTGATCAGCTGGCAGCCTTTGCTGCCACATGTGTTATTGGAGAAGTGCTCAGAGCCTTGTGGTCCCTTTTTGGTGCTGACACCTCTGCTGTGAGCCTGCTGATGGCAAGCCCAGCTGGACGCACAGAGATCTTACCACGTGCCTGGGGTTTGGGCAGGATGGTGCACCAACCTTAATTGGCTTCTTTTGCCTCTTCAAAGCCACTGATCTGGAAAAGCACTCAGTGAAACACTGGCTCGGATCACTGGGATCTAACACTGCACTGTGAGGCACCCATGAAGATCGGTGTATGTTTCTTTGCTGTGGATTTGGTCTTTTCCTGAAGTGTGCTTTTCATTCTTTGTTCTACTGCATTGAGGTTTTTTCTCTTTCTGCAAGGCTCTACATCAGCCTTGGTAGGTTGTGCTGGAAGTCGTGTTCTTAAAATACCATGAATGTCTCTGAAAGGAAACGGCCCGCTGTGCTTCTCAGGAGGGCAGTCTCCTGGTTAGCAAGCAGGAAGGTTTGTGTTACTGGGGCAGCTGCATTTATCTGTAACATCTACAGCTACAGGTTTACACACAGCCACGCTGTTTAAATGGAGCGCTATGAGCTGTGGGCTGTGTTGCAGAGGATGGCCTTGTGCCTGCATGAGGAGGCTCGGAGCTGGGTGTGTGGCACAGCAAGTAATCTCCCTGTTGTCTCTTTGCAGTTGATGTGGAGCACTCCCATGTTAGATTTCTAGGAAACCTGGTATTGAACCTCTGGGACTGTGGAGGGTAGGTACTTTAACAACCTTTTGTTTGCTTTTGAAACTGTTGTGGGTTAACTGTTGGATGAGATTGGGGATGTAGCAAGAGCAGGCACCCCAAGGCACCAGTGTGCTTTTTGTGTGTGGAGAGAATGGAACAAGCTTTGTGCGTGCCGCAGTGAGACTGGGGAGGCAGTTCTGGGAAGAGTGGATATCACATCTTAGGCTTGTGCATGGAGCTGGGTGGAAGAGGCTGGGCTGATGACTGCAGTCTTGCAGTCCGAGTTATCTCCATGTGAAAGGTGCAGTGCGTTGGCCCACCCTTTCACTGCTGGCTGCATTTTTTTGGTCTGGCAAGAAGCCTGAGCCCTGAACGTTCTCTTGCAATGGTGCTGGTGGAGGTGATGCTGGTTTTGAACTGCATCTCATGAGTCTGAACCATCTGAGGTTCCTGCTGAGAAGTGATGGATTGCTGCTGGTTCTGTGCTTCCTGGAAGCAGCTTTTTAAAGACCATTCCCGCTCACAGAGCTTCGGCAGAGCTGTCCAACTTTGCTAAACTGCACCAAATCTAACGTCCTTATGTTTCGTCTGAGCTGTATTCAGCAGAAGCTAGTCAAAGTGCGCTTAAATCCTGTAAAACGAGCCATACTGATGGGTTTACTGCTGTTGTGCCTCTTTTTTTTTCTATGCAGCTCTTTAAAAGCAACGTAGCTTTGTTTGTGCTAGCCCCGAGCAGCAGCTGTGTGCTGTAGGAAGCTTCCGCTTCTTGTGAGAGACTGGGAAGCAGATGCTCTTCAGGAGCGTCCTACTGTGCTCAGTTGGAAATGCTTGGGGAGCCTTAGATCCTGGGGAAGTTAGCTGCCTGTGGGGCTCTTTTTCTGGCCTCCTGTGGTGTGGTTTGCAGCTCAGCACGTAAACGTCTTTAGCAGGTGATATTTTACAGCACTTTTCCTGACCGTCCTGAAGCCTGGTTGCTCTAATGGGGGTCTCCTTGTTCTGTTGCTCTGCTCCTCCTCAGGCAGGACACCTTTATGGAGAACTACTTCACCAGTCAACGGGACAACATCTTCCGCAACGTAGAAGTCCTCATCTATGTCTTTGATGTAGAAAGCCGCGAGCTGGAGAAGGACATGCACTACTACCAGTCATGCTTGGAGGCAATTCTTCAGAACTCTCCCGATGCCAAGATCTTTTGCCTAGTGCACAAGATGGACTTAGTGCAGGAGGATCAGCGGGACTTGGTGAGAAGCTGATAGTTGCCATAGAAATGCTTTCAAGTAGAGCATCTTTTGACTCTGCTGAAGCCAGTGCTCGTTCAGACACGGTCCTATCAGCACTGTTCCTGGAAGGGCTTCTCGGATGTTCAGAGCTGTCCAAGCCCTTTTCTGCCTTTCCAGACTTCATGGTAGTGCTGTCTCTTGCATGTATTCCAGCGGAGAAGAGACCTGGAAAGATTTCCCAGGAAAATTCATCTCTTAAGCTTTTTCTTTGATAGCATCAATTGTAATGCTTGTACCAGAGCTTGGCTCCAGAGGGTAGGGAAGGAAGGTAAAACTGAAAGAAATTTGGTCAACTTGAACACTCCTCTGACCATCTGGATGACTTTGAGGGTTGTGGTGATGACAAATGATGTTTTCTCTGTAGCTCTCGTTTTTGGTCTCACATAATCACTGTTCTAAAGTGTAACAGAAACAAGGGTTGAAACTTTCCTGGTTAACTAGAAAGAGGATTTTATCAGTTGGTGCTTCTCCTTCCTGTCACAAGGTGTTCAATGAGGCCCATTTGCCCAGTGGTCACTTCTTGGTTTAACACTGAGGTGTTCCCGGAGGCACCCTGTGGAGATCAGCCTCCCAGAGAGGTTTTGTTTTCTGCTCTCTCCAGAGCTTTTGGAAGGCTGCAGGGAGACTGGAATATGGCGGGTTTCTACCAACACTGCTTTCTCAGCTATGGCTAAAAGCAACCAGCTCCTGATACCAAGGGAGAAAATTCCTTGTGGGTTAGACGCCTTAGCCTGGCAAATACATCCCTGGCTGCTTTCCACTCCTTGACCTGGAGCAAACATGGAGGCCCATTTAGGTTGAAGTATGAAGTCACATTAAATGCTCTGGTTCCTGGTGAACGTTTTGCCCGGGCAGCAACAAAGGTGGATTCACAAGGTCCCGTGGCTGCAGCCACTCCCTGACCTTCCTGCAGAGCCAGACTTCTCCCACACAGCATTTTGGCTCCCGTTCGCTTTTTCTCTGTCACTGGTGGTTCTCCTTTCCTAGTTCTGCCCTCCAGCTCAGTGCAAAAATAGCTCAATGAGTTTGTTCGTAGGGTTGATTCAGGGATTTCTACCTCACTTCCATCTATTCCCTGCAAACTGAATGGAGGCTCTTACAATCTTTGCGATGCTGTTTTGTCTGTCTGGATTTATATAGTTGTGCAAATTTAAGTGAGGCCTTGAAGCGTAGGGTAGACAGACAGAGGGGCCTTCCTTTGAGTCTATTTTTAGTGCATATCATTGTATGCCCATTAAAGCTGTTCTAAAGCATCCGCTATTCATAAGAACATGCAAAAAACTCTTGAACTGGGCCGAATCACTGTCCCTGTAAATCACTGTTAAACCTTTGGTATCTCGGGCCCCAAGATGGCGGATGCTGGCCTACACAACATGTCCTGGAGATCAGCTTGCTCTGTCGTGTTCCTAAACACAGTGAGGTGAGGTGAAGGTACTCGTTGTGCCTTCCCTGGTGGGGTTGCAGTGCCAGCTCCCTTGCTGCTTGTTTTTCTTTTTGCTACTTCTGCTGGATGTTGCTGCAATGTTGTACTCTCTGTTTTACCCCTCTTGTTTTGTAACCATAACTTCTTAAGGGCAGAACTTGATGGGAGAAGGCTGTATTCTTGCCTTGGAGCTGCTTTGTTAATGCAGTTGATAGTGGTGAAACTCTCTAGAGCTTCCCTTCTACTCTATTACATATGACCAGGGACTTGTCAGATCTCAGGTCCTCTGTCAAGCTCATGCACATACGCTTCCATTTCCACTCTGTAACATCATAGTTATTCCACATTTGAGTCTCCTGCTGTGTGACAGCCAAGGTCTGCTTGTCCCTGCTATCTTAGTGGGTTTCTGACAGACTGTCCAAGCCAGCAAGCTCTGCTGCTCTCTTTTCTCCAGTGCTGTGTGTGCTTGAGTATTGTTTGACGTGTGTGCTAGAAATGCAATGCGGTAACCACACCGAAGGCCAAAATATTTACACTCAACTGCTGATCATTTTACTTCACAGATTTTTAAAGAGCGTGAGGAAGACTTGAGGCGCCTTTCCCGTCCTTTGGAATGTGCTTGTTTTAGAACTTCCATCTGGGATGAAACACTTTACAAGGTTTGTAGGCTGTCCTCGCTGTATCTGGCCTTACCCCCCTCTCACTTGAGAACATGAGCATGAGGAGGGTGAGTGGTTAATTGCTGACTGGCCATTGTTAGGTCTACAGTGACTCCTTCTGCAGGTTAACTGTTAGAAATGGCATCGAAACATTTTGGGTTTAATTAAGAAGAAATAAATAAAAGCCCTCCATGTGTTGTTCTCACAGCATTCTTTTAACACTGCTTAAATGCTCTGCCCAGCTACTTTGTGGCTATTGAAGAGTTCACTCAGGAAAACAGATATCACCGGTAGCCCTCAGCATAGCAGACAGATGCACAGTGGAGTGGGAGAAGTGCTTCTGTCTTGTCTAGGCTATGAGTGCTCACCACTGCGAATGGTTTTTGAGCACGCCGTGTATTGTGTGGGCCTGAGGCAGAAATGATAATGCAGTCCTTGTCTTTCTTTGTTGACAGGCTTGGTCCAGTATAGTCTATCAGCTGATCCCCAATGTCCAGCAGCTGGAGATGAACCTGAGGAACTTTGCTCAGATCATTGAAGCAGATGAAGTGCTTCTGTTTGAGAGAGCCACTTTCCTGGTGAATACAGCCGTTCTGCCCTTTGTGTTTCTCCGCCCAGCCTAGGACAGAGTGCCCTGGAAGGAAAGCGCTGTTGTGGCAGTTGTCCTAAGAGAAATGGCAGCACCAGATGGTAGAACTCTTTGGTCCAGGCTTTGTGATATTGAAAGTAGCTGACATGACTTGGTGGCTCATGTGACCTTCCCAAAATTTCCACATCTAGCTGTTGAGATGAGAATTTAATTGCTATTTCCCTCTTCCAGGCTCTCAGAGGGTTTCATATCCCCATTCTCTTGTCGGTCATGGGAGTTCTGTTGAGAATTCCTTTCTGCACAGGGCAAGAGCCTCCTTTAGCTTGAAAAAGTCTTTTCAGTTCCTCCTAGACTGGCTTTTTAACTCCTCCTAATTCCTTTTTTATCAAGTGCCTGATGCTCTACAAACCTGGAGCATGGATAGAGGATCACAAGCAATTGGGTTGCTGTGGGTTTTGAAGTTACCATCTGTGCGGTAACTGTGCTTCTAACCTGTTGTATCCAAAAGGTAAAACGTGTTGGTTAAAACCACCATTGCTGCTTGTCTTTCCATACTCTTAGTTTCTAGATTGGTCTCTTTGGGCTTTATGACAGCGCACGACCCGAAGAAATTGCTTTTCAAGTTTTGAGTGCTTTCCTTGCCAAGCAAAGACTTGATTTTGAAGTTACGGTGCTGTTTCTTTTCACTTGTACCGTCAGAAGTAAACACCTCCTGACGAGTTCTGCTTTTTGACCTTCAGTAGATGATAAACAGCTGCACCTTGGTGATACGGAGCGGTATTTATATGCACTCAAAAAAAAATAGCTTTTTATTTACTGAAAAACGATTTTTGGAGCAAAGAATTCTGTACTGATTTCTCAGTGTAATGGTGGCTTTTAAAGACTTCTCTCTGTTTTCATACATTTAAGCTTCTGCGGAGACTGCTTTCTCCTGAGGTGAAATCTTATTCTGAAATTGTATTCAAAGCTCAGTAACAGAAATGCAAACAGAAACAATCCCACGTTAATTTCTGAAACCCCATTAAATATGGTTCCATTGGTGGAAAATTGAGCTTCACACCTTTGTGCAGGGGTATGCGATGCTTTCAGTGCGGCTGGTTTGATTGTTTGTTCAAGTACAAAGCACACAGTGTAGTGTTGAAATGATACTACTTTGGAGGCTTCTGTGGGAGTGAAGATGCAACAACTTGAATGTGTGTGACCCCTCTTAATGCTGCAGCTTCCCTCCTCAGCCCGTTGGCTGGCTTGGCTGGAGAGGAAAGCTCTGTAGGCTGTCAGCCACACGGAAGCAGTGGGAGTGAGGAAGGTGTGGGTCATCTTGTGAGGACTCCTGAAAATGTGATCCTTTCCAACTCTGCAGCCTGGCACTAAGGTCTGCACCTTGCTGCAAGATTTCTGTGTGGGAGGAGAAGGAGGGAAGCACATCTGAACACAAGCAGCTTAGCACAACCTTAGTCTGACTCAGGTAATTGATGGAGAGAGAGCTCCCTAGGAAACAGCTGCCTTTGTTCCACTTGTCTGAGTTGGAGAAGAACAGCTTGCTTTGGTTTCAGAGCAGTGCTGGGCATCCCAAGTGCTGCAGAGCAGCACGCTTCTCAGGTTTGTTCTGTGGAAGTCTGCAGCGTGATAGGTGTAGGTAAACTGCTCCAGCGTTTGTTAAAGGTCTGTTTGCACTACAGGGGGTTATGGGCTTGCCTTTCCCCACCTTGCACCTTCTTGTTCTTTGAATGAAGAATTAAATGGCTGCTAAGTTGGAGTATTCAGACCCCACGTGAACAAGAATGCTTCTTACATATCTTACATTATTTACATCCGTACCCGTTAAAGGCTTCCTAGGATTTATGACCGCATTCTTCACCACCAAAGCACTGCTAGGATTGCTGCAAATGGTTTCCAAAGGCAAAGGGAATCCCTGAGCTGGGCACCACCAGTTTCTTATAACTGCTGTTGAATGTGAGAAAGCTGTACTGAAGTCAGTAACTAAATGCAGTCAGCAACTAACTGCACTTCTTCTGCCTTGCAGGTCATTTCTCACTATCAATGCAAAGAACAGCGGGATATCCACAGATTTGAGAAAATCAGCAACATTATTAAACAATTCAAACTAAGTTGCAGGTGAGCTGGAGGGAAGGAGACCTGGGAGGGTGTTTCAGTTTCATGCTTGTTGTTCTTGTTGGTTCAATTAAGCCTAAAGCTAGGGCTTTTCCTTTAAACGAATTGTAGTCTTATCTGCTGGTCATCCTGGCAAGCAATACTAGCCAATAAATGCAAATAAACATGGGACGTGGGGGGGAGGTTCTGTCTGAGCACTTG
The DNA here is from genome assembly GCF_039878825.1 of Excalfactoria chinensis. Taxonomy (NCBI): domain Eukaryota; kingdom Metazoa; phylum Chordata; class Aves; order Galliformes; family Phasianidae; genus Excalfactoria; species Excalfactoria chinensis. The sequence continues at coordinate 74,783,454 of NC_092828.1, forward strand.
TACAGTAGCAGTGCATTTACTCTTTCTGTTCTCCTTTCTTTAGTAAGCTGGCGGCTTCTTTCCAAAGCATGGAGGTCAGGAACTCTAACTTTGCTGCTTTCATTGACATCTTCACATCAAATACATACGTGATGGTGGTGATGTCAGACCCTTCAATACGTAAGTTGAAGCAGAGATGAGCTTCTGACCTGTTTTTATTCACAGAGACAAAAACCTGGACAAGTCTGGCTCAGAAAGCATCTGTCAGGACACAGCAGATGACAGGCAAAGCAGTGAAAATGATTTAGTTCCGGGGTGCGGGGGATCTGTCCCACTGCCTTGCCCTGTTTGAGCAGCAGGGGGGGAAGGTGGTTAGAATGTGACTTTGCAGGAAGAGATGGGCACCTTTGAGGGCTGAGCTATTTGTTGCTGTCCGACGGAGAACTGTAGCAACAGTGGGGAACCACTATAACAGATGTGACCTGATTTGATAGGCCGTCTCTAATAACCTATTTTGGGCTGCTTTGATCTGGCAGCCACAGTGATTTTCTGAAAAGGAAGCAGAGGTGGATGGTGTGTTTTTCGCTCTTGCTGCCTGAAGTGTCCAGGAGGGCAAGGGCTCTAATTATAGTAGCATCTGTTTATCTGAAGAACTTGGAGGCAGCGGTGCCAGAGGCACGTTGGAATACTTAGTTGTGTTCACAACTGTAGTTGAAGCTGTTAAAAATGGGAGGTGCTTAAGGCCTGCCCACTGTCCTGGGCAGCTGTGTGACTTACAGCTGTTATTCTGGGAGAGGACAGGAAGATTGTTTTACCGGATTAGGGAAAACCTGTGTGAGCTCTGCAACCCTGAGCGAACTATTGAGCTGTGATGTTGCTGTGCTTGAGCAGCAAATGAGAAGCTGAGCGACTTCTGTGTTGCCTTAAGAGCAGAATAAACGGGTGTAGTTTGCTCTGCGATCAGCAGGCAGCACACACCTTCCAGCATTGCTTTTGTACAGCTGGGGAGCAGGAGGGGTTGATCCCTGAACTTGTTTGATGGGATGCTGGTACTCTTTGAGCATTGCTCCCCTTAGGGAAGATCCGCTTTCACGCTGCATCACTTCACCAAATGAAAGTGAAATCTAGTACTGGTCACTGCAGGTAAAAGCTGTAGAACACCTGGCCCCCTGCTGAGCACCCTGTGATCACTGAGGAGTTCAGGAGCAAGAGCTGAGTCTTACCAAGGGATTTGGGTTCAGTTTTGCTGATAGGAACTCCAATACCCACTGTCCTCAGGCAGCTTTCGGGCAGGGCTCCTGAGGGTTTATTTTCTCACATCCTTTCTGTTTTTCTCCCCTCCCCTTCCCTTCTCCATCTTAGCTTCTGCAGCTACGCTGATCAACATCCGCAATGCCAGAAAACACTTTGAGAAGCTGGAGAGAGTGGATGGACCAAAGCACAGCCTGCTTATGCGCTGAACGTTGGCCAACGCACGTGGTCTTTGGCAGGAGAAGAAGTGGATTGGAACTACCTTGTTTTGGTTTTGTTTTGTTTTTTTCTTTCTTTAGGAGAATCTAACAATGTGGATGTATTTGTGGGCTTTGAAATGAGTGTGCTGCTTACCACCGCAACCTGTATCGTTTCTCCTTTTAACGTTGGACACGATCACGTGGATGACGTCTGGACACACTGCGGACCTTCAAAAGAGACTCGTGGCGTTTATGGGGTTGGGAAGAAGTAAGGACAGGTGATGTGCACGTGGTCTCACGCTCCTGGCTGTCAGTGGCACGTGGCAGAGCCTTTTTGGATGTTTGCTCCCGGGTGCTGGTACAGATCACAGGGATGAAGTGTTTCCTATTTTATTGGTAGGTCGCTAGGATACATTTATAAATTCCTCCTTGTCTTCAGTCATGAAAATAAACTTTTTGCTACCAGGGATTTCAGATCCTGGAGCTTTGGAAAGTGGGTTTTCTTTCTTCTGAAGCCCAGGGCAGCTTTGGCGAGCAGATGTGTGTATCAGCTGCATTTCTCCTCTCACGGTGTTCTGGGGGGGCACTGACTGAAGATCGTTCCAGAGTTGCATTAGAGATTTTCTTCTTTCCATGCCAAGGCGGGATTTGCAGGTGAAGCGGTCAGGGTGGTATTGGACTCTCAGCACTTTCTGGGGTGATGGAAGGGTAATGATAAAGAGGAACCAAAGGCCATATAGAATCCTGGCATGCCTGGTCTCCCTGCTGGGGATGATATGGGTGCACAGGACCTGAAGGATGTGGCAGCTCTGGGCCGTGTGTGTGTGAGCTGTATTAGCTGTGTTTGTGACGAGTCAGTTCGGCAGTGTCTGGCATTAGTGTGTCTTGACATTGCGTCCACTTTAAGTGAGTTTTTGTGTGTGGTTCCATTAAACGTAGGGAGAACAGAAGCGCTGTGAGTTAGGGGAATCTGGCTTGGGTGGGAGCTGATGCTTGTCAGCATCTCTTCCTTTATTTCTTGCTGCATCCAATGACTGTGTAAAAGAGGGTGTTGCGACTCAGCCTGGCTCTCCACTCTGCATTCACAAAGTCCTGCTTTCCCCTGCATCTCTGACCCACACACTGGGAAAATACCTGCAAGTGTGAGCCTGTGCTGTGGGACCTGAGAGCCAAAGGGCAGATCTCAGCTGGAGAGCTGAAGCTGGGCTGTGCACGAGATCTTCCATCAGTTCTGAATCTTCATGGTATTAAACACCCGTGTCTTGCACCACCTACTCAGCAGATGCGTTTGTGATCTGTAGGGCAGGGATTGTGTTCAGCGAGGATCATCGAGGATCCCTGAAGGGGAGAGAAGCTTTAGGTGCCGGTTACAAACCGAAACGCCAGAGTTTCTAGGGAGCTTATGAATGGGTTTGATGTGCAGCGGAGGGTTTCTGTTTGTCTTCAGTGCTTGCAGGTTCCTGTGCTGGAATGGGAACGGCAGATCTCATGCACTTGGTGGCTGCATTTGATAGGTTGGAGAGAGCCCATGGCAGCTGCAGGTCCTCCTGTGGATGCTCCCACGGTGCTCTGAGGTCAATCCCTGCTCTATTGATGGCTTTCTGCACCCAAGCCCTGTCCAGCAGAGGAAGAGGATGGGTTGCTGCCCATCTGTATGCTGTCAGGGTCTCAGAACGGTTGGTGTCAGGTGCCTCAGATCTGTGTGAGATGGATTGAGAGCTGCAGTGCCGGCGTGGATCCCAGCACCTTCTGCTCAGAGTACTTTCTCCTAGCAGGCAGCTGCTCTGCAATGGATGAGGACGGAGGGAAATGCTGCCTTATTTCCATGGTTACAAACCAAGCGGAGTTATCTTGTGTGTGAGAGCAGACTGGGAGGTGCCACTGGGTTTCATTGCGGGATAAAGCTCTGCTCTTGGTCAGGCTCTAGAGGTCCATCCATCGAAACAGCCAACATTCCATCTCAGGGCTGTCAGCAGTGCTTCAAGCGCAGCAAGTTCCCCACATCCCCAAATAGCAGGGGCTGCTGTGAGGCTGAAGAGCAAACTGGGGGGCTGCTGGGAGCTTGGCTGTCCTCCCTATAGCAGGGAGTGCTGCTGTGTGCCCTTTGCTTGTGGCTTTTCTGACTGCTTTCTTCCTGCTGCTTGGATGGAAGTGACAAGAATTTCATCTTTGTTTTTAACAAAACGAGGATATCTTTGAAATGTTGGAGCTGAAAATGCATCATTCCTTGCTGTGCTTTGAGGGGTCAATGCCCCAAATGGAGTCATCTGTGCTCCTTGTCCCTTCCACGTGAGGTCTCTGAATCTGGTCAGTCATTCGATCTTCCACTGTCCCTTGATGGTGGGCACTGACCCACTGTGTCAACCCCCAGTTGGCCTTGCCTCCATGGGTGCCTCCATCCTGCCTTATCCTGTCACTTTCATCTTTCCTTTGACTTACCTGGCCCTCCTCCTGCCGGATGGTGCCACATCATGGAGCAGCTGGGTTAAGGCCAATGGGGGTATACATGGCACCACCATGCGTTCAGGAGGACAAGGCAAAGCCAGGGCTCTGCAAAGGTGAAGTGTCAGCTTTGGCCAGAGCAGGGATAGCGCTGGGTGGGTGTTTAAAGAGAGAAACAGGTGGGTGGGAGGTTGAAGAGAGGTAGGGTTAGGTGGGTATAGGGGGAGGTACATGGATGAGTGAGTGAGTGAATGGATGTATGGGTTAGAAGGGGATGAGGGTGGGGGAAGGGATGGGCTATAAGGACGGATAGGTAGGTGGATGCAGGGGTGGGTGGGTGAGTGTACAATGGTTGCATGAAGGGAGGGTAGGAGGGGTATAGGGGTTAGATGTGTGTGCGGTTCGGTGTGTGGAAGGGGGTGGGATGGGCTGGGTAGGTGGGAGGACAGATGGACGGACGGATAGGTGTAGCACAGACAGAGCAGCTGGAGGCGGCCGGGGCCACATGCGAGGCCACCTGTAAGCAACGCTACCGGGGGCAGGTGGGGAGGGTGAGCGCCCTGTCCCATTAAGGCCGTGCCGCAGACAGCTGTCCCGGCCGCTCGGGACGCTGCGGGGACGGAGTTGGCACCTCCCGCCGCTCCCCAGCCGCAAACCCGCCCCGCTCCCGGCGAACGCCGCGGGCTCCACGGGGGGAACCGCGCCGCGCCCAGGCAGGGCCGCCCCCCCGTTGTCTTCGGCGACTCCGTAGCGTCGCCATCCCCGCCGCGAGGCTCCCGAGCCCCGGCTGGGCCCGACCGCCCCCGAGCCCCGTTTTGGGGGCACCCCTCGCCGGGGATGGGGGGGCCCGTCCCCGAACCCCGCATCCGTTTCCAGGGTAACGCGGCGGCGCGTGTTGCCGCCCATTGGCTGCGGCGGCCGCTGATGTCACTTTTGGGGGCGCCCCGGTGTTGGGGGATGGGGTGGGGCGTGGGCGTGCCTCCAAGCGGCCCCGCCCCTCCCCGCCCGTGGGCGCGGCGCGGCCCCACCCGCCCCGCCCGGCACCGCCCGTGTCGCGGGCAGCGCGGCGATGCACTGCGAGGAGGCGCGCGGCAAAGTGAGTGCGGCCGGGCCGGGCGGGAGCGGGGCGGCGAGGACAGCTCCGTCTGTCGCCGCTTCTTAAAGGGGCAGCGCGTGCCCCGCGGCCGGGCTCGGCCCGGCTCCGGTACGCCCCGCCCGGGCCGCTCGGTGCCTTCTCGGGGCGGCGGCCGGGGGCGGACCCGGGCGTGCGGTGGGGGCCATTTTGTGAACGGGGCGGGGGAGGGGGGGGGGGCGCGCGGTTCTGCGCGGCGGGCGGCGATAAGGCCGCGCTGTGCCCGCGGCGGCGCCTTTAAGAGCGATCCCGCTGCGGGGCGCGCGCCGGGAAGGTCACAGCGGGGGAGAGCGGGGCGGGGGGGGGCGGGGGGGGCGAGGCGCGACGTCGCCGTGCGCGCGCCCCGCCCCACCTCACCCCCCCCACGCCCTTTGCTCTTAAAGGGCCATGCCCGGGGTCGGTGCGGGAGAGCCCGGCGGGACGCGGTGGGGCGGACGGGACCCCCCTCCTCCTCCACCTAAAGCTGAGCCTTCTGCCCCCCCTCCACCCGGTTCCCTCCCGACCTCCGGCACGGCGGGCGAGGCGGGGCGGAAATTCCTGGGGGGGGCGTGGCCGGGCCACCCTCCCCCGGGGCGCTTCGGGCCCCCCCGGCACGGCTGCGTGGGGGGGGGTGGGGGGCGAGAGCCGAAACGAGACCGGGAGCGGTGATTCCCACCGCCAAGTGTTCGTTGGGGCCGCACGACAGCGTGGATCCCCTCGTGCCTTTTGGGCGGGAATGTATGGATGCTATAGGAGCGCTATAGGAGCGCTATAGGAGCGCTATAGGAGTGTTATAGGAGCGCTATAGAAGCGCTATAGGAGTGCTATAGGAGCCGGTCCCTATAGGTGAGGCTGAGCCCCCTCCTCCCCCCACCGCAGGACCCCGCGGTCCCGTTGACTTTCCCCTCCCGTTCCCGAGGCGGAGAAATCGGCTCCCTCCGATCCCGCCTCGCTGCTCCCCGAGCCCATTCGGGGTCGCGGTGTCCACCGGGTCGGCGCCGGGGGGACCCGCGGGAGGGGACGCCCCTTTGTGTCCTCCCGTGGCCGTGGGCTCCGCGAGCGCGCCCGGCTCCGGGGGTCCTTGTCCGCGTCCCACCCACCCCCAAAGGAGCGCTGGGCGGCTCCGCGTGTGCGGGGCGTGTGCGGACCGGGCGTGCCCGGGCGGGGACACGCGTGGGTGTGGGTGTGCGGGGCCGTGGGCCGCTGTGCGCCCGCAGCGAGGTGCGTACTGGGGGTCGGCCGGCCGGGAAGGGGTCGCACGGCGCGGCGGTGCCGGCGTTCGGGGGTCGTGCGCCCGTTGGGGCGGTTGCAGGGGGCGGCTCCGTGCGGTGCCCGCGGGGCCGGGCCGTGCCCGCAGCCCCTCCCTGCTGCTCGCCCGCCGCGGCCGGGCCCTTTTAAGGAGCTCCACCCCAGGCCGAGCCAGGGTGGAGCCGCGAGGCCGTTCGCACCTCTCGCGCGGCACGGCACGGAGCGGCACGGAGCGGCGCGGGCCGGGAGCATGATCCTGCCCGCCGAGGGGATGAGCGCCGCGCGTTCGCGGAGGAGCCCCCCCCGCGGAGCTTGGCGGGTGAGCGGCCCCTTTAAGAGGAAGGGGTGTGTGCGGTGGTGGGGTTGGGGGGGGGGGGGGTTGGGAGGGTCGGTTGAGGGCAGCGCGGCCCCTTTAAGGCGCGGGGGAGGGGAGCGGGGTGGGGTGGATGGGTGTCGGCCCCGCCCCAGGCCCCGCCCCCGTCCGGCCCCGCCCCTCCATCACAAAGGCGCGTGGGGGCAGCGGTTGGAACAGGTGCGGGGCTGCCGGTTCCCCCCCCCACCCCCCCAGCAGTGGGTCTGGTGAGCAGCGAGGTGCTGAATCGATGAACGCGTTAATTAACGAACGAGCGGGGGGGGGCGTCCGGGTGCAGAGTGCTCTGACACCCCCCTGACCTCCCCCCCCCCCTTCCCATCCCCCAGTTTTGGCAGGCGGGAGGCTCGGGGCGGAGCAAAGCGGCCCCCAGGATGAGCTCGTCCTCGCTGCTGGCCGAGGCGCCGCTGGAGCCCCCCGTGCTGCTGACCGACATCAAGACGGAGCCCCCCGAGGAGCTGCTGGCCTCCGACTGCAGCCAGCCGCAGGCCGAGCCCGTCGACCTCTCCCTCAACAAGTCCAAGCCCCCCCCGCCGCCGCCCCCCGTGCAGTCCTCGCCCCTGCTGGTGGCCCCCCCGGTCCCCGCGCCCACCATCTCCATCGCCTCCTCGGGGCTCGGCACCACCTCGGCCATCCCAGCCGTGCTGTCGCCCGGCTCCATCCTGGCGTCGTCGCAGGGCAGCGGCGGGCAGCAGATCCTGCACGTCATCCACACCATCCCCTCCGTCAACCTGCCCAGCAAGATGGGCAACCTGCAGACCATCCCCGTGGTCGTGCAGTCGCTGCCCGTCGTCTACACCACCGTGCCGACCGACGGCGTCACCGCCATCACCGTCCCGCTCATCGGGGGCGACGGCAAGAACACTGGCTCCGGTAAGGGGCTCATCGAGGTGTTTGGGATCCCTGCTTGTTCTGTGGGCCCGGCGTGGTGCTGGAGGCTGACGGCCTGGTCCTGATACAGCCCTAAGATGTGTCCCTGTCCAGTAGGACACATCCAGGACCCACGGAGGGAACCTGCTTCTCCGCCCAAGGTCTCCCCAGGAGCACCAGCAGCTCAGCCTCCAGAGAGTATCCCCAGGCTCCAGCATGGGACCACAGAAGCCCATAGGGAGCCCATAGGGAGCCCGTCCCTGGCCATCTGCCTGTGCTGAGCAGGGGACAGGGCGGTGCTGCTGGCTGCCTGCCTGCCCGTCCCGCCCGGCTCCGCTTTCAGTCCCCGCTGTGTCCCCATTCCCCGAGGGCGGGGTGCCCTGATGTTCCCTGCTTTGGGAAGGAAGGGGTGTCCTCAAGCCTCATCCTCCCCCCGTAGCCCAGTGCCAGACCCGCACAGCATGGGGTCAGCTCTCTGCCCCAGATCGATGTGGGTCGTGGTGTGGTGTCTGTCCCCCTGCTTTGCTCACCAGCCTCCCCCCCCCCATCCCTCCTTGCTCCTCAATAGCTTTTCTTTCCCATCCCCCCAGTGAAAATGGACCCTGGCGCCATGTACCCCATGGACATGCCGAGTGACAGCGAGGACAGCGCCTCGGAGAGCGGCCCTGCGCCCTTCCAGGACCTGCAGCGAGAGTGAGTGCGCCCGCGGGTGCCGCCCCCGGCCCGGGGGGGGGGGGTTGGCCGCCATTCACAGCCATCCCTTCTTCCCTCCCTCCCTTCCCCAGGTCCGCCACGCCGCGCCTGCCCCGCGCCGACTCCCCGGACCTGAAGAAGCGGCGGATCCACCAGTGTGACTTTGAGGGCTGTAACAAGGTGTACACCAAGAGCTCCCACCTCAAGGCCCACCGGCGGATACACACGGGTACGGGACGGCGGGGGGAGGATCGGGGCAGGCGGCGGAGCTCGCTGCCCTGCTGGGGGGGGCTGTAACAGGGCGCCGTGCCCTGCCCGGGAGGGGTCGGGGTGTGGAGGGGCGCGGCGCCGTTACGCCCCGTCTCCGCTGCGGGCGGTACCGTAGTGCCCCTAATGCACGGCCGCACTGCGCGCCGCCGCCTCGGGGGCGGTACCGTAGGACACCTAATAGACGCCCACACCGGGAGCCGCGTTTAGGGGCCGTTGCCGTAGTGCTGCTAATGCATTCAGCTTTGGGAGCGTTCAGCCACGCGAGGGCACTGCTGCTCGGGGAAGGAGGGCCGGCAGGACGGACCTGACGGGCTCGAAGGGCCCGTGGGAATCTGATGGGGTTGAACGAGGCCAAGGGCTGCGTTTTGCCTTTGGGTCGGGTGTATGCGTACAGGCCGGGAGAAGAATTGCCCCTCTGCTCTGCTCTGCCCTTGCAGGGCCCCGCCTGCAGTGCTACACTGAGGGCTGCAGAGCAGGAAACGGGAAAGATATAAGGCTGTAGGAAGGAGCAGGTCCCGAGGAGGGCCGTGAAGGTGATAGAGGACCGGAGCACCTCCCCCATGAAGGAAGGCTGAGGGAGCTGGGAGCGTTCGGTCTGGGTCAGTGAGACCTCATTGCAGCCTTCCGGTACTTGAAGGGTGCTTGTAAGCAACTTTTTGTGTGGTCCGATAGCGATAGAACAAAGGGAAACTGTTTTAAACGAAAAGAGATGGGGTTTAGTTCAGATATTAGGTGGCAGTTCTTCACTCAGAGGGTGGGGAGGCACTGGCACAGCTGCCTGGAGAGCTGTGGGTGCCCCATCATGGAGGTGCTCAAGGCCAGGTGAGATGAGGCCCTGGGCAGCCTGAGCTGGAGAGGAGTGACCAGCCCACGGCAGGGCCTGGGACCGAATGGGGCTCAGGTTCTCTGTGACTCTCTGATGATGGTGCAGCTAACTAGGCTACGGTACAGCTGTTTTGGGGGTGTCCGTATGGTGCAGCTAATAGACAGCCACACGTGACACGCAGCCGTGCTGGAGCACCGCTGTGTTCAGGGGTGTTGCCATAGTGCACGCCTATACTGGGAAACCATTGCTTTAGGGGCGTTACCGTATTGCACCTAGTGCTCGCCCGCACCGCGGGGCCGCTCCTTTACGTGCGGTACCGTATTGCACCTAACGCGCGCTCCCAGCAGCACGGCGTCCAGTCGGTGGCGCCCGCGGCCCGCGCTACGCCGGCGAAGGGCGGACGAGGAGGGCCGGGGGGCGGCGGCTGCCTGGGCACAACCGGCTTCGGTGCTGACCCCCGCTCTCCGCAGGCGAGAAGCCCTACAAGTGCACCTGGGAGGGCTGCACCTGGAAGTTCGCCCGCTCCGATGAGCTGACCCGGCATTTCCGCAAGCACACGGGCATCAAGCCCTTCCGCTGCTCGGACTGCGACCGCAGCTTCTCCCGCTCCGACCACCTGGCCCTGCACCGCCGGCGGCACATCATGATGTGAGGAGCGCGGCACGGGCAGCGGGGAGACGGAGGCGACCTTGTTCCCTGCGTGCGGCTGAAGGACTGCGGGGCTGGCGGCGAGCGAGCCCTGCGCCGCTGCGGGACGGTCTCCGGAACGTGCTCTTCTTCGGGGCTTCTCCTCCTCGTTGGCGACGCCTGGAGCCTCTTCTCGCAGCGGCATCCCGGCCTTCCTCCTGGCCCTGCGCGCTCACCCTTCCCCGGGCGGTGCGGACGCGGCCACGGCCGAGGCGGGGAGGCGACCGGCCTCATGTCCGCCTCCTTCCCAGCCCACCTGCATCGCCTCGTCCTGCGCCGAGGAGCGGCGAGAAAGGAAAAAGCAACAGGGGGAGGACGGAAAGGAGCCCGACCCAGCCAGCCCAGCGCCGCCGCCGCCTGGAAAAGGGAAACTCTGCGGAACGTGGAACTGTGATTTTATGGAGTTCTAAGGGGAGGGGGGGATGGGGGGGGGCAGGCCGGCTTTCAGTTTTCGGAGACTGTGGGACAGTTGAACCATTTATAAGTTAAAAAGGCATCAGCCTCCCTACGGACTGTGGCCACGCACTTTTCTTTGTCGTTGTAATGGTTGTTTTGGTGGGGTTGGTCCGGCTCCTGCCCTTGGGAGGGCAGCAGGGTGCGGGGCTGTGGGGAGGGGGTGGGTGGGGGGATCGTCACCCTCAGGGCTGCTTGGGAAGGAAGAGCTTCGTCAAGCTGCTCTGTAGCTTCGGCAGGAGGCAGAGCCCTTCGGTTTATGGCTCTCTTAAGGGCTCTTAAGTTCCTCTTCGGAGGTTTTATTGAAAAGCAAGTGGTCTAAAAAAGGAAAAAAAACCAAAAACCCACGTTGGGTGCTTTAGCTGTGACCCGTGTTGTGTCCGGGTGCCTCAAGAGGAGAGCTGAGATGTGGAGGGGAAACACACTGCACCAATGATGGAGACACCAAGGACACAACGTGCCTGTCCCCACGCTGCCCATCCCAGCTGCCCACTGCAGGCTGGGCATGGCCCTGTGCTTCAGGAGGGTGCTGCTGGACTCCCACCTCAGTATCCTCTGTCAGCCCCATCCCTGTGCCCTCGGGGCACTAATCACCTTTAATTGTGCTGAGCATCCTCACCGGTGATCTCCACCCACCCTCCTGAGCCCAGGGCTCTCATGGAGCTCCCTCACCTTCCTGAGCTGTGTCACTGTGCTGGCCATGGACCCCAACATGTGGGCTGATGTCCAGCCTGCCCTGTCCCCACAGACCTGCACTTGACTTGCTGAGTCTCCATAGGGGGTGCTGGCCCTCTCTATGCCCAGTGCATGGGGACGCACACCTCATGGTCTCCTCTGTGAGGCTTATGGACCCCAAAGGCCTCCAAGATGCGTTCTGGAGGCCGCAGGTAAACATCTCAGCCTAGTGATGCTCACAAGTGACTTCCCACGTGTCTGGAAACCCCAATGCCTCCTCGCAGCCAGCCAGCAGCCCCCTCTGATCCCCACCTCAACACGGTGTGCCCAGTCCAAGGGCAAGGTGAGCCCCAGAGATGTTCAGGCCAACTTGTTCCTTGGGGCAAGAACTGGGTCCTAGCCAAGCTCAGTGACCCCAGAGCCATCCCTGTGTCTTTTGCTTCCTTTTTGGGACAGCAATCCTGACGTGTGGTCCTTCTGACACCGTGCTGAAGTGACCACAGCGCCTGCAGACCCTGCCTTGACCACAGCAAGGATCTAGGCTTCAGGTTGGTTTCGCTACGGCTCTTCCCATTGGCTTCCCAGTGGGAACTGGGCACCGATTACTCTTCCAGGTGGGGGATGAGTTGTTGATCCCATCTACAGACCTTGCCCCCTTTTCTCCCCCAGGCTGCAGGGTCACCCCGTGCTGTGGGGTCACCTCGGTTCGTGGTTCTGGGGGGCCGGGGGCCTCCTGCCCGCACTCACCGGACTGGTTTAGCAAGAGGAGGGGCAGCCGCCTGCTTTGAAGGGCTCCCTGGAAAGGTTCGATGGCCGCAGGAGAAAGGAGAAGGCAGGAGAGGTGGTTTTGGGTTTCAGAGGGGGTGCGGGCAGCCCTGCAGAGCTTTGTCTGCTGCTGGTGGCAAAAGGGAACCCAGGGGGTCCTCCTGCACGGGGCTCCATGAAGCCTCCGGGCCTGAACAGCTACACACGAGGGGAGGCGAATCTGGGGAAGACTGAGGGCTGTACAGAGAGGTGGGTGCTGCCCTCAGCTGCCGTTCGGGGATGCTCAGCCCCCAGGTAGGGCTGTGCGGCAGGAGACCTCCATGCTTGGGAGAAGGGGCAGGAGCCCTCAGACTGCTCTGCCTGCTGGGGGAGCGGGGCTGCTGGGGGAACGGTTTGGGGTTGTTTCTTTGGCTGGAAAGGCAATCTGTATTCCCGTGTTGTTCCAGGTTTGGGCGCTCCTGGTATCCCATTTCTTTTTCTTTGCCCTCCTTAAAAAACAACCTGGCTGTAATTGCAAAAGAACCCACAAAAAAGTCAAACATAAACTGGGCATAATTGCAAAAAACAAAACAAAACAAAAAAACACCACCAACAAACCCAAACAAAACAACCAACCCAGAACAAAACAAAAAACAACCGAAAGAACACCACCGACCCCAAAGCAAACGAGGCATAACTGCAAATAATCCTGGCTGTGATTGCTTGGCCCGTCCACCCGAGCTCAGGAGGGACCCTCCGTGCCCCCACGCTCGTGCCTTTAAAACTGTTTGTAACAGTTGTTTAAAGCTTCGAGCAAAACGGGGGGGAAATGAAGCCAACTCCTTCCCCCCTCACCTGCTCGCTTTCCCTTCTCCGCAGCCGAGCGCTGTGAGGAACGAAGACCCCCCTCTCTCCCCCCTCGGCACCCCCAGGCTGAGCGCACCCCGACCGACCGACCCTCCCCACGGCCGCCGTCCCGGGCCGGGTCCCCGCACAGCCGGGCGCGCCCCGAGGCCGCTTTTATCCGCCCGGGGCCGGCAGCGGGGCCGCAACGGGGCCTGATTGGCCCGGCCCGGCCCGGCCCGGCCTCACCGCGCTGCAGGTCGGCGATCCTCCTCCGAGCCCAGGTAAAGCCTTCCCCGGCACCCGGCTCCCAGCCAGCTCCGGGGCCGCACTGCCGGCGCCTTCTCCTTCCCCACCCTTCCTGCCCTTTTTTTTCTTCCACCTTCTATTTCCCCCCCTTAAAAAAGGATAAAAAATTGTTCAATTCCCCACTTCTTCCCCCTCTTATGTATTTTTACCTTTCTTTTTCTTTTGTACTATTCCATTATATACATATATATATTTTTCCCTTGTTTCCCCCTTTTTGCCGTTTCCCCCTTTTCTTTTTCACCCTTTTCACTCTTTTTTCCTCCTTTTCTCCTTTTTTTTCCCCTCCTTTCCCCCTTTTTTTTCCCTTCCTCCCCCTTCTCCCCTTTCCCCCCTTTTCTCCCCCGTTTCCCATCCACCCCGTTTGCACCTCTCTCCCTTTCCCCTCTCCCCATCTCCTGTGCTGGCATTGTGCAGGCAGAGGGATGAGCAGCGGGCTGGTGTTGCGTGCCCCGCTCCCCGACGACTCCTCAGCGTTCACCCCGCTGAAACCTGTCACCATGTCGGGGGAGCCCGGCGAGGACGCTTCTGTCTTTGAGGACATCAAACCTCCTTCCAGAGCCCCAGACAACCCTCCCGACCTGGCGCAGGTAAGGCAGAGGCCCGCGGGAAGGTGCTGCAGCCTCCAGCTGCAGACCGAGAGCTGCGTGCGTTCGCTTGAATTCAGCTCTGTACAGCTGATCTGCGCTTTGATTCTGCTTTTTCTCTTGCTTTTCGGCACCTTCAACCTCTCTGCCCGCTCACCCTTTCCCCTCTGCGGCTCTTTCTCCCGCCCGTGTTTGGTTTTATAGTTTCCCCCTTGCCTTCCTTGCTCTGTGCCGCTGTTTTGGAGTTTCGGACCAGAGCTCTGCTCCTGGATCGGGTTTTGCTCGCTGCAGGGAGCACCCAGGGCCCCGCGCCATTGGGGGCACCGCAGACACTGGGACTGCATGGGGAGCGATTGGGGTGCGTTGTTATGATTACTAAGTGTATTTCTGCCTCATGGCAGGGAATAAACGCACCTCAAAATTCCCCAGCGCTGCAGTTTCCCCCCACGTATCTGGGGATAAAGACCAAGATTTAGGGTGCCGGGGCCTCTCCCTGCCACAAGGCCGTCCTTCCCGATGGGAGTCAAGTGGGAGCTGCTGCTCCAGCCTCCCTCCCCAGAGACACGGGGTGAGTGGGGCCGTGGCTGATGATCCCAGTGTCCCAGTGCCACTGTGAGCGGGGCCCCGCGAGGTGGCGGGAGGGCGGCTCCCAGCCCCATGGCTGCCCCATGGGGACGCCTGGTCCCGCTCTGCCCATAGCTTGCTGGTGCCACTGGACAAGGCTGTGACCCATCCGTGCTCAGGCCCCACAGCGTGTCCCGGTGCCTCCCAGAGCCTGCCTGCCGCGGTCTCCTTATCTCAGTCCTCTTCCTCACTCCACAACTTGCTGCTCTAACAAGGGGAGGGGGGCAACTATTTGCTGGTGGAAACATTATTCGATCCGTGTTGGGAGGAGGTCGGGCGTTCACGGAGTTTGCACTTGTTCTGGCCCTTTTCTCAGCCTTGCCAGCTTCTTTGACCCAAATGACAAAGCCAAAAGAAAGGAGATAGAAATGTTTTTCCATTCCAGTTTTGGCTGGATTGACGGAAAAGAATTTTTCCCTTTAAAACTCAAGAGGCTGGTACTGGAGGGGAGAAGGAGAAGGAGAATAAACAAACCCAGGGCGCATTCAGGGAGGTGTTCCAGGGGAGAAGGAGCCGTTCCCACTGCGGCACCCCCAGGGCTGGATGCTGTCAGAGAGGGAGCTGCGTCCCTCTGGGCTGGGTTTGCTGTCTGGGCAGCTGAGTGACCCCGCTGCTGAGTCCCCTGCGCCTCTCGGAGCCACCCACGGCTTTCCACCTGCCTTCTTTGGGTGCAAGCGTTGTCCTCTGTAGTGCAAACCCAGATCCTGCCCTCCTGTGGGAGCTGCCCCACAGCTGGTGGAAGTGAGGTTGTGAGAACGGGTCTCTGTGACACTGGGGATGATTTTGTATGGCCAGGAGGTGTTGGAGAGCACGATGATGGTGGCATGTCCCTTGGTCCCTGCCAAGCACATGGGACAGGAGCTGGCTCCTCGTGTGCTTTCTGCAGCTGGTGAGCAGCACAGGGTGCTGCAGGGGGCTCATCAGTACGGCTGGACTGCTAAAACTGGGGAGAATGGGGCCTGACGGGAGAGTCCTGCTGTAGGATTTGAGGATGGCTGTGGTGATTCCATGGGTCACACCGGTCGCAGGTCTCGCAGAGCTGATGTTTGATGGTCGCTTGGGCCTGCTGTGACACTGGGTGAGGTCAGGGCCCAATGCAGAAGTGGTCAGGAAGAGAGAATGGAGAAAACGCAGCCTGTCTCCTGTTGTGACCTGCATGCCCTGGTGGCTAACAAGGCCAACCGTGCCCTGGGGTGTACAGACCCAGCACTGACACCAGGCAAGGGAAGGGATTGTTCCCACTCTGCTCTGCAGCAATGTGTCCTCACCTTGAGGTTTGGATGCCACGAGATAAGAAGCACGTAAAACTATCAGAGAGCATCTAATGGAGGGGTACGGAGATGGGGAAGAGCCTGGAGGGCACAGTGTGTGAGGGGCCCTGGGTCTGTTGGGCCTGGTGCAGAGGAGCTGAGCAGAGCCTTCATGGTGGCTGCAGCTCTCTCAGGGAGCGGAGGGCAGCGCTGAGCTCTGCTCTCTGTGCCAGGTATGGGGACCGAGGGAACAGCACGGAGCTGTGTGAGGGGAGGGGCAGGGGGTCGGGGAATGGGTCTGCCCCAGAGGGTGGTGGGCACGGAACATCCCCAGGGCAGTGGGCACGACTCTCAAATGCTGGGTTTGGATGTTGGCTGGTTCTCTGTGGAGCCAGGGGTTGGACTCAGTGGTCATTGTGGGTCCCCTCCAACTCTGGGATATTCTTTGATTCATTGCCTCCCTTTTCTTGAGTGGGTCCAGGGATGTGCTTTCCTGATCTTCGGTGACCCAGCGCCCTGCACAGCCTGCTTGGAACCGGAGCGATGGGTGCTTAGAGGGGGCTGGAATCACTGTGTTGGGATCAGCTGGAGCCCACAGCCTCCAGGACCAGCCTGCAGGTCTGCACGTCTGGTGGGCTCTGTGCCTGGCAGGTGTCTGCAGGGCTGCAGGGAACTGAGCCAGTCTCTGCAAAGAGGCTGGGCTCATCCCCGTGTCCTGGGAAGGAACTGTTAGGGTGGTGGTGGGCTCTGCTTAACTCAGCTGCTACTACTGCTGCTTAATCTTGCTGCATCCCCCAGACACGCAGACTCCCTGGTGCTGAGGTGCTGGACGAAGCAGCTTGGCTGAATGTTGAGCTGTGGGAGCACAGTGGCTTTATGCACGTGGTACAAAGGGCGATTGTTCCACCGGGACACCGCGCTCGGAGGGTGGCTGCAGGAGGGGATGCAGCCAGGGGGGCTGCAGGTGTGCTGCTGCCTTTCCTTCCCATTTCCTGGAATGAGGGAGGTTGCAAATCAGCCATGGAAGCGTGTTTGCTCGTCTTTGACCACGAAAAAGGCAGGGAGGGGAGGGAGGGAGCAAGCAGGGACTCCGCCTCGTAATAAACACAACGGATTTCCCTTTATCGCTCTTCCTGAATGGGCTGTGGGAGGCACACGTTGGTCGCAATTACTCACAAAGGTTTAGGGCAACTCATTTTTGACCGGTGCATCATCCGCTACCAAGTTTCCTCTCTCAAACCTGTTTGGTCAGCTACCTACGCTACTTTGTTCCCTGGTCCAGTGAGCTCCTTTATCTCACCCATCCACTGCAAATAATCGCGCTTACCACCAGTCTTGTTAGCTGAGCCCCTTGATTAGAATATTTGCTTTCCTTGTGCTCCATTGGTGAATTGCATGAGTCACAGGGTGCTGTTGGTGTTTGGGGATTGGATAACCAGTGTTTACAATTCAGATGTTCTCAGAACTTGAGCTAGCATGAAAACTCTCAAAAAACAAAAACCCCCATGGGCTGTTTCCCACATCAAAGAGGCTCAGCCCCTTCCAAGCTCTGATTGAAACTCAAACAAAGATTCTTTCATTAAGTTCAGAAATGCTTGGAGAATTCTTTGAAAATTATTTTTTTATTCTTTTATTTTGTGTGTGTGTGTGTGATGAGAGACCTTCAGATTTGCACCAAGGGCAGGATTTGCAAGCATTCAGATGTATTCAATGACCTTGTTCCTTGTAGTGTTTCCAGTGTTTTGGTGGCCCTGCATCGTCCTTTCGGGAGAACTCGATCATTAGCTTGACTGGCTGTTTGATGTCATCTTTGGGACATCACCTCATGCTTTCCAGGGCTTGGAAGCCTCGTTCTATGAAATGCTCCTGCTGGATCTTCTCCAAGGATCAGCACTTTCTCCCTGTGACCTGTCAGCCTGTGCCCTGATCGGTCTCCCTTAATTAGAGCAATTGGCTGTTCATTTCTATGCAGGGAAGATGTGGAAGGAGAGGGTTTATGCTGAAGGAAGGAAGCTGGAGGACACTCTTTGAGGCTTGCTGCTTGAGGACTCTGCTGGCAGCATGGGTACCAGGAAATGTATAGGGCAGTGTGCGCACCAGAAAGGACTGCACTAAGTGTCCTCTCAGTCCACAATGGTGATACCGGCAGTGTTTACTCGGCCTTGTAACGTGCTGGGTGCTGTGCAAGCACAGAAAAAAAGTTGGCCCAAAGACCTACTCTCTCAAATGCAATGTTTCTACATGCCTTAGGCTTTGTTTTGTTTTGCTAACTGGTTTGGTGAGGAAGTTGAAAGCTGCAGAGATGGTGGGATTTCTGTCCGCGCATGAAACCTGACCTTGCTTCTCCCAGACGTGCACGGGGTATTGGGTCTGCCTCGCTCATCGCACGAGGAAGAACAAGCTTTTTGGCCTGTCTTATCGCTTGCTGATTGACTTCACAAGCCTCTGCAAGCAGCAGATGACTCACTCTGCCTTTGTCAGACCTTGCCTTGGGAATGTGCATCTTTTCTTCTGATTGGAAGAGGCCGGGTGATGAGTATGAGCTTTCTGATGGTTTGAGTGAGGAGGAATGAATTCCACCCATAATCCGGCTGGAGGAAGCTCCCTGTGAGCACTAACAGCATCTCCCATGTCATAGTTGATTCAGGACCTGCTGGAGAGCTCAAAAACCAGCCTAGTGCCTACTGGCCACAGAATAGCTAGAAATGGGTGGATAAATTTGGGGAATTTGGGGAATACATGAGAGCTTCCATCTTGTCAGATTTGGAGGAGAAGGAGTGCTGGAGCAGAGGCAGGTGGGCCAGCTTCTAGCTGAAGAGAGCAGCAGGGGCTCCTTGGCTCTTGGAGGTCAATTTTTGGTTGTATGAGTGATTTGGGGGAACATTTGAACTCCTTCATGTTTTGCCTGGGGCTGGTCTTCCAGGAGTTGAAAGAACACTGCATCACTGATCTTTCCAGAAAAACATTCATACCAAAGCCCATCCAGTGCAGCCTCCAGCAGCGTATGCCCACGTAGGTTGATAGAAAGCCTCCAGTTGGCTTCGATGGGCTTGGCCCCCAGCCTCTGCTGAGCGACAGCATTTTGGAAAGAGAAAACTGCACACAAAGGCATGACTCGCTTAGAAGAAGTTGTCCTCATGTCATCCCCTCCCATGAAGACAGTTTCCAAGGGCTGGGAGCAATGGGTGAGGAACGAGCTGTTCCTCTTTCCTACTTACTCTCAGACTCCATCCAGGCATTTGTTTTGTGCTTGGTAGGTCTGAGAAAGGGGAAATTAGCGTGGGGTTACTCTACTGTTGACATGAGACCTCTCATCCTGACCTGGATTTGTCTAAGGATAGGTGGACCAGGTGGCCGTGGTGTTCAGTAAGGCCTAGAGATGGTGCGGCAGGTCCAGAGCTTTCTCTAAGGTCTATCGTAGATATTTTTCACTTCTCTTAAGGGGTTGTTTTTAGAAAGATTTCTGCTCATGTTCTCAAAGGCCTCTGAAACCTGGCTGCTCCGAACTAGCCTTCTTCTGGGTACTTGACCTTGGAGCTAGATGACGGTGTTCTGCTTTCTCTGGCCTTTGGGATCACTGACTGTGGTGGCATGGTTTCTGTGATAAATAACCAATGTAGACTGCCTTTCAGCGAGTCCTTATCAGTCGCTGGAGGAAAGGAATAGCAAACAGAGTCAGCAAGCCTGCTGGAAACGGTGCTGCCTATTGGCTCAGCCGGAGGCCATCTGGCCACATCTGCCTTGATGGCAAATCTTGGGCTTAAGAAAATCCCTGGGTTCCAAGAGGTGATAATTAACTCAGGTAGTTCAACTGCAAGGGCAGAACAGAGCTCAGGAATAGCAGAGCTCCTTGGGATGGAGCAATCAGAGGAGCCCACCTGTGGCACCCACCTAAGGCAGGGGTTGAGCTGTGCTGCCCGCAGTCATGCTGGGCTGTTTGCAGCAGCTAGGCACCAGGCCCCGCGAACTTGAAAGGAAGATTCCCAGGGCTTTCTCTGCTAATCCTGTTTTGCAGAGAGTTCCAGAAGACTTGAGGAACAAACAGAAAATAACGTTGATCGAGGTCAATATCAAAACCAAATGATCAGAGAAACAGATATTTACCCAAGTCAATATTTAACTAGGGAGACAATAAATGCTGATATTGAACCAAATCTGTATATAAATACCGTCTATTTATAACGTGTCCCTTTAAAGGGGCACTGCCAGGTACTTGCCATGGCTTTTGATTGATGATTATCCTCCCCATTGTTTGCCGATTCCCTTGGAGGCTGGAGTTTCATGCAGGTGCAGGCAGGAGAAACAGACCGTACTACGTAATCCCACGGCCTGGCCCCCATTGCCCCCATCCTATGAGTGCTTGGGGAGGTCCCCCCTGAGCTGGGGAGTGGGCAAGGGGTTCAGGGTTGCAGAGCAGGAGGGGGCTGTGGCCAGGAGTGCTGGAAGATGCCAAGCAATGAATAAACTCCTTGCTTCCCCCCCCTTCCCCCTCCCCCTCAGCCGTTCTCTCTGCCAACTTCACGAGCTCGTCGCCTGTTTAGCAAACATCGATTTCTCTCCTTGTTCCTGCGTGGTGACCACATTTGATGTTTCTATGGCGGTTTGTTATTTATCAACTTCAGATTAGAAAGCATTTAATCATGGGTAAAGGACATGTCCCACCTCCTGCCTGGTCAGCTGGCTGAGCCTCGCGCCTTTTTAACGATGCTCGTGGTTAATCGCTGGCAAAATGGCCGGGTTGGCTCAGGCTCCCGTTTTTGTGTGTCCTGTTTGTCTGGGGCTCCGTGTTTGTTATCAGTGTCCTGATAAGTACTCAGCCTGCCTCAGATGGGACTGAAGTAGGGAATGGGGGACCTCCAAGACAGGAGATTCCTGCAGGGTTTTTGGGAGCTGGTGGCTGGCAGACTGGGAGGACTTGGGTCAGTGTCTGCTGGCTACAGGAGCATCCATTCGAGGGACAGAAGAAGAGTGAGGAACCCTTTCCTTCACCTGCTTGGGTTTTTGCTTTCTTTCCTCTGGCAGGTTGAAAAGACCTTCCTATATGGTCAGAAATAGATACTGTGACTGTGAGGGGGCAATGCAGGAATTCAGCATTTTTATTGCACTGAAAACGATTCCCTTCTTGGCCAAACCGAAAATCCCGGTTTGGAGGAGATGCCTCTGAAGCATGGAGGTTTTGTTGATGTCTGCTTTGGCTGTGTTTCCCCTTGGCTCAGTTTTTGCTGGAGCCAGTGACCCATGACTCCTGGCACTGTTGTCAATGCAGTCAGTGAAGCCTGGGGCATGCCCATCTCCTGACCCTTTGTCTCATCCTCATCTGCAGCAATGCCATTACTAATGCCTATAAGGGAAACTGGGTCACTGAGCCCTCCACAGGGCTGCTGGGCCTTCAGCTGGAAGGCCCTGTATAGTCTTTCTCCATAGGTGGGATGGCTCTTGCGGCATTGAGGTGCACTGAGCAACGAGCACTCAAAAAGGCAAGAAAATAGTTGATTTTCTGCCTATGACTGTCAGATGGGGAGGAGGGAACAGGCTGAGCGTTTTGGTCATTCCTGCCTCATGTGGGCCACCACAGGGTCCTCAGCTGCCCTCCCAGGAGCTTGGCTGAGCTGTGCATGCTGTATTGAAGCTGTTTCTTGCAGGTGATGGGATGCAGATCCCCCGAAGCCATCATAGCTCTGACCCAGAGGCTTCACCATGAAGCATCTCTTCATGCTTCCAGTCAGCCCATGAGACCAAAAGCCCTCCAGGGGTGGCAGATCTCATATCCCCAGTTCTTTTGGCACCTGTCCTATCAAGGCCACGTGGCTTTGTGGTCTATCATCAACCTGCAAGAAACATCTTCCAACCAACTTAGTTGAGTTGGTTTTGCTTTGAGAGAGAGTGAAGCCTAGTCTGGTTTCCATCCCTTGCTTCTCTGACTTTCCAGCCTATTAAATGTGTGAATGATCCTATGGTGATGAGGCTTTACCACAGTTGTGGAGAAACCTTGTGGTTAGGGTGAATACTAGTGGAGGAGAAGAATGGCACATTGAGAGGCGGCAGCGGCTGCAGGAGAAGGGTGTGGAGTGAAAGTGGGTTGTAGGTTGTTGTTGATCCTGCACACACAGTGTCAGGGCCCTCTCCACCCCTTGGCGAGGATTAAGACATAAAAACAGCGTGATTGCATGAGCTGGGAACCGGGTTTGCCCCTCCTCCCCATGCCTGTGATTCTGAAGAGGAAAGCAAGCCAAAAAACATTGCTGTTGGTGAATAGAGGGAGGACAGTATCATGGCTGTGTTCCCACCTCCAGGCTGGAGGAAAATGGAGGTTCTCACAGCTGCTTGGGATGGCTCCCCAGCTCTGGGTAACTTCTGAAGAGAACCACTGGTGAAACCCCAATGGAAACAGAGTACTGGAGGGGACAGTCTAGGGGGCAGATTTCTACTCATTGTCGCTGCAGCACTGCTTGTTCCTCCATCAGCTTCTGAAGCGCGTGTCCTGGGGGTGCTGGCTGGGGCTGTGAGGGTGGAATGTACTGGGGAGCGGGAGGTGGCCTGGCTTTAGGAGGACCTTCCCACTAACGTAGCCCTGTCTGTTCCACAGCTGCACCCCATGAGGATGGAACAGCGGATGCCGCTCACTCTCGAGGTGAAGAGCTTTTCCTCCTTCCTCTCTCTGCTTGTTTCTGCCCCTGTTTGTAAGAGGTACCTGTAAGAGATCCCCCACCCCAGTGCAGGCCATCCAGCAGCCCATTCAGAACAAGGTGGTAAGGACGTGGTGGCATCTCCCCACTCCTTCCTTGAGATCCTGCCACTAGCAGGGGTGCATTCCCCCTGCCTATGGTGTCTGTGTGCTGGCTGTCTGGGTGACAGTGAGGCTATCTCCATTGTGAAGTGTCTAGAAAGAGACACCTGCATTTGGGACTCTTGAGTTGGATCCCACACAGGCATGACAGGAAGGCATCCCTGCACGTAGTCATCCCAGTTCTTGTGTCAGCTGTGGAATGAAGGGTGGATGTGGGGTAAAGTGTTGGATGGGAGGTGCTTAGGTAAATGGCTTGGTGTTAAGTATTTGCTCAATGCCCAGCAAGCAGAGAGCTGCCTAGTGTTGCTAGGTTTTCCTTGGCCACAAACAAATCAAGCGGCTCTTCTGAGGACACCCCTGGGGTCCTGCAAGTTCTAGAGCATCACCGGCATCACTGTGATGCTCTGGGTTCCAGTAGGGTGGGACCTCCACCTCTGCAGTGATTCTGCAGCCAAGGACAGGGCTCGAAGTCTTCCCTGTCCCATCAGAGACGACTGCTCTGCTCTTCTGAGAAGTTGTGCCCTAGCACCCCCTTCCCCCAGGTCTCTGGGGCTGCCTAGGATCAGACGTGGATTTATGAGGCTCCATGGAGTGGGACCAAGCACACCTGCAGGTAGAGGTGAGGAGAGAGGGATGGGAGACACTGGGCAGGGGCAGGCAGTGACAGCGGGTGGACGGATGGATGGTCTCTTAGTGACAGTGCAGCCTAGAATCTAAACTTAGAGCCCTTTCTCCACTGGATATACCTGCCTGGCCTCCCTCTGCATAAGAAGCCATTTGAGTGTGGGGGGAGACCTTTCCTGGGAACTGAAGGTGAGAAACTCAAATACCAGAGATAAGGGAAGGGCAGAAGTAAAAAGCATCCAGCGCCTTCCCCCTGCTTCGCTCCCCCGGCAAGTGGGGCCGTTTCATCACTCAGGTATGTGCGGCATCTGGAGCCTCCGGTCCCACCCCAGGGGTCCGGTTAGGTGCCAGGGTGGGCACACCAGCAGTACCCAGGGCTCAGCTCCCAGTGCAGTGTGGCTCTCCGGACTGGGTGCTGTGGGGGGAGCAGAGAAGGATTTTGAACGGTGACCAAGGATGGGTCCTCTGCTCTGAGCTTCCACCCATGCAGAAGAGGATGTATTGGTGGCATGTACTTGTGTTTGGGTGGAAGCCAGCTTAGTCGTGCATTGCCATTGTGACTTGCAGAGGTGCAAAGGCTCTTTAAATTCTCTGGAAGCTCAGGTGATGTGTTTCACTGGAAAGGGCAAGGAAAGTACCTTGGATCCTGTCCAGCTTTGATAAAAGCAATGAACTTACAGCAGAGATGACTTTGGCCTGGTGGCATAGTTCACAGCTGCACAGCCCTCAGCTCAAGCGTAATGGGTGTGGAATGGGAGCAGCCTGTACTCCTCTAGTTCATTGTAGGCCCTGCCAGGGAAGCCCTGCAGATTTGCCAGCTCCTCTACATATCAATGAGTCTATGAGGGCTTTGCAATCAGCTTGACACAAGGATAACCACATAATTAAAGGCTGTAGCTTTATAGAAGAGCATTAGTGCTTGTGTCTTTAACCACAAAGTGCAGAAGTTGAGTCATCAAATGCCAGGGGATGAGTTTCCTAGCGGGTTGCTCCATCAGGTTGCTGAATTATTGGGCCTGGTTCCAGTGGGATGCTGCATCAGGCATGAACTCTTGACAAGCAGTGACGAGCTGTAGGTTCTGTTAGCCTGGCAATCCAGAGCTGTAGAACTCGACCAGAGGTTGGCCAAGAGCTGAGTCATTTTACCAAGACAAGGCAGCAACAGCATGCCTGGCAATTTCCATTTTAGGCTCACAGTCCGTGAAATTTGTGCCAGCATCACTTAGGTTTTCTAGGGCTGTAGCCAAAATTGCTCTCGATTAATTGTCTCAATTAATTCTCTCAATATTGTCCACCTTAGAGTAAAATGAGTACGTCTCAGGTTGCTGAGTTTAAAGCAGGCCAGAGTCAGCATGTCTAGGGGGTGAGCTACTCCAAACATATCCAGGCTGACTTGGGCAGAGCACCAGGTTTTATCCCATGTCTAGTACTTGATGGTGTTGTTTGTGGAACTGAAGAACTGTGCTAAATCACAGAATGACAGAATAGTAGGGGTTGGAAGGGACCTCTGGAGATCATCTAGTTCAACCACCCTGCTAAAGCAAGTTACCCAGAGTAGGTTACACAGGAGAATGTCCAGGCAGGTTTTGAATATCTCCAGCCTCATCATTATCAAGATGAACTTCTTTCATGACGGCATCCTTGGCCTTGCTCGGCCTTTTGTACCGCTCAGGAGGGAAGTGGGACAGAGGACAGGGTGACTTCATCTCTAGGAGTCAGACAGCGAAGCTGATTGCTGCAGCACCTGTTCTTGTAGCTCTCCTGGTTCCCCTCTAGTACATGTCGAACATCGAACTCCTATCAAACTTGCTCTTCACAAATTCTCTTTCCTGTATTTTTCACCCCAGGGACGGTCAGAAATGGATAAGTATCTCTCCAGCCAGATACCGCCCCTCCCCATGATACCAGACAAGAAATACCGCCGGGAGAGTGCCTCAGTGGTAGATGAATTCTTCTCAACGGAGAAACCCACTTCCACGCCTTACAGTGTGAACATCAATGTGATCCTGCCTGACACCACGCACTTACGCACTGGACTTTACCGATCCCCCAAGCCCATGACGCCATTCGCACAGATCAAGACAGAGCCTGGCACCAGCTTCTCCCAGCCCTGCTCTTCCACGTCGGGCTCCACGCAGACCCTGCCTGACTTCACCAGCGTCTTCAGCATGCCCCAGTCAGTGGCAGTCAACAACATCTTCATCAAGCAGGAGATGCCTTCTGATATCCCGCTATCCAGCAGTTCACAGCAAGCCCAGTTCTACCAGATGCCTCTTGGCAATGGCAACACCGATCTTACCAACCTGACGCCCTCCTCAAACAGCACCACAGCCATCAACAGCCTCAGTGGTGTCACCATGTCCACGGGTAACGCCATGTCCAGCGTGCTTCACAGACATGTCCAGGCTGGAGGGCCAGTTAAGCAGTACCCACATGTCTCCCAGGGACAGGAAAACTTCAACATCTCAGGGCAGTTCTATGCTGTGCCAGGGGTGAACCTGCCGCCTTCACCCCCCAACTCGCAGCCTGGCAGCCCAGAAAATCAACCAGAGCTCATCAACACCATCTCTCCCCCACCATCCTATGAAGCCACTTTTGGATTGAAGCTGGTCCAGTCATCCCAGGTCCCTCCAGTCCCCAACAGCCTTGGGACCCTCTGCCAAGGGCAGACTGTCTTGCAGACCCTCAAATATAACAGGCGCAACAATCCTGAGCTGGAGAAAAGGAGGATCCACCACTGTGATTACCCAGGTATTTTCATTGTTTTGCCTTAGTTCTGGGATCCCTTCTTGGCACAGGAAGACTGTGGGCTGCCTGGGGATTGACCAAGAGTCACTCTGTGTGTGTGAAGAAAGGTGACGTGGCACTGAGTGGAAAGCCCCAGGGAAGCGAGGTCTCTCCACCACCAAGGGAGTAGAAGAGGCTGGCCCTGTCTGCTCCTGTTGATGCATTTTCTCTCCCCTCCCCTTTTCCAGCTCTGGCAGTAGCAAGCCTGGCTCTAAGGGGCAGAGAGTGGTGTCCAAGCATGAGGATGCTCCCCAAAACCATCTGCCTTAGGGTCCCACTGCCTCTTTATGGTGCCCAAATTCTCTTCCTCTGCAAAGAGAAAAGAGACATAGCCATCAGTGGCCTCAGGTACTGCATCTAGGTGATTCTATGATTCTGTGACTTTGAGCTGAAAGCTGCTGCCATGTTTTTGTGATTAGCAGCGTGTGCTGAATTTTCTGCCTCCTGCTCATGGCTGTGGGAGATAGGACAGAGGTAGCGTGGATGGACCATGGCTCTGGGACAGAGGCTGATCCTCTGCTCCAGTCAGGATTGGTCAGAGCATGAGTAATGTCCTGCAGGATGCATTACCAAGGTGCAGCTCCCCTGCAAGCCAGACTGGCTGCTCCAAGAGTATGGGAGAGAAAGAATGGGGAATCCTCAACCCTGACCTCTTCTTTAGCAAAAGGGGCCAAGCAGGGCCCTGCAGATGGTGAAGAAATCATTTTGCTTCCCAGTCTCTTACACTAGGCATTAGCTTACCCCATTTCAGCTTAGAGCTTGGCCTATTTCAGCCTTGTTTCCATCAGGGCAAAAGTGCAGAGAGGAGCTGAAATGCAGAGGTTGGCATTAACCTTCTGAAGTACCTGTTGTAAGCAATTGTTGTAAGCAAAGTCTCCATGAGCAGTGGTGCTAAAGGATCTGGGCAGCTGAGAGTTCTGCTGGCCTCGGAAAGGTTTGGAAAATGAGGGTCTAAGCCAAAGCTGCCTAAAGACTGTTGGTGGGAGGAGGTGCACAGTGCATTGCTAGGGGCCTTCGGTGAAATCTTCCTTACAACTCAGGCCTTTTTTGAGTCCACCTCACTTGGAATGATGACTGCTCTTAATGTCTGCAAAGTCCAGTGGGGAGGGATGCTGCTGTGGGAACTCCAGGATGGCAAAGTGTCTGCAGGTGTTACATTGGTGGCAATGCCAGTGTTAGGAAAATAAACTGTACTTTGCGAGTGGATGGGGAAGTAGCACAGGGCTTTATTAGATGATGTGGAAACATGGAAAGAAAAAATACAACCACGTTGATTAGAAGGGCAATGAAAATTCAAATTTATATTTTAATATGCACATCAAAACTAAATGAAGCAGGGCCGTAAAGGCAGCATGAGGAACTTCTTCAGACCAGGTGAAAGAAGGAATGGGCAGTCATTCATTGGGTGATGCTTGTTGTTGAAACTCCTGCCAAAATCAGTGTTTCTGCTGAGAGCCTTTTTCATATTGAACCTGTTGGTGCTAATCTGAAATGTTCCACCTGGTGCCTCATGGGAACAGGCCTCATCATGCCTGCTGGGTCTGTTGCAAAGCCCACTTTCCCTCTCACTTTCCCTAGTGGTACTGCTTGCCTCTGGAGCCCAGCAGAACAAACAGCGGCATTCAGCTGGCAGTTTGTGGTGGTGAATTTGATAATACCATCTTGCTTGGAAGGCCAGGGAAGTTCTGAAAGCTAGCTGGGGTCTGGCTTTATTCCCTGCCATTCCCAGCACAGTGCCTATGAGTGTCATGGTTGTGTAGCAAGAGATGGAGAGTTGTCAGTGTTTGTCCTGGAGAACAAGCATTGTCTTTAGATATTGCTGAAGCAAAATGGGGATGTCCAGGCTTATTTGCATCCTGTTACTCAGTGTGCTTTCCAAGGCCCACTCTGTCCCTAATCCCAAACATGAATGTTCTAGGTTTGTTGCAACAAGAGCTCCTTTTTCACTGGAAGGTTGTCTTTGCTGTTTTTACAGGTTGCACAAAAGTGTACACCAAGAGCTCTCACCTGAAGGCACACCAAAGGACTCACACAGGTAAGAGCCCCACATCCTGCCAGCAAACCCTGCCAGCCCTGAGCTGAGGTGGCTGTCAGGACAGCCTGTTGATGCTAAAGGTAACAAAAACCCAATGGTTGTACTGGTTTCTGACAGCTCTATGCAGCGTGCTTGCCTTCTGGAGGGATAGTCTAGGACACAGGAAACTCCTAGAAGGCTCTCCCAGTAGGTTGGGAAGAGGAGGTGTCCCCAGTCCTCTGTCACGTGTGGCCTGAAGGATCCTCCTTCCAGGTCTTACAAATCCTGGCCAGCTCAGGTCCTGCCTAGCCAACAGAAAAATTGCCTATTGGCACGTGGAGCGTATCTTTGACCTCTGAGGAGGTGTCCAGAGCTCCCAGGCTGGATTTTCTGGGCTCATAGTGAGCTCATCTCTTCTGTGAGACTGTTTGCTGCCTGGTGGCCATTCTCTGGCTGTAGGGTGAGGGTGCTGTGGTGAGGCAAGGGCTGGTGCCCCTGTGCTCCCACCACAGCCAGCTAGCCTGCAGCAGACCCAGCTCACTTGTGCATTCAAGCACAGGTCTCCTCATTAAGGTATTTATTATACCTGAAACTTTATCAGATCACCAGGTAGTCCAGGAACCATCAGTGCCCTCATAAATCTCTTTTATAGGAGGGCTGATCTTTACTGAAAGCAATTAAGCTGGCCCAGAGTTCACTTTTCTTTTTTATGAACAACGAACAAAACCCATCCTGAGGCTGGGAATCAGCTCTTGTGCTTGGCTCCGTTCCTTTTCCACCTTATCAGCCCTTCCCACAAGCTGGCCAGAGGACTTTCTTTGTGCGTGAGGTTCAGCATTTCTAGGCAGGGAGCAACACAAAAGGGGTGGCTGAGAGGTGCAGGAAGGACGTTGTCCCAGCAGCGATAAACCTTTGTCACAACGGTGATCTGCGCTTGGGGCCACGTGAGGGATCTGGCTCTAAAATTAAATCTTTTTCCTCTCTTTTTTGGAGCACCGCTTAGGGATGCAGCTTATGTGAGACGCACGTTGTCCCTACAAACCGTGCTATAAAGATGTATCCAGGCAAACTTGGGTTGGTTTTTGAACCCAATAAAGTGCAGTCATTTTGCCGTGTTTCCCAGTAACAAGGCAGGAAACCGAGCTTGGTTGCCGTCTTCCAGCTCACCTGCTGCAGGAGGAAGGGCAGGGGTCCAAGGGGTGACCCGAGCCACCAGGTGTTGCCAGTGGTGGTCAAGAAATGGGAACCCGCAGTTGAGGGCTACATGCAGGCAAGCTTGGGGTGTCTGCATTCAGGTTTTGAGGTCTGTTCTTTCAGCGGGTTGGGGGGGGTGTGGGGGTGGGTTAAGACCGTGGGAGCTCACCATTACTCAGGTCTTTTCTTGCGGTTTGTCCGTTGCCAGGGGCTGGGCTGTATTCATCTCCTGGAGACACCATTCATTTCCTGGGTGCCATTGTGAGATTAAATATATAACCAATCGGCTCCCCGCCCCCCAGGGCTGGGAATGCCAGCTCAGGCCCTTTGTTTGAGCTTGCCCTGCCGTGCTGTCCTGGGAGATGGAGCCAGCTCACGGGACAATGGAAAGCATTTTCCCTCCATTCTGGAGCTCAACCTGGTATTGTTTGAAGCTATAAGGCCTTGGTGGGGTTGACCCAGCCAGGTCACCTGCCTGGGACAATGTCTGTGGTTGCGCAGTGCAAATCTCGCTTTCACATGCCAGCATGGTTGCTGACAGACCCCTGAACCTGCCGTCAAATATGACTGCAAGTGCTGCCTTTACCCCCCATTGAAAAACACACTGTGCGCAGCTTTTTGGGGAGCGGGACGTCGTCTTAGCGCCCCATCTCCTCCAGGTCCACCTCTGTGCATTCAACCCTATATTTTGTCTGGTGTGTGCTGGAGGCCGCTGCTTTTGCTATGGCCTTGTGTTTTCTGTTTCCCAGCCAAACGTGCAGCCTGTCTGGCAGCAGGGCTGGGGGAGGAACGGGCCGTTTGCCGGTGAGCGTGCCGGAGCGCCGCACACATGCCCATGCATGCACGCTGCGTGCGTGCGTGCCTTCATGCTACGATGGTGCGCTCAGCAATTGGCCAATGAAACAGTAAATATTTGAGGTCGGGAAAGTCAGCACATTCCCTGAACTCTGCCTGCTTGTTCAGGCTGTTAAGAGCGAGGGCTAATATTTGAGAGCACCACACCCAAGCAGAGAGAGGGCTGCAGACAGAGTTCAGTGCGGTGGCCAGGAGCTGCTGGCGGGCACGGGCTTCTCCAGCCCGGTTCCCAGCTGGCAGGGGGTTGCACAACACCATTGATTTCGGTTGGGGAATAGGTGTGTGTGGGGGGAGGAGGCATTATGTCATGCCTGGTGATGCCAGGAAAACTCAACGTCCAGCTACTGCGGGGCTGGGAGAGCCAGGTGGTGGCTTCCTCAGGGCTCTGAGGAACCTCTTCTTCCTCATGGTGCACCCTTATCCCACATTAGCAGAAATAATAGCAATTTCTGTCTTTTTTAGTCAAAAAGAAAAAGAACTCTGAAAGATTTGTACACAGACTTGAAGTACTGACCTCCCATGGCATTGACCTTTGTTAGCGCAGGTCATCACTGTGTTCCTGAAGTGGTACAGCCCCAAATGCCCTTTAGCCATACTGGAGCAGGAGCTGGGCGCAGAGCAAGCTGGGCAGGCAGGTGTCCATGCTGTCCTCTGTGTTCTGATGGTGACCTGTGGCTCTTCCTTGCAGGTGAGAAGCCCTACAAGTGCACCTGGGATGGCTGTGACTGGCGCTTTGCCCGCTCTGATGAGCTGACCCGGCACTACCGCAAGCACACAGGTGCCAAGCCCTTCAAGTGCCTGGCCTGTGGCCGGTGCTTCTCTCGCTCTGACCACCTGGCACTGCACATGAAGCGGCACCAGAACTAGGGACCACCTCCATTGCTGTGTCTCCAAGGGCAGCTGGGACTCTTCTTCGAGGGCACCTCTCTTCCGCTTGTACATAGGAACAACCCTGGGCTGTGATCAACTGGCAGGACAGAAGGTGAATCCCGCCCCCACTGTTCCTGGTTTTAAAACAGATGCCATTAAAAAAGAATGATAATTACAGACTGATCTTGCCACAGACTCCTTTGAAGCACCAGGGCAATGGGTCTTGGATGGCAAGGTCTTTCTTACAGCAGACTTGCTATTTATTTGTCTCTTGGGACCAGCTCTCCTTAGTGTCTTGAGCTCTTGGGGGCATTTTGCTCCTCCCAACATTGTACCTTTGGGAGTGAAAGGATGTCTGGGAATGCTGAAGGACTGAGGTGTCTCACCAGTTGTGAAATCCTCTTGGACTGCCCCATTTCATGGCCATGATTAGCACTGGTGACATGGAAAAGTGTGGCCCATGGCTACTTGGGTTGACAGCCCTGGTCTCTGTGGGGGCATAGAAGAAAGTATGAAATACACAAAGGACAGAAGCTGTAACCTGTTAAACCCAGGGCAATTGCCCTGCTTGGATAGATTTTCTGGTTATGTCCATAGCATTTCTGCTTCCAAGATGAAATGTAACTCCAAATGAATCTAAGGGATGAGGGTGGGTCTCAGAGACACCCTGGGAACAGCAAGGAACTCACCTTTGGCTTCTCCAAAGGGCAGGCTCTGCTCATGCCCTGACCACATGCATGAGGAACCAGACATCACCCATCACGCTGGGTCTGTGCTGTTGCTGTTTCATCACCTTTAGACAAAAGAAAGGGGAAGAAGAACCAAAGAAGCAACTTAAATTCCGATAAATCCTGCTGTTCAGAATGTGATCGTGTTACCTACCTCACTGGTTCCCCGCCCCAAGCTCCGCAAAGTGCCTCCCCCCCACTTCCTCGAGTGCCATGACACATAGGGCACGTTGGCTCCCCTTCAAAACCTACCAGGGGTTAGGTGTGGGCAGAACAAGGACCAGGCCACGCCAGCTCAACTGGCAGCTGTGGAGGTAATTAATAAATCAGGAACAAATAATGGGCCTGTTGCGTTCAACAGAATATTGATTTCCCCCTGCCCCGACTTCTCTTTCATTCTTCTTTGAACAAAATTAAGGAACATGTGGGTGGATGGATGCATCTCCTCACTGGGAACTGAACTGCAGCATCTTCAGCTCAAATGAGCTTTCAGTAACTGCAGCCATGGCCACCAAGCCCTGGTCATGGTCACATCCTCATGTCCTTACTGTAGCTCTTCCATCATGGCTCAGTGGGGAGCAGTGGGTGCTGGGGCCAATGAACTTATCCATGCGTCATCCTGTTGGCTGTGGGGTCTCTGCATGTGTTGAGGTCTGGTGTATACAAGTGGTAGAAGGAACCATACTGGGGCAGGTGCTGCTGGTTTATCCTCTGGTTTCTTTTGGAGACCCTCAGGACAGGATCAGGGCAAAAGGGTATGAACCTCTTAAACACGTGAGTTAAACTACAGGGCACTGGGTTGACCAGCTCACCACATGTGCCATAGGGCTTGGGGTGGGGGGGTCACTCCTTACCTGTCACTCTCCCAGAGGGACTTCATTGCTCCCCCCTTTTATTTTGGGGACAAAAACCTCCAGCTGCCCCCATTTCTATCTCCTGGGGCCCAAAACCCACATGCTGACAAACAACAAATGCCAATCCAGGCAACAGGCAGCTTTAAGTCTTAGGGGAATTTGAAATAATTCACCTGATTATCTCTTCTTTTTTTTTTTTCCACTATAGAAAAAAATGCATCTGCTCATCCTCACATAGACACACATCTATGCATGTTTGTTGCATTTGAGATTATTTTGATGGGGGACTGAGGAAGTCCAGTCCATCTTTGCACCTCTGGTCTGTATGCAAAATGTTGCCATGCAGATGTTTTACTAGTGCAAAGGCAACGCTGAAAGAGTCCCCAGCAAAACCAGAGTGTATCTCAGCTTCTATTCCTTTATTTCTGCCTCCAGCTGTGTGTTTGGTGGCTGAAGGCAGCTTTGCCCGTGAGCCCCAGAAAAAGCTGGAATGGGGGGGGGAGGGAAGCTGAAGGAGCAAAGCCAGCAGCAGGGGAGAGATAAGAGAGCTGAGCTGGAGGAAGGTCTCTCTGTACCCTGTCCCTTCCCAGGACAGAGAGGATACATTGGGGAAGGTCTGCGAGCCTAGGGGGCTCTTCCTGCAAGGTTTCCTGTGCTTTGTGCAGAACAAACCCAGCTTTGGCAGCCTGTTTCATAGCAGCAGAATGGCTGTAAATAGGAAAGCCCTGCATCGCTTGGCATGTCTGTGCGGGCTGAACATGATTGTTCACTGCCCTGAATGAGCACAGCAAGAAAAAGTAATTGGGACCTGGAAAACTTGGGTGGAAGGTTTATATTATTATTGTTTTTTTTTCCGGTGATGCTTTTTGTTTGTTACGCAGCCCCTACAACTATGAATCTATATAATATTTTGTAATAAAATTTTATCTCATGGAGATGGCGTCTCTCTTCCCTCCTGTCGTAAGTAGTGCTCCTGTTGCCTTTGCCTGCTGCTCACGTGTGCGTGTGTGTGTTGATTTGATGAGCTTCATAAAAGGAAAAAAGGCTTTTTTGTTTGGTTGGGTTAGGATAGCAGGTATCCAAGCAGGGCAGGACTGATGGTAACCCACAGCACCAGGCAGTGCTGTGAGCGCAATTCCGTGGCCTAGGCTGACACTTCAGAGGAATGCTGAGCCCTTCCTCCAGCTGATGTTGCAATGCTGTGCAGAGAAGGAGGAGGGCAGGAGAGGCTTTTTGCTGTCTGCGAAGGCTCATGGAGTTCTCACAACTTTTACCCTGGAATGGGAGAAGGAGCAGCCCCGAGGGATGTGAGCATCCTGCTCCCCAAGGGTTTAGAGGAGAGACGAGCGATGAGGAAGTGCTGGGCTGGAGAGGTGGCAGGCAAAATCCCCTTGAGTGTTAAGACTGTGTGTATACATACACCTTTGTACACATGCAAACAGACAGCTGCACATCAGCCAGGGCTGTTGAGCTCATACCTTTTGCACACGTGCACCTGCACGAACATCTACAAGTACATATATCATAAAAATATATATTTATGGGCATATGCACACACACGCATATATATTTGCCCTGTTTATATACAGGCTAAACTAAACAGCTCTATAAAAACTCTTTCTGTCTGGACCTCACTTGTCTTATCCAACAGCTTTGTGTTTGCCTCTTGGCTACACTTGTGGAATCGTGAGCCTTATTCCACGTTAAAATCAGCAATTTCTTACTGCCTTCCATAGGTCTTGCATTTCAGTCATATTTTCCATAAAAATCCTTCTCTTTCATTAAGTGTGTTGGTTCCCCCAGCTGGAACTCCATTAAGATACTGAGGAGCTGTCTGACTGGGCAGAAATGGAAGAGGTGGCTGGGGAGGAACTGGCCGCTGCTCTCAATGCCGTCATTAATGCCAGATCCTATGGGAATTGGGAACTACTCCTTCAACTTCTGAACAGCCTAAGGTTTACCTTTCCAAAGTCTATTGTCTGCAAAATAATGTCATAACTGGAGTGGGAGAGGGAGGGGATAATGTTGGCCGTGGGATAGGGGACCTGTGGCATGCAGAAGGTGGTTTGGGGCTGTAGAGGAGATGGGTGCTCCTGTGGAGTGAGGCATTATAAGGATGTGGAATGGCATCTGGAACCCCTGGGGAGGTCTGGGGACTGTGAAAAGCTTTGTGGATGTCCCAGTCAGTCATGGATGAGCTGATGGGTCGAACCCTCATCCTTGAAGCCATCTGCTTCTCCACAGGTGTTCACAGGAACTTGTTTTGATGTATAGTCTCATATTGGCTGGTAAGGACAGAACCAGGTTGTTCTTCAATAAGTGCCTTCCCAGCTCCTGTAGCGAGGCATCACACACCCATTGAGCTCCTCCTTCCACCCAACACACTTCAGTTTGCCCTTTGGCCCACCATTGTGTCCTGCACTTTGTTCTGGCTGTGGAGACAAACTGTTCTTGGCGAGATCATTGAGAATATGAGGAACGTGACGTCATGAAAGTCCAGAGAGTGGCTGTTTATTGCATGTGAAACCAGAGCGTCCTTCCTCAACAGAGCTGTGGCTGGGAGACACTCACAGAGGGCATGAGAGGAGAGCATGGATGGGGCTGCATTGGCTGCTTCCCCCTGATGACTCTTGATGGTGTTGTTTCTGTGGGGAATGGGAGCCCTAACAGTCCACCCACAGCTGTTTGTTCATCTGTAACCCCACTGTCAAGAGGAATTTCCTCCATGTCCAGTCTTGAGTGGACAAGGCTGGATGGAGCATATTGAGGCCATCACACAGTTATGAGTAGTGGAGCTTTCCCCACTGTGGCACCGAGAAGCACAGAATGAATCTACGTAACCCCCAGCTCCCTATCTTTGCCCTTTTCCTCTCCTCACACCCAATGCTGGACCCAAGGGGTGGTGATTCTCTGCTTCAGCTTACAGCTGGAAGGCCCTGCCACCATGTTAGGGCCTGCTGTTACTGTTGGGCTGGTGAGGCCATCCCTAAGGCAGGCTGGGATCTGCTGGGAGGGCACAGCCCTACCAGGCAATAGAGCCTTGTTTTGTGTTGGGCATCCCTGAGAGGGATGCAAGGCCCTGGGCAGGCCCGGTGGTTCCTCTCCATCTCTGAGAGGAGAAAACAGCAATTAAAAATAATTGAAAAAACCCCTCTTTTCTCCAAATGCTTTCAAATCTAGGACACAGCTCAAATCAGGCTTATCCCTGCTGAGGTTCTCAGGAGAGCTGGGCAGCACACAAGGGCCTCATTCTGCCAAAAGCCCTTCACCATGCCCGCAGATCCCTTTGTCCCCCAGTGACATTCCCCTTGCAGCACCCCCACTGCTTCTGGTGCCGTCTTGGCCTTGTTTGTGCTCTGGCGATGAGGCAACACCACTGTAAAACTTTGCCTCGATCCCACTGTGTGGTTATGGGGCTGTAAATCTGCAGGAATGCCAAGATCGTGGCTGGTCAAGGACAGGGAGGGAAGGAGAAGGTGGGGAGGAGGAACGAAAAGCTGAGGCGAGAGCTTGGAGAAGGGGGTCCTGCTGCCTGGCTGAGCTGCGTTGGGCAGGAGGTAGCCCTGGACCTGCACCCAGACCTGGGCCTGCACACCACAGGAGCATACAGTGGTGCTGTGTATATCTATCTTGTCCTGGCACTAGAGACAGGTGATGGGAGCTGCCAAAGGCTGGGGGCATGGTAGAGGTGGGCAGTAGGGCAGAGACCTGGAGAAGACTCGATGGATGCCCACCTCACTGCCATGGAAGACCCCACCAACTGTGGCAGTGACTTTCAGAATGGGTCTGGTTCTGAACTTTATCATCCTCCCCCAGCGACTAACGTAGCGTCTGCCCTACTGTTGATAGCTACTCTTCCAAGGTTATGCTGTTTGATGTTTTCTTGTCCCAGGCTGTAAAGTTATCCATTGACTTGGGAAAACACAATTAAGAGAGACAGAGCTGCCAGGCAGGTTCTTCAGGTATCTCTGCAGACAGTAAAGGACTGCAGAGAAATGGCTGCTGGTGGGCATTGCAAAGGCTGCTCAGGGCTGGGAATGGTCTCACACAGCCCAGGGACAGGAGACAGCCCCTGTGGAGGCTCAGCATCCTCCACTCACCTGGTTCAGGTTCTGGTTAGATATTAGGAAAAATTCCTCCTCAGAAAGAGTGGTGAGGCACTGGCACAGGCTGCCCAGGGAGGTGGTGGATTCACTGTCCCTTGAGGTGTTAATAAAAAGGGTTGATGTATCACTGAATGACATGCATTGATGGGCATGATGGGGACAGCTTGATGGTTGGACTAGATCTTAGAGGTCTTTTCCAGCCTTTATGATTCTATAATTCTATGACCTATGCAGCCAGTGGGGAAGGGGGTGGGACAACAGAATGTCCTGGTGGAGACAGGACATGGCTGGAGAGAGATGACATGGTGGGACAAGACAGGCCTGCAGGGAGCAGGGAACAGGGACCCTATGCTGGGAAACCTCAAGGCATCCCCATCACTGTACTCTGGGGCTGGCTGTAGCTCAGTGGCTGGCAGTGGCTCATGCTTTCCCAGCCAGCTCCCAGCAGTTGTTTGCCCACCATTATTTAAGCATTCGTCTTGTTCAAGCACCACTTTAGGGCAGGCTGGCTGCTGCCCTGGTGCTGCAGGGCTGGCCATATCTTGCAGAAAAGCAACAAGAGCCTTCCTTCTCCCCTCCCTCACTTTCCCCAGGGCCTCTATTACCCCAAATAAACACTCACTTTGGGTAATAGTTAACTTTAATGGCTCTGTCCTGGCTTCAGCTGTGTGATAGGGAATCAGAGGGAGACTTGTAGGGTTTATAGTCCTCACGATGGAGGAGATGAGGGAGGTTGGAAGGGAAGCGCTCATGGCCACTGTCACAGCATGCTGCACTGCTCCCACTTGGTGGGAACAATCTCTCCATCTCCCTCTCCAAATTCCAGCCCTGCTTGTTTGCTCCTGTTCCTGCCCTTGTGTTTGCATAGAACTGTGTTGTAGATCACCCACCATGTTCTGCTTCCACCAGGACATTCTGCTGTCCCACTCTCTGCCCTATTGGCAGCACTAACCATAGAATCATAGAATCATTAAGGTTGGAAAAGACCACTAAGGTCATCAACCTGTCCCTACCATGTCCACTAAATCATGTCCCTCGGTGACACATCAACACTTTTCTTGAACGCCTCTGGGGATGAGGACACCACCACCTCCCTGGGCAGCCTGATCCTATATCTCACCAGATGTCACACAGGAGCTGAGAAAAGGACCTTCCCAGAGCTTCTATTGCTGGACCCCCGTTCCTACTACTGAAACTGCAATAGTGCACAGAGATGCCGTGGTCTCAGTGCCACTGTGGCATTGGTGGCTTCATGGCCTGGTGGTGTTGTTCAGGGAGACCAGGCAGTTCCCTCCTCAGAGGGAAGGTCCTGATAGGAAAAAGCCAGCTCTGGGGCTGCTTTGGGAAAAGCTGGGAGGGCAGAAGAACAAATGAAATGTTCCAGAACAGAAAGGAGCAGAGAAGAGATGCGGAAAGAAGAGAGCAAAGTGTAAAAGCACGCAGGCTGCAGGACCAGCGTGGAAACACTGGGGGACAGCGGATGACCACAAGAACAGCTCCCACCACGGGAGCCCCAGACATGCCAGCATGTTTCACAGCCCTGGATGCTCACCCTGAGCATCTCCTCTCCTGGCCACGGTGATGGGACAGAGCCTTCCATGTCCTGTTCTTCCCATCCCAGGCGCATGGCTTCCCACTGCACGGCTAAACATTGCAGTTCCAGGAGAAACCCAGTCGTGTGCCCACCATTCACCTGAGCCCTCTAATCCCCTAATCCGTCACCAAGGAGACCCAGGCATTACCTGGATTCAGGAAGCAGAGGGGCCCTGGAGCTGGAGGATCGGTTCCTGGCACCATTATCACACAGACAGGGATGGACCAGAGAGACCTCACAACCCGACGCTCCAGTGAACTGATTATTATTCTCAGGAGTTACATTCATCTCAGCGGATCACTTCCTCCACAGCAGGGCCACAGATGGCACCTGTCACCAGCTGAAGTGAAAGCAGCTGGACCTTCATCTCTGGGCTCCACATTGTCTCTACTTGGCTGTGGGGCAGTGGGACAGGGCTGTATAAGGGGACACTGGGGTAAGCAGCATTGTGGAGGGCAGTACAGTCCTAGCAGGAGGGACCCCAGGGGATGAGGGCTTTGGAGGTCTCCTCTTTGATGTTTTCCACCTGCGGAAAGCAGAGGCTGGAGTTGCTCTGGGATGGGTTTGTAGCCCTAAGGTCTGGAGTCAGCGCCGGAGAAGGGGCGGGTGGCGGCCCTGCCTGTCCTGATGTGCCACCTAGCGGGACACCAGCACAGCCCACTGCAAAGCACTCGGGGAAAGCCGAGTTGTACATAGCCTCACTTATCCTGTTGCTGTTTGGACGCCACATTCCCCGCACCAGAGGAAGGCGACACAGGATCAGGTTCCCTTCAGGATCAGGATGCTCTGAATGCAGTCCTCCTCATCCTGGGCTGTGTGTGTGCACCCGGGACAGCAGGGAAAACCATTCAGAACCCTCCAACACCATCAGCTGGCTGCTTTGAAAGCTGCCTGGGGAGTCACACTTAGTGTGGGAATGTTACAGACTCACTGACTGCATCTGCTTTCAGAGTCCACTCCAAAGGTCTGTCTCTGGGTGCAGATGGAGTTCTCCTTCCCTTTCTTCAGGGCAGGTATTCTGTTGTATGCTGAAGCCAAGATGAGCAAACCCGGGGCTCATTACAGCAGGAAACCCTGGAGTTTTGCACAAGGCTTGGGACAAGCTGAATTTCTCAGAATACAAGAGAAATCTGCGCATGTTGTGCTGTAAAATGCATGCTGCCTGTCCGTGCATCTTTCCCAGAGGAGTTGGGGCATGCTGGGGAATGCTCCCAGTCTGGGAACTGCACTCGGGCAAGGAGCTGGCAGGGGTCAAGGTTCCGATCAGACATCTCAGATGGGGCAAGAATTGGCCGTGTGGGGCCTGTGGGCTGGGTGGGAGGCTGTGATTTCTTGCAGCCTGCTGGGACTTCAGCTGGAGGCAGCTAACAGCCTGGATATAAAAGACAATGTATTGGTTTGCTTATCTAGGGCAGATGGAGTTCAGCTTTGAGGAGTCACTTCAAAACGGAGAGAATCTGTGGCAAAATCTCCTTCAAGTGAGATACTGCCATTCAAAGCTCTCAGTTTCAGCATTTCCTAATAACAAGGTGCCGCAAGGATAAACTTCCTTTAAGGATAAACTCCCTTAAAGCTGTGACAAATGGCAGCCTTTTGTGCAGAAGACAGACTTCCAGCCTGTTCTACCACATTATCAGGCACCTGTTGGAGAAAGACCTGCTGAAAACCTCCAAGCTGCAATAGGAAGTGCTCTGCCAGCAAACAGAAGTGTGGTAAGAAGCATTTATATTCCTGCCCAGTGTGTTGGTGGGCCCTTCCCTGGGCTGGGACGTGGCTCCTGGAGGGCATGCTGTAATTAACACCATCCATCACCATCAGGGACTGTGTGATTAGGTTGTACCAGCAAACTGCATTACTCCTAGGAAGTGTGGGATGTCCCTTTTGAAAAATAGCCCCATCATTAGATCTGAAGCATCAAGGGAAAGCTAAGCCCAGCAGATAATCCTTTCAGAGCTGGCGGATCTTCTCTCCAGGGCTTTCACAGACTTGCTTGCAGAGAGCAGGAGGTGCATTTTGCAAGGAGAAGGGCTCCCAGGGGCACCTGTACCAGTGCTGTCATCCCATGGGTTCAGAACCCGCCTGCAGGTCATAGGCGCTCACACATCAGCACCGGTAGACAGCAGTGAGAGCTTGTCTGGGCAGGGCAGTCTTTGAAGATCTCACTCTTCAAGGCATGGTAGGGAAAAAGACTTGACCCACTCCCCATTTTTGGGGCGCTTTAGGATCTCCTATCTCCTGCACACACCAAGCTTGCATTCCACCCCAGTCTGATCCCATTGCTTTAAGGTCACTCCAAAGCTATAGAAGGTTTGGCAAAACACCCTGAACTTTTCTTTGAAACTCGTCTGGAATCATGGTCCCCCAGGGCTTTCCCATTCCTCCGCTAAGAAGATTCATGTTCTCTGCCATGGAGTGAAGGGCACGGCTATCCTCACTGGATTACACCCACAGGGAGGGCAGACTACCATCAATAACAAAGAACAAAGCAGGAGATGGGGAGAGAATCAATTAGGTGGAACCTTACCTGGATGGCATTTGGGGGGAGGACATAGACAGCTTTGAAATACAGGCAAGGAGCTTCTGGCTGCAGCTGGTTTCTATTAACCTCTCCTGCAGCAGGCTGCAATCCTGTGGGAGCCCCAGCCAGAGTTTGCGAAGGTAATTTTTAGGGGCTGTGTTTACATTGCTCATACAGCTCAGGAGAAGCCATTTAGTGACCAATAGTGTGGAAAAAACCAACAGATTGCAGCAGGAATTAGGTAGGAGGGGAGATAGGTGGGCATCAGTCTTCAGAGCACTCGCCGACATCATCTCCGGGTTCTTCAGCAGGTTGTATAACGAGCAGAGCACTGCTACACAGGTGCAGACAAGCTCCCACACTACTCTGGTTCCAGCTTTGGGGGTGTTTAGCAGGGATTGACCTCCCTCCCCCACCCATCCCAGAGCTCCAGCAGCCTGCAGATGTGCATTCAATGAGCTGCTTTACTGGCAGCAGGTGACTATCTCCAGCAGAGGAACTGGAGCTGCTCTGCAAAGCATCCCAGTCACTGTGCTGCTATGGGGACATACTGGGAATTCACCCAGGACTGGATGTTCAGTATCACTAGGTACAATGAAATTAGATTAATATGTGCTTTGGGAAGGAAAGTATGGGCTTCAGAGTGTCTGAAGGAGCAGGGATCACTGGAGAAGGATGGGTTTGTACACCAGGGCTTGCAGTGCCTTCTGGGCAGGGGGACACATCAAAGAGTTGGATGTGGTTTGGGATGGGGAGCAGAGCCTGGCTCTGTAGGACAAACATTCATCCCTCTCATGTGTAGATGTGAGCAGCATTGACGTGTGAGCTCACAGTGGCAGGAAACCTGGGCTGATAGCTGTTAGTAACAAGGCTGAAATATAAAGGCAGTGTGGTCTTTATTTCAGAGTTTTCGCTGCAATTTCAGGGCTCAGAAAGACACAGCAGAAAACAAAAGAGGCGGGTTGGTAGAATGCTATTAGAGCCATTAATCACCATTAAGAACTAATAAT
This sequence comes from Excalfactoria chinensis, assembly GCF_039878825.1. Classification (NCBI taxonomy): domain Eukaryota; kingdom Metazoa; phylum Chordata; class Aves; order Galliformes; family Phasianidae; genus Excalfactoria; species Excalfactoria chinensis. Next base: position 74,824,824 of record NC_092828.1, read on the forward strand.
TGTGTACTGCCTCCCTGGTGCTATTTGCTACCGCACCACCCAGCCCCAGTCTCTTGCTTTATAGCAGCTTCACGCTCAACTCAGCTGCCAGAAAAACTTCCTGCCCTCTGTCTGAACCCACCGACTTGACCCTACATCCCCACCCACTACACACCAACATGGAACTTCCTTTTCCCACCACTTCTCTGCAGCAGCTTTGCTTTCAGTAGCACTGAACCCAGTGATTCTACCAGATGGGATGGGTTTTGTACAGTAAGAGTAGCTAGATTAATGGATTATTTTAAACTTCCCTTTAAAAAGCATCCAAATAAGTGCCTCAAAGCAATTGAATTAACCTAGCTGCAGTCACACTAGGCTACTTCTGTAGAAAGGACAATGTTTAGGGTCTCTCCATCCATCCATCCATCCATCCATCCATCCATCCATCCATCCATCCATCCATCCATCCATCCATCCATCCATCCATCCTCCCACCCATCCTTGACCCACTCCTTACAATGCTGACAAGAACAGTGTGTTTTTCAGAGCCTCTCTGCACTGTGCAGTCTGACAGGCAGCAGCCCAGCAGATGGCAGATCTCTGCAACACTGGCTGGAGCAGGGACAGTGTGAGGCTGGAGAGAAGAAACTGAAACAATTCTCTCCCCACTAAAAATAACTCCCAGAACCCTTCAGTGCATTCTTGTTTCTACTTGAGATGCTGGACTGTTCTATGATAGACATCAAAACAATCAAAATACAGATGCATTCCACATTATCTGAATGGATTTAGGCTTCGGCTTTCTATCAGTTTATCGGTCAATCAATTGATCTATCAGAGACCTTTCCTATATTTCCTCTTGAGTCCTGGATTAAAAAGCCAGCTTTGCACTAACGGTGCTGCTTGCTGCATGTCCTCTGAGCTCCTGAAATTTTAAATATATACGTATGTTTTGCTTTTATTTCCAGCCTCTCTGCTGGTGGAGGAACCGTCAAGGTCATATTTATATTTATTAGATTCATTGTATTGGTTGCTGGGGAGGGCTGCTGTGACACCAGAACAAATTGCTGCGCTGGGGAAGGACAGGAGAGGGACCGAGGAGTTAGGGCAGAGAGCAGGTGGGCACGGTGTGCTCTTGTTCCACTGCCATGGGAGGGCAGAGGGGGGTTGTGCTCCAGCATCGTCTCAGATAGGGACTGCTTCAAGTCCTCGTCCCACTCTGGCTTCCTCTGTAGCGTGAACTGCTGTGCTTGGAAATCTCATCCACAGCAGAAGTCAGGAGGAATTCTGGCATTCCTTAAGGGGTTTTGGTCATGAGAGAGGGGTATAACATTTTTGGTGATCTTTGTGTGCAGTGCTCACCTTCCCCTACCCCTCCATCTGCAGCATCCTTCAGACTCCCCATGAGGGAGAGAGGGAGACTCTCCAGCAGATGCTTGTTTCTCTCCCCAGGTGGGTTCCTGCCTTTGAGCTACGTGCCTGGGTTTGGTGGGGCTGCTGGCCATAGGTGCAGAAGCCAAAATCAAAGTCTTCTGCTTGGAGCTCCTGCCATCCCTGCCAGGGGAGTGAGAGGTCTAAATCTCTTGTGCCTGCTTTGATAGGTTGCTGCACTGCTTAAGTCATATCTGAGCATCCCAAGGGGGCTTATGGCCAACCTGCAGTTACCCTGGGGTATTTCCACCAGCAAGATGTTGTGAGATGGAGGGCAATTCCCCTCCAAAAAGCTAATGATGAATTCAGGGCATGTTTAAAAACCAAGGGTGAAGCATAGCAGGGTTTTGGCACTAGGAGGACCAGGCACAAATCCATTGGCAAGCACTCCAGCTCCTGGGTAGGATTTGAGGAAGTGCTGGGGGTGCTGGGGACACCCTGCCCCTCCTGGTGCTGAGGGTGGCTGGTGGGAGCTTTGGGGCACTGAGCTCTTACACACAGGTAGCGGCTCTTTCCCCTTAGGGGTGTTCATATCCCAGAGGAGATACCTGAGGCTTTGGCTTGAAATGGCTGAAGATCAAAGCCTGCCCACAGACCTTCATCCCAGCAGGAAGGAGGAAGAGGGAGAGGCAGACACAGAGGCAGCAGATGCAGTGACCTTTGCATCCTGTGTGAAAGGAAGCTGAAAGTCAAATGCCAGCCCCACCAGGCAGCTTTGCATCCCAACCTGCTGCTTGCCCCTGCTGCTGTGGTGTTCAGAGGTGCTGCGAGCTTATGCTGGCCTTGGTTGGCTCCTGCTATTCATTTCAATTGATTTATTTTTAGTTTTGTGGAAAGGAAGAAAGTGAAAAATAAATAAATATCCTCCCATCCCATCCCAGCTCCTGGCAGGCTCCTTGTCGGCTGTTGTCTTGGTGGGGTGATGGAAACAATCTCCACCCTTCCTCCTCCCCAGCAGCACCCGGCAAGCATCCATCACCTAGCCCTGGAAACAGGAGGTCTGCAGGGTCTGCGGCCAGCCCCCAGCTTCAGATCACCCCATGGAGTTTGGCTGTGGGGTGAGAGCTGTATTTTGGGAAGGTCTGTGAGTGGAGCATCAGAAAGGAGCTGACTTGGGGATGAAAACAGGGGACGAGGCGGGAAAGGTGTCCCCGTCTTCTTGCTAGCCTGTAGGAAACAGAGGGAGGGCACAGCCCTCTGCAGCAGCTGCAGCAGCTTCTGCCTGCACTGCAGTTTGCCAAGCACTGCTCTGCATTTACTGCATTTGCTGCAGGAGCAGTCCTGAAAGCAGTAGCCCCAAAAGCAAGGATGAGCCCCAGGAGGACTCGAGGGGGGACAGCAAGATGAGGATGACAGGCCAACCCAGGAGCAGATATTGCTCTACCTCATCAAATAGATGTGCCTGGGAGGGTTTCAATTTAAGATACAGCTTGCAGTGCAGTCTCAAATGGCTTTTGGTCCAGAACAGCCGTGAGATGTTGCTCACAAAATTTAGGATGCTACTACTGTAATAAATAACAAAGGAGTCAATCCTCACAGTAATTAGTGTTCAGTCTCAGAGGGGAGGAGGTAGACAGTGGGTTGGTTCTGCATCTGCAGGAGCGTCTCTGCTGCACCCCTGAATGGCACAATGATTTGATATGATATGATACCATATCATATAGGATATGATTCATAAATCATAAAGGATATGATTTATGATTTAGCAGAGGGTCGTTAGAGTTAGGGTACTATGGTTAGGCTGTTGTTGGACTTGAAGATCTTCAAGGTCTTTTCCAACCTGAGTAATTCTATGATTCTAATGTGCTGGGGACATAGCAAGGAACCTGCTGTGGGGGGACCTTGCCCAGGGATGCTCTGGAATCTTCATCCAGAGTGACTCCTGGAGCATTTCAGCACGTCCTGTCCCCTCCCTGTTCCCTCCATCCATCTCAAATCTTCCTGTCTCAGACAGGTGGGACCACCTTTCCCTCAGCCACTATTTCTCTAACTTAAATCCTATGTCCAATATCATGTATATCCTGCCAAAATAAACTCATTCTTCTAATTATGCAGATAGAGATGGGCGAGGGAGGGGTCCAGCTCCTCTGGGAGGGCATTTAGTCCCACACCGGCATTTGGCCAGGGGAAATCAAAGCAGAGTTCATCCTGTGAGACTGAGAGGGTTCTCAGCTAAAGCATGAGCACAGAGCAGAGGTTTGAGCAGAAACTCAGTACTGGTGTCATTTGGAAACAGTGAAAGAAGGAAAAACTATTGCATCTTCCTCAGGCTTTACTTACAGCACAAGTGAAGCATTGTGTTGGGGTCACTGGAGTTCGAGGGACATTTTCAAATGAAAAAAAAAAAGAGCAGATGTCAGCAAATGTTGCCCTAAAGGAACAGGAAATCCTGAATTATTCTAAGAGAAGGTCAAATGGAAACACTCTAAGAAATGCCAAAGATGTCCTGCCACTTTCAGAAAGGTTTCCCCTCATGTTTTGGACTGGAGCTGTGTGTCAGGTTTGAGCCCTCTCTTTAGGTCCTTAGGTTGCTCCACCTGGAAAAAACAATCCCAGCAGCTGGAGGTGCCATTGAGCCCCCAAGGAGCAGTGAACCTGCATGAGTCCCTTGGGTCACCCACCTCTGTCTGGAGTTGGTGGTTCTTGGGGAAGGAGCACTTACAAACTTTCTGCATGGCGCTCTGCTCCATCTCACTGCTGTTGCTCCCAGAGCTGGTGCACTGGAGAAGCTGATGCCTGGGATGGGTTGCACAGAGATGTGGCAGTGCCCCATCCCTGGAGACACTCAAGGTCAGGCTGGATGGGGCCCTGAGTACCTGGTGGAGCTGTAGGGGTCCCTGCTCATTGCAGGGGAGCTGGATCAGACGGTCTTTAGGGGTCCCTTCCAACTCAAATGGTTTTATGATTCTATGATGACATTGTTTTGTGCCACATCGGGCACATTCCCAAGAGTTCTTGGCTCTTGAATTGCAGAGCTGGGAGTTTCCAGGAGGAGGAACACTGCAAGTCCCCTGCAATGAAACCACTCAATCAAAACCAGCACCGCAAGATCAACATTTTGGGAACTGTTAGTCCCTCTGCGTTTAGAGCACGTCAATGGCAGATAACTCACATCTGCTTCTGAAAGCAGCAGATTAGCCTAATTTAGCATGAGCTCAGATATCAGCAACAAAATCTAATTACGAGGACGTGTCAGGCTCATTGATCACTTGAAATGGGAATGCAAAAAGTTGGGCCAACTGCATAATGACTGCAGAGTGCTTCCACCTTGTGCTGTTTTGCTAGGGGAATTTGCTTCCCCAATTATCTTGTATTGATGGGAGCTCAGTGCTGTGCTGATGATGGTGCGTACCTTGTTTTATATTAAAAACAAACTTTGTGCTTGCTGGAAATCATAAAAAGCAATTCCAGAAATACTGGATGGAAATGCATTAGATCCTGAGGGTTTTTGATAGGTAATGGGATGTCTGCAGCAGTCCTTGTAGGACTGAGTCCAGCGTCCCCATGGAAGATATGGAGCTGCTTGCCCCCAAGACGTCAGCACTTGAGCCCTGCTGGTAAAGTGTTCATCACAGCTGACATTAAATGGCAGCAATTGTTTCCTGGTGGCTTTTTGCTCCCCCAGGCCAGGAAGGCTCTTACTGCCTTGTTCTGTGCAGTGCCAGCACACAAGGAGCAGTCCCTTCCGAGGGACACTTGTCAGAGTGCAGAAAGAAGGAAAGCAGAAAGGAAAACACTTTAAAAGATAAAATAAAGCTTAGTTGGGTACTGGTACGGAGTCAAGATGCATTTTGGATGAGGGGCTGTTTTATAGATGGGCTGATGTCTGCTCAGACAAGCGTGGAGTGTGAGGGAGTCAATGAGGACGGAGCAGCGCAGTAATGGATTTTCCTGTGTATCACCACTGCTCCCGCAACGTCCAGCGAAGCAAATGATTGCGTCTGCAGCATCAATCATTTAGTGTCGTTAGACAAGAAGCGCTGCCACAAGATGAGCATCTCACGCTTGGAAAGCAATTGGCTCAGCTTTACGTCAGTGCTGCTGCAGCAGGGGATCCATTATCCCTGGTGGCACTGTTTCTGTCTGGGGAACCCAGGCCGTGAGCCCTCCTTGCTGCCCAGATTATTCACAGCCTTGAAACAATACCTACCTGTGACCAGACAGCTGCTATCCATAAGGCCTGGTCAGTAGCAAGAGCTATTATCCAGCCTCTGGCTCTTCTCAGGAAGCTCATTTCCATGCAGAATTGCACCTTGTGCAATATATCTGCGGGAGCAATAGCTGAATGCCACCGCTTCAGGGAACAGGACCAAAAAAGTGAATGAGAACTATTGATCTGGTTTTAAGGAGAGCTGTATCTATTAATCTGGGAACACTAATCACTGGAGGCTGACAGGAACATGAGACTTCCAGTGCCACGCTGATACTCCTCTGCCCCTTGGGTGAAGCCTGAGGATGACAAGCTGCTTTCATGGATCTGGGCAGGAAAGCCTCGCAGAAGGGTACCAACAGCTGCTTAGATGGGAAGGGTAATACCAAAGAGATGGTCCTGGGGAGCCCGGAGGACATTTAGCATCTTTCAGTTATCCCCACGAGCCTGGGCTGGATGTGGCATTACAGCAAAAGTGGCTGTCTGTCTCCTAGGGGGGGGGGGGAGGGGTGGGAGAGTTACTGTGTTATTGTTTTCTTCTTTCAGTAAACCAAAAATGACATAATGAAGCTGAATGCTGACCAAGATAGGAAGCCTTGAAGGGATAAAAAAAGCTGCAAAGAAACCCCTTGCCAGGTGAATTTAGTTCTTGATTTTTTGGGGCTGCGGTGTTCGGTGGCTGTAGTGTTCAGCGGCTGTGGTGCTGCCCTCTGAATAGCAGTTCTCCCCTTGAGAACATCAGCTGCTCCCTTGCAATAGTTTGATACCGTTTGCAAACATTGGGCAAGCTCTCCTCCAGGTCATTCCCTCCACCATGTTGTTTATTACATGCAAGCCAGCACGGAGCATTTTAACTTCATGACTGTGCCGGCAAGATGGGACAGAGCACTCACGTCCTGAGCTGAATGGGCAGAATCCCTTCCACACATTTGCAAGGTCATTCAGGTGGACTCGGGTACCTTCCTCAAGGTACTGATGCGTTTCTAAGCCTTAAGGAGTCCTTTTTCCAAGATGAGATGTACATTCATCATGCATTTTTCATAAAACCTATCTATATTCATTAATTGGTTGTTATGCTCCAGTTGATGAAGAATAGACCTCAAGGGTTTTGGCAAGGACTCTTTAGCTTTAATGTCTTTAGTTCCTCCCTTGGCTCAGCAATGGCTGGGAGAGGGGAGCAGAGAGTAGCACAAAAGCATTGCTTGTTGTTTCCTCTCGTATCCTTCCTCTGTCTATCTAATAACATATTTCCTTGGAGACCTGAGAGGCGATGGTCCATAAGGTGCCAGCCCTCACCTCTCACCAGGGAAGTGGCCCCTAAAATACTGGAGCTGATTAATGTGACAAATGGCATTGTATTTATTTTACAACAAAGAGAGTGCTTCAGCCATCTAGGGATCAAAGCATATTAACATGTGGATAAAAACTCCAGTGTTTACGATAATCCTTAAATAGATTTCCTTGGGTAGTAGCTGCAAGCTGCTACTCCCACCCGACTCATCATCCTAATGGGTAGGTGCCATGTCAAGGGGGAAGAGCTGTGATTTAGATGGAAAGTTAATGAGAAAGTAGGAGGTGTGACTGGTTGTGGTTTTGACTTTTTTCTTTTTTTTTCTTTCCTGCCCTAATCTGGACAAAAACCTCATTACCTTTCCCTCACAGGAAGGTGAAGCCAAGGTGGGACCTATACCCTTACCATCCAAACAGGACAGACGCAACCTAGAGTCCAGGTCATAAGGCAACACCACAGAGATGATGGAGGTCCAAGTCAAAGCTGGGAACTCATCCTGCAGGCTGAGGTCCACATCAAGGAGCTCCATGGCCAGGCATGAGCTGAAGCCCAGCACTCCTGCAGTTCACAGTCTAGGAAACACATACAGACGTGCTACCTTATTATTACTAATGCTTATTAATTAGAGTTTACAGACTGCTTCTGCAAGCACCATTCATTCCCATGAGACCTTTTGGGGTGACAGAGGTATTCAACTCTGACCCCTCCATGCCTCCTCATCCTTTGGGTACTGCTGTGGAACTTAGCCCAGTCTCCATGTAGGATGGAGCAGAGCATGAGTGATGCTGGATGATTCCTGCCCTCCCATCTTCTCCGGCAGCTCAGGGATGTTGGCACCTGCCTTTGGCCACCACTGAGAGCCATTTGTCTTGTGCTTCTGCAAGCGTGAAATGCAAGGTGGCAGCTTGACGTGCAGCAGCAGGAGGGAACGGCTCCTCTCTCCCCCCGCACACATCTCTTCCAGGAGCCTTTGAGAAGCCATCCTGGCAGTGCCTCCAGTCCTTCTGCTCATGCCTCATTTCCAACTCATTCATGCAGCCTGCCCACCAGACCCTTACCTATCTGCATGTCCCCAGATGGGGATCCCTGCCTATGGGGTCTACTGCACACTGTGACTCTGGTCTCCAAAATCAACATCACAGCTGGGCTGAGGGACTCTGAGCTCCCCATCCCAGGACCAGAGCGCCCCTGCCCAAACCATTTCTAATGTCGCATCCATCCAACTTCTATTTAAAATATCCCACAGACTCCTCCAGATTGTGGGTTTATGTGCCAGCCTGGTGGGGAGCACATCATGATGTTCTCTATGACTCTGCTTTGCAGGGTCTTCCTATCAGGCTCTGACCAGAGCATGTACCACTGCCATTGCCCTCTTCTTTGAGGATGAGAGGTGATGGTCTGAAGTTGCACCAGGGGAGGTTCGGATTAGATGTTAGGAAAAATTTCTTCTCCAAAAGAGAGGTCAGGCAGTGGCACAGGCTGCCCAGGGAAGTGGAGTCACCATCACTAGAGGAGTTCAATAAATGTGGAGGCGTGGCACCGAGGGACGTGGTTTAGTGATCATGATGGAGATGGGTCAACAATTGGACTACACGGTCTTAGAGGTCTTTTCCAACCGTAATGATTCTATGATTCTGTGATTTTACAACTCTACTTTTCCTTCCTGCACATGTTTAGAGGGAGCTGCATATCTTCCCAAGGGACAGGATACTGAAGAGTGGGACAGGAACAGCACAAAGTGCCTGAAGAGGATGGTGCCCTTCAGTTGGCATCTCTAGCACTCACAGGCATCACAGTCCTCCCATCAGGATCAGATCCAGCTGTGAGATTTGGCCAGGATAAGATGAAGACCAAGGGATGGTGATAGGTCTCCTGCAGTTCAGCCCCGCAGCCACTCAGCAGAGACATGGCACTTTGTTTTAGAGGTGGGTGATAATGCATGGGGGGAGTGGTTCTGTTTTATAAATACCTATAAAATAAGTAATTCTGTAATCAAGCACTTCTCTGTCATCCTTTCAGCACTTCATGATCCTTTAGCACTCTAATCAATTCCAAATGTGACATCAGCCACCTGACCCTAATTTGGGGGTGCCTCCATCTTCCCAGAAAGCCCAAAGGAGGTGATTTCAGGTGTCCCAAAGACAAATATTACTTCTCAGCACCACTGCAGCTCTCGCTGCAGCCATTGCTGAGGGATGTCCAAGGCCTGATCTGGGTCCCTCTCAGGAGATCCAGTCATCTGTGGCTGGAGATGTTTCAAAACACGGTCAGTGTTTGGTTTTCCAAAGGAGGGAAGTTTGCCTCAAAGCGTCCCTGAGCTCTGCTCCTTGGCACATACTGCTTGTTCTGCTCAGAAATGGATTTTATCAGCAGCTGTCACTGAAACTCACATTTTCTGAGCACAGCTCACGAGAGCAGTTTCATGGCTGGAGGTGAGAGCACACAGGAGCACACTGTGCTGCAGGGGGAAGGAATAACAGCTCCTGAGCCCAGCACACGTCTCATATCCCAGAAACTCAGCCCTGAGATCCCCAGCCCTTCTGCAAACCGTGGCCCCTCACTTTGCTGATATCTTCAGGCCACACTGCTATGAGTCTGGCCAGCACCACACCCAGGATTTCCCTGCCTGAGAGAGACCAGGGGAGACCTGACGGTGGTGCCCTACAGATCCTATTGTTTTTCTGCTGCTGCGTATGTTAGTTCTGAGATGAGCTGTGCTGCTCTCTTAGAATTTTTTTCCCTGTTGCTCAAGCTGATTGCTACAGTGAAAATGTGTCTTCTCTGATTTACACATCCTCCTTATGTGGGGGGGGGGAAGCTCATGGTTAAAATAATCATTTCTCACAGTGTTCTCTGCCTTGTTTTCCTTTGTCCCAGGTTGTGGTTGGTGTCTAAAAGGTCAGGGACAGAGACCCTTCTTTGTCCTGTGCTCAGCAGGGCTCTATTGGTGTAGACCCACAAGTTCAACAACACTGTGCCCACGCCATTTCCTGAGCGCTGCCTTTTCCGGAGCTTTTGGTTTCAAAGGCATTCCTTTGTGGTCAGAGGAAATGCTTTGAAACATGCTTGTGTTTCCCTGTGCAATGGTTTTGCTGCCCCTGCATGTGATGCGGGTCCTCGCACTGTCCCCTGCACTACAGCCCCCAGAAACTCCCATCACCCGCTAAGGAGATTTGCAGTGCTCACTATGAACAGCTTCCCAAGTGTGGGCTGTGAAGATTAATGGCTCTGCTGCTCGCCTGCTCTGTGCGAGCATCGCTGAAGGGCATCTATGGGCTGAGCTGATAAAGAGAGCTTAATGGGATGGAGTCCCTCTGTGTGAGGCTCCCAGCTGGGCTGAATGTTCCATGATGTCCTTCCTGATCTCCTTTGGGTGATGGGGCACTGCTTCAGCCTGATGCTTTCTCTGCTGCCCCGGGTGGTGTCACACATCCAACCACCCCATGCTCCCCATCTGCTGTGTTCTCCAGGCCCTCCTGTTGCCCAGCTCCATTCCCCACTGCCCACTTGACATTTGGAGCATCCTATGACCGCACCTGCCAACACGACACCTGCACCCTCCTGGCGCTTGTCTTCCCATATCAGCATTTTCTCTGACTGGGTCATTCCTGCATGAAAACCCACTTCTATTCCCTTACAGAAAACCCTCTCTGTCTTCTCCCAGCTGCCCAAAGGTTTCTCCACAGGGCTCTGCTTTGTTCAGCCTCCACCACCCGCTCCATGCAGAGCACTGGCAGCAGCCCCCAGCTCCAGCATGTGGGGCTTCTCCTGGGGCAGAGCTGTGACTCTGAGAGTTTCTTTTCCAGCATTTACCAGGCAGCTTTGGAGTTTGTTTAGCAAAAGGTTTTGGTATTTCTTCTTCTAGTTGATTAAATAACAAAGTAGATATGTTTGCACGGTTTGTGTGTCAGTAATGGAGAGGGTCTCCCTAAGGCATTTCAGGAAGACACTGAGGCCTCCTGAACTCATCACTTCCTGGGTGAACTTCTCCCCAGAGAGAGAGCTGAAAGCATAAATAGGAACTGAACCTTCCCTCAAAGCCGTAATCGTGATCTACTGACCCAAGAAGTAACTATTGATGAGGTGAAGCCACAGAAGCTGTTTAGTTGCAAGAAAAACAACAATTTCCATCAGCTGGGGGCTCAATGCACAGCGGTGTGTGTCTGCTCCCCTGACTGCATGCCCTGCCCTGCTGCCAGTCGCTTGCTGGAGGAAATCTAGGTAAAATTTGCTGTGCAAAAAGGGGGAAAAAAACCGCTGTTGAATGGCAGTCACCCGTAGTGCTGGAGACCAAAATGTCACCTGGCAATAAAAGCATTCCTCTAAGTACTCCTTACTAACAAGGGAGATATTTACTGCGTCTGTCTCCCCTGAGCTGCTTGTTGAAATGTTAAAGGGACTGCACTGCCTCCTCCCTCCTCACTGGGCTCTGGCTGTTTAATCTGATTTTTCTGAGCCACGATCAGGGGCAGATGTGACCATAAGAAGGCACAGGAAAATCTTTGTATTCTTGTCTTTGCTTTTGTTGGTCCTAACTTCTCTGTGGTTCTCTCAGCTTAACGCAAGCCCCCCCTCATAACCTTGCAGCTTGGCCAGAAAACCACCACAAATACTTCTGTATGGTTTTTTTGCAGAGCTCTTTTTACCAATAGAAAAGCACCAAGTAATGCTCCGTGGGTCCCTCTGACACGCATCTGCTTTGTATGTGTGTTAAGCTCTGTGCTAATACCTGCCAGCCAGGCTTTTATAGAGGCCATATCAGCATGTGAGAAGGAAGCGGTACATTTTCCCTATAAATCTTTCTCTGGGATGCACTGCCACATTTCTCCCTTTGCTGCTGGCTGTGCTCCCAGCTCTGCCTCTACTGGGGACTGTAGGTGGGGAGGGCTAACAGCCCCCAGGCCACTTTGTCCCCCCAGTCCTCAGCCCATCTTTCACTGCAGCACAACTGAGAGAAAGGAAGAGGGATGCTGCACCTCAGGAAAGACAAAAGTTGCTGGGTGTTGTATTGCCGTACCTGTGTGATAGTGCGGCATTACGCTAAGAATTTATCACAATCCAGCCAATGGATATTAATCTCGTGCCTCATTGCAACATAAAGATTCAAGCCAGTGAAAGAAATGATAAGGTCAAACCCAAACTGTTTGATTTCACATTGTATTTTGTTCCAGTGATGCAGAACAGAGGTGGCACAAGACCTGCTTTGGTTTTCCTCCCTCCCAGTGGCTTTCTGCAAGATGGCTGCATGGTTCTGGAGGCTTGTGGGTTCCCTATGCAACCCTGAGTTAAAACCCACAGGTTAGAACAAAACCCAGCATCAGTAATAGATGAAAGCATTAACCGTGGGTGAGGTGGGTCCCAGGAGACCTGAGCTGTTGTCTCTAATAAAAGAGCATGGCAAAAAGTGTTAAACAGAGGAACAGCTTAATTTCCCTGCAGTGTTAGGGCTGCCGCTGCCTGTAACTGATGGGGTTAGTTATAGACTGTAATATGTTTTCCTTGTGTAGCAAAGTCCCATTGGGTTTTCTGGGTGTTAGTATAACCAGAGCCGAGTGATTTAGTCTCAGCTGAGTAGAAGATGAGAGCAGTGCTCTACCCCGCTCTGCCTATGAAGCCCATCCATCGTTATGCATGGATCCTGCCCATCTCTCTCTCCAATGGGTGAAACCTGGGCTTTTCCTCCTGTACAAGGTTGTTTTCTGGCTGACTTGAGATTTCTGGAAAGTTAATTGATCCCTATTTTAATCTCCTTGTGCTTGAACAAGAGACATAGATCATTTTAATTGCAGAAGTGGAAAAATGAGTTTATGTGACATAACTCAGGCAGTGATGTTCCTTTGGTACAGCATCAGCATCATTATATCAATTAAATCATGCTATGAGTTACACCAAAACAGGCTTCTTTTCTTCTTGCTGGTTGCACAGTGAGTTATTTGATCAGATACTGCAGTGCCTGGAGTTAAACTGGGTATTTCTGAGCTCCCAAAGTTCTGAACATGACAGCAGGCCCCTTTGAACACATTGCTGTGGTTATGGGTCAGGCGGCACTGGTGGGGCCAGCATCTGAGGTGGCTTTTTGGAAGATTCGGGATGGGAAAAAGGTCTGGAAAATCCTTAGCAAGGAATGAATCACAGTGCACTTACTTATTGACCCCCAGTTTCTCCAAGCTCAGCCTTACAGAGGCTGGCAGATCTCCAGCACTGAGAGCTGGGGGGATGCTGAGGGGCCACCGTGGCATCTCATTCTACAATATCCATCTCCATGGGGAATTTGGCAATTAATTACATTGATGTACGTTACATTACACATGCCTGAGTTAGTGAGGCAGCCTGGCAAATCTCTGCATCGCTTTTGCAAAGCCAAGTGGTTCACTGCAGTGCTTTCTGAAGGGCATTCCCAAGGCTTGTGCTAAACTGAACCCAATTCCTGCTTGTGTGTCTCTGTCACCTGCAAACACCTTGCTTGTGAGCTGAGTTCCTCTCCCAAGCCTGAGAGCGCAGTGCTGCCCTGGAGCACTGCCTGGGAGAGCATCTTTGGCTGGTGGCTGGGTGCAATGCTTCTGGTTGGAAATAGCTCTGACTTTACAGCCAAGAAAAGAGCAAAGAGGTGGGTTTCCTTGCATGGGGCATGACTCCAGCCACAAATGCAGTGATGCTGGAGAGTGCTTGATGCAGTACAGTGCAAAGAACCCGACCTTGTTGACTGCAGCTTGGGAATGGCAACAACTTATGTGCCTTCTGTGTCCATCTCTGTGCTACCCTGTGAGGTCACTGCTAAAAACCACTGTTTTCCCTCCATGAGGAGAAAATGGACTTTTCCATGTGCTCCATACTGGAAAGAAAAAATGAAATGTTGCATTACCCAATGAAAATCTTCCTAACTACGAATGCAACACAACTAATGTGAGGTTTAGGTTTACTGCCAGGTACTACCGACTACTTATTTCACTATCGTGTGCCCATTCAATTCTACTGAATCAACATCAGTAGTAGGAGACCCCACCCAGTGTGATGCATCGGACCTGCTATGAACCCACAGATGAGACCTGGTGGAACAGCAAAACCCTCCAGTTTCACAGCCTGATTCTGGTCTGAAGGACTCTGCCCACATCACCAGGCTCCTCCCAACCCACCTGGCAGGACTCAGCACTCAGATCCTTGTGTTTTCTTTGCTGGACCAATCTCAATCATTATTATTTAGGCCATGCTTCCCAGGTTTTAAATTATTCTGTCTCAACTAGCTGGTGGCATTTGTTACATGTCATGCAATGTTCCTGGTAATTAATTGGTATTTAATTAATTAAGGGATAATGGCATTCAATTAAGGGATGCCTGTGGAATGCTGTCACTGGGTAATGAATGGCCTCCTGCTGCTCAGGCAGAGCTGAGGCATTTGTGGAAAGTAAATAGAGAGGAGAAGCTGCATAGTTGGTTCCATCGGCAGCAGTTCCGATGTGTCACCACTGGCAGGGACGGTCACTGCCTGGATGGTGCCATCTCAGTGCTTCCATCAGCTCCACAGCAACAGAACTCCACTCCCACACTCCTCACCCAGGGATCAGGGCAGGTTGGGCTTTTCCCCTGATGAATGTAAACTCAGTGTTGCCCCCACAGGTATCAAGGACTGTGGTATCTGGTAGGAAACGGGCCTTGTGTCCTCCTGCCTTTGGAGCAGAGCATGGAGAAACTGTCAATTTCCTGTGACATGAAAACAAATGAAAGTGGGTTTCTCAAGACAAACCATCTCGAATAGAGGGACAAATACCGAAGCAGAAACAGGAGTGAGTCACTGTGCTTACAAATACTCTGTGATGCTGTGTGTGCTGTGGGTATAAACGTTTCTGACCCTCCTTGCTTCCCCAGGCATCCTTCCCACCATGGGCCGTGCAGCTCTGCTTTCACCCCTTGGGAACTGGGTTATTTCCAGGCAGAATGAGGATATAAAAGAGCTGTGAGGGAGGCGGGCAACCCTCTGAGTGGTGCCTTCCCCTGTGCCCACAACTCAGCACAACCTCACAGCTCCCTGTTTCCCCTTCCAAGCCTTTCTGAGCTGCTGTACTCAGAGAGATGCCAAGCGAACATTGTGAAGCGCTGTAGTGCTTCAGATCCCTGACAGCTTGCAGGTTTTCCCTAGAAAGCCCCAAGCCATTTTTGTTTGGAGTGCACACTTCCAGCTGAGAACTGCAAAACAATTAAGGGGGAGAAAAAGCAAATTGGACTTTCCTGGGTTGATTGCTGATGCCTCTTATAGAAGAACTGCCTGCTGGATCTAATTGTTTAGCCCAGCAGAGTAATGACACTGTTAATAATTTACTGTTTCTTTGCATTGCCTCCTTACACACATTGTGTATTCATTATTTTCTGGCACTCCTGCATAACTAAGTTTTGCTTTCTGGTTCTGTTACACGTTTCAGCTGTAGCTGTGTACGATCACAATGTGCACCTGTGCTCACTGATCTCTCAGTATTTTCAGATGCTGTGGGTGAACTGTTTTTTTTAGTGTGAGTGGGGCAAACACAGCAGGATATATACACCTTCCTGAGACCTTTGGGATGGAAAGTAAAAACGGAAACGTGAACTCTAATTACAGCTCCAGCAAAGTCCTCTTTCTAATTAATTGGAGATTAAGTTAAAAATAGAGCTGGTTACGTAAAACATCACTCGAAAGCCCTAGTCTACCTGGTTGCACAATATCCAGAAGAATGATCCCTGCCAATGTGTAATTAGGGATAAACATGCCCCTTTTGAGAACACCCAGCACTTCTGCTGGGACCCACTGGTGTGGAGCTGGCAAACCCTGCTCCGTCTGTGGGAAGAAGACCCCAAAGCTCCCCAAAGGCTCATCCGTCAGCTCATGTTCACCACTTGCAAGCCTGGAGGTCCCAAAAAGCTTTGAAGCCAAGCACGTGGTGGTTCCCCAAGGCAGCTTGCACCTCTCTGTCTCTACAAGTTCCTGTAAACACTATCATTGTGTCTGTATATAAAAGGAAGAAGAATGCAGATCCAGCTTCCTCATCCATCCCCCAAAAGGTCAAGCAATTCAGCCCAACAAAACACTCATCGGGCTTTTAATTGAGTTGTTTTTGTTTCACTTAAAAAAAAAAAACCACAACACACTGAAATTCTTCTGTGGGTTTTGTTGGGAGGGCTGCCCTGCATGCCCTGCAGTTTGCTTACTGCTGGGGGTTCCTCCCTTATCCTTCATCAGGGGGAGGTTTGAGGCTGCAGCTGGGGCAGGAGGTGGCTCTCAGAGATTCGAGGGGTCCACTAGGGGGGAGGCTGACAATGGGATTCTATGGGAGGCTGGTGACACCTCACAGCAGCCAGAGTCTGTGCCCTGCTGCTCATCTTCCCTGCTCCTCTCAGGATCTTGACATTCGCTCTTTCTGATCACTAGGGCCAATGTTGTTGTTGTCTACCACAGCCACATCTGGTGTCTACTCTGTTAGTGGGCAGCAGATCCAGCTGCGCATCCACTTGGCCAATCCAGCACCTCCATCACAAGAACATCCATAAAGTCCTCCTGAGATTTCCAGGACCACTTGCATTCCAACCCACCATCCTCCCTGATGAGTAGCTGAGACATTCCTCCACCCAAAGCCACCCACCCACCCCCTCCTTGGTCCCTACCCACAAGCACTTACCCAATCCCATCCTGCAGAAGAGCCCCACATAGCCGACTTTCTTCCATTCTCCTTTTCAGGTTGGGTTCAGCTATCCAACAGCACCTGGATACAAGGAGCAGCCAAGAACTGGCCAGAATGATGGGGACTTGATTCTGATTGGTTTGGCCGTGGCTCTGCAGGAGATGCACTCCGCCTCTCACTTACTCATTTTTGGCTGGAGCCCCAAGTGTGAGGCTGGGTAGCACTCAAGGATTTGTGTAAGAACAGGAAAATATCTGCAAACCATCATGACCTCTCATGAAAAGAAGGTTCTGTTGAATCTCAGCTCTCCAGTCGCAGATATTACAGATGGGGAAGTTTTGCCAAGAACAGAAGGGAGTCAGATAGGGAACTTCCATTAATTTAAAGGAAATGGAACATCTAAACCCCTTGTACAGCTTTGAGCAGCTGAGCTAAACATGTTTGCCAAAGAGATGGGGAGACTTGAATTCCTTTTTGACATTAACTATATTTTATTACTTGAAACACCGGGAAAACTCATTTGCACAAAGATGAGAGCTCCTGCTGGAAGATAGCTTTCCCCTGGTGATTCTCCCTGGGCCCCCTTCCCTTTTTTATTTCCCTTCACCTATATTCATACCATTTGGGACAGCATGCATCCCTCCTGACGGCCATGATAAGGAGCATGCTGCCCTAGTTGTAGGCTTGCAACGCTTGTTGAAGGAGCAGCCTACACTCCTCACCCCATGCGTGCCGATGCCCTTTGCCACCCACCAGCTGGGGATACCCCCAGAGAGCCTCACCGCACCCCTCACAACTGATACTTCCTCAGCAGCTCGCTCTGCCACTGCCGTTTCTTATTGGGAAAGGCACGAGGGATCTTGATCTTTCGGAAGTCCTCGATACATTTCCCCAGCTCAGACTCCAGCGCCTTCCTCTCCTCACTCACTGCTGTGGCCACAGGGCTGCTCCCAACCCCGTTCTCCTTCACTGTTGTGTGGTCACTGTTACGCCTCTGCCCCATCTGCTTCACTTCCTCCAGCTTCTTCAGTGACTTGGACAAGTCCAGGGTGTTGGGGCGAGCAGGGCACTCCTCGGGGGCTTCTGGACATGGCACAGAGTCCACAGGGCTGGGGTCCCCCTGCTCTGACGTGGGGTCTCTTCCCAAGATACTCTCACCTGTGGATGGAGCAGGACTGGGCTCACTGTGATTGCTGGTGCTGGAGGCTGCAGCATCACACCCACACAGGGAGCTGGTGGGGTCCTGCCTCGTCCCCGGGTCTGGTCTGGGCTCCTCAGAGTCACTGTGGACTGAGGGGAAAGCAGAGAGCTGAGAGAGATCAGGGACACAGCTGTGACGCCATGGGGCAAAGCGGAAGTACAGACATGAAAGTGTGTGGGTAGTGTGGCTTCACTGGGCATTTTCCTCTAAAATGTCTAAATTCTTAAACCTACTGGGGTTGTTTTTTTGGTTGGTTTTATTTTGTTGTTGTTTGTTTGCTTTTTGTTGATTTTTTTTTTGGGGGGGGGAGGGGTGTGTGTGGGGAGGGTATAAAATTCTTCTGTTTCAAATCCCTCAGTCTAAACTTTGCCCCTCATGGAAACAGAAAAATCATCTTGGGTTGGAAGGGACCCCAAACACCACCCAACCCCAACCCCTGCCATGGGCTGGCTGCCCCCATCAGCTCATGCTGCCCATCCCACCTGGCCTTGGGCACCTCTGGGGATGGGGCACCCATAGTTCTGTGGGCAGCTGTGCCAGGGCCTCACTGCCCTTCCATAAAGAATTTTCTCCTAACATCTAATCTAAATCTCCCCCCCTTCAGTTTAAAACCATTTTGCCTTATCCTATTACTAAATGTCAAGGTGGACTTCATTTTTCCCTGAAAACTTTTCTCAAGGGTTATTTTTTCCCCTCTTCTTCTTCTCTTTTCCTCTTCTTTTTTTTTTGTTTTGACATTTACTTGAACAACTCCGGCACAACATTTACTAGAGGTGGAAAGCTGAAATGTCATCCATCGCTGAGGAGCAGCCTTGAAGGCTGGATTTTCTTTGTCACATCTCACCAGGAAGTTACAGGGATGTATCTTAGCCCCAAATTCTTCGAGTGATGAAATAAAGTCTGTAAGTTCTTAGACTGCTTTAATTACCTTATCTGCAAGCCTCACAACTAACTGCCTTTGTGAAATGGGCAACCGAGGCAACGGGAGTGTAAGCTGATGCACCCGAATTCATACAAGGAGCCTATGGCTTAGCTGCAGGCTGAACTCACATCTCTTCCATTCTCTGGAATCTTAGCTCCAATGGCAGTAGCAAACTTGACATTGCAGTTTCTCTTCATGTCAGTATACATCTCAGTCATGACCTTCTGCAGGTACCAGCACCATAGCTCTGTTAGTTTAGGTATAAAAGCGTAGTTTGGGCCGTTTCTAGGTGGCTGAGGCACTTTGCATAAATGGACTGATGACTTCTAATGACTGCCTTTTGGAAATACTTATTAACTGCCCATAAGCAATTTACTTAGCTTTGTTTTATCTCAAACGCCATAGTCTGCTCCGGTATGTTCTCATGCTAACATCTGCACAAATGGTCCTGCACACACTGAGACGTGCAGATCTCAGCAGGATTTTATTTGCTCCCCATACGATGCTGAAACATGAGCTTCCTCCTGGCTGAGCATCTTGGCCAAGTACCGCAGCCCAAGCATCCACCTGCAACAGTACGTGCTCCTAAACTGCAAAGGGCTGGAGGGGAGCAAATGGTCATGCAGATCTGCAGGGGCTCTCCAAGGAAAGTCAGATCCATGCTGGAATTTGCAAGATCCAGCAAGAGGCAGATGACAAAGAACAGATGTTCATCCCACCCACTTTTCTGCACTGGTCACCTGCAGTTGTTCTGTGACTGGTACAAGGCATTCAGAATCTGTACCTCAGCCATGGCATCGGTCCTGACCCCAGTTAAGAGCTCTGTGTATCAGTGATCTCATGAGCATGGGGATCTCTCTGGCTGGAATCTGGCCTGTGCATAACCAACACTGAGGCGGTCCAGTCTTCCAGGATATTGCCTTGCCACTGATCATCTCTAAGTTGTGCATGTCCTATCCCTGGAGTTTCTCAAGGCCAGGTTAGATGGGATTCTAGGCAGTCTGACCTAGTGGGTAGCAACCAGCCCAGCGTGCAGTGAGTTGGGACTGGATGGACTTTAAGGTCCCCTCCAACCTAAGCCTTTATTCTATGATTCTATAGCTCTGGACAAATAATTTCATTTTCCCCTGGGCTAAACTGCCCTCACATTTCATTTCTTGTCTGTAACAATATGAACCCCTGTGCCTGGCAATACATGGGTACAGCTCCTGAGATGACCCCAGCACACCTCACCACTGAGCGCTCCTCACACTCAGCTGGGAGAAAGGATGTGTTACATTGCCAGATTTTATCACCCTTTTCTAATTTTCTCAGACTTTCCTTCCTGTGTGACACTTTTGTCTGCTGTAGAGCATCAATTAGAGTGCGGAAGTGACACTTCCAAGGCAGCCCCATGGTGCTGCTGGAAATCCTGCTGAGTGCAATTAATGGGCTTCTGCACGTGGCAAACTCATACGTCGCAGAGGAAGAACATGCTGTCCCAACTCCTTGCTGCTTTTGTGGATAGCACTGTTTTCTGAGCACTTGACAAGGAGATGAACTCATCATGTGCCAGGTCACAGGCTCACATCATTTGCTTTGCTCTGTGTCAGTGCTTCCAACTCCAGAAGAGACCTGAGCCCACAGGGTCCATACCCCTGTGTCTCTGGATGAAGCATTCCTAGTTTCCTTTCTAGAAAAGGCTGATGCCAGAGGGATGCTGCTGGGCTTTTAGGAGGGATCTGCGTGTGGAGGAGTGAAAAACAATTCATTCCTATATTGCTTCCCTGTGTCAATGGGGGATTTTCAGCTCAGACAAGACTGGCCTCAAAGATGGCTCTTCCTCTTCCACTGCTTTTTGCAGACGCCCATGTCTCACAGAAAAAGAGGAACTTATCTTCTTCTTTCCCAAACAAAAGCACTCTCTGAGCCCCTACCAGACAGCCAGATAGAGAGATGGGCTTTTGAGGGAAGCCCTCCCCACAGGCAGAAGCAGAGCTCTGTGCATCTCTGATTGCTTTTGCCCCGTGGTTTTATTTTGTCAGTCCTTTCCTTCCAGATTTTAAATGAAAAACACCACCTCCACACTGCTTGGGGTCAAAAAACCATGTCCCACTTTCTGCACAAGCTTATTCAGCTCCTTCCTAGCCTCTTTGAAGTAGCGTGTTGTGACACAGAGATGGAAGAAAATGAGCTGGAGGAGCTCACTCTGTTTGCATCCCTGTGTGTGCCTGAAGGAGGTGCGCACAGACCTGAACCGTTTGCTTCAACTAAAGTTTTGCTAGTACTAAAAGTGCATTTAGAGAACAGATTGATGGGAGCTTTTTTGCTTTCTTTTTTTCCTCCCCTAAATATTTCCCATGAAATCTGATGGTGATGGGTGTATCTGCAGCCTACTCATACTGGATGCAGTATAGTTGCTGCTCCGCCAGCTCCTTATCCCCTTGAATCTCAGGTCTCGCCTCTGCCCAAAGTGATTATTGAAAAATCAAGCTGAGCCTGAAAACTGATGTCTACACTCCTGTCTGTCTCTAATCCCCCTTATTTCATCAAAGAGGGACAAGACTGTGTAAATAAATGGCTCTGACCCCATCTGCCCGCTGCAGTAGCCTCTGCATTCCCTAGAGCCTCAATTAGGCTGGTTGTGCCAGCGAGGCTGTGTTAAATCTGCAGCTCTGGTGACACTGTGCATGGATTAACTGCTATGGTAACCCCAGTAGGACCAGGACAGACAGCTTTTGGCTTTAAACTTCCCCGCTGAAAGACAAAACCCCTCCTATCCCCTGTGGGGCAATATATGCATATACTGCTTTGAGTTGTAATGGCTGTGTTAAGTTCCTGAAGCTGCAACACTGCAGCAAGAAGAAAACCCAAGCTACCCAGTGTGGATCTCTTGACAGATCCAACCCTGCAGCCTTGAAACAATAATCCATATTTTCCTTTGTCACCCAGGTTGGCCTTTGGCGTCAGGAAGAAGTTGGGTGGGAGCAGGACTTGGGGATTTCACATGTGCTTCTGAGGGATGGCTGCAGGATGAGCAGCTCCTCATGGAGGGAAGGTTTGGCTCTCAAGGGGCAAGGCTGATCGGCTGGACCTGCTGGTGCTGATGCTGTGAGATGTCCCAGCTGCAGGGAAAATCTTTTCTGAGAATAACGTCTGCATGCAGTCTGCTGGAGGAACTGTGAGATGCCTCCTGAAGCACGCCAGCCAGGGGTGGGGAACCCCTATCTGATGGCCAGCAGTTCTGCCAGACAGAGACTTAGCAGAATTGCTTTGTTTCATTGTACTTTTTGAGTCAGCGACTGAAGCTTTATGGCAGGGACACGACTCGCAACATGTTTTGTTTTGGCAAAGCAGGATGAATTCAGACACAAGAGGTCAGATTCCAGTGACAGATGTTGCAAGCTGCTGCAGCCAATGGATCCGTGCTGATTCACACCAGCAAACATCTGGTCTGGGGAAGATGCTTTGGTGCTGCATGAAGCAAAAGCAGCCTTCACTGGGCACTTATTGCCAAGCCGATCTCTGCTGGTAGGACCTTCCAGTTCCTTGGCAGGAATTAGTCACCAACCTTGCACATGGTAAAAGCTTTGCAAGAGGTGGTGCCCTACCATGAGGAGCTGCTGTCCCTGGGGAGAGATTTTCAAGCTGGAAGGGGCCAGGAGATTTTTCCAAGAGCATGGACAGGCCTGGGGAATGTCTTACCTGGAGCAAACCATCACTACCTGCTGCATTAGGAACCACAGCAAGAAGAGGTTTCAGAGAATTGTCAGACTGGATGTTGCAGTGAGTGTTACTGCAATGGTCCTGGGCAGAACTTGTCCCCAGCCATGGGAAATTATCGCTGTATGTGCTCTCAGGTGGGATGGTGGAAAGACGGTAAAGGAAATAAATTGTGCAAAGGGAAAAAACGAAGCACAGCTATTCTGTGTAGTTGAGACTGGTCGGAGAAAAAGGATTCTTACTCCTGTGAGTTTTTTTGGATATAAAATACCAACAATGGAACATTAAGTCTTTTACGGCTAGAAGTGAATGCCTACTAGCTGGGTATCTGCTTCTCTGGGTGCCAGATAAATGTGCTAAAGAAAGATGGGAGAATCTGGTTTTGGGTGAGCCCTCCTGGTTTTGGAATTGTCTGAATGCTTACAACCCAGGAAATAGGATCCAGCCTTTCCATCTGATCCCTGCCCTGGCATATGCATTGGGAAACTTCTTCCTGAAAACAGCTTGGCATAGGAAGTATTCGAGCAAGGGAAAGCATATGGACACGACTTATTACTTGTAGCACTATTGACTTATGACATAGTAAGTGCAGTACAGGTATGTCTGGGACGTGGGACTACATAGGCTAATCTCACTCAGACTGGTGGTTCTGAGTGGAGGTCTCACACTGTTTGACCTAGAAGACCCCCTCTAGTGACAAAGCCAAGCTTCATGATCACAGGGGTTAAACCAGAGTAATCCAGATTCACAGTGGTTGAAAACATTGTGTAAAGAATCCCATGAAACCTACATACAATGACCCTCAACCAAAATCCCACCTTTGCCTACTGATGGGAAGAGGCTTCATTAGCAGAGCAGCCCTACCCATAGTTCCTCCAGAGGAGGCAGTCCTGCCAGAAATGGCCATGGGACTTACTAGAGCAAGCTGCTCATCACTAGCTCCAGGCTGGTGTCCCTGCCAAGTCAACTGTAAGCCAGTGGGACTTCTTGTACTCTGTGGCAGCTTGATATGGGTATAAAAAGAGCTGGGAGAGAATAGGGTGTGTGAAGTGAAGGAATGGGATATAGCAGGAAGAAGGAACTATACGCAGGACCAGTAGGAATACGTATCTCTAATCAGTGTCTGCTGCTTAGTGCAGGTCCATCAAGGTGGCCAATGCATGGCTCTGTGTGTGACTGCAGGCACCCAGAACATCAAACAGCATGTTTCTCACCTGGAAGTGCTTCTGTTGTGTCTGTCTTGAGGTCCAGGATGGGCTCAGAAGAAGACATATGCTTTTTAGGGCTCTGCTCTGTTTCTGAAGGCTGGGGAACAGGCAGGCTGAGCCAAGAGCTACCTAAAAAAATCAAGACCAGGAAAAGAAACTCATAGAAAGTGAATGATGCACAGAAAGCAAGGAAGGTAGCGGTGGCCACACTCCTCAAGAGACCATCACCAGGATCTGAATAACCTCCCAGAGAACCCTGCTGCATGCCCATGGTGAGGAGGGGTCTGGGTGGGGTCTGAGCAGTATCTGCTTCACTGCCTCTCAGATCCCTCCTGATGGTGACAGTCCATCCTCTCCATGACCAGGTCTCAGAACTGGATCATCCCACTAGCCTGCTGTGCAGTAAGTCCAGACTGCATCGTTTCCATGGGCTGATCCTGCTCCGCCAGTGCCAGTGGGATTTGGGATTTGGAGCTCTGAGCTCTCACCTACATGTCCAGAGGCTGTGATGTGCACTGGAGGTGTGAGGTCAGAGTGGGACACACGTGTATGGCCCACAATCTCATCCATGTAGGTCCCCTTTTTACTTCATATGGATGCTGGAGAAATGGGCTTTGCTGACAACTTATCCACACTCAACTTCCATGAACCACAGCCCATGAACTCACGGGGCAAAATAAGATACTGCATCCAGGAGAGGGCAGCAGAATCCCAGCCAGCTCCATGCCCTCGGTCACTCCTTAATTACAAACTCCTTCCTGAGCTGTAAACACAGCCTTCTACTCCCTATGGCAATATTTTTCACCCAGAGATCTGGTAAAGTTTTTGTGGTCACCATGTGTCAGCAGGTCTATAAGCGGTTCTAATTAATGTCCCAGAGTAGCTATTTTTGCACCCTTTTCATTCCACGGTCAGCCTGTGCTCTGAAGTTGAGATGTGGAGGAGGAAGCCTGAGCTGAACTCAGTACCACGGGGCCTTGCAAACACTTCTGGGTGCTGTGTGGGTTGAGGGCAGAACTCAGCCCCTGAGCCGTCATGGTGGATCATGTCCTTTCCTGACAGACTTCTCCCCTCTTCTCTGGGTTACAGGAGCGTAGGATATAGGAAAGAGCATCTGCTCCCTCCATATGAGATGAGGGAACACAGTCTTGAATTCAGGACCTGGCACATAGGTAGAGAGGAAAGAGTTTCCCATGGAGCCAGACCTGCAAGGCTGAGGCTCCTTGGTGTGCTTTAGTGACCCCAGGACCCAGCAGCAGGCAGAGGAGGCCACGGAGTTCTGGTTTCCTGTGCTGTCATGCAGCAGATGAGAGCAGCTGTGCAAGCCAGCTTTTATTAAAGATTTAAAAGCCAAGCTGTCAGCAGTGCTGCTAAGAGGTGGCTTTTCCTGTTATAGCTCTATCCTTCTCTAATACTAATAGGATTGGAAGGAGGAGGAGAAGCGGCAGTGTGCCGGCCAGTGGAGGGTGAGTGCTTCTCTGTGCAGAGGCTTTGCACACCTGAGTAGATCTTTCTAATTTTCTTTATTGCCTGGAGGCAAAGATGAGGTACCAAACTTCATGTCTTCTTCACAAATACATATGTCTTATTTTGTTGTTGTTGTTGTTGCAAGGGGTCAGTAAGGACTCCACCGAACCTTCTGCCCTGTGTCCCTGGAATCCTCCTTTGTGTCTTTCATGGCATCCCACTGAAACCTCTTGTGTCAGCCTGGATGAGGAATTTCTATGGAGAGAGCTGCCCTATCTGCAGCATCCAGGATTTCAGCCAGCAAACAGAGGAGCAGCAAGCACAGAGATGTGGAAGCAGTCAGGTCTGAACTCAGGTCACCCAATGGCAGAAAAACTCAACCTCAAAGTGGCATCATACAACTCGGTGCCCTGGGAGTCACAGTACTGAGGAGTGCTTCAGACATAGGAGGGATTTCATGTGTTAATAGCAATGACTTCAACACCAATTAGCTCAGCTCGCTTTTTAATCAATGCCGTACACACAATATATAGATGGGCTGTATATCACAGGCTTGATTTTAAGTAATGGTTCTGAAGCCATACCACAGTAGTTCAAGTCATCCTAATTCACGTGCTGCTTTCTGCCTTCCATGCTCAGGACACAGCAAGTGCTGGAGCTCTTGGTGCTGGCCCTGGGTTAAAGCCTTCTTTGGCAATGGGTGAAGCAAGACAGGAGAGGGGATGGGGAGAAACACTAGGAAATGATTTCTCCCCTGGAGTCAGCCAGAGTTTGAGGAAACCCAGAGCCTGCCTTGTACATCTGCCAGGGCTGATTCATGAGGATGTACTTATTAAAAAAATACGCATTTTTTGCTGGTTCCCCGCCAATCTCCTTTCACAAGGAGGCAAACAACTCCAACAGAGAAAACAAAAGTCCCCCTGCTTTCACTGATTCTGGTACAGAATGAGGCCACCACAGTAGTGTCACCTGTGCCTGTTGGTGCCAACGTCTCAGGTCCATTAAGAACACCTCTCCTGAACTAAAACTTCATGTCCCAACCCTCATCAAAGCACAGCCTTAGCTGTGAGACCTGAAGGTTTCACTTCAGCAGTGAGAAGGTAGCAGAAAGGACTGCACTGCCCAGGCTCAGGTTTTCCACCTACCTAGGCTGCTTGCTATCTCTAAGGAAAGCTCAGCTCGTCTGGCCTCGTTACCTTCCATTTTCTGCCAAAACTCAGCTATTGTTTGTCCTTTTGTATGGGAGACATCTTCCCACCCAAGTGCTTCTTGTTCTTTCACCATTTTATGGAAAACTATCTCAGTAATGGTCCCTGTGCACACAGTGGAAGTTTCCTTCAAGAGCATCAAGGCATCACTTATAAGGAAGCAGTGAGGAACGATTGGGAAAGTACTTTCCAGAGGGACTGTACATTTGAACATGCTGTTCCCTGGCAGTGTGTCCAGCACAAAAATGGCTCCAGCTGTCTTTCTTTACACCAGAATATGCTTTTCTGTATCATTTCCAGGAGTCACCTTTCAGAAAGCAGGCCCGCAGGCAATTTCCACACAGTGCTCTCTTCCTCTCGTTAGTTTTGCCAAGAAGACATTCCACACAATAACAGTCTCACAGGGAGATCCCAGCCAAGACTGGGAGACTGCTCAGTGTGCTGATCAAGCTGGGGACACCAAGGGTAGGAAGGTGAAAGGAAAAGCCGGAAATGATTGCAACCCTTAGTATATTGGGAGAAAGAATACCAGAAGTCCTTTCTTCAAGCCAAATCAGATGTTCTGCTCAGTCCCAAAGGGAAGAGTTCATACAGAACAGCAGATGAGGATCTGGTTACCCACTCTGGCAGATGCTGTGGCCGTGTAACACATCTGTGTTTTTATCACTGAAGAAGAGTCAGCTTCTGGGCAACAAGAAAGGGAAAAATGGCTTCTTCTCTTTTTTCTTCTCCCAGAAGTTCTTATCCTATTTTGCAGAACCTCTTTCCAGCCTGACCTGGCAGATATGTCAGCCAAAACAACGACTTACTCCTGGTGTGCCACTTCTTCTTGGAGTTTTGTACCAGATTTCCTGCTTCTCCCTTTTCTTCTAATGTCAGTTTGGGGAGTTGAGGTCTGCCAAAATCACTGCAGCTCTACAATTATGTGAGCCAAGTCCTATCCCAATACACAGACACAGTATGCAGACCCTTGGTTCCAGCTGAGCACTTCATCCCTTATGCCATGGATCCAGCTCATCTGTTCAAGTGCACTTCCAGTCAGAGTGGACAGCAGGAGCATCATTATCTCTTTCCAAACATGAATCATAGAGGGGTGAATAAATTTCCAGAGAACAGAAACCACCCAAAAACTGAGATGAAATCTTGAACCTGCAAAGTCCTCTGCCTACTTCACCTTCTCACTCTCTGTGCCTTTTCCTACTCAAAGAGAGTTTGAGACCAAGACATAATTCATTGGAAAATCTGCCAGAGTCTGATCCAGCCCTGGGAAGCCTCTTTTCCATGTTACTTCTGAAATTTTCACCTTTTCATTTCCTTTTAGGAGCATAAATCCCTTGGATAATGACTGCTTCTGGCCTACAGCCTTTCCCCAAAGTCAAGTTATGTGTGGAATAACATTTCCTTGCATAGTGTCAGGAGTCAAGTATGAGCTGAGTAAAGCAATGCAATGGAGAGTCTGTGCTTTCAAGGGAGATACAATGTTCAACTTGTCCTGTTGGCCTGCATCTCCAGGTATACAGATGCTCATTAGAACGCCTTACTGAATGTTCCTATTTATATACTAAACATATGAGGGATGGTTACATCTCCCTTCTGTCTCCCCACCTTGTTCTTCTCAGCCTTCAAAGAGATTAAAACCCAGAAGTTGGGAAGATTTCAAAGTCCTTATTGAAATTTGGCTCCACTTTTAGTCTCAAAACCAGTTTATTCAACAATGCAACAGTTTAGATGACATCCTGCAAGTGGGATGAAGGGCCTTATGGCCACCAAGCACTGAGACATCTGGGAATCAGAAGCAGCACAAAGACAGCACTGAATCTGAGCTCCTCGAGCCCTCTAAGACCCCTCCTTGCTCAGCCAGACCTTCACCACCCAGCCTTTCCCTGGAACATCCCTTGGGGTGCCTTTACCTGGGAGGCTGAAGTGCCTGGAGAGCTGCCTGGAGAGTTGGCCTCGCATGACAGGACCTAGAGAAAAGGAAAAGATGTGGGTCTGTCTCTCTGCTTTGGTGACTTCCCTTCAAAAAAGCACATCCCTTGGAGGGGTATAAGGAAAGAGAAAGAGCACCCATCACATGAAAAATGATGTCCAGTGAATTTCCCTTGGATGTACATTGTGATCCCAGCCTGGTTTTACGTGATTTGTCTTGAAATGCCTCTGATAGGTAATCTGATGCATCTCTCTAGAGCGCTTCATTACATTTTGCAATGGCGATCAAGAGGAGACCCCACCTTAACCAAGGAATATGACCACCAGCTCAACCCCCTCTTACTACTTCATTTAAAGAGATGACCTTGCACCAGTCAGCACAGGCTGTTTTTGAAGGAAAGAAGTTTGTCAAAAGCATCCTATAGGAGCAGGGACAAGGCAATGGGCTACTACTGCATGCCATCCCTGGGATGAGGGAGATCTCTGAGCAGGTGGACATCCCTCCAACCCAGTCCCCTTGGGACTCCTCAGTACATTAGCACCAAAACACATTACAAGAGAGCCCTAGAGGACAGCCAATGGTTTTATCCCTAAAAAGCCATACGAGGGTATAAACAGACATTTTTGGGCTCGTTGAGGAGGAGGGCAATGCCTATGGGAAAGCGACAAATGGTGTATTAATACATTTGGTTTCACTGCTGTTTCCTGTATTTTCGGTGTATTTACAACTAGTCTTAATTAACACCTATACACATATATTTTTCTCACCAAATACACAGTTCAACTGAATATGTTTGCAAGGGTCCATTCAGAAACTGGAAGTGCCATGGTATGCAGCAAGCAAATTGAAATAATAATTAAAGACTGAGTTAAAAACTGTCTGCATGCTCACAGTATACGGGGGGAAAAATATTCGTCTTATGATAAGTCAACAAAATAGTGGATAATGGAGAACAGTTAATACATTTTCCTGAGTGCTTTTTGATAAAGGCCATCAAAGAGGCTTTTAAGAAAACTCAATTGCCAAAGGGGGATTGTCTGGCTTCCGCAGAGTATTAAAAGCTTATTAAGATGGAGAAAAGAAGGAATGGAATCAAGAGTTCATTCTTGACATATAAATAATATAATAATAGGACATCCCCGAGAGTCCATTTTAGGATGAAATCTTTTGTTAACGATGCAGGGGAAAGGGCGAACAGTCAAGTGGAAAATTTTTACAGTGAGCAGAGAGTAATATCCGCTGGCCGAGGCCAGGGAGGCTGCACGGGGACTTAACGAAGGCACGCTAATGAAAAGCCTGCCGACAGGTTAATTGAAAGGCTGAGCAGTGAAAAGCTGTGCGTGTGAGAGGGTGTAGCTTGAGCTTTTCATGCACTTTGGTGAGTTTTGAATGAGAAAAATACAGCATGAACTGTTCTGGGCAGATGA
The DNA here is from genome assembly GCF_039878825.1 of Excalfactoria chinensis. Lineage (NCBI taxonomy): Eukaryota > Metazoa > Chordata > Aves > Galliformes > Phasianidae > Excalfactoria > Excalfactoria chinensis. The sequence goes on from NC_092828.1 coordinate 74,854,387, forward strand.
GGAAATGCTGGCTCAGCGCTCTGAGCTGGTTGTGTCGGGCAAGGGGATGAGAAACCACAGAAGATCTGTGCAAAAATACCCTCAGGGAATAGAGCTGGGCTCTAATTTTGGTGCTGGCCACTTCCCCTCGGGACAGACAGACAGGATTAATGTCTGCCCAAAGCTGGTCGTGACAGGCACCAAGGGGTTTTTACACTTGGGAGGGTGAGATAGGGGGGGCAAGAGAAAAAAAGTAATGTGGGAGTAGATGGGAGAATTGCTATAATCATGAAAACACATGGCTTTTAATGGGAAAGCCCTTTAAGGGAGCTCTCCATCCCCACATTAGGTTAGAAACAAACTGACGTGATAAGAGAGAGAAGCCACATTGCTGTGGGGTGCTGGGCATTGCCACCAGCCAAGGTTAAGGGGGATCCTCCCAGAACAGGGCGAACACAAACCATGGGGATATTTCATGGGGTTTCTTCCACCTCAGTCTGAAACATCTCTGCCAGGCACAGCCAAGGGCAGGACAGGGAGCTGGGCTGATAAATCCTCTCCCAGTCTTTCTTTTTAATGTATTAGTTTGCATTTTCAGTCTGCTCACGTATCATTTCTAGATGGGTCAGGGCACGTAATCCCCCTAGGTTTATTCATTATTAGAAAGCTTTTCAGTTTTCCCTTAACATCCTTTGGAGCTGATGTGATTACAGAATATGTCCTCTGGGACAGGAGTGGGAATTCGGAGAGGGTGGTGCAAGGGATGGAGGTGGGCAAGGGAGCTGCCAGGGGAAGAGAAAGGGCAGGAGATGAGTGGAAAAGCCAGCAGCATTTAAGAACCCTACTGCTATTTTTTATATACATATATAGATGTATATATATATAATATAATATGTATTTATATTTTTATATATATGTGTGTGTATATATATATATATATACACACACACACATATATATCCCTGCGTTCTTAAAGCAGGAGCAGTGGCTCCCAGGTGCAAATAATTCTTCAACCCCACATCCTGCTCTCACACAGCTCCTGCATGTGGAAAAGTTGATCCCTGACACCAACCCCACTGCCCACAGAGAGCATCCTGCCTTATTTACAGGAGGGACAACATTCCCCAAGCAACCATCCCCAAGTGTTGGTGATTCTGGACCCAAACTTTATAATGGGGCAAAGCCAGGGTGGTTCCCCTCCACCACTGTCTGTAGAAGAATCAATCAGAAAAATGCAGCCTCGCTGAGCTTTAAGGTTGGAGCTTAATCCCTTTAAATCAGTGTCACTGTACTCCCAGCCACTGATTATTTAAATAATGGCTTGAGATTTTAAAAATGTTGTTTGTTTCTAGGCCTCAGAAGAGAAACAAACAAACAAACAAACAAACAAAAACCCACTGGATTTTGTTTCAGATGTGAAATGGTATAAATGGAAAGTCGCAGCTTTACTGGGTTGCATCTCCTTGCTGGCTACTCAGGTAGGCGCCCTCACTGCAGGGAAAAGCCAGCTTGGTAAACACAAGTGGGATTGCCCAGAGTAAAGACATGCCTGCCAAGGTCTCTTCACTGCTAAAATTCACTCCAAGGCTGATTTCAGCCTGGCAACGTTGGGACAGGTGAGGGGCAAAAAACACCTGTTGGCCTTTCAGATGGTGTGGTTATGCTGACCCTGTGGTGAGTCATGGCTTCTCCTTCGAAAAAGGCGTCCAGGAAGAGAAAACCAGCAGTGCTTTGTGAAGACCTGGATGAGAGAAAGCCTGGATCATCACTGGAGCTCTCTCACTGCATTGATGGACATGAAGAGTCACTGCTGCCCAGTTGCTGGGCTGAAGGAGAAGATGCTGAGCAAATAGCAGCACCACCACATGTGGTTGAATGACTCCAGAGCAGGCTCTGGGTGGCAGGAAAACCAGGACAGCCTGGAACTCCTTGAAGAGCTCATGAAAACACATGTTCCCTCAGTTACCCGAGTTCATAGATAGGCACCATAAGGCACATTTGGGTGCTGTCAGTTGCCTGCTAGAGCCTTCCAGACTCTGTTTACTACGTGTTTTGAAAACTACGTATGTCCCCAACCTGTAGCTCATTTCCTGCAGGCACCAAAGAGATACTAGCTCAGATAGGGCTGTGGCTGCAGGTGGGGTTAAGCAGAAGACACAGGCAACAGTGGCATGGGTTTAGCAGGCGGGTGCTGGCAGAGCAGAGGAAGTAAAGGTGATGTAAAACAGTGAGATGAAAGATGCAGCTGAGACGGAAATGAGAACACAGCATCCTTTCCTCAGTGACACTCATGGGGCTTCTAACGGCCAGGCTGCAGGCAGAGCATCCCCATGCCCACCCAGCAGCTCAGGTGCTGAGAAATGAGAGTGGATGGGTGGATTCATCACTCTTTTCTAAGCATGTGGATGTGCTTTAAGGGAGAACTGCTGGCAGATGCTTGTCCAAATTTGTCTAGAGGAGACACCAACCCTCCCCAGGGACATGTCTCTGGTGCTGCTGCAGCTGACAGGAGGTGTTAGTAACACCCAGCCACTTCTCTGTGGTGACCTTGGTGTTTCTATTCTCAGCCCTTCTCCTCTGACCTTACAGTACAACTGATTACCATCCATTTTATAATTAAACTTAGCCCAATGCTGAACTGTTTTCACATCATCTCCTTTCCAGACTAAACAAACCCCATTTCTTTAGCATTTCCTAATAAGCTGTGGTTACTAGACCTTATCACTTGTACTTTACTGGACTTCCTCCAGCTCATCAACATCTTTCTTACTCTGGTGGGCAGTATGTTCCAGTCCCAGTGCCAGGCTGAGGAGAACAACATGCCCATGTCTCCCACCATCAAGGCTCCTGCAAATGTGTTGCTATCTGGCATGCATCTTTCTGCCAAGCTCCCACCCCCCTGATGCACACTAAACAAAGCATAAGCCTTTTCTCAGCTCTGCTTTCTGCCTGGTTTTGCCCTGTTTACACCTGAGTGACTGACGTTGTCTCAGCTTCTCTGGTGGATTCCTATCCTGTTGTTTTTGGGCAGCTCAGAGCATCCCATGCATTGTACATGGGTACTGTCCCTGCCACCAGCAGAGCTGCTAATGACAATATTGATTGCAGCTGGTCTGCAGGCAGGCATCCCGCTTGTTGCTCCAGCAGCGTCTGCTCAGTTCATCTAGACCAGGTTTCTCAGCAGCAAAACCTTGCTTAGGAGAACACCAGGGTGTAGTTCCTGTCCCACAGCAGGAACTTCTTTTCTGCCCCTCTCAGCCCATATTAGCTGTACCTATGCCTAGCAGGGATGGTTTCAGGCAGGAAACCTCCAAATGACAGCAAGACAGCTGGGGAGAAGTGCTGAGCACTGAGTGAGTGGGAGCATTTCTGCAAGTATGAGGGCAAGGCTGGAGTCATACTCACAGGTTCCTATCACCAGCTTGAGTGTTTTTTCTTCCCAGTGTGCCCTCCAGCTCCTGAACGCTAGAACCTACATCTTGGCACACACTGTGGCACAGGTGATGGAGGCCACTGATGCCCATGCCTGGATGCTTGGGCTACATCAGAGCAATCCTGACCTGTAGGCCCAGACTTGGCTCAAAACCACAAGCACCAATCCCAGCCCACACAGAGGTCAGAGCTCCAGGCTCAGCCTTTAGCTAAAATTATTTATTCTGGATTATTTCTTTTTTTCCCTCACAGTCCCCCCTCCACAATCCAGCTCTGCTGTGAGTTTGCAAGGTGTGCTCCCAGCCAGTGAGGTTACTTCTGTCTGAGATGCCCTAAACCACCTCTGTCCGCATCCTGCAGCATGGATGAGCCCCGCAGACTCCTGGCACAAGTGGTTTCCCTGCTGACCCCGGGTCTTCAAATTACTGCGAGCTGAGCTAATGCCGACAGCTCGCAGACAAGCGGCTTTCTCAGGAAGCGCCATCCTAGAAAATGCAGCCCCAGAGAAAATAAACTCCCCCGAGCCACAGAGAACTACCCAAGCCTGCAATTTCTCCCTTGCTGTCTGGAAACGACTGGGGTTTTGTTTTCCAAGAGATTAAAACACAGGGTAGGGATGTTATTTTAGGGAACGGCTGAGCCCCATCAAACCTTGTCCTGTTTGTGCAGATGCGGAGCCGGGCTGGGCTCCAGGTCCCCATCCTCCCCCCGCAGGGATGGCTTTGGGCTTTGGAAAAATGACGCACAGAGGCACAGAGGGGGCTGCTTTGCAGGTGGTGCTGAGCTATTCCAGCCATGGAGCAGCAATGTGATTGCAAACAAATGAAATCCTCCCCCATGAAAAGCTCGTTTATACCTGGAATTAATGCTGGGGATCATTGTGTGCAGGGGGTCATTTATGGCTGTGGGTTTTGGTCAGAGTGACAGAGTTTGTGATGAAGGGATGTTCCACAGAGTGCTGGACCTTCCATAAGGGTGGGCATGTTCATGGGGATGGAGTTGGACTGAGGTCCCAACTGTGTCTCTGATCAGTGAGGGCACTGGAGAGCCCTCAGGACATTAATCTTGGTCAGCATCAACCCTTCTGCTGGCAGTCCATGCTCCACCCTCCCCAGCTGTGTTCCATGGTCCTGCATTCATCTGTTGTTTTACAGCTCCTCCTCAAAAAGACATCCCAGGGGGCTGAGGCTGGGCACAACAGGTGGGCTGCCAAGCACGGAGGAATCCCAAATGCAGAGTCCCTAGCAGTGTGCTGTGATTAATTTCTAATGGCTCAGCTTTTTGAGCAATGGTTTCAGGTATAAATAATTGCCTGCTGCAGGTACACAGGCTGGATGAGGAAACTTCACTGCTTGGCACAGCCATTCAACAACCATATGCATGAAGCACCATGCACTTTGTCTTGTTCATGTGCTGACAAAGGCATCAATCGGGTCATTAACTTGAATTCCCCAATCAGTTTGGCTACTGAAGGGACCAACTATTATCTTTACTGGGAAATGCCCCATAAACTCCATCAGCTCAGGGCTGTGTCCACTGCCCTGCGGACCCTTTCCCATCTTTGTGGCTGCCCTTTGGATGCTCTCTATAGATTGATGTTCTTATATTGTGGTGCACAGACTATTCACAGGGCTCGAGGTGAAGCCACACCAATGCATTGAGTGGGACAATGAAAGAAAGGGAGATTTCCTCTCAGCACATGGCCACTACCAGCTCCATCACTGCAGAGGAGCAGGTTGGTCACTGATTTATTCAGCTGACTCTCAGAACCTTTCTATCCAGCTAGGTAGTTCAGTCCATGCTTAACTAATTGCTACAGAAGCCCAAAGCACAGTTTCTTATGGGTTTTGCACACACACCACAGGTGTATCTTAAGACTACAGCTTAAGTAGGTTTTTGGAGTCCTTTGGAGTCCTGGAGTTAAGTCTTTGGAGGCTTCTGGTAGAGTCAGTGGAGAGACATCTGCACCTCTAATGCTGTGAATGCCTGTGTTAGATGCCTAGGTGACACCTCCAGATGGGCATCTCATCCTCCACCACCTCTGCTGGACTACCAAAGGACAACCAGCTCAGACTGTTATCCAGTGTGAAGATGCTGAAGTTAGTGCAGAACAATGTACCTGACTGCACAAACCGCCAGCTTCAGGCAAGTAAATAACCTGTATTGGCAATGGCTCCATGTTGAAGGTGCAACCTCAGCTGTAATAGCCTTGCTAGTGAGGATGGCCTCACATTTATAGCTCCCTCTGTGCTGGAGTGCTGATATGTGGAGATTGGGTTAAGCTCCTGAGGGACACAGTCATCTGCCCATTTCCAAGGAAGCAGTCCATGCTTTGGCACTGTGGGACCTGCACGTGTTAAACTGCAGATGTTCTTAGCCCCCTCCAACAGTGTTTCATCTAAGACCTTGCTAAATATCTGAAAGTACACAGAGCTGTTGATCTTATCACTGGTGGGATGTATGTCTGTTCAGCAGGTCGCAGTGACCACCGCTGACTGGGGGATGTCTAAGTGCAGGTGTACATGGGGAAGCCTTCTTTGCCCTGGGTGGGCTGGAAGTTGTGTGAGCATCTCCTCCCAAGTGAGCCTGCAGACTCCTCTTGGCAGCTCCTACCAAAAATTCTCCTTAATTGTGTTGAAATTCTTCCTCCTGCCTTGTTGTTGCATGTCATGGCTACCACTCTCCTGTGCCTTTACAACTGTCCATCCACTTGGAACTGGGGGTGGCAAGTTCTGATGAAGAATTCTAGCTTAAATGGTTTCTTACTGAAACCAAATCTGGGGAAGGGGGAGGGGAACGGAAAGGGGAAGGGGAAGAGGAAGGGAAGGGAAGGGAAGGGAAGGGAAGGGAAGGGAAGGGAAGGGAAGGGAAGGGAAGGGAAGGGAAGGGAAGGGAAGGGAAGGGAAGGGAAGGGAAGGGAAGGGAAGGGAAGGGAAGGGAAGGGAAGGGAAGGGAAGGGAAGGGAAGGGAAGGGAAGGGAAGGGAAGGGAAGGGAAGGGAAGGGAAGGGAAGGGAAGGGAAGGGAAGGGAAGGGAAGGGAAGGGAAGGGAAGGGAAGGGAAGGGAAGGGAAGGGAAGGGAAGGGAAGGGAAGGGAAGGGAAGGGAAGGGAAGGGAAGGGAAGGGAAGGGAAGGGAAGGGAAGGGAAGGGAAGGGGAAAGGGAAAGGGAAAGGGGAAAGGGAAAGGGAAAGGGAAAGGGGAAAGGGAAAGGGAAAGGGGAAGGGGAAGGGGAAGGGAAAGGGGAAGGGGAAGGGAAAGGGAAAGGGAAAGGGAAAGGGAAAGGGAAAGGGAAAGGGAAAGGGAAAGGGAAAGGGAAAGGGAAAGGGAAAGGGAAAGGGAAAAGAGAGCTCTCCAGGAGAAACCATCACGGCAACACTCAGCAGGTCTAACTGAGTGCTTTCCAATCAATGTTAGAACAAGGAAGGTTTCCCAGTTCCTGCCAAGCCTCTGCTTGACATGAGAATGGGCAGCCTGTCTTTCATTTTCATGACACTGACAGATGACCTCATCTCCTGCAGAGATGGAGGAGAACTGCCTACAGCAAAGTTTCCTGGTGCCAAGACCTCATCTGTCTTGGAAAATGCAAAGATATCCCATCACATGGAATAATCTTTGCTTCCTGGAATCTGCAAAAGCATCAAAATTGGGGTTAGGATGGGAGAAATTTTAGGGAGAAGAGTTCCAGACTCTCTGGTTAAATTAGCCTGGAGGTATTTGACTCAAGGCAACAAACCCTTCTTGTAACCCCAACCTTATTGTAACCCCAATGTGTTGGATACACGTTCAGCTTTCTGGTGTGCTGAGAAGCACCTTCCTGCCCAGTTCTGCTCATGTGATTTTAAGAAGACTGGGACCCCTTCCAAGCTGGGACTTGGGGACTTCAGTTCCCTGGAGCAAAATGAGCGTTAAAGGCTGCAGTGTGACTTCTTGTTGATTTTTGTTTCCCCGGGGTTTTGTGTTAAAGACAATCCTGGCACGCAAAGAACAATGATATTTTGGGAACGCCCACCAGGAAACGTTTGGCCGCACCCTCACTTTCTCTGGACTTGGAGTCTCTCCATTAAATTGAATGGAGTCAAATGAGATGTTTCCACTTACACAGGCTAGAAGCTGGAAACGCAGCTGCGTTGTGCGGAGATTTAAAAAACGCCACGTTATCCAGAAAAGAAAATAAAAGCTTCAAATGTCAGAGTGGCTCCACAATCAGTGAGATGAGGGAGCTGCCAGATCGCATAGGAAGCTGTGGTTGTGGAGCTGAGCAGAGCAGGGAGCTGTGCTGGTGACAGAAGGGTTACGAAATGGTTTCCTGTTGACTTCTCTCTTGTTTTTTCTCCATCAACCACAGGCTGTACCTACAGCACCAGCACTGCGTGGGGAATCCCCATCCCTGACACCCCGTTACCTCTGCACCTCCTCTCCTGAACCAGGATGCAGCTGCATGTCCCTGCCCACAGTCCCTTGTACTGTCCCCTTGTATCTACGAAAGACCTTCTTCTGGGTTCTTTGTGGCATTTGATGCTGTACAATTAAAATAGTATACTAACAAAAAGACTTAGTTGTAATGAGAGATTTAGGGTATAATTGCATGGACTTCACTAAACAAGCTGTATGTAATCTGCTGTTCTGATGTAGAGGGGAAGGATTCAGGGTTTCACACATTTTAGTTTTGCTTGAAAGCCTCAGCTTTGGGGAAGCGATCCCCAGCTGGGGTAAAGCACTCACTGTAGCTCAGTGGGTTTCTTACTTATCTGCAGGGGGAACTCGGGGCTGTTTAAGTGCAGAGCTGACCCAGGTGAGCAAGGGATGGAGTCAGGCTGCTTAAGGATATGTCAAGAGGCTCCTTGACCTTAATACTGTCCCCTCTGCGATGTGCCCCATGGACGAATGAAGAACTATGGCCTTTTTCACCAGGCCATGTCCCTTTGGGTGCTCAAGGGTAGGGAAAATCATCAAATTCTCTGTCTGCAAGTATCTGCTAATCTGGTTCTGATAAACGCTGTCTGTCTGGCCAACTCCAAAACACAAGACTGTTAGGGAAACTTGACATATTTTCTTTTGTTGTTGTTGTTTTAAGTTTCCTTTATTTATTTTATTTGGGCCTCTGAGCCTTAAACTCATGCTTTTGTTTGGTTTTCGGTTTTGAGCCTTCCCTGTCACGGAAAAGGGCTTGGAATTAAAAACCAAACAAAGGCAAAAGCTGAGAGTCTAATGGCACTGCTAAGCTAAGCAGCAGGGGATTTGGCCCTCGTAAAACTGAAACTCTGAATGCCCTGGTGGGGTCTGTCCCCATGCCCAGGCTCTGATGGCTGCTTTGGCCAATCCAGCATGGCTTTGCCACTGTCTGGTGGCTCTGGGGACAGTTCTGCACAAAGTGGAAGTCACCAAGCCTGCCCACAAGGTTTCCATGAAGCCTCCAACAAGATTTACTCTGGATTTCATGCACTCTTTCATTAAACAAAAAAACACATTCCTGTTTTTAGAAATCCACTCACTTGGCCCAGCCTCTCCTTCCATCAGGGACTTCTCCTCCCACCAAGGTAACACCACTTCACTCCAGACCCAAATGGAAAGCAGCAGTTTGCTCAGGGTTTCATTCACTGGGTCCTGCCTGATTGTCTTCAGCTAACAACACGGCCTGTTGACATCTGCTGGACTGCTGCCTGCTTCAGAGCATCCCTCTGGCTCAGATGCTTCACCAAGCTCTGGAGATTGCCCTTTATTCTTATGGCTATTTGATCACTTGGGCAAATTCTTCTGGGATGAAGGAGCAGTGGGTACAGGGAAGCCACCACTTAAGGCAGAGAGGCAATGAATGCTTAAGGGCCTCAAAACCTCTGAGCTCAGCTCAAAGCTCATGCTTTGTTTCAACTGTGTGTCGCTTTGCAGTTGAGAGGAAATCCAGGCATTTATGAAACACTCTGCAGTTCAAGCTTGGAGCTGTGCTGTCCTGGCTGCTTGATCAATAGCATCTGGCTGAAGCTTATAATGAAAAGCAGGCAGCTGGCTGTACAGGGGTAAGAAACTGCTGTGATTTGAACTAGTAAGAGTAGGCTTAAGTCAGGGCAGAGACACTCAGGCTTCAGAATCCTCTGTTGTTCAATCACCCATCTGATCAGACCTCGGGAACAGTAGATAGCTGCACTGCACCATCACTGCCTCCTTTGCCCTCCTCTCCTCCCTTTGAAGAATAATTCATTTCTTATGTCTTATGTCCATGGGGTATATAGGGGTACAAATCCCCACAGCTGCAGCATGGGTGCTCAGAACCACAATCTGACCACATTTGTGGCTCAAATCATAAGCTTTAAGCATCTGATCATCTTTGATTCTCCAGCTCTGCTCAGGACCTCCAGCTGCCTCCATGGGGACAAAAGTAACTGTCTCTTCAGAGCCTGCATGGGCTCAGCGGGCTGCTTGTCCATACAGCTCACATAGGACAGGGAACACACAAAGTCTGTTTTCTTGTGTGCTTTTGATTCTTAAGGGTTAAGCTCATGTCTGGGCAGGGGAAGGGGACTTGGGGAATTTGGGCATTGGAATGCCAACCAAAGAGCTCTCTGAAAGACCCTGGGAGTTAGAATGAGCAGTGATGGCCTGGATAGGCTGTGTCAATCCCCCTCCTCTGCCCAAGGTGACTTTGATGTGGTTCCTGTCCTTAGGTGTTGACTCTAGGCAGGATGGAGTCAGCCATGGCATCAGCCTGGGAGAACATACCAAGGACTTCAGCCATGGAAAAAGAGGATGCAATGTGTTCCTCCTCTCTACCTTGCTTAGAGGTCCTTTGAGTGATGATGGGAGAGGACCGTGATGAGGCCAGTTTCATCTCACTTGCTTCAACAACCAGAAGTGTGATGCCATCCCTGCCTGCTAGTCACTCACTAACATTTGCCAAAGCTCCTAAATTCATCCAGGAAGGCTGGGCTTGTACAGCTCCTCCAGTACCACCTGCCAGCCGATTTGTGTTTTGCACACAAATGTTTTTCTTAATGCTCTTTATGTCCCTGATTAGAATTTCAAGAGAAGGTGGCATGCAGCAAAGGGCTGAGCTTATCCTCCATCATGGTTTCATGTTCCTCTGCCTCCTGCTGAATCGCATCATCCAGTTTGGAGCTGGAAGTAGTAAACTGTGGGGCCGAGTGAAGTTTTCTGTTCTCCAGAGTACTGTCTGGACATGGATTTCTGATGGAAGATCCATCCTGCTGCCTGGGGTGTTGAGGTCCTTAGGAATCATGTTAAGGTGGTGCTGACAAAGCGGGCCCTGCAGCACAGTGCCTCTAGCCTGCCAAAAGGGTAAGGAGGGAGAGGGGACACAGAGCTGGGATGTAGCAATTGTTCTATGAGCTCGAGCTTCATTTAGATGAAATCTGTTGTAGCCTGTCTGCAAGGATATTTTTCAGCCAGACACTGCACAGCTCTCCCAGGGGAGGTGGGGTGATAACTCTCCACCATCTACCACCTAGGACTATGCAAAACCTTTTTAACTGAAAAACCTTCAAAGAAAATCATCTGCAACTCACAACGTCACCAGCTTAAGCTCAGAAAAGCCGTCAGCACAGATTGAACAAGCTTCCTTTGGAAAAGTGCTTATGCAGCTCTCCATCTTCTGATATGCTGAGGGGTCTCAGGTCTCCTGCAGGTTGGGATTTCCAGGTGGTAGATGGGGCTTCTGCATCTAACTTTTCTATCTTCTGCTCTTTCATGAGGCAAGGACCCTGTGAGGACCTCCTTATCCTCTTCCCAGCCACCGATATCGATTCTTTCCATCCTTATTGCATCCTGGCAGGACAGAGCAGAGCTTCTGAAACAACCAGGCATTTCTGCCACCAAAGTGCTCCCTCATGGAAGGGCTGAAAACAAACCCAGAAACAAAATGTTTTCAGATGTTCTCTCATGGTGGCAGAAGTGTCTGATGGAGACAGATGGGATTTGGCTCCTGCTTCACAGGGCAGGCTGCTCAGATCTGCATTGTTGTGCAGAACAAGACGCCGAGTGAGCAATAACCAGCAATTTGTGGGCAGGGCGCTTGCCTGGGAACGCAGACCCAAGGGTTCACCTTCCCACTTATTTGAATGAGTGATATTATTTTAGGATGGATGGTTTTCTAGGGACCTCTAAATGAAAGGGTGGGTTACATTACCCCTCAGTGGGAAAATAAGCGTTGGAAGCTCAGCCTCCCCCCTTGAATGCAGAGCCCTGGCTTACTGAAACTTAGTGGCTGTTGCTGCAGCTTGGGGAAGCTTTGTGGTGAGACAGCCACTGTCCCAAGGGATGCTCTCACCCACCGTGCTCCATGTTCCTCTGTGAGGGACCCCTATACTTCACTGAGGCTGCCTGGGGAGGTTGTGGGCTTCTTATGGCATGCTAAAAGCCACCTGCAAAGTAGGTGGTCTGGTATATAGAATCATAGAATCTTTAAGGTTGGAAAAGATCGTTAAGATCACCTAGTCCAACCATCAACCCATCAAACATAGGGGTGGGTTGGCATCTAGCTCAATGCAGTCCCCACCTGTCATTGACAGCAAGGCTTCCTTAAGAAAAGCCAATGCTAACTCAGTGCAGGTCAGATTGGAAGAGTCACAGGCATACCTCCTGGCTGTGGACTTTTGCAAACACGTGACTAATCCCCCAGCACATATGCAACCCATCATGATTTACTACAGATGCTGACAGCAGTTGGTCTGCCCACGCATAACCCACGTGCCAGCAAAGACACACACTGAGCTGGGGCAGTCAGCTCCTCCTCAAAGCCCTGGGGATGAATGAAGAACAGGGCTGCCCTCCTGGGAAGGCAAAGATCACCTCCAGGTCCAGCAAACTCGAGGGAAGCAAAGTGAGCAAGACCCAGCACTTCCTTTGAGCAGAAATGCCCAGAAGGAGAAGACGCAGGCGAAAGAGGTGACATCAGGAAAGCACCTTCTGCCCTTTTTCCCTCCTGCCCTCAGCCACCCACTTCTTTTTGCCCTGCTTGAGTGACTTGCTGTGATGGCTCAGAGGATAAGAACCTCACTCAGATGATTTTCTGCACCACCACTTCTACGCACATTGTTTCTCCTAAGGATCCAATTAACCAGGCTCTCCTCCCAGCCATGGGCTGCAGCAAAAGCACGCTCTTTCTATTACTGGATGCATTCAAAGAAAATAAAAAGAAACAGCCCCAAATTTCTCAGAGCTGAGAGAGTTTGACCTCAGCGACAGTATTTTTACATAAAGCATTGGTTTTCAAATGATTCAGAACCATTCTGCTCCAATCATATTTTGCATGGGGCATAGAGCTTAACAGCCCACATCACACAGCCCTGCAGATTGACACCATACTGACTTCATTGTTATGGTTTCCCCATTGGAGAAAACCCTTTATCCTAGGAGATCCATTTTTTTCAGACCAGTGCCACTGGGGAAAAGCAAATATCTTAACACTGGCATTACTCATAAGGCAGCAATTTCTTTTTCCAATCAGTCCTAATTGCTTAAAAAATCAAATCTTTAGTTAAAAAAAACAGCAACACAACAACTACTAAACAGTGTCTGTCCTCCCCTATGTAAAAAGGTTTTAATTCTGCCCTTCACCCTCTCTGAAGAGCTAAAGTTCCCTTTTCTGTTCTGCAAGCTGGTTGTAATTTCCTCTTTAAAATGCCGTTGCAATGAGGAATGTGCCCTTATAAAAATAGCATTTTCACCTTCTGCTTCATCCAGACACAGAACGCCTCGCCGTAAAGTTGTAGCTATCCCTGCGTGACAGAGGGCTTCAGCCCTCCTGCTTCTTGGGAAGCCAGCTGCAAGCCTCCCTCCTGGCTGAGCCCTGGGCAGAAATGCCTCTTTGGCTGGCATCCAGCTGGCGAAGCTCCCTAACCCAGGGCTTTACCTCGTGCTGCTCGAGGAGATGAGAAACAAGGCAGGGTGCTGGGTGCTGGGATGCTGAAACCCAGCACAGCCATGGGGAGGGATCAGGGGATGGACCAGGGGATGGCAGTGGGTGATTTGGGATCGCATCAGCATCCCTGTAGGGCTGGGTGGTATGGTCCAGCTTGGAGAGCTCCAAGAGGAGGAGAGGGGCAAAGTGAGTTAAGGTAGATTTGAGTTTGAACACATGCACTAATGCACATTACATGCATTGCCCTGCTAGAGCAACCCCCCCCCGGGTGCACACACAAACCTCCTTGCAGACGCACACACGGGCGAGTGGGTTTTGTTCCTTTATTACACATCGCCCAGCAAAGCAGCGGCCAGCCCCGACAGGCTGCGGAGAGCTGCGAGTGGAGAGTCCTTCAGAGAGACTGCCCAAAGTGCAACGATATTCACATCTGGCAATCATTCCTCTGGACCTACAGCGGCTGAGCCCAGATGATGCCTCCAGTGCAATTCTAACCCACCCCCTGCAGACTGCAGAGAGGTGAGGGCACGTTTTGGACAGCCCTCCAAGGAGCTTGAGAGATGTGTAAGCATTTGACGCCCAATAATAATAAGCCTCCCCCCACCCACCACCCCCCAGCAGGCATCTCAGCCCCTACCCACCCCCACCCCCCCACCGAGGCACCCCAGGGCAACAGTGATGCTTCAAACCAGAAACCCTGACACAGGGTGAGGGTGTGGCTTTAGCTAACCTTCCCCAGCACTGACAGTTGAAACGCTAAGCTGCTTACAGGGGCTAATGGCCATATATCCGTGCTGTGAGGCTGCATCTTCCCCCCAGCTGCCCTCCTCTCTGCTGCCCACCTTTCTCCATGTCCTTAACCCAACACTCGGGATTCTCAGTTGCTCAAGCACAGTGTCTGCAGCATGGTCCCGCTTGGCTGCGGGGCACAGAGCATGAGAGCTGACTTCGGTATCCATCACAGATGGGATCCTGGCACAGTTCGGCATCCCACCCCTCCCACCCAAAACGTGCTCGGTGGCAACGTCCAAGTCCACGTGTCCGGGAGGGTTGGGAGCTACTGCAGGATTCAGAAAGAGGGAATGAGTCTGGTGGTCGACAGCTGCTACAAGGAGGAGCCGAACAGGATCGAAGTGGAGGAAGGAGGGGAAAAAAACCAAGAACAAACTCAAAAAGGAGACAAAAGGGGGATGCTGGGATTCAGGGGACGGATGTCTACCTTCTAAAGGCAACAGGAGAGGAAAGGGAGAGTTGGCGTTCGGTGGTTTGGCGGGTGTTTATTTTTTTGTGTCACTCACGATAGAAAACATATTCGGTGTAAGAGGTCCAGATCCTGTCGTCTGTCTGGTCATGGGCGAAGGCACAGGTGCCCGTGGAGTTGCAAGCCACCATGTGGAAGCCAGCATCGGCCAGTTTGTCAAAGGCTTGCTCCAGGAAGGTGAATTTGAGGTAGTACCGGGAGGTGTACCTCTCCGGGGGCCTGTCCGGGTCCCTGCTCTCATTCAAGGTATCTCCAAAAACCTCCTTGGCCAGCGATGTCTTGCCGCAGACCATGATCCGCGCCACCCGGCGGAACTTGGCATCCGTCTGGCTGTCCCTTCCCAGCGTGTAGGAGCCGCGGTAGCCGATGGTGATGAACCCGGCCCTGCGGATGTCAGGGCCAGCAGTGCCCACTGTGCCCGTGCCCCCGGCGCCGCCAGCCCCGGCACTGGGGAGTGCGGCACTGGCAGTGGTCAGGCTGCGGGCGGCATCGGCGCTGGGGGACAGCTCCTCGGGGTCACTTTGGCACGGGTCGTCCCCCAGCGAGTTCTGCTTGCTGAGCTTGGGGGCCAGCATCTTCACCAGCTCCGGCAGCATGAAGTACTCAGCCTCTCGCTGCAGCCGGCTGCGCTCCGGGAAGTGCTCGGGCAGCACCAGCTGCTGGTCCCTCATGTAATCCAAGATGTAGCGGAAGAGGAAGCCGTCCCGATCCACGAAGAAGCGGCCCTTGCTGTCACGAGCCAAGGAGCGGACGTTCTTCTGCGTGAACATCTCCCAGAGCAGCGAGCCCGGCACGCTGATCAGGGTGGGGTGCCGGGTGATGTAGACTTGTCCGCCCACATTGAGCTCAATGATTTCAGGGAAAGGCAAATCCTCGCTGGGTTTGGCACAGCCCGCGCTGTCCGCCAGGGCCATTGTGAGCTACTGCTGCTTCCCACCTGCAACAGAAAGCAGCGCCGCGCCTGGGTTAAGCTTGCCAGCCATCATGGTCCTACCAACCTCAAACCCAATCACACTCCTTCCTCACCTGTGAGCAGTATGAGATCAGGCCCCGTCCCTACGGCAGCCTGGAATTCAGCTCTCTTCCCTAATCCTTATCTTGGATTAGCATGCCAAGGGAGCAGGAGGGGAGCTAATGAACCGCAGGGCTGTCAGAAATGCAAATGTACAGGATAGAGTGGCTGTGCTGTTGGCACTCCTACTCCATGCTTGCTCCTGGAAAGTACACAACAGAGGCTCAGGCCAAGCTGGGGACTGCTGGGATCCCCCCAGGGGTCTGAGACCAAGCACTGCGCTGCAGACCCAGCCTTGGGTCAGATACCCCACATTCATGCACTTTCCACAGGCAAGTCGTTTATTTGACATTGCTGGACGCCCCAAATTAGTGTACACATAAACCTGGCTCAAGAGATGGGCTCTCAGTCCAGCCCACGCTCCGTGCAAGGGTTTAGGACTGAAGGGAAAAGGGGTTTCTCTGCAGCAGCCCTGGAAGTGCTGCCCGTTGCTCTGCCCGGTGTGATGCCAGCACAGCTTGCAAGTCGCTGCGCTCCCCGTGGGGCCGCGTCCCGCATCCAAAGGACATCAGCAAGCACTGCCACAACCCCGCGTCCTGCCGTACGGCTCCGTGCGAGCGGCACCAAAGGATCCTCAACTCGAATTACACAGAAATCGGAGTGCAAAGGCAAAACTCGCCGGTGGGGAGAGCTGAGGCTGCGTTTTGCCTCCGCGTGTCCTTCCACTTCATAGCAGAGGGACTTTGGTGAGAACGAGCTCTGAGCTCGGGCAGGGATGGAACGGGGGTCCCCCAGGCTCCCACCCCCGGCTCTGCTCCTCGGTGCCTTTGAGTCCGAGACCATTTTAAGGGGAGGATATGCACAGGTCAGGGGGGAGGACACACAAAGCAACCCCCCGTGCTCAGCGGCTGCGGAGCCGGAGCCGCTCCCGGGGCTGTTGGCGCTTCGGGGCCGCTCTCGTTCCCGGTTCCCCTCCACCCCCGTTACCTCCGCTCCGCTGGGCGCTGGGCAGGGCGGGCCCAGCAGTGCCGCTCCGTGCCGCTCCGCGCCGCGCTGTCGCTTCGTGCCGCTCTGCCCGCCCGGCCCTGGCCCCGCCGTTTTATGGCCGGGAGAGATGCGAGCGCCTTCCCCCGGCGGCCCCGGGCCCGCCTCGCCCCCGCCTTCTCTCCCCGCCTTCTCCCCTCGCTGAGCAGCCCCCAGCACTGGGCAGCTCTGGGCCGAGAGGGTGTGGGGGGATCCTCCTCCAAATTAGGGACTGGTCCCTGGTGCCCTCGTCCAGCAAGGAAATCCTTGTGGCTCCCACAGCGCAGTGGCACCGCGCACAAAGTGAACGCACATCCCCAGGCAAATGATGGCCAGGCTGCCCCTCGTCCTGCAGCCTGACCCCAGCCACCCTCCCGTGTCTCCGCATCTGTACTCCCTCCCCCCCCATTCCCATCGCCATGGGGTTCGAAGTGTCTCCGGCTGCACAGGGACGGCAGATCCCTGCAGCCACAGCACTATGCAGTCCTCACTGCTTTGTCCTCACCCGTGTTAGCACCCATGTCAAGCCTCATGGGGACACCGTGAGGCAAAACGTAGCTGCAAAGCCCTGACCTGAGATTATCTGCGATTTTATTTATGTGACATCTGTCACATTTTGTAAGGGCAGAAAGTGTAATTTTTTTTCTTCACCTGATGTGAAGCACAGAAAAAGTGCTCCAAAGTGAATAAAGAAACAAACAAACAACAGCAAAAATGTGGAAAGAGAAATAGGGACTTTTAAGACACTATAACACTGCTTAAACCTCAACGTTCTATTTCACCTGCAAATGATAGAACTAAGAAGAAAAAGATGTTGAGGTTGGAGAGTTGAATTCCCCTCTGTCGGTTTGTTGTGTAGTTTGATAAAAGGTGGCTATTGAACCTCATGAAAATGCTGTCTGGGTGTGGGGATGGATGGATGGATGGATGGATGGATGGATGGATGGATGGATGGATGGATGGATGGATGGATGGATGGATGGATGGATGGATGGAGGGATGGCTGGGTGGGTGAAGGGATGGGTGGGTGGATGGATGGAGGGATGGATGGAGGGATGGGTGGAGGGAGGAGTGTATGCATGGATGGATAGATGATAGAGATTACTTTGCTTATAAGGAAACTGAAGGACTCTCTTTGAAAATGGTCTGTGGGCAAGTTTCCCATCCCCGTGAAGGTGGGGAAACACTACAGGCCATCCTCCCTCTCACTCATCCTGGCTTACTGTGGACTTGCAGAAAAGCAAGATATGCAAGAAAATATCTTGAAACCAATAACTGTGCTTATCTCTAGCCAAAATCCTGGTGGCAGTTACAAAACCTTGTCTGACACTAGAGTGAACAGATGATGTGGAGTAAGGAGCTTTTGGGCCTATGCAGATGTGAGCAGCCAGATACAAATAACAGGCATGTTGTGAGGGCAGCTGGGCTTTGCATTAGAATTTTGCAGTGCAGCAAGGGCAAAGGCTCTGAGCCATATGGAGAAGAAAAGGTGGAGGGGGAAGCTCTGGAGAGTGTTTTAGCTTTTGGTTGCTGAAATACTTAAGTATCTCCTCCATTCTACCCACTACTAACTCCAGCTTTGCCAAAAAGTGGTCTTTTAGAGACCACTTTCATTAAACCTAGCTGAAATTGCAACAAACAAACCAACAATCAACAACAACAACAAAACAACAAAAACCCAACCCAAAAACCATTGGAGAGGGCAGAGGGAGAGGCACACTATCTCACACAGCACGCACACGTGTGTGCCTGTCCTGCAATCATATTAATCTTCTTTTCTTAGGGAAAGAGCCTAAAAATAGCCTGAATTTGATAGTACATTTGGAAGGCTGTCCTTGGGGGATAACTGGGAGGCTCCTTACTGAAAATCCTCTGCCCACAGCCCTTGGCAAGTTGGCATTGCTGTTGTTGAGGTCTTGGGAAGGAATGGAAAAACTCGGCCTTGCCCTAGATGCTCAGTTCATGGCTCCAGGCATGCAGCAAACTAGTGAAAGTGTGTTTTTACCTGTTGTCTGTGCCAATACATCCTGGAAGATTAAGTTCAGAAGGCTGAATATTAGATGGCTCTTTCCTCTCCAGTTGGTGTTCAGATGGGTTACGCTCATGTTGCCAATGGGGAAGCACTACTGCCTTCAGCAGGCCATCCAAGTGCAAACATACCATGTTGCTTTAGTGCTTCCCCAAAACTCGAGTTGGTGCATACATTTACACGATGTGACATGGGAAGCATCCTCTGATACCTGAAGCATCCTCTGATCCAGGCAGTGTCTGATGACATTTCTCGAGCAGTGTGAAGAACAAGCTCTGGAGGAATGGAAGATGTCTGGGACCGGAGAAGAAACGAGTGCAGAAGAAACCACCAAGAGCTTTCATAAACCAGCCTTTTCAAGTTCTTCCAGAATGAACAAAACAGAATTTGGGTCCCTCTCTGACTTCCTGAAGACTTTTATCAACCACAACAGTGGAACATGATTCATCCACATCCCAAGAGAAGGAAGGAATGGGTTTAATTTGTATCTGTTTGCATCCGCACTATTATTTACTGAAAATGTGGTCTGGCGATTGCAAATAAGGCACTGGCATAGCTTTCTGGCTGCTATTTTCAGCTCTTCGTGTTCTCTGAGCTTGGACATAATTTGTTTTGCCTTGCAGGGCCATGACCTCCTCGTTTGCAGGCTGGGGGGCCCTGCTCTCTGCAGTTACTATGAGCACTGCTAAATCCCCACTGTGCTACCTCACAGTTCTTTGGAATGTCTTTAAGGGTGTATTTCAAGGACTGAAAGGACTATAAACTGAAAAGAAGGCAAGTGTTTTCCCATTTTCTGTTATTTTTCTCAGCTAAGAAAGCAGAAAGTAAAAAAACATAAATCAGCTACAAGCCCTGGTCTTGTGCTACATCTTGTTGAGGGATGCTGTCAGAGAACTGATGGTGCCACATCTGCTTAATCAGTTTCTTATCTAGAGACAACAGGGAGAAAACACTATTTCAGTGATGGATATTTGTTGGAGTAGAAGTCCCATATTCCATGTACGTCAGAAATGCCCAGCTGATTGCACACAGAGGTTCAAATTCCACCCTGCTGTTGTTACAGTTCACAAATGAAGGCTGAGCACAGGGATCTTCTCTCTTCTTCCTCCCCATAGTATTTCTCTCAGCTTTCCTCTTGCTGATCCCACTCTGCAGACTGACTAGAATCCCACTGCAGGATTTCCAAGTGTCAGTGGGAATAGTGGAGGATCACAGGCAGGCAGGAGGAGGATGCTCACCCACCCTTAGCTCCCCACAGTTCACCATAAACCCACTGGAACCCCAGGGACAGAGTCCTGGCTTTCTCCTCCTTCCCCTCTCCTCCAGGAGCTGTGCAGGTCTGTGGGGAGGCACAGACCCATACACACATGAAGTTAACTGGAAGTGACCACCCCTGGAAGAAGTAGCCTGGAAACTTCAGCTATTGCCAGCTTCTATAAAAAGTGGTTAATCTGCTTCTGCTCGGCCAGGAGCTCAGGTGGCTTTGCAGCTCTGGGGACAGAGGGCAGGCAGCCACATGCATCTGACCCCAGCTGTCATGGTCCCGTTTGCCATGGCTACCAGACTTCAGGCTGGCATTTCAATAATTTACTTATACATCTTATCTTTCCCATTTTTAGCAGCATCTGCCAACATGTGCTACAGTTGTGTCCTTTCCATGACAGATCGGTTCGGACAAGGAAGGCGAAAGGCTGAGCTTAATGGTGCACTTTAATTGGCTTTTCATTATGAAGGCTCAAATGTCTTTGCGGCAAAGCACGGTTAGGAATCAGAAGCAGATGGGGATCAGGCTGCAAGCTCCTCCTGAGATGTGGGAGTTGCTGAAGATAGAAGTTTTTGTTTGGTGTCATCGCTGCAGGAGGGGCTTCTAAGATCAACTCCGGTGCTGGTGAAATCAACATCATCATCATCAGTGACTCCAGAGGTGACAGAAATACAGAATTGGAGCTGTGTTCTCATCCTGGTGTGGTATTTGTTAGCAGGAGCAAGAACATGCATAGCACTGATCTCATTTCCCCATCTGGTGTGAGGAGCTGGATGGCCACTTGGAAAGTGCTCAGTCCTAAAGCAGAGATGCCTCACGCTGCCTTTTAGAATCATAGGATCATTAAGGTTGGAAAAAAACCTCTAAGATCATGTAGTCCACCTACCACCAATGCTGTCCACTAAACCACGTCTCTAACTACCACATCTTCACAGTTCTTGAACACCTCTAGGGTGTCTCCACCACCTCCCTGGGCAGCCAGTGTCCAGCTACTCTTTCAGAGAGGTTTTTCCTAACATCCAGCCTTTTTTACATGACCTCCTTTGGGCTGGCAAGTTAAAACCATGATGTGAGACTCACTGTCAGAGAAAAGCCCTAGGGAAGAGTGCTGGAACATGGGAACTGGGAAAGTTGGGAATATTTCATCACACTTCTGGTGCTCAGAGGTTGTTGCCTGAGGGAGAGGGGGTTGGGAATGGCCCGATCAGAAACATCTTCTAGAAAGCTGCAGAGCACCTCTGAACATGGGGTCACTCTCATATAGGCACTTAGGTACTCTTTGCAAAGCAAACATCCTGGCACAGCGTTTCTAGGAGGCAGATCACTTACACAATGAGCTGGAAACAACCTGAGGATATAAATCTTCCTCCACACGCTCAGATTTTCACTCACGGAGGATATATTTAGGTGTTATATGGTAAGACCTGAGCTTGATTCACGCAACAGAGAGATGCAATAAGAAGGACCTAAAGTCTCAACCAAGGTAGATGGCAGGCGGGTTGCAGGAGGAACCTATGTGAGTCCTGCTGCAGACAGTCTGTTCCTTGGGCTCTGCCAACGCAGTGCCCTGGGGTGCAGATGCCATCTGGCTCTGCACATGCCTGTTTTCAAGCCAGGCTTTCTGCAAACCTTGCTGGCAGATTGCTTGCTTCATCTCAGCTTGGGTCTGGGACTGCATGAAGGAAGGAGGGTATGGGGAAAACAAGGCATGCCAGCCCCACCAGCTTCTATATTAATTCTAAAGATGAGAAAAAATAATAATCCTGTGGGCTAAATATGGTGTGGACACCTCACAAATCACCAGATAGCAAGGGGAGCACATGTTCTTGCAAAAGCACATCTGTGATTGCAGAGTTCCTGGACATGGTTTGGTTGAATTTGTGATGGGCGTAAAGATGAACTTCAGCTGTTCTGCCTCTTCTGATCTGTGGTCTGACTGTTTCATTCTGGCTGTTTCAAGGCCAGGTTGGATGGAGTCCTGGGCAGACTGATCCAATGTGTGGCAACCAGCCCATGGCAGGGCATTTGAACTAGGTAATCTTTGTTACCTTCCCAAGCCATTCTATGGTTCTATGATTTTTGTGTTCTTCCCATTGAAATCTGAAGGTGTTTGGTTATGAAGAGGGGAGAGATCAGCACTGCCACCAATATTTCCCTTCCCTGAGCATCCAGCCCAGATGCAATATGTACAGGCCGAGGTTTATTAGATGGGAGTCTAGTTATTGGTTTGTTTTCTTTCCTTTATTTCCTTCTTTGTTCCCTTTATTTGCTTTTATTTTCCCAATACCAAACGTCCTAAGCCATAAGTAAACCTCAACCCTCCCAACCTTTCCTGTGCTTCAAGCCCTGGACAATGCTTCCTCCTATAGGCTGTTGTGTTAATTTTCAGTGTCAAAGATTCATTCTTGCTGGAATAGCACAAGCTGCTATGGTCATAGCCTGCATGACATCCTCTAGGTCAGAGAATAGGACAAATTTTGAGCAACTTTGAAAACACAGTTTATCACAGCACAATAGTGGGGTGGTTAGGGAGAAATAAATAATGGTGGAATGGAGCTTGGCTAAATAGTCACTAAGGTGGTCTCAGAAGTGGCTGAGCCCTGCTCTGTACTCCCCAGGCTTTGGACTCAGGCTTAGGGGTGATGATAAGGCCTTGGATGGGATTCTTATCACATAGCACCCTGCTGGACCTTCAGCTCATGGTTTTGGGATCTGGGCAGGAGATGGGCAATGGAAACATTTCATTCACTCACCTCACCCAAGACTCATCTCTGCTTTAATTCACTCATTTCCCATCCAAGCATCACCTAACTGCCCTTAGCAAAATGCCACTTAAGAGATGTTTAACAAGTGGATTGAATCCACACTTAAATAAACCACAAAGTTATCTGCTGGAAATACAAAAGCTTTTGTTTCCTGGCATCTCCTGACTACTTACCATTGTGTTTCCATAGAGAGCACGTTGACAGCAATGCCATGCTACTCCTGGAGCAGGTGACTCAGACTTTGCCCTCACCTCACCTGCTTGCGATGCTCATTTGTCAGCCCTGCCATGCTTCTCACTTAAATTATTATCAGAAATGATACCGTGGCAATGCTAGGCAACCTGCATGCTAGGACTGCTGGGAAAAGCCTCTAGAAATCATGATGATGTTGAACAGTTTTCATCGAAAATATCAAAACCAGGGTCAGTGATCTCCTTTGCCCTTGCAGAGAGTAAAGCAGTGCTTACAGACTAAGAAACTTCCCAAAGATCATAGAGTCATAAAATCATTAAGGCTGGAAAGACTGATAAGATCACCCAGTCCAACCACCAACCCATGCTTGTGACCACTCTACACCACGTCACTCAGTGACACACTAATGCTTTTCTTGAACACCTCCGGGGACAGTGACCCTGCCACCTCCCTGGGCAGCCCATTCCAATACATTACCACAACCTCATGGACACTCCACAGGATGAATGAGGTGACCCAGGTGATGAACACCTCAACTTGCACCATCTCTCCTGCATCAGTAACAGGCTCCACAGCCCTGGAGAGAAACAAATGTTTGCCCTTTTCTTATTCTTTCCCTCCTTCCTAGCATCAGAAATGCCTCTGAGGCAGAAATGAGTTCACACTGATGATATGTAAGGGAGGTGAAGGGGATCATGCTTGATTGCCTCCCCCTCCAGAGGAATGCATCAGGAGCGGGGCCAAAAGCACAACAGCTGTTAAAGTCACAAAACTGTAGCCACAGAAGCATGAAAAAGTGCTGAATGGACATAAAACTGAATGCAGGAATTTAAATAAGTTTACTGTAATTACCCTGTAGCACATCTGGCTGCAGTATATGGCTCTCCCCTCCATCACCGTTCTGTTAGTGGCCTAACTTCTGATGTACCCTTGGTCTGTGAACCTGTCTCCTCTCCTTCAAAGAGATTTTACCTCCTCTGTAATAATTAATCTTTGCTACGGAGTAACTGTAAACTGAATTGACAGGCAAGGTCACTGTCCTCATTCTACACACCAGGACCCAATCACAGATGTGAGCAATTTCCCCAAGGTCACACTAGGAAGGGCACTGAGTGGGAAGGAAATCTCTTGCAGAGAGTGATGGCGAATTAAGAAGTGCTGCAGTTTGGCACTGAGCAGAAGCCAAGGCGTGTTGGAGGCTTTCCATGAACAAAATATGAGTTCTCCCCAGCCTGAATGTTTCAGTCCTTGATGTGAGTCAGGCTGGTAGGGACCCAGACACGGTTCTTCTGCAGGTGTGTGAGTCTTCTGCTGTTGGACCAGCTGTGTAAGGGTGGGAGGTGCTGCTTTGGAGCAGTTATTTCATTTTGAGCCAAAGACAGATTCACCGGGGACAGGTCCCTCAAAACTGCTCTTCTGACAATAAGAGGTTTGATGTCCATGACTCAGGATTTCCATTTTCTTGGAGAAGTCCCAGACACCTCTCTCAGTGGCACAAGTAGAAAATGGACCAGGGCCACCACCTGAGCCCCAAGCCTCCCCTCCTCCCCTCCTCCTTTACCCTTCATTACCTTTCCTCTCATAAAGCTCATCCCTTGCTGCCAATAAAGCCTTGGCAATGCCGATGGCAGCAACTGGATTTCGAAACCAAGGACAGAGGAGCCGTCCTGCTGCAGAGTGACAGTTTATTGCCCTGTGGCACTGCACGGACCTACTGTCAGCAAGTGGCAAACCAGCGTCTGTCAAAGCTTGATGCTTGGCATCACACGCTGAAGGAAAACATTCTGGATGAAACACTGACTAATTATTGTAAATGGTGAATGATAAAACTCACTTTCCCCTTAAGGGATGTTAAGGTAGGTGTTATCTTTAATTGCAGTCCCTGGGCAGAGAGAGGGGTTGCTTTGCTGGGAAATGTGTTTGGTCTGTGGTTCTGGTGCCTTCCGTCATGCTGAGAGGGTCCAGAAGGCACACAGAATACTGACCTGCATGAGTCTGTAATTGCAAGAAAGCACTCAAAGCTGTCACAGGCCCTAAAAGCCCAGCAGTGACAGAGCAAATAGTGGCCATATAGCCTCCTGGCACAGCATTGGCCCTATCCACCAGACTAAAAGCTCTGGAGAAACCTGAGCATGTGGTGCCCATCATGATCTGCAATCCAGAACAAGGACTGCATTGTTTGCACTGCCTCTCTGGTGTATGTTGAGTTCTGCTGGTGATGCACTAGAACCACAGAATCACAGAATATCCCAAGTTGGAAGTGACCCATAAGGATAATGGAGCCAACACCTGGCTGATGTTTCCTGCAGGAGAAAGCTGCTGCTTTTTGGATGAGGTGATACACTTGCATCTCCTGAGCTAGAAGCTTTTCAGAGGAAAAGAAAACTGGGCTTTAAATCCTGTTGGTTGGTAATGGCACTTTGAAAGGACATTCGTGCCACAGGATCGCTATGGATATTTTACTCTCAGTTGCTGCAGGTTTTGCCTATGGGAATTTAGTGCTAATGCAAAGATATTTTGTCTTCAGGAGAAAATGAGAAGTGCTATGGATCAAGAGGAAAGTACCCACTTGCGTCTCCTCCTGGGGTCTTCCTTTTATGTCTTGCAGGAGATGTTAAGGACCTGGCAGTCTGTCCTCTAACCTGGCTGCAGTTGGGTTAATCCCTTTGTGTTTGGTGCTGTTACAGGTCAATAGGGTAGAGAGAAAAGCTCTCCTGTGAGCTGGAATACCAGCTCCCTTTCTGCAGGATGCAGAGTTGAGTGCTCTGCTGCCTTGCAGTCTCCATCCCATCTTGCTTTATTGTTCATGTCGCCTTGAGGGGACAAAAAAAGTTGGTCCATAAACTCAAGATATTTGTCCTGCTGCCAGTGGCGATTCATAACACCGATCCATAACACCGACGCAGTTCTCTCCATACTGCAGATAAATCAGGAGGCTCCGAGGCCCAGGAGCTTTCCCAGCAGAGCTGGGCAGCACCCTCTAGTGGGATCTCGGCCTCTATCGGCTTCCTGCAAGTATCCCCTAAGAGCATAGCGAGGATGGGGATGTGCAGCCTCTCCTCCTGCAAGATGCTCAAGGGTATGCTGAAATCCCCAGGGCTGCTGGCGTGGAAAGGGGAAGATCCTTTTGGATTAGCAGTGGGGATGCTTGCAGACACCCCAGTGTCCCCAGGGACCATGACACATGCATAGGATTTATTCACCATTTCCAAAGGGGAATCGGAACCTTCCTGCTGAGGGCAGGCAGTGGTTAAACCCAACACCTGCTGCTCTGCACTGAATGCTCAATAAGCTGTAGCCATCCCTTCATTCTTTTTTTAACTGAATCCCATTTCCTCTCTCTCGGTGAGGTGAAGGGAAGGTTTTCCAGCTCTTGGAACAACTTCACATCTCAAGTGAGATGCAGCTGGAAGTGGAGCAGAGCACCCCGGGATGGTTCCAGGGCAGGCAAAGACGTAGGGAAGGCTTTGGGACCTCAAGGAGAGCAGAGCTGCCTAGCAAGAAGAAGCAAAGCAAGCTATGCCAAAGCCCGTGACACAAGCAGGAAGCCTGGAGGAACAGAAAACTACCCTGTGAGAATTTGCCATTAAAAGGTATGGGGCAGAATACCTCCCTACTCCTCTCCATAACAGATCACTTCTTCTTTTGACTCATTTTCTCTATCAGCAACAGATGCTAGGTGCTGACTTGATGCCACGGCTCTGATTTACTACGTTAGAGTGGTATGCATGTCGATGTGATCTCCCAGATCAGATACTGCCCGTACTGGTCTGACAGCCATTGATTCCAGCCCTCCCGGGTTATCTTTAGATAAACTCGGATTGATTTTTGTAAACCGTGGGGCCATTTGGCTGACCCAGATCCTAAGGCAGCGACATCCCCAGGGCGATTATATCTGGCCTGAAAAGACATAGCTTTGTGTTTTTTAATGCTTTGCCTCTTGGTTCACACACTGCCCTTTTGTTCCCAAGCTCCTTTCTGAGCATTGCTGCCACATCAATAGAGAAATAAGTTCTGGAGATTTTATGGGATACAGAACAGAACAAATGGCCTCTCCTAAAATATTTTCTTTCTTTCATAAATCTTGATTATGCCTCTATATCCTTCCCAGACATATGAAACAGCTCTGAATCCAGCTGAAATTGCTGTTCTTTTTTAATTTATTTATTTTTTTCTTTCTTTAACTCCACATAGAGTGCTTCTATTTCTTCTGGGGTGAAGAGCTCAGAAAAGAGCCATCTCACACACATGGCATGTTTGCAAGGCCAGGCCTGAAATGATGGTATCCTGACTGTGGGTCTCTCTGAAGCTTGGGTCCAGTGGTTGGTGAGATGAGCACAAAGATGCAGGGAAACGCTGAGTGCATAAATCTGAGAGCATCAGATAAAGCCAGTGGGAGATCTTGCTCCGTCCTCAGTTTGGGCCCTTGGAGTAACACTACATCTAAGAACTTTCTACAGTGTGGAACCTGGGATAGGTCATTCCTTAGCCTTTCTATTTGTTTTTACCAATCTCAGTGAAGAGGGATCACTCTCAGACCACAGACACAGCTCAGCTCCCACTGAGCACAATGGTGAATGGAGAAGGGAGAAGGAAGAAACCATCCCTAGTGCTGGCCAAGCTCCAGCATGATGCCTAGATTTATCCTCATGTTCAGGAAGGCTAACAGAGAGCAAAAGACAAACAGGCACCTTGATTTACCAGTGAGATTAAGAGCACGTTGGCAGAGCAAGAACATCTTTATAAAAAATGAAAAAGCAGGCGGGTGGAAAGAGCAGTGAAGATGAAGCTCCACGAGTTATCTGGGGCATGCAAGATAACCATCAGCCCAGCAAAAATGTGAGAGTAGAGCACAGGAGGTGGAAACGGGGAAAAAAACAAGGCATTATGTTTTATTAATTATACCATTTTACATTTAAGCAGCTTCTCCTTACAAAGAAGAAGGACGGTGACACGCATGCCTGTTTGTACAACCTGACCACTGAATTCATCCTAAATCTGGCAAGGAGCAGGGACCAGAAGGCAGGTGATGAACTCGGGTCATGGAGAATGCCTTGTGCTTATTCTTGTCCATACATCCTAAAGACACCCCCAGGTTCTCACCATGCCCTGCAGCTGAAACTCCATGGCACAAGGCAGGCAATGAGAAAAGCTTGTCTAAATTCACTTGGGAGGCCCACGGTGTGTTAAGATTCCAAGTTCACCCTCCCATGTAGCAAGGCTGGTCACATCTGGTGGATGAAAGCGCATCTTCCGTCTCTTGCAAGGGACCCTTTAGCTCATTGTTCCTCTCATCTTCTCATTCTCACTTCCAAACATTTAGAGAAGAAGGGCTGCTTAAAGTTTGAGAAGTAGAGCATCACAAAGCTAAGAAACCCCAGTTCTGCAGCTGCCTCTGCAAAGCAGAAATCTGTCCCTTAATGTCACAAAGAAGAGAAACTTCTATCTGTGGCTGCAGAAGATGAAGAAGAAATGAAGGATGTGAATCTCCCCAAATGCTTCAGATTCAGTCCTGGGTAGAGGAAAGCAAAAGAAGTCATCATGTAAATTGTCTCTTCAGCTTTCAGCTCTCATCTGAATCGTAACTCATCTTCATCATACCTTCATCATACCATCAAGGACCATGTTGTAGCACACTGTGCTTCCAAGTGGGAAGGAGGACAACAAGCCAAAACAGATGGGATTTGATCCTGACATGTATGAAACTCTCTCTATTCCTTTTGGGTTCCCAAACTTCTGAGCAAGATTGGTGCAGGAAAGAGGGCAAAACACATGGGAGAAGGAATGAAGGGCTTGGGAAAGCCAAAGCAGAAGAGCTGATGGGGGCTTAAGACTGGCTGGGATGCTATGTAAGCATACCCTTACCCCACAACATATTCCCAGGCAGACTTCAACAGGGAGCTGGGAATTAGCAGAGCCGTGATGTGGTACAGGTTATCCAGCCTGCTGGCCACTGGCCACTGCAAAACTTATTCCAGTTTTACAGCATGAGCACCAATGGTGTTGTAAAGTCGCTAATGCACCTGTGTCTTACGACACTGGTTTGGTTTTCTTCTGAGGATCACCCAAAGGACCAGAGAAAGTCTTTTTGAGAAGTCATAGGATCATAGAATCACAGAATGGCTTAGGTTGGAAGGGACCATAAAGATCATTGAGGTTCGTGGCCAAACCACTGCTCAGGCTGCCCAGGATCCTAGCTGTCATTTCTTTAGGGGCAATGGCAACAGCTGCCCATTAAACATCAAAGTAGTGCTGTGGGAATGCAGGCTGTCTAAGCACCAAACATAAAATTTGACATCAAATGATGACTACAGATTCCCACAGCAGAAAATTAAATGGTTTGAATTCTCTGCTGTGCCCCGCAGCAGAGAAATGTATTTCTATTCCCTCTTTTTGGATGAGAGAGAAGAGGAAACTGCTGCAGATTTCCTATCTGGTCTGGCAGTGAGATACTCCAAATTGTGTATGTTTTTGAATCCTTGAGCCTGAATGTTAAAATAATCAAAATATTGCTGCATTTGGAATTGGCTGGAAAAATGAATGCAAAGCACACTGTATCTCCATTGCATTTCCCTTTTCCTTACCAGCTCACTTGGACATGCAATTTCCTAATTTCTCCTTGCGTGAAAGCTGTTTAAATACACCCTGCATTTTTAGAAGTAATTCATTAGGATTAAGAGTCTGCAGCAATTGAGATTAATTGGCCATTTGCATCACTCTTACAGCTGCTTCATCCTGTTTGCAGATGCAAGCAGGGAAGTACATGCCAGCAAGGCTTGGTGTTTTTGAGGTTTGTTTGCTTTTCTTCCCCAGCCTTCAGAAAGCTTGCTGTATTCTCTGCTTAAAATACAGACTTTGATTCCTCAGTGTCTACATCAGCCATGAGACTCCAGGGAAATAATCCAGGGGAATGCTCTGTCTGGGCGCTGGTGCCAGAGACTGCAGTGCTACAAAGCAGCTTTCTGCCTGGGCAGAGCAGCAAGCCTATGCTAATACCTTCTTTCCTGCATTATTCCTGGAATTTTACTCTGGCTCGTTAAACCTCCCCCCTATTCCTGGTGGAACTGGGGCTCCATCTGCATCTGGGTGAGATTTGCTTCCTTGTTGCACTCATGCATGGAAATCTTCCCTCCCCCTGCCTCCCCTTGCCGCCTCTGCAACATTCATGAATAATAGCAGAGTTGTACACAGCTGGCTGGAGGAGAGACAATCCACCCTGTGAGCAGCAAGAGGCTAAGAAGTTTTGTCATGGATTTTTGTCTTTTAATTTTATGGAAATGCTATTCGTAGTGATAATGCACAATCATGAATGGAAGCCCTGGCATAGCATCTTTACTGTCTCACAGAAATGCAGTCCTGCTGCGTGGCATGATCTTATTTTTCTCTCTTCTCTCTTTGCTCCATCTATTTTACCCTCCAGAGTGCACTTAATGTCCTCAAAGCTCACAAATTAAGTGAGCTCTTTTAGCCAGGCACAAAACACAGCAGGAGTGTCACTGCGGCCCTACTTGGTTGTGTTTGGCACACACACAGCCTCGGTTACCTCACCAGTGTACAGTCCTGATGCCACCATTACATGCTGGAGAAGGAGAAATGATCATAGGTCACATTGTGCTGTGACTCGCAGCATCCCAGTCCCCATCAGCTCCTGGTAAATGAATAGTTCAATTAAGTCATTGCCTATTCCCAGTGGCGACTTGCTTTTTTATGCTGAGCTCTCCTGGAGGCAGGAGAAGTAGGGCATGGGTGTGTGTCAGTTACAATGAAACACACAAGCTGGTGCAGAGTTTTGAAACAGAGCCTCTCAGTGAATGATCAGGATTGCTCAATGGGAGCAGGGTACGTTTAAGTCTGCCGAACTTGGGTCTGAAGATAAACGTTAAGACAGAATGCAGGTTATGCAGGATGGGTTGGTCTGCCTTCCTCGCAGTTAAGGCTACTCTGCAAACTTCAGCTGATGTGGTTTCCAGGTGTTTCCTGGCACCTTCATGTTGCCCATCAAAGGTGCCAAAGGTTCATGCCCCAGGTGCATCTAAAAAAACTGACACAAGGAAAGATGCAGTTCCTGAAGTCAAGGAAGAAGGTCATGTAGGCCAGGACCAGAGCGTTCCTTTCTCAGGCTATGGCCATGGGGTACTCCAGGATTAGGCAAACACCAAGCTCACTTCTTTCCTAAAATACTTCCACCAAAAGAGCACACCAGGTTTCCTCCCCAGCTGAGCATCACAAAGGATGAATGGATGGATGGATGGATGGATGGATGGATGGATGGATGGATGGATGGATGGATGGATGGATGGATGGATGGATGGATGGAAGAACCAACCTTTCCAAAGGAACCTTGGGACAGCTTCTCCATGTTTCTTTCAGATCCTTATTCCTGGCTCTGGATTATTGCTTTTGTCTCCTTGAACATGGACTTTTGTTTTTTTTTCCAGGCTAACACCTGCATCGGTGCCTTCTCCAAATGTCTAACCTCTAACCTTCAGCAGGACCTGACTTAGAATGAGAGGCAATGGCTTTAAGTTGACCCAAGGCAGGACCAAGTTGGATGTTAGGAAAATCTTATTCTCAGGAGCAGTGGTGATGCATTGGCAGCAGAGTCACCACGGCTGGAGTTGTTAAAGAAAATGGCAGATATAACACTGAGTGACATGGGTAGTAGGCATGGTGGAGACAGGTTGATGGCTGGATTAAATGATCTAAGAGGTCTTTTACGACCTTAATGATTCTATGATTCTGTGAGTTACTTAATATTCAAGTACATCCCAAGGATGCAGCACAAGGCTTCCTTTATGCTTGAAGCTAAATCATGAATTTCAGTTATGTCTTGATCATTGAAGGCACATAGTGTGTCACTGGCATTGTGTCTGGTTCCTAAATCTCCTTCACATTTCTGAGATCTCTCATTGAAGGAGGAAGAATTAGGAGACAAAGAGACGAACCACATTTGTTCCTCATCTGGCACTTTGACTTAAAAGAGAAGCAAAATGGAAATGGAGGGCCGTTTCATTTTGCCTTGCTTTTAGTCAAAAAGACTTCACCACGCTGCTCAGATGCTTTGCTTGCACCTGCTTTCTGCAGATCTTGACATCTGCATGAGTGATTTCCTGCCCTGACCTCAAGATACCCGCTCATACGCTACATTCAGATTTTTCAGGCTTCCTGTTTTTCTCTTCAAGCTTTCATTTTACCAGCAGTTTCCTGTTCTAAGACTCCTTTACAACTGAAATCCTACGGTTCATCCTCAGCAAGACGCGGCTGGTAAAGTCTTTGAACAATTTTCCTTTTGCTATCCCTCTCCTCCCTTCTGCCAGCTGCCTGGATGAGCAATGTGAACCTCAGTGCAAATCTCCAGGTTTCACCAAGATCTTTAAGTATTTCTGGTGCTCTGTAGGAAATGGGGGTTAAGTAGCTTGGCCACAGGGAGCTATTCATTTACACTGGTGGAAAGGACTGTACTTTCTGCATCAGCGTATCAGCCAGCAGCGAGCCCTCCATTTTTTGGCTCTCAATCAGTTACTTTCAGCTGCAGCTCAAAGGCTATTATAAATGTATTACTGAGCCTAAAAGCACCAGGGTTGGGTCTGGGAGCTGCCATGCCTTCTTCTGGAGGTCAACGCCATCAGAGAGGTTGGAAAATTGATAGGGACTGAAGAAACAAGAAAACCCCCATGAGGGATTGCATTCAAAGAGATGCTGTGGCAATGGAATCATTTTAGCAGCAAATTCTTTCTCTCCCCCCTTCTCTCTCTCTCTTATTTATTTATTTATTCGTCACAGCCACAGAAGAAAAGGGTTTTAATAATTGCGGATGTGATTTCAAGCTTGCTGATCCTGTGGCCGAGCTGAAATCTCCATCGCTATTGAAGGTTCCATTTGTTTCAGTTTGTCACCAAGCAACTCAATAAATTTTGGTAGCAGCGAGTTGCTCTCACAGAACATTCAAACTGAGTTTTCTGAATATTACTGTTACTGTTTTCCTGCAGGCTGTCATTTATTCCTAATTCTTACTAAAATGTTTGCATTAAATGCAACTCTTTAGCTGTAGCCACTGTGTGTATTTTCTCACCACTAATTCAAGGACCATAATATAACTACTGGTTATTTCCCCGTGTTTATACAGACGTGAATTGACATCTCCCCTCCTATAGGGTTGGATTTGACTTGCAGGGGAAATACAGCTCCAAGAGTTTTAGGTCTGACAAATTGCTTTTAGCCATTATTCTATTTGTCTGCCCGTGGACAAGGTCCTGTGGCTCAAGATGCTATGATGACTTGGACCATAGAAAGAGTATTGTTTTTGAAGAATTATCTCTTGTATTTCCTTACAGAAATAGTTAGCTATCCAGTGCATAGATTATCACAGCAAATAGATATTGGCTGCTCTGGAACTTTGCAGTTCTATTTATTTTTAAACTCTGCTTCAGCCATCAGTTTTGACTCCTTAGTCCTTGGAAATGTTGATATATCCAAGCTACAAAGTGCTGTACAGCCTCCCCCAGAGCAGAGCAATTTGGATGGCTTCCCACCTCACCAGGGCCATGTATGGGAGCAGCCTGGCCTAGTACATACCCTGGCTGGGATAGGTTTATTCCTGACAAGCACAAAGATAACAGATGAGTAACAGGTTTTCTGTGTCATTCACTTTTTTGGTGAATGAATATGTTGGGCAGTGTTCTGAAGCATGAGGAAATGTGAACTTTATAGACCTTTTTTTCCAAAGTGAAACGCATCCCTTGCATTTAATGCATACCTCCCAAGTGATGGTTTGAACAGGGATAGTTTCATTGTGTGCAGGATACACAGCAGTGTCCTGCTTACCCTAGGGCAAACTTCTCAAGTTTATTACATTATCTAACACTCACGTTATCTGCAAAACAACAGAGACCCTTATCAGGGTCAGTGTAGGGGGGATGTATCTCACCAGTGTGCCAGGAGATGTGGGAATCGGCTCTCTGGCCTCTTTTATTTTATGTTTTTCACCAGGAAGAACCACGAACACAGTAGAGCCATTGCAAGCACATCTCACCATGGCTTCTCTCTGGAGCTCACTGGAAAAAGAGGTGTTCAACCCACAGAACAAGAGGCTGCTGGAAGCCATTCATGTCTGGAAGACAGGGAAGAAGAAGAAGATGTCCATTCTCTGTGTATCGGGTAAGTACCCCAATGCAGTAAGAAACAGGCTGAGCTGCAAGGCCAGGGAGGCTACATGGAACTCTCCCTCCATCAACAAAATATCACCTTTATTACCATTTCAGTAAAATCTGTTATTAGAGCTCAGCAACAATCATCCTCTAACAGAATATCTCCTGTGGTCTATGCATTTTGGGTGACATCATCATTCTACAGCACCTATGGAGAGGTTAGCATAGATTTTTTTTACACATGTACAGGGAAGACACTCTCTTGACCACAAGCTTCTACATAGAACAGCCACATACTATGGGATTCCTTTCCAACATTAGTCACAGTGTTTGGCTGAAATGATGTTTCAATTCCTTCTATAATCAATGGAGGGCAGGAGGAATATCTTCAAGGGATGGTTCAGCCACACTACAAGTATCATCTAAAAACCGTGTGTTAACCACGTAACAATCCATGTCTCCCTTCTGAAGATATCTAGATCAGATAGGAGATCTAAATCATAGCCAGAATGAGGTACAGTGAATCCAACCCAGATGAACAAAGATATGATTGTGAGCTGATCTGTACTGGAACTGATACTTTATGGGAGCACAAGTTTTCATCTTAGCACAGATCCGACTCTAATAAGAGAGCAATTTTGGTCCCTGTTGTAGGGACTGCAACGCGGCATTTAACTAGTATAAATCCTATGGAAGTAGGGTCCCATATTCCTATCACCACTGGATCTTGCTGAAATATTACTTGTGCATTACATACAGCACCACGGCCAGATGTATAACTTCTAGAGATTATTGGGAATCTCTCCATTGAATTCAAAGTACTCAGACTAAGGCCCCAGAGAGAACTTCCAGTCTGTAAAATGTTCAATGAAAAGCCTCGCAGCAAATCTCCATACTCTGCTCATAGAAGACAGAATGCACAATTGGTGTCTGTCTGTCCACTCACATTGTGCAGTTGTGTACTGGGCTTATGATAACACCGTCAGGGTTCGTTCTTTCTTTTTTTTCCTGTCCCTCATTGCCAGTGGATGCCTTGAGGCCAATGCAGCCATTTCTGGTGAAGGTCAAGGTAGACCGAGGAGAGCAGTACAAGATGGCATACAAGTGGCCTTTAGCAGAGCTGAAGCTTGTGGATGGCAAAACCCTTGATCAGGTAAGGATGATTTTCCTTTTGTGACAAAGAACAGAACTGATCATAGGGGGGAGAAATGAGTGTGAAACTAGAGAGGCACATGCCAGGATGCATAGGGAGATTTAGGTCCCTTGTCCATGCATTTGAATATAGGAAAGAAAGAGCAGCAAGAGGGCCTCTTACCTGATCTAGGAGTGATAATTTGTGGGAAAGAACCTCCATAGAAAGAAATTTCAAAGCCCTCTGCCTTCAGTCTCAGCCATTTCCCAGAGTGGGGTGAACAGAGGCATCTCTGTCTGTGCCTGGTTCCTCCATTCTGCTTTGGGATTTCTTGTTCTCCTCTTTCACAGAGATACACACGTCAAGGAGTCTGAAGCAGAAATGATGTCCTTCCTCCTGAGTCATTCACTCTTTTTATTGGGAAAAATCAGGCTAGTTAAATCCCTGAGTAAGGTGAGCAACAAATTGCTGACCATTGCATTGACAAAGTTTCCAACCAAATCAATGGGAAACTGCCCTGGAACTGTGATCTCAGGTGGGGCATCTCCTAAAGCTCTTTGCAGCAGCACCAAGGCTAGATAGACAGGCTGCAGTGTTTTAGCCAGATCTCCAGAACTAGCAGAGTATGTTGTCAGACTCATCTGTTGATTTATGTTGACAAAGGTTCTTGACAAACTTTTGCACAGAGCCTCTGAAGATTAAGTGGAGACTTCTACAGAAATAAGTATTATAGAGAGCTGGAGTGTGCACGAGTCAGTACTTTTAGGGGGACATGAAGACTTTTGGAAAAGGAAGAATGGATAAGATATTCCCATTTTGCTGCTATTGCTGGTAGTGTTGTTAAAGTTATTAAAATTAAGGTTTGTTTGTTTTTTTAATTTATGTGAATGTTCCAGGGGCCTTGGTGCAGTGCCTGGGTTTTCACAAGCATAGAAATAAATGAGAAAAAGAGCAGCTTTCCAGTTCTACATCCAGGGCAAATAAAGTACATCTGCACAAGTGTGTCTGAAAGGCAAATCACACATGCGGGTTTGCAGGGCATCTTGATCCTGTGGTTAGAAATGACCTGATATTTTCAATGTCTAACATCTCCCCATGCATGATAAAATACATGCTGTCATCCTGTCTAATGTGCTTTGGCTGCTGAGGAGTGAGTTAGTAGATACCTCCCAGATTGTTAGTCCTTTCCCCTTTATGAGATAAATGGATCGTACCCTATTTTACAGCCTTTGTGTATTTTTCAGTCACCTCCTACTGGGAGGCAAATCAAGAACTTGTTTGTCCTTCTTACAACTTAGATTCCTAGATTCCTGCCCAAAGCATCCTGTTTCCAGTTGTGCTGTGCCACACACTCTGTTCATTTCCTCTGCAGATGTAATTTTAGATTGCAGTCACCTCCCCTGTAAATCTTCCTTTGAAAAGATGAGAGGCAAAGGCCCTAAGCTGTGCCACAGGAGGCTCAGGTTGAATTTTAGGGAAAATTTCTTCTCAGAAAGAGTGGTGGGCTGTGGAACAGGCTGCCCAGGGAGGTTATGAAGTCACTTTCCCTGGAGGTGACCAAGAAAAGGGTCAAAGTGGCACTGAGGGACGTGGTGCAGAGCAGTCACAGGCATAGGCTGATGGTTGGTCTAGACAATCTTAGTGTATCTCTCCAATCTTAATGATTCTGTGTTTCCTGTGGGCAGTTTAAGCAGACCAACCTCATATTCTCTTCTTCTATGTTGACTCTACTCCATTCATCAGGACTGCAGCCCTCTTCTTTGCCTCTCATAGGCTGAATTCAACTTTCTTGAGCACTGGCAACCAGAATTGTTCCTGTCATTACTAGAATAGGAACCGCTGCCAAGCTGAAGGTGCTGCACAAGTGCCCACGGCATGTTGATATCTCTCACAGTCCCACCATGGAGACCCCAGCAAGATCCCCATTGCAGCCCAGTGCTGAAATCAGCACAGACTTCGCACAGCGCATTCCTTGGCAGGTCCATAAAATGCAGACATGGATTTTCTGTCTGGCAGTACTGACCCCAGCCTATGGTTCTGATGCTCAGTGCATACAGCAGGGCTTGGTTGTCAGTCTGCTCCACTGTGCTGGGATCCCTGGCACCAGCAAAATCCTGACATTGCAAGACCAGAGATGCTTAAATCTACAGCTCCCTTGACCATAACAGTATTAATATTTATGAAGCGATTAACGGCTGTCTCCCTGCTTTAGTAGCTCCTCATAAGGCATGCTATAAACCATGCATGCTGTAAATCCCCCCCAGACGTCATTGCTCTGCACTGTTGCAGGGACTGCTGCAGAGCATTGCAGGGTGTGATGTATTGCTGCAAGGTGTTTAGAAAGCATCTATTAAAGCACTGTGGGACTGTGTGAATCCTCACAGATTCTGCACCTGTTAGTTTAGTATCAATAATTACAAGCATAGCTTCTGAGTTCTCCAGCAGATGGGATCAGGCTGTGTTGAGAGCTAATGAGACAGCGCAGGAAGGAGTTTCTTTCTGTGGGATGTTTCTAGTTCAGCAATCACCCTTATTCTCTCTACACACGTACATAATGTAGAGGCAAATAAAAACTCCTGAATGGCTGTAGTTCATCATCCGTAAGACTACATTAATCGGGAATACATATAGAGATATTGACCCTTAGGTGAATGAAAACCACATGGAGAAATGCTGAAGATGTTCTTCCAGCAAGAAGTAAAAATGCTCCCACAGTCACTATGACGTGGAAGGGTGTTGCCTTCTGACCATACATCTGGCCATTTAGAGAGGAGAACATGCAGTTCAAAAGCTGGGCTCGAATTGTTAGTCCTGCCCTTCCTGGAAGGATGGAAGGTCATCAGGAGATACCAGGTGATGTGTGCATAAACCATTAGGAAATCTGGGACAGTAGGTCCTTCAAGGGTTGTTAAACACAGTGCTGTGGGTGCAGCCTCTGGCTCAGTGAGTTGCTAGGTCATGGGCTGCTGGAGGCTGCCAGGCAATCCTGAAGGCAATATAATGCTGGGCTTGGCCTTTGAATG
This sequence comes from Excalfactoria chinensis, assembly GCF_039878825.1. Classification (NCBI taxonomy): domain Eukaryota; kingdom Metazoa; phylum Chordata; class Aves; order Galliformes; family Phasianidae; genus Excalfactoria; species Excalfactoria chinensis. The sequence goes on from NC_092828.1 coordinate 74,892,516, forward strand.
CTTTCCTCCCAAGCATCTGCTGGTGGCTGCTGTCAAAATTCATCAGCATTAATCCACCAAAACCTGCAGTAAGAGGTGAGAGATTTATGCAATATGAAACTAAATCAGTGTGCTGCAGCAGGATACCAGGGCTGGATGAGTGCTTGGTCTGACCTATCCTGAGTGTCTTGGGATCCTTTTCCAGGGTCAGAATTACTATGCATGCTGCTATTTGCAGTGCTTTTATCACGTCTGTGATTATTTGCAAAGTGCCTAATGGTACAGTGGTATAAGACCATCCAGTGGTAGATTCCATGATTGTATGATTCCAGATGCATTTTTCCTCCTAGTGCACAAGGTGTTTTCACAACATTCAGTACTGTCATTAAAGTGAACTATAACCTGTGTTAAGTGTATGTGGTGAGGTAAACGGTATCTAATTGATGAAGTAATTATTTACATCTAGGTGAACTTGGATTTTGACCTGCAGTTCGATAAGATTTACAAGTGGACTGCAAGCAGCTTTGATGAGAAGAAAACCTTTATCAGATGCTTGTGGAAGCTGAACCACCGATTTCTCTCCAGTGCTATCACATTTGTGAATGTCCACTCCTGTTCAGTGGAAGGTAATTCATTCCTTGTCACATTTAGAGTGCTGATTTTTGTTTGGTTCTTTTTCATCATCATCACAATACACCTCTATCGTTGATCCTTCCATGCTCTTGACTTCTAGTGATTTTGAATGGTCACTCAAAGATGCAAATGAAATACAGACGCAAACATCAATTTTAGTATCCAGTCCACAACTATTGGTACAGTTGATAGAAATAAGCCTATTCATCCCTGAAATTTGTTCAACACATTCCTACACAGAATCCCAGAGAGGTGAACAAGGAAAAAACACAGATGTCAGATGTCCATTCTTTCCCTGAGAAAGCTGGCTTTCCTTTATATCATCCATGAGACTTTCCTTATTCTATGCTGTGATCTTATTCAAGCAGACTGAGTCTGCTGGATTCATGTCACTTGTAACACAGGATTGGACTCAGTGAGACCTCAGTGACACAGAGCTGATGAAATGGCAGAATGAGACAGCTTTGGCCATATCCACATCTTCTCTTGTCCACACAGGGAGGCAAAGTCTGCAGGAGGACAGGAGGGACACTGCAGTGACTGAGAACCAGGAGGAACTCAGTGTGTACCAGGAGATGACACCAAAGGAAGCTGCTGATGTCTTGAAGCTAATGGAGGAGCATGAGCCCCTTGTAAACAACTCCATAGCCTTTGCAGAGCAGCTAAGCAGGGATCTTCATGTGCTGGATGAGGTGAGGGACAAGGGCTGTGATTCAACAGAGAAAAAGTTGCCTATCCTGAAGGAGAAATAGGTTGGGTCACTGGGTATTGACAACTCCTTCATTTGCTAGAAGCTCTCAGACCAAAAGTTGTCTTGATGTCCCAAAAGACATCTCACACAGGAGTCAGAAGGATGCCTGTTATGCACAATGAACAAGTCACAGAATCACAGAATGGCTTAGGTTGGAAGGGACCTCAAAGACCATCCAGTTCCACCCCCCTGCTATAGGCAGGGCTACCATCCATTGGATCAGGGACCAGGGTCCCATCCAACCTGGCCTTAAGCACCTCCACGGATGGGGTGTCCACAGCTCTCTGGGCAGCTGTGCCAGTTCCTCACTGCCCTCTAAGTGAAGAATTTCCTCCTGGTTGAGGAAATATTCTAAAACATACTAGAAGCCACAAACTCTAAACTCAACCTCCTTCAGCTCCAATAGTTGCTGTATTCCCAATTTGTGTCTCTGTATGACTTATGCTTGGAAACTTAAGTAGTTAATCTGGAAAATGGAACTCCTGATGTCTGTTCCTGCTTGCTCTCCTACAGGCACTTTGTGCCTCCATTTCCCAGCTGTAAAATACACTGCGAGGGCAGCTAATAAAACTCTGTTAAGCTCTTTGAGATGAAAGGCACTGTTGAATACATTACTTTAATGCCCTCTAATGAATAAACATTGCTTACTTTTAATACAAATTAATTAATGAGATGTTTCTATTTCTAAAGCTTAATCTACGATATTGAGGGTAATTAATACCAGCAAGTTAGGCTAGCACATGCATATATTTAAACATTTTTCCCCCCACATCCCAGTGATAACACCTTGTGCTTCTCTTCCAATGCTAATCAGCCTCTGCTAGCCCAGCTCTTCTGGTGAAAAAACACCATGACCAAATTCAGAGAGCTCTTTGGGGGCCTTGGGGGGAAGGAGAGCATGGCTGGGCACCTGGGAGGCCTGATTCTCACACTGGTATCTTCATATACTCCCGGGATCCCTGTGTGCATCTCCCAGCAACATTGTTTGCTGTCTAGCAGGAGAATGGTACCACTGCTCAGGTGGAGATGCTCCTCGGGACCTTGTGCCATCAATGCAAGATGCTCTGCCACCTCCTGCAGCTCCATTAAGCCCTAATGAGATAATCCAAAGGCAGAATGGTGTCAGGATGACAGGAGGGTTATTGATGGGATTGAGAAGCACTTCATACTATGTGAACATCCCTGGTGTGCGGCTAGAAGGCAGGAGTCTGGCAGCAGGACTGTTTGCTCCCTTGTAGATCCTTGCACACTGTTGTTGCTTTCTGAGCAGTATCATGAACCAGCAAGTTCCACTTCCACAATCCAGGTTTCAGAATGGCTTACACACATTCCAAGAACACTTCTGTGATGCTCCAGCTTCTTGCATGTACCACTTCTAGACCTGGAGCTCATCTTTTCCCAGTAGCAATGCAATAGGAGTTTGAAGAAGAGAAAACCCCTGATACAGTGATTACAGATGCTCAACTGCTGTACAGAAAATCTGCTTTCAGACATATTCCTAATCCAGTGCAAGGGTAGGCAACCTGATTCAGAAGGGCAAGATTTTGCTTCTCTCCTTCCTAGCATTTTCCACCAGAAAGCTGAGTGTGGGGTGTACTCAGGGTTGCAGATGCTTCTGTTGCTGGTCTTCATCTAATAAAAAAAACCACCAGATAAATGAAATGTCTGAAAAGACAAGCTCCTTTCAAAGTCTTATTGATGGAGAGAAAAATAGCAGTCTCCCATGCTTGTGTCCTTGATATCCTGTATGGTACTTGGGCCCTGAAAATGACGCAATTAACATTTGAAAGTGTTTAATGTTTAGCTGAACTTAACAGCAACAATTAATACATGGTTACATCTCTACCATCCGTGTAGAGGCTGGAGGCAAACAGTGCCTTCAGTTTCCATATCAGAGACATACATGTGCACCTGCACATATCCATCAGGGTATTTGGCTCTGAGCTGGGGCTGATACTGAAGGTCTCTGCTTCTCCTTTTCCCAGGCCAACCTGCAGGCCATCATCTCCTCTGAGAAGCAGGTGACACAGCTGATGAGCTTCATCGATGAGGCACTGGCAGAGGTGGCCAGAGTGGAGGAGACATTGCAGGTCTACGATGAGCTGCTTGGAAGCTTAAAGCAGCAGATGGACCACATCCATCAGGAGAACTCCTTGCTGCACCACATCACATCTAACAAGGCGAAGCTTATGGATGAGATTCTTTTCCTCACGGTATGTGGGTTTGCAATGTCTTCTTGTTGAATCTATTACATAAATTCTTCAGGAACCCCAAACACTTCAAAAACTGTAGCTATGGAACTTCTCTGGCCTAGAAATGAGGGATAAGATAAGGACAAACACTCTGCTGGGATGGACTGCCCCAACACTGGAGGTGTTCAAGGCCAGGCTAGATGGAGCCCTGGGCAGACACTGGCAATCCTGTCCACAGCAGGGGATTGGAGCTAGATGATCTTTAAGGTTTCTCACCATCCAGGACATCCTATGATTGTACAATCCTATGACTTCAGGCAGGCTGCAGCAATCATGGTGCACAGTGTTCCCACTGTGATCCAGTATTTTTGAGGCTCCCTCAAAAGTCCTTTTCGTGGGCAAGGTGAACCTAGCCCTATGTAATGCCATATGAGAAGGCAAGTTACTTCAAAAGTAGTGTACTATAAATGCTGGAACTAGGATGTGATAGCACACCTAGTCCTCACTTTCACCTTGATACCATTGACATTTTTATTTCTTAGCTGCTGCAGTTTTCTTTCTCCTTATTTGCACTTTGCTGCCAGTAGTGATACCAGAGGGGCCAGTCTTTTTGAAACCCATATTGAGACCCTTTTAATGGGAGCAGAGCAGCAGTCTTCTTGATGGACAAATGCAGCTAGGCAGCTGAGAGCAGCACTTGGCTCTTTGAAGCCAACTGCTTTCCAGGTGGGTTGGAAGGGATGACAAGCTGGATGTGCTTGCACCTGCTCTCTTCTGGCTTCTTTTCAGACCCACCTCGACCTTGGCAATGAGCACTGTGAGGCCCTGAGCTGTGCAGATCTTTCCAGCCCCAGTGGAGTGGAAGCCTGTATAACTGCAGCAGAGGCATTATCTGCCTGCATGAACATCCAGATACACTCTGGTAGGTCAAGGTAGAGATTTATGTCTGCAAAGAGCAGAGACATCAGCTTATCTCTGGGTGCTTTGCTTTCTCACATGGTGAGAAGTGGGAGGGAGACTGGCTTAATTCCTATAGGAACCCAAACTGTGCTGCCAATGGCTGAGCTGATGCACTCATGCTATACCAGCAGGTCTGCAGGCATCTGCCACTGGGCTCAGTGCTGGTTGGTCTAGTTAATATTAAATTTAAGGCAATCTCAATGGTAAGTTTCAGTATGGTTCCTCTGAATACTTGAGTAGGAGACATCATGTGTGCAACAGCTCAACTGCTCTGATGTTTTGTAAAGAAATTGGTGGAAAGATGTAGAAAATTTGGTGTCTTGGGGTAGCCCAGTAGTCCATACCTGAGCATGGAAAAACGATCATTCTTTGCAGCAATATCCACTGGATTAGTGGTGAAGAGCTGTTAGGTATAGAACTTGGTCTGGGTGTGAAACTCCATGCCTTTTTTTATGGGCAGGCTGGGTTTTGTCCTTGACCATGCCCAGGCTGATCAATGCTTTGCGATTCTGTTTAACTCCATCCTTGTATCTCTTTGTGTGGTACCACAGCAAACCTTCCTTTTGTTGGCTTTTGCGTTGGGTGGTCGCATTCATCCCAGAACTTGAAAGACCACTTTTATATGCCAGTGTGCTGAGTGATGTTGGTCTGCAGCTGCAGCCCACACCACTCCACGCGACAGCACCTCTTCTGTTTCTTCTCAAGGTTATCGGAAGCTACAGGCTGTGGCTGAGCAGCTGATCATGTTTGAAACACTCAAGCAGAACTTCGAAAACCGTTTCATCGGTCACATTACAAACATCTTTGAGCAGCAGGTGGGCTTCACTCTTCACACAGCAGCTTAAAATGTGCCTCTCAAACATATTCAGAACTGGCAATCCAAGAATTATGAAGCAATTGCTTTCCAAAGCTCTTCAAGGCTGTTCTACTCAATGCTTTCTGCCATTCCTGTTGCTTTAGGGCAGTGCTCAGATTCCTGCTCTCACACAGCCCATGGACAAGCTGTCTGCACCAAGCCATGGACTCCAGCACGAGGAGCTGGTGCCCTACATTCCACTCATGGCTTGGCTGAGGAATGCCAACCCAGTGCTGTTCTGTGACCTCCCCAAGGTATGGCTGAAACACTGATAAAATACTGCAAACCAGTAACAAATCAATCAAATGGGTTCACTTATGGTGGGAGCTTGGTTTCTCCAAACCCATCCTGCCTGTGAGCTCTCTGCAACTGACACTCCTGAGGAAGAATCCAGCCAGTCTGTCCTCTTGATTCTAAGTACGTGTATGCTTAACAGAAAGTAGTCCCATATGGACTTGGTAATAGATTCTGTATTTAAGAAAAATGTTTGAAATTCCAAAATTTAGTCTTTTTTCTTGTCGTCTGACGTTCCTCTATTGAATGTGCATGATAGAAGTGAAATCAATGTAGCACACCTTGTCTTTTGTTCAAAAGTGCTTTATTCGTAGGGTTCTGGGAAGTCCTTCAAGTCCGTGGCATCTTCTGCTAATATGGACTTTGTTAAGTGAACGAGAGGGTTCTTTGTACATCACTGAGGTTTGGTTTTCATTTTTCATGCTGGCTCTTGCTTTTCCAAAGGCCTTACACACTGAGATCAGCTGGTCTGTTTCAGTTTCCATCTGCTGAATTTTGCTTTAGAAAAAAACAACTGAAGAAAAAGCTTTGAAATGGGAGCTGTTCTGAAAATCTACGTGTCTCTTTTGTCTCTCCAGGTCTATGCCCAGAACCTCAGCAGACTATATGATAGGGAAATCAAAGCCTTTTTTGAACAGGCCAAAACCCTCTTGGTAGGAAGAAGAAAGGGAAGTAAGTGATTTTCGAATATGTTCTTTGTGCTGCTAAATAGTGATTTATTTGCAATTATCCCCCATCATGGTTGTTCCTGTGCCATGAATTTACCTTCTCCTCTATGGGTCTTCAGCTGGCAGGATGTGACAAAGCTGGCTCTGGTTTGCACCAGGCAGCCTTTATGTGAACAGTGGCCCTATGTATTATTCAGCATCACTTAGCTGCTTCCCAGGGCTGTAGCTTCTGTGTATCTTCCCATTTCAGGGCTCATAAATGATGCGTGAGTGGCTGAGATATGCCACCGCAGAATCATAGAATGACTTGGGTTGGAAGGGAACCCAAAGATCATCCAGTTCCAACCCTCTGCTGAGAATGTCTAACATCCTGAGAAGCCACTAGCAAGGGGGGTGTAGGGGTGCCCAGCTAATGCCTGGTCTATATTTCATGCAAGCAGAGTTGCTCAGACACTTTTCCCTGCAAAGAGATGGCACCAAGCCTGTCCCTGAAGACACAAATGTATTCATTGCAATATTATTGAGAACAAAATCATTTCACAGTGAGCCAGCTATGGGGCTGTGTTGTCCCTAGGTGATCGTTTCAACAGAAATGCTTGCATTTGACTCAAAATATTCCAGTCAGGTTTTTCTGAAGATAAAAAGAGAAACTGATCTGTCTCTGGAAGTTTTTGATTGCACAGAAATCACATTTTCCTTCAGAAAAACAAAGCACTGTAATGGAAAGTTCCATGCCAGTTTGGCCCAGCTTGAATGTCAAAACCCACTTCACATACTATGTTTAGTCCATCAGAGCATTTGCCTGTCTTCTTCCAGCTCTACACCTACTCCATCACTTGTCTCCGGGCCCCAGGGGACATATGCACGTTGGCTAGAGCTGGAGGTCAAAGGCTGGGGAAGGAGAGAGCTGCTGCCTGAAGGAGCCAGCCAAGGGCTCTGTCTCCCTGCAGTGGTATGACCGATTGCAGTGCTCCCAGGGTGACCTCAACACACTGAGGTGACAAGGAACTTGTCTCAGGCTTGATGCTGCACTCCTGTGGCTTGAAGCACTCAGCACTTCTCTGCTCTGCATTGCAAACAGTAGCTTCCATTTGGCAATACTGGACCCAGCTGCTAGTTCTGCTCATTCCCCTCCTGTGTCCCAGTACATCCCCAGTGCCTCCTAGTCCAGGCTGCAATGTCCAGATGCCAGGCAGTGGTAAAAATAGGAGGCTGTGGTAAGGTGGATGTTGGCCTATTCTTCCAGGAAACTGATATAAAGAGAGTTAATGGCTTTAAGTTGCTCCAGAAGAGGTTCAGGCTGGGCATTAGGGAAAATTTCTTCTCAGAGAGAGTGGTGAGGCAGTGGCACAGGGAGACCAGGGAGGTGGTGGAGTCACCATCCCTGGGGGTGTTAGACAAAAGGGTTGATGTATCACTGAGGAACATGATCAGTGGGCATGTGGGGATGGGTTGATGGCTGGACAAGATGGTCTTAGAGGTCTTTTCCAATCTTAATGATTCTATGATTTTCTCTCATGCTCATATACTCTCACTGAAGTAAAACTTTCCATTTTGACACCTTGCAAGAAACAGAGAAAATGGATACTTAAAGGAAAAACTTTTTGCAGTTACCGGAAACCTATTTTTCCATGCCAATCTATGAAGCAAAGAGAGAGACAATTATCACTAGACAAGAAAAACAACCCACACAAAACCTCCCCACAAAAGACCCCAACCAACCAAATGCAAAAAAGATCAAGAACTCTCCAGCAGAAAAAGAACATGATAAAAAGCTTTAAAACACAAGATGTATGGTGAAAGTCAATAGGACATTACCATTCCCCTCATAATTTAAAAGCAAGATAACAGGCAATAAAATCAAAGGGACAGTCTGCAAACTGCTGGTGGAAAATAATTGGTGTGCAACGATGTTAACCTGCTGTACTTGCTGCTGTGAACTATCACTGGTGCTAGAGGATGTAGGAAAGCCTATAGCCAGAAGATAACAGGAAAATGAAATGAGTCTGTAGTAATCATCCCAGGATAACTCTGAGATATGGATTCTTTGAAAAAGGAGAGCATTTCATGAGAGCTGTAAAGGAAGACAATTTTGCAACAGGTCTTCTGCAACCTGCTCCGTCATCCTGATCGTCCCTCCAGGAAGCCTGGCAGATGGGCTATAGAGTCATACAACAGCTGGTGTTGGAGTGCCATTAAAGATCATCTAGCTCCAAACCCTGCCATGGGAAGGGTCACCAACTGCTTGAGCAGCCTGAAAGAAAATAACTGAAATAAGATAACCTCCCTATCACACCCTGCCCTCCTCAATGCCTGGACACAGTGTTTCCTGGGGAAATGTGCTCTTTCTTACTTTAAAACAGGAATTCCTGATAAGAGATAACGAATATATAGGCAGCAAGCAGCCCAGGGAATTGGTAGCAGGAAAGCAAACTGCTCTGTGCTTTCAAAGATAATATGACCAAGCCTTATTTCCTGAAGAAGGGTGATTGCTTTCATTTAAATGAAAGCAAATAACCAAGATTATATAGAGGATAGAGAGGCCCTGGTGCCTATCTACAAAGTGATTAATGGGCTCTGAGCAAGGGACTTCAATCCTATTGGGAAACAGGAAAAAATCAACTCTCTCTTGCCTCCTAGGCATTAAATGGGGAATACTGAAGGTGCAAAGATGGCCTGGCTATTAAGGAGGCTCTTCATGAAGCCAAATTTGTTAAAAAAAAAGATAGCAGAGGGCATGTGTTGCAGCCCACCCAATAACCCTTCGTGAATGTGAAACCAGTTATCTGCTTTTAGTACTTTGACCTCTTCTACTAGCCCATAAAGCAGGAGTTATTAATGTACCAGGACAAACTCCAGTGTCTACAACCCATCAAACAAGGGAAAGCCCGTGGATGTCTACAACCCTGTTACTGCACAGTTTTATATATATATATGTATATACATATATACATATGGGCATATACTCCAAAGGTGACATTGCATCTGCCTGCTTGGTGCTGTTGCTAATGTCAGGCTTCAGGATTCTCAGTTTTCAATCCAGACTGGCTTGCTTTATTCTCACTGCCTCTTTCTTTCTGCTCATCTTTAGGGTTTGTTTCCCTGCTTTGTAAGGGAATATCTGTGTTGATGACTTCTAAATATACCACCTGATGATTTGCAGTCTTGTTTTGGTATTTGGAGGGAATTTAGAAGGCAAACCCCAAGCACTTTATAATTAATTGTGAGCCGCTAATTAAACCTTCTCATTTCCCCATTCCCTTTTCCACACTCAGTCTCACAGACTTGTAAATCTCTTTCCTATTTGCTGTGGGAAGATATTTTTTTCCCGGGTTTTTTCACTTCCCAGCGAGTGAAATGATCACCTCCCATTGCGTAAGGGTAGGAAAAGGATTATGAAGCAGCTCATTAATTTTCTCCCTGGTTTTTGCAAGGCTGAGGTGATGAGCAGCCGTATCATCTCTCATCCTTGCTCACCGTGTAGGACATCTGACAAATCCTTTCCAAAGGTAAAAGCCCTGCAGGTATTGGCTCAAATAAGGATATTTCAGATATTACAGCAAATCAAGAGCTGGCCTGAGTTACCCAGGACCTCTGGGGATAGTGGAATGAAACCAACTTTTAGAATTAATTAGGAAATACTCAGGACATTTTGCTATTCATTTCCTTCATTGAATCTAATTATGGTTTTGATGCACACTTCAAAGAAATCTTTCAACTTCTCAACTTAGATCAGGCAGCCAAGGAAAATGCTGTGATAAAAACTGGTAGTGTTTGAAATGTGTTTTAATTTCCAGATGAACATTCATGGCTGTAAAAAGCAACTTGCTGAAAAAGCCAGCTGTCCTCTTCAGGGATATTTTATGACCGGCAATTTACAATCAAAATAAGAAGTAAATATTTCTCCTGATACTCCTACAGGCTTTTCTGCCAATTTATGCTGTTATTTCCCAGGATTTTTCACTCTCTGGGCCTCAAGAGTTGGTACTAAACCCTTCATAGCAAAAGGGAGACGTTCAGAGGAAAGCAAGAAGAAAGTAATGAAAGAGAAACAGATGAGAAGGTAGATTTTTAAAAAGGAAAAAGAACAAAAGTGCATATCTTAATCTGACAGAAACCTGACAGGAAAAGACCAAATTATACAAAAGGTCAGGATTAAAAAAAACACCTTTCAGTCCATTAAAGTGATTGGAAGCACTGAGATGTCCAACCAGCCACCAACGCTGTGCCTGTTGCAGGTCTCCAGGAGGGACAGGAGAAGCCAGCAGGGATGGGGAGCAGACAGCACCCACGGTGGAGCCTCCCGGGGAGCAGAGAAGGTCAGGAGGACGCATTGAACAAAGGCAATGTTATCAAGGTAAGGAGGTGAGCTTTTCTAAATGGTTCACTTGTCCCATGGGGACTATGCCCAGTGCTGCAGCCCATCTGCAGGAAGCTGATGGAATCACTGTTCCTGGAGGTGTTAAAGAAATGCAGAGATGTGGCACTGAGGGACATAGGCTAGTGGGCAATACTGCTTGTAGGTAGATCATCATCATCATAGTATCGTAGTATCATGCAAGTTGGAAGGGACATTAGAGATTATTGGACTAGATGATCTTAGAGATATTTTCTAACCTTAATGATTCCAGGATCCCAGGATCCTTTCTCCAGCACTGTGCACCTGAAGCTGAAGCGGAGATGTTCTGCACTGCTGACATCTCTCCTTGTGGTGGCTTACATGCCACTTCAGGCAGACATGGACATCTGTCTCAGTGTCCGGTGTATTGGAAGGGTCTCTAACATACCTGATGGTTTCTAAACAGATCTTGGAGCAGGTGCTGAGAGAGCTGCGGCCCCTTTGCATCGCAGAGCAGCTGTTCATTGAAAAGTTCTTCCTGCTGAGCCAGAACTCTACAGCGCTGCAGGTGCTGGAGGTAAGCTACGTCCTCACCAGTCCCACCAACCAGTCCTCCCTGCAGGCTGCTGATACAAGCCTCAGCAGGTACAATGGGATGGCTCTTACCTTGTTAAAGGTCAACATACTTGAGCAACCCTGTGCTCCTGTCCTCTAGTGGCATCAGGTTCAGTAGATCAAGATCTCCTGAGGGCAAATAAAACTTGAATTTAATCAGTGGCTTCAGCAAAATTGTAGCATTGCACCACTTTTGCTGAAATGAAACCCAGATCTCAAGCTTTCATCTGGGGGAAGGGGATAAAATCATTTCTTCCCTCTCATTCTTTGTTTCAGGAAGAAGGAAGCACTGCATCTCCGGAGGATCCCGCTTGTGCCAAGCCTCCAAGCCAGTACGTGGGTGATGAGATTCTTGGCCCTGTTGTGGGCATGGGACAGGGACTGCTCCACAATGGATAGATGGACTTTTGTTGTCATTGTTTCAGCAGAGGGTTTTCAGGTTCACACCCTGGACAGCAATAACCAGAAAACAACATAGCTGGACATGCAGAGAGTGAGGTCTTCTTCACAGGGCAGTGGCACTGCATCAGGGTGGGTCAGGAAAGAGAGGATTCATGGGAAAGCTCTACATTTTGATCAGTTTTAGTTCCTTGTTAGCAAGGTTGTAAACTGAAAACATACTGTGAAACCGATCCTTGAAAAAACATCAGCATAAAAACACTAAAACTCTTCCTTTGAACATCAAAACAGAATATTTCTATGTCCTCCCCCAGGCAGAGATGTGAAAGAGCTGAAGGATGACCAAAGCATAAACATGCTGTGATACAGAAGGCTGCGTTTTTTTGTTTCTTTAGCTTTGCCCATTTCTTTCCAGCTGGCCACAGTGCCAGTGCTCCTCCCTGTTTAATTGCATTCTTCTTCTTCTTAAGACCAGAGGAACAGACAGCCCAGCTGCTGAGTGAGATCTTCAGTTCTCTGGACCCAGAGCTGAGATGCTTTCTAGATGTCTGCAACAAGGCCCACCCATTCAGCTGCCTGCAGATCCTGGTTACCCTGAATGACTGCATCTTTGAGATGTGGGGGAAGACTTCAGCTATCCCCTCATCTTTCCTCAACACTGTTCTGGGCAATATGTTGCTCCTGGCCAAGAGCAGCTTCAACAAATTCATTGTAAGTCAGTTAAATAGAAAAGAGTGAGATTTGACCTCCTCCATGATCTTCTGAACTTCTGACCAGAGCTCTTCTGAAGGCAGTGCTGGTCTATAGCGAACAGGGTTCTGGCTCTGGTTTTGGGTGAACTTAGCCCCTCATCAATTGTTTGAGAGAAGTGGGACACCATAAACCAAAAAGACACATCTCCTCTTATCAGGGTGAGGAAACTGAAGGGGTTTTCCCTATATACAGCTTTTAGAAGGCTGCCATAATACAGGCAGCACATCAGTTTGTTCTTCTCTCTTACCGGCATAGCCAGACCTGCTTAAGGGACAAGCACTATGGAGGAGAATGTGGAATAATCAAGAATCTATCAGAATTGGCTGAGAAACCTGGGCTTGAGTATACTGAGGTCAAGGGAAGATGTGTTGACATCAAGGGCATTATTCTGCCAATAAGTCTGCTCGTAAACTATTTTGAGAAGTGCCAAAAATAGCAGCGGGGCTTTGCTCCTGGGGCTGTGGGTGTATGTGAGATGGCAGACTGTGTCCAAGCGAGGAACCACATAGCTTAAGAGACTGAGTGTACCAGCTTCAGGAAATCAAGGAGTGTCTTTCTGTAGATACTCATGAAGACAGACTGTTGCTGCAAGCTCAGATTTGTAAGCAGAGAAAGCAGAACACAACTGACTGCTTTGCTTGTTTTCTGGCCTGTGTCTTAACCTGCTGTAGGATGACTATGTCAGACCTGAGCATGTGGTGTTCTGTGTATTGCTTCCAGGGGACTCTGTGCAAAGAGATTGAGGAAGCAAAGCTGCCCAGCAAGCTGAAGGTTGGGATCCTGCCCTCTGTGAGCCGCTTTGAGGAGTTTGTGAATTTCTCAGAGGCAGTGTTCAGGACGGCTCAGCGCAGAGCAGAGCTGGACAAGGCACACCTCAGACTGGCTGATAGCGTCTTCAACAGCAGTGAGTATAAAGACTGGTAGCAACCATAGCAGCCTTGGGAGTCACCAGCTACCAGTTGAGCCAAAAGAGCAGGGTGCATGCAAACTACATGCATGGGCCAGTGCTTCTGTATCTCTCATCCCTCCTGACCCAGCCCATAGGGTCTTCTCTCCATACCCAATTTGTCCCTTTTTTAAAGTCAATAGCTTGTCTTCAGCAAACCTGAAGGTGAACACGGATATGGTCATGATGGAAAATTTCCACCACGTTCACTGCTTCTTGTGCCAAAAGAAGATCCAGTGCTTGGATGGCAAGAGGAGAGAAGCCAAGCAAAGGTATAGTGAGCACATGGAGAAATATGTCATCAGGTCCCTGGGCCAGCCACTGGAGAAGCTCAATGTGAGTATAGAATAAACTGTTCATTGCCCACATCTCAAGGGGTCACTTCCAAAAGTTATGAATCCACTGAGAAGGGTCCAAAGGAGATAAATAGCCAAAGAAAATCTAGAGAATGTGGCTTAGGATAGAATGGAGGTTGTTTGCAACAGAGATTAGTAAGGGGTTAAACGATATAGTTTTAAGATATGTATTGTAAGATTAAGGGAGCAACTCATCTATGACCACAATGAACAGTACAAGAAGTCATGAGCTGAAATTCCCATGCCTCCTCTGACCACTTACTGCTGATTCTTATGGTACAGCTCAGTGCCAGTTTCCCTTGGAAGAACAAGGGACCAGCTGAGGCTGAGGCATTGTCTCCTGAAGCCCCACAGCAACTCATGGCCTCGGTGCAAGGCCCTGTTGTGCTCCTACTCTGGGTTGCGTGCCTATGTTTGGCAGATGCTAGTTTCTTTTTTACACGGCTGCCTGGACCAATAAGTCTAGCCCAGCTTCATGCTTCCTGAATGGCTGCTTTGTTAACTGAGCTAAAAGCATCTAGCTTTGCTAACTCAGGCATCCCCTTTCCTCTGAGACAGCAGCTGCTCCCAAGGCCCATCCTTGCTCTGCTCCTCCTCGACCTGCTCACTGACCTAAAACATCTCCGTTTGAATTATTTATAGGGCCTGTTCCTTTCAATTTGTTTCCAGTCTTTGCTGTCAAACACCTTGTAGGTCTGACTGAATGATCTGTTTGGCATCTTGTGCTACATTCAGCAGTGATATGTCGATAGCTTCAAATCCTTCGTCTCTGAGGGAAAGTACGATTTCGTTGCTCAGAGTAACATGAGGGTGCTTTGTGCACTGCTCAGACACTCAGCATAGCTATCTCTTACAGCCTACATAGCTCATCAGGCTTGAGCTTGATTCACTAAAACTGAGAGATACTGTGAAGGTGAAGACACCTATGTAATCTAGGATCATATGCCTGTTTGTGAAAAGAATTCATGTTTAGGAATCTCTTTCTCCCTGAAAATCCTTACAGTTTAGTGCATTTCTCCACTACAAAGTGCAGCAGAAATACTTCAGACAGCATACAGCTTATTGAGCGTATTATAGGTGAAAGGAAGAGTTGATAGGACTCTTTTTTAGCTTTTATTTGTCCAGATTTGAAACCTTGCATCTAACTGTGGGGCCCAAGAAGGCAACTGAGAAGATATAACCACATCCATGGGGTGTATAGCAGAATGGTGGGAAAACAAATTTTGGGGAAAAAAATGAAAAGTTCCAGCTAGGTAGAAAAAAACTACAACAACAAAAACCCAACAAACACTACGAGGATAATAAAGCATTGAAAAATCTGTCCAGGGAGGATTTATAGACTATTCTTGAAGATTCTTAAAATCTATCTTGAGAAATACCCTGGTATCTTGAGAAATACATCCTGGTCTGAAGTCAGCGGTGATCCTGCTTTCAGCAGGGCGTTGAACTAGAGACCTCCTGAAGTCCCAATAGATTCCATGTTGACAAAAGCACAGGTAGAAAAACCTGTAATTGCACTGAGCAAGCTGAGATTTTGTGGAGCTCCACTGCTCCTGGAAACTAGCTGGGGTCTGTATTCTTTTGGGTTGGCATAGCCCTGATCTCTTAGAAGCAACAGCCATACCTCTGGTTGGATATATGATCCTTTTGGAACACCAATCTGTGCACCATCCTTCCTGCTCTTACACAAAACAGACTGGAAGAACTGAGAAAACTGGAGTTTGCTTTACACTTTAGCAGCTTTTCAGATCCCTACCCCATTCATCTCAAAACCTTTCTAGTGAGCAAAGCTGTATGAAGCCCCAAGGAGCACAAGTGATTTTCAGCAATGCAATTGCTCCACGGTAATGTAACCCCTAGGGATCCTACATGCTGAGGAGGGAGGAAAGGTAGAACTGATGAAATTCCCTAAAGCTTTCCCAACGAGACAAGCAATCTCTTTGTTTCCACTCAGTGATAGAAAGGGAACTAAAGAGAGCAGCCAGGCTTCAGCCCTGACGCAGGAGCCCACCTTTGGGCAGCTCATCAGTGAATGTCCCCTTGCATTTCCAGCACTTCTTTGAAGGGGTGAAAGCCCGTGTTGCTCAGGGGGTGAAAGAAGAGGAGATCAGTTTCCAGCTGGCCTACAGCAAGCAAGAGCTGAGGAAAGTCATTGAAAGATACCCTGGCAAGGAAGTAAAAAGAGCCCTTGAGAACCTCTACAGAAAAATCCACAAGTGTCTTTCCCCAGAGGAGAACCTTTTCCCGGTAACTGCAGTGAGATCTGTGTATGATGTTATGATCTTTTGGGGGAATTCGGGGCTACAAAGCAGTGTCTTCTGGTGATGAAGTTTGCCTTAGTGCCTTACTACTGCCATGCCCTACCTTTGTGTGGCAGAGCATGCATGGCTTTCCTTTCTGCCTTCGTATATAGCTATCATAGGCTGATGTTCTGTTTTTTCCCTAGGTTGTGTGGCATGCTATGGAGCAGGAGCTGCTACGTCAGTACCAAGAATTTGAGGATCTGATCCAACGCTGCTATGTGGGGTCAGGGATCACCATGGAATTCACTATGGAGGATTTGCTGAGCTACTTCAACTCCATCACTTTGTCCAGCACGTAGAGGCAGATGTTTATGGAGAACAGCTCAGGGATCCTCTGCAGCTGCACCTTTAGAAAGCTAAACTCATTCCCAGGCTGGAATTTGATATATTGAGCTCCACTTCAGAAATCCTTGTTCATCTAATGAAAAAAAAACTCCCAAACCTCAAATTTCCACCAAAGCTAATGCCCCTGCTGTGCCTCTTCAACAGACTACTGCCCAGTGCCACATGAAGCTGAACACTGCAAGCCATCAGGAATTCCCTCCTTTCTATTCTACCTCAGATTTTACAGTGAACCCATGCTGAAACATGAGGGTCGCAATGCACCAAGCTACCCCTGTGTATGCAGAGTTGTTATATCCATGTCAGAGCATGCACAATTGCTCTGCCACTGGGAGTGGAGAAAATGCTACTGTTTTAGTTTCTCAGGGAAACTGGTTTGTCAACAGATGTCGTCTTCCTACCCCATTTTAGTTGAAACCTCCCATTAGATTGTTACAGTTTGATGTTATATTTTTGTTTTTTAAAAATATGGCCTTTACATAATTCTATTCATCCACAAATCCTATGTGGATGGCCTGGAAGCCAACATACTATCCAAATATAGGATAGCTTTATCTGTAAAAAGCTGAAGGCCTTGAACTGCTTAGTTCAACGCAAAGTGTCAATCAAGGCAAATAAAAGCATTGATCACACTATTTGGATGGTCTGATTTCAAAGAACCCCCTGAAGCATCAAAACAGGTAGGGACCATTTTCCAGCCCAGGTGTCAGTCTACTTTTCCATGCAGTCTTCTCCAGTGAAGCCAACCCTCTCTCCCTTCCCTGAGCAGGATGACCTTGTCCATTCTTCTTCTTACAAATAGGCTTTAGATTTGTTGCCCTGTAAATCAGACCACCTGATGTAGTTCTAATGAACCTGGATGCATACTATTATCATGCAGGCCCATAGTCACACAGGGTCAAGATCCAGGACAACAAGGTCCATAGCCATACAGAGGCACACTGGGGCCTGTGCTAGAGACCAACAACAACATGTTCTCACTCAAAAAGTGTTTTAAGGCCCACAGCTGAGCTTCCACTGGTTCCTGGGCCTATAGATGTGGGTGGAAGTCCCAGGACAGGTAAAGGCTATTAGTGCCTCTGCCTCCCAGAGACTGCAAAAGTCTCACAGGGTGGTAAGACCTTAGCACACTGCATGATATAAAATAACCCTGGAGGCAAAGAGTTAAAGAGCAGTGTTGATTGCTGCAGGGGAAGGAGGCTGCTGCTGCTTGCCATGACTTCTCTAGGAACAAGTTTACCACCTTCTTAGAAGTCTGTCACCCCAGTCAGAGCCCCAGGCTCAACAGTGTGCTTGAATTTAGCACATGAACACAGCTTTCCCTAGTGAAGGGAAAGGTAAGTCATTAAATACTCCAGATATTTCCAGCAAGTCTTTGTGGTTGGTGTTTCCCAGCGTCAGGTCAAAGTACACCTCTGTAGGGAGCAGTGCTCAGAGTTACTGTTTCCAAGCACTTTTTTTTTTACAGTCTTCCTCTTTCTGCTGTGACGTGTCTCCTCGCACTGCTCAGCTCCAGGCAGCAGGAAAAGGACAATCGTAAATCCAGCACCAGCTCACCCAGCTCTCTGCCTTTCCTTCAGGTACACAGTCTCTTTTTGCAACCTGGTTCCCTCGTGTTCGCCAAGGGGCCAGCAAGCTTGTAGCTCACAAGGGACATGAAGGTCTTGGGGAAGTTTGCTGCAACTGGGACAAAAGGGCTCATGTGGCTGAGGAGCACCTGGGAGAACCTGCTGGGAGGAAAGGGCTTTGTGGAGGTTCAGAGTCAAGTCAGATTGGAGGTGAGGTTGTCAACAACTCAGTGCCACCTGTGACAAGAAGTACAGTGTGTTACTGTGACTGTTACTGGTGAAGCTGTGACTGGTTTTACACTGTCAGCAGGGCTTTGCCAGCCATTTCACACGTACTCTGCTACAGAAGGGCAATGCCAGATGATATGAACTCAGCATTCAAGAAAAAGCCAAGTTCCATTTACAATCAAGGCTGTCAAACTCCCCATGTCTGCATGCTGCCTCCATGAGTCTCTGGTATCAGCTTCACACGCTGCTTGCTGCTGAAATGAGTTTGAAGGCAAAAAACAAGGCAAAAAGGGGTCAGTGTCATGGATTATTTTCCTGTTTTGGGCTTCTTGGTGCTGCCTTCGTGTTAACAGGGTTTATTTTCCATCAATTTATTTCCCTAAGAGGCAGCAGGAGAGTTGGGCTTCCCTTGCGCAGGGATGTAAATGGGGAATGTAGCGAGGCTCTCAGAAAAGTGCTGGATGTTCCTAACCTTCATTTTCTGTGGTTTTGCACTCTGTTCCCAGTTCTGAGAGGATGTCCTGGAAGAGAGTAATGAATCCACCCCGATGTTTCATCCAGCACCTGGACCACCTTGTGTTGACTGTTAAGAGCATTGAGGACACTGTTGCCTTTTATTCCTTTATTAAGTCCTGGGTATGGAGGTGGTGACTTTCAAGGTAACAGGGTTGTCAAGCAAGTCTTAGGTCTCTAGGACTTGGAGTTGCAGTCCTGGACTGGTGCCTGGTCCTTGTGGATCTAATGGGGGCTCTGGGTCATTTCTATAGTGTGGGCATGGTAGAACGAGCACAAGATTCAGGCCATTAAGTTCTGAGTTTCAATAGTGTCAAGCTGAGTAAAAGAGAGTTTCAAACCACACTGCAGAAGGAGCCAAAGTGACACCCTTCCCCCCAGAAAAGGAGAAAATCTTATTGAAAAACAATATCTAAGACTGAAGAAGACCACTCAAACTCACAGAATGTCTTGTTTTGGTATTTCATAGAATCACAGAATGGTTGGGTTGGAAGGGACCTTAAGGCACACCCAGCTCCAACCCTCTGCCATGGACTGGCTTCCTCCACCAGTTCAGGTTGCCCCTGGCCTTGAGTACCTCCAGGGATGAGGTATCCACAGTTTCTTTGAACAGCCACTCTCAGTGCCTCACCACCCTCTATGTAAAGAATTTCTTCCTGACATCTAACCTAAATTTCCCCTCTTTTAGTTTAAAGCCATTTCCCTTTGTCCTATCACTACAATGCCATGTAAAAAGTTAGTTCCGATCTTGCTTATAAGCTCCCTTCAAGTACTGGAAGGCCACAATGAGGTGTTCCTGGAGCCTTCTCTTCTCCAGGCTAAACAAATGCAGCTCCCTCAGCCTGTCGTCATAGGAGAAGTGCTCCAGAACTTTGATCATCTTCATGAGCCTTCTCTTAAACCTCTCCAACAGCTCTTAATCGTTCTTGTGCTGGGGGTCTGCTGGCAAACCTAAGACAGGATAGTTAAGCTTTTGAGAACAACACCAGTGCATCTCTTGCCTAATCATAGGGCGACTTTACATTTTTTGAACATATCCACTGCACCTTGTTAACTCCAAAACCTATTTCATTCTCTCCTGCTCCATCAGGTCTCTTAAAATCAGTTCCATTCACATTCCAGGTTTGCAGTGAACAATGATTTGTTTTTCGGGTGGGCACAAATAGCAACTCACCACCTTGCATTTCCATAGAGCTTGGCACTGAGTTGCTATGTAAGCTTGCAGAAATCTTGATCATCTGCAAAGAGGTGCCCAAACCTCAGTGTCTTCTGACTGCCTCAGTTTTGTTCACTCTGCTGTTCTCAAGATGTGCATTATTTGTGTGGCTGTCTCACAGGCAGGATTCCCAGAACTGAGCACTTGTACCATCAGATCTTGGAAGTAGTTACCTGTGGCCATGGGACTTCATTGGGTCACTGCATCTGGAGGGATGTTTTGGAGCCTTGCAACAGCCACTTCTTGCCTTGAGTTGCCACAGCAAGGGCCCAGAGTTATCAGGGTTACAACCATGTTCCCAGGACTTTCAAGTCTGAAGGACAGCTGAAGGGATGCTAAAAGCTTCCAGTCCAGGAAGTCTCACTGGTGATAGATTCTTTTCTTTGGGGACAGGGAAATCGCAAAGCTTTACGTTTTGGCAACCAGAAGTTTAACCTGCATGAAGTTGGGAAGGAGTTTGAACCCAAAGCTCGATGCCCAGTCCCTGGCTCTGCGGATATCTGCCTTATCACAGAGGAATCCCTGGACCATCTCCTGGGTCATCTGAAGGTAAGGAAATCCTTGTAACCCTGGGAAGCATTAAGTTAGAGCCTCACAAGTGACACTTTCAAGGTCTGTGTTTTGGGGAATGTCAGGATTTTCTTATGCAACAACTCATATTTGCAAGACTGGAATCTTTTACGATTCCCTTGAGGATTAAAACCCTGCTCTTGTTTTTCCTCCCAGGCTTGTGGAGTGACCATTGAAGAAGGACCCGTGGCCAGGACTGGTGCTGTGGGTCCAATAACATCTGTATACTTCCGAGACCCTGATGAGAATCTGATTGAAGTTTCTAGATACATCACAGATAAGAATGGAGCCAGTGGAGGGGAACCCTAACCACAACTCATTCTCTGCCTGTGTCCCAGCAGGAAGTCTGATGTAGGGGTCAGCATTCATTTTGTAAACACAGAACAAGGCTCAGCTCCCAGCTAGAAATACAGAACTGCATGAACCTTGAGAGCTTTCCCAAGACAAGATCAGCTCTGGATTGCTCAGCTCTTACCTCTGGATATGAATCATAGAATCACAGAATTGTAAAATCCTTAGAGTTGGAGGGGACCTCTGGAGGCCACCTAGTCCAACTCCACAGCAATGCACAGATACACCACAGCTAGATCAGGTTGCCCAGGGCCTTACCCAGCCTCACTTTGAAAGTTTCTAGGCATGGGGCATCAACCACATCACTGGGCAACAGCAATCATTGCTGACTTCTCCCATCCCAAGTGAACAGAACCCTGTCACTTTTCAAGTCCCTGCAAAAATCTAGCTGAGGGAGAAATAGGGTTCTAAGGAGACAATGGTATCAGGCAAAGAAATTCTAAATTGGCTCCACTTTCAGCCCAGCCTGTCTGTCTAGGACTGAGACTATCTGAGTTTCCTTCTTTCTTTAATTTCTTCAATTATTGAAAAGCATAAAAGAACAAGGAGGGGTTACTTGAGGTTTCTCAAGGATAGTAATTCCTCAGCTGGCCACACTGCGGTAGTAACGTTATCATCAAGGAAATAGTGCTGGAAGACAGAGTGAACTTTTCTGACCTCTACCGTCAAAATCACCTCTGAATCTGAAATTATCAGCGAATTGAACTTCTGGGAAAAAAATAAAAATCTGATGGTATATCGTACGAAGTCCACAGTGGAAAAAACCCAAATCCTAATAAACACAGTGCTTCCTGTTACCCAAAACTTGTGTCAGTGTCAGGAGAGAAAGCTGCTCGCAGATCGGATCAAACCGCCTGAGGGAACGAACGACAAGCTTTCCCATGTGATGTGGAACTTCAGCCTTTGCTTTGCCCGTGGAGAGCAAGAGGGGACCCCTGAGAACGGGGACCGCTGGGAATGGGGACCTCGGTCTGGGAGCCCCGGGGCCGATGCCGCTCTCCAGGGTGCTGACGACTGCCAGGAAGCGTCGCTCCTACCGGCCCCGCCTCCCCAGCTCCACATCTTCTCCCTGCTCAGGCTCGTGTTCCAGCCCAGCCCCATTCATTTTGGGCCTGAGATTGTCCTCAGTGATTGCTTACTAGCAGGTGGCCTTCCTGGCTCTGCGCTGGAAGTGCTTATTTAACTGAGCTTCCGACTGAGGATATGGTTGTGAAGAAAGGTCTCTTTTTCCTAATTTTGTTTAAGTGTACTATTTCTTGGAACAGCAATAGAAGGAAAGGCAATGGATCTTTTCTTACACAGCTAAAAGGAGAAGTTATAAATGTTGGTTGCATCATATTAATAACTGAATTATCCTCGGTGTCAAAAAAACTTGCCCATAGTATCTACAAGCCAATTCTTCTCAGACCAAAGACTGATGACAGTCAATGATCTCAGCTTCAGCTCATCCCCTCCCAGCCTCTGCCAGCTTCTGTTGCTTTCCCCTTTTATTTTAAAAGCCATTCTATCGTATATGTTTGAATTAAAACTGAAAGATTACAGAATATGGCGTTAGTTTTTTATGGAAAAAGAAAAAAGAAAAAGAATTCATTTCTTTATTTAGAAAGATTCAGAGTGACTATGCTAGACAGTATGAGAGGATTACATTATGAGTGGATTACATCAGTTGGGCAAATATTTTCTTCTGGCTAGGAAGTTCTTTGCAGAGTCCACTACTAGCAAGCTAAAAACGAACCAGCCCACATTCCTTTTCTTGTCTGTCTAGTCCCATCTCAGTCCTCTCAGCAGAAGACAACCCTGAATTTCCCAGCGGATTCTGTATCTACATCATGATCATACTGGAAACAAGTCCTTTGGATCAACAGTCACAGTATTTGTTTGATGTGCATAGAAGAATTGCATAGTTCTCCATCTTGCTGCTCAGAAAGAACTTAGTGTAAGAATTCTTTCAGGGAATGGTTACTCAGGAGTACAAGTCACAGATTTTACCACAGCCAGAAAGATGATTTAGGGGTTTCTTCTTTATGTTTTCTCCCCTGTCAGGGGAGAGAAACAGGAAATTCCCAGTGTGAGTCACAGCATGCTTGCACCCAAGTGACAATCCAGAGCTGCCCATCTCTTCACTGACTACAAAGGTGACCTCTGGAAAGCTAGCTCTGATAGTGCCTGGGTGATCTGTCCACACCCAGGAGGGATGAAGTACCACAGCCCTATGATCACCTTGCAGGAGGTGTAGGATGTAGATGTAGCACTGATGTAGGATTCCTCAATGACTGCCGTTCATTCAGATAAGACACAGAGGCTTTAAGAGTCATTTAACCATTCCTTGTACATAGAGAAGTGACAACAACTTCCTAAACACTGGACATATTGGAAGGTTTTGCTGGATGGGAGTTTTTGCCATCTGTAGTCAGCTTTCAGCTACTCAGAAACAACTGAGTCAGATTTAATCTGTGTATTAATTACACAGACACACCTTTTGCCTCATGGACTTCTTTGATACTAACGCATTTATTTTGACTTCAAGGGATAAGAACTTTCCTATCACTGGAAAAGAATAGTAAAGCACCAAAGAAAGGAATCAGTTTCTCTGAGATAAATCCCTCATCAAAAATGCATTCCTTCACAGGCTACAGGCCAGATGGGAGCTATCTGACAGGTTCTCCAGATTGTCCACCATAGTGATGATGGATTCTACCTTTTCATCTGGAAGCACGTGAGAGGCATTGGATCGAAACTTCTTCAGGAGTGATTCCCTGCTGAGAGGTTTCCTCCAGTGCCCATAGAAAGTGTCACATTTGCCTGTCAGGACATCCCCACTCTTCAGGAACACTGCCACCTCTCCGTACATTTTGTCAAAGTTAGCCGCATTATCTTCAGGGTGCTCCACTACCACTTTGTGGAGCAGTTCTCTCAGCTCCTGCCGGTGGATGCTGCTCTCTGTGAAGGAGCTGAGGCCTACTTCTCCATCCAGAAGGGCTGTACAGGCATTGAACTGGAAGGAGTGTCTGGCCTCGTGTTCTGAGTTGGGAAAAGGCCTATTGATGTACTTTGACACTGGGATCTTCAGCACAATGGTACGGATCAAAGATGGAGAGAAGGACCCCGCATAGTTGATGAAGAGGTTCCGAACAGACAAGGCAGCATCCACTACCCAGTGCATCCCCAAGTGGGCTGGGAATCGCTTGAAAGCAATATCTTGCTTCTCCAAGAGGAACTCATGATGATCGCTTGGTGTGGACAGTGGTCTGGGTTGATAGATGCTATAAAAAGCACTGAATCCAGAGCAACCAGAGATATCATCCAGAATGAAAGGGTTAGCTTCCATTCCTCGGGCAGCCAGCAGTGTTGCTTCAAAACCCAGGCGGGTAGCATTCCCAATATGCAATGGCTTGGCTTGTGTGGCAGCATTTGCCATGGGTGCTCCTGCGAGTGAGGCAGCAATGCCTAAGGCGTGGGTACACTGGGTCATGTTGAGAGACAGCAGCTTTGCAGTAGCTGCAGCACTGCCCATAGTACCAACTACTGAAGGAGGGTGGAACCTAAAGGGGAAATTGCAAATATGAGCATGGAAGTGTCAATGGAAATCAGCCAGTGGAAATCTCTCATGGATCTGTGGCAGATGGGGTTCACCTGATTCAATATTTAGCCATATGCAGACTAAGCATCTGCTTGAAACTTCACTGGAGAAAGAAGGGTAAGATTACCATCTCCAGAAAGGTTTTTTGTTTGTTTGTTTGTTTTTTATTCTCCCTCAGAGGTGACATGATTTGTGCCCATACAGCTACATTTTTACCCTAAATTTCACACTTCCATACAAATAGTGTCCTCATGCAACACGCCCAATGGCAACAATTCCTGGTTGGTGTTCTCCCAGGGACCACACCAGAATCTCAGTCACCTTGGTTATTTTGGGGAAAAGATTATTGAAGGTCACCAAATGAAAATGAGATAAAGCGGTGCCTCATCAGCCCTGGCAGAATTGGGCTCTGTCTCTCAGCAGAACTTTATCCTCATCTTGAGTTCAGAGGGTCTTGGAGTGGCATTTTAAAACCCTGAGCAAGCCCATGAACAGACTCACCAAGTCTCTTCCCATGCTCACTCTTTGTGGCCATGTTGAGACTTCAGGGAAAAATGGTTGACCTCTGCTATTGTTTGAGACCTGGACATTTTCCCAGGGGGCTTGGTATAGTGGCACTGAGCCTGTAAAGCTATGTGAGCTACCACAGGGAGATAAGCCACATTCTTATGCTTGTTTTTGTTCCTGAAAATCCTACGCCATGCTCTAGCTCTTACCACTCACACCAGTCTACTGGGTGAATAAAAAGATTTACCTTTTGGGGATATTGTGAGCCTCAGTGGAGAAATGCATGAGCCTTCCTTGCACTTCCAGGCCCACATTAAATGCCAGCAGGAAATCCAGGCCATTGGGTTTGGAGTTCAGAGGTAGCATCTGAGAAGCTGCCAGCAGAGCTGGCAGAACAGCCCCTGACGGGTGAGTAGCAGGGTGCCAGGTATCATCAAAATCCATGGAGTGAGTCTGTTGGGCAAATGTAGATAAGAACATGATGGGGTGGGTGAGAGCTGAGGGGATCCTTGCTAATTTCACTGAGGCTATAGCAACTTGCACCTATCATACTGAGATCCCTATGTTTGCTGGTTATTCCCCTCTAAAAACAGTTTGCAAGACAACAGAGCAAACCATGACTTCTCAGCATCCACTGTCCCTCCAAAGCACCTAGACGTCTTTCTGTAACACTAATTAGTGTTTTGAAGGCACTGCAAAGCAGAGTTTCTCCTGGAAAAGCCTGTCTTACCGCAACACCATTAGCGAATGCAGCCAGAGTTGGGGATAGCTTCACACCAGGCTTGCCATAGACGTTGCTCACGGCAACTGAAGAGTACAGCTCCTGTGAAAAGGAGATTCAGATTAGAGTCTTGAGTGAAGAAGGGATTGTATAACGTGCTCCTGCAAGGCAAAGTCCTACAGTATCCATGACATAAGGTCATGGTTGTACTGATGGGATCACAGTGGGGACCACAAAAATACACAGTACTATGAGGCTGCTCCTACCAGGCAATACTTCAGAGCAATATCAAATACATGGGTTGTGCTGCCCACAAGGCCAACACCAATGCTGTCAAGGATCATCCTCTTGCTTCTGTGGCGGACGATCTTGGACAGGTGCTCAGGTCGGACTGCGTGGATGAAGGAGGCAAAGCTGCTGGTCACAGTCTCCTCTGGAGCACTCCTGGCCACCACTGCAGCACCAGATAGAGAGGAGAGGGTTAAAAGTCTATGGGTCATGGGATGACAGCTCACAGCTCTTCACCTTCTGGTCTCACTGAAGTTAACGAAGAGGAAAGACAGGTGGAGAATGCGGGATGTGGCCAGAATGTCCCTTGGGTCATATAACTGCAACTCTGGATTGCTCCTCATGTGGTTTCAAGGGGGTACAAGTGAAGGACATGCAGGCCTCACACACATCCCCCCACTTGGGCTTCAAGCTGCCATCTTTCAGGGGTCATGTCAACATGTCCCTGTGTCTGCAGAAAAGGCAGAGCAGGTGCCCTGCTGCATTACCAGCAGAACCCACATAAAAGAAAGCCTAAACCTCATCCCAGTTATGTGCTATAGCATCCATTATTTCTGCCAAGCAGCATTAGACCCCAAGCCTGGATTTTTTAATAAACTTGGTCCTATGAGGTAGTGAGGAATCTGGACTCAGACAGCAAAGTTCCTAAGCCCTATGGACTGAAAAGGACGCTAGTGCTTATAGAGAAAAATACCTTTGTACATCCTTTCATTATTCAGCTCAGTATATCAGAGGATTTATAGCCTGTGTTTGAGAAGGGCATTAAACCAGAAGATCACCTGAGATTGGTATTCAAAGGGAAGTTTCTCTCCATCTCTGAAAATACCTTTGCTAGTAAGAAGGAACACATTGAACTTCCCAGGGAAAAGTCAGCGTCTGTATTTATGACCTATAAGATAGATCTGAGCAGACAGCACTGACTATTAGCACCTTTGTACCTGGAAGTCACCATTTCCAGATCATTGAAGGTGTTTCATTTCTATGGAAAATATCCGATTTGGAACCATTTTTATTTCAGTGACAAATTGCTTTGTTTTGAGGATTTTATAGAACTACAGTTATTGTGATCCACTACAATTTATAATATCAATACGAGAGCTCACTTGAGAGTGGGAAAACTATAAAATTCAGTATAGCTAGTATTTGCAAGATTTCAGCTCCATATATGTATTTATATATGTGTGTGCTGGTAGCGTAGATGCATGTATACAAATAAAAGACAAATGAAGCCAAATGAAACCAATGCATGAGAAAGTCAAGATGAGTGAAGCAAGAAAATAAAACCCCTTTCTTTCAACAGCTTAGAGGAAACATCATCAAAATCAACAAGTCCACATGACACTATATTTTTTAAACAGAATTTTTCCCAATTAGACAAAATGACCGTTCCCTAATTTCACTAGGGTGCATTCATTCTTAAATGTCATGCCTACTGACTCACAGTTTGCTTGCAATGGTGTTTGGACTCACCAAGAGCCGGGGAGTCTGAAATCCACTTGTAAACACAGATGAGAATGTCATCATTGCTGTGACTCACGGAAAAAAATTCACCCCTCGCAGCAGCTCTGCAGAATGGATCACTATAGGAATCTGTACCACTCAGCAGTTTGCAAACCCTTCTGAGGACCAAATCGGTGCCCTCCCTGTGGACATCTCACACTGCAAATGGGAGCACCAATGCCCTCAAGGAGGGGGAAACTGTGAACTCCAATTGGATGGGAGAGGTTGGAGGAAAATCTGCCTCAATTGTGCTGCACCCATGAAATGTTGTTTGCTGTTTTACTGTAATCAATTACTCTTTGTCACTGTGGTAATGATATTTTTAACCCGTCAGTAAAAGACACCTAATGACAGCAGTGTTTTCACCCTGCTGTGACAGATCTACTGCAGAATTGAATTAAAAAATAAGATTCTTTTCTAATAAATCTTTCTGAGAGCAAATGGATTTGCATAGGTTATTATTTCTGCTGTCTCAAGTGTTTGAAGTGCCACAAATTGCATTTATTTCATTAAGAACTTATTCAAATGGAAGTTAATAAACAACATTTATAACAGACCAAGGGGCTGCACCGCCCAGCCATGCTTGATTTGTCTGAAGAGGGAAGCTGTATACAGCTGTGAGACACAGAAAGTAATCAGACAATCTCTTAAAGTAACGCTAAGAGCAAGGTCAGATGTGAGAAAGATGTAAGAGAAAACACCGGAGTTAGGAATCTATGCAATGACAGCTACAATTCAAATATCTTCAATTTATGGCCAAAGAGGAAGAATTTGGAAAGTCTGGTTCTCAGCCAGTTAAAGCCTCCATTTAAGCACAAAGCTTGTAATCAACATTTTTATCATTTGTTCTGCTCAGGGCAATAATCACTGTAACAAGACCCCCCTACCCCCCTCACCCCCCCCACCAAGCGTGCTTTATCTTCCAAGAATATGGGAGGATTAGCTCCGTATACTTAGTTAGTACACAATTATGTTGATAAATGCTCTTTAAAAAAGGACAGGGTTCGGCAGACAGATACAAACCGTGAGCTGCAGTTTTATGCACTTGCCGGGAGCTTGCCAGGAACTTCTGGGATTTCTAGAGTAAAGACAGAGAAAGATCATTTGTCACCCAAGCTGCCTGAACTTCTTCAGAGCCGTTTTACTGGTTGTGCCTCTAACACGGCACTGGAAGACACAGATCAAACGAGCGGATAAAGCTCACTTTCAGAGCTAACAAATTTAAAGAGAAAAAAAAATATATTTTCCAAAGCTCAGCCAGGTGGGGGTGCCAAGAACAGGCAAGGAAATCGAGCAGTGCAGTGCAAGGGGCACGCAGACAAGCAGACCTGCCATGGGATCCTCCTGCAGCCGTGAGCAGGACCAGCTCCGAGTGGGCAGGAGGAGACAGAACCACACAGCACATCCCAAATAGAGCAACCTCACCACGGCACCATGAAGAACACATTTGGGATGTATAAAAGAACCAGCCATGGAAGGAAGGGGTTAGTAAATGTGAATAAAGTGACTGTGAAAACCATCTGGATTTGTTAATATCGGGGCAGGTTCCTATTTAATGCCATGACAATTTTTGACCACTCTGGGAACTGCCCAGAATGTGACAAGACCTCCTTAAAGTGAGAAAGGAAAGATCAGAGATGGATAAGTTTTGTACACAAAATAGTATTTACCTGCAAAGTTAAGAAGACCATTCTGGTGGCTGCTCCCACTGCTTAATGCCCAGCTCTGCACTGCTCTATTCGAGGGCTGGGAGAGGTGTTCGTCTGAAAGGTGCTTTGGTGTCAGGGTTTATATATGCTTCTGAAAGGCAATTTGCTTTTTGTTGGTGTTGGGTTTTTTTGTTGTTGTTGTTGGTTTGGTTTTTTTTGCAACTGAATTTCAAGTGAGATGACATCAGCCTCCAGGGACTCAGAGGGTGGGGGGAATTGATGAGGAGGGGTGGTTTTTCTGTGCTAAACAGAAAGGAAACCCCTTTGGTTTCAGGAAATAATAAAAGATTTAGGACGATAACTGACAAAGTTCAAGGAAATTCCTGTCTCCAAAATGCTACAGGTGCCAATATGTGAAGCAACTGGCTGCAGGCTCCTCCTCCAGAGGAGGACTATAAAACTGGTACCTACCAGGAAATGAGAGGGACAAGACCATCTTCCCATTGAGCTGAAGTGTCACCAAACCAGGTAATCCAAGCTGCACAGGGAGAAGCGTGGCATTGGTGTTTCTTTTTGATGCTTTTTTGTTGTTGTTTTTTGTTTTTTCCAATAATACATTCATTGTATTATCATTTGGCTGAATTGTTTCCTAATTCTCCTCCTTGCAAACAGCTGGGTGTGCAATGTTACCAGCCATGTGCTGCCAGTTCATTGAGATCTCACTGCAGATCAGAAATATGGGCTGGGGCTTCCAGGGAACATTGGGGACTTTTATTCCCAAATGAACCTTTGGACCATGGGTAAATACCACAGCTTTGTTCTTTATCAAATAGTGCTTCTTGGGGACGTTTAACTTTCTGCATATTCTGTCTGGGATATCAGTTTGGCGTGGTACATCTTGTGTTGAAAACCAGGTTAAGTTTTCTTACTAAATACTTACCAGACCTCGGTCACTGCAAACACAGCGATGTCTCTCGGGCAACTTTGTGCTGTTTTCCACCAGAAGAGAGGCAGGGCTGTGATATTTATTGCAGCTGTGTAGCCTTGTAGTGCACTGTTAATCTTGCTGTGTGCTTATCCAAAAGGCATTGCATTTCATTCTTTTAACATGCTTATCTTAAAAGACAGTATTTTCTCAGAGCTACGTAAATGCTGGTTACCATTAATAAGGTGGGATGTAAAACCAATTGTGAAGTGCCACTGGGGAATAAGTGTCTGAAAACTTAATGTTGTACTTATATATGCACACAATGGCATGCCAAGCCTTGCTCCAGCCTTCCATGGAGATGTCCTGACACCAGCATATTCCCATTAATGGTAGGCAAGGAAAACAAGCATGGGCAGCAGAAGTTAGTGTGAAGTAGCTGAACACAGTGACATCTGCAAAGCACAGGTGTAAAGGCAAGGTGGGATGGGGAATCAGACTGGAATGGCCTTCTCTGGAGGGCATAATGGTGAAGAGTGAGAACTTATTGTAAGGGACAGGGTGCTCTGAGGCTACAGCCATGTGGCACGGCTCAGAGGCCACACCAAGGGTGGAAGAGCAGTGGTTGAGGCAGGACCTTGCCAACTACTGTAAAACTAAGGCTGGAGCGTGTCTGAGGCAAGAGGGAAAAGAAGAGAAGGTGGAGGAGATTGGTGGCTGTGGCTTTGCTCTTGCTGCCCAAGGATCACCCCAGTCCATTCAGTAAGCCAACAACTGGAAAGGCCTGGCAGTGCCCCACTGGTCCTCATGGTTTCCTGGGCAGTGACTGTGCTGGCTGCTACCCTGTACAGAGAGCCCTCAGACAGCAAAAAGGGATTTCCCATGTCTTCCTCTACCTCCACACCACCCTGCATTGCCTACACCATCCTCACTTCAAGAGCTACACTGCGTGAATCTCAAGGAAGGACTTTATCCCTCCTTTCTCTGCTGCACCACGTATGGAGCAGAGGTGTTATGCTATCCATTTTCTGTGCCGAATGGGAGAAGTGGGTCCTTACAAAGTGCTGGAGGGAGCAGCTGTACACTATGGATAGCAACAGTACTGATGAGTGACTTCATTGTAGGCACAAGCAAGGCTTGGGCATATTTCAAAAAGAAAATACCACTGTTTCCGAGTTTCTCCAGTCTTGGTGCAGCCCATTACTGGTGGTGTTACCACTGAGATTAATTTGGTGTGTCCTTATGTTGCCTGAAATGAAGGGAGGAGGTTATGGACTTTGCCTCACAGCTGCTGAAATGATCATGGGGCAGGGAGTACACGTCTGCATCCCCAGTGTGAGCAGAGCAGGTCTGCAGCTGATTCAAGCCCCCCAACTTTCCTTCGCCCAAGGGAAGATCCTTCATCATCATCTTCTTTTAATGTCCTGATCTAAATTCTCTTGTTTCCTTTCCTTTTATACCTATGTGACTTGATACAACACATTTGGGTACTTCTCAGATGTCCTACGCAGGAGAGCACTGTAAGCAGAGGGAAACAGCCGTATGGGTTGTGTCTTTCCATCCCTCCCAAAACCAAGCTATTGCAGGCTCTAAAACTGCTACCACGGTTAATTACACAAACCAAGTGAGTCTGCAAATAGGAAATCACTCCTCTGAGCCAAGCAGCCACCCAGCCAGCCCATCTTCCTCCATAAAATCCTTCTTACCCTCCTCCAGAGTCCAATTCAAAACAGAATGCCTAGAAAGTTGCTGTCTGAGCTGCTTCTGAGTGAAACATCTGGAGGAACTTGGTACTGAATCCCTATTCCAAATATAACCACTGAAACCAAGCTGCTTGCTTGTATCGGAGTGCCTTGTAAATGTAAGAACTTCATGGAGTGCACAGGTGGCTGTTGGTCTGAAGTTTCTGAGTATACATCATTTCTGAGGGCCTCCTTCAGGTCAGTAATTAATATCAGTGTTGGATGTTACAAGAGTGTGCTCCTTCTGCAGCACTGTGAATTGGTGCAGCTTTCTGAACTGAAAAGCCCAACCTTCAGTGCAAGCGAACAATCGAATTAATTGTTCCCCAGAGATGGGACATGTTTCCTCTCCAAATTTCACGAGAGTTTAATTTGTCAGATCAGTTCAGAGCTGTTAGGAGTCAATACAGTTGAATAGTGAACATAAGAATTCAGAAGCCACTGATATTTGCAAAACAGTGTCTATCTGCCCAGGAATACCATGTGCTTAAGAGCAGACACTGGGATTCAGGTTCATTAATAGTCGCACAATTGTTCTTCTTTGGGTGGTACAGAATCTGCCCACTCCCCCTATCAACAGGAGCTCTGCTTTCTTTTCTTTCCAAAAGGCTTTTTGGAATGTCTGAGAATGGAATACATCACCTTCTCCCTTTCCAGCTCATTTAGGTCACAAAATATTCTAAAAATACTGAAAAAGCAAGAACATTACTGTTTTATTTTCATCCTTGTTTCCTAACAAAAACCTCCAGAGAGCAAACTCCAGCTCATGGTACCCAGGAGTGCAGAGGAATGGAAATGTGGGGGCTGCTTACAAACAGACGAGTTAATGGCAGAAGTATGAAGGGTTTGAAAATAGACTATTTAGTCACTGGGGTTTTAAGAAAGGGATGGAGCTGGAAAATTCCATCTGGAAGGGAGACTGTGTATGTGTGTGCAGTGCCTGCCTGTTTGTCTGTAACAGTGGATAAGAAATGTCCTGGATTGGCTCAAAAAATACTTTGTGGGTTTAATCTGAATGTTTGTTCATTTGTGTTAGGCTATTCATTCCTCCCCATCTCCTGCAGCCCAGAGAAGAGAAGACTGGAACCATCACCACCACCTGCAATGATTTGGGGCACCTAAACATGTTTTTGCCAGAAATCTTTGTCGCCTAAATAGGTTGTGTGTGTTTTTTCTGGATAGGCCTCTGGAAAGTAGGCACCTAAAGTTGTACTTTGAATGGAGCCTTTGTCCCAAGTGATGAGGAGGGAGGCACGTTGGAAACACCTGAGCCTGTCACCAGCTTCTCCCTTTTGGAGCAGGGGCAAGGCTCTGGGACTCTGGCTGAGCGCCTGAGGCCGAAGAACTCTGGTCTAGACGCAGACACATGTGGAGAGATGGTGAGGTTGTGAGGGTGACCACTGACACTCTTGTTTTATCTGAAAGGGCCATGGTGAGCACGGTGGGTTTTGCAGCTGTCTTCTACAGTGAGCCGGCCGTGCTGGGGCTCTTGGCAAACGTCGTCAGCGCCTTCCTCCTCTGCCTGCAGAACTTTGCCACAGTGCACACAGGCCTCAGGCCGCAGGGAGCAGAGGATGCTCTCACAGGTGGGTGATGGTGCAATTTGGGGACACCTCTACTGGGAAACAGGCCCAAACCCTTCATGTACCATTCTCCAGCCTTCATAGATTCAAACCAGACTGGGGATCCTGGCCCCACTCCTTCTGCTGAGCATACCAAGGGGCTCAATGGCCACACACCAAGCAAGGCTCAGTGCCGAAATCTGTCACCAAAGTGAGAGCTGAGGAAAAGATAGAGGCCAGAGGACTTGACACAAACGTCACTTGTGGGATCTGTGGTGGGATGTCCCTAAGTGTTTGGTCTTCCTGTGGCTTGCTTCCTTCCTGATGTCTTGCTGTGTTTCTCAGGTGTCCACCTCATCTTGATTGGAGGCTTTGTCCAGCTCCTGGCAGGATTTCTTGCCTTCCGGAAGTATGACCACCTCGGAGGCGCAGCCTTTCTCACCTTCTCTGCTCTATGGAGTAGCTATGGAGCCACACGCATCATTTCAGCTGCTTACCCCCCTTTGCAGAACATAACACTGTCCTCAGGGAACACCAGTCAACTCCTGTCCACCACCATGACACACCTCTCTACCAGCCAAAGTGCCGTGGCAGGGCTTGTGGCCTACATCTCCATTTCCTTTATTCTCTCCTTCTGCTCAGCCACAGTGAACTACATCATGCCTTTCATATTTGGGGCCATTGCTCTTGCCCTGGTGTTCGAAGCCGTTGCGCTGTTTGGCCAGTGGGCCCTGATAGTGTCAGGTGTCATTGAGCTTGTTATTGTCCTGTGTGGGTTGTATGGTGCGATGGCCCTTCTGTTGAAGGGCATCACGCAGCGGTACATCCTTCCAGGCTTTGGGCATCCGCTCTTCAATGTCTTGCTACTGGGGTCAGCACAGAAGAGCTCTTCCAAGGCCATTGGGGAAGAGAAGAAAAAGAATACAAAGTATGCTGAGCCAATGGCCCTAGGCAACATCTGTGACACCATCTCTCCATTTATATTTGCTTTTTACTTCTTTGGGTACATGAAGACCTTCTGTGTTGGAGCAGCATGGATATCCATAATCTCCAGCTGCCAACTTCTCTCCAGCTTCTACAGCTATCTCAGAGGTGATGTCTACTACACTACCAAGTTTGGTGCCCACAGCCTCTTCTGGCTGGTAATGTCTTGGGAAGAGTTTGTACTCACCACCTTCCTCGAGCCTGGAAAAGCTCAGGAGAGCAGGCTGGGAATGTTTGGAGGGTGGTTCTTCTTGGTTGTTGCCTGCATGCTGTTCCTGATGTCAACCCACAAAGACACCCTGGAGATGTTGCAAAATGCTTCTTTCATCATCCTCACGTCTGCCTTCATCCATCAGATCCCAGTGTCAGGTGCTTACCCATTCCTTGGAGCTGCCTGTAGCCTCTGCACCGCTCTCTCAATG
This sequence comes from Excalfactoria chinensis, assembly GCF_039878825.1. Lineage (NCBI taxonomy): Eukaryota > Metazoa > Chordata > Aves > Galliformes > Phasianidae > Excalfactoria > Excalfactoria chinensis. The sequence goes on from NC_092828.1 coordinate 74,927,228, forward strand.
TATGCCACTTTTGCCAGCCTTATCAATTCCATCGGGGAGAAGGCTTTGATTCCAGTTGGAAAACAAGCTATGTCCAGTTCAGCTCTTCAAACCACACTGATGGCTGCCAAAATGTGCTTCACTAGGTCCAAGAACCTCCCAAGTGGCACCAAAGCTGAAGTGCCAGATGCCTTGTTCTACATCTGCAATGGCCTGGCAGCAGTATCTGCCATCCAGGGTACTCTCAGTGATCCCAGCAGGCAACAACTCTCCATACCCTCTGTGCTCATCCCAGGAGCCATAGTGCAGCTGTACGTCTGCAGGATCCAAGTTCAAGGAGGCAGAAGGTTTGGTTGTGTTCTCCCGTTCTGCTATTCTGCCTTTTGGGGAGCATGGACCTGGCTTCGGTTTGCAGGTAACAAAGTGTCAGGTTTTCTATTTTGCTGTCCCAAAACAAAGAGATGCTTTTAGGAAAATTCAGTTTGCTTTCTTCTGCATAATTCCTTCTCATTCATTCAGAGTGACCCAGGACTGTTATTTCAGAATAACAGTTCAGTAGACACTTCTTAGATGGCAGAAGACTTTATGCTTCAGAAGCATGGAGCAATTCATCTTAGCTGCTTGTAGACATGGAACAAGATCTCAAAATATCTGGACTTTAAGAAGCCTTATTCAGCATCATGTTCAGAAGCATTTCATATGGACTTCCTGCTAGGTCCTGCTGAAATGAGTACCTCTGGGAAAACTTAAAGCTATTGCCTAAGAGGCAGGAAGCTATTAGTCTTTGCAGCCAGATCTTCTTGTCTCTTACAAGCTGGAAGTGAAACCATCAGGGTTTTTGATAACTGTCACCAGTTCTTCGGTTAATACCTGAACTAGTTTGCACTACAGATACAATAGATTCCAATCCAATGGGATTCTTCTTAGCAATCACTATCAATTTGAATTGTAGTCATTTGAACTTCAGATTTGTCATTCTGTTAATGGCTTGCTTACAACTAAACCTTCTGGTCCTATTTCAGGCCACCTGTTGAACATTGGTACGGGGAACAGTGAAGGATTTACTGCTGGTGCTATTGCCTTTTTGGTGCTCAATGCTTTTTTAATGATTTTAGGTAAGTCTCAGTACCACGGATGATTAACTGTTGTGGTGTGTTTGGGGCCAGATCACTGTTCCCATCTGTGGGCACTCTGTGGAGGAAATGCACAAGAAAGGGAGCCTCGGCTCTCTCTGTCACACCAGTTAGGCAAGAACTGAAATGTTTTGCCCACAGCCAGTAACAGAAGCTGAGCTGGGCTTGGAAGAAACAGTCATAAGGGAAAGGAAGAACTTTTCAAAGAAAATAAATGGTTCAAATGAGGTGAAAGTGTTAGACGGACTGGCCACTGGCATATAACCACAGTCACACTTCAGCCCAGCTGCTGTAAATCAGCTTCTTCTTGGCTGCCCGATAAGTGTTTTCCATGTGAGCACAGAGTACTGGCAGATGAATGGCTTGGCAGTTTGTCTCCTGAAAGCCAAAGACTAACTAAACCACATCCATATCTCTGTGAACAGGGAAGTCGGATCGGATACAATTAAGTTCATTTATGAACTCTTCTGCTGTTTCACACACATTTTTACAGGCATTTCTCTGATGTGGGTCAGTCCTGTTTATATTTCTTTCCACAGCTTCCTCTTTTAACGTGGTGCTTCTGTGCATGACCCTGGCAGTGGAGCTCCTGACCATTTGTTTTCTGCTCTTCACATTGGAGAACCTCCCTTTGCCATTTGAAAGTAAGCTGTAGGTGAACTTGGTCCTCAAACCTTCACCCAGAGGGTGTAGTGAGTGGGTCTTTCTTTGGGGAGCAATATTCTGCCTAAGTTCAGTATGGAAAAAAGCAAGCAAGCAAAAGATTGTGTCATCTTTCCCTAGAAGACTGAGTATGTGCAAGCTGCAGATGCCGAGCCCTCTGGCTCCATGACTGCAGGAGGAAATATTTCTTCATACCATCTCCAGCTCCTTGGGCTCCCTAATAAACATCTAGCATGGCTGATTCTGTTGGATCAAGATGAACTCCTGAAGTTCTGTACAGTTCTACTTTCTAGTAGTTGTTTGGTGAGCCAAGACTTGGAGTGAACTAAATATGCCACTGACGTGAATGGATGTAGTTCTGTTCAAATTCTGGCTTTGTAGCAAGTGAGACTGATTTGAAATTATCCATAATGCTTTAGAAAGATGCCTTTTTAAAAGGTTTTCTGCCAGCAAATTAAAAAAAACCCCACAAACTAACTCAGGTAGACCAGCCTGGAAATGCCTTGAATTTTTAGACTTACAGATGTGCTGGACTGTAAATGTAGTGTGACAGGAAAAGCTGAAGTAAGTTTGCAATTCTGGGAAGACGAGACACAAAAGAAAATAAAACTCTGCCAGTACTCTTCCTCCCTTTGACCCTCTGTGGTTTGATTTTCAGTTGTAATGTTATGCATCTTCAGCATCATCTGCTTCTACGGGGCAACAGCATCACTTGCAAACAGCATGTTTGGGAAGGACCTCATGATGATGGGACCCTCTCTGTTTACAGTAAGAGATGTTTTGTGTAACAGTGCAGCTTCCTTGTTTAGGAGAATATTCCAAGGTATTCAGTCTTGCCTAGAGGAGTTCAAGTTTCTGTCTCCCTTTTTTTGACCCATTTACTGCCATTTGAAATCCCTGTCACAATACTACTGTAGGGGGAATTGAGCTAAAAACAAGGTACTTTCCATTAGGAATAATGTGTATGGAAACTTGGAGGAGAGGCAGGGACACTTACAAATTTAATGTCACCTGCTTTAGGTGAAGCACAACTTAAAGTGTTGCCTCTGCCCTTTGATGGCCAAGAGATCATGGCACAAGGAGATACCTGCATTCAAGGAGACCAAACTGTAGAATCATAGAATTGTTTATGCTAGAAGGGACCTTTAATTGTCATCTAGTCCAACTCCCCTGCAACAAACAGGGACAGATCATCCCCTGTATTTCATATGTTGGCTTATTCCCACACTAATGGCTTTGATTACTGCCAGGCTCAGAGCTCTAAGAAGAACACTGAAGATTCCCCACCCTGCATCTGTCCCAAGTCCCACTGTACTAGTGGCCTGAGGACCATCGCTGACTTGCTGAACACAGGGGCAGTGTGCGGGGTCCCAACAGACACGGTGTATGCTTTGGCAGCCTCCTGCAGACACCCTCAAGCCATTGAGAAAGTCTACAGAATCAAGGTGCGGATACAATACTGATGTCTTGTTACTTGGATCCTGCTGGCATCCCACATATCAGTAACATACGCAAGTAGAAATGGGAACTCCTTCTTTCAAGTTGTTCTGACTCGGAACTGAGCAGGTGGAGTCTAGCAGGAGCTTCACAAAAGGCCATGGACCATTTTTTTAAGCTGAGCCACTGGTGGGAAGAGCACTCACTGATCTGGGTTTGTAGCACTGAGAATTAGCAACTTTCTGCTTCATTGAAGGGGGCAAAACAAAAATCCAAACTGGAACAACCTGGACATGTGTCCTAAGTGGGTCCAAACCTGTATTTGTCCTCTCTGCGTTACGAAGTGCTGAATCAGAGTCTCAGGTTTATACTTGCCCAGACTTTGGGAGACATTCAGTGCTGGAATAAGACCCAAAGTTTGCACCTTAAATACATCTTTTGCAGCCTGGCCCCTTCTGTTCTCCATGAGGCAATTTCCTGGCTAGCCTGGAGAAATAAGCATAACAGACTATCTCAGCTGGCACTTAGTGTGAACATCAGCAACAAAGGCAGTCTTTTCTGTCCTGCTTTGGTGCCAATGCTAACCTTCCTTGTCAGTGAGAGAATATAAACAGAATGTAAATACATGCCCAGTTCCTTAGTCATTTGGCCCTGCTGAAAGTGATGTCAGCTGAGGACTGAAATGACACTGCTTTGTGAGCTCTTTTATTTTCCCTCCGTATCATCGCTCACTTTATAACAAGTTTATGTCAAAGCATCAAAGAACTAAATAAGTGGTCACGCAGATACCAGTTTCAGGGGGTTATGTTCCCCTTCCACTATCCTGTTGGGCTTTCTCTTGATTTATACTGGGATAAGTTAGAAGAAAATCAGGCCTCTGGTGTATAAGACATTAAAAACACTGATAATGAGAAGAACATTGCCCTGCTTGGGTTGATTGTGTCTGAAGAAGGGGAACTGGGTGCATCCTGCCAAGATCCCAAGAACAGCTTACTGTCCTCTCCTTCAGTTTGCACATGGAGATTGAGCTGCAGCACAGATCACAGCATGCAGTCCCCTCTTCTGCTCAGTATTTTCAGCAGAGATAGCACCTTACTTTCTTGGAGCTTGTGGTCCCTAGGCTACAGACTAGGACTCCAGTGGGCTTAGATCTTCTCGATGCAGACTTTTTTGTTTCTATTTTTTGTTTTTCTAGGACAGGCCTCAAGAGAAGCCCATCTGCATCTTCATTTCAAACCTGGATCAGCTGCGAGCAGCTGCTCCCCCAATCAGCCCACTGCTGTGGGAATTCATGGAAAATGTTTACCCAGGTGGCGTTGGCTGCATTATCAAGAAAGGAGAGTGGCTGAAGAAGTTAGGTGAGATGAACAGGACAACACCTTCATGATTTCAGCAATCAATAGACTCTTCGAGATGTCAGTGGGGAGATCTGTTCATTTTACCCTTGAGAACACCTTGTACACATCTTAGTACCACATTTAGCGTAGGATATTAAAGAGCTGGAATAACTCATAGACAGTGAGAACCAGCATGGTGGTCTTTTTAATTCAATCAGACTCAAAGAAAGGGAGGCTCGTCAGCCTGGGAGGGTCACATCTTGCAAGCTCATTGCTGTTAGCTAGGAATGAGCAAGCCCTGGGTGGAGGATCAAAAAGAGATGAGCAGTCCAGAACAGAAGGATGTACTTGGACCCTTTTCCTTCCTGACATATGGACCAAGAGAAAGCACTGTGAGAAACAATATGATTCACACTTAGACCTGGTTTTGGGGAATCAATGGTAATGTTAAAAAACAGAGAAGCAATAGGAGTTATGTGTGCTAACCTGGTGGAAGTGTATGGCAAAGGGTGGGGAGGGTGAGAAACAATCAGAAGGAATTTGACTCTGGGATGTAGGTAAATCCATTGTCTATGAGAAGAGCTATGCTGATCTCCAGCCACTGAGGTTGTGATATTTTCCCTTCTGATCCTTAATATTTTCTTAGTCCCAAAATCTTGCTGCTGCTCTTATGGATTTCTGATCAAAGATGCTGCTTTTCTGATACTGTGCAAGGAGTCCTGCCAATTTATTTGGCATGTGGAGCAGAGTCTTTTGTAAGGAGAGTATGAGATCTTCCTACAATGCCTTGCCAAGTAGACCTCTTCCAGCATCTTCTGCCTGTCTTTCAAGGAGTTGGAGAGGGCTACAGCAGAGTGGGAACTCAAGACAGTATAATGATCAGAGTGCCTGACCTGACTGTCCTGGTGCATCTCATTGACATGACGGGGCCTTTGGCAATCACGTCTGCTAATCCTAGTGGAGAGGTTGACAGCACACATCATGACATGGTCATCTCGTGAGTACCCTGTTCACTGCATTTCTACTGCTCTGCAAATCGCCCAACAGGTGGGCAGCCATCATGATTTGATGCCCTGTGTTGAGAGGAACTTCAGCATAAGGTGGTATGAAATACCACGCAGCTTTCATTCTTCTTTTCCCTACAGGCGTCTTGGCCATAAGTTGGAGGGCGTTCTCTGCGATGGAGAATCTGATGAAGTGGTAGCATCAACTGTGGTCAACTGCACAAGGATTGATGAAAGTGAGTTTCAGTAGCACCTTTACAGTAAAATATTCCATGGTTGCTCCCATTTCTTTCAACAGTATCAAACTGGCAGCACAGTGTTTTCGAAGAGAAACAGGTCTTGAGTGCCCAGATGTTTACAAACATGTTGATGTGTTGACAAACGATGTCATTGGAGGGCCTTTGTATTGGCAGAATGAGGCAGCGAGAAGCAAATCCCTGCTTCAAAATTTGCCTTAGAAGAGCAAAAATGCTTCGAGTGAGAGGGTGAATGCTTCTGAAAGGAAGGGTGTATGTTCCTTGCAGACCACCAGAATTAAGGTAGAGTGATAGGCATTCATCCACAGCAATGTAGAAGCACAAGCTGTAGTCTTGTTTCTTGGCTCTGGGTCATCATTTGGGTGGAATTCTGTAGTGGAAAACTGAACTCCTGAACTCAGCACTGTGTTGGTGTTGGTGGGTGTCTTTACTTTCTGACAAAGCTTATTATTTGGAGGCAGTAAGCATCTAGATGGCTTTACTGGTTCAGTGTGTTTGTTTTTATGTTGGAACATAATCCCTTTTCCTTTCTTTCCCCCTTTGGGGATTATCCTAATTGTCTCCTTCTTGCTCTGGGAAGGTGGCATCACCATCTTGAGAGAAGGCTGCATACCAGCAGGCAAGGTGATGCAGATATTTGAAAGAGTAAAGAACAGAGCAGTCTGACACCAAAGGAAACCTCCCCTGAGCAATGGAACAGCATCTTCTCTCACAAAAAGACATGAGGAATCCCACATCTCGCTGGAGAACTCGGCCTTGTGAAAGCCATACCTTCCCTAATCAAGCATTTACCTCCTTGGGAAGCAGCAGCACTTTCCCTCACAGTGTCTCTCCTGGGAGCGTTCTGTGGCTATTAGTTGTTTATCTCCAGTAAGTGCCTGAAACCGCTGGGAAATCTGCCCACAGAGTGCCAGGAGGATCAGGAGCTGATGCTGCACTGCAGGAATTCCCAGATTGCCACTGTTTCCTGAGTGCCTTGGACTGTGGACTTCATGCCTGCTTGTATACTCCCTTCTACCACACTCAGATCTGTGTATTTTAAACATCTACCTTTAACTAAATAAATCTTCTTTTTGGAATATAAGGAAAAGACTTTGGGTTTCAGTTGCTTTCCACCAGACTATCCATCCTCCAAAAACTGCAAAGCTCCACACTAAGTGCTAGGGGAAGGAATAAATGCTGGAAGGCACAGTCCTGACAGAGGGTGTACAGCGAGTTATTCACCCCCTGCCCTGCTCTGGCATCCTCACAGCCACTCCCTGCTTGGACCGGGGCACTTCCCAGCTGGTCTTGGGGTACTCCATGCAGAAAGCAGCAGCTGATGTGTGTCCATGGTAAATGGAGACTGAGGGGAAACTGGGGAAGAGGGGAATTCACTCTTAAGGAAGACAACCCTTACAAGAAAAAACAATGAGCTAGGGCTCAAAGGCTGGCTTCAAAACACAGACGTGCAATTCAGATTTGGAGGGTTTCTGTAATGTTTTTCCCTGTACCAGAAGCAGTGTCCAAGCAGCAGATCTCTGCCAGTTCCCTACAGTTGTTCTTTCTCCTCCCTCCTACTCTGGGCAGGCAGATTGTTCCCTTGGCATGGATGCAACACCACCTCCTAATACCCAAAGGACAAACCCCTTTCCAGCTCCCCTTTACCATGGTTTTGGAGTATCCTGATCTGCTTCTCGTGGGCTTCTCCCCAGGGTCACATCAGAGCAGGAGTTCCCTCCCTCCCAAATCACCAGATGCTTCTCCAAGACCTGAGCAGCCAAACCTGGTGGGGCTTTTGAGGCTGCATTCCTCCCACACCTCATTATGAACATGTAAACAAACACTGACTCTGGTTCTGAGCGTGCTTGGCTTGCTTTGGCACTAAGGTTGTTGTCCCTCTGCTTCTCCTCAAGGTGCAGCCTGCCATTTAGCCTGTGCTCAGAAGTCCCCTTAAATAGCAGCTTTGACTCTGGCTCCAGGTGGTGGATGTTATTTCACTACCCACAGTCCCAATTGAAAGTCTTTGGCATCTGTTCCTCAGATCTGAACAGAGACTGCCCTTCACGCTGCAACCTGGAGCCTTCTGACCCTAAAACTCACCAGTACCCTCTGCTGAGGGCACTCACTGTAGGCTGTGCTGGGCACTGCAGGGCATTCCCAGCCTACTCTGGTTTTCCAGCCAACGCCAACTTCTCTAAGTAGAATGAAGTCATGCTCCCCTCCCTTCACATACCCTCAGACAGCTAAACAAGCCTCTGCACACACTGTACCCTTCTTCCACACACAAGTACATATTATGCCCTGGTGAGCCATCAGCTAGGGTAGCAGCTATATGACCAGTCCATGTGTCACCTTCTCCCCAGGGCAAGATCACCCTGGAGCAGGAATCTCCCTTCTCTGTCCCCTCAAGCACCTCACAACACATGTCAGATGGTTCAGCTGCATTTGGCATCACGGACCCAGCTGCTGGGAAAGCCAGGGCAAGGCTGGGCCAGCTGGGAGAGAAGCAAGGAAACCATGGGAGACAGGGAGGGCTGAGATGAAATGGTAGGGATTTCTGGGGATATTGCAAAATGTCATAATTCTCTCTGGCTCCAACCCAAAGTGGCATGCAACAAAGCCATCAAGAAGCCAGTGCAATAAAGCCCTGCTTCTTCACAGGGATAGCGTTACATGCAGTTCTTGTGCATCCCAGCTGCAAATGCTGCCACAGAATGTTTAGCTAAAATGTGCAGGTAAATGAATTGCGTATCTATATTGGAAAAACAGGGAGAGAAAGCCACTATTTACAACTGGTCATCAGTGCAAAGAGCTGTTGATCTTCTGCAAGCCCCAGTGCTCTGAAGGACTTAGTAAATATCTTTAAGGCTAGCTAAGGTCCATCGCACAGCATATTGGACTATTTGAATGGCTGGACTGAATGATCTTAGGGATATTTTCCAACCTTTATGATTCTACGTGCTTGACTTCAAGCATGTGGTGAAGTCTCACAACATGGGGTTTCACTCGTGTTTCAATACTTGAAAAACTCCTTGACTTTTCCAAACAAATATGGTTGTCAAAGGTGGCCATAAATTGTTATAGCAGTAACAATAAAAAAGGAAGGAAGTCTATTCTTGTCCCCTCCATAACGTCTTCATTAGACTGCCTCTATACTGGTGGCACAGGACTGAGAGTGACCATAGCATTTTGGCTCAAGGGAAGGATGTGTATTTCGCCACCGGCTGTGATTAGTGCAATAAACAGCCCAGGATTTGGTAAACCAAGACAAAGTATTGCCTGTGATCTCCTGAGACCTTCTATGCGAACAATTTCCCAGTGGCAAGAGCAGCTCTCACCTTGCACTGCTGCTCTCTGGAAGGTAAATCACGACTGGAATGTCTCAGCCCTCGAGGAAAGCACCTGACACACTGTGATGGTAAGAAAATCAGGTTTTAAAATAAGAAAACCGTTTTGCAGCTTCTGAGCTATAGACAAATCTACAGTTTAGCTTGTAAGTGGAACAAGATAAGAAAGCATAAGAGCGTGCTTTCTACTGATGGCAGACAAAGATGGCAGAAGTGTTGTAAAGGTCCAAGATGAAAGGCTCTTTAAAAATTCCTTGTTTGGGTTGCTTTCCCCTCAAAACAACACTCAGCCCCCTGGAGTCTCCTGGGCAGGGCTTCATTTCTCTCCTCCGGGACAAGCATATCAAGGGAGTTAAGGCAGGAGTAAACTTCAGACTGTTTTTAGATCTATAAAGAAATCACCTAGCCCTGAAATCCACAAGCCTGACTCTATGGCTTGAGTTTGGATTATGAAATGAGTTTACCTTAAACCAACCAGACACCTCTTTCCATCTCAGAGGGCATAAACCCACTGAAGGCTTCATTCTTTCCTCTCAGTCATAATTTGGAGATGCCCTAAGTGCCAGCAGTAGCTATAGGGGGACCCCAAACTGTATGTTTTCACAAATAATGCTTCATGTATTTGTATATGCTGGTGGAATTTTCCCTCTTGGCTTCAGATGATAGCTTATTTTCAGGAGAACCATGATTTTTCAGAGTTATTTCCTTAAGAACAAGGAAATATTCTTGAAAATCAAAGGATTGTCTATCAGCAGAAAACTATTCAATCAATAAACAGTCTTTATGTACAGTTAGACAATGAACTTTCTACGCATTGAGTTTCTATTGCTAAGTTGGGAAGTAAACAAGTGAGGTTATAAAAAAAAAGGTAATTTATTACCACCTGGGTTTACAATGAGACTCAGTCTTGTGAATATTCTGTTAAATGATGAGAAGATATGGCTAAGAGATGTTTGCGCTGTACTTATTTTCCAGTATCAGGTGAGAGATAACAAAGGGAAGATAGATGTTGTATTCAACACGATAAACTGCATGACTTCTTCCGTCTTTCCCCAGTCTGTTCCAGGAATGAGTGTGATTTTCTCTTCAGCAAACAAGGAAATACATTTTATTTCTTGTTGCTGTTTTGGTGCTGCTAAATAGAGTAATATTTCCTTATCAAAACAGATTTGGGTAAATCCCCCTTCTATTATCTCATCATTTCCTTTGCATGATCATCATGACAAAGTCTTCTTGTCAAATGCTGTGACCTGTTGTTTATAATCTCCAGTGATCTTGGTCAGAAATGTCCAATTTGATGCGTGACACCACCATAATATAGGAGCTGTAAAAGTAAAGCTGACTGAGGTGTGCCCAGGAAATAACTTCAAGAAAAGTCATGATTTTCCAATCGATGAAGTTCTCTGCCTTCAGGAGGGTTTTATTCAAGTGTTTTCCCAGTATGAACATCTCTAAATCCAGTAGCTGTTGGGTGTCCAGAGATCTTTCATGACTTAGGTTAGCACGTCAGGTTGTCCACTCTACCACCTTACTCAAGTATTAAATCAAATTTGCCAGCGTGCTCTGAGCTGTTACCACGACAAATGAGCCTGGAATATGATCAGTAAGCAACCCACAGTGGGTGAGCAGCACTGACTCCACGCATGTACCAAGTCTTTGTTTCACAGAAATTTAGTTCAAGAACTTGGTGAACATCAACAACTGTTGTGTAGTTGTGTGCTCACAATTCTTCCCAGGGACTCAAAACAAACTCCCCAAGCCTAGACCACTCCTGGTAGCATTTTTGCAAGGTTAGAGAGGAACAAACACACCCCCCTTAGATCAACAACACGAGCCTTCAATCCCTTTATTCATGTTCTTTAAACACAGGGTCCTTTCATTAGGGCTATTAGCAATAGGCCTTAATGCCTCTTGCTGTGTTTTCCATTGTGAGATGCTATGTATTGCTGAAGGCTCATTTCCAAATGGAAGCTGGCAATGAGCAATGAGGCCTTTAAATCCCAATCAGAGGGGAACCAGGGATACTGGATACACTCAACCATGTCGCATTTGACCTTAAGTCTCTCCTGTGGATGGTCTCTTCATTCTGCCCCACTTCCCAACCTTAGCGCTTGTTCAGGAATTAGCTGAGCTTTAGTGAGATGGTTTTCAGGGACAGAACATCAGTTTGGCCAGGGAAGAGCAGCACATTTTTCTGTGCATTTAGACAGTGGAATTTAGACTCTCTCTTAATGGAGAGGCACTGACAGGAGCAGAAGGTTTAGACAAGAGGGAAGAAAGTTTCTGTTCTATTAAAAGAAACATGGTGCAAAATGCTGTTGCAAAACAGAATGTTGACTCATATCATCACGGAAGCAAATTGCACGGAATATCACTGGTGGTGAAGGGCATCACTTCTCTGTTCCAAGAAAGATACTGAAGTCTGATGGATGGAACACCACCTCAATAGGGACATGGCCATGACAGTATGTTTCAGGACTTGGTTCCTCCACACCTGGAGCTGACTCATGCCCAAAGAGTTGTGTTATCTGCTTTCGGTTCTGCTCAGCCCTACTCTCCTTACTTTGCTTCTTCCTTATTCTTGTTTTGCTTTGGGGGTTTTGGTTGGTTGGTTGTTTTTATTTGTTTGCTTGTTTGTTTTTCACTCTTTGATTCTTTCACATTATCTCTCAGTTTTATGTTTTCCTGGAGACAGTGAGATCATAGCCCTGTGACTAGGCATTTTGTCAGCAAACATTTTGAATACAATTTCATGCAGAGCAGCGGGAAAAAAAAATCAACGTATTAGCATTTATTGCGCACACAAAAACATTACTATTTCTTACCCTTCCCCTACAGATGTGGTCGGACTCAAATCGTCCATATTCAGGAGTACCTGTAGCACCAGAGCCAAGAAAAGCTCAAAGGACCATCAGATGTATGAAGACAGCCTTCAGCTACAAGGCCCCTGAGAGCTACTTTGCTTCATACCAGACATTTGTCTCTGAGGAGAGGTGGCTTTAGCTTGATCAGTTCTTCACAGTGTCTTTGGAGAGCTGGGGCCTGGAAGCACAGTGGAGAATGTAACACTAATACTGGTTCTGGAAGTCTATAGAAAACCCATCTCAGCTCCCATCAGGGACAAGGGGAATCATGCTTGCGTCCTGTGTGCCATTGGTCATGGCCATTGCTGCTCATTGGATCTGGTCTAAGCAAAGCTACTTTGTCTTCTCCTTCCCTACTTCTCCTCCTGTACCATCATTTCTGCTTCCCACTAAAGGCTCTTTTAGTAATTTGAAGTTGGTATATTTTGCAAGTGAACACAGCTGCTGGCAGGCAAGAAGGGCCTGGAGACCTGCAGGGAGATAGGAAGCAGGACAGAGGCTGTGGAAAGCCCTAGGCCACACAAGATCTGATAACCTGGGTGGTGAAATGACCCTTTGCAAGGCTGCAGGTGGAAGGATGCCACAGGCAGTCATCAGGCTCATGGGAATAGTGAGGAGATAAGGTGAGCCTGGTGAGGGGCTGTAGATAGTAACTCATCCTATGGCACAGTGCACAGAACGGAAATGTGGGCACATCCTGCCATCTTAGGGTGTTGCCACTGGCTGCTCAAGGTCGTAGTGGAACCTGGAGGAATGAGAAGCTGGTCCTGTGCATGTGTCATGATTTTAGCAGATGTTTAATAGGGCTGCAGAGACGCAGCCAGGCACAGAGGCAACACTGAACTGGATGCACAGGACAGACTTCCCCATCCTGTCTCAAGAGGCTCAATTTCCAGACTGCTTCTATTTTCCCAAAAGATTTTTACACAGTTTCTTCTGTCAACCAGCTATCTCTGTTCTGCCTTATTCTGATCCTCAGCACAGACCTGTTGCATAAATTCCTTATTGTTACAGCTAGCACAGAAGCTGGGGACACCCAGATGGCTCAAGGCCATTAGAGGTTGTTTGGCCCTTGGCAACACAGCCATAACAGACAGAAATCCAATACAAGTATAAATGGCTTTTGCAGAGCAGCTGAAGATCTGGCCCAAGCTTTGAGATACGCTGTTTCATTGTTGTTCTTAATATTCCTTCAAAATGTGACAAACCAGATTATCTAGTCATGCTGTAGTAATAACCCTAAGCACTTGATGTTATAGGGAGGAGTAACTGGAAGAATGCAGCAAGGGGAGTAAGACAAAAAATCACTGCAGGTTGTGTTTTCATAAGCCCTCCGTAGTACCGAGGAGATGTAAAAGTTTTGCTTTCACTGATTTCCACACAATAAGGAGGACTTTCCTTCTGATTTTCCTTCCAGTTGATGGCCCATCCTGAGCCATAAGTGGATGCTCTCTTTCCTATTTCAGGAGGAGCCAAATAGATGAGGTGTGTCCCTACAGCTCCCAGTTCTTGGTGTTTTCTTAAATCAGAGGCAGTCGTGGGGCATTTCTGAGTCTGTCCATGTCTCAAGCCCTGTCTCAGCTGGTTTCACTCAGGAGGTAGTGGTGATGCCACCCTTCCTCTCTGAACCACTCTACCCACTGGAGTATCTGGTCCACCCACTATACCAACACGCACCGTTACGAAGATGCCATTGAGTCAGTTCCTGTTCTTATGGCACCGTTCTATTCTCAGAAAGGTGAGTTGGCTTTTCCTGCAACTAGAAAATGCCCTTCTTTGTTTTCCATTCTTGTTTCCATTGACACAGATGTCTGGATTGTACAAAGGGCAAAATCAAGGAGGAACGTGCCTGCTTCCTGGGTTGTTTCCAACCCCAGTGGGACTGAACTGTTGTTTTTCTTCACAAACAGGCCCATTCTTGAGCTTATTTTGTCTCCCAGAGCGACCCTTCAGGCCTTCAGACCTCAGGGTCATTGACAATTAAACCAAAATTGGCCCTTCCTGTAAATCTCTTGATTTTCTTCAGTGACTTCAAACTACTCCTTGGATGGATATTTGAGGGTCTCAAATCCTTCTATATCCCTCTTGATTGCCACACTCCAATGTAGCGACTCCTTCTTAGTGAGCACGATGTGAGAGGAACAGCACCTAAAGGGCACATTGAGAGCCTCCTGTGAGGAGGGCTGGGCAACACTTTTTGACCAAACCCCATATTTTTAGGGGTGAAAGTATTTCACAAACTCTCATCAACATCTCAGCACAGATTTGATCAACGTTTTTTTTCAGCAAATTCTGCTGAAAAAGGCCAAAAGTTTATAATGGGAGTATTTTGGATTTGTCATTTGTAACAGTGGCTCTTTTCTTTTTCTATTTCTTTTTAAAAACATTCTGCTTAGGCTTGAATACTGGGAAAACTCTGGAAGTATTAGGAATTATTCTGCCCTTACTTAATGAAAGATCCCACTTAAGTCTCTTCTTTCATCCCGATTTGCTTTCATCTCAATTTATTTCATCCTGGTTTGCTCGTACACAAGAGAGGTGTGGGAGGGGCACAGCAAGGACTGAATTAAGTGAGGTTGTTCCCTGTCTTGCACCCATCATGTGAAATGGATCCCAGTGAGAGAGGAAAAGATGGATCGAGGCAAGGCACCTTGTGAAGAATCCAGCTTTCCAAACTTCTTTTAAGCTATGCCACACTAAAACATACTATTATATGAAGCATGAGGAAGCAGCACCCATACCTTATTTAAGCCAAGGCCATAGCAAAAAGGCTTTGTAATGCTTCTTTCTAGGTTCATGTTTCTTACTGTGCTTCCTCAGATTGCAGTGTTTATTATTTTTCTAAAACTTGGTTAGGAAAAAGAGCCAGATTCAGCCTTGTTGTTTATGAACTCATTAGCAGTACCCAGCAAGGAAGCTGGCACCGGGGGGTTGAGGTTAGTTATTATGGTTTCCTTCCCCCTTCTCTCACATTCTTGAAAGGGATGCAATTTGATCCACTTGTAAGATCATTTGTGCACCGTTGGCAACCTCAAAAAGGCATGAGCATGTGACTTGCAATGTTATTTTCTGGCAGATGATAGCACAGACCTGTGTGACATGACTGTTTATTGAAAATATTTTATTGAATTCTGTAAATCGAGTTTAAGAGACACCAAAGAGATACAGTAAGTAGACCAGTAAAATGATTTCACGAACTCAGTTATCCGACAGTTTCCTTCTCTGCAGGAAGAGAGCCAGTTCTGTAAAGAACAAGCTGAGAAGACGTGGTTCACAGAGGTTTAGCAACTCTGACTGCACAGCATTTACGCTTAAGTTCCAATAGTGCTCCAAATGAAATCAATGCGATCGTTCATTGGTTTCAGCTGGAGTTTGATCAGCACCTTGCACCTGAGTCAGGTAAGAGTAATGTCAACAGTTTTCAGAGGCCAAACAAGCCGCTAACTGTATGGCCACGCAGATTTCACCAAGGAAAACTCCTTGAGTTTGTCTGAAATTTCTCATTACTTCCTCCAGTTCAGATACCACTCTGTACAAGATGGGCACCCTGAAGGAAATGTACCATGAAGTATGCACAGTTATGCCAAAAGGCAAGAGACCAGCTTCTAGCATTTTCAAATGCAGTGCATATGATTCCTTTGAAATTCATACTCGGCAGAAGATAAAATGAGAAGCGAGGGTTTTCCATAATGCTCCAGCACTTCTAAGGTAATACTGCTGGAGTCATCAAAATGACAATTCTACCCTCACACTGACTGTGAAAAACAGAAAATGGCACCTCAGACAACAGCACTTGTTTTAGTGTTGGCTTTTGTGACTTCTATTCAGAGAAGATAAACCAGGGACAGCCCCAGTTCCCAAGACTACATTTTGCTTCGTCTTTTTAAGAAGTTCACTGTATTCACTAAGACAGTACCTGAATACACCTTCCCTTCTTCCTCTTCCATTACTAGCCTCATGCAGTGTTTGTCCCCTAACATATAATTACATAACGTTTCAAGTTATTCTCTGCCCCAAACCAAAGGCATTAACTTCTAGTGAAAAGAAAAAAGCTCTGTTACCCTGGGCTCAGCCAGTCACTGACATAACACTTTCCTTGCAGTGAGAGCTGGCAATCTCTTTAAGTGAAAATATTGCTTCTACAAACTGGGTGAATGTGATTGTAAGTCAGGGATATTTTAGCAGTATCCATAGAAAGGTGAATAAGTCACCCCTGTAGCTGAGAAATCGCTCCCATTCCCCAGTTTGACCTATACATCATTTTCCAGCAAACACCTCCCTCCTGAGCACATAACTGCTTGACCTGAACAGAAGTCAGAGGCGCGTGTGGTTCTCACGGCTTCCATCAGCAGACTGCACTGCAACCCTCCCTGCGGAGGCAGCCGTGCCCACCCCGTTGTGCACAGCATGGACATGATTCAGATGCTCTTCCCGGCCTTTTGTGGTGCAGCCGTCACTGTTAGGGACCAGTGAGTATTTCTTCTGCACCTGCTCCAGTAGCTGCAGCACCTAGGTTTAATAAACACAGCTATAAGTGTGTTACTAGTTAGAGAGAAAGCACTAACCTCTTCTCTTCTTTCTCTCTTACTTTTTCATAACTACCTGTCTGGGCCCATTCTTGAGGTTACACTAAGCATTTCTAACTGCTCAAAGGTCTCTGGGACAGGTGTGAATAGAGAGTCTGCCCCACTGAGATCAAATTCCTTGGACCTCAGAGCCCTTTCCCCGAGGAATCAATCTTATGCTGCACATCCCTCAGGAATCTGCCCGGCACAAAGAAGTGCAATGATGACTGCAAGATCAGGACACAGGCAATGTGGAGATCTTTCGTACTGCACTGAGATAACTCCTCACGCTATCACAGGTCTTTTTTTATCTTTTTATTGAACAGGAAATGTTCAGTCTGAAGCTTATTTCCCGGGTATGGGCAAAGCAGAGGAAGAAAGGGAGAATCAATAAGATCAAGTTTAATTTTACCTGAGACTTGGGAATTATACCAACTCTGAAGAATCCTATGTTTCCACTGTCAATTTTGGTGCAGTCCACAACAGTAGAGGCAATATTCTCTGGAGAAGGGCCATCGCAAAGAACTGCATCCACCTGAAGAGCAGCAAATTTTCACACCAAGTTCAGACACGTGGGCAGTGAATCAGTAGTACAAGCAAAACAGGTTTGCATCAGCTGAGGAGCTTTGAAGGATTCCCATTCGAAAAGCAAAGGTATAGAAAAACAGTTTTTTGAGGAGTAAGTGGTGAGAGATTTACATAAGCTGCCATGAATATATGGTCCTAAGGGTTTAGGATCTCAGGATACTTTCAAGCTTCAGTGCCTGTTTCAGATTAGCTTCAGCTTTAGATGGGAATCCCCAGTGTTCTGATAACTCAATGGCAGTTAGAGCCCTGGCACCATTAGGCATCAGTGCTTCTGTTTCTTGTACAAAGTGAAGCATTCTTTTGTTGCTCGTATCATCCTTTGTTTGAAGACAAACTAATTCATGTTGCCAAGCCATAACTATACTGTACAAACCAGAAGCATTTTGGTTTCCCATCAAGTTTCTCATTTTATTGTTCTCTCACTCCATCACCAACACGAGGAGTGTCAGTGACATATTTCATTAAATATTTTCCCATATTCTTGATATCCTGTATTGACTTGCCTACTGGGAACAGAGTGATTGTGCTCCTCCTTTTGGGACCTGCTGGACTGAAAAGACATAAAGCCACCTTTACCTTATCTCCCAGCTTGGCATATACTTGGTTGTGGTGTGTTGTGTCTGCCTCTCCTGTTGGGTTAGCTGATGTGACCACAATGGGGCCAACCTGGTGACGAAGAAGAAAATGGGTACAAGATCTCTCAGCAAGTTTTGTGGTACAGAACAGGTTGTTACACCAGCAGCTACTGTGCAAGTAAAGTCACCGAGTGTTAACACTCAGAACATAGGACGAGTTGTAGCTGATGCTGTTCCACAAGCCACAATTGGCTTCAAACAAACCTGTGCTTGCAACAGAAGTGTTCAAGGTAGGACCACTCACCAAGTCAATGAGGTGCGTGGTGACTGAGCAGTCAGGGATGCGGATGGCAACGCTCTGAGGGGTACCGACGTATTTAGCAGAGTCCTTCATTCCCAGGAAGTCCACCCATTCACCTGCATAAGGAGGAGTCACACAGCACTTAATGATGCGCATCAATCCAAACACGGCCATCTGTCTAGAGATACCGCCATGGAACACATGGCATTGCAGGGAAACATGGCTTAAAGCTGGAATTTCAAACCCAAAGTTCTCCAGAGAGGTTGGAAATAACAACATTTCCTCACCTCTGGGAATCACCAAGCTAATAGGAGATGGCCAGGCAGCATCCATGAAGTCCCAGAGGAGGGGGCTGAACAAATGTTTTGCAGGTTCCAGCTGCTTCAGGCTAGAAATCCAGAGTGACATGGGACGCTCCTGAGCCTGGCGCTTGGAGCTGGAAAGGAGGCAAGAAAAATGAGTTTGGAAGTAAGCCAGAATTTAATTTCAACCTGAAAAAGAAATGGTGTTGGACAGGTCTGGAGTTAGACGAAGTGCTGCAGGCCAAGAGTCTGTAATGAAAGTAGGTCCACTTCAACAGACAGTCTGAGAGGAAGGAACTTGAATGTCTGTTCCCAGTTATGATTTCCAAAGGAAGGCTTTAATTTATTGTGTAGTGATGGGTATAAAACCCAGTTTCCCAAGTTCTGAGGGGCCTCAGCTGCTTACAGAAGTAGAGCTAGAAATGTTTGTTAAACACAAGAGGGATTTTAGTCATGACAATATGTATCTAGAGATACGTACAATAACCCTCTGCTCTATTTTGAATTTCTTGATCTTTGAGTTTCCTTGTGACATCCAAGCTACATGGCTCCGTCACCTGTCGGGAGCCTTCAATATACTATAAGACAATTCCTGCTCAGCCTCCTTTTCTCATTGGGATCTTCTCCTCGGGCTTGTCATGTTATTGTTCCTGGGAAAACTAAGGTACACGTCTCATTGCTCTGAAGGGCTGCTGTAGCCAGGACTTAGTAGAAGCTGTATCTCCTACAGGCTTCCTTAGCCTGGGAAGCCTTCACCAGGGCAATGAGGTGCATACTCACCGGTGAGCTTTCTCCACAGCATCGGGCCGATTACAGGCTGCTACAAGCACATACACAGTATCTGTGGGGATGCCGCAAGTCCCTCCGTTCTTCAGGATATCTGTTGACATGTGAACAGGGCAGAATCCCTTGAGTGACTAGAAGTGAGGGTCTGTAATTCACGGGAGAGCTGTCACAGACAAAACAGCCAATTCAGTGCTCTCATCTCCTTTTTTCCAACTGGAAAAGTAATTCCTCCGACAGTGCATTTTTCTAGCATTCATCCAAGAAGAGATCTGGCATTTAGGGGATTCTGGGACATGTTCGTCTGGGCTAGAAGGCATTCAGCCCTGTGTAGAAAGCAAGCACCATGCATTCCCTGTAGAAAGCTGTCAGTGGTAGCCCTAGCCTGGAGGATACATGTTTCAGAATGGATGTGCTGACAGTGACCTGATATAGAAGAGACAGCAGTGAGTTCACTGCTAAACCCAAGTCCTTCAAGGATTTGGTCCTATTTCCCCCCCATAGTGATTTTAGTTTCTAAAACTTGGCCCACTCGGTCAAAATATAATCAGATTATCATGGTTTCCACATCTAGATTGAAAAAAATGTCCTTTTAATACTGTTCTGCTACAAAATCTCCCAGAATTACCCCTCCACCCTGCATAATCCCCTATATATTTCCCTTACCTGCAATTCTCTTGACTGAGGAAGCTTTCCTGGCAGGCAGGTGAAGGCACTTGGTCATTCCTCCCCCCACACCACTAAGCTGCACAAGGGGCCTACCCATTGGTAAGCAGGAACCCTCAAAGGTACTGTTGAAAAGGGCAGACAGGAAGCAGTAAAAGCTGACCAGACCAAAGATGAGAGAGGCAGCAATGTCATAGCCGGCTGGAAGTGCACTGATGGCATCCAACAGGAAGCTGACAGCAATAAGCAAGAAAGTGAGGGAGTAAAAGAACCAGGTGATGCTTAAGAAGAGCGTGCAGAAGACAATGAAGCTATTGAAGAGCATGAAAGCAATGATCCCTACTGCTGTGTGGAAGCTTCTGCTAGTGCCATAGAGGCCACCATATCTCGTCAAGCCCCAGATGATCCACATGACAGCATAAAGAATGAAGGCACTGCTCTCCAGGGTTTTACCCCGGGCAAAGGCCACTGAGCCACTTAGAAGCTTAAGGATCCCACCAGCTACCACCACCCATGGAATTACAACGGTGTCAAGAGGAGCTTGTGTGTCCACTGTCACTGTTATTGCAAAAGAAGCAAGGACACTACATGCATAGCCAAGTACTTCTGCATCTGCATACTTGGAATACCCTAGGTAGGGTGTGTGAAGGTTTGTCCCTTCACGAAGCTTCAGAAAACTGCTGCTAGAAACCAAGTCCTTCGCAACAGCCTTCCCTGTTGGGATTTTGGCACCCGCTTTCGCATTGTACAGGTGAATCACAGTCATCAAGGCTGAGGCCACAAAGATGGCCACATCCACACCTTGGGGTCCACCTTCAAAAAATCCCTTGGGACGGCAAGCTAATGCAATGCAGTAGGCCACGTAAAACAGCAAATACAGGCCATCCACCAGGCTTTTAAGAGTGAGAAAAAGAGCCAGGACCGCAAAAAGAATTGAAAAAACCACAAGGAATGGGATAGGGAAAGTTGGCTCCTCTGTTTGCCAGATTGGGTATAGAAGGCAATAGCCTCCAGCAAATTTCAGGATGGAAGTGAAACCGAAGAATGTAGCCATTAGTACATCCATTGCACGGTATGATAAAATACAGGCACCAATCTGGTAGATCCCAGCAGCCCACAGCCAGGGCACTTGACCAATAAATAGTTTGCTAGTGACGCCCAGGAGCCTACAGCCGAAGACACTGGCAGACAGCATGTTCAGGATAAGACCAGTGACTGCAAAATGATTCATGCTGCCACTGGTGGACTGGATCTGCTCATGGGCCTTATTTTTGGCCAGATCTGTGCCAGGGATGGCAATTTTCTCTTTGGAGAGGAAATAAAGAATCCTTCCCAAAGCAAAGTAACCACCAGCTAAGCAGACAATCATATAATTGCAAGCCACAGCAGAGGAACCGAAAGCTGTGTTATAATGCATGGCAACTTCATGAGCACTGGCAAGTGAGACAGCAGAAGCAATCACAGCTAGGACGACCTCTTTGTTAAGGAAGCCCACCACTGCAATAATGAGTAGTGCCAAAGTAAACGTGACCAGGCCAGGCACCAAGGCATTGCGGAAGTCACCGGTGTCGTTCAAAACTCCTTGCCCTCGCAGGATGAAGACCACTCCATAGCCACACCAGAACACTGAGATGGTCAGGAAAAGAGACGAGAATAGAGTGGCATTTCTTAGGCTCCTCCAAATTCCTATGAGACAAATGGCAGTGGAGACAGAAATGTGATTTCGACGTAGTAGGTTATGAAAAGTGGTACTTAGGACAGGCAGCTGTGCTACAGGCTTGTTGTGTGTTGGAACTACAATCACCATAGGAGCATGGAACTGCATGACTGTCAACAGAGCGACTGTGAGCTTGGGTTGCTCCGCACAAAAGGAGGAATAACTCAGCATTCATTCTGAAGAGTGTGGGTTTTGTTATAACCAGGGATTTTTCCCTTTCAGCCTCACACATCAACATGTCATTTCAACCCACAGATGTCTAAACTAGTCTCGGTGAGCTTGGAAACAGCTCTTAGGGAAATCATACATTCACTCTGTTAAAACTGTCAGAGATCATGATAAAGCATTTGTTCAAAACTAACGTTTAATTTCTTTGGTTGCTTATATAGAAAAATAGTGGTGTGCTCATACATTGCTCAAGCAGGAGACATCAGTGGTCTGGCAAGGCTGCCACAGTTTGTACAAACAGGTTGGCAAAGCAGACCAAACACATGTAAAGCTATAGAAGGGGAGGCCTAGAAGCTGGCTTCCTTCCGAGTCTTACCTGAATATGCCAAAAGAGATGATAAAATCAACAGAAGAATCCCTAGAGCTGTGCTGGGGATCACGGGGGCTGCTCTGAGTGAACTGTAGAAATGTACTGCCAGCAAGAGTGATCCTGTGTGTGATAAAGGAGGGGGAAAAAGAGAAAAACCTTGTAAACTTTGCCCACCTCCCCCCCCCCAAAAAAAAACCCACAACAGCCCACCAGGAGTGACAGGAGTAAGGAATAGAGAAAAAATAACAGTAAAAGATCAGTAAACAATGAAGTCAAGAGGGAGAGTGCTGTAACTTGGTTAGTGTCCAAGGTCTCACATCTTTCTGGGTGCTTACTTTTCATAAACTTCAACTTAATCGTATTTGAGAGCGCTCCCTCATTGCTGGGAAAGAGTGAGAAACAGCTGTCCGATTCCAACAAACACACAGACACGCTCTGAAGATGATCACATAAACCTTGTGACTACAGCAAACCAGCCTAAAAATGGAAAGGAGCAGCACTCAGAAAGATGAAATGCGAAGGACAAAAGAAAGGGAGTGGACGCAGAAAACAGAGCGGCAGGGAAGACAGATAGAGAAGAGAGGGAATTGCATTAAAAAAAAATATATTCACTTATGAAAATGACTATCAAAAAGCTTTGATTTGCTTCCCACCTGGGTTGGAAGAAGTACAAAACTTCAGGCCAGCATTTTAAAGCCAAGACAAATATTTTGTTGGCTGCTGGACCAGACAGAGGGATCTCCCGTCTCTAAAAGTTTTACCCAAGCAGAGAAGATTTGGAGTAAACAGACTTTTTAACCCTTTCAAAAAGGGGGTTGTCCGTGAAAGCTAGTCCCAACCCCATCCTCCCGCGCCAAGAAGACTCGATCCCTACCTGCGGAAATGCCCAAGAGCCCTATGGAGTAATGCAGTGACTCAGCTTTTCTGACTGCCATCGCAGAGTTCGCTTGAAGACCCAGATGCAGGCTGAAATGCTGCCTCTCTTTCTTCCCTAGCTCTTTATAACCAAACCAAGTCCACTGGCCTGTGTTCCTCCCTGCTCTCCACCCCTTTTCCCTACAAACATCTTCTATTAGTGTTTCTTTCTGCATGCGGGAGGAAATGCAAACGAGTTTCTTGCTGCAATAAATTTCAGTCTGAGTCAGAATGGACTGCTGGTAGCTCCCTCCAGGGGCCTGTTAATTTTACTGTTGATTAACCCTTGTTAAAAAAGACACTTGAAAAATAACACTTACGGTTTATTACTATTGCTGCCTTTTTGCTATTGCCAGTGAGGAAATTACACCGGTTAAAATTAAGGGTTTTTAAAGACTCCATCTTGCTGGAGCAAACAAGTATTTTGCAAGCCCAGGAGATCCCTGGGGACCAGTTATTTCTCCTAACACCGGCCACTATCCTCCTGTTTGCCCCCATCACAGCTATGAATGCCTGGCACCAGTGTCCTGTGCTGGGCAAGCCCAGGGCATGTTCAGTGCCATTCCCATAAAGGTGACTTTTGTCCGTGTGCCACTCCACGTCCATCTCATCCAGCCTCTCTGCACACACTCCCAGGGAACTCCTCCTAATTCCTAAGGGGCTTTCATGAGTGAGCTGTCAATGAAGTCCGGAGACCAACAGTGCAAGGATAAAATCTGGAAGAGTCTTACTGGCTTTCCAGGGGAACTGTGCAAGCAGTAAAGTGATACCTGTCATTGCCATGATTGTTGCTGTATCCCAGAGGTGACGTGAAGGACTTATTCAAAGTTTCCTCTTGCTTGTCATGGAGAACATGTGAGAATATGTGATTAGGAAGGTGCAGGAGGCCATAGAAAGCAATGTTCAGTGGCCCACGGTCATGATGGGATCATGTTGGTTACACATCAAATGGGAATCCAGAACAACCCCAGCCTGGCAGGATCGACAGATGATGCCAAAGGATGCTGCTCCTCCTGCTCTCTGAGCCACGTGGACTGGGGTGGCATGCTTCCAACGAGAAGCTGGATCCCTCTATTGGCCCCCAGACATTTGTGGTTTCTTCAGTGCTTTGGAGGATACACTTGAAGAACAGCTATGGCACAGAAGAGTTCCTTCACACTCAACTTCACGAGAACATTAATGCAGATTTAAGCAACGTATTGATGTCTGCACATGCTCTCGCAATGGAAAAATTTAGCTGAAAAATATTGTCAAGAGTATGATTGCTGCAGGTAGATCTTTAAGTTTAATATGCCTATTGAGATACACTTTGTCACACAAGGAAGCAAGCTCTAGAACAAGCCTATTTTATCCAGTTACATGTAGGCAGTTCTTTCAGAAAGGGGAAACAACACCATCAGTTTGCAATATGCAGAGCTACATGATGTGGTTCACTCCAAGTCCTAAATTCATTTAAGTCATCAGCCATGATCTATCTTAGAATCACAGAATGGCTTGGATTGGAAGGGACCTCAAAGGTCATATGGTTCCAAGTCCCCTGCCGTGGGCAGGACTGCCAACCTCCAGATCAAGCACTAGATCAGGCTGTCCAGGACCTCATCCAGCCTGGCCTTGAACAGTCTTTCTTCCATCATTAATTGGACTGCTCTCCTATCAGTTGAAGGAGGAAGAAACTGTCTTTTCAAGTTGCAGCATGATTCAGCTGTTTCCCCCTCCCTCCTCCCTACCCACCATAAGAGGAAATAATACAGTTCTAAATTACACTTGCAATAACTTAGATACGAAACCAAGCAGCAAAGAAAAGGCTTTGGGAATTTCCTCCACTTATCTCACATTTTAATTTTTTTCATGGATAATAACAGCTGTTTTTCTACCCACCTAACAGGTGCCTTATTCCTGCTTACAAGCAGTTGAGTTGAGTATATGGTGCCCAACATCATTGCTTTTAAGATGCATGCAATAAATGAAGTCACATGGATCAGAAAAGAACATCTTTTTTATGCCTGCTATGACTCAAGATCCCGCCAAGCAACTATCTCACTAAAAACTAAAAACAACAAGTGAAAACACTCCATATCTCTTCTGAGAGAGAGAGAAGGAAAGTTTCTATACGAGTAAGCCTTGAAAAATGTTCTTTAGTCAAGTTGCACACATTTTGTCATTGGCTGAAAAACGACAAGATGGGCTTAAGAGGTTGTTTCGACACTGCAAAGATGAGTCAAAAACACTCATGATCTTTTCAGGCGTGAGCATATCAAGGATGAGAGAGAACAGGCCTCCACATAAGCAAGGCAGCATCCCCACCACATGCTGTGAACCTTACAGCCATGTACACCTATATTGGTCAGAGCTCTGTCAGTTCTTATTACCATTTTCCTTGAGAATGCTGTTGTTACCTTCTGGGACAGATGGTGCTGTTGATGGTGAATTGTGTTATTCATTCCTAACTCAGGACCTGAGAGCCAGGAAACAACTGCAAAACTTCTGCTGAGAACGCTTAAGGTCAGAAAAGGATATCTTGGTGCTAAAAGGAGAGAAGCTGCCAGGGCAGTGTAGGGTTTTCAACATGGGGCATGGATAGGAAGTGCACTGGCTGGAATTCTTGCTGTGGGCTAGCTCCCTGTGATACCACCTTATGCGCAAAGATTTTAGTGCCTTAGTCTGAAGTAGAATGGAAAATCGACATCTCAAAAGGAAAAACAGCTGCTTTGTTGAACAGCTCTCATCAGCTGGGGACACTCTGGAGACAACGTGCTGGTAAGAATGTCTGCATGGGAGCAGTCAGTTGAGGAAACAAATAATATTTACATGCCCTGCCTGTAATGCTGGAAATAAAACGGTCTTGCCAGTAAGAAATTCAGCCCAACCCTCCTGGCCCCACCTGCTCCTGGGGGAGGGATCAAGCTATAAAAGGCTCCAGGCGGCGCACGGAGATGCACAGCAATCTGGGGGTTCTCTGGGGAATCTTCCTGCTCTTTTTGTGACCATGGGAAAGAGAGTGGCTGTTGTGCTGGCTGGCTGTGGGGTGTACGATGGCAGTGAGATCCACGAGTCTTCAGCTGTGTTGGTGCATCTCAGCAGGGAGGGGGCACAGGTAAGAGGCTCCTGCCCCATCTCTGTCTCTCTTTTTGCCCTGGCTCTGCTTTTCAGCTTGTCTCTCTTGCACAAGATACTGCTCTTAACAGCTTTGCATCTTGCTAGACCAGTCACAAGCTTCTCACTTCTGCTGGGACGATTGCAAAGCGTTAAGTGAGAGGAGTCAAAGCAGACGGCAGCGTCAGGGCTGCTACAGCAAACATGAAGAGCTCTCTGCTCTCTGCTTTGCACTCACAGCGTTGCTCTACGAGAGGACTGGCTGTGTGCTTTGTGTTCAGCCACTCTTTGAACTACTCAAACACTGAAGCAAACTTCCTTAAGTGAACCTCTCTGTTTCTGGCTTGTACTTCCTCTCCCTTCCGCTTTGGCGTTTCTGTTTCAAAGAAGACAACTAATGACTTTGGCTGTTTGCAACTCATCTTTTTATAACACTGAAGATTGAAACAGGAAATAGGTGAGTCCTTGCGAGTTGAACTGGAGAAAGGGCAAAAAAGGGTGATCCTGCAGCAACTGATGTTACAATGCTGGTCGCAACAGCTGCTCATCGATAGAGGAAGAAAAGAGAGAGGAACCCTGAGCAACGTTCCTTTCAGCTCTGAGCCACCCACTGATCTGGGTCAGAGCTGGTTTCTTGGAAACTGGAACTGCCCCACTAAACACGAAGGCACGGTGCTGATTTACGTGTGCTGCACAGCCTGCACACCTAATTCCAAAGCCTTCAGAGTGTTCGCGTTGTGGATTAAAGCTGAGACTTGTCCAAACTGTCTCTCCGCTGTCTGTAGCCTCGCCTCTTCGCTCCTACAGCTGCTGCAGTCCTCCCGCTTTACCCTAAATCGGCGAGCTTAAAGCATCGCCCTGCGCTTATCCCTTGATTGGCAGGGACCTCTAGTGGAGAAGACTCAGCCACAGTATGGGGTAACCGGCTTTATGAGCACGGGCTGCAGCAGCCACAGCAAAAGTGATAGCTTGGGATATGAATGGAAAGCCCTTGGAAATGAGCTTCATGCACTGTTCTTGGAACGGCTTGTTTTCCTAGGAAGGAAAGGAGTGGCTGCTCCCTCTCCACCATTTCAGCTCCCAAAATATAACAGTACATGTAACAATAACTTTCCTGTTCCCAGTATCGGATACAGGTGAGCCTGAGGGTCACTGCAATCACCAACAAAGCTATTTCCTAACAAAGCAACTCAGGTATTTTAGTTTGCTATCTATGGTATCGAACATGTTTAGGATACATGCCTGAAGGATAACAGACCTTTTCTTCCCTTCTCAGGCAGAGGTTTATGCTCCTAATGTTGACCAGATGCATGTGGTAGACCATGTGAAAGGACAGCCGACTCAGGAGAAGCGCAATGTACTAGTTGAAAGTGCCAGAATAGCCAGAGGCAACATCAAGGATCTAACTAAGCTGGATGTCAAGGGGCTGGATGCCTTAATCATACCAGGTAGGTCGGTATGTGTGGTCTGTATGCCCACGGTCTTGGAACACCTTAGATATATGTAAGCCTTGAAAAATACAGGCTGAGAGATACTGCCCAAAGCCACTGGGGAAGAAGAGCATTTGGGAGACGGGACTGGAATGATGGACATCTTCCATCTGTGCTTGCATAAACATATTACAAGAGCACCTGGCAATGCAGAAGTTTTTCCTAAGAAGAGAGAGCAGATGATAGCCACCAATTGACTTATTCTCTGTACCATCTACTCAGCTTCTTTCCACTGGATGTAAGACTATCCCCTCCCCACCTACATGCCTGCCCTACTATCAAGAGAAGCAAAAGTTGGGACACAGAGGGTGACTCAGAAGTGAAAAATGTAACCTCTTCTGAAATCAGTCTTCGGTGAAAGTATTTCACTGGGGTTGGATTAGACCTGGAGCAAGGATTAAAAAACAAGTGAGAGCTTGTCAGCGTGCTTCACCATAACAGAAAGAGAAGAGCTCATGAGTGGAACAGGGTAACCAGCAGAGCACTGATACCTCTCCAATTCAGTGTTCTTTAGAAACAGAGATGGTGCTTTAAAATTATATCTTATGGTGGTCAGGAGCTGAGAATATTCAGCGGCTTGCAAAAGTTGTGCTTTCTTCTGCCAGTGTTACCTAAACGCTTCTATCCATCAAATCCATTTTAACATTCTAACAAACCATACCTGACAAAAATCCTGCCCTGGAGCACTAATCTTCCTGTCTAACCTGTTCCCCTTTTCTCAGGTGGCTTCGGAGTGGCTAAAAACCTGAGTACTTGGGCCACCCAAGGAAAGAACTGCACGGTCTCCAAAGAGGTAGAAGACGTCCTGAAGGCATTCCATGCTGCCAAAAAGCCCATTGGCCTGTGCTGCATTTCTCCAGTGCTGGCAGCCAAAATCTTCCCAGGCTGTGAGCTGACTGTCGGTCATGACACAGAGTGTGAGAAGTAAGTAACATTGGGATACTGGTATATATTCGCACCATGAAAGTCACAGAGTCAGCAGTCTCTCCCCAGTGTATCTCGTACTGTGCCTCGTGCACCTTTCAGTCCCAGGGCAGGAAAGATGCCAGAGCACTGACTAAAAGTTAAGCAGATCCTAGGTAGGAACAAGGTGGTTGCATAACACTGGTTTAAAAGGCAGGGATAAAGACTGACATTATCCATCCTTGAAAGCTGTGACTGAATTCTTCCAGCAGCAGTGAAGAAACTGATGGCTCTTGTTATTAGTATTAGAAAGCTGGTGAAGAAAACAAACCCCAGAATAAGTCTAGACTGCATAGAATTAAGCAGCAGAACAACTATGCCGGAACATCAAGGTTTTATGTCAGCTTTACTTCAACGCTGTAAACTGGAGATTTCCCTGATGCTACAGACTTAGAAAAAATCTTTTGACGGGAAAAGATTTAGAACATATTCAGCAGGCTTTTTACAGGAAGCACCCATGTCTTTGTAATGGCCTACAAGCTGCTGTTGTGAGGTGCAAACAGGCTTTTCGTTGTAGGCTTTTCTCATATCCTCGACACGAGTCTTTTTTCTTTCAGATGGCCTTACGCAAAGACGGCTGAGACCGTGAAGGAACTTGGCTGCAAGCACATAAACAAACACGTCACTGAGGTTCACGTGGATGTGAAGAACAAGCTGGTGACCACCAGTGCCTTCATGTGCAATGCCCCCATTCATGAGATCTACGACGGCATCGGAAAAATGATCAAAGAAGTGATCAGACTTGCCTGAATGCCACAAAGCCAAATGTTAACAGGCAAACTGCTACTCAGAGTCCTCCCCCACACTGGGTGAGAGAACTGGAGCAATATAAGATTGGCATACTTTATCGTGGACACACCGTTTACTGTAATGACCCCAAATCAGCAGCAATTGTGTGATTCTGGGCTGTCAGCGCACCATAAGCTGACACACAGACACCAGGTTTCCACGGGGCTCAAATGCCACCATTATCTGTGGTTCTGAGTAGCGGGGCAGTTGCCTGGGTCTTTTCAGTTCTGACTTGCTGACCTGACAAGCACATTGTGTGCGAACAGGAATTGTTCTTTGTTATAAATCCATCCCTCCCTGCCTTTCACCAAATCACAGAATGGGTGAATGAGTGGCAAAAGGAAGGAGCACAGTTTTGGTACTGAATAAAACAGACATATTTTACAAAGGCTGAATTCTGCTTTTATTTCTTTCTTCTGCTCCGCGCTGGGATACGTTCTTAGTGCTGGTGGTTGGACAGTAAATGGGGAGAACAGCACAGAAGGAAGTCACTAGTAACAAACCTCCCCAGTTCTCCTGGGGTTTCTCAGAACTCAGGCTTGGTAAAAGCAGAAGCGAACCAACATTAGCAGGAAGGTTGAACAAGAATAAATCGAATTCTTCTCTTGTATTAACACAAAACCAGTTGTGATAGCAAGGGGTATTTTGGAAGCTGTCCAGGCAGAAGGAGTCAAGGGTGAGATCTGGGCATCCCAAGGAAAGTGCTGCAACTTCCAACTGCTTTCAATCTCCAGAAAAACTTCCTAGAAACAATGTGGAAGAAGCAACAATTGTGCATTGCAACAGGGACAGACAAGATACCCATCGAGCTGGAACGTCAGGCTGTAAACTGGTTGGGTGGCAGTGCAGTTTGGCAAAGAGAAGACACTAAAAATAACTGAGTACCATGCGTAGTTGTTCAGATAACAGGCCAGGCGCTGAGTTTTAAGGCCAGAAGGATCTATTCATCTGTGTAATCTGACCGCTCTACAGGAGCTGTGAGGAGCACAGTAACTCTCATTTTACTGAAGCAAACCTGCTGAGGGGGTTCATTATTTGCTTAGAGACGCTGCTATACCATTTGACTGCTTATTCCTGCAGTTAATCACTGTTATTTAAGATAAGCCATGCCTTATTTCTCTCTTACAGTTGAACAGCTTACTTCCAGTTTCAGGATTCTGACAGGTTTGCCTCCACTAGATTGAAAAGCATTTCAGATGGTAGCTTGTTTGTTCTTATATAAGCTTTTATTCTATATGCAGCATCACATAATCATTACAGGCTGAACTGTTAAATTCTTACAGTATTAAGGCATTTCTTCTAAGCCAGCAATTATTTTCTGAGACTTTTCCAAGCAAACTCTTCAGGCTCTTTACATCCTGTACAAAATACGTGCATATTTTTGCACTCTCAGCACCATGGCAAGATCCTTCAAGACTACACCAGTGGTCAAAGCAGGAAGGGACGTACCCACATGCTGCAGTGGAGCTGCAAGGACAAGCTTCAGCCCTTCTGGCAGGGTCACAACAGCCAGAATGACAATCACACCATGTTGTTTTGTTTTTAAATAAAAATGGACGATCTTTGAGCTCTTTTCCAACCTGAGCAATTCTATTGTTCTATGATGACTCTTCTCTGTATTTTTTTTCTCCGCTGCTTCTCCTCCCAGTCATCTTAAAGCAATTGCCACCATCTGTAACGTTTACTAAAAATTTAGAAGCCTGTAAGACGTGAAGGATCAGCCAGTCTGGGGACAGCAGCTGCCAGGAAGAAGAGGGAAATGTATGATTAGCATGAAAAGCCTACAGGTCCCCTGGTCCTTTGACAGTTACCCAGAGAAAACTGCGCTGAGCTTTCCAATCATGAAGAAAATTCAGTCTGAATTTGCATTTCATTAGGAAGGAAGCACAAATCCATGGGAGACCTGACCTCATTACATCCTCTAGTCTCATAGTTGCACAGTTGTTCTCCTGTAGTGCTACTTATGAAGGGAAATCCAAAGTCTAAGATAGTTACTACCTTATGGAAAATAACTGCTCCCAAGCCCTCAAACTCCTGTCTTCTGTGTAACGCCAGAAAACCAGGAAAGGTACAGAAGGTTTTGTCATGAATACTAACGTTTGAAATTCATATTTTCTGAGATTAAGAGTGCTTTGACTAACTTTATCAGATAGGCTGAAAAGCCACGGGATGCAGTTACAATAGAGAGGACTCGAGAGGAAAGCTGATGAATTTGAATTAATCTCAGCCTTTAGAATTAACACACACAGAAACAGATTTAGCAACAAAACTCTTTACTGGGATATAGAGAACTGCTTGCAGTGATGGAGCAGAATCAACACCAAAAGTGAAACATCTCAGCGTGTTTTCACACCCAAGAAAGGCAACACACAAAAGAATTTAAAAGTCGGAAAGAAGAGATACTGCAAACAGTTGGTTACAATGGAGTGGGAGAGAAAAAGATAATCATGTAGTTACAGGTCAGTCAGTGTCAGAATCCGCGCAAATTCTTCTGGATCCACTTCCCCATCTCCATCCACATCTGCTTCATCAATCATCTCCTGTCAGACAACAAAGGGTTGGGGAACCAGATTAGGTGGGATCTGAGAGGATGGAGGGTCATAAAGCCTGAAGATTTCAGGCAAGGCTTCATGTTAACACCAAGAGAAACACACTGTGTCTGCTGCAATGAAACAAGGCACAGTTCCCCAGTCAGTAAGCTTTTACACTCCCTCCCTGAGCAAGAGAAAAATGTTTGTGCTTCACAAACCTGCAGCTCTTTGTCTGTGATGTCTTCTTGTACCTCAGTAGCCACCAGTTTGAGCTTCTCAAAAGAGATCTTGCCAGTGCCATCATAATCAAACAGCTTGAAACCTTTCAGGATCTCCTCTTTTGAAAACGGCTCTGCCTTAGCAAGGAAAAACGTCTTCATGCAGGCATGATACCTTACCATTCTACAATCCCTACTTAGACATTTTACCCAGCAAACATTTGGAATAAAGTCCAAGACATCATTTTGGGTCACAGAAGAGGGTTATTTACAACTGCTGTTCCTCTTCCACTTTTCTTTTACTTTTTTCCCCTTCTTTTCTCAGTGTTACCATGTATTAAAGGAAAAGCTACAACAGAAGCTGTTTGAACAGCATGGGGACTTGGCCTGGAATATCCTGGCCAAGCTTTGTCAGGAAGAGAGAGATTAGCAACACTACTGAAGGCAAAAGCAGCTGCCAAGAATGATCCAATGGCTACAGCTATATTTTATTTCAAAAGTGAGCCAGGCTTCTGCTGGCTGTTGCTGCCTTTATTCAACTCGCACAAGGCAATGTGTACACAAGCCTGCAATTAGGTGTGGCTTTGACTGGACTCCAAAGTATTACTAGGGGGAAAATGCAGATCTTCACTTTGCTCTTAGCATAGGTCCAAGCATACACACCCTGGCAAATCTGATGGCATGTACACAGGAATGGCAATGCCAGCCATGACCCAGTCATCTCAAAAGGCTTGCAATGAAATTACAAGGATGTGAGCAGCAGAACCAGTCATGCTGGCACTCTTTCAGAACAGCCTATGTCTACGTGCAGCCAGATACTAGGGGATACAGAGGTGAATGAGCCAAAGGAGTTCCAATGGGCAATGCAGACTAGGACATGTGAAACAAAGGGCTGGTATCAAACAGCAGATCTGAGGACACTCCTCAGGCTTGAGTGGCTATTGCCCATAGAAGGTGGATTTTTCATTTTCATTTATGTGTGACATTTGCTCCCTGCTGTTTTGGTTTTAAGAAACTCTTGAACTCTACAACTATAAATACAGAACTGAGATTACACATGGAAAGGTTTAAAGAAGGAGAGAGGAGACAGCACTCATTCCTGTGATGTCTATCTGCTGTGGTCTAGGGCTAACAGTGGGACTCTTTCCTGGAGGTTTCCAAGTCCTTTGGTCTCCAAGGAAAGATCCCAGGCACTGTGCTTAGCACACTCTCTGACAGGGAGGAATCGTCTGCTGAAATGCACAACTACCTGAACTAGCTAGCCTAGATCTCATGGAAAAAAGCAGGAGTGATAAATACAACTCACCCAAGGGCAGATATCTAAAATGCCTCAGATGAAAGTCCTGCTTCTCTCCTACAGCGAACCAGTAACCCAATCTACTGCAAGTACCTGCATTGTAATGTTAGGCAATTTTAGTCTTTGTGACCAGTTGGGCTCACACACCATTTTCTGGGTCATCACCCGCAGAAATGACTCAAAGTTTATCTTCCCTGACCCATCCTCATCAACTTCAGAGATAATTCTTTTCATCTCTGCTTTCCTCACTTCACAGCCCAGAGCTCTCATGCTTATCTGCCAAAAGAGAAAACAGACCAACGTCATTGTACAAATCAAACAGAAACAAAGCAGAAAAGATGTTTGAAGCAAGTAGGTACATGGGGGGGGGAGGAGGGGAGGGAGTTATCTTTGCCACAGTGCAGAGATAACAGGACAAACAGCCCGTCCACTGTGCAGACAACAGAGCAGCCTTCTGACTGCAGTGAAGCTGAGCCTGTGCCAGAAGGTTACACACGTTCACAAAGCCAACTTGGTGACAGACCTGATTAAGAAATTCCAGATCCCACAGCCCCATTCCAGATGCTCATCTTCGCTCCTGTACTGTAGCTTATCAACACAAGCACTTATTTATCAGGCCAAACAGAAAAAAGAGTCGCTGAAATCAGACTTCTGAAAAGAACCGTCCTTGGAACGTGAAGGCCTTTTAGAGATCCAGGATGTGATTATTCAAGGCACAGCCTCTGACACACTACCTGCTTGCTGCATGAATGCAAGAGAGGGGAAAGGGCTGTACAAAACACAGAGCAAGCTATTCATCCTCCATCTTGTCCCTAGAGAACAGTGCTCTGTAGCTGCCTGATGTCAGCAGTACAAGGTTGTGGAAAACTAGCAGGGAAGATCTGCAGGCAAGTGCCAAGGAGAAGGAAGGCTTTGGTCCCTCCTAAGAATACCCAGCTAAAACACTAGCACCATTCTTGCATGGCTGCTAGCTGCATAACAAGCCAGAGTTCTAGCAGCAACGCCTGACAGCCCAGCAAGCGATCCAAAAGCAATAGGTAGCAAACACTAATTGCTCTGTAATAGCTCCAAATCCGGGGGGAGGGGGGGGTGTCTTGTAAATTATTAGGCTTATTTGTGCTTGTGAATGATTAACCCTACTTGCAACATTTCTGTTTACTGACTGTCACCTTTGTTTGACTACAAGTAATTCTGGTTCCGAGAGCATCTGTGGTCACAAAGCTCTCCTGTGTCCTTGTAAAAGCCGTTAGAGATGAGGGGCTGCTAGAGAGCTTCAGCTTGCTTTGCAAAGGAAGAAAGGCAGAGGAGACTCCCCAGCAGCAGGGAGGGACAAGCAGCTTCCTGCCCCCCGATGTGGCTCCGCACAGGGAGAGGCAGCAGTGCGGCCCTTCGTGGGGAAGAGGGGCACACGGAGGGGCTGCTAAACCTCGCAGCCTTCACCGCGCTCTCTGTGCTTCCTTTCCACCCGCGAACACACTGCACTTTCACGGCTTCCTGCCTTCAGGTCCTTGACATCCATCAGTCCGGAGCCGTCGGGGTCGAACACGTCAAAGGCCTCTCGCAGCTGCTGCCGCTGCTCAGCGCTGACCGGGAACGTGGGGGCGGGCTCCTTCCCCGGAGTCTTCGTGCCGCCGGCAGCCTGCAGCAGGAAGGTCCGTGGTTATCGGGCCGGCAGCCCCTCCTGGGGACCGCTTACAGCTCCGCGACACCCCAACTCCATCCAGCGCACGCCCAGCCTTACAACTCACCATCCCGCCGCCGGCCGCGCCCCGCCTCCATGGCAACCGCGCTGCCGTTGGCCATCACACCTGCCTGTCAGGGAAACCGTGCGTGTCGATTGGGCGAGGCGCAGAGAGGGCGGGAGCTGCTGCCGCGGCTCCGTCACACCGCCCTCTCCCCGCCTGCCGGCACCCGGAGAGCAGCCGGGCCGGGGCACGGGAACGGGCATGAGGCTCGTCCCGAGGGGAGGGAGCGAGTCGCTGTGTCTCTGGCAGCAGATAATTCTCTATTAAAGCCATGCTGTCCTGTATGTGAAATCTGGACGGGTGGTTCCCCTGCCTGGACAGCAAGTGTGACAAAGGATGAGCCACATCGTGAATCGCTGCAGCAGCAATGGGACGTCACTGGAGAGCTGGAGTAGAGCGGATAAGGGATTGGAAACTGCACAGAAACCAACTAACGAGCTGACCTGCTTTGATAAAGAATCAGAGCTTTCGTACCGCTTATCAGCGCCGTTTTCCTGTGCGTGTCTCCTCCTTCGCCACACGGAGGCACAAGAGACCGCAACAGTCTGCTCCATCTGACACACTGCTGCTATAAATCGTTTTCCGAGGCAGAAAAAGCTCTAAAAGGGATTCTACGTAATACAGGCCAAGTTCAATCATCGTTTGCTTTCATGTCTAGCTTAGTTTTCGATTTCCTGCCCCCCCAAGTTTATGAATTGTGTAAGTAAATGGAATGGTCAGCAAAGGGAAAAAGGCAGATACGGACTATCAAAAGCAAAAGAACGGATTGCAAAGCAGAAGCCATCCTTCAGTTCTGCTCTCACCTCAAACAGATGCCACTTCAGAGGCAGAATATAGCATAGCTTTGTCTCTACAGCCAAGCATTTAGGGACTGGAGCTAAGAATCCTAAGAATCCTAAGAATCCTTCCTGTTACCTGCCCA
Organism: Excalfactoria chinensis; assembly: GCF_039878825.1. NCBI lineage: Eukaryota > Metazoa > Chordata > Aves > Galliformes > Phasianidae > Excalfactoria > Excalfactoria chinensis. Next base: position 74,963,229 of record NC_092828.1, read on the forward strand.
AAGAGCAGGCAGTGTTGTACCAGTGGAGATGTACTTTGGTGTGCTTCTTTCCACAACGCTGATGGCTTCAAATAAGACATTTTTATTATTTGAAGTACAATCTGATTGTTGAAAGCACTGAATATTCCTGCAAACATCTGTTATCACAGCACTGCTTTCTCCTTCTGCAATGGAGATTTCTTTAAGCCTCTGAACTGAATAGCAGGGAGCTGAGTAGCAGAAGTCCATTCACTTGCTTTTACAGTTTAAAGAGCATCATAAAAAACGGGGGAGGGAATCATCACAATAAGACAGAGTAAAAAAAAAGCTGATCCCCACAAACATGTCATACAAAGAGTTTGCTGTAACCGAGCCCAAATCAAGGCATTAAACTACAAACTTCAACTGCTGGGAAATACAACTTTATGCTTTCAGATTTGGAGTTCTTTCCTTACCAAACCATAGTGACTGGACACGTGTCTGACAGTCAGATAAGGGTCTGATTACTGCAATTCCTGTCTCAAAAACCAACAGTGTAAACACCTTACGAGTGCAGCAAACAAGCAACCACGTTGCTACATGTAAACAGGCTCTAACACTTGGTAATGGTTCACAAACACAAGTTTAAGATCACCCGTTTAAAAGAAAGCACTGACTTCACTTCTCTGGTCTCTTCACGGAAATAAAAAAGCTGGAGATAAGTGAGGCACCTACCAGACATACACACACGTGTGCAAAACTATAACATTCAGTTTCAGTAAAGGCTGGTCTTCTTCATGATCCTCAAGAATTCCTGCTCGTTCACTTCCCCATCCCCGTCTCTATCTGCTTCATCAATCATTTCCTGAAAGATAGTTGTGTTCAGAAATTAGATGCAGATGAGAGTAGAATCAGAATGGCTTAATTCAGAATTAGAATCACTCTTAGTGACCCTCCCAAGTGGCTTCTTCCCCCACTGAGAAACAGATTCCCACTCTTTACTCTCAAGAGTTAGAGAGAGGCTTCAGCTCTCCAAGTAGGTGACTGATGAAATTGTGACTGTTCACATGGATTTAAAACTAAACGTGAAACCAACTAATACACAAACATTCTGTGACTGTCTTCCAATTCAATGAGGAAAGCATCATCTGCACCTTTAAACACTGTCAACTCACAAAGGCTGACGATGAGTGTACATTCTATGGCGTAGGGGAACTGTTAGGTCACAGCTTGAACTGCTGATGGAGCACCTGGTGATGGGCTGTGTCTGGCCCAAGAAGCACAGGCAAATTGTTTGCACCTGTGCTCTACGTGTGACCAGAAGGAGTGGAGCCACCCTGGGCTCATACAAGAGCCAGCCACAGGAGGGAAGAGATCTCTTAGTTGTAGGCTGCTTCCTGAGAAGTGCTGCACAGCTACAGAGTCCCTTCACCAGCTGGATAAGTTCACCCTTTATTTTTTTCCTGTATGCAATTACTGGTGCACCTGCTAATACTTTGCCTGGTGTCAACCAGAACCTGTGCGAAGCAATGTTGTTTCTTTGTGAGGGGAAGGGAAGGTTGCATACGTCAAGTACAAACCTGCAGCTCTTCATCTGTAAGGTTTTCACCCAGTTCTTTGGCTACCCGTTTGAGGTTTTTGAAAGAGATTTTGCCAGTTTCATCATCATCAAAGAGCTTAAAAGCTTTGAGAATCTCCTCTTTGGAATCTTTTTCAGCCTTAAGTTTAAGGAGAAAAAGCATTAGTTATACTAGATAGAATACTCAAAATAAGAACTGCAACAACATACAAGCATTAGAAACACTAAGAAAGTCTCATAACTTTAAATGTACACAGACAGCCACAAGCATACATAGAAAAGCTGAAGGTAGAAAGACACAGTAATAATGCTTGAACCTCAGGCCTTCAAGTTCCTTTTTCCCCCCATATCTTGTTACATGACTTCAGGATTTCAGCATCAGGATCCTCCACTGTTAAACATTTGTTTGTACCCGATATTTTCTAGGACTTCTAAAAGCAGAGATCTCATCAGTAAATATCTTTTATCCACGTAATGCATCAGTACTCCTGACAAGAGTTCTGCAGGCCAGAGTTGTCTTTCATCTGCGATAAAAGTTCCAATTTTCCCTTGTCACAAGTGCATAAAACTGATTATTAAAGAAGCTTATCAGTGACATTTCAACCTTGATGTTCAATTAAATGAGTGAACTGGCCTATGACCAGGTAAGACTTATTTGTTTAGCTTTAGGGGTGAATTATAAATAAACACTTAAGCCATAGTATGAACTTAATATTAATAACTAAGTTTGATGAAGCTTTAAGATAGAGAGAATAGAGAGGTGTGTGGTCTGTCTGTGCTTTTTCCCCCCCATCTTCCACTATAACCAAGAAGAGGTGAAAGAGATTCATCCATTTGCAGAATCTCTTCTTCTTTGACTTCTAAAACTTACATACCATCTTCTGGGTCATCACCACCAAGAAGTCGTTGAAGCTGATTTTTCCTGTTCCTTCCTTATCGATGTCTGATATCATTTTCTTGATCTCTTCTTTCTTAGGTTCAAACCCTAGAGCTCTCATGGCCACCTGGAAGGCCAACAGAGATTATTAGTCATACAAAACTAGAAGCCGAAAAAAATATCTCCTAGTGACAAAGTTAAACTTTGTGCCATACCGTATTAGATCATGCTTTCAAGGAGAGCAGCAAGGTCAAGGATCATTCTTAAAGCAACATCACAGCACAAGGGCACACTGGGATGTAGAAAACAGGCAGCCAGTTGTATTCTAGAGTCATTCCTTCCATTAACTCCAGAATTTCCTAAATACATTCTAACTATTGTGGCCAAACCCTCTTGTCCAAACTGGCAGGAAGATGGAAATAACCTTGGGAGAAAAGATGGAGTGATTCCATGCAAGAACTTCCTGTCATGCCTGCTATTCTACTCAACTCCTTGCAGACTTTAATCTGACAGCACAAAGATGGGAGCTCTTAAGCTTGCAAACCATTTTTGTAGGAAACCCTCAATGAATGAATGAACAGAAACACTTTGCATGACTTCAAACACGCTGAGCACCTGGAAGTGGTAAAAGTTACAGCTAGAGGGCAACGTGCTTATTGACAGCAAGGGTTCCACTCCAGAAAACACCTGCAAGTCCTTTCCTGTGTAAGGTCACTTACAACCCGTGCCGGGCTGTGCTTTTGGCACTAGGAAGCCTTACCTTTAGCTCCTTAACGTCTATGTTCCCGGTGCCATCAGTGTCAAACAGGTCGAAGGCCTCCCGGATCTCTTGCTTCTGCTCTTCAGTCAGCTCCGGTTTGGGACTCGATTTCTTCCTCTGGGACGCCGCTCCCAGCGAGGGCTTCTTGAAGCTGGAGGCCTTGGCACGGCAAAACAAGAGCAAACGAGCATCAGACCGCCCCGGGAAGAGCGGGAAAGGCCCGCAGAACGGCGGCCCGCAGAACGGCGGCCCCCACAGCTCGCCCCGGGGCCGCTGCAGACTGACAGCGTTGGCCCCGCAGTCCCGTTGCCAGGAGGGCGGAGCAGGACCGAGCCCGAATCCCGCTCCCACCGCCGGGCCGCACTCACCATCCCGCCGGCCGCTGCCTCAGTGCGGCTCTCGGTCCTGTCAGGCCGGTGCTCAATGCTGCCTTCCCCCATTGGCTAATACCACCACGCCGCTGCTATGGCAACCATCTCTCTTATTGGTGGAGAGACGAGGGCGGGAGGCGTTCGAAGCGTGGCTATTGGTCAGCAACAGGTCGGGGCGGATCCAAGGGGCAACGCGACCGCTCTGATTTTCGTCAACGCGATTGGTCGAAGTGAGAAGAGCGAGCGGCCAATCAGCGGGCGGCAACTGTCTGGCGCGATGCTCGGCCCAGGGCTCGCGGGAGGGGATGAGGGAGGCTTTCCGAGGGGTGGGCGGGGCTTCGCGGAAGAACCCGCGCTGATTGGTGGAAAGGGAAGAAAGGGCGGAGTCGGGCGATTGCTGCGAGGGGAGCTGAGGAGGAAGTGAGGGCGTCGCGGGGAGGTAAGGAGGAATGGGGGGCTGAGGTGTGGGGAAAGCCTTTGATAGCAGGTGTATCTGAGTTCAGTGGAGTTGTGCCTTGGAGAAAGCTGTTTGATGGCAGTGTTAGCTTGTCTAGTTCAACAGGGCCGGGAGAATTAGTTCACTTCTTAATATTGTTGCTTTAGTGTGATGGCTTTGCCTCAATTCCGTTAGCTAGAAATCTGTATTTAAAGAGTTGTGCTGGTGTTAATGCCATGCTTAGGGTGGCTGTTATGTTGTGAATGAAATATCATTATTCTCCTTTTTTTCTTTTGTTTTTAATAAAGGATTTAGGTTAATCCTAGAACATCAGAGAAATGACCACACGCTTCAGATCGGTGAGTTGAGGACTGTGATGAAGATCTGTGTGATGGGAAGGTGTCTTCATAGATCAGGCTTCTGTAACCAGGTGAAATGAGGCTGCTTCAGCATTAAGGCCTGCTCCAAAGCTATTGCTGCTGGAAAAGTGATTCACCAAGGGATGTATTTGCTGCCATTACATTCCAGAGAGACCCAGAGTGGTACTCCAGTCCCCTTATAAACCTCAGGGACTTTTGTCAGCGCTGCCAAATCAATTGGTATGGAGATCTTGTTATGTCAGAATCGTTCTGATTCTGTAACTTAATACTGCCCTGTGTTATCATACAGCTCAGGACTGTTGTAAACTCATTCTGCTGTTGTTAACCTGACTGCAGCAGGCTTTAACGTGAAGGGAAGAACATTTTGCATCCCTCAGAGTGCTGTTTGGGCACCACATCAGAAGTACAGTTTGACAAGCTGTTCTGTGATGCTGTTTGTGTTTGATGTTTATATGAAGATTTCTATGTTCTGGATCACTTTCTCGCTTTTTCTTTTGAGACACAAGCAAAACCAATGAATCTCATATATTTAGGAAACCAACAGAAGCGCGCCAAACAAGAAAATCAATGTAGCACTGTGTTAGAGTGCATGATCAGTCTGTTGTATCTTTGTAATGCAATGCAATATCTATGTATGACATTACATAGATATTTCCCTAGGAAATGACCTCATGTGTAGCCCGACTTTCTGCCAGCCTTTCCTATAGAGGCCAAAGAGATCAGGAGCAGCACTGTGAGGTGCAGCTATGTTGATTCTGGGCACTGAGTTGGTTCTCTTACCCCTTTCCCAAGAGGTGCATGTATTGCAGGTTATAAATATGCTCTCAAGTTCATTTAAATAGTCTCCTCACACATTAGAATACTGTTCTGCTTGAGCAAGTGGGGAAAAATTCATATAGAAAAGCCCAGAATTTATCAACTGTTGCTCAGTTTCACTGAACTTCTCCTGTGTCTATTGTGGGTCATTGGCCCTTTTGCAGTTGAATCTTTGTTGATCAATGTAGCACTTGGAAACTTCCAGACAGTTGTTGTCTCTGTGTGGTTTCACTGGGTTAAAATTCCCTCCAGGAAAACTGCAGAGGTGTGTGTGTGTGTGTAGCAACAAAAAGGAACAAATCTATTTCCAGCAAAGATAGAGCATTCTTCCTACAAAAGCTTCCTCAATCACTGCCTACATGTTCTGTGTTGGTGGTGAAGTCAGCACAGTCATTCCAGTTAAATCAGTGACCGGACCAGAAGCTGTTCATGAGTGACTTTAGCCATTGAATTAAAGAGTATTTAAAAGAAACGAAGAACTAATGACTAATTAAGGAGGATGAGCTTTGCATTTACCTGATTGCTTTCTTTTTTGGCTTGGAGGCGCCTAAGTTCCTCATGCTCTGAAAATGGCTTTGTCCTTCGTAGCTGTGACGATGATACTGTTTTGTGTTACCTGAGTTGTGTGGCTGCAATGAGTTCTGTGTGCTTCACATTAGGGTACTGCTGGTGTACGTCTGCTTGCTGTAATGCTTTTTTTCTCCCTGTCTTTGCAGAGTGGTAAGAAATGTGCCGTGATTGGCGGCTCTGGATTCCTAGGCCAGCATATGGTAGAGAAGCTGCTGGACAAGGGTTACTCAGTCAACGTGTTTGATATTCAGAAGAGATTTGACAATGACAGAGTGCAGTTTTTCCTGGGAGACCTTTGCAACAAAGAGGTACAGACAACTGAAAACTGCGTAGGTGGGAAGGATGCTGTTTGTACTAATGTTCTTACAGACAAGCAAGCCTTATTTGAAACACTAGGAGGCCTGAAGGCATCAGGTCTGTGAAAGAGTACATGTGTGTGTCTCCCAGTATTTCCTGATGAAGATAGTAGCCTAAATAGTTTTTTGGGGTAGCCTCATCTAGAACACTTAAATATACTCAATGTCTGCTTAAAGTGGAAAGGAACAGAACTTGTTACTGGATTACAGTTTGCATTACTGTAAGCTCAGATAGACAGCCTAATTACTGTCACTATTAGTAAGTGCATGTAGGTACTGTCCTTGCTAACCACTGCAAGAGAATGGCAGAATGCATTATTCATCGCAGTTAAGATGCAGTAAAATGTTTTGCCTTAAGTCATGCATGTGAGCTCTAGCATAAGCATTTGCAGGCAATGTGGAGAGAGATCTCTGCACCACTATAAAGTGACATGTCTCAGAGCTGTATGGCTGTCATCTCAAAGACAGACAGTGCCATGGGGTGCTGTTGGCTGTTAAATATATTGCATGCAGATTCTTCTAACTCCTCTCCCCCAGTAATTTTGAGTCTCATGTCTGCACTTGAGATTGTTGTATGTGGTTAAGCTTTGATAGCCTCCAGGTCTTAGAAAGTTCCCAGGCTCTTATCTGGAAAGAAAAGATGGTGTAGTGCCTTTTTAACTTTTTCCTAGCAAGAAAGATGCTGTGAAGACCAGTAAGGATAATCCTATTCCAGCTGTTTGCCAGTATGGAAGGAACTTGACTTGAAATTTAGCACTTTTGTTTTCACAAGAAAAAGAACTGTGCTTTATTTTTTTTCTTCCCTGAGTAGTCACTGTTGCTGTTGTTTCATTGCTATCTTGAGCAATATTTCTTCTTCTAGGCCTTACTCCCAGCTTTACAAGATGTTTCAGTAGCATTTCACTGTGCATCGCCAGCACCTTCAAGTGACAACAGGGAGCTGTTTTATAAGGTGAATTTTATGGGAACCAAAGCTGTCATTGAAGCCTGCAAAGAAGCTGGAGTGCAGGTAAGGGTAGAAGAGTTTGTGGAGCATGTAGGTTGTTAATTTGTGACTTTCTGAACCATAGAGCAGTTTCAGTCTGGTTTGGTAGAAGGGCAAAGGACTCTGAGATATTGAATTCCTGCTTGTTTTGTGGAAGTTAATTGTAGGAGAGCAAGAGTCTGTCCTTAGCATCTAATGTATTCTCAATCCATATTTGTCTCAGAAAGCCCATTCATTGCAATTTCCTTTATGATGTTATGATGTGGAATATTGACAGCAGCACCACAAAACTATGACAACTGTGGGAAAAGTATCCATTAAGGTTTGTTTTATCCAACATTTGGGAATCCCCTGAGGGACAACTGGCAAGTGGATTCTTTCATGCCTTAATGAGGGGGGCAGCTGTAAAGGTAGCTTTGCCTGCAGTAGAATTATTCATGGCATCTTTTGCTTATGTGAATTCATTGACATCTAATGAAAAGGAGCATGCTTGTGGTACAGTCTTAGTATAAATTGGTTTAGAAAGTCATTTACACACAAATGAAAGACAGAAGAAACCAGGCTGCTCTTAAGGCATGTTTTTTACATTGGTATGTTGCGATATCTGAAGTTTTTAGTCAAACTCCTACCATGTTGTCAAGCACAATGTCTGAGAAGATCCCTTACTCTTGGATCAGAGTTGCTGAGTTGCTGCATCCAAAACATTTTGTACATTGTCCATACGCAGATACAGACCTGATAATATTTAGAGCTAAATAATATATAGAACTCCTAGCCTGCAGTGGTTTGGTTCTGTTTAATTTTTGCTCCCCTTCTTCAAGTAGCTGTAGGAAGTGGGCCATGCGGTGTTTACCTTCTGGCTTAGTCTAGAGTCTGTTGGAGCACAAAGTCCTGTTGGAACTCGCTACATCTAGTTATCTTTCTATTAAAATGTAGATCTTGTTTAAAACCACATTTGATTATCCAAACGTATCACTGGGTTTCTGTTTTGAAACCGAAGGCCCATTTTTAGCCAACGAAAACATCCTGGATAATAATTCTTCTTTTGTTGTTGTAATCTGGCATGAGATTGTTATCATAAAGATGAGCAAAAACATTCACTGCATGTTAAATGCTGAACTCATTGCTTGTTAAATGCTAAAAGATGCCCAGCCAAGTAGATGCTGTGAATTTTGCTCAGAGAGATTTTCCCACTGACTGGGTTACTCTGGAGGCATGAAATATTTTCACTTTCTTCAGGAAGCAATAAATGATGTGGAGTTCATTAAACAAGTGCGGGGTTATTCTTACCTGTGGTTTGAGGTCATCTTCTGTTAGCCTACTTGTTTTAGACAGTTTATTCTCCATGGAAACATTTGATTATTATTGTCCTTACTCAACTTTCATAAATTACCCTTTTGTCTCAAGCTTTAAACTGCAGTTTTCTTTTCACGTGCATTGCAGAAATTGGTGTTAACTAGCAGTGCCAGTGTTGTTTTTGAGGGAACAGACATAAAAAATGGAACAGAAGACCTCCCTTATGCAAAAAAACCTATTGACTATTACACGGAGACAAAGATCCTACAGGAGAAGGTATCCATCACCACCTGGTTAACACTATTACTTTCTATGCTTAAAAGTGCCCTTTTGAAGGAGTCCTTGTACGTAGAGTGTTAACTTTTAAGGATTTTTCTTATGTTATTTGAAAAGAGCTTAGTTAAAAACAGTGTAAAAACATCTGTTCATTTACAAGCATGACCACTGTGCTGTAAAGTGGACTAACAAAGTAGAAGCTTGTGAGGAACAGAGCTAGCCCAATATTCTTCTTATTACATCTTTATTTTGGGTGAATCGGTAAAAGTATTCAGTATTTATCTGCATGTGGTGTTCTTGAACAGCTGTAGAAAATCAGTAGAACACTTTGGGAACTCCGAGTAGAATTAAATCTGTGTAGCACTTGGTGCTGTCAGGAAAAAGGGAACACGCTCCTAACTGCAATTAACAAAACCCATGATAAAAGTTTTCCATTAATTGGCAAGAAAAATTAGGTTGTTCAGTGCCCTTCTTTTCTTTTCTAATGTCTGGAAAATTCCTCTGGACTTCATGGGGCTGAAAGAGAGTTCCTTCCCTTTGCGTGTCAATTCATTAAGTGTTCAGTGATGAAAAAGGAGGAATTGTCTCTTTTTCTCATTAAAGAGAAACAGGAGATTAAAAAAGAGGAAGGATCGTATGTAAAGGTATGGATGGATAGTAGTTCTTCCCAAGATGCAGAGGGAATACCCCACCTGTTCTAGTGCTGCTGTGGGGTTATATTACTAAGCTGTATTTTTCCTAACTTTTCTTTCCTTACAGGAAGTGCTGAGTGCAAATGACCCAGACAACAACTTCTTCACTACTGCTATTCGCCCACATGGAATATTTGGCCCTAGAGACCCTCAGCTGGTTCCCATCCTCATCCAAGCAGCTAAGAGTGGCAAAATGAAGTTCATAATTGGGTGAGCAAGGCTTAGTCATTTTATCATAGTATCATAGTCATTTTATAGCTTCCTTTAAACCTTTTTGGGAGGGAATAGTACTAAGTCAGAAGTGGTGTTATAGCATAAAATGATCTTCTGATATAAGAATAGGATAATTCATGATAATACATAAATCAGGACCCTTATCCTGAGATGTTCGACGTCAGAGAAGGCAGGATTTAACCTGCACTGGCGGTCTCTATTTTGGGAACTGCAACATATTTCTAGTGAAGAAAAAAATGTAAATCTTTGTAACTTTTCACCTGCGATTCAGAATTCTTCTTTCATAACCCTCCTGTGTTAGGGACTCATGCACTCCAATGAGGAAGTTCTTACAAGAAGTGCATCGGTGGGGAAAGCAAACATAGCTTGCACTTTCTCTGCACAGTCTGAAGGCATTTCTTTTTAATCAGAGTGCTCAGATTGCTTTCTGTTAACTAATATACAGTGATGGTGCTTGAGGATCTTGTGAGTATGACAGTGTTCTTTGATGTTAATGTCATGAATATTGGATGTTTGCCTTGCTGTTAAGCCTTGCGCAGCTTCCAGTGGACTGCTGAAATGTTAGAGCAAGAAATAGTTCATGCTGCTCCTAAGGAGTTTTCTTTTAATTTGTATTACAATCTTGAAAAGAAATATGCTCTTTAATTTAAAATAGATTTTTATTGCATGCAGGAAGCTGTTCTGTGTACATACCCATGTGAATGAATACGTGCTTAGGATAAGAGAAGGAAAGGGAATGGGACTGTTTTTTTGTTCTTATTCTTCCTTATCGTTCACTTCTAGACTAATCTCCCAAATTGATCTGTGAAGGGCAAACCTAAATAAACTTGAACTTTCTACTTTGTCTCCACTTTCTTTCAGCTCAAACATGTTTTCCTCACTTGAGTTTCCCTGCTGCTATAAAGACCTGCATATCCCATCCAAGAAAGCAAATAGCCATTCATCCATGAAAGTTGAAAGTGAAAAGTATTAATTCTCAGAATGTTGGATTGCAGCAATGTTGTTTTTGTCCAAATGAGTGTGGTGATGGTTTTGCAACAAACCATTTGTTTGATTTAGCTGGATTCTTGAAAGTGGTATGCACTTCTATTTTCTGTAGCTGTGCAGAAGTGGATTTAATGCAGTGGGTTAAATCTGTTTCAACTCTTTTGGACTGAATTTGGCTTACTGAGTAAGTTTAAAATTTCACGAGCCAAGAAATTCATAATTGAAAGCTTGTCCTCAAGTGACTTTCTGTGTGCTACTTACCACTGTGTTCCTATCTGTTCTGCTTCTGTGGATCACTCTGATTTTGGGATCTGCAGCATCTGCAGCAGGCTTAAATAGGGTACTATTATGGACGTATAAACTTTCTGGGAGTCTTAACAAGGACTGAGATGGTATCTTTTCCTCTGCTTCAAAATGAGGTGCGTTTTGTATCAGAGGGCTTGAAGTTGTGACGCAACACAGGGAGAAGAGGAATCAGATTGGCCTTCCAGTGTTTAAAGGGAGATAATAAACAGGAGATAAATTAACTTTATATACAAGTAGATAGTGATAGGGCAAGGGAGAATGGTTTTAAACTAAAGGAGGGAAGATTTAGTTTAGATGTCAGGGGATGTTTTTCGCTGTGAGAGTGGTGAGGTGCTGGAACAGGTCGATCAGAGAGGTTGTGGAAGCCCCATCCCTGGAGAGAGGTTGGTAAGGACCAGGTTGGATGAGGCTTGGTTTAGTACTTGATCTAGCATTTGGCAATCCTGCTTGCAGCAGGGGTGTTGGAATTTGGTTTGAAAGGATGTCATGGATCACCCAAGCCATTCTATGAAACATGTATAGGTTGTGTGGAAGTCCTTTTGCTACAAGTAGATTTGTCAGCCTGGATCACCTTTGGGCCAACCTATTTTCCTTTAATCTGTGCAGGGATGGGAAGAACTTAGTGGATTTCACCTATGTGGAAAATGTTGTCCATGGACATATCCTGGCTGCAGAACGCCTTCAGAAAGACTCTCCTGTGTGTGGGAAGGTAAGGAAAATGCATATGCAAGAAACAGTTACTTAGCTTTTATGTAGTAAAGTACAGAGTAACAGAAATGTTATCAGATTTTCATAGCACTGTCATGTTCTGGGCATGCTTTAATGTGTTTGCATTGAGTTATCATTCAGTTTGACCATTTGTGAGTATCCTAACCTCAGGAATGTCAGAAGTAGCTGGCTTTCATATCAAAGAAGGGGTTTGCTGCTTTTCAGCTGTAGGTGGTTGGTGGGAGGTGGTTGGTGAAAAGTAGTTTCTTGTGGAAAACGTGCTTGCAGTTGAGTGAGAGATGCCATACTCCTGGATGTGAACACGAGCTGGGCCATTTGTACAAGCCATTTTTTATCTGACTTTTTTGTCTTGTCTTTCAGGCATTTCATATCACAAATGATGAACCAATCCCTTTCTGGGCTTTCATGTCCCGTATCTTGACTGGCTTGAACTACGATGCACCCAAGTACTATATTCCCTACTGGCTGGCATATTACCTGGCCCTGTTCTTGTCTCTAGTGGTGTGGCTGCTAAGTCCACTGATCACCATCAAGCCCACTTTTACCCCGATGCGGGTAGCATTAGCTGGAACGTTTCACTACTATAGCTGTGAACGGGCCAAGAGGGACATGGGCTACAAGCCAGTGGTGAGCTTGGATGAGGCAATAGACAGGACTCTCCAAAACTACCCCCACCTACGCCGTGCTAAGGCCTGAGAAGTCCTGGATGGATTTTTATTTCTACTTTATTTTCTTGATTGTTTTGACATCTTAAAGTGAGCACTGAAGCAAATTCCACTAATCTGTGAAATGGAGTTTTCCGGAGTCATTCCTTCTCATCACTGTTATCAAAACAAATTTCTCTAGGTTGGAAAAAACTTAATGTAGTAGCTGTGCTAACAGTTCTTTCTTCTGATGTGATTTGTTGATCCGAAGCAGCTGCCTAACCCTGAGGACTGTGAATTAACACCCTGCTGTGTCCTCTTCAGTCTGAGCCCCAAGCATCGGCATTCCTTCATCTTTCCTCTCCAACCTTGTCCTCTGTTTTGTTGCTCTGGTGATAACAGCCACCTCTTATAGCTACAGATCCGCTGACGAAATAGTTCACAACTGATTCCTTTCTGTGGTTTGGTTTTTTCAATACAAGAGTGATGAAATGGAAACTCACACCAAAAAGAATCTCCATCACCACTTTTTAAACATTGAGATTGACTTTATTATTCTGGGACTGCGTTTAGATCTCACTGTGATTGATGTGTTGATTTGGTCTCTTGCTGAGGAATTGGGAGGAAACCTGAGAAAAGGCATATTGGGCTTCTTGTAAGGAAGCTTGTGCCCTTACTTCTTCAGGAGCATGGTTCTGTTCCAAAAGGATATAAATAAAATAAGAGAAGTTCCTAACTTTGTGTTCCATCTTTGAAAGAGCAGACCCTATTCTGAGCATCTCGGCACAGACAGGGGGGAAGAAATCTTTGCTGTGGCCGCTGTCAGTCAGCACATATTTTACTGTAGTCTACTTGCTTCCAGTAGAAATTATGTTGATTGGAACATCTATTGCACAAGGCTCTCATCTTGTCTGCCACACTGTTGTTGATAATGGGTATTGTGTTGCATTGACCCCGCAGAACATGGGAAATTCTTCCACAAGAAAAGGATTCTAATACTAGGTTCGCCAAGCTGTTTAGTTTGCCACTTATATTAAGTTTACTTTACTCCACAATCTTACTAAGTGCTTCGGTAGCTTTTCTTTTTAAATGAAGAGCTTATGTTAGGGTTGGAACTTCCCAGATCTCAGAACTGTGGGCAGTGTCTCTCTGTGTACTCATAATTGTGCCTAGCTCAGTGAGCCTTGGCCTCATCCAAGAGCTCAGTGTGCTGCCAGAGTCCCATAGAGATTATGGGTTTGGTTGTTTGTTTTTAAGCTTATCATCCCACATTCACTTTCACTGGGAGACCTTCTGCTTTCGGATATCTGGGTTGAGTTACCCCCTGTGTGATACATCAGTGTCCTGCTACAATTTTGCTGTTAAAGTGAGACCCTTTCTGTCATGTGTTGTAACAGGCTCTGGGTGCCCCACTTATACCTGTGCAGTTTATGCCATATAAAAAGACACAATGGTGAAACCACACCCTGACTGAGAGTCATGGCTTTATTCCCAAGCTTTATAAAATGCCGGGTATCTCACCTTAAAGGACTGCTAAGGACTGAAAGTTTGTTTGTTCATGTTCCTCTGTCTGAAGCTGAGCCTGTTTCCAGGTTTAGTAATGCAGTCATCTGACTTTAAGCTTCTAAGTCACTACTGGAAGAGTGGCCTTGTGAAAATGGGCAGTTCAGTTGTACCTCTGCCACATGCAGTAGAAGTATCTGCTGGTTTCGAGCTGGTAAGTACAAAAAGCCTTTAGGGTGGAGCTGGCACAGAGGAGATGGGTGTGCTGCTGTTTGGGCTTACGGTGTGGTGCAGCACAGAACTTTAGGTCCTCTTTGTGAGGTAGGGATAACCATGCTCACCCAGAAGAGGTTGGAGAGTGGGTTTGTACTGAAGGGAAAGGAGTGTGTACTGACTACTCAATAAATACCAAATAAACTGGTAAACACATTTTGGCCTCTAGATGGCGTTTCCCAACTAAGGCTGCTTAGCTGCTTCTAACACTCAAAAGCTCAGTCTCTCAGTCCTTGGATGATGCACCAGTGCAGTTACTCATCTCCCAGTGCACTGTGAAAGTAAATCCAGAAGGTGCTTTAGAAACAAGAGGCACTGGAAGTTCAGGTCTGCTGGACAAAAAGCAGCAGATGGTATTTTCCCTCATGTCTCTGGTTAATACAGCAAGACTAAGCTAGGTTTTTGCTTGTATGGGGTTAAGCAGTTTCCCAGAGCCGGGCATGGAAAGAAGCATTGCATCATGCCGAAGTTGGTTTGACTTGGTATTCCCTATGTAATTAGGTCAGTTCCCAGCATCTCTTCTGAGAAGCTGGCAAGCTTCTGTTTTGTAGAGCAGAAATAAACACACGTTGCTGTGGTAGAACTTGACATCACCATGCCTATAGCCCTGGCCACAACAGAGGAGGAACCTTGCTTTATCCATAGCTTCTTTCTACCCCTGATCAAGGCTTCTCCTTTCAACTCTGCTTCTTAACCCAGTAAGCACTAATGCAAGTCCTGTCTTACGTTTCCTATGCAAACAAACAAGATCTTCACCCATCTGCATTCTCCTGCCTGTAATTTTTTGCATGATCTCTCTTTGCAGCTAGCATCTTGACCGTGTCTTGTGTAAGCACGCAAGCAAGCAGGAAGCTACAAAGCAAAATTGCTGTTGACAAAATTTCCTTCCAAATATCTAGGGTCACATCTGCCCCTCTTGTTAGTAACGTTCAACAGGAGCTGCTGGAATCTTCAAAGACTCTCCTAGGACACCCTTGTCAGTCTTGTAATCTCTTTCACTTTGCTTTCGTGGCTTTTGCTGCAGCTCCTAATTTTGCTGACCTGAAATAATTTTTGATTTAACAAGCAATGGAAGAGATACATGAGATCCTCAGTTTCTTTCCCTAGAGAAAAAGAAGAGAGCGAAGAAGACCAGTGCTTCTCTAAATGGAGCTGAAGTAACTAAAAACCCCACTTCCCTTACAGAGAGAGTGTGGAAGGAATGTATGCATTGTAGGTGTGTTTCTGTCTAAGAGATGCCTTTCAGTCTTGCCCTTGGAGTGCAGAGGAGGTCCAGTCCAGACACACCTTGGTGCCAGGAAGGAAAAATGTTGGCTTGGTTGTAATTACTCAGAAAAAGTAAGAAGAAAAAGGACAGAAACCATCTTGTGTGTCCAGAGAGCACTGAGGCAAATTTGTGTCAAGCCTGAGGTGAATATGTAGGAGGTTTCAGGAGGAGAACAGTGTTTACATCATTCAGGCATACTGTTACCAGCATGAAAGCTCACTATCTTCAGTGTCTTGTGCATACAGGGACCTACCATCCATCACAGTGCTCAAATTAACCTTCTTGTGGAATCGTGGAAGTGGCACCTTTTAACTTTATAAATCCTTGCATACGTTATTTGGATCTGCTGGTGGTAGTTATCTCAGAGCATCAGTATGAGTTTCCACAGCTTTTAGCCCTACGAAGCCAAACGTGACGTGGATGGGCTGTACTCTGCTCCTGGAGACAATTGTTTACCAAGTTTCATTAGTGCTTGTGCAAACCCTTTGGAAGTGCCAGGTCCACAGATGTATGTGATGGTGCAACTTGGCCCTTATTATTGAAGAAGGAAAGCTTCTTGCTTGCCTTAGAGCCTGGGGGCGGCTTGCTGAGCTGGCAATGAGAAATAAATAGGCATCTCCCTGCTTGCAACAGAGCGTGTTTGAGGGTGTTTCTGCTAGCAGATTGCATGCATTGTTTTACTGTCTTAGCAGTACCATCAGGCAGCTTCCCTTTTGCCCAATGTTTACTGACAAGACAATATTATCTTAATTCTGAGAGCTCCTGCCCTCCTGTGCAGATATGTTTTCATGACTATGGGTGGTTTCCTGTTAAGATTATTTTATTCTAGCCTTAAATAGTCCAGTATATATGATTCTGTTCTGCTACCTGCTATTAGGAAGGTGAGGTCTGGCATTTCAGAAGCACTTTGTAATAACGCCACATGAAAAACCAGTTTGTTTCCCTTGCAACAAATGGGCGTAGCGATTTTACACCCTTCTACTCATCGCAGCTCTGCTCGCTCTCTACTGAAGCTTTGCTTTTCTGTAACCCTGGTGAAGGCACAAAATATTGATGTGTTGGGTGTCTTCCTTGTACGTTCAGTGCAAGGTGGTTGCACAGGGGAAACTGTTACCCAAAAGACAGGAGGTATTTATGTGGAGTTTAGTGCTCTGGAGTGGTGCTAACCCATTTTTCATGATAAGACTCAAATTCTAAATATACTTTAACTGCTCAAATACAGGCTGGGCTGGTCAGAGAGACTGTGTGCCTCTAGGCAGAAGTCCACTGCTGTCAGCAGAATGACAAGAATTGCTTTGCTGCTCCATACAACCCCCTTCCTGTAAAGCTGACTGCCTGGATTTCAGAAGTTCATCAGGTCCCTGCCTTGTAGACACTGCTGTTTCTAAAGGTACACGAACTGCATCTCTGCAAAGGAGTGTATTACAGAGTTGTGCCAACTAGTTTTAGACTGGCTCTCTCTGGAAATGGTAGAAGCATGCCCTGTGCAGCAGGGAGCTTAGAACGGGCTGATTTATTCTACTTGAAGTAGTGCACAGTATCTAGATATTAGAGGCCAACCTGTCTGCCTGAGCTTCCCCACTGCTGTTTGTGGCTCTAGTATCCCCTCTGAGACAGCTTCCGGATCTCTTAGGGAAACAGAGAGCTCATCTGGTGGAGCATTTACTGCCACGGTTCCTCTAAGAACAAAGACAACTCACCTGCAGACTCAAAAAGCTCAGTGTGTCTAGTTGAAGCTTGGTCCTCAGTTTTTCTTCTTCCTGGATGCGTGTGTCCTTTGTGCTTGCTGCATTCTATCCTTGAGAAGTTCTCCTATACTATAGCCAAGTCACTCCTATTTTTTTCATTGTTTTTTCTTTTTTTTTTTTCTTTCCTTTTCACTTGTGCTGAGTTCTTTAACGCTGTTAGGCGTTCTCTCCAGTTTGTGAATGGTTTCTGTGTCTGCAGCTTCCTTGTGTGATGCAATTCTTATGCCTTGCTGATCACAAATGGTCTGCTTTGCAGTGTACAGAGGAATATAAAGAAGTCATATAAGCAGTGGTGAAATAAGCATTAAACAGACTTAACTGAAACATCTTTGAGAGGTGCTTATGCTTTTCTTGTAAAGGAGTTGTAGGGAGAACCCATTTTCTTATAAAATCAGATACTACAGGCTGAATTTTACCTGTAGCTGTTAGAGAAAAACCATGTTGCCTAACTGGAGATGGAAAAAAGTTCTTCTTATCTGTTGGTTCCTCCCTTCCCTACTGCAGGAGCGTGTGTGCCTCCGGAGAAGGTTGTTGAAACCGCAGCACAAGTCTCCTGTATGGGGCTGGGCTGTCTCCAGCACAGCTGGATGGCTGCTTGACCATACCTTTGGCTCATGGCCTGAGGAGGGAGTCCAGATCTGCAGCAGGTTGAGGTGTTTCTAAGCCAGACCCTGTGAATTTTAACCTTGTAAAGAGGGGAAAAGCCCTTCTTGAATTTTACTCCTGTACTGATGAAGGGACCTGACCATAGCACATTCAGGGTTTGCTCTGGAGTTATACAGGTGAATGCTGCTGTTTCCAGATGACGCTGGTCCTGCTGGTGCGACTGAGCTTGGTGCATTTGTCCTTAAGTTTAATGAATATGTCAGTATTTAACCTATAGCTGCCGGTTTGGAAATGCTGCTACTTCTTGCAGAGTTAAGAGTTATATTTTTCTTGGTGTCTCAGCATCAGGCTTGTAGTTGTTGCTGTATTATGTTAGTGAATGAAGGGGGCAAAAATAAAGCGTGATTTCACTCCACCCACACACAGGCATGTGTATACACACTGCATGTTTATATTAGAAACCACGCATAAGAATCCCTTCATTTTGGAGTCTTTATGCTAAAGCTGCTTCTAAAAATAAAGATGCTCCTGATCTGCTTGTCTCAGTCAATGCCTGAAGTTAAACAAATTGACTTTCCTCACAGATTTACCGTGATCTTTCATCTTCTGGTCTGGAGCAACCTGATAGTGCTGCATCTGAGCGACCCTATGGTGTGTTGCCCTTCCAGTGTCGCACAGGCCTGCCCTTGGCTGGCAAAAAAGAACCTTCTGCCTCTGGCCACTGCTGTAATTTGGAAATGCCGTGTCATTAAAAACTGAATATGCTCCCGTAATTATGAAGAACACCCATCGGGGATTCTGTGCCTGCTGGTGTGAGTGACGTTCACCTCTACTTTAGAAAGAGGTTTATCTAAGAGCTTTTTTGGGGATAAAACCACAACGATTTGTTTGAGGGTGATTGTCCTGTTAACTGTCCAAGCTGCTGCACACCGTATATGTGCTTGCTGAGCTTTGTTTGCTGTATAGGATTAGTATGAACTGGGGTGACACGACAGCCCTGGAAATCTCTAGTCTGAAGGAAACTGTCTGCATGGCTGGTCACGGTTCTTTTTCTAAAGACAAAAGCTGATCCTACCCTTCTCTCCTTACTGAGAAATAAAAGACAAAGCTGCAATTTATGTTCATATGTCTGTATACTAACATGTATATATGCAAATACTACATTTCCGGTGGTGTCCTCTCACCCTCTGGCATTGTCCTCATCTAGGTAAGAAAGACTGAAAGTCCATCTCCATGGTCTCCTGGTACTGGAAAACAGCAGCTCATGATTTTCCCCTTTTCTGAGTTGTAAAAGCATCCCATCTCTTTCTTTCTCTGGGCTGTTAAATAAGGTCTGCTCTCTGAGAGCTTGGGCAAATGATGTCATCACTGTTTTTCTCTGTGTAAGTCTCAGATGTTTTGTATTCAAAACACTTGAAAGAGATGCGAGTATCTTACTACTGGGGACACCACGTGCATCAGGTGAAGGTAAAGCCATGTGTTACTTTCTCTCCCCAGGGCTCCAGTTGTGAGTGAGCCACAGCTTCCTCCTACTGAAATGGAAAATAAATGGAAGGAAGAGTAGATATAGTAGAATAAGGACCCTTTTATTCCAACATAGATTGTCCATGAGTGGCAGTTTTAACTTCATCTTATTTCTTGTTAGCTTTTACAAACAAGCCTTAAATCTCCTTGCCTTGCTCCTGTGGCCAATATGATGTGTAGCAGTGAGCGGGCAAACGCTGTCCTTCATTCATGTGTTGTTCAGCAGCCTTGTATCTCACAGTTTTGTTAGCCTGCAGCTGAAATGTCATAGCTAGTGTTGCACCAGAAATCCATGGCTAAATTAAGTGAAATAAAATGTCTTCCTTGGTTCCTTCTATCAGGAGCATTGTGACAGGATTAGCCCAGTGTGGAGAGCCCAGAGTGGGACTGAGATGCCAGCAAGTGCTCTTTTGTATTCCTGAAAGAGAAAGGCTACGTGAGGTCAGTACTGAGTCACTGGAGCTTCTTGGTGACATCAGGAGGTGAAACATGGGAGAATGAAACCTGAGGAGCATTCAGAAGGTTGACATTGACAGTCTAGATTGGGGGTAGTTCATGCTGGGTGAAAAGATGTGTCTTTCTTGGCATTCCTGCCTATCTCACTTGGCTACATGCTGTGCAACAAGTCTTTTACCAGCAGCTTGAGCATCCAAGTTGTGATAGAGTTGCCAGCTCGGAAATGTATTCTTTGCTTTTCTACCTTTCTACCATACCCTGAGTTTAAGACCTGTCTTTGTATCACAGAAGCTTTGTACCAGTATTTTCAAGCTAGTAATAAGGTATTACTTAGCAATACACTCATCTCCTCTTAGTTAATTAAAAAAAGCAATTCTTTGCTGCATTTCTTTCTTCTGAGGAAGAAAGCCATGTTGATAGAGGTCATCACAGCTGATGTCTTACACTGTACTTCTGCCAGTTCAACACAGTTTGTCTGCAGTAGAACTTGGATGTATTCTTCTAGACTGTTTTTCATTGTCTTCTTTGTTCACTGTCACAGTGTTCATCATAGATTTGTATTCATTTATTTTTAAACATTCAATGCAGAACAGCGTGTTTGTGCTAGAAGAAGAATGGTAGTCCTTAGACCCTGGGGTGTCCCTTCTGCTCCTTTGGCTCCTAGCACACCAAAAAGACTGGCCAGGCTGTTAGTCGCTATTACTTCAGGAAATAACCCGAATGAGCCTTCAGCAAAGGGATGGGGTGACTCAGGGGTTACTGAAAATAAAGCTGCACTGTCAGCTAGAGCCCTGAATCAGAGGATGCTTTATGGAGGTAGGGACTTGGTCTGTATTTTAAATAGTCTGTTTCCTGCATTGGACACTACTCTGGGCACGCTCAGGGTGTGGCTTTGTGAACATCGCCTTCCCTCCTGTGCCTATCTTAGCTGGGATCAGCCGCAGCCTTTGGGAAGAAAGCTCTGCTGAGCCTGCGCAAGTAGATCAGAGAGAAAGATCTGCGATTGGAATAACAATGTTGGCATCAGGGCTTTTCAGCCATTATCTCTGCTGTTCTGCTGAGAGCCAGGGATGTATTATTAGCTCTGTTGTAGCTCATCCCAGTCCAATACACTGGTGGTTTGCTTACTGTCCTGCAGCAGATTGGTCCCAAAACTGAGAAGGCAGATATTTTCTGTGACCCATCTGCTAGAGGATTCTTGCTACTTCAGTTTAGTTTGCATACGTTGGTGAGCACGGAGATGGAGAGAGGTTCTAACATGTGCGTGGTCGGGGCTTTACCACCTTTTGGTCATCCCGTGGCAGTCCTGGGCTAAAGCCCTGACTTCTCAGAAGTGCTCTAAACTCATGTCTCTAACCACAAGCCTTTAGGAAGCTGCAAAAAGTGTGTCCAAGGGTGCTGTGTCCAAGAGACCGGTGGAACTGGGCCTTAGGGAACTTGTGGCAACTGCAGCAATTAATTAAAAGGGAAAATAAATTGAGTAAGTTGATAGTACCCAACAGCTTCCTCTGCACTGAATGGTGATAAACACACCTATGTCCCTCATTTAATTAGTTAAAGTGAGCGGATGGCTGCTTGGTGCTAATTACAGTGCCAGCCCCTAATGCTGTAAGAGTATCACCGCTGAGAGCAACTTTCTCAAATGCAGGGGCTTGTCAGTATGTGGGCAGCAAAGGGGTGGGCTGAATTTCTTCCCAAGGGGCTGATCTCTGCTGTCCCATTGCTGCACGAGGCATGGGAAGGTGACAACTGCTGGAGAATGCAAAGAATGTAGAGGAGAGTTGGCAGGAGGGGAGACCGCGCAGTCTGAATAGAGAAACCTGTTTGATTCCCCTGAAGGGCAAAACACACCCAAGTCTCCTCCTCAAAACAAGGCTTGGCTTCCAGGAGCCAACCCTCTCGGCCCGCCCGGCAGGTAAGCACTCTGCCTCACCCACAGTTGCCTCGCTGCCAGGGAGGATCGGAGGCACTCGCTGCGAACCCTTGGGGGGCAAAGGCACTTGGAGACTGATTGCAGACTGCTCAACATCTGTCTTTTGAGGGAAGGCTGCAGCTGCGAAGCCTCCGCAGGTAGGGCTGAGCAGAGAGGTGGCTCTCTGAGCTCTGCAGGGAGTAGCTGGGGTGCTCCTGCAGTCCGTGATTCCCTTGCTTGCTCTGTATGAGGAGGAGGAGGATTGTCATCTCCTAACCTGATGATACAGGGATCTGGCAAGGATGAGGGAAGCTTCTATTGAAGCCTCTCAGAGGAGGGGAAGCTAGTGTGTTAGTCCCAAGTGTGGATATGAAATGATGCTAAAGAAGTGGTGTTTAGTATAGATACGAAAATAAGGCAGAACACAGGGGGTTGCATAGGAGGTTTTGCTTCTTGTATTCGTCAGATCACTGAGCTCCCTCCCTGCCTGCCTATCTCTCTAAAATCTGTCCCCTTCTTAATCTGTAAGGTGTACTGGGGGCATGGCAGCAGGGACAAGTCTATGCACTGGCAGGAGGGATCAGCTGTGTAGGACAACTATAAAACTTGAGCCCGTGACTCTTAACAGCTTCTTGAGAGGCTAAGGGTCAGATACCACATTTGCACCATACCTAACCCTCTTCCCCAGGACCTGTGTGGTTCAGAGAGAGGGGTGAGTGGAGATCTTTCTGATCTTCTGCCTTGTTTTGTTTCTTTATGAATTAGTTTGAAATCAGGACCCTGGAAAGGAAAGGATGGAAGTGGTGGAGCTGGCGCAGGAGGGGTGAACACCTCCCTCAGTCCCTTGATTCTTCCTACCTGAAAGCCTGGTGAACATCTTCCCCATTTCTCCATCTCCACTCCTCTGTTCGGCCCTTGCTGCTCCAGGACAAACCCCAGCCAGGAGGATGACTGAAGCTGGACAGGTTGCTCAGAGCAGTGATGGGATGTTTTTGTCCTGCTCTGTTTGTGGGTCTGTGATGCAAGCGCCAAGCAAAGTGCCTTTGAAAGAAAGAAACTTTTCCTTCCTTTTTTGCTTTCATCTTTAGACATCAAGGCATAAGGTCAATGCCATGCGGGTGAGGTAAACATCCTTTACATCTTTCTTCCTTTTCAAATACAGAAATTAGTTGAGCAATTAAGAATTAATACCTTGTAATTAGAGTAATGAAACTTCATACCAAGTATAGTGAAAAATTATTCAGTAATTCTGGGTAACAACAGAAGTGAGCTGCTGTGATGGGGTGGTCACGCTGTGCTCCTAGCATGGAAGGCCCCAGAATGATTTCTCAAGATGGGCAGGATTGTAGCTGCTCCAGTTAAGTTGACACCATGCTTTCCCAGCTTCAGTAGCTCATATCTTTGCCAGTGTCATCTGGTCAGACTGATTTTTTTTCTATGTGGGGTATGTGGTTGCAAGTGAATTAAACTATAATTATGCATTTGTGGCTTGAGAGCACTTGTCTCAGACAGCTGAAATGTGTCCGTCCTTCATGTTGGATCTCAGTGCAGGCTTCCCCGTGACAGTTTTTGGTCTTTATCTTTCTTTTCCTCATGCCTCGGGGAGAAGAGATGTTTACTGTCCCCAGGTACAGGTGACCAGAAGCTGAAGGAATTGCAGAGTTGGTCTGAGGCTCTTCACAGAAATCCTTCACAGCCCGTGGGCTCAGCTCCTATGATTCATATTCAGGGTCATGTCAGCCACTCTGAGAAAGGTGGGGACGCAGTTAATGACCGTGGTGCGGTTTAAATTGTTTGACTGGCATCACAGAAGGATTGCAACAGAGGCATAAAATGGCACCTGCAGTGGAGTAACCATCCTGGAGCACCTCTGCTGTGAAAAACAGCTGAGAGAGCTGGGGTAGTTTAGCCTGGAGAAGAGAAGGCTCTAGGGGAACCTTATTGAACCCTTTTAAATATCACCCAGGGTTTAGCATTATGAGCCTTTCTGCTTCTAGGCAGTTTTGCATGATTTTTATCTGCGTTTGAAAGCCTTCAGCCAACCTGTTGCTCCTAATGCAGGGCCACTGTTGTGATATGACAGATATGTCCTGGAGTCCAAGTCCTGGAGCATGCTTCAGGCTGGTGGCCTGGTCCTTCAGAGAGAACTGGCAGCCACCATCACAAACACTCAGGTACCTGTGTGGATGAGATGGGATGAGGTTCTGAACTGTAGATTCTGAAGTGTCACTCATTTCCCCCACAGGCAGACAGAAGAATGGAAGCTGTCCATCCTTCCCAGGCATGGAATATCATTCAAGCGAGAGTTCAAGGGTGAAATAAATGGTAGTTTTAGCAGTGCTTTCTTAGAAAATATCACACTAATGGGCACAAGTTGCTAACCTGGTGTAAACTTTCTTTACTGCATCCAACCTGCTGAAAGGACTTTAAAGGGTTAACTTTACTCTGGCAGGTTTTATGCTAGATCAGGCACAGTCTGTCCACGCTACCTTAACTTCATAGCAGATCAGGTAACAGCTGACATAAAAGCATAACACTGGCACAAGGTTTGCATTGTGTGCTCTGGCTAATGCAAGAGAAATGCAAGTATGTGCCCACGCCTAATCCAAATCACTGGAGGGCAGTCTGACAGTGCGCAGACCTGGATTAGCAATCCTGAAAACTGGATACTGCCTTTCTGGGGCAGGGAGCCTCGTAGGTTATGTGGAGAAGCATTTTCTCACTGGTTTTCCTTTCTGTAGGTTTCTGTAAGTTCATCTTGGTCTGCTGAGTGTTGATCTGAGGTGCCATATTTCATCAAATGGGTTGGAGAACAGGCACTGGGAATGTGGTTTAGATCTAGATAACAAAATCCTCAGCGAAGTTTAGGAGGTTTAAATGAGGTTCCAGTTCAAGCCTTTTGCAAGCTTCAAATACATTCTAGCTTGAGGACAGTGATAGTCAGAAGGTCAGAATGTGCATCAATTATCATTAAACCATGAGACTCGTCTTCATAACTGCCCTCCAGTTTGCAACTGATTCTGCCATGAGTATGCAGGTTTCTATCTGGTGAAAAGAGTTTTGTACTTTTCTACCTATGCAGGAGAATGTGAAATATTGCTTGGAAGGAAACAGGACAGCATGGATGGTCTCTGTCTTTAGGCAGTGTAGGCGATGCAGCATGGAGCTGCTGGATGCAGGTACTGGTAGGCAGGGAAGGATTGCTTTGCAGTTGGACTCACCGGTGATGCTTTGGGCTGAAGGACAATAGCACTATCTTAAGTAGTTTCTTGTCTATTAATGGATTTTACGTTGAAACCCCAAGATTTTGTCTCCCTGTTGCATGGTCTCAGTAAACACCACAGGACTCAGCTATGGGGTCTCTGCCCAGAAGGTACAACAGGACTTTTCAGCTTGCAGCATCTCATCACTCAGCTTTTCTGGGAAGCAGCACAGCAAAGTGACATTGGTCTCAGGGCTCGATGTCCCTTCAGGGAACCAGAGGGCTGTAACATGAACTCAGTGGCTGGCCTGGGCTGTGTGGACAGGTCAGGAGGCTAGAGGCATCCTGTGGTGCTTTCCAGGAAAGCTGTATTTACAGGATCAAAGCAGCTCTGCTTCCTTTCCTAGGGCAGTCATTTAGTCCTCAGAACTAGCTCCAACATCAGACACAACTCATCACCAAGACAGAGGGCAAGGTGGCTATTAGGTGCAAGGGGCCCATTAATGCAAGTGCCCTACAAACTCCTGACAAAAGCAGGCTGAATATTTGTTATTAACATTTTAAAGTTGAAGTTGAGCCATCGGAAGGGGGGGTGGCTTTAAGTTTTTCTTCTGTGTGTTTACAGGTAATAGGAGCTGCAGCCGGCTGTTAAAGAACAGCAAGTGTTTCATCTCCTGAAGTATAATTACATCTTTTTAAATGGCTTATGCAGAAAGCAGAATCACTCCCAAATAAGTGATGGGCTGCTGATTTCTGGCACTTGGAGAATTTATTAGCAAAGAGTGCTGTTCTGGATGTACATCAGTTCATTTGCAAAGGACTACATGAGCAGGCAAAGATCTATCACTACCTCCTTCCTGCTGCTGCTGAGGGCCAGCTGCATCCTGTGTGGCTCTGGGGATGGCAGTAGACATGGGGATGGAGAAGAGCACAGGCTGTGATCTGTGGGGATCACTCCTTGCTAGGGGTGAGACTGAAGTTTGTAGTGTGACCTGGGAGCAATTTATTAGTTCCTCTGCTGGTACCACTGATGGCGCTTGCTGTCATGGTGTGTCCACCCAGCCATGGCAGCCAAACCGAGCTCTGGAACTTGTTTCACCTGCCAAGCCAAGGATTTTCACCAGGAGCTGCCTTCTGAAGCACTGTTGAGAGGAAGAGACCACATCCCATTAATGCCAGTGGCATCCTTTGCAACTGCCTTAAAACACCTTGAAATACCCGAGGCAAGGACCACTCCAGCACCTGGGTGCCTACAGAGAGTGAGCTGAGCTGGCTGGCTGCCCGCAGACAGGCACACCCTGAAGATTAAAATCTAAACAAGGTTTCAGGTCCCCTTTCCTTATTAAGTAGGTTGTAATTACTTTCATTCACGTGATGGGGAGCTGCAGAGGCAGTCTTCATGCCCTTCTTCCCTTCAGTGACTGAATGGTGTCTGTCCATTCAGCTCCGTAGCAAAACTACTTTTTGTACCCTGGGATTTCCTGTATCTTGCTCATGATTTTCAAGACTGTGGTTGTCCAGAGTCTTGGTGGTACTCTGTGCCTAAGAACATTAGGGTCTTTGTAAAAGTTAGTGTGGATTTATCTCGCAGTTCCATTTGAAACATGCAGTCTTAGGACATGATGTACTAAGAGGGTTTTGGTAGAATATTTATTTCTTGTGCTGGAACACTCATGTTGGATGCTTTGTCAGCGAGAATTTATGCATCTGAAAACCTGTTTTTATGGGTCACCTGTTGTCTGGAGGGTCTCAATTGCAATCACCCAGCACACAGGCTGAGGGACTTTAGCTGACTGTACTCTACTAGAAGCTTGAGGCAAAGATGTGCTGTAAATCACAGATTATGTTTGTCAGGAACAGTCTCTAGCCTATAGCTGTCATGTATTTGCATTGCCCAGGGATGTCCAGACAGTTTCCATTATCTCTACCCTGTTCATAGGAGAGGGTTGGAAAGAAAAGAGAGGCCTAGAGATCGGTCTGGCTTATGAAGTACTCTGCTACCCCTGGCATCAGCCCTGTGCAGTTGGTGGAGAGGGAAACCCAGATCATCAGTGATGTTCTCCAGTTCTCCCAGTGATATCACTCAGATGATCAAAGTTGCCTTCTTCAGTGTACCCAGCATGCAGCTCCACCTGTACTACATACCAGTGACCTGCTGCCACACAGAGGGGAGAGGCAATTTGGATTTAATTGCCTTGAAGGTGATCAGGTTCTGACTTGAAAAAGGGCCTGTGAGAACCTGAGGAGATTCACTTAAAATTGGCTCCGTCCAGGAATTGTTGTGTCACCTCTCCCCTATGTAGGACCATGGCATTAGTTTTCTCTGTTGCTATGATCTGTGCTAGAAACATACCTCTTCACCCCATAAAGATGCCAGCCTTTTTGAATCTTGGATATGGGCAAGAGGGAAGGACGTGTCCGAGGAACAAGGAGATAATAGATGAAAGCAGTGGCATCACAGCTAAGCAGCTTGTTGGGGATGAACACAGAGTGGAGAATCCTGCAGTGAGCCAAGTAGGCAAGGTGGAGTGTTTTGAAGAGCAGAGTTAAATGGTCCATGCTTGTCCCTCTGCTCACCTGGCATCCAGTGCCCTTGGTGTGAGGCTTGGGAAGATGGATTGAAAGATCCAGATTTCCACACCGTCCCAGCCTTGCTCTTGGTGAATTACACCACAGGGAATAACAAAGGCAGAAGCAAGCCAGAGTATTTCTGCAAACCCTTGCTCTGATCTGCTGCTCTAGCCAGCATGTGGGAAGGGAATAAAACTCCTATGACAATTATGAAGCTTCATCTCTTGCTTAAGAGCAGAAGGCAACAAGGAGGTGCATCACTTGGAGGATTAGAGCAGAGGCCAGCTGCATTGAATTAGTTATGTCCTTAGGTTCTCATGGAAAGACAAACCCTGGATTCAAAGCTTGGGCTGTGAGTAGAGCACTTAGGGAATTTAACAGGAGAAAGTTGCTTCTCATGGGCTATCAGGTTGTTTTTCTGGCGGAGATCAGGATAAAGGAGATGTTTGGAGTACTTTCAGGAGGCTGTAGCTGGCAGCTGCTTTACTTAGAGGACTTGGACTGGCAGTGATAAACCCGATACAGCTCCGTTGTTAGACTTGCACTGCTTCTTCCATCCCCTCCCCCAAAATTTCCTGTTCCTTTAACATTGCACTGTTGCATTTTAGAAAAGCAGCTAACGGAGAGGGGAAGGAGATGACTTCCCGCCCTCCCTTCATGCCAGCAGCAGGGCATGATTCAAGCCCCCTAAAAGACAGCTTTGTGCAGGACGTGGACCCGCTCCAGGAACAGATTTCAGGGTAGGCGTTTCCTTCCCTGGCAGAGCCACTGACTCTGCTTGCTGACACTGGCCACATCAGCATCTCTAACAAAGAGGCAGGTGTTTTCTCTAGGCTGTGTGCACTGCTGAGCACTGTGCTAGGCCTCTTCTTTTATCCTCTTTATTAAATAGACTCAGATGACATTTGGGGATTTGATTTTTCCTTGTGCTAGGGCAGCCAGGAGTTAACCCCTCCTATAACAACCATTCACACACTGAATAGCTCGAGACTTTTCCACTCTTTAGAGAATGGACTTCTGATTTATTTTATTTTATTGTGTGTCGTTTTCTACCCTGCAGATTGCAATTGCTATGGGAACACTGTCATCACCCGAGGACAAGACATTCTGGCTGCAGCCTTTGTAGGCTTATTTTCAGTAAAGTCTTGTTCTTGAGCCCTGTTCACAGCATCCTGACATTCTGGGGCATCAGAATGTGAAAACTACTATAGGCATCTACCCTAGGAAACCAAATCACTTTGATTCAGTTACTGCCCATTAAGCTAGGTGAGCCTTTTTGAAGCTATTTCTTCAACAGTTCTCTAACTGGTTTGATTCAGACCGTGAGGGGTCTTTTACAGTTGTGTGCATTTGATCACCACGTTTAGGGGTTGTTCCTGAAGGCAGTAATAGCAGAAGGTGTTGTAGAGTGGATTGAAATTGTCAGGTGTTTACCGATCCATTTTTTCCCAATATATTTATTTTTGGATGGAAAAAGAAACAACAGAAAACGCTACAAATATTATTCTTAACGCTTGCTGAATGAACACAAGGCACAGTGTTTTGTAGTGTTTGCAAACATCCAGTTAGGACTGAGCATGCAGAAATATCAGCATGGAGTGACTGCTGAACCCAAAGGGAAAAGTAGATGTACAGATAGACTAATTATAATGTATAACTACAGATTAAGCCACAAAAAGGATTCAGCATATATCTTCTTGGTGTAAATGTCTGTGCACTGCACATACTGCAGTGTTTGTATCCCACAGACATTGCTATGAACTGTTTTGAAGGTAGATGGTATTTGAATTTGCACCCAGCTGTGCTCTGCATAGATGGTGTACACTGCTCTGTGAGTCACAGGCCTTTTAAGATGGATCAGATCTGAATTGTTTTAGCTCAGAAGCCTATAAGAAGGTGTGCAAGAACTGAATTCTGGCCCTTGTGCTACCTAGAATTTTTTCCTAGGCTGTAGTTAATAGGTGGGTCATGGAATGCATATCTATGCTTAAGCACTGCCTTTATTAATGCCCAGTTGTCCCTGCTGAGGAAGGAATCACTCCAGCGGACAGATCTAGGCACAGTGTCCAGCCTGTCATGTTTTCTTATTGCCTGTTTGATGTCTCTCTAGTAGATGAAGCTCTCCATGTTTTTCTCAGATCTCAGGCCAAAGGATAGTCAGTCTGAGAACCTGCTGTAGGGACACTGTCACAGTGTGGAGGAGTCAGGCCATGGAGCTCCCGGACTTGCTGCATGGCTGGGATTGTGGTTTCCATGGCTGTGATGTAAGCAGACCTTGATACCAGGCAGGTGATGTACCCTGGCTGAGGGGTTTCTCACAGAATTCTGCAAGTAGAAGCCCTTATATCCCCTTTTTATTTTAAGGTAAAAAAATCTGGTGAAATTGGCAGGTATTTACCAACATATATGTTTTTCTCTACAAACATTTACTCTTCTGCAACTGCTTTTTGAGAGGGATCATCTCGCAGAGCTTTGTAATTCACTCATTTATTTTGAGTATCCCAGGGCATTTTGCACACTTTGAGCCTGAGGCAGCTCTGTAAGGTTGTCTGGGGGAGGCACATTTAAGGGATTCATCTCTCAAAGTGCAGTTATCTTGGAGTAAAGCAGGCAGTGCTTAATGGAGCCTGCAATAACTGTTCAAATCAGGAATTTAAGAATTACTGCTCATTTACATAGAGATACCACCCAAGGGTGCCAATTGGGGTTGAGGGCCTATTGCACTGATGTCACGTAGGCATTTAATAGGAGACTCTGAAGTGCTCCCGCTGGGGTCCTACAGGAAAAGCTTCCACATAAATAGTTGGAAAGAAAAACGGTGTTGTTGTTGTCGTTTTGTTTTTCTGAAGTGATATTTTTATCCGAAGTTTTATATTTCTAGTGAATGTTTGATTGGAAGAATCTATTCCTGAACAGCTCTGGTGGCTACAGCTGAGTGACTTGTTTACTTGCTGAGTGTCCTTTCAGAACAGCCCCACAGCAGAAGATTTTTTATTAGGTAATGAATAAACAGAGGACCAAAAAGTGTATCCAGCCCCGTGGAATTACTTTTTAATTAAAGTTAATGGGGAAGTGATGGATCTAGCCTGAGTCAGCGAGAGAATTGAGCAATAGGTTGGTGGCTGTGAGGGGACAGGAATAGGAGAGGTTGCAGCTTTTTCAGCTTGTCTTTAATCCAGTGTCTCAAAATCTGTGACCTGCTTATAGGTGAATGGAGGTTCTCAGAGTTCACCGTTACATGTCAGGAAAAGAAGCTGTGAATTGCTTGCTGTCGTGCTTCTGTGAGGGCTGTGGGTCCAGAAGCTCCTGTGCATGCAGTGTGGTTTCTGTTAGCAATAGTATGCTATAGACATGGGGACTTGAGTGCCCAAAATTTAGAGTTCCATGGCCATGTTTCCAATCCTAAAGCATCATTTTTTGCCGTGGATAGTCATCTGAACTGCCTTTTATCCCTTTTATTTCCCATTTAATTCCCCCAAAGGCCAGGTGTTGAACTAATGTTTGAGTTGTGATGGTAAGAGGTGGGCAAGAAGCAGCACACCTCTGGCATCTTGCACAGAGGAATGGCAAAGCTGTCCTGAAAAGGCAGCTGCAGTGCTTAATAGCTGGAAATTAAGTTCACAGCCAGGCCCACAGATATCCCTCAGTGCTGCCAGGAGACAGATTTTTTGCTTCCTTTGACTCACAGGCCACGCTCTTAGCTCCAAAATGACCCTCAGTCAGGTGGAACAGTACTATTGGATCTTAAAACCTCCAGAAATATTATGTACTCTAATGAAGCCTGGGACTTAACCCACTGGGAGAAAAGGAATCTGTCTTGTCTTAACACCCAGACATGCATAGAGCATCCTCACTTCCTCTCCCCTCACCTGCTGAGTTCAGATCTTTAAGCTTCATTCAAGTGGCAGGTAATGTTCCTGTTCTCCAGGTGGGAAGGGGAGCTGTTGAGATCAGTTGCAATCTATCCTATAGAACTAGGCAAATGGATTTGTTTCCATAGCAATAGAAGAAATTATTGGAGCCTGTGGCTGTGGCTGATGATTGATTCCCAAATAAGATATGCCAACAAAAACACTTTTTTCCCTCTTATTACTTAACTACTATCTGCAGTGGAATTTCCAATAGCTGAAAAGCATCCTCTTGAAAAACTGCATCCCCTAATGCATTTTGACAAGGAAGATTTTGGAATTGCTCTGTGTTGGCTCGTCACTAGCTTTCAAGAGTATAATGGTAGGCAAATGTGAAGAAACTCCCTCTAAATCGTGAGCGGAGGTCTTTGAGATCTTCTGCACTGCAGACTTGCAAAAATAAAAAAGCTTTGGAACATGCTTTGAGGTCCCGCAGTATGTATGTTAAAGATACGTTAAAGTATAATAAAGTATAATATCTGTTAAAGCTTAAAGGCAGATTTTGCCAGAAAGGGGAAATTGTTTCAATGTCTAAGCAGTCCCTGGAGCAGTGAGAAGCACTTTTTTTCCCCCAGGAGTGTTGTGTCAGCTCTCTGGAGTCAGATGCCCTTTTGCTAATCCTCTCTGGCCCCATGAATCCCACACTCCTTTCCAAACAGCCGTGTGGTTTGAACAGACGCACTGCGTTGTGGTCCCACTGCAGCCTTGTGCTGCTACAGAAGCTGCATCTCCCATTCTTGTTCTAACCACCAGCCACTGGAATATTAAAGCGTGGAGAAATGATACTTGATTGCTTTGGGAAATAATATTCTTGATTCTGCTTTGCTGATCCGCCTCTTTTATTTTTCAGTTGGACCCCATATATCTCTCTTGTTCCCATTTCTTCAGCACAGCTTCTGTCTTAGCATCTGTAGACATCAGTTTGTCTGCCAGGTGCCAGCGGGCATTAAAACAAGAAAATGAGCTTTCCTTTCTCATGTAGGAAATGTTGAGTTATTCTAACTGCAGGAGCCATGATACAGCCTTTGTTGATTTGTCTTTCAACATTTTCATTGCTGAGTACATTGTATGGTCTGCGTTGATCATCACAATGGTTTACAGAGCTCACTGTCACACCTCCGGCAGGAGCTGACTGCAGGTGGTTAAGAATGTGAGCAAGAAGTAGAGTACTTGAACTGCTCTGTTCTTGCTGCATTCTTTCAGCTTCTAGTGATGTTATTTAGTCTGTATTGCCTTGATCCCTGGGTGAAGGGTAAAAAATAGCCACTTAGCCTAGCAGCCTTTGTGAATGAGAGAGAGAAAACTATATTAAAGGATGCAGAAAACTGTCTCCTCCAGCTCTCACAGAAGGACCTTGTCACCACTCTGTGCAGAAGCTTTGCTGCAAGATTGACTCTGGTCTCCTTTGTTAGGGCATTTGTGAAGAATCCTCACTGTGGGGCAGCCAGGCTCTAACTCCAAACCTTTCTGTCCATTGACCAGTACAGATCCTTCCAATGGTTCACAGCACTGGGATGGCTGGGCTGCTGCTGCCATTACATGAATCATAGGTATTAAAAACAGGCTGGCAGAAAACACTGCCAGTCCCCCAAAGCCAAGCCAGGAGATCACCACCGACATGTTCCAACATCTGTTTGTCAAGCCAGAAATATCAGTGGAGTTATGTCAGCATTTGCTGTGATCCTTCCCAGGGTGATGTGAGCCAGGAAGAGGGAACGCAGCGCCAGAGGAAAAGGCTTGGCCAGCATGTAGTTTCTGGCACGTGTATTTATATGCATGCTGAGTGCCACTCTTTGTGGCTTCCCTTCGTTTTTGGGTGTATTTGTTAAGCTAGGGGATTTGAGTGAGTAAGATGTGAAGCTGCTATTTAAGCAATAAACTGAGATGATGTTTCTTGCAGAGCTGATGCCAGCTATGTTGCGTGTCCAGGAGCAGAGTTCAGCAGCACCATGAGCTCCATCCCTCATTCGGCATCTTCCTGAGGACCCTCTCATGCTCTTGGAGCTGTTCTTTTCCACTGTTTCTCATCCTTTACTTCCTTCAGCTTTACCTTGTCCTGAAATAAGAAATAATTTAACAAGCAGAAGAGGGCACCAAATGCGTAGGAGCACCTCTGAATTGCAGTTAGCAAGGTAGCTGAGGTTGGAATCCATCTTTCTCGGGTCTGGTAGGTAGCGAAGCCGTGTGGCTTCTCTATGTGCAGGACTGAGATGCTGTGACTTTTTTAACCTCAGGTTGCAAGATTATACATCCTTTGGCTGCGCTCCTACAGACTGCAGCCAGGCTCTCTGCCTTTGGTGGAAATATACCTTAGTATTTAGAGGCTCTTCATGAAAACAACAGTGTTGTCCTAGATAATGTTTTTTCTCTAAATAGCAGGGACAACTAAATTTTGTGTGGGAAGAGGGATCTGGGAAGGCTAAGAAAAGGGGTGGGCCGTCAGCTCATGGTGGAAGCTGAATTAATGTTTGGGAGTGTTGGCAAAAGGCAGAGGGAGCCTAGGGGTAATAGCAGAGGGCTTGTTTTCCATCTGAGTGCAAACTGGATGAAGGGTGGATATGCAGGGAGCGAAGGCAGATCCTCAGCTGAGACAAGGCGATGGAGGAGGCTTTGCCAAGAAGCAACGCTATGAGATCATTCCTGATGGGCGTGTGGCTTTGCAGTAGTATTGCAGAGACAAGCCCACCAGCAGATAATAACAACCTAATTTTAGATTCACAGGCTCCCAAATAGGGTTGGGCATTTCTCTTAATGAACAGCATAGTCACTTAAGAATCCAGGTTCAGCAGATAGTTTTGGCCAGGAACAAATGGGGGAGAGGAAAAAACTTTAAAGGGTAAAGAAAAAAAGAAGCAACATTTCTGATTTTATTGTGCTTATTTATTTGGTTACTTGAAAGCAGCCAGGTGCTGAACTAACCTGGGCTCTGCTCAACCCCTGTGGGTCCATTTGGGGTCTGTGGGGTTTTTGTTTGTTTGTTTTTCGGGTGTTTTTTTTTTTTTGCTGTTGATGGTGGTGGTGGTTTTGTTTGTTTTTGTTTTGTTTTTGCTCTCTTTCATTTGCTTGTTTGTTTGCAAATGTTAAAACGCGTCTGTCTCCAAAGTTGTTCATCCAGGAGTTTCTCCTTGCTGCTTTGCTGTGGGCACTTCAAGGAGGGACTCAGCTGCCATTGGAGGCAGGAACTAACTTTTTCTCTTTTGAAAGAGTAAGGCATTCTCCCTGCTATTCTTTTATGGGGAATAATGGAACATGTCTGCCAACTGAAATAGCCCCTTTATTGTACTCCTGCTTGGTGAAAATGCCCTGATTCACCCAAACATCCTCAGCTTCTCTTACTTGTACAGATTCCAGAAGAGCTGTTCCACCTTAATCTCTCTAGACACCTTTGCTAAAGTTTCCTCCTCTGTTTTCCTCCCAGACCAGGAAGGCATTTATCTGTAGCAATCTTTCCATTTACTGGTATGGAGTACACATCCACTGAGTTTTTTTCTCCATCCTTGATGCTGAAGGTGCATGGCATGGGGAGAAGTTGCAACTCTGATATATGTGCCATGGTCTTTCCACACTCTAGGCTCTGTGGCTGTGACACTGCTGCGATGCTCCCTCTTCTACATGACTCCAAAACTGTTTATATGAGAACTACCAATCTGCTTCTCCCCCTTTTCATTTCTTCCAGAGGCCTGTTGTTTTCAAACAATAACTGAAGGGGAAAGGCACTTCTGAGAACCATGATGTCCCTGGCTGTCAGCAAAGGTAATTCCTTTCCCTGTCTCAAGCTATTGCGAATCTCTCCTCTGCTGTATTAGTAATACGCTCCTAATAACATCATATCAAAGAAGCATGAAAAATGCTCACAGAAGCTACAAGTTACTCTGTTTTCACCCAAGAACATGCCTAGGCCACAGAAATCTGCAGCAGATCTTGAGATTTACTTTTTAAGTGACGGGTTGTTACTGGATTTCTAGATGTCAGTAGAGGGGATGACATTTCCAAATCCATAGATAACCTGAAACAGTGAACAGAAGAATGGAAGTGCCTTGTTTATTACCATGGTACAGTAGACTTCCACATTTCATTACTAAGAAAAGCAGTCCTTCCTTTTCCAGATGTTCCACATAAAGAGTGTTACTGCTGGTCCCCAGACTGTCTGGGTATGGCTCTGTGTATCTCTGTCTTTGCTCCTGCTAATTCCACATGAGAAGGGATATTGCCTTCATCGGTATAACTGTTTTCCTTAATAGAAATCAGACGTGAATGCTTCTCCAAAAAGAACCCACCGCCACATCCCTATGACATAAGTTTTGAAGCACATGATCCTGTATCAATGATTAAACAATTTACTGCATGTCAGCTGACCAGTGATAACCATTTCTGTGCAGCCTTTTAGCCTACCATGAGCACAAGACCCTGAGACCTAGCTGTCCCTTACGTTATTTCATGTTTGCTGAAGGCTGAGAGTATACAGACAAGCAGTGTCTTGGCTGATACGAATTTAGTTGTAAAGCTGTAACAACTTGCTAGTGCTTCTAAACACCTGAGCTGTATGTCCACGTTCTATGAGGAGAGCAGGCCTGATGTTTTCAACACTCAGTTGAAAGCTGTTTTTCCTCACAAGAAAGTACTGAATGGGGAATTTCCCAGTTAAAATGTTTTACTTGTTGCTGTCATTACTGTTGTGTTTGTTGTTTTGTTTGTTTGTTTCCTTTTTAATTTAATAAGTTACATCCCTGCCATTCTCTGACAAGACACCAGAGAAAGCTGAGTTTATATGTTTCATGGCTTCTCCCCCAGCCATTGGCTCAGTTTCACGCTCCAGACTTATCATCCTCTCCCACAGACCAAAAAAAAAGCTCTTTGCTAGAGCTGATCTGATGGGAAATGCCAGAGGAAATGCATTGCCTTGTAAATATGTGATTAGGCCACCCACTGAATCTCTTTGGTTTCCCTGGAAGAAAATAACTCATTAATGTTAAACAGTCCCCAGAAAGAGGGAGATAAAAAACTCTCTGTAGAAGAGGCGACGCATCAGTAGAGCTGGGGTAAATCGATCCTGAATTTTGGATGACAGCTTGTTTTCATCTTTCATAGGAAGTAGCAAAAGACTCATAAAGTGTTTCAATCTCTGACTGATAGGGAGCCCGCGCTCTCTGCTGTCTAAGATTTGCCAGCAGCTCACCTGCTGACACTGAAGTTTTGCTCCTTCTCAACAGCCCTCCTCCTCTCTCCTTCCTTTCCCTCTGCCTCTTGTAGATCGTGTGATTACACCTACGGATGAAGACCGCAGGAGGATCATTAAACAGATGAAGGTTCGCACCACCTTGAAGGGAGATAAGAGCTGGATTCACCACCAGAATTCAGACTCTGAGGATGAAAAGAAGAGCAGCCCACTGTAAGTGCTGTCACTAAGGAATGCTTTCCAGGCCCCTTTCCTTCATCAGCATCCCTTGAGAGCTCTAGCTTGTCAGAGTAACACATGTTGAGCTAGTTTGTT
The DNA here is from genome assembly GCF_039878825.1 of Excalfactoria chinensis. Taxonomy (NCBI): domain Eukaryota; kingdom Metazoa; phylum Chordata; class Aves; order Galliformes; family Phasianidae; genus Excalfactoria; species Excalfactoria chinensis. Next base: position 74,999,942 of record NC_092828.1, read on the forward strand.
GTGGGGTTCCTGTGATGCCAGGAAATGGCACTGCCCAAGGAAGCAGTGCTCCTGTTTCATTTTGGTACAGACTGGAGAGAAGCACTGAGAAATGGGATTTGCTGGGAGCTGTGAATCCAACAGCACATGCAGATTTGAAGTCTCAGGAGAACTCAGAGTTTCTGAGGCCAGGTTTTGTTTCACTGTCTCAGGAGTGATAAGCAAAAAGGCAGACCTTGATGGGAGGTTTTCAAGGGATGTAGAGCAGTCAGGTCTGCATCTCCCCCTGCAGCTCATGGGACCTGCAGCCATCCCTGCACCAAGGATGGCAGCAATCTGCAGCAGGATCTCTTCAGTTAGAAGTAAAATCAAGCTCCATACAGCTTTCTCTTGGCAGCTCTCTCAGAAAGCATCCTTGCCACATTTAACAACATAGATCAGGAAGAGCAGGAGTTAACTACGTGACTGTTTCTTCTGTACTCAGGTCTGGGAGAACTAGTGGGGGATCCACAGCCTCAGCACCTATTGCTATCCAGAGTGACAGGTAATTTGAGGGACTCATCCCATTGCTGCCTTTTTATCTCGTTGTGTCAGTGCATGTCTTCACTTGTTCTTCTTACTCTAATCCACTCACCTCTATGATTGTGTTGAAAAAATGTGGTTCTTGAGGAGAGCCTACATTGTTCAGTATGATGTCTCACCAACCATCACCTTGTACAGAGCATAGCTGAGGTCCTGCGAAGTCTAGATGGAGAGATGTGAGACTGGATGGACCAGTATCTTCACTGCAGAGAAACTGATGCTTGCAAGGCCATGATCCCAAAGCTTAATGGTGCACATCTACTCCTATTCTGGAGCAACATTTGTATACTCTAAGCCTGAAGGTTCCTCAGAGCAATAGAAGCTCTGTAATGGAACCGAATTCACTTCAGCTCCAGATCATGAGGACTTTTAAGGAACACATGAGCTTATAGCACTACCCTTTCGCTGTGCCAGAGGCTTTCGATCAAAGCTCAGTGCACAGGGAACCACTAGACAATGGGAATGAGACTGGATACAGACTGCTGGTGCCTGCTCTGAGGACACTGCAGAAACAAGAGCTTGGGGCTATGTTTAGAATTCATCATCCTTTAGCTTGCCCATCCAGAGAGCTCCAGAGCTCAGCTAAGCCTGCAGTGAGTTTGCATTTCTGTGTCTGAAGGCAATGGGATAAATTTGAGTTTGGCAGCCACCTTAAGCATGTGGTGATGTGCAGTGTAAACTTGCCTTCCTGCTGAGCTCTGACCTTATGGCTGAACCTGCTTGGAGCAGGTTAGACCAGAGACCTGCTGAGCTACCTTGCAACTGTATTGTCCTGAAGGCACATGGACAGGCAGGAAAAGAAAGGGGATTGCATTTGGGTAGGGATGGAAGGAGCCCGTCTGTGCCCTATTTGGTGGAACCAGGTCTTTGATGCTCATCTTGGTCCCCATCTTGATCTCAGGTGGACTTCTTCAAGTCAGCTTGAACCAAGTTTCTGGGACACTTCTGTCCTGATGGAAGAGCCCAGATCCCTGCCTGTTGGTAGCCCTTTATGTTATCTCCCTTGGAGTATGCTGCACTCGGCTTCTGAGGACAGACAGACAGAGCAATTAGTATGAAGCTGATGTCTTTCCTGTGATGAAGCAGCTAGAATCTGTACTTTGTTTTTCTCCATCTGTGTCATCAATTTGAGAACTTCATTATGAGCCAGAAAACTGTTAGCATGACTAACTTTAATTGGCTAATTCTAAGATTTCCTTTTCCACCTCTCTTAGATCTTGTCCTGAAAGTTATTCATTTTTTTAACAGAATCCTTCCAAGATCAGTTTGGTGCAGTAGCTAAGCTATCACACAAGGTCCATTTGGCTAGATTTTGGCTTGACAGCCATGCGGACATTTCTCTTTTATACCGGTGCTGCTTTTCCAGATGTTTCTTAATTCACTGATTTCTGTTCTTTGCACAGATCTCCTGCCTCCAAGCCTCAATCCGGTTACCTCATCAGGTTGGTATACAGAGTGGTAAGCAGCACTTGGGGTGGAGGGAAAGAACTATATCAGGATCAGCAAATATGAAAAATACTATTACCTATTGGTCTCTTCTGCCAGTTCAGAACACTGTAATGCTCACAGATGCGTGTTCTGTGATGAAGAGATAGTCCTGGATGTTTTGTTAACAGGTAATTGGATGGTAATGTTAACAGAAAATCAGATCTCTCCAGCATGATATAATGATCACACATGGGAAGATGATCATGCTGCAAAAATTTTCCGTAATCTTTATCGGGATCAGAACATCACTACTGATGGGACTTGTGCTCTTCAGCTTCCTCTCACGTGTAGCTTGTTGTATGCAGAGACCCTAATGTCCCACTTAGCTTAAACAGGTTGACAAGTCCTGTGATGCACACACACCCAAGTGTGTGCAAAAGCTGATTTTACTGTGTTGTGTAAGACCATAGAGTAGGAAGATGGAACTTCTCTCAGGATGACTCTCCCAGGAAAGCATCTTACAATTTTTTGGTATCCTGAGTCAACAGGTAGATGCTATTAGGCCTAAGAGTGGCTGCATGTCTCCTAATCTTAGCTTCAAACTTTCAATCTTTATCCTAATCTTAGCTCCAAACTCTTCCCTGAAAAACAATTTGAGTATGTCTGTTTTCTCACAGGGGAGTGTTCACAAAAACCATCGATAAGACTCCTTCTGTGCCAAATCCTCCATCTTCTAAGGCGGCACAGAAGAGGTATGTATATCTTCCAGTTCTTAATGAAAATGAACTTCTAAATACTGTACATATTTTGAGTGACCCTTTTACTTTGGCTGGTGCTTGTGAGCTTCTTTAAATCACCATATAATGCTGAAAGACGGGGCTTTTGATTTAGCAGCTCTACTCGGAACATGGGAACAAGACAAGACATCAAACTCTGTATTTTCCCCACCGAAGCATAGGATAGCAGCTGACTATGAAACTACTCATGGATTTGGGTTGAATTTGGTTTGGGTGGGGCATAAATCACAAGGAAGCCTATCAAGGCTGTGACATTCATTTTGATGTTTTTAACGTGGTTTTTTTTGTGTTGTTTTTTTTCCTTTTGAAACCTGTTTCTGGGGAGACACTTACATTTTAGTGTAGAAAGATCTAAGCATGGCTCTGATCTGGACAAATGTGTTGTATGTCAGATGAAACTTTTTGAATTCCCCCTTTCTCCCTGTTTTGCTTCAGCTGGGGAGAAGAATAATGCTGCAAAGTGTCTTTCCTCCTTCTCCCTTTCTAATCCTGGGATAGAGTAGCATCATCTCACAGACGAGTATACCCATACTTGCTTTGACAACTCAATGGCCCTGGAAAATCAAAATAGACTTCAAATCCTAATCCAAGACCATGGAAAGAATTCTGCCCCTAAATTCAGGGGGTGGATACTAAGGATCACTGTTTTTCTTCATCTTGTGGAGAATGGGGAGAGGGTGAAAGAGGATGAGAGCTCAGGAGGGTCATATTAACCATTGTGATTTCTGCCGTCTGCAGCACTGCCATGAAAGGACCCAGTTCGTGCCATTCTTCTGGCTACAGGATGACAACTGAGGATTACAAGAAATTGTGAGTGTGCAAAGAAGACCGGTGCCTTCTGCACATGTGCAGGCTCAGCAGCACCCGAGCCTCAGCAACAAAGCCACCCACACATGGGTGCTCAGTCAGGCATGGCTTCATCATCTGGGTGCTGCGTAGAGAGCTATCATTGGAAACTTAAGCATTTTTCAACGTTACCTCCAGGTCTGTGTGGGCTGTAAGGCATTCCTTGACCTGGTAGTAGTCTCTGTATGGAGCAAATTTTACCACTTGGTAGTAATTAAGGCAGAAACGGTAGGATGCAACCTGGGGACTAGGGTTGCCGCATTGCTGGCTTTTATGAAACCAGAGGAAAGGGGAAGCCTCATGGCAGAACAGCACTCACGACATTTCATTCACAACATTTAACATCAGGGACTGTAGCTGTACTCTGAAATGCAGCTGAGCATTTATCAACCTGTAGTCTTAAAACCCTCTAGTCTTAAAACACCTCCACTAATAAAACAAAATCCTATGAGGACATGTGTACCCTAATTCAGCTGAAAAATACAAGTGTCTTCCCACTCATATGCAACATTTCCAGGGCCTGAGCCTGTTTCCACATACCCTGCCCTTGGATTTACCTCAAGTGTTGTTGGTTGTTTGTTTGTTTTCTTGTACTGCAACATTCTACACAGGCAGTTTCCTTACTCTGGCTCTCCTCTTCCTTTTCTATTTCAGAGCTCCCTATAATGTCAAACAAAAATCAGTGGACTTGGATGAGAAGGATGTGCCTTTTAGTCCAGATGAACACAAAAAGAGGTATGCCTTCCAGGTAACCACCTTTTTCTTGCAAGGGGCAGTGACAAGTGGACTTACTTCAGATTAACTGTCCTTAAATGGGAGGGTCAGGTCAATGATGATTATAGCTAAGCCATTAGGGCTGATTGCAATAAAATAATAAGCAGATATTTCTACAGAGAGCACATCAATGCCCACAGGCGACTGCACTCCCAACAAAATATAATTAAGAGCCTGACGTGATTCAACCTGACAGCATACCCCAATTAATTTGGTAGCTGGAAATGGGTTGTGGAATCCATCAGCTCCATAGTGTCTATGTGAAACGATAGAGATGCACAAATAGCCTGGAAGTAAAGAGAGGAGTCCTCCTGCTGCTGTCTACGCTTGTGTCTTTGAGGCTGGGCCACCTGGGGACTTGTATCTAAGTCCAGATCTAGATGAGTGCCTTGTTCTCACACCAGGAGTAGGATAAGTTTTGTTCCCGTAGCAGGTCTGCATTTGTATATTTTGTTTCTTAAGTTGCTTTTTCTCATATGCAAGTCTTCTACAGTGAAACTTGGTAATCTGACCAGTGGTGATGAACTAATAAAAATCCTTTCATTTTGGACTTTCCCCCTTGATACATTTGGTGGTACTGGTGTTTGCATTAACATGTGCATCTATGTAGCATATCAGCCACAAAGCTGCTATCCCATTTTTGTCCTGCAGTATGCAATATCAGCACCATCCAGGTCTTGAGGAGGAGAGTTCTCTGCTGTCCTGATATAGAAGTAAAGATGCTGTTTCTTCTCTTCACCCTGGCTGGGTTTCAGGAGATTTTTAGAGTCTTGGGAGTTCTGTCAGATTTAGGACAAGTCTCCACTGGGTTGTTCATCTATTGCATCTTAAGGCTGCACCCAGCAGCGCCTAACAGCATGAGCAGAATGTGACCTTTTCCTTCCTTTCCAGGACAGAGGCGGCCAACAGTGTCCTGAGGCGCACTGCCAGCAGGGAACGTGCTTACGTCCTCTCAGCAGCTAAGAAAAGCAGTGGGTGAGTTTTCCTCATAGAAGTATGGGGAAAGAAGCGGGGAAGGGGCTACTGGCAACGGTCTGATGAGGGTAGCAGTCTGATCTAAAGACTCACTGGAGATATTGGGTATCTCCCAAGTAAGTGGAGGAAACTTTGCTGCTCTCTTTGTGGAAGTACCAAGGTTATTTGCAAGCATCTGCAGAACTGGGAAAGTCTAGGAATCTTGAGGAGCCTCCCCTGCTGACAGGAATACAGTTTCAGCAGGAGAAAAAACTGTGATAGTCTCTAATTCTCTGGGACCCACAGTTAAGACCCAGATTGTCAGTCACTTTCTAATATCAGTCTCTCTAGTTTCACTGCAGGACATACTTGCAAGGTAGGGGGAGATTAGAGCAAATACAGCCCATCAGTGGAAACCACATCCAAATTGGGTTACCTTTTTGGTACGGTCTGTCTCTATGTTGTGTTTGAGTGATACTTAGATTTACAAGATCCTGACTTTAATTTCAGCTTCAAAATAATTCTTTTTGGCATAAAACAAAACACCAAAAACTTAACAAACGTGGGTATGTAAGAATAGAATGAATGATGTCTGGGAGCTGCTGTTCAAGGCTGTGTTGTCCTTCTCTTTCCTGGGAGGAAATATACAGATTTCCTCTAACCTCTGAGGAACTGTGCTAGTGACTTTTTTTTTTTGCAGCTTGCTTTCACTGTAGATCTTCTTCCTCCTGACCTAACTCAGTGTGATGGAACAAGGCACCAGTAGTGTGGGAGGAAGCAGGGAGGGATATGCCAGAAGCATTTGACTGTGCTGAGAATGGGAGGAGTGGCTGGGTAGGATTTATAAGGACACTGAGGGAGTTTGAACTGGCTGCTGTTTTTTCTGGTGCATCAAGTATTTGTGGTCTGGAGAGAGGCACTCACTGTCAGCCCTGCCTTTGCACCCTATAGATCAGTGACCACTCCTGCATAAGGTGTGTCTTTCCCTCCAAATTTCTAAGCACTGCCTTTATGCTTCCCTTACAGAAGCCCGACACAAGAATTCCCACCCTTGTTTGCCAAGAGGTAGGTCACTGACCCCTGCTCTAGCAATACTGCTGGGGCTGTGTGCCTGCTATGCCAGGGTTGCTGTTAAATGCTGGGATAGGAGATACCAATGTGTTTCAAAGCAGAGGAGGGACAGTTAGTGTAAAGAGGATGCTTAGGAATGAATCACACTGGATTTTGAGAGTTCACATTATTATGAACAATGAGAATATGTGATGATACTTTGGTTTGTGGGCAACCTGAAATGAGGAGGGATTGTATCGATTCATCCATTGCCTTTCTTCTTCCAGAGAAGTCTGGTTCCAACCAGCAATGCCAACATTCTTTAGGTGTTTAATTTCTGAAGCACTTGGTACCATCAGGAAATGATATCTAAGCCATTTTCTGGAACTTAAAATGTTCAGCTGATGCTATTTGTAAAGTGACTGTGAACAGAAAAAATGACACTGATTTTGGCTTCAGATCTTACTTCATTCAGCCATTTCAGATGCTCAGCAATAACAGCACAGAGCAAAAAGGACAGGAAAAATGTACCTCTGAGGGAAACAGAAAACGTAGCTTAAGGGAAAGCTAAAGTAAACTGCCTGGAGTAGCTAGTAGTGGAGAATGGGAAATTGTGCTATATGTAATATTTTTCACTTCCACCTCCCCCCTCTGGAAGAATTGAGATAGAAGAAGAAGGACAGCAGAGGAGGAATCCGACTGTGTCTGATTCACGCAAGTTTACAGCAGATGACAACAGGTATTGACCTCATTCTGGGGAGGTGTGGTGATTGTCCTTGATTTTTGGGTACAGTGACTTTCCATCTTTCCATTTAGCTGGAGGTTTTTCAGAAGACTTCACATTAAGTCCTTGTTGCCTCTTTCTTGCAGAAAGAGAACAACTGAAAAGGAAAAATGAGTAGCATAAGCTACACTGTGTTGCATGATATAAACTTGCCACTGAGCCCCTCTCCCTATCACACACCACAGCAGTCGGCCTTGTCTTCACAAGGTGCTCATATGCCACAGGAATAAGCCTGAGAGCAGTTCTGGAGAGACAACGTGCAAGAAGAGTCAGGACAGGTTTAGATGAGCTCACCTACCCATCAAGGAGCCATCAGATAGTAATGATTTTCTTGTACTAGCAGACTTGGCTGTGTGAACTGACCCCATCACCTAGACATGAAGTACTCAATATCTCATTATTTCCAGTCCCCTGAGCCAGCTCTCTGCTTTTGTTAGACTTTAGATTTAATTATTCTACCTTGATAGCAACAGATAGGTGTGACTTGGGAGGTTTGAGAAGTTCATTATCTTTAAATTGATCTCTGCTTTCATGGTAAAAGTTAGCCTCATTTCAAGCTCCCAGCCCCTACCACAGGCTACTGTGGAGCTGTGGAAGACAGACCGAGGCATTCCTGCAGTGGTCTGAAAAACCTGGGATTAAGCTGTCTTTGATGTAAAGAAGCAGCAGTAATATTCTCTGCTAGTCCGCACTGGTCAGAAGCCACTGATGTGTGGGGCTGAGACCTATGTGGAGGTGGCAGTGTTAGTCCTAGGAAGGAAAATATTCTTCTGTTTTCAAGCAGATTCATTTAATTTGGAATTAAGCTCTATGTTTGAGCTGTGAAGGGTGGCTTGAAGCCAAGCAGCAGCATTATTAGCTTCTCTGCCACTCTAGTCCTTGGTGGGCCCAGCAGGGACTCCAATAGATGCGGCCTTTCTTTCTTTCAGCCTGTAGTGCTTTGTTTTCAGGGTGAAGGAGATGCCTCATGAATTTTGGTGGTCATTTTGTACCACTGTGGTTTGAGGCAGGGTTGAGATGCACTTACCCAACCTCGCTCACAGTTATGCACATAGAGTTAACGCAGTTTTGTAAATGCACTGAGCATTAACCTATACATTTGTGTAAACTGTTGTGGGTTGTTTTTTTTTTTGGTACAAGTTCAAATACTGTGGACAGAAACAGCCCCAACTGTGCTAGACAGGAAAAGTCAGTTTTTAGACAGAGCATTTCAGCAAAATGGCTATTAGTTGCATCAGTGCAACAGTGCTCAGGGACAGCTGTGTGTGAGTCCTTACACATCAGGATTTGTTCTCTAACTACCTCAGAGGCCATCACCAGAGCTGTGGGCCAGCAAGCAGGATGGTGACTAAAAGATACTCTGTTTTTAATGGTTTGTTACTTGTGGGGTTTGTTTGTTTTCGTTCTGTCAGTACCAATGGGCTAAAAAAACCCACAGTCGGGCCTTCCTGGAATGCAGCAAAGACAACAGCGGTGTCGCCCACCAGGTGAGTGTTACAGCACAGCCAGGATGCCTTGGACATCTTTTGGTGCAGTATCAGCTCGTACGTAGCTTAGAATCAAAGACTTCTGTTGTCACACCTCTAGGAGGTGAAATGAAGCCAATTTGTCAGCCTTGTACATGGAAGACTTTTGAAACAGCTGTGTGAACCTACAAAGGTTTTCTGTCTGAAATCCGTGCTGTGTCTCGAAAGAATCTGACAGTTTGATGTAAGAGCTCAAAACGTGAGGAAAAGAACCACCAAACTCTTTCTTGCTAAACGTGTGGTGGAATAATTTTCAGCTGCCTTCAACTCTGTTTGATTGAATTCAGAGTATAGTATAAAAAGAAATGTTAGAATGTTTTTCCACAGTACTGCAAACTGCATTGGTCACTGACCTTGTGGGTTTTTGTTTGTTTTTTTTTTTCCCTGTGTACCATTGGCAGACAAAGTTGCTTCTGATAAGACTGCTTCTAAAGTGGATGTACTGGAAGCGGTGATGTTTGTTTTAACTTTGGTTTATTTGCTGAAAGGGACACTTCTGCACAAGATAACTTTGGCCAGCTGCAAGGGGGAGCTGGTTTGTTCGGGAAAGACAGCTGCTTTCCTTGTTTTCTCTTGCAGCGCTGAAATAGGCACTAAGAGCCAAACAAACACAACCTTAAGGGAAACTTCAGAGAAAATTTCCACGTATGCTGAAATCAGGTAGGTCTGATGGCTCTGAATCCTCCTAAAGCTCCACTAATGGTAGCAAGAGGCTTGCTGCCCTGGAGAGATTGATCCTATAGCATAGGAACTCTAAGAATGCAGTGTGTTATGAAAGCATCAACAACCTGGGAGAAAACATACCCAGACAAAAGCTTGTGGGCCTCCCACAGCTCAAACATCACCTGGTTCTTTCTGATGAGAATGAGTCCAAAATGTACAGACCTTTCTATCTCCTAAACTGATCGTGCTTTTATTTCAGTCCAGTCCCCACACTGTCCTTATCGCTGTACCATGGAGTTCCTGTGCCTCACATTCTGTTCCCACATCTCCTTATCTAATTGTTTTTGCTGTTTTGCTTGCAGAAATGGTGAAAGCAGACAAACTCCTAATGGGAACTCTTCCCTGGAAACTGTGCCACAGCATGAGGATGGGTAAGAAGTTGAGAAAGGCTACTCTGTGTTGCTGAACATAAGGCATAACCCTGTTTTTTGCTTAAGATATGTTATATACCTGCTAGTGGTCTCAAACAGATGGGATCTCTGCAGTCATGGTCCTAGGCTGCTCTCCAAGAGCATCTGTTGGCTAGGCTGAAACTTGTCAGTTTTTTTCTGTTCCTTCTCAGCCTCCCCCAAGGATTCTCCTCTATGGCTCAGTCCCTAAAGGACCTGCTTTGCACATTTGTCACTGTTTCAGTTGTCCTCACACCGCCTTCCCCTGAGGAGTTCCTTCCACCTTCAAGGGTTGCTTATTAATGTATGTCACTGGTGACTTCCAACACTGGTTCTGGTTCTCTGCACCTTGTAGAAAGTCTGCAGGGGTGACTGAACAATGGGAAAGTGCAAAGAGCTCTGTAATATGGGTGTGAGTCAAAGAAAACTGGAAGGCGTGGATACAAGTGGACATGTCAAGGGACAGAGCTCTGATGCTATGTAGCTGCACAGAAATCCACATATTAGGGTATTTATTCTGATTATTATAACGGTAAAATGGCAGAGAAGTCTGAGGGGGCCTCCAAAGGGAAAGCAGTGACAGATGAATGCAGCCTAGCTATAGGTGGAAAGTATCTCATCCAGTAGGCATGCTGCAAACTGGCTGCTGCTGGCTAAACTATGCTGAGATATACCCTGAGCAGAAGACAGCATCCTGTATGGTGTCATTTGGTTGCCCCTTTGAGGATGAGATAGTTCCTTTCTGGGGAACAGCAAGAGGTGTTTCTGAGATACATCCCATATTAGCAGGGCTCTTTTTGTTCCCAGCGTTGCCACACTGACTTTTTGGCTGTGTCAAGATTGTTCTTCTTAAACATCTGTAGGAAGCCTGGATCTACCAAATGAGTTTGTGCAGCATGCACAGTTAATTACAGTTCGCTTTCCATCCCTATCAGTGAAGACAGAGCTAGAAATCTTCCCAGCTTAATATCCTGGTGAAAAAAAGTCTCGTGTGCTTGAGAAAAGGTACAGTCTGGTAGAGACTATATTGATCATTCAGCTGAGGCCCATAAATATATCCTTGTATGTCATTGCAGGAACAGCCTGACTACAATGCACTCATTGTGCTTAGGGTCATTTGGGTCACGTAGCTTCTCCTAATTGTGCGTCAGTCTCCCAGAGAAATTAGAGGATTCCTCATTACTTAAGCCACCTAAAATTGGAGAGAAAATAATTGGCGGGGAGGGAAACATGCACAGCCTGACAGGTCTGGGGAGTGAATGATGGGGGTAGTTGGGCACAACAAAGAGGTGCAGCTGGTGGACCTTGCAGGAAGGCCTCTCTGGCCCAGGAGTAGAGAGCATCTGTTGTAGGGCACTTTTATCTGAGCAAAGGGTTTATCAGTTCCTCACTCCAGGGAGCAGCACATCTCTCTAAGCAACCCATGACCTGCAGTCAGGTCCACAGCACACAAAAGGTTGGTTCTCCCTATCCTGGTGTATTGGGCTAGCCCCATTCTGTGCTTGTCCAAACTAAACGTTAGCAGACTGTCCTATGGTCATATAACGTAAGACACTGGTCATCTCTTACTGGCATTTTTCTTTTTCTAGTGACAAAAAGTCTGAGCCATTCTCATGGGATAAACCTGGAGCAACTGCAGTTTCCACAAATGGAAGGTAAAGTCAGTGTGAAATTCCTTTATTGACTTCACTACTGTGTAGATAATAAACTGCTCCACTTCAGCTGCCTGGAAGCTCTGAATGGATATTTACTGATGGGAAAGCACAATTCAATCTGTGCTTTGCAGAGCTGCAGTAGTTTCTCTTAACATTTTATTTGAGGAGAGCTAAAATGAGAACATTATCTTTTTACAGGCAATTGCTTGATATTGTTCCAGTTCTTAGCTTAGCTTCTATTACACAGGGAAAATATAACTTTTCTGTGTCGTTTCTGCATTTTCTGGATTTATTCCCAAATGCAGACCGATTAAATTTTATTTATTTATTACGATATAGAGAGCTTCACGTCTAAGACAACTCCAGGCCTCCACCTATCTACTCATTTTTACAACAAGGTTCTCCTTAGAAAAGATAAAGGCTAGAAACCCCCATTTCCTTTAAAGTGTCTGGAAAAAGGTTCAGTTGCTAGGAAAAGTTGTGTGCTGACTCTAAGGTGTTGTAAAAACTAGTTAAAGATCCCATAATTACAGGTGCATTTGTTGTCTCCAAGTGCAGTCCATTGTCACTGCTCTGCTTGCCTTTTGTGTGCATGAGAATCATCACCTGTTCCCCCTTATTGGGAACCATCCTTGGCAGAATCCTGATCCTTCCTGTGGGCACCAGTATTTTTGGCATCCAAAGTAGCTGATAGCCAGTGTTGCTCCTTTACTGGGACCCCACACTGCTGCTGTGCACCACTGTATCCTGGACATGGAAGGTCTTCTTTGGGAAATAATGGTTTAATTTGGTCCAGAAATCAATGCAAGTACAAAGGTACTTCTCAGACATCTGCTGAAGGTGACTGAAACAACCCAGTTCCTTCCTGTTCTGTGGCAATAAGACAGTTTATTTTACAACTTTTCTAGAGAGCCTGACCGCTACTGGAAGGGGAAAGATATAAATTAGATTCTCAACTTAACAAAGTTGCAAATGCAAAGAGCTGTGTTTCTGTCCAGCCTGGCACAGTGGAATTGAAGGAGGAAGGCTGCTATCGCTGTGGCATTCGGAAGAGAAGTTCAGTCAGAGCTGTTCATCCATCTGCTCTATCGGTGCTCACAGCCATGAAAGAAGGAACACACAATTTAGGATCAGACACCTGTAGTTCCCTATTTTGTCAACTCCCTTGAGGCAAAACAGAGGACATAAGGGCTGTTCCTTCCCTTCTGTGTGTGAAAATAGAAGTGCCTGTGTTGCAGCTGTGGCCTGCGGGACATCCCACTGATTTTGGAAGAGTCCTGGCTTGAATTTCTAGGTGACTCAATACCACTAGCATCTGTCACGTTGATGATTTTCAGAGTTACTAACTGCTTCTTGCACTGTGAATTTCCCCTAAGTTTCTGGCCATTTTACCTGTAGAAATACACTTAGGACTGTCCCTGGGAAGTCTTAGGGATTTTATTCTCTCTCCTTCTTTAAATGCATAAGAAAATAATTGCAGATTGTTACCCAAATCAAAACAAGGATGCTTTCTGAAGCTGTTTGATCTCCTTTTCAGTTACTCTGAACACACAGAAGCCAACAATGGATTTTACCTACCGAGGTAAGTGTAAAGAAGATGAGCAGTGTAAAATGCACATATATTTTCCTAGTTTGAAGTGGAAACGGTCTTTTCCTGATGCTACATTACCCCCCAAAAAATGTGCTCTAGGTGCTTGTATGCACTTTAAAAAGGGAATGGACCTGATCCACCAGCTTATCTGTGATCTTTCAGCTTCTTCTTTGTACTAGCCTGAGATGGTTGGATGGTCTCTGCCCTTCAAATCAGCTGCGAGAATGTTAGGGAGCTAAGATGGAAGTAAGAAGGAAATTGTTTGAGACTAGCAAATCTCATGTTTGTTTGCACTTCTTGCTCCACTCTCCAGCCTGCTAAGCTTCAGTCTGTGACCCACCAATCTCCCTTTCTCACCAGGTCTGACTCTGGTTATAGGGACAGATCTGCAGATGCTGTAGACAAGCTGCAACAACAGTACAAGGCTTCTCCCTACATGGATGATGCAAAGTCTGAACCTGCAAGATCAGAGCCTGGTGCTGGTACTCACAGTGCTGCTGCTAGCAGCAGGTAGGTTTGGGGGGAAGAGTAAATAATGTGTTCGCATAGAGTTGGAAGCAGAGTCCAAATTGTGCATAAACACTAAGAGAGGCACCTTTTCACATCGGTGTTTTCTTACCAAATCAGCTAAGGAGCAGATATGGCAGCATTATCGTTGCTTTTAACATTGATCTCAAACACACTTGCTGCTGTTGACACCGAATACATTAATCTCCCTGAGGCTGCTTTCTTCTCTTATTCTTATGAAGGCTGGAGCACCATTCCTTGGATTGCTCAGAGGGTAGTGAGGCACTGGGACCAGCTGCCCAGAGAAGTTGTGGTTGCTCCATTTCAGGAGGCATCCAAGGCCAGGTTGGATGGGTTCCTAGGCAATCTGATCTAGCAGTTGGCAACCCTGGCACAACAGAGAGGTTAGAATTAGATGATCTTTGAGGTTCCTTCCAATCCAAGCCATTCTGTGATTCTAATTGGTTATTTTGAAACTTGACTCTGTTTATTGGCTTATGAAAGAAATTGAAGTGAGTAAATGTTGTCTTCCAGCCTCCATGCCCCCATGTGAAGAGGATCACAAGGCTCCCTGTAGGATGGTGTAAAATGCAAGACCTAGAGCTGCTGCTAGTAACATAGAAGCATCTTCCCCAAAGACATCTGTGTTGTGCACAGATGCGCAGGTGCCCGATCCTGTGACGGGCCAGAAAATTGATGTATCCAGCCAGGCTGTGTGTGAATTGAGGCTGAGGGACTGTATTAGTTCCACTTACAGCTTCTATTCTTCCTTCTTAGAGATAGTGAAAGTATTTCTACCTGAAGGAAAGGCAGTTCTTGGAGAAAATTACTTTCTGTTTTCTGGTGTTGTGTGACGTGTGTTATTATATCATACAGTGAGTGCCCCTTGGTGTGCTTGAACAGCCTTTGGCAAGCCATCAAGCTGTTGATTTTTATTTATTTATTTATTTATTTGACAGGTCTGTTTTGCAGTCTGATGTCACTTCTTCTCCCGCTGAGGGCACCCCTGCACACCTTGAGGATGCAGAATATTCCTTTAAAAGGTTAGAATGGGGTAAATTAATTGGTGTATGAATAACAGTGAGGATTAAGGGAAGAGAAGCAGAGAAAGAGGCTTCTTTTTACGGCTCTTGTCCCAAGAATAAAAGGGACTGTGCTGAGATCTACAGGGCATCACGCAACAGCAACAAAAGTGCTTCTAACTTCTTAGATATCAATTGAGCACTCCAGCTTTTTTCTCCTCTTGATGCATCCATTCTTGAAGGGGTTTAGTCACAGCTTTCTCATTTGCTGAGAATGGTGGACTGCTAAGCAATGCTAAAGGGGCAGCAAGGGTGCTGAAAGGTAGCTGAGATAGGAGGAGTATGCTGAAATGCAACTAGTTATGGTACCTAGAGAGACACCCTGATTCAAGACAGTGAATGGTACAGCTTGGCAGGAGAACTGTCTTGTGAGCAGATTATACTTACCAGTGTGATTATTTGTATGCCAGTTATTAAAGAAATAACGGGTCTTTCTTTGCTTTCCAGATCTGTCCTGAACTATGATGAGAGAGGTAGCACCCAAGAGAACAGATTCATGAACTCCACAGTCCCAGCATACAGCAAACCTGACTGGAGCGAAGCAAAGTAAGGACCTGCGGGTGCTGAGCCCCTGTTTGCTGATGTTCTTTTTCACTGTTGGAAACCTTCGTGGTTCTGATTCCAAAAGAAATAAGAAGCACAAAAACAACAGAATAATAAGGGCTGTTTGTCTAAGAAGTTACAAACTGTTCCTCTGTCTAATATCTGTTATAGTAACAAATGTCATATGTAGACTCAAATCACACAGCAAATATATTTAACACTTCCCAAGTTCTTCCCAGCAGGATGTCTGCTGTGTCCTGACCCAGACCTAGTGTAGGATGTGAGTGTGCATCACCCACTTCTCCATTGCTTTCTGCACTGGGATGCCCAGGGTACAAAGCCTGATGTGAGCTGAGGTGGCTGGACAGCTGGGGATGAGGTACTTAGGGCAGGCCACAGTGCACTCATAGGGGTCCGTTTTCATGGACTGGTTCAGGTTTTGAGTCCTTTTGGGTTTTGCACCATGGTGCAGAGATAGTGAAGGTCTCAAAACTCATAGGAAAAAAATAAAGAACTATTATCATTGTCACTGTGACAGCATCGTATGCCGTAAAACCCCAGTGCATCAGCCACAGCTCAGACCTCATTTAAGGGCTGACCACCACTAAGGCAGCATCTCTTGGAGATTGCTCCTTGGTGGAGATTGCCTCAACACTTCCCGGTGAGTTTTCCATATCAGTGAGTTTTTCCCCTCATAAATAACCTTTTGAATATCTGTTACCATCTTTGTATTGTTCTACCATACAATATAACACAAATTGGACTAGTATTTTCAAGAGCTACTTTCAGGCTATGAAAACATTGCTGCTTGATCCACCTGTTGGATTCCAAGCAGTTAAGCTTGCTGAAGGCAGTGCTTCATTGTACTTGTTGCAGCTTAGCCTCCACCAAAGCTTTGTGACTTTTTTTTACTGTTCAGTGTGCACTGGACTAAGTAGATGTCTCTGCCGGACTGCCACCAATGGGGTTTCCTTTTCCTCTGTCAGGTCCTTCCAAGATTTCAAAGAGGTGGACGCTCCTAGAAACAGGGAGCATGAGAGCACACTGGCCCCACGTGACCATAAGCTAGAGGTAGCCCAAGGAGGGTAAGTGATTTCTGGAACTAACCTGAAGTATCTGTTCACATCACAGTTCTTTGTCTTACACCATTCTCAGTGTAGCTGAGACCACAGAACTTCTCCTCTGCCTTGAACCCATGAGTAGGGACCTTATAGTGGCACATTACAGCAGGCAGTCTCACCCACGTTATTGGGAAAAGCCAATTGAATATTGTGTGTGTGTGAAGCCCAAGAGCTAATTCCTGCACTTACAGCATAAGTCATCAACCCATGGATGTGACACCTTTAGTACTACAGTGGCAGACAGTAGCTTTTGCAGACCATAAATATTAGCAAGTACTATCCAACAATTATAAATGCTGCAAAATCATGCATGAGGGTATCAAGGTGTTAGAAGAATTTATCAGTCTGTCAGGAATTCTGACCCAAGTGCTTTCTCCTGTACATAATGTTTTTCTTCTGTGACAGCCTGAGCTGAAAGGCCTTTAGCTGAGCTCCAGTATGTTAGAATGGGATCCATATGTGTGATCTCCACAAGATTTGACCTCAGGGCAGTTTAGAATCATATTGGCCAAGTAAACAGTGTCTCCTGCTCCATGCCTTATGCCTCTTGTCTAGAAAATGGATGTCTGTCTGCCTCAAGCCTGTTTCTTCTGTACTGTTTTAAGCACAGCTTTTTATTTTAGGTTTTCTGACTCAAACCACCATGCTGGAAATGGGCAAGAACCTCCTGATGTCCACCCAGAGCCTCCCATGTCAAACAAACACACTGACCATGACCTGAGTATGGCAATGTAAGGAACCGCTCGCCATCCATCCCTCCTTTTCCTGTAGGGTTAGAGTTAGCTCCTTGTGTGTCTTCTCCCACTTACACATCTTGATTAAAATCTTATTTCAGGCTCCCTTAGTGTTCCTGATACATCTCTACTGTGGTTTCATATGAAAACCTGGGAGAAAACATCTTGATTAGCTGGAGAAATCACACACTGTCCAGCTGGACTGCCAGGACCTGCTACCTAGGCCTTTAATTTAGAAGCAGAGACTTCTTTTGGAGGCACAGGCCAATAATCTGTCTCTGTGGTAGTGCTGGGGCTCTTTTCCAAACTTATCCAGGCAGTGTCAGATCTCAGGCTTTATTCTGGTCACCCTGGCACCATTTTTCTTCCCACTTACCTGTGGCTTTGCAGGGCTTACAGGGACTGCCTCAGTGTTTTCAGCTTTCCTCATGCAAAATAGTAAACAGATAAATGGCCAAATGGGAAGACTTTGTGGACTGATTACTTTTGTCTGCAGTATGTAAGTGTGAAATGTTGAGGCTCTTAGTAGAATTCAGCTTCCTCATGTGTGCCTTTCAGTAAGCAATCTATTTCCAAATCAACTTGTAAACCAGACTGCTCTTCTCCCCCAGGTCCAAGGACAGCACAAGCAGCGGCATAGACAATAATACAGGAGTACCAACCTATGTGCAGAGTGAAGAATTTGCTTCAAGAAGGCAAGGGAAATGATAGAATTCTTTTTCTTTTTATGAAGAATTTGGGGAATTTATTTACTGCAGATAGTTGGGGAGGAGGGGCTGAGGATGCTGCATTTGAGATCAGAAGTCACCAATGTGGACTTCCTTCATGAGTGCACGGAGATGCACAGCGAGTGGTGGGACAACAGAGTGTGGAGGAGGAAGCTCAGGAATGGCCAGTGGAGGAAAAAAAAAGGCAAGGAGAAAGCAATGGCTCCAGAGTCTTTCTGTCCTGTTGGGTCCTTCCAGCAAATGGAGCTATGGTGGATGTTCCACAGATATTCCAAACTAGTTCTTCATCAGGTAGGGCGGCTGAAGGGTCCCAGTCCTCACTGATGTGAGCAGAAGTTAGTCTAGGATCCCTAAATCAATGTAGGTGTGCAAATTCAGGGCTGTTCTGCAATGGATGCAGGAAAGATATAGCATATGCTTCTGAAATTGTATCCCAGTGAGACAGCTCGTGCTTTTAGCAGTCTCAAATTCAGCTCAGAGGTACTGGATAAGCCATAATGCTCATAGGTATATGAATTAACTGTCACATTTGGATAACTGATGTTCATCGCAAGCTACATTTTTCTTTCCTTTCAACCTTATTTCTGAAGAAATGTGTGTATTCCTTCCTTTTCTTTCCATTCTAACTTTGAATTATTTGTCATCTTTCCATGCAATAACAGAATGCTTTTCTAGAGGGAGGAGATTCACCAGGGGTTGCACCTACATCCTGCGATAATTATGTGCTCAATGGCACTTTTGCAAACTGTAATGGTCTTCTTTAGTGCTCAGAAATAGGATTTAGCAGAGGGTTGTTAGGGTACTATGGTTAGGCTGAGGTTGGACTTGATGATCTTCGAGGTCTTTTCCAACCTGAGTAATTCTATGATTCTTTCTTGGCAGATCCAGTTCCCTTCCTAGAGAAGGCAGCACCACTGCTCCAAAGACCCAAAGTGGAAATGAGTCCAACACATGCTGGGAAAGGTATGCAGCTAGGAAATCAAGCCTGTCTTCACTGCTGCCTTGCACATGCTGTGTTCTCCTAACATAGTGCAAGAGGCATAGCAAATGCTTATTTTTTGGCTTAGTGAAAATGGAGGAAGCAGGATTTGGAAGCCAATACAATCATGCTGATGCTGTGTTTATTCATAGTGGACAGCTCAAGTGCTTTAAATGCTGACAGGCTTTTTTTTCCTCCCTGAGCAAAACCAGTTCCGGTTATGAAGAACAACCCCCTCCCACCATGCATAGTCATCATGAGAGCCCAGGAGCCTGGAGACACAATGAGCCTAGCCCAATGGCAGCCAGGTACAGTGGGATGATCCCCTTGGGAGCCCATCAACCGCTTTCACATCCTTAACATTTTCCATTTCCATCACAAATGGTATAGCCCTGGCTTAAGTCCCAAACCCATGTAAATTCCTCCTCCAGCGTACACTAATCCAGTGATACTGACAAAGGGGATATTAGGTCTAGGATTTCACCCAAATACGCTTGGTAAGTTTTAATTTTGGGCTTCAGTTTAGCTTAGAGCACTGCTGAACCTTGCAGCCATTCATTGTGCTAGGAATTCAGCTCATTTAGGGAGGGGAAATAGTACACTGCCATTCTCCTAGCCTTAAGAGCCTTTCCATATTGCCAGCAGAGAGGCATTAGTACTCATGAGCTGGTCATAGCAGATAAACATTGGCTTTATGGTCAAAATGACCTTAATTCTTTAGCAGGTCTAACTTCAGCTCAAAAGAGAGCGCTCTCGGTGCATATGAGACTCAGCATCCCATGCCACTGTACATGGACCGCCAGCCTTTTAACACCAGTGTATCAGCACCCAGCCATAGGATACCATCCTATGTAGGCAGCCAAGGATTCAGCACCAGAAGGTAAGGGTTTGGGGCAGGGATGTGGAGACAGTGAAAGCTGCTGGCACAGAAATAATGGACAGGAGTTCTGATTCAGATTATATGATCATTGCAACAAGAAGTAAGAACAGGATATCGTTCCCACAGAGACCAACAGTATGGCCATCTCCCACAACATATGCAACAGAGCTCATTTTTGGACCTGAAAGGATGGAGATAAGACCTGGGCTAATAAGTGCTCTGTAATACTGGAGAGTTCTTGTCAGGTTGCGTCCAGACTGCCTACATAGTGCCTGGACACCTGGCAGATTCAGTTTAGAGACCACATCTGTTTTTCTCTTGTAACTGCACAGACTCAAGAATGTTCTGGTTTCTCATAATGCACAATGACAAGTGCATGCCAAGCTGTACACTTTACAACTATCATATAAATTTGTGTGATCTGAATGTGGCCTTTCACCTTCCATCGTTTTTCAGAGAGTCGGTGTGAGAAAGTTCGTTTGCATTTGGAGGCATTTGTGGACTAGGACTAGAACAACTGGGATAGACCATTATTGCACTTCATAGCCTGTCATCACCCCCTGGCACTTTGTGATGCTAACATGTCTTTCTGCAGTGTAGTAAACTCTCACTTCCTTCCTGCCCTGGGGTTTATATCACAGACTGAGTGCATCTTGCCCAGAGCAGGATTTTTTCTCATGATAAGCTTAGCTTGTCTCTCTTTCTGTCTTTAATGCAGCATTGATTTTTCAGTATTGTTTATATTAGTCAGTTGCCTGAAGCTTTAATCAGGATCAGAGTGCTAATACACAGTATAAACATAATCTGTAGCCCAGAGCACTTGTAAGAAAAGAATGACCATAAGCGATAAGCTCATTTTTGCCATTGAAAGAGCCCAAGATTTGCCTGCAGTTTAAAGCTGTTCTGATAATAAGTTCTGTCTTGGAGAAATTGTGCAGGTCTGATAGCCAGATGGGCCAGCTGGTCAGCAGTTCACATTTGCAGATGGTTTTTTTTGGAGAGCATTAGGAGAGGAAGGAATATTCACAATACATCCATTTATGAACTGCTTCAGCTTTATTCTCTATCATTGGATTCCGAGTCAGTTTTCCTAGCCTCAGAGCTTTGTATGCGTGCTACAGCTATAAAACCAGCAGGGGTGAAGCAGGCAAAGTGAGAGACTGCTGAGACAAAATATTTGTTAGCCAGTGTGGGGATTCCAGTGGTTGCTGGTATAATGTAATCAGAGCCTTGTGCTTCCTTGCCAGACCCATCTTGGATTATGAAGGGAGAGTTTATGATGGGAGAAGCAGCCCTAGGAGCAGCAGATATGACAGTGTTAGTGCCAGGGGGCACTGTGAATTTAACCTTATAACTACAAGGTAAGGAGTCAAAGGGTGGGATATAGACTGAAGAATAATCCACTGATAGATTTATTCAACATTTGGAGCATCCTGACCCATTTCTTCTTAATTCCCTGGGTCTCAGAAAGTTGCTGTTAGCACGGATGGCTGTGATGTACGAGTAATTTCATTGCTGAGCAGAGACATTCAGCCAACGTTCTTGCCACTTGTGAGGATCGCTCATGTGCTCAAGTTCAGTGCTTGAGATTGTATCACTTCCTTTCGTAGCCACCACTCCCTTCCCAGAGATACCACCATGTCCATTCCCCCGAGAAGCCACAGGGTGCCATTCTACATGGACAGCTTAAACTGTAACAGCACCAGGTAAATGGGTAGTTTTGATGGTTATGATGGATCCTCCATGAAACTGCTGTGGAATTGGAGCTAGGAACTAAAGCCAAAGCTGAAAGAGAAGAATTGTTTCCAGGGAGTAAATGTGTCACAGAATGTCCCTTAAACAGTTCCTAGTCAAAAGCTACCTAGTTTAGGGTCTATTTTATATACATGACTGGTCTCTGGAGAGAAATGCTGAGAAAGAAGATAACTCTCCAGGAAGGCAGTGATCAAAAGACTGAACTGGTCACAGAACAAAGCTGTTGGAATACCAGAATAGCATAGTGGAATACTGGTACTCTGAGCTGTCAGTAGTCCTTCATGGCAGTGTCAGTCCATCTATGTGCAGCCTGACACTACATGGAGGCACTAGCATAGGTCTCAGTGTTGGATCTATAAAGAAGTGTGTTCTGGGTGTAAGCTGGAGGCATGAGACCCTTTGATAGCTCAGGTGTGGCTCTAGGTGAGATCAGCTTTATCCTTCTGAGGCAGAATTAACAGCTCTCATTGCTGAGTGGGTAGGCAAAGCTGTTTTCTGACAATGCTTCAGTAGCCATTGATTTGCCACGTTCTTTCTACTGCAGCTTTGGCCAATATGCCCCCTTCTCCTCCTCTCCTGCAATATGCCAAATGCAGTTTCATTCTACAGTTGCTTCCATTCCAGATACCTTGTTTAATAAGCTCTGTTCTCCTCCTCTCCTTCAACATGCTGTATGCAGTTTCATTCTATAATTGCTTCCATTCAGGCTACGTTCTGGACTGTGCTCATCCAAAGATCTTTTGATCTTTTCTCCCATGGCCCCATAAATGAGACTTCAAATCACTTCTGCCAATACAGTGCTGCCATATATTGCTGATATGTGGCAGGCATATAAAGAGGAAGAATCCTCTTTGATCTGCAATAAAGATAAATGAATCTGGGTGGTTAAAAGATTTAACATTGCACCTTCCCAAATTACCTTCCTAACAGCAGTGGTTGGTCTTTTCTTGGCTGCCAGCTTGGATCAGGTTATGGCTTGTGTTTCCAGTGCCCACAGACTTTTCTCTCTCTTGCCAGGCTTCTTTCGAGTTCAAGTGAGAGGATCTGCACTCCAATTGCCACCTTACCATACAACAGCCCAGCAGCCTCTGGCTACCAGCCTGATTCCAGCACTGCCGGGTAAAGAGCAATGGGTGGTCATGATCCTTCAGTAACGCAGCCATCCTGTTTGGTGAACATAAGCCAAGCTTTGCTGCTTGTCTTTTGGGCCATGGGACATTTCTCAGCCTCTTCTAGCGAGGAATACAGACACTGGTGGCCAGACCCACCCAAAAGAAAAAGAGGAATTGAGTCTATTTCTCCTGGCAGTCCTTTTTAGACACTAGAATGTAGCTCCTAGTATTAGTTGTGCCTTTGGCAAAATCATGAGTCCTCTGAAACACACTGTAGGTGGAGGGACGTGATGGAGCTCCTCATGCCGTGTACTCATTAAGAAGTAGAAGAAGACTCTTTGCCTTGTGAACCAAGCGCATCAGATCCTGTTGAGCCTTGAACAGGATCTGTCTTCTTTTACAGATCAGTGTTCTGGGATTTGTAGTTTCCACACACTCCATCTCATAGATGGAAACTGCTGCACAGTTCAACTCAATTTAGGGAGCGATTTCAATATAGTGACAGGTTTGGCAGGTGACATTTGGGTCCTCCTGGCCTTGCCACAGCTTGCTTGTCATAATGCTCGTCTAAGCAGTGGAAACGCACATACACATGGAAAATGTCAATGCTGAGTACAAAAAAAAAAGAGAAAAGCTTTAAAGCTTTTCTTTCTGTATCTGTGACGGGGTTTAGTTTTCTCATAGCAGAAGGAAAGATTAATCATAGCTTAAAGGTGGCAATGAAAATGAAGCATGGAGAAACAGCATGATTAGCTCATTTCATGGCTCTGGGAAGAGAGCCGGTGGGCACGGTGTCTCCCCTCAAACTGTGACAGAGCTCTAGACAGACAGATGGGGGCACGGCATTTGGAAATCAGAATTTTAAAGAGGGAGGAATATGCAAGAAAGGTCAGCTCTATAAGAAAAAAAATCCCACAGACCGGTAGTAGTTTAATGCACGAGAGAGCCTGAGATATTCCTGTGACAAAATGGTCAGTGTAGGTATTGCTGTGCAAGTAGGGTTTTAATGTTAAAGGACAGAACCACAAACTCTCTAAATACTTATTGTGTGCATAATCCTGACACGATTTGAAAAGGACTTATCCCTACAAAACAGGGGATAACGGGATGAAAGTGTTATAGCATCCATCCTTTCTTTCTAATTAAATTGATTTGTTTTGGTGGGTTAATTAGAGGGCATATTAGGTGTTATTAAGCAAGAATGCTTGATATTCAGTATTTGTTGGAGAACAACAGCATCTCACTCCTTTTTCATGCACGCAGTATGTGTTCAAGCGCACACATGTGGTCCCTTGCGCTGTCTCTCATTAGTTTCAGCCTTTTATAATGTAAATGCATCTCACTCTGCTTCCATCTATTCCTAGAAAAGGGGTCCTCTTTGTGAAGGAGTACGTCAACAGCAGTGAGCTATCAGCCTCCCCTCGCTATGGCAGGTATGAGGAGTGTCCAGAGACAGTCGGTCATGTGTCTATATACAAGTGCAAAACAAACAGCATATGACTTTGCCAGCTAACGCACCAGGCAAGCTCCCAAGCTGGAACCATTAGCACTGTGTCAGCATGGCACCGTGCCTGAGCTAATTAGCCCTGGAGGGATTATTACATTGGGTGGGCAAAGAGTTTTACTAAGGCAGCAATACTGCTTTGGAGACCCAGAGAGACGTCACTACAATGCTGCAGTGTGCTGCCTTGTCCCATTGCAGTGACAGGAGGACTCGTGTCCTGCAAGTCCTTGTGGAGGGGTTAAACTCCTGCGCTTAGTGAGGTCAGCCTGTGAAAGACTACAGTAAAAACACTTCACTGCAGTTCCTTCGGCTGCACATTTGGCACTGTCAGGCTTCATTGCACATTTACGCACAGAAGCAAAAAGTCTGGAAATGTGGGGTTTGTGGGATCTCACTCAAGGAGTCTTTCATGAGAAGATGCCACTCTGAGGCTAAATTCTTTGTTCCTTTGTTCTGCTCACAGGTAAATAAGTTCCAGATTGACAGCAATATGACTGAGAGCAGAATGTGGTTCTGGGTATGCCCTGCTTACGCTGACGTGGCAGTCAGTTAATGCCACATTCACTGCCTCCCTGCTGGCATTTATCCTCCCGCAGTGCTGCGTTGGCATTGCTGTGGGAGCTGATTACAGACTCCATAAATCTCTAGCCTTTCCCGTAGGCCTGCAAAAGCAGATCTGAGCAGCCAAAGATAAGCATGTTGCTGCACCATCTAAAAACATCAGGCAAATGGGAGACGGAGAGGGAACGTTCAGCTAAGTGAGCGCAAGGATGTGCTTCTTGCCTTTTCCTGGCTAGCAAGGAGTAAGTGGGTGGCAGCATGTGGCTGGAAGCAGACTGGAGGATGGATCTATCCCTCTTCTCCATGCTTGTGCTCATAGGGGCCCCATTTTTGGGTACTTCCCCAGTTTCCCAGCCGTGCTACCCACATACTGCCTCTCTGTTGACAGCAGCAGCCAGATGCATTTCTCAGAGATCTGACATGGGTGCAGCAGCCCCCAGATCTTTGCTGCCCCTTTGGCCTACCCTTGGAGGTACCTGTTCTGTGCAAATCTGTTTGGATCTCTGAGAGCGAGTCTGGCCCACCCGTGGCTGTGATGGAACTAGGGGCAGGATACAGCCACCCCTTCACAGGGTGTGCAGCATGGAGTGCAAAGATGGAGATACTGCTGCTGACAGTTTTACCTTGGAAGGACCCTCCTTTTCTCCAAGGAGCAGGCAGCTGGGACGCTGCAGTTAGAACTTGAAGATTAATCATTAATGATCCCATCTGCGGCGTTCCTCCTCTGTATAACTGTCAAGTGCTGACGTTTTCTTCTGTCTCTAATGGTAGCCTTGTAGATCTGACTGATTTGGAGAGAGGAACCTACAGCCACCACAGATACGTGTCCAGTGCTCCCCTGCAGAGGTAGGAGAGCTTGGGGCTGTGTAGGGGTTTTTGGTGCACTGTTGAGAAGAAATGACTAACGCATGTAGAGTATTGGGATGCGTTTGGTGAAATCATAGCATGGAATTTAAGTGATCATCAGAAAACACGGTGACATTGGCTTAAAGCTCTGTACCGCCCTGCTGTTCTTATCTCTGCATCCCTCAGTTATCACCTGTTCCTCCGTACTGTCACCTGGTACAGTCAAATACCTGTAGAAGCAGGAATCTGGTGTGGAGCAGTGCTGGTGTTAAGAGACCTCGTTACCAGTGATGAGACAAGAAACTGTTTGTGATACATGGGCACCACGGTGCAGGAATTCACTTTTCTGTTCTTTCAAAGGTCCAGTGAACCTGTTTGTACTTACTGCAGCCGTGAGATCCGAGACTGCCCTAAGATCATAATAGAACACCTTAACATCTACTGCCACGAATACTGCTTCAGGGTAAATGAAACCTGCTGATGGCCTATTCTGTGCTGCTGCGAAGTAGACTGGTGGGAGGTGGTGCAAATTCTGAATCTTTGTTTAACTTCTATAGGCTGTGCTAAACACTCACATCCACAGTGATGCAGTCACAGATGTTTTTGTGTCCCCAGATTTTCATTTCACATAAATGCCTATAAATTGTCATCTGGTAGTTAGCAACACTCTTCCCTCATGTCCCTGTGTTAGACTCACTGCTTTGTGGCCTTTTTCACCAGTGTGGAGCTTGCTGGATCTCTCAAACTTTGCGGAGCCTCTGGAAATGGGGGGCATGTGAATGAATGAAGGCTGCAGTGCCAACTGTCTGTCATAAGGATGTTTAGTTGCAAAAGTCACCGCTTTGGCATCTTCATACCTGCAAAAATGGAAGAGAGATTGTTCATTTATCTGCCCCCATCGCACTAATGTCAGCATGTTGTGCATTGCTTACTGTTCAACCACCCTGTTTTCTCTTTGGCAGTGTGGAATTTGCCACAAAGCAATGGGAGACCTTCTGGATAAAATATTCATCCACCGGGATATTGTCCACTGTGACAAGTGCTACGAGAAACTCTTCTAGGTGAGTCCTCCTTTGTGGTGTCAGCATACAGGACTGGACGAGAGAGCTCAGGTAGTGTTTACTGAGTGAAGAGCATTTAACCCTCATAATCACTGAATTTTTCAGTGGGTTTTCAGTGGGAAGTTGTGACCCTTGTTGCAAGACTAGCTAGAAATATGTTCCAGCTGGCCCCAGGGGTCTCAGTCAGAAACTAGGTTATAATGTGATAGATAGACTGTTCTAGTCCCAGAAGCAAGCAGAAGACGGGCTGATTTGAGAGACAAAATGGCAGAGAGCCCTCTCTGAGGGTAAAGTGCTTGGAAAACTAAAGAGTCAACACTCTGTTGATGAAGTAACAAGGAATTAAACTGGACAGCATTTTGTTTTATCTGATAGTTTGGCTGGGGTATGTATCGACACGGCGGCAATTGGAAATGCTGCCAGTGCACTGAAATGATGATAAGGTGCCTCCTTTCCTTCCTCTGCCTTGTGATGGAGAGGAGGAAGGAACGAGGCACCTGCCTCACCATGTACGTGGCTGCTTTGTTCATCTCATAATGCAATGTGACTAGCTAGTCTTCATCCCCTTCCTGCATGTTCATCTGCTCCACTGACCTCTGTAATGCCGTGTTTTGTGTGCTACTCAGCTCCTGTGTTCACCTTCTCTTTATTTGCTTGCAGGGTTTTGCAAAGCTGGAGAAGGCAGCCAGTGGAAAGTCCTCAGCAGCACATATCAGAATATATCTACCAGTTCCTGACCGGCTAAGATAGCAGAATTCCTGCTTCCCTCTTCTGCAAATTGTTTTCCCTCTCACTGCCTCATCACAATGAATGAGTTTAACATCTGCTAGCTTATGCTGTCAGCTGCATGCAAGACAAGTGCCAGTGTTAACGAGACAAGGCAGTGGCATCTATAAAAGATAGGTGGGCTTATTTTCCAAAGGTTCGGAGCCCTTCCACCTGCCTTTAACTTCATTAAGATTCCAAATAGCTCCTGTGCTGGAAACCAGGCAGGGCTCCTTAGGTCTATTTAATTTAATTGCAAGAAACCTTTTTCTGATGATTTCTTTTTCGTTCATTTCTGCAGTCAGGTTGCAGCTTAGTGCATGTCAGCTGGCACGAAGCATCTATAAGAAGCGTTAAATGCCAGATTTGGATTCTTGGGAGGGTTTGAATTTAGCTCCTAGCAAAGCCTATTTCTGCTTCTTTCACCCCCCAAATTCTGCATAGAAATAGCTTCTGCCTGATTTCTGCTTGCTTTCCATGGGGTTTTTCAGGAGCGCTTGCGGACTCACTCCATTCACTTTTTTGTGTGTCAGCTTTAATTTCCCTTCTCCTCCTACTCCCTAGTGGATTCCTTCAGCAGTTTGTGTGTCTGCTGTCTGCTGGGGGAGATAAACTGCCAACTGAAAGGGTTGTTCACTTGGCCTCTGAAATAGGTGTCCAGTGGCAATACAGCATGTGCCAGAGAACCAGGATCTCAATTGGCTCCCCTGACAAGGAACACTGCTTGACTGATGTCTGCATTTACCCCCACCTCACCAAGACTTGCCGCAGTGCCTCTTTGATTCCTCTAAGTTCTTTACATCACAAATGCTCATTGACAAAACTGACCTTCCAGTACAGCAGGTGCTGTACAAACTAGAAGTCAGAGCTGCATCATTTTAGCCCTTAGTTCAGACGCTGAGAGATTAAGAAGGTTGAACGCTGGAAGCTCTGTGCCTTAAATGTGCGGCTCTGAATGTGCCTACAGAGTTACTGTCTTCTCTTTTAAAGCATTAGGAAAACACCAGTTCTGTAGTAGCTCTTACATGCCAATAGGGGATGGCAAAAGCTCTAAGCAGACTATTGTTAGGCAGGTAATTCTTTATGCTCTTAGTGATGGAAGCTGGCATGCATGCAAAAGCTTAGCAAGTTAGCGGTTCTACAGCACCAGCGCTCCATAGCTTTATTTTAGGCCACAGCCATTTACTTAAGCAGGCCGTAAGCGTGACCTTAAAGGTGGTCCAGGAGAGGAACTCCAGCTGAAATGGTAACGGCTCTGCTAAAAGCAAGCTTCAGCAAGAGACCTGGAAGCCGTGTCTGATGGGGAATTCGGAAGCTCTGTTACACACAGCACAACAGGAGGCCCAACAACGACAGACCATGCGGTCTACAACCTCCATTGCTATCATTCACATGTTAAGGGATGACACTGAACAGAAGAGGCCTGCATTAAAGATGCCCTTTTGAGGAGCTTATCAGTGGGAATGCAGTATTTGGCACTACCTGGTGGGTGTGTGGCCTTCTGTGGTACAAGCTCACTCGCTGTATGTTTTGCACCATCTCTTTGGCTCTATATGGTCCTATAGCGGTTATGTAACATCAATACACACCTCTAATAAAGCCGTGGCTCGCGTGCATCTCAAGTGACGTTACTGTTTTCGCGTTGAACCAGCCAAGCACACGTGAAGGCCACAAGCTCGTCACCGCGGCAACGGCCCCTCCAAGCTGAATCACGGCCGCACCCCCCTCCATCCCGCTCGGCCCGAGGGAGCCCCGTTACGGGGCCGCTGGACACCGTAGACCCGCCGGGACCCCCGCGGGGGCCGCGGCCGCGCGCCCCGCTCAGCCCCGCGCACGCGCGCCGGCGCGAGGGAAGGGGGCGTGGCCGAGGCCCGAATGCGCGCGCGGCGGCGTTGCCGTTCTCCCGCCCGGCCGCGGGGCTCCATCCGTCGCCGGAGGAAGGAGCGGCGGCGGCCCGCAGGTACGTGTGGGGGGGCGGGCGGGAAGCGGCGCTGGAGCTGCGGGCTCGGCCGGGCCGGACCCGGTTCCGTTCGGTTTGGCGGGGCCGGCCGCGCCCAGCCCGTCTCTGCGGCCCCTCCCCGCGGTGCCGGTTCCCCGCGCCCCCTCGTTCCCTCCGCACCCTCGGAGCGCCCCGCCGGCCGCACCCGGATGTCCCGTCGTGCAGCTCCGGGCGCCTCGCTGCGGGGTCGGTCCGTCACGCCGCGCTCTTTCCCCGCCGTTCGGCGCGGAGCGGTTGGTGCCCCGCCGCTCCCTTTGTCAGCCGGGGAAGCGGACGCCTTGCGGGCCGGGCGCTGCGTGACTCGCTGCGTGCGGGAGGGGCCGGTTCGGAAACGCCGGTGTTCCCGTACTCGCTCAGTGCGTGGAGCTGAACGCAGCACCTCGTGGCTTCTGCTGAGCACGAGCGCATCTGCGGCTTGCTTTGGCCCTGGCGTGCTTCCCGACCGGAGATGGCAGCTCCCTATAAAACTTAGCGGGGTGCCCGATCCGTGCTGCGATTTGCTTACCCGGCGTTTTGGTGCTGTGTTGCCGTCAGAGCGGTTGCCGCCGTCCCTCGGGTTGCGACGTGCCGGTAACACGGCGGTGGTGCTCAGCGCCACGCACCGCTCGGGATCCTGTCCGTGTCGGCGCACAGCGGTGCCTACGAACGGTGTGTGTGTGTGTGTGTGTGTGTGTGTGTGTGTGTGTGTGTGTGTGTGTGTGTGTGTGTGTGTGTGTGTGTGTGTGTGTGTGTGTGTTCTGCGGGGGAAACCTGGGGATCCTGTCCGTGTCGGCGCACAGCGGTGCCTACAAACAGTGTGTGTGTGTGTGTGTGTGTGTGTGTGTGTGTGTGTGTGTGTTTCTGCGGGGGAAACCTGGGAGCGAACAAAGGCTGTTTTTACCGCTTGCTTGGTGCTGTCATTGTCTGACGTCAGGACTTTGCTAATTGCGTTTCCCGACTTTGCTGGTTCGGTGCTTTTCTCGTGTATGTTCATCTGAAAGCGGATGGGAGCTGAACTGCTGTGCGTGAGGAAATCGACGCCCTTTTATCTGCTCTGATTTGCGGCAGAGCACTTACACACCCGAGCTGTGTAAAGCAGCGATTAGGGCATGTGAGCAAAGGCCTTGCGTTCATAGAATCATAGGATGGCCTGGGTTGAAAAGGACCACAACGATCATCCAGGTCCAACCCGCTGCTGTGTGCAGGGTCACCAACCACCAGAACAGGCTGCCCAGAGCCACGTCCAGCCTGGCTTTGAATGCCTGCAGGGATGGGGCATCCACAGCCTCCTTGGGCAACCTGTTCCAGTGCGTCGCCACCCTCTGTGTGAAAAACTTCCTCCTAAAAGGTGTTAATCTCTTCTTTTCTTGCTAGATTTTGCCATTTACTCACCTTCGCTCTGATATCGTTGGCTTATTCTTAAGCAAGTCGTCACTTTTGTTGTTTAAGTTTCTTTGCAATACCGTGCACGGTTCTGAAGGCTTGACGTGTTTTTCCTGTCTCGCAGCGGAGCGGTGTGTCCCAGATGATGGTGGTTCCTGGCAGCGCCCCGCTCATACAGCAGGACCGTGCTCTGGAGCCTGACGTGGGGCGAGGGCCGACGCAGAGCTCCGCCATGGGCCCCGGCACTGAGCCTGCACCCAGGGAGGTGGGCCCGGAGCTGGAGGAGGTACGGAAGCTGCAGGAGCTGGTGAGGAGGTTGGAGATCCAGAACCAGCACCTGAGGACGAGGAGTCGCAGGAGCGTGCTTGGCACAGCTCTGCAGAGCGAGATGCGAACCGGCGTGGATAACCACGACTCTGGGCTCAACGGGATGGAAATTAACAACAGCATCAACGCGATGGCGGAGAAGCAGGAATTGCAAATCATGGCGGATCTGCACAGCAAGCTGAGCAAAATCCGAAGAGAGGAGGGAGAGAACAACTGCTTCAAAAAAGACACGGGTGCCCAAACGCAGTACGGCTGCCTCAGCGCTCCTGAGGAGCTGCCGTCCGACACGTGTAAGGTGGAGGTGGAGACTGATGATAACGTGAGGTGTTTGTCGCGTGTGGATAGCGGTGGTAGCACGGAGCTGATGGGGAACCTGCTCATTGCAGGTACCGAGTCCACGGCTAAAATAAACCAACAAAATCCCAATGAAAAAAGTGGAGATCTAGCAAGCCTTTTGAATAACACCGCTCTGGATGAAGTGAAAGTGCTGGAACTTGAGAACTGCAACGAAGAAGAAGATAGCTGGTACGTACTTTGAAACTTGGGGAGTATGTAGAGATTGCAGTGTGGGTTCCTCTGGTTAAACACACAGTCTTTATTGTTGTTACAGGGTGGAACGTGGTTCCTATGCGCTGCTTTGATTTCAGCAGCAAGAATGCAACTTCCAGTAGTGATTGTTCTTATTTTAAGCCTGCTGTTCCAGAATGTTTTTTCCCCTGAATGAGTTGAGCTCTGAGGCTGAACTTTTCCCCCTTAAGCTGCTGAAGCACGTGTGTAAAGTTTGCTTTCCCTGTTAACGTGTTTATAGATAATGCAGGGAGTTTTTAAACTCCTTATGCATAAGCATCACACGTTGTCTTTCAATAAAGATTTGCTAATACAAACAGCCAGCTCGGAGCTCTGAAAAGCCGTGGCCTTTGGTGGTACCTAAGATGACAGTAGGCTTCCATTTCCTGACCCTGGTTTCTCTGCAGTTAGCTGGTTTCTTTTGTTCGGAGATGTCATCTGAAACAGATCAATGATGTCATCCTTAACTGCCCTTTACTCTGTGGGACTCTGCCAGCTGCCTCCGTTACAGCCTGTTTGATAAAGCAGCGGGTGAATTTCCAGCACCCTGCTAAAACAAGCTGAAGTTTGAGAGTAATTCCTGCTCGTGCAGTAGCTGTGACTTAAGGATTTACCCAGGGGTCTGAGGCAGCAGATGCTGGGCAGTGGATTGCAGTAGGTCTGTGGGTTTCTTATTTAAACAGAAAACCCCCCTAATGCTATACGGATGTAGGATCAACTTTAATAAGCTGGCTTTGCTGATTGGATGGATTTTGTACGGCTTGGACAGCAGCAATAACCAGATATGTCAGGCAGCGCGTTAGCCGGAGTGAACAGCTTCCTGTGTTGTTATTCTGGCAGTCAGTTAAAGTATTACATGTAAGGAAAAACAACCTGCAGCTGCGATTGAAGCGCATCGTGTATATGTGGGTGTTTCTGACTTGGAGCAGCATCTGGGAAGCTGACGGTGGCTTTGCCTTCTCCCATCCCTACCACAGCTGTACCAGCACAATCCTTCTGGCCCACCTTCCCATAAGCACGGGGCATCAGCGGGGCTTGCCTTGTGTAACGTACAAACAGGGCTGGGATGGGTGCGTGCAGTGAAACATGAGGTAGGGCACCGCACGGGCTGACTGTAACTCGGTACTGCCGGGTCTCTGTCCCTTGACTTGTTTCCTCAGGTCGCTTTCTCAAATAGCTGTTCAAAATTGTAAATCTCCCTGAAGCCAATCGGGTGGCCGTGGGCATCGTGTGCTGCTGGCTGCACTGGGCCCTGCCCTGTATATTGGTTTCCAGCCCGCTCCTCGTTCCTGCATGTCAGCTCTCCAGCTGTGGGCAGGCAGAGAGGAGCTCACCAGATAGGCAAATTCTGCCTTGTTTGTCATCCCTGCCGGCTCCCCCCACGTAGCGGCGGCGTTGTGTGTTTTGTCTGTGAATGTAGCTCGTTGTTCTTTGTGCCGTGCTTTGCATTGGGTGCCTTGTTATGCACTCTGGTGCTGCCGCTTCTGTGCTCTGCCAGTGGTCCCTCGCTTTGCCAATTGGATTGGGAATTGCAGTTGCAACTGCAATTGCAGTTCGGATTCCAGCCACCCCTGGAACACAAAGTGTTGCTATGAGCGTGGCACTGCATGAAAGGGACAAACAAATAGCAGAAGTATTGAAGAGGTTGGACTTCACTCTTTCTGCTTCCTAGACTAGGCTCTTTCTGCTCCTGTCCCTTTTGACTCACGTTTTTCCATTGCTGGAGTGAGCAGCAACGCCTCCTCCATGCATCTCTTTATTCACCATCAGGATGAAGAACAAGTCTAAGATGGAACTTTGAGCAAACTTCCCAGTGTGTTCTTCTGGGAACCCCCGTGTGGCTGTTACGTCTGCGCCTTGCAAGGCTTCCATTCCCCAACTCCTGAATTTCAGCTGCAAATTGGCTGCGCCATCGCCTTGGTGCTGTCTCCTGTTTGGGTCAGGATGATGTTGTTGTTAGCTGCTTGTACATCACAGAGAGCCACAGAGCTATGGGAGAAGTTCCATCAAATGGTGGTGTGGTTCCCGTGCAGAGTTCAGGTGTTGCACCAACTCAATATCACAGAGACAGGGCTGGGGGAGGGCTGCAGTTGCTCAGTATGTTCCAGAGGCCATTGCTCAGTATATTCCAGAGGCCATGCAGTAGTTAGTTCTGTCATCTTTCCTTGCCGACAACTGAGTTAGCAGCAGTAACTTGCACAGCAGCGTTAGGTTTGGTGCTGGCACAGCAGAAGCACAGCCATAGGTCTGAATCAGCTGATGTGAAAGGAGCAGAAGGTGAGTGCCTTGAATTGCATGTGGTTTAGAGGGATTTAGGTGTACCTTAGGATGTACATGTGCATCTACGTTGTTCTGAATGTATTTAGCTACCTCAGGTTCTCCTTGCATCCCAGGTGGATATTGTGTAGTATATTTAGATCAGCTCTAGCTACTGGTGCTGCAGGTGAGGGAGCTTTTATAGCAAAGTGTGCAATATCAGCAAGTTGCCATAACAGTATTTCTGAGGTTCTCGGGGCCCTTCTATAAGGCGGTACGTTCAGAATCAGCCGGGATGCTTCGTATGGGACAACAAAACACGGGCAGTACTGAGGAGGAACAAAGCGTGCATTGCCCAAGGATTTCTTTACGGGCACAATAGAAAATCTCATTGGTGTCTGATGAATTACACAGCAAATCCTGATGTATCAAACCGGGCCTGTTTGCTCTGTGTCTGTTTCTGAGCTTTGCGTTAGGCCTTGCAACTTGCGGCCTTCCCAGAGCTGCTAAAAAGGCAAAGAGCAAAACAGACACCGTGAAACCAAGCCAGGATTCCTCAGAAGACGTCTCCTATAAATTGCCTGGCAGCGCTCTGAAAAATGGAGTTGTCCGTACTTAATTGGGTTTAGTTAATTTATAAGCGAGACCATCTGTAGCCAATAGAGCTGTCAGCTGAGGAATGAGACAGACTCAATTCGGGCTGTTTGGGTGGGACTCTAATGGTGAAGTAAAGCATGTGTGAAGGCGTGCAGGGAGCTTTCCTTTTGACCTGGCTGGAGAGCAGCGGTGTGCTTCTGAAATGGTTAAGGTGCTGCTTTACACGTGATCAGCTGTAAGTCATCCACGACTGTAAGCTGATTAAATCTGGTTATACATAAGGCTTATCCTGTTTGTATGTGCAAAATGATGCTAGGTGCATTACAGCTATCAAAAGCTTAGCCTTTGGAAGAGCTTGCATAACATTAACAAAAGGAAAGTCGGTGTATGGTTCTACTTTCTAGTTGTTTAAGGGTTGCTAAAGCTTGTAACTAAATGGTTTATCCCAATACAGAGCTGTGCTTTTTTGTGTGTGTTTAAACCAGCAAACCATAAAAAGCAGTTAGACTTCTAAAAGAAGATAAAGATGAAATTAGCTCCTCATCCTTACCAGCCTTTGTCATCTCATTCTATGACAGAAGAAGCTGTATCTGAATTAGAGTTTAACTGCCACGCCAATCACTTTGCTGTATGGGTCATAGTTTGCAGGTTAATCTTTTCCTTCTCCTTTGCCGGGGTGACTTTGTTGCTTCTGTAAGTGCTGCTCCTGCGGTTGTGTGCATGAGTTAATGAGTGCTGTTACTGTCACTTCCTCCCGAAGGCTGTACGTGTCCCCAAGGAAATCAGCTGTCAATCACAAGACAGGCTCGCCTTTGCAGTGGTGCCGGCAGGTGCTGGACAATCCCAGCCCTGAGACTGAAGCCGCCTGCCGGACTCTTATCAGCAGGCTGGACCAAGGTATGTAAGCCACAAGCATCGCCTCTTTCATTTCCACCTGCCTGCTTTCTATCCTTGAGGAGCAATAAAAGAAGAGTCTGCGGTCGCTTCACTGCAGAATATCTGTGGTGGCAGCACGTTGGGTTGTCGTGTTCTTGCTGTGTGCTTGCACAGCACTGTGTATTGCCCTATCAGCTGGAGAAGGTAAGTTTGTTCTGTAAGCGTGTCATGCTGCTTACAGGTGACAGACTAAACAGCCGAACTTTTGTGTCTTCCCTCTGCGTCTTTTTATGGACAGACCCTAAAACCACTGCAAGACATTTCAGGGCTTTCAAACTCCTAACTTGGGCCTATTGATACTTAGAGACCTTGATTATAAAAATACGTGGTTTGGGGGTAAGTGATTATATTAAATTGATTATTAAAGCATGAAAAGTTCTGGTATGGCTGACTGTTTCCAATGCTGGTCATTTTTGCTCTCTCTGACTGTTATTACCTGGGTAAGATAGTTGTCTGATGCTAAGAACTTAGGATAAATCAGTATTAAAATCTGTAACTTGAAGAAATGCCATATGTTGGGCAGCTATTCTTTCTTTCAGTTTTACCCTCCCCTAAAATGGGGTGCAGGGATGTTTCTCAGAGCACAGAAGGATCAATCCCACATTAACAGTTCTCTGACGTGAAAGCTCTTGGGCTGGGTGCGTAGTTTACTCCATTACATGAGGGAGGAGGTTGTTATATTTCTACGTATCTTTAGTACATCACCTGGAAACCAGCTGGTGGATAATCCCACCTTTGTCTTTTCTATGCTCCTGGTTTGGATTCAGATTGGAATACACTGAGTTACAGACAGACCCATCAGTGCCTTGGCTAAAGAGAACACGTCATGTGTTCCTGTGTTGTGGGTCTTTACCACACAGCTTTCCTATACAGGCAGCTGTTTAACCTTGACATTCCTGATTTAAGATAACTGTGGTTTGTTCTCAGACTTCATTGGCTTCTATAAAACATCTGTGCTTAACAATTGAAGCGAGGGCTCATTTGATTAACTCTTTGCTTCCTCACCAAAATGTGTTGGGATTTATTGGTGCTCCCACTCCTTTTAAAATAAAGCAGTTAATATGTGTTAGTGGAGGGACAGCTGCTTATATAGTGAATCCTCATTAATTTTCCTTGCTACTGTTCTCATTGCAAGGGTCTGGTGGGCAGTTCGGATACATGCAGATCACACAGAGCCATTACCCGAGTGTTGCAGCTGCGTATTTCAGTGAGCATGGATGTGCCCAGTTTTGCTACCTGCCTTTATTTGGAGTGTTGCTGTAACTCGCATGCAAGTCTGTGCACTGAATGAATGTTTCAGAATGGCTGTTGATTTCATCCTGATTTCTCTCCTTTTAATCTAAAGTCACAGCTTTTTATGGTTTGATGTATTTGATTCGATTCGAGTCGTTTGGAATTCAAAATAAAACACGAAGCTCAGTGAGGCTCTTTACAATGAAGGTGTAACAGTGATGGCCATTTATGAAAACAGCTGCCTTTAAAGACCAGCATTGAAAGATGTGGGAATGCAGAGCATCTTCAGAGCACAGTTTGTCAGAAGTTATTCCTGGATTTCTTCAGAAGCAACAAAACAAGGCAGAGGGGAGAGGTGCTCAAGGGACCGGGTGCTGTTTTGCTGCCTGCACCTCTTCCCTGCTGCCAGCAGGTTGCCTCAGTCCAAGTCCGTCTTCTCCGACATTTGATAGTCTTGTTTGACCTTAATGCCTTTCTTTATCTTTTACTATTTGTTTTGAAACACGGTTTGATAACCTTTGTGGCTTTTCTGTATTTTTCCTTCTAGCCAGTAGATGGAAAAACCTGTATTGCAGTCCTCTGGCCTCACCAAGCGCACATAATTTGAATACAGAGACAGGCTCCTGTAGCAATGCACTAAACTCTCCTGGGCATCTCAAATCGACTAACAAAGCACTACTAACCTGTGGCAGCTCAGGTATGGCATGACAGTAGAGCAGTGCAACCTGTGGTGTTTAAAATGCAAGGAGTGTTACTAATGGACACAGGGAAAAACTGGCAAGAGCTGTAAGTCCACCCATGGGGTTTTCTCACTTTAATTTGCTCTCTTACCCAGATTTCATCTATTACGTGGGAGAAAACCTCCTTGCATGCTGAATGTCGTGTAGCCGTATTGTGGGTTTGTTTTTAGAGCATTTAATATGTTTTTGAACTGGCCCGCTTTGGTCTCGAATAATGTTATTGTTAGTGTAGTGTTATCACGTGTAGGTATTAGTTCTGTAAAGCAACTTGGATTCTGGTTGGGTTTTGTGTGTGTGTTGTGCTTTTTCTAAAGCCTGTGAAGCTTCTTTTGAAAATACTGGTTCATGTGGGCAACCAAAAAAAGAAGCCTTGTGCTGTGTTAGAGAAGGTGCAGCCTCCAGGGCATGTCTTTAAATGGGGTGAGTCAACAACTGAACACAAAGAGCAAAAGCTCTTCATCGGACTTAGTTGTGTTCGGGGTAGGATTTCCTAACTCAGAGGCAGCTCCAACAGAATTCCTCTTGGAAGGCTGCCTGTATGATCACAAAGCTGCTCCTCAGTGCCTTGGCCTCTAGGCTGCGTTTGTTTGTAAGCTGCTGCCTGAAGGGTTTATGTAGGCTCTGTTAAGGAGCATCATTTATCCCGATGCAGTTCACGGTCTGTTCAAGTCCAAAAGCTTTGCCTCTTGGTTCCTTATCAAAAGAATCTTCCTTGTTTTTTTGTCCTTCTCTTTCCCTTTGTGGAGATCACTGTATCCTAATTTGCATGTTTAAAAACAAAGCATGCTAACAGTTTCTGGCTTGAAACTTGGTGTTGAATGAACCTTTTTGGAAACAGTGCAGTGCCTTGCAGATGTATGTTTTCCCAGCTGCAGGAGATCTGCTGTAAATAGAAACTGACATCAGCCTCTGTTAGTAAACAGAAGGATGCACATGCACCTCGTTATATTCACAAGTTGAATTCTCAGGGGAAAAGAGCTTTAAATCAACTTCTTTTATCTGTAATAAAAGAAAGGTTCCTTGTCTTTCATGTGAGGTCGGTTGGTATCAGGAATGTTACACTTTGAAAATGAAGCTAATGATAAGAGGAAGGAAGGAGATGAATCTCAGGGATGATCAGGAGGTAACCCCACATAAACTGTGCTTTACAGAAGCAATTTGCATGACTGATTTTTGACGTGCCATACTGTGAAAGACGCTTGGATCCTTCCTCTCCTTTGGTTGCCCGCTGACCCCCTGGCAGACACTTCCTGCAGCTTCTGCTTAATACCCAGATCAGTAGGTGTCCCTTTCTCAAAACAGGCAGGAAGAATGAACACAGACCTTAGGAAAACTATTTCTAAGCTCAAACTTAGCAGTAACGTCTGTGTTGCCTTCTGTCCAGGAGGTGACAAGTTTTTCCCTACCCAAAGACCACCAGCTGCCTCCTTAGAACTGCAGGTTAAAAAGCTGGGTGTTGCACTCTTGTGTCACTGCTGACTTCTTCATTCTTTCCACTAGACTCAGCTTTGTACTTGCACTGGTTATTAGTACGGGGATAAATGCTCTTTTGCTCATCCTTGTTTTGGACTTGGATGTCTGATGTTCTGTTCTTCTTCTTCCCTCCTGAAGGTTATTTAAGCATGCATTCTGCACTGAGCTCACAGTCATCTGTGGACAGCGAGCTGAGCACATCTGATGACTCCATCTCGATGGGATATAAGCTGCAGGACTTGACTGACGTCCAGGTTATGGCACGCCTTCAGGAAGAAAGTACGTGACAGCAATTTCCTATGTGGTACGGTTTTAGAATCGTAGAGCAAAGTAGGTGTGTTTCAACTGCTCTTCTCTTCCCCAACAACAAAAGGGTTTAATGGATCATTGGAGATGTTTGTGTTTTGCAAGGCCTTCCTTGCCAGAAATTGCCACTTAAAACTTGGCGGTGGTGCAGCATTCTCCAGATTAAACCTCCTTAGAGCAGAGGATACTCTTGAAGGTATTATCCGAAACCCCAACCGTGTTAAACATACCAGCAGCCTTCAGCCTTCAAAGTGTTCTATCCCAGACCGCCTCTCAAATACGCGTGGTGCAGCACGTGTGGGTTTGGGGAAGTGATCCAGCTGAAACAATAACCCAGCAAAGTGTTTTCCTTGTAAGTGTATTTCTTTTTGGAGCAAAGCTGCCTGACTGCGCTCTGAAATCACATTGGAAGCTGGCTGAGATGGTGTGAGTTGCATTTGCTGCTGTGTTGAGTAAAACCCAGAGTTTGAGATTACTAAAACTGAAAGAGCTGAAGTTCCAACTTAGGCTCTTCTCTGGTAAAATGCTCAGAGATGGCTCTGCAGATTCAGCCGAGCGTAAAGCATCTGTGTCACAGCGTGGGGGGATTTCAGGGCCCCAGTGCAGCTCCCATCAAACCGTTGGTGAATTTCTTTTGACCTCAGTGTGATTTGAATAAGTTCCTAATTGAAGATCGAGGTGGAGCAAAGCAGTTGGATCTATTGGTCTCTGCAAATTTGTCATTGGATTCACAGGAAGTAAGACAGAAGTTCTGTTTTCCTTCCAATTGAACTCTTTTCACATTGCAGAGAGAAAGAAGTATTTCAGAACGTGAGCTGGCTCATGGCTTTAAAAATTCCCTTCATCCAGTTTGCAAAGTGAGTTACTGGTAAGAAGCGGGCTGTGTTCTGTGAGGCAGGAGAGCTTCTCTAAAGGCACCGGTTGGGTGAGGAGCTAAAAGGAAGCCAGGCAGATGCACACGATGAATAGCAGGTGTTTATTCATTTGCAAGGCAAAAGTTCAAATCTGCACTTCAACCTGTTGAAATGCGGGTGGGTGCACAGTTAATTGCACTAAAATATTCATGCTGTGTCTATTAGAATCATGTATGTGTTTTACATAACAGCTTGCATAGTGATGCATAGTCTGCAAGCGTTGCTACTCATGCGTGTGACATAAAGAGTAACTTGGGTCATTTTGAATATTGACCCTTTGCTCTGATGAAACAGTGCTGATATAGGTGACACTATTCCAGCTTAGAGATCCAGTATGCTGAGAATGTCTTTGCTGAGGTAGTTATATTAGCCCAGGTCTCCTTCTAAAGTGAAATGACCGACCAGAGGAAGCGTTGCTCCTGATGTAGTGTTGCACACGGGTGGGTAGACTTTGCTGTGATGTCGGATGACTTGGAGCTGTGTTACCACCCACCTGCAGGTCTCCGCCAGGACTGCGCCTCCAGCTCAGCGTCCGTGTCGCGTCGCAGCTCCAGTGCCTCCCTGCACTCCCTGCGCAGGGGTACCTACAGCGACCAGGAGTTCGACACGTACAGCCTGGAGGACGAGGATGATTACGACTGTTCCCTGTCGTACCGCAGTGCTCACAGATACTCACCATCTCCGCTCAGCTCCCCCAGATGTCAGTCCCCTTCTTCCAGTGCAGACTATAGCAGGGCCTCCGCTTCTCGTATCCGTCCCCCGCGGAGATCTGTGCAAAGCCCAATGCAAGACCGGCTGAAGTATGCCAACAGCGAAGGTGAGCCTGTCGGGAGCTTTTGAGATCAGATAATTGAAACATGTGTCTTGTTTTGAGGCGTTCATTTCAAGTGCTGCTCTTTATTGGGAGTAGTTGACTGTCATTAATTACACAACTGCCTACCTTAAGGACGTGGATTTTTCTAGGCGTAGTCCATACTGTTATACATCTTGGTTGCTACCAGAGGCAGCAAATGGTGCGCTTGCTCTTGATTTCAGAGGAGATGCGGCACAGCATGCCCAACCTGGCCAGGACGAGCCTTCGAGCTTTGGAGTCTGTGAGAAGCAGTCGGAGTTTGGAGTCGGATCTGCAGGTGCCCAGCAGTCGACTTTCAAGAATTCAGCAACCATCAGCAAGTCAGTGCAACGTTTCTACACATTTTTCTTTTCTGTATAAAACTTCCTAACAAATATGGAGTCCCTTAAGAGGCCCAGTAACCTGACATGCTCTCAAAATACTGAGTTGTTATTTCTCATTCCGTTTCTAGGTCTGGCTCCCAGTAAGCTCAGGTATTCCTCCGGTGCTGGGCAGTCTCCCCTCACAGTGCGACAACCGATGAAAGCTGGATCATGCACAAACTCTCTGTTAACACCCAGGCAGCCGGTGAAGGCTTGCAGTTACACAGCTCCTGTTAGCGGAGTTCGAAAGCCACAGGCTTCTTCCCTTAGCACAGGCTCTTCCGGAGGCAGTTCCACTACTAGAAGCATGGTCACTGTGGCAAAAAATTCACCCATGAAAGCACGCACATCTGTTGGAGGAACTTCAGTGCCCAGGAGCAAGCTGACGCCGCCGTCCAAGAGGTAAGACTTTAAGCCTTGCAGGCTTCAATCTTCGCCTTTATTCCAGATTAGAAATCTTCTTTATAGAGCGATATTCATTTTATAGAGCGATATTCATTCATTCTTTGAAAAGAGAGCCACGAAAATAGAGCTGATTGTGCCCCATAAGCCACTTGGTTGGGGAAATGTTGAATCGTGGGCTCAACTTTGTGTAACA
Organism: Excalfactoria chinensis; assembly: GCF_039878825.1. NCBI lineage: Eukaryota > Metazoa > Chordata > Aves > Galliformes > Phasianidae > Excalfactoria > Excalfactoria chinensis. The sequence goes on from NC_092828.1 coordinate 75,041,721, forward strand.
AATGAATGTTATGGCATCTTTTTATTTGGGGCTTACCGCTGGCTTTAGGAAGGGAAACATCTTCTCAAAAGACTAAGGAATGCACTTTACTGGTCGTATAATAATCTTCCCAGATGACTGACCTTGATGCCTCCTCATACCCTCTTCAAAAGGGCGAAAGCAAAACTCAAAGTATCCCTGACCCATAATTTGTGTCCTTGTTGCACAAGGAGCTGATTGAGAGGCTGTATTTCAACTCAGCGTGGTGCAATGGGATTGTTTTGTAACAATTATTCCTAACTCTTCTGTTTTTATGATTGGATACTTCACCATATAAACAGTGGATAGCTGAGGTCTGTAGACAGTCTGAAGCAACAACTCCTCAGTTAGAGCATAAACTCTTGAAGGAGTAAAGCAGCCTTTAAAATGGTTGTACCAACAATACGCACACAGTGCTTTGTGCCATTAGAGCTAAGCGTTCTCTTATTCCATCACCCCCAGCCATCTGTTGTACTCCCATGTGTGACAAATCCCCTACCAAACTACCAAAGGTTACTTTTTATAGCTGTTTGCACTGCAGTGTTAATATAAACTTTTAATGGGAAATGAAGTTGATTCTACATCAGATTGATAAGCAATACTGCTATACTGTGACTTTCTGATGCGTAGATGTCCCTTTGTAGCCTTACATTGACCTGCATCAGGTCTACTTTAAGACAAGACACGCTAAGTGCTTAACTTGTAGCAGCACTCTATATACAGCCTGATTCTATTTCATGGATTTAGCCACAATTGCCAGAAGAATGTATTTATTCTGGCTTCTGGCATAAGGAAAGACCGACAATAGTGTTCATAATGTAGCACAGCAGGTTAAATGTGTCACTGCTGAAGTAGCTGCAGACCTGGGAGGGAGAGTGGGAGGGTGGCTGCTGCAGTTTACCTATGACAGGTAGGTGCTCCAAAAGCCCATTGTAAGCCAAAGCCTCCAACACATTCCTGTGTACACCAGGAGGTCCCTGTGAGCGTTGTTTCTTGTAGCTGTGAGCGATTCTTTGTCTCCCAAAGCAGATTTCTTCAATCAGCAAAAACCACGCCGAACACTGTGGACGATTCCTGGAAGGATGGGTGTTACTGACACAACCCAAAACGCCGATGCACTGCCAAACACCTCTGTGAAGCAGAACCCCAGCTGGCTGGGCTTGAGAACATTACTTTAAAATGATCTTCTATTTGAGAGATCCACCGCATTGGGACCGATGTATATAGCTCCTCTCCTCTTGAATGCAAACTATCCTTGCCTTCCATCACTCTGGCACGAGCCTGTCCTCTGAGCAGTAGAACAGACAACTGCTGTACCGCGTGCCCACTGTTCAACACATCACTGAGATGAGTCTTCATACGAAGACTGAAAAGAGCCTTATTTCATAGTAACCTCTGTTTGCAGCCCTTTGGAAGGCCCGTCACAAAAAACAACCTCTTAGGACCTGCTCCTCAGGATCCTTGCTTAACAAGGCTGCCAGGTGTCCTGCCTGGGCCACAGAGCAGCTTCCAGCAGCTGCTAGGGCATGTTTGACAGCAGTGGCAGGGGGAGACTAGAAATAGCTGTATAGGTGTTAGAAGTAAGACTTTTTAACTTCCAACCTGGTGAACTCCCAGATTTGTTTGAAACAACCTTTTTCTTTTTTTTTTTTAAACTTCTGTATAGAATGTATTTCTGCTGATTTTTATCGTGTGTTCTAGGAGACAAAGCAGGTTTTTATAACTGGAGTCTACTTCGAGCTGTTGTATTCGAGCGCGTCCGTCACAGTTCACGAGCGAAGGAGCAGCACACAATATTTGTGTGGCTTTGCAAACAGCCAGTTGCAGGGACAGGGGATGCTCTTTGGAAAGCGCTGTTTGTCACCGTCTTCACAGCTCGGAGGCAGCTAACCAACACCAGTGACAGGTAAACTCTTTACAGAATAGCTCCCCTGACTGATTTGACTTGAAGCGTTTCCCTTAGGTCTTTCAGCTAGCCCCTGACTGCCCTCCTTTTTGTAGAAGACTTTTTCTACCATCTCTTTGGCTACGAAGGATCCTGTTTCAACGTCCTTTTCCTCAGCAAGTGCTGCAGGCTCTGAATTCCGTCTTAGTACACAAAACATGCACTGATAGCAACGTTCTCCCTGCCATCAATGTGATTTTGATAGTGTAGTTTAATAAAATGTTATGGTGCTGAAATAGATCTGCCTTACTCTAATAGTGAGCCTCCGTGAGTGTTTTTGTGCCAGGGATGAGGCTGCAGAAGTCTGCTTCCATCTTTCAAGTGACTTCCACTGGAGACCTGCTTATGTAGGCAGAGCTTTGTGATGCAAGTATTGTTCATTTACCTTTCAGCTCCTTGCGTTTCATAAGAATGAGGTAGTTTTAGCAAAGGAAAACAAGCTACAGCATTCAGTTCATGTCTTTTATAGAACAGCCAGAAGGGGCCTCAGCAAAACAAAGTATGTGAAGCAATACTTGCATCTTGGAAGCCACTCAGGCCCTGCAGTGACCTCTTTGCATTGTTTGCTTTAAAAAAAGACGGTTGTATTAAATTAATGAGCTCCAGACTAACTCTCATGTATGTGTTCCACTACTGAACAGTCAGTGCACCTAGAAGATAACGCTGGCACTGAACTGACTACACTGTAAGCTGGCTTTTCTGCATAGGGGGATGAGAGAACAGTGACAGAAGAACAGCTTTTGGCAGGTGTGTAAACATCAAGAGCACAGTTATTACCTCTTGGAACAGATACCTGGAAGTTAAGAATGAGAACTGGAGTAACAGCAGTTCTCTTTTTTTGTTACACTATTAGCTGAATACCACAGCTCCCCTGAAGCTGAAATTACCCCCTTTTGCTTTACAACAACTGCTCGACCCTGTGGAAAAAAAAAACAACAACAGATGCCTTTCTAAGTCTTGAAAGAACTTGCAGCCAGTGAAAGGACCAAAAGGAAGGCTTGTGTAACTGCTCAGAACACGAGAAAGACAGACAGATATGACTGAGTTCTGCTCCTTCTCCCAACACTTCCCTCCCTGCCACACATTAAAATGTCTACTAAAGGTCATCTCAGGCAAAGAGGTTTCTCACTGCTCCATGCTAAAGCCCTGAAGGTCGCTTGCGCTGTCTTAAAGCTTTTCCTTCATGCAGAAGGTTCTGAAATGCTTCTGCCTGGTGGAAGAGCTGGAAACTCGCTGTACTGAGCTCAGCTTTCTGTGCCCTGGGACAGTAAAGAAGAGATTGGCCGCCACTTCATTTAGACTTCTCTATTGTTTGAGAGTTTTATTACGGTCTGTACTCCGAAAGGTAGGATCGTGTCTGCATTTTCCATGCAGGACATTTCTTTGCCGTCTCTGCAGTTGAGACAGCAGCTACTACTTACTTAAGGAAAAGTAAAGAATAAAAGCTTTCTGAAGAAGTGAAAGTAAGTGTTTCAACATCATATTCTAGTTAAATCTTACCAGGTATGTGATATTGGTTCTGTGAGAACTGCAAGACAGATGTACATACAAAACTGCTGCTGTAGACGTTTCTAGACAGACCTGAGGCTAATAGAGAAGCAAGCAGGAAAGATAAGCAGGGTCTCATTCTGAGATCAGCTTCTGCTCAGAGTCAGGGGCATTTTAAATATCAGCCTGATATTGACAAGCACTTGAGGATGGCTTTCTTCTGAGGAAGGACAGCCCTCTGCTTTTGGTCCACACAGAATGCTCAGCTCTGCAAGTGCCACCAAACTGATGTTAAGTCAGGCTAAATCCCTTCATTCCCTAAGCCATTCTCATGCCAGCTGCTTTTCCTTCAGATTTTGACATTCTGTATCATCTCCAAGCCCTGGCAGACATCATTAAGATGCAGTTTCTTTACCTTGAACCACGATAACTATCACCTGAACTCAAACAGTTTCTGCAAGTTGAAGTGGAAATCTAACTCCCTCATACTGCTGCATGAACCTACTTCCAGCACCTAACACTACAACGTCTATTTAACGTTCCCAAGGTAGATGAAAAGCTACCAAACTCTGTTTAACTTTTGTTTTTAAACACAGCTCCTCCGTCCGGTGCCAGGCAGCCTTTCACACAACTAAGCAAGTCTCCTTTCTGTACAGTCACTTTATTTAAACCAGGTTAACCTTGTTTGTACACTAACACCTCAGTGCATCCTTTCAAAGGAGAGGAAGTCTTCGTTAAAAAGGGTTTGTACATAAGACAACAAATCATAGAAATTAACA